>NC_064928.1:48380453-49630453 GCF_023897955.1 Schistocerca gregaria | reverse complement strand
TGCAGACGGTGCTTGTTATACCCTACAGCGAGACATCAAAAACCATGTTACCAACCACTTTGCTGCACTTTACACCTGTGCTGGTGTACCACATGAGAAAGTGCGAGAATGGTATCATTCTGGACCCCCGCCGTACCGCATTACCGACGACCTCAATCAGGACCTGCTTGCTCCCTTTACCAAAGAAGAACTGAAGGATGCCCTGCTTGCTGCGCCACGAAATAAATCTCCGGGCACGGACGGGCTCTCTGTCGAGTTTTACGTCAAATATTGGCCTATATTAGGGGACGAACTCACAGAGATGTACAATGAAGTACTACGTGGGATTGCTATACCCCCAGCCTTCACAGAGGGGTTAACTGTTTTAATACCTAAGACGCCGACGCCGACCACCACCAAAGATCTGCGGCCGATTACTCTGCTCAATGTCGACTTTAAGCTTCTGACGCGCGCCCTCAATGCCCGATTACGGCAGCTGTTACCCTATCTTCTGGGACCATACCAAATGAGTGCGATCTGTGGTCGGTCGCTGTCCACCATTTTGGCGCTATATCGGGATCTCCTCTCCCTCACCTGGTCCACCCGCACTCCTATGGCCATAGCATTTCTTGACTTCGATAAGGCTTACGATCGAGCTGACTATCACTATCTCAGCGGCGTGATGGAATCAATGGGCTTCAGTCTTAATTTTATCCACCTCATCAACAACTGTATCAGTGGTACCCGTACACGCTTCCTGATCAATAATACATTGACGGAGTACGTCCAGCTCTCACGGGGTATCAAGCAAGGCTGTCCACTTTCAACGACGCTCTATGCGATCCTCATGGAACCCTTGTTGCGCCATCTACATCATAGCCTCCCTGGATTCCAGTTTTATGGTATCAAGTCTGTGGTCCAAGTTTACGCACACGATGTCAGCGTGCTTCTTAACGACGTTCGCGATGTCACCGCAGCGAAACGCATTCTTGAGGATTTCCAAAGAGATAGTGGTGCCATGTTAAACGTCAATAAATCCGCCGCCTTAACGCTTGGTCAAGAACGACCCATCACAGGCGACGCTTGGCTGCCCTGTGTACTGACTAGAAAACACCTTGGTCTCTACGTTACGGCCCGGCCTCTGGACATGTCTCACGAAAATTGGATACCCAAAATTCAGGCGATAAAAGCACTCCTGCGCGACCAGAACATGCGACACCTCTATCGTCTGCAGCGAGCCTTTTTCGTCAACTCTTATGCCCTCTCCAAATTACAATTTGTTGCCGCCGTCCTACCTATGCCACCCACAGTAGCAAGATCACTCCTAGCGGCGGCCGCCTGGTACGTCTGGAAGCTCAATATTTTTAAGGTTTCCTTCACCACGACAGCACTGCCATGCGATATGGGAGGCCTTGGCTTGAAAAACCCCGGCATTCGTGCCCTAGCCCTGTATCTGAAACGCTCATGGCAGATACTCACCGCCAGCGAGGACACCGTCACGAAGCGGCTCTATCAACTGTCCCGCCCCCGCAACTTATCTCCGCCTGTGGACATTGGCCACGTCGGCCCGCAATTTCAGCATATAGCACTGTATTACCTTGAAAGTAGCTATCTCGACGACGAGCTTTTCAAGAAGCCGACGGTAAAACTGTACCGCCACTTACTTCGGCCGTCACTGCCTGGCCCCTTGGAAAAGAAGTATCCGGCTTGCAATTGGTCCCTCGTTTGGCCTAACATCCATAATCCAACGCTTCCGACAGATGTCCGCTCCAAATGGTATGACGTGGTCGCTGACACTATACCGACGAAAGAAAAGCGGCACAGGATTAATCTTGCACCCAGTCCCTACTGCGACTTGTGCCACATGGTTGAGACTATTGCACATCTGTTTGTCTGCAAGGATCAAGTGCACATCTGGAATTGGACGCGCAAAAAACTCGCTGTGCTCAACCGGACTGCGCCTCATGCGATTCAGATCCACGACATTCTGCGCCCGGACTACCGACTCTTCCTGCAGCCAAACATAACAGCTACCTATGGCTTATGGGACATTTTATCCACTATATTCTGTCCGGCAGTGCGCCTAATGTCTTAAATTTTCAAGTATATCTCTCACACCAACACTGGCGCACAACCAACCAATATGGGCACCGGTATCAGTCAACATTTCAAAATTTTCTTCACATCGTCCTTGAGATGAAGTAGGACGTGGATAACATGAATATCTGTTATAACAATTCGTTTTTCGTGTACTATAGTCAAGGTTATACTCACTGCAAAGACTTCCATTTGTCTCATTGTGATTCTGAATAAAGCAACGTATGAGATCAAGAATATGTCCTTCCCAGGAGCAGTTATTTCTACGACATATTAAATTTGGTGTATTTTGAATGAAACAAAAGCGCAAAACAGACAGCAGAAACGAGCAAAGAAGATGGATAGAAAACAAACGAATATACAAATTACAATGAACAAAACAATGCAAAATTAAAAAAAGCAAAAAAAAGAAAAAAAAATAAAAAAAGTGGAAAAAGATGGATAAGGCAAAAAAAAAAGAAAAAAAAAGTTGGCATATCGTTCGCTTAGCGTGTGAAAGGTCTCGGGTTCAAGCCTCGGCTCCTCCATGTTTTGTGGTCAGTGCATGGTAAGTGTTGGTCGCGGCGAACATAAAGGCACGCAAGAAGTTGCAAAACCAGCGTCACAGACTGATATGATGTATACTGTCATAAGGAGAGCAAGATGTAAGTGTGGGGACCGGCTGTTGTCGAGGTGTCATCGAGTGCAGATCTGTCTTAGGTATCACGGCTTAACGTCATTGAAGTCTAGAGAGTGGACAACACGTTCGTCTTACTCAGAACGGTGTCCGAACTCTATTTTCGACGTTATGCGTGCCACTTTCATTGTGGCCAACTACGATTAGATACAGACTGCACGAAACCTGAAAGACACCCTCACTGAAAAATAGAGAGTGGTGTTTGTCTGCGGAATAATGGGAGTGCAAGTGTCTGTGACGTTGATATGGCTGTATGTTGCACTATTAGTCAACGAGGGGTGGTGGGCGTAGCTCAGATGGTAGGGCGCTCGCTTAGCGTGCGAGAGGTAGTGTGATTGATACCCAGCGCTCCAGAATTTTTAACACACCTACATGCGCACCTTGCCATGCAAGTGGAATAATTCCCAACCAGCAGAGGTGTCTAGGCAGATACAAGCGAACGATTAGAATCCACAATTGGCAAGCGTGCTTTTATTCGTGCGCAGGAAGCACCCTCCTCCCATACCTACACTTAATTTAGAAACAGTACAAATGTTCCCATAAGATTCTCAAGCCTACGTCGGAAAGATCTGCCTTGCGCCGAGTTCACCTAAATCCCGCTGGACGTTCCCATTCTTTGCGTGCAGGCGGCTGCTACTGGTGTTGCTGGTTGTGACTGCTGATAACAGATGCCATAGCAATCAATTCATGGAGTGAGTTGTATGTTTTGCGATAGTCTGTCTCTGACAAGCAAGCACAGGTGATACAGGTGCGAACACAGGAAGCTTGTAGCCCCTCGCTGCATGCAGACACAGAGCAGCCACAATAGGAGAGCGGCCTAAGCCGTAGGCGAAATGTGCTCATTCGCTTTGGAGCGACGTCGAACTATAAATAAGGCTGTCACTAGCGTAAGCGTTGCGTGAGCGTCGTGCAAAGTCGGAAAAGTCGGCTGCATGGGTGATTTCCAAGTCTGGGGAGCGTTTCGTAGTATGATCAGTGCAATGGAGACGCGGAAACTTGTTGAGGCCTAGTGTTTTGCCGTTGGACGACAAGAGTTATACACAGTAGCAAAGAGCGAGGCACTAACCTGGCATGATCAATGGAGAGCACAATGGGGCTCGAGATGTGCTTGTTACCTCAGGTGCTGTGTGATTGTCGACAAGGAGTGAAATGGACCAATTTGTGACCGCCCTTACAATTTAAGACGTTAAAAACAGACGGAATTTGCATTCGTAATACCAGAGCATCGAAACTACTTGGAACTCTTGTGTATATGAACGTGTGCGCGCCTTTGTACTCTGGTACCTTCGCCGCTACAAACCAACCAACCATCGTGCCGTGCGCATCAGAGTCGCAAAGAAAGGAGAATAGCCAGGCTTGGTCGTGTGTGCAGCCGTAGCTCAGTTGGCAGATCGTTCGCTTAGCGTGTGGAAGTACTCGGGTTCAAGTCCCGGCTCCTCAATGTTTTGTGGTCAGTGCATGGTAAGTGTTGGTCGCGGCGAACATAAAAGCACGCAAGAAGTTGCAAAACCAGCGTCACAGACTGATATGATGTATACTGTCATGAGGAGAGCAAGATGTAAGTGTGGGGACCGGCTGTTATGGAGGTGTCATCAAGTGCAGATCTGTCTTAGGTATCAAGGCTTACGTCAATGAAGTCTAGAGAGTGGACAACACGTTCGTCTTACTCAGAGCGGTGTCCGAACTCTATTTTCGACGTTACGCGTGCCACTCTCATTGTGGCCAACTACGATTCGATACAGAATGCACGAAACCTGAAAGACACCCTCACTGATACATAGAGAGTAGTGTTTGTCTGCGGAATAATGGGAGTGCAAGGGTCTGTGACGTTGATATGGCTGTATGTAGCACTATTAGGCAACGGGAGGGTGGGCGTAGCTCAGATGGTAGAGCGCTCGCTTAGCGTGCGAGAGGTACTGGGATGGATACCCAGCGCCTCCAGAATTTTTAACACACCTACATGCGCACCTTGCCATGCAAGTGGAATAATTCCCAACCAGCAGAGGTGTCTAGGCAGATACAAGCGAACGATTAGCATCCACAATTGGCAAGCGTGCTTTTATTCGTGCGCAGGAAGCACCCTCCTCCCACACCTACACTTAATTTAGAAACAGTACAAATGTTCCCATAAGATTATCAAGCCTACGTCGGAAAGATCTGCTCTTGCGCCTAGTTCACGTAAATCCCACTGCACGTTCCCATTCTTTGCGTGCAGTTGGCTGCTACTGGTGTTGCTGGTTGTGACTGCTGATAACAGATGCCGTAGCAATCAATTCATGGAGTGAGTTGTATGTTTTGCGATAGTCAGTCGCTGACAAGCAAGCACAGGTGATATAGGTGCGAACACAGGAAGCTTGCAGCCCCTCGCTGCATGCAGACACAGAGCAGCCACACAAGGAGAGCGGCCTCAGCCGTAGGCGAAATGTGCTCATTCGCTTTGGCGCGACATCGAACTATAAATAAGGCTGTCACTAGCGTCAGCGTTGTGTGAGCGTCGTGTAAAGTCGGAAAAGTCGGCTGTATGGGTGATTGCCAAGTTTGGGGAGCGTTTCGTAGTATGGTCAGTGCAATGGAGACGCAGAAACTTGTTGTGTCCCAGTGTTTTGCAGTTGGACGACAAGAGTTTTACACAGTAGCAAAGAGCGAGGCACTCAGTTGGCGTGAACAATGGAGAGCACAATGGGGCTCGAGATGTGCTTTTTACCTCAGGTGCTGTGTGATTGTCGACAAGGAGTGAAATGGACCATTTTGTGACCGCCCTTTCAATTTAAGACGTTAAAAACAGACGGAATTTGCATTCGTAATACCAGAGCATCGAAACTACTCGGAAATCTTGTGTATATGAACGTGTCCGCGCCTTTGTACTCTGGTACCTTCGCCGCTACAAACCAACCAACCATCGTGTCCGTGCACATCAGAGTCGCAAAGAATGGAGAATAGCCAGGCTTGGTCGTGTGTGCAGCCGTAGCTCAGTTGGCAGATCGTTCGCTTAGCGTGTGAAAGGTGTCGGGTTCAAGCCCCTGCTCCTCCGTGTTTTGTGGTCAGTGCATGGTAAGTGTTGGTCGCGGCGAACATAAAGGCACGCAAGAAGTTGCACAACCAGCGTCACAGACTGATATGATATATACTGTCATAAGGAGAGCAAGATGTAAATGTGGGGACCGGCTGTTATCGAGGTGTCATCGAGTGCAGATCTGTCTTAGGTATCACGGCTTAACGTCATTGAAGTCTAGAGAGTGGACAACACGTTCGTCTTACTCAGAGCGGTGTCCGAACTCTATTTTCGAAGTTATGCGTGCCACTTTCATTGTGGCCAACTACGATTCGATACAGAATGCACGAAACCTGAAAGACACCCTCACTGATACATAGAGAGTAGTGTTTGTCTGCGGAATAATGGGAGTGCAAGGGCAGTTCCGCTTGAGACGCGACAGCGATCGGACGTGCTGTGTATTCGATCCGCCGTTACCCTCGGGTTGTGAATATTTACCTTCTGTGTGTGACGTTTCATTGTCTTCTGTTTTTCGTTGTTTCTTTGCCTTAGTGTTTGTTTTGTGTCTTGCGTTGTATTGCGGCTTTTGCCGCATTAATTAAGTGTTATGGCTTCCCGGTTGTTTCCGCGGAAGTGTACTCTCAGTTTTCAGTTTAACAAGGCTACCAGGAATGTCCAACCGACATCGTTGGAAATTCACGAATGGATTGTGGACACGATTGGCATTACATCGGACCAGGTACATACGGCGTATTTTGATACAGAATTATACTGCTTTTTTGTGAAATTGTTGATCCCGGTTTTGCTGGATAAGATATTACTTAAACATGGTGAGCAAGTGTCGTTCCGTCATAGGGATGGTTCTGTTAGCAGTGTTACTGTCTCAAATGCTGAAATTACGTATACCACAGTTCGGGTTTATAATTTACCCCCTGAAGTTAACAACAGCTATATTAAGGAAGCTTTGCTTGGTTATGGTACTGTTCGGTCAATTCGAAATGAACGTTGGTCTGCACAACATAAGCTGCAATGTTATAATGGTGTCAGATCAGTTGAAATGCATATTAAGTCTAATATACCGTCCCATCTGATTGTATGTGGTTATCGTGTACATCTTACTTATGAGGGGCAGCTTGGTACATGTTTCCTATGTAATGAACATGGTCATGTTCGAGCTAATTGCCCTAAGCGGGTATTTGTGCTTAAAAATGGCCTAGCACAGCGCCGCAAATTAACGGTTGCCGATCTTGTGCCAGCAGCTTCCTCCACTGTTTCCTATCTGCCTCCTGCAGTAGCTTCTTCACAACAGGTGTCACCCTCCCCTGATGCAGGTTTTCCTCCGCTACCCACTCGCCCAGACGTATCGGCTGCTCCTGTACCGATTCCGTCTGTTTCCAACAACAAACGCCGTCGTGCTAGTGATACCGGTAGCACTGATGACGAAGCTGCTGTTTCGCAGCCGGTTTGCGAATCTGATGAGAGAATTCCAGAATCTCCCATACCTGTTTCGGAATCTGTTCCCGCTGTCTCTCCTTCTTTGCCTGATGACGTCAAACTTGCTGCCATGCCGTCGGCGCAAGAGCCACAACATTCAGTCGAGGTGTTGTTGACATCCCCACCGCCACAGGCATCACAACATGTTGACGACACTTCGGTGGAGACGGCTGTTTGTCGGAAAACCGCTCCTAGAACTGCGCGCTCCGCATCAGCAGACTCCAAACCTATCTTACCACCTCCTACACTTCCAATACCTACACATTCTGAAACCGGTGCCGATGTTCCTGATGCAGTTTTCCCCTTGATGGCTCCTCCTTCTGACTCCTCTCGCCCTGCTAATCCTTCGGACGCTTTGGTTGACGTGCCTGATCTCGAACCCCCCACTCCGCCTGCTCTTGAATCTGGTGTGCATCAGATACGTCGTCGGGTGAAAGTGCCCCCCAATCTCCACGCGGTGCGGAAGAAACATAAGCATGCGAAGGACGACTCTGATTCCGTTGATTCTGGACAATCACCCTCTGCCATGTCTGATGTTGATGATATGGATGTAGTTGCTTCTAGTGTGGTGTAATTTGGGTTCATTTCCCATTTTTTGGTTGATGTTGCAGGCGTACACGTTTATTACCTTAAATATAAATGGCATTCAATCTGCTCTGAAGTTAGCGTCTCTGCAGCAGTTTATTTATGACTCTGCAGCTGATATTGTTTTCCTGCAGGAAGTCTCCGTTGCACACCTGTTTGTTCCTGGTTTTCGCACTATTATAAATTTTGCACCTGAGTTTTCTGCAGGTACTGCTTTCCTAATTCGTGACGGTATCCCCGTTACCGAAATTGAGCTTTTAGACTCGGGACGGGGCATTGGTTGTCGGTTATTTGACACGACCTTGGTTAACATTTACGCCCCCTCTGGTTCTAGCAAGCGGCAGGAAAGGTCTCGTTTTTATAAAGAGGATCTGATTTACCTTTTACAAAAAAATCCTGCGACCTTGATATTGGGGGGCGATTTTAATTGTGTGTTACAAGCTAAAGACCAATCCCCTCATTTTAATTATTGTTTCGAGCTACATTCTCTTGTACGTCAATTACGACTACGCGATGCGTGGGAGGTTAAACACCCCACTTTAGTTAAATTTACATTTTTTACTGCCACCTCAAGTAGTCGACTTGACGGATTGTATATTTCTGATCCCCTTAGTGTTTCTGTTTTAGATGTAGATGTTATTCCAGCCAGTTTTACGGATCATTGTGCCCTTGCTGTTATAATTAATTTGGAGCGTCAACCTCTTAAACTTTATAGGCCGCTGTGGAAATTAAATGTCTCCTTGCTCGATGACCCTGACATCGAACCTCTAATACAGACGGCGTGGGACTTTTGTTTACGTTCTCTGCGATACTATCCGTCTAAGCTTCATTGGTGGATCCACTGTGTGAAGCCAAAACTACGTCGCACTTTAATGTCCTACAGTTATAATAGAGCGCGAGATCTGAAACTGACTTTTGAATATTACTATTCGGTGCTTCGCGAACTTTATGATACTTCTACAATGACATGTGCCCACCTTTCTGAGATTCGGAAAATTAAGGCCAAGCTACTTAGTATTAAGCGGCTTCAGATGGAAGGATTGAAGATTAAATCTAAACCACCGTCCACGTTAGCTCATGAAATGACTTCTATATACCATCTGTTTCGTCACCACAAGAACCGTCGACGTGTATTGATTGACGGCCTTATGGCAGCTGATGGTCGCCGGCTTACCTTACAGAATCAAATAAGCCATGAACTTACCTGCTACTATGAGACGTTATATACTGCGGCTGATTCTGATCCGATTGATGTTGACGAGATTTGAACTGCTATCCCATCAGTTTTAACAGAGGACCATAATGCGAAATTTTTAGCTCGTTTTACTGCAGACGAAATTTCAGCTTTCATTGTTTGTTCAGCATCTCACAAATCTCCTGGTCCTGATGGCCTACCTAAGGAGTTTTTTGTTCGCTTTTGGCCTATTGTAGGGCCTGTTTTTACGGATATTGTGAATGAAATCTTGAATGGTGACACAATTCCAGCCGATTTCAAGAGAGGTACGGTTGTCCTGATACCTAAATCTGCTGGTTTGAAGACAGCTAGTGACTTTCGTCCTTTAACCCTATTAAATTTTGACTATAAGACGGCCGCTAGGGCTGTTAATGCACGTCTATCCCTCTTGCTTACACCTGTGATACCTCCTTGTCAAAGCTGCTTTCCAGGGCTCTCTATATTGACGTCTCTGGCGGGGTATCGTGATGTCGTGTCGATTGTCGCTGTCACCAATATTTCCTGTGCGCTTTTATTTGTTGATTTTAGTAAGGCCTTTGATCGTGTGTCCCATTCGTTTTTAGAGCTTCTGCTGCGCCGGCTCGGTTTTAATGAACAGGCGCTGCTGGTACTTAAGAATATGACGACTGGCATTTCTGCTAAGATTGACATTAATGGCCAGCTGACAAAGGTCATTGATATTCAACGTGGCTTCCCGCAAGGTAGTCCTTTATCCATGACCCTTTATGCTCTCTCCCTTCAACCAGTCCTTACACGTCTCAACTCGACACTTCGTGGTCTTACGATTTCTGGGGTTACCCAGACGGCAACAGCTTATGCTGATGATTTGGTTGTTTTGCTTCGTTCCACCGCAGAAGTGCCGCAGTTGAAAATGGAACTCGATAAATTTTCTGCGGCCTCAGGTTCTCGTATCAATCCCCGTAAAAGCAAGCTCCTGAATTTGCGGGGCTTTGAACGTGTGGTTGTTCCGTGGGTTACAGCTGTTGAACACCATACACATTTAGGTATCTATCTTGAACGTTGTCCTCTTCGGATGGCTGCAAAAAATTGACAAGTGGCCATTTCCAAGCTGCAAGGTGTTTTATTAGAACACTCATGGCGTTCGATACCGCTACTGCAAAAAAAGCATGTATTAGACACTTATGTTTTATGTAAAGTTTATTACGTTGCTCAGCTGTTTCCGCTTCCCCGAATGCAGGGTGCAAAAATGGTCCAGCTTATTAACAGATATATTTGACGGGGGCATATTTTTAAATTACGTTGTGATGTTCTTACGAAGCCGCGTCTTGAGGGCGGCTTGTCGTTCACCGACGTTCGTGTCAAGGCTGCTGCCCTTTATGTTAAGCGAACCCTCCATCTTTTATTATCTGCGTCCCCGACTGTTACTTCGCGATTATTCCATGTCGTTCGTCCTGCGAGCTTGTCACCGCCCATTAACGTTGGGCCTTTAAATGCGAAGCTACGGCATGTTCGGGACTTCTACATTGAGATTAGTTACCTAGATCTCCACTTACAACGTCGTCCTGTTATTACTACGCTAACCCTGCTTGACAAATGGCGACGGTCTTCTTGTTCCAACCCGATTGTTTTGCATTATCCCAGTTTTAATTGGCGTAACATATGGGCGAATATTAGCTTACCCGTTCATTCAGCAACTGTTGCCTCCCTATGGTATAAGGTAGTTAATTAGCTGATTCCTACGAACGAACGCCTTCATCGTATAGGTTTATGTGTCTCTCCGCTTTGTCAAACGTGTGGTTGTGTTGATACACTCCAACACCGATTTACCTGCGCTGACCTTCATCGCATGTGGCACTGGCTGCGCCGACAATTGGCTTTACTCACCAGGAGCTCCGAATCGGCATTTAAGACTGATATTCTCTGCTGGCCGGACACGGTTTTTTATCCCCGGACCAAGAACAACACCGTTATGTGGCTTCTTGGCCGTTACATTTTTGCAGTGGTTGATGATCATGGTATTACCGATTTCATTTCGTTTACTGGTTACATGCTTCATGAGTACTGGACGCAAAAGTCTTTCCCACACCTTAAGAGGGACTTTGCGAATATGCTTACTATTGTTTTCGAAAATCAGTGAGTCGGTTAAGTTTCAATTTCTATTGATCGCTCCTGCGCCTGAATCATTAATGGAACCGGTATAGGGGCATACTGAGCTAACTTCATGACAGGGAAGACATTCTCGCTAGTTCTTAGGTACAATCTTGGCAGGAAGGCAAAATAACTGTTTCGATAGACAACGCTTCATAAGTCCCGTGTTCACATATAAGTATCACAAGACTCCGAACCAAAGACAATTACAACGTATTGGTGACACTGTGCTTCAGTGCAGGGAGGAGGAGACGTCATGGCCAGGCCTCGGGATACGACCCCTGCCCAACGCGCCTCCACCTACCTGCCCTGGGTCATTACAAAGGAAAAACGAAAAAACAGTGTTAAAAAAATATGAATAAAGAAAAACCTAAAAAGGACATAATAAACATAAACGAAAAAAAACAGCGAAAAAAAGAAAAAAATGAAAAAAATTGGATAAGGCGTAAAAAAAAATGGTAGAGCACTGGTCTAGTAAACCAAGGGTCGTGAGTTCCATCCTCAAAGGAGGAAGTCGAATTTAAAAAAAAAAAAGTGGTAGAGCACTGGTCTAATAAACCAGGAGTCGTAAGTTCCATCCTCACAGGAGAAAGATGAATTTTGGAAATCAGTTGCGCGTTGTGGCCGTATAGCAAACAGTATCTGTGATGACGAACAATTAGCGACAGGCGTTTTTTTAAGAATTACTCTCAGATGTGATTAAGGCGAATGGCGCAGATAAAGCATTTGCCAAAGCGGTACAGCATAAGGTGGGACGAGGCAGTCTGAATTACATTTTATAGATGTATTTCTCACATATCTCAGAGCCTCTCGCGGTCGTCGTCGTCGTCGTCGCCGCCGCCGCTTCTGCAGAAGTAGCAAATGGCCATTGTAACAAATGCGGCGAGGGACGCCCTGCCTTCGATTCCGAATGCACAAAGTGTGTGGTCTTGTTTCTCAGTCTACATTTGGTCGGTCTCGTAAGAGGTTGAATGTAAGGAATGGGTGGGAAAGAGCAAGGGGCAGCGGCTGTGTAGAACGAAAACACAAATCCTCAGGGGTGTGAGCGTTTCGAGATGAGTCGTATACATGTTATAGTTGGTCGTCAGTGACCGTGTGTCCTAATGGATAAGGCGTCGGACTTCGGATCTGAAGATTACACGTTCGAATGATGTCTCGCTCGTGTTTTTCCAGTTATGAAAAAGAAACATACCGTTTTAATGTAGCAATTGAGCAGTACGAAACCGTCTGAATGTTGCTGTAGACCATTTTTTGCTTGGAGTTGCTCCTGAGCTTTAATCTAAAAAAAAATAATAAAAAAAAAAAAAAAAAAGATGGTAGATCGTTTGCTTAGCGTGCGAGAGGTACTGGGATCGATACCCAGCGCCTGCAGAATTTTTAACACACCTACATGCGCACCTTGCCATTCAAGTGGAATAATTCCCAACCAGCAGAGGTGTCTAGACAGATACAAGCGAACGATTAGCATCCACAATTGGCAAGCGTGCTTTTATTCGTACGCAGGAAGCATCCTCCTCCCACACCTACACTTAATTTAGAAACAGTACAAATGTTCCAATAAGATCCTCAAACCTACGTCGGAAAGATCTGCCTTGCGCCGAGTTCACGTAAACCCCACTGCACGTTCCCATTCTTTGCGTGCAGTCGGGTGCTACTGGTGTTGCTGGTTGTGACTGCTGATAACAGATGCCGTAGCAATCAATTCATGGAGTGAGTTGTATGTTTTGCGATAGTCTGTCTCTGACAAGCAAGCACAGGTGATATAGGTGCGAACACAGGAAGCTTGCAGCCCCTCTCTGCATGCAGACACAGAGCAGCCACACTAGGAGAGCGGCCTAAGCCGTAGGCGAAATGTGCTCATTCGCTTTGGCGCGATGTCAAACTATAAATAAGCCTGTCACTAGCGTGAGCGTCGTGTAAAGTCGGAAAAGTCGGCTGCATGGGTGATTGCCAAGTTTGGGGAGCGTTTCGTAGTACGGTCAGTGCAATGGAGACGCGGAAACTTGTTGTGGCCCAGTGTTTTGCAGTTGGACGACAAGAGTTTTACACAGTAGCAAAGAGCGAGGCACTGAGTTGGCATGAACAATGGAGAGCACATTGGGGCTCGAGATGTGCTTGTTACCTCAGGTGCTGTGTGATTGTCGGCAAGGAGTGGAACGGACAAATTTGTGACCGCCCTTTCAATTTAAGACGTTAAAGAAGACGGAATTTGTATTCGTAATACCAGAGCATCGAAACTACTTGGAACTCTTGTGTATATAAACGTGTCCGCGTCGCCTATGTACTCTGGTACCTTCGCCGCTACAAACCAACCAACCATCGTGTCCGTGCACATCAGAGTCGCAAAGAATGGAGAATAGCCAGGCTTGGTCGTGTGTGCAGCCATAGCTCATTTGGCAGATCGTTCGCTTAGCGTGTGACAGGTCTCGGGTTAAAGCCGCGGCTCCTCCATGCTTTGTGCCCAGTGCATGGTAAGTGTTGGTCGCGGCGAACATAAAGGCACGCAAGAAGTTGCAAAACCAGCGTCACAGACTGATATGATGTATACTGTCATAAGGAGACCAAGATGTAAGTGTGCGGACCGGCTGTTATCGAGGTGTCATCGAGTGCAGATCTGTCTTAGGTATCACGGCTTAACGTCATTGAAGTCTAGAGAGTGGACAACACGTTCGTCTTACTCAGAGCGGTGTCCGAACTCTATTTTCGACGTTATGCGTGCCACTTTCATTGTGGCCAACTACGATTCGGTACAGAATGCACCAAACCTGAGAGACACACTCACTGATACATAGAGAGTAGTGTTTGTCTGCTGAATAATGGGAGTGCAAGGGTCTGTGACGTTGATATGGCTGTATGTAGCACAATTAGTCAACGGGGGGGGCGCGTAGCTCAGATGGTAGAGCGCTCGCTTAGAATGCGAGAGGTACAGGGATCGATACCCAGCGCCTCCAGAATTTTTAATACACCTACATGCGCACCTTGCCATGCAAGTGGAATAATTCCCAACCAGCAAAGGTGTCTAGGCAACGAACGATTAGCATCCACAAGTGGCAAGCGTGCTTTTAGTCGTGCGCGGGAAGCACCCTCCTCCCACACTTACACTTAATTTAGAAACAGTACAAATGTTCCCATAAGATTCTCAAGCCTACGTCGGAAAGATCTGCCTTGCGCCGAGTTCACGTAAATCCCACTGCACATTCCCATTCTTTGCGTGCAGTCAGCTGCTACTGGTGTTGCTAGTTGTGACTGCTGATAACAGATGCCGTAGCAATCAATTCATGGAGTGAGTTGTATATTTTGCGATAGTCTGTCTCTGACAAGCAAGCTCAGGTGATATAGGTGCGAACACAGGAAGCTTGCAACCCCTCGTTGCCTGCAGACACCGAGCAGCCACACTAGGAGAGCGGCCTAAGCCGTAGGCGAAATGTGCTGATTCGCTTTGGCGCGAGGTCGAACTATAAATACTGCTGTCACTAGCGTCAGCGTTGCGTGAGCGTTGTGTAAAGTCGGAAAAGTCGGCTGCATGGGTGATTGCCAAGTTTGGGGAGCGTTTCGTAGTATGATAAGTGCAATGGAGACGCGGAAACCTGTTGTGGCCCAGTGTTTTGCAGTTGGACGACAAGAGATTTACACAGTAGCAAAGAGCGAGGCACTGACCTGGCATGATCAATGGAGAGCACAATGGGGCTCGAGATGTGCTTGTTACCTCAGGTGCTGTGTGATTGTCGACAAGGAGTGAAATGGACGTCGAACTATAAATAAGCCTGTCACTAGCGTGAGCGTCGTGTAAAGTCGGAAAAGTCGGCTGCATGGGTGATTCCAGATGTGCTTCGGAAAATACTACTGGTCTACCAGAAATCTGTGAAAGCGTAGACAGATTGAGTCATAACTCCCATGGAGAAAAGTCCGCATGGTGCCCGTTGTATTCAATCCCGATGCAATTTTTGTGTTTCATCAACACTCTGAAGGTCCACAGATTACAGAATGCCTCCAGATGTGCTTCGGAAACTACTACTGGTCTTCCAGGGAACAATCAAAGCGTAGACAGTTTAAGACATTACTACCATGGAGAATATTCCTCATGGTACATATTGCTTTCAATGCCGATGCAATTTTTGTGTTTCATCAACACTCTGAAGGTCCACAGATTACAGAATGCCACAAGATTTGCTTCGGAAACTACTAGTGGACTTCCAGGAATCGATCAAACCGTAGACAGTTTAAGACATTACTCCCATGGAGAAAAGTTCTCATGGTGCTTATTAAATTCAATACCAATGCAAATTTTGTGTTTCATCAACACTCTGAAAGTCCACAGATTACGGAATGCCTACAAATGTGCTTCGGAAACTACTACTGGTCTTCCAGGGAAGGTTCAAAGCGTAGACAGTTTAAGACATTACTCCAATGGAGAAAAAGCCGCATGGTTCATATTGTATTCAATGCCGCTGCAATTTTTGTGTTTCATCACCACTCTGAAGGTCCACAGATTACGGAATGCCTAGAGATGTGCTTCGAAAGCTATTACTGGTCTTCCAGTAATCGTTCAAAGCGTAGACAGTTTGAGACATTACTCCCACGGAGAAAAGTTCGCATGGTGCATATTGTATTCAATGCAGCTGCAATTTTTGTGTTTCATCAACACTCTGAAGGTCCACATATTACAGAACGCCTCCACATGTGCTTCAGAAACTACTACTGTTCTTCCAGGGAACGATCAAAGCGTAGACAGATTGAGACATTACTTCCATGGAGAAAAGTCCGCATGGTGCTTATTGTATTCAATGCCGATGCAATTTTTGAGTTTCCTCAACACTCTGAATGTAAACAGATTACAGAATGCCTCCAGATGTGCTTCGGAAACTACTAGTGTTCTTCCAGGAATCGATCAAACCGTAGACAGTTTAAGACATTACTCCCATGGAGAAAAGTTCGCATGGTGCATATTGTATTCAATGCAGCTGCAATTTTTGTGTTTCATCAACACTCTGAAGGTCCACATATTACAGAAAGCCTCCACATGTGCTTCAGAAACTACTACTGTTCTTCTATTGAACTATCAAAGCGTAGAGAGATTGAGACATTACTCCCATGGAGAAAAGTCCGCATGGTGCTTATTGTATCCAATGCCGATGCATTTTCTATGTTTCATCAATACTCTGAAGGTCCACAGATTGCAGAATGCCTCCAGATGTACTTCGGAAACTACTACTGGTTTTGCAGGAATCGATCAAAGCGTAGACTGTTTCAGACATTACTCACTAGGAGATAAGTCCGCACAGTGCCTGTTGTACTCAATCCCGATGCAATTTCTGTGTTTCATCAACACTCTGAAGGTCCACAGATTGTAGAATGCCTCCAGATGTGCTTCGGTAACTACTACTGGTCTTCCAGGGGACGATCAAAGCGTATACAGTTTGATACATTACTCCCATGGAGAAGAGGCCGAACGGTGCCTGTTGTATTCAATCCAGATTCAATTTCTGTGCTTTATCAACACTCTGAAGGTTCACAGATTACACAACGCCTATAAATGTGCTTCAGAAACTACTACTGGAGTTCCAGGGAACGATCCAAGCGTAGACAGTTTGAGACATTACTCCCATGGTGATTAGTCCGCATGGTGCATGTTGTATTCAATCCCGATGCAATTTCTGTGTTTCATCAACACTCTGATGGTCCACAGATTACAGAACGTCTCCACATGTACTTCAGAAACTACTACTGGTCTTCCAGGTAACGATCAAAACGTAGACAGTTTAAGACAATACCACCATGGAAAAAAGTCCGCATGGTGACTGTTATATTCAATCCCGAAGCAATTTCAGTGTTTCATCAACACTATGAAGGTCCACAGACTACAGAATGCCTCCAGATGTGCTCGGAGAATAGAACTGGTGTTCCAGGGAACGATCAACCCGTAAGCAGATTGAGACATTACTATCATGGAGAAGAGTCCGAATGGTGTCCGTTGTATTCAATCCCGATGCAATTTCAGTGTTTCATCTACACTCTGATAGTCCACAGATTACAGAATGCCTCCAGATGTGATTCGGAACTACTACTGGTCTTATAGGGAACGATCAAAGCGTAAACGGTTTGAGACATTATTCCCATGGAGTATAGTCCGCAGGGTGCCTGTTGTATTCAATTCCGATGGAATTTCTGTGTTTCATCAAC
The DNA here is from genome assembly GCF_023897955.1 of Schistocerca gregaria. Classification (NCBI taxonomy): domain Eukaryota; kingdom Metazoa; phylum Arthropoda; class Insecta; order Orthoptera; family Acrididae; genus Schistocerca; species Schistocerca gregaria. The sequence goes on along the minus strand of NC_064928.1, from coordinate 49,613,107 downwards.
ACTCTGAAGATCCACAGATTACTGAATGCCACCGGATGTGCTTTGGTAACTACTACTGGTCCTCCAGGTTACATTCAAAGCGTATACAGTTTGATACATTACTCCCATGGAGAAAAGACCGCACGGTGCCTGTTGTATTCAATCCAGATTCAATTTCTGTGCTTTATCAACACTCTGAAGGACGACAGATTACACAACGCGTCCAAATGTGCTTCGGAATCTACTACTGGTCTTCCAGGGAACGATCAAATCATATACAGTTTGAGATATTACTTCATTGGATAAAAGTCCGCACGGTGCCTGTTGTATTAAATCCCGATGCTATTTTTGTGTTTCATCAACACACTGATGGTCCATAGGTTACAGAACGCCTCCACATGTGTTACAGAAACTTTTACTGGTCTTCCAGGGAACGATCAAAGCGTAGACAGATTGAGACATTACTACCATGGAGAATATTCCTCATGGTACATATTGCTTTCAATGCAGATGCAATTTTTGTGTTTCATCAACACTCTGAAGGTCCACAGATTACAGAATGCCTCAAGATTTGCTTCGGAAACTACTAGTGGTCTTCCAGGTATCGATCAAACCGTAGATGGTTTAAGACATTACTCCCATGGAGATAAGTCAAAATGGTACATATTCTATTCAATGCCGATGCAATTTTTGTGTTTAATCAACACTCTGAAAGTCCACAGATTACGGAAAGATTACAGATGTGCTTCGGAAACTACTACTGGTCTTCCTTGAATCGATCAAAACGTAGACAGTTTAAGACATTACTCCAATGGAGAAGAGTCCGCATGGTGCTTATTGTATTCAATACCGATGCAATTTTTGTGTTTCATCAACACTCTGAAGGTCCACAGATCACATAATGTCTCCAGATGTGCTTCGGAAACTACTAGTGGTCTTCCAGGAATCGATCAAACCGTAGACAGTTTAAGACATTATTCCCATGGGGAAAAGTTCGCATGGTGCTTATTAAATTCAATACCAATGCAAATTTTGTGTTTCATCAACACTCTGACAGTCCACAGATTACGGAATGCCTACAAATGTGCTTCGGAAACTACTACTGGTCTTCCAGGGAATTTTCAAATCATAGACAGTTTAAGACATTACTCCAATGGAGAAAAGTCAGCATGGTGCATATTGTATTCAATGCCGCTACAATTTTTGTGTTTCATCAACACTCTGAAGGTCCACAGATTACGGAATGCCTAGAGATGTGCTTCGAAAGCTATTACTGGTCTTCCAGGAATCGTTCAAAGCGTAGACAGTTTGAGACATTACTCCCACGGAGAAAAGTCCGCATGGTGCCTGTTGTATTCAATCCCGATGCAGTTTCTATGTCTCATCAACAGTCTGATGGTCCACAGATTACAGAACGCCTCCACATGTGCTTCAGAAACTACTACTGTTCTTCCAGGGAACGATCAAAGCGTAGACAGATTGAGACATTATTTCCATGGAGTAAAGTCCGCATGGTGCTTATTGTATTCAATGCCGATGCAATTTTTGAGTTTCCTCAACACTCTGAATGTAAACAGATTACAGAATGCCTCCAGATGTGCTTCGGAAACTACTAGTGTTCTTCCAGGAATCGATCAAACCGCAGACAGTTTAAGACATTACTCCCATGGAGAAAAGTTCGCATGGTGCTTATTAAATTCAATACCATTGCAAATTTTGGGTTTCATCAATACTCTGAAGGTCCACAGATTACGGAATTACTACAAATGTGCTTCGGAAACTACTACTGGTCTTCCAGGGAACGTTCAAAGCATAGACAGTTTAAGACATTACTCCAATGGAGAAAAGTCCGCATGGTGCATATTGTATTCAATGCCGCTGCAATTTCAGTGTTTCATCAACACTCTGAAGGTCCACAGATTACGGAATGCCTAGAGATGTGCTTCGAAAGCTATTACTGGTGTTCCAGGAATCGATCAAAGCGTAGACAGTTTGAGACGTTACTCCCATGGAGAAAAGTCCGCATGGTGCCTGTTGTATTCAATCCCGATGCAGTTTCTATGTCTCATCAACACTCTGATGGTCCACAGATTACAGAACGCCTCCACATGTGCTTCAGAAACTACTACTGTTCTTCCAGGGAACGATCAAACCGTAGACAGGTTGAGACATAACTTCTATGGAGAAAAGTCCGCATGGTGCTTATTGTATTCAATGCCGATGCAATTTTTGAGTTTCCTCAACACTCTGAATGTAAACAGATTACAGAATGCCTCCAGATGTGCTTCGGAAACTACTACGGGTCTTCCAGGAATCGATCAAAGCGTAGACAGTTTGAGACATTACTCCCATGGAGAAAAGTCCGCATGGTGCCTGTTGTATTCAATCCCGATGCAGTTTCTATGTCTTATCAACACTCTGATGGTCCACAGATTGCAGAACGCCTCCACATGTGCTTCAGAAACTACTACTGTTCTTCTATTGAACTATCAAAGCGTAGACAGATTGAGACATTACTCCCATGGAGAAAAGTCCGCATGGTGCTTATTGTATCCAATGCCGATGCATTTTCTATGTTTCATCAATACTCTGAAGGTCCACAGATTGCAGAATGCCTCCAGATGTACTTCGGAAACTACTACTGGTTTTGCAGGAATCGATCAAAGCGTAGACAGTTTCAGACATTACTCACTAGGAGATAAGTCCGCACAGTGCCTGTTGTACTCAATCCCGATGCAATTTCTGTGTTTCATCAACACTCTGAAGGTCCACAGATTGTAGTATGCCTCCAGATGTGCTTCGGTAACTACTACTGGTCTTCCAGGGGACGATCAAAGCGTATACAGTTTGATACATTACTCCCATGGAGAAGAGGCCGAACGGTGCCTGTTGTATTCAATCCAGATTCAATTTCTGTGCTTTATCAACACTCTGAAGGTCCACAGATTACACAACGCCTATAAATGTGCTTCGGAAACTACTACTGGAGTTCCAGGGAACGATCCAAGCGTAGACAGTTTGAGACATTAATCCCATGGTGATTAGTCCGCATGGTGCATGTTGTATTCAATCCCGATGCAATTTCTGTGTTTCATCAACACTCTGATGGTCCACAGATTACAGAACGTCTCCACATGTACTTCAGAAACTACTACTGGTCTTCCAGGTAACGATCAAAGCGTAGACAGTTTAAGACAATACCCCCGTGGAAAAAAGTCCGCATGGTGACTGTTATATTCAATCCCGAAGCAATTTCAGTGTTTCATCAACACCATGAAGGTCCACAGGCTACAGAATGCCTCCAGATGTGCTCGGAGAATAAAACTGGTGTTCCAGGGAACGATCAACCCGTAAGCAGATTGAGACATTACTATCATGGAGAAGAGTCCGAATGGTGTCTGTTGTATTCAATCCCGATGCAATTTCAGTGTTTCATCTACACTCTGATAGTCCACAGATTACAGAATGCCTCCAGATGTGATTCGGAACTACTACTGGTCTTCCAGGGAACGATCAAAGCGTAAACGGTTTGAGACATTATTCCCATGGAGTATAGTCCGCAGGGTGCCTGTTGTATTCAATTCTGATGGAATTTCTGTGTTTCATCAACACTCTGAAGATCCACAGATTACTGAATGCCACCGGATGTGCTTTGGTAACTACTACTGGTCCTCCAGGTTACAATCAAAGCGTATACAGTTTGATACATTACTCCCATGGAGAAAAGACCGCACGGTGCCTGTTGTATTCAATCCAGATTCAATTTCTGTGCTTTATCTACACTCTGAAGGACGACAGATTACACAACGCGTCCAAATGTGCTTCGGAATCTACTACTGGTCTTCCAGGGAACGATCAAATCATATACAGTTTGAGATATTACTTCATTGGATAAAAGTCCGCACGGTGCCTGTTGTATTAATTCCCGATGCTATTTTTGTGTTTCATCAACACTCTGATGGTCCATAGATTACAGAACGCCTCCACATGTGTTTCAGAAACTTTTACTGGTCTTCCAGGGAACGATCAAAGCGTAGACAGATTGAGACATTACTACCATCGACAATATTCCTCATGGTACATATTGCTTTCAATGCAGATGCAATTTTTGTGTTTCATCAACACTCTGAAGGTCCACAGATTACAGAATGCCTCAAGATTTGCTTCGGAAACTACTAGTGGTCTTCCAGGTATCGATCAAACCGTAGATGGTTTAAGACATTACTCCCATGGAGATAAGTCCAAATGGTACATATTCTATTCAATGCCGATGCAATTTTTGTGTTTCATCAACACTCTGAAAGTCCACAGATTACGGAATGATTACAGATGTGCCTCGGAAACTACTACTGGTCTTCCTTGAATCGATCAAAGCGTAGACAGTTTAAGACATTACTCCAATGGAGAAAAGTCCGCATAGTGCTTATTGTATTCAATACCGATGCAATTTTTGTGTTTCAGCAACACTCTGAAGGTCCACAGATCACAGAATGTCTCCAGATGTGCTTCGGAAACTACTAGTGGTCTTCCAGGAATCGATCAAACCGTAGACAGTTTAAGACATTACTCCCATGGAGAAAAGTTCGCATGGTGCTTATTAAATTCAATACCAATGCAAATTTTGTGTTTCATCAACACTCTGAAAGTCCACAGATTACGGAATGCCTACAAATGTGCTTCGGAAACTACTACTGGTCTTCCAGGGAACGTTCAAAGCGTAGACAGTTTAAGACATTACTCCCATGGAGAAAAGTCCGCATGGTGCATATTGTATTCAATGCCGCTGCAATTTTTGTGTTTCATCAACACTCTGAAGGTCCACAGATTACGGAATGCCTAGAGATGTAATTCGAAAGCTATTACTGGTCTTCCAGGAATCGATCAAAGCGTAGACAGTTAGAGACATTACTTCCATGGAAAAAAGTCCGCATGGTGCCTGTTGTATTCAATCCCGATGCAGTTTCTATGTCTCATCAACACTCTGATGGTCCACAGATTACAGAAGGCCTCCACATGTGCTTCAGAAACTACTACTGTTCTTCCAGGGAACGATCAAAGCGTAGACAGATTGAGACATTACTTCCATGGAGAAAAGTCCGCATGGTGCTTATTGTATTCAATGCCGATGCAATTTTTGAGATTCCTCAACACTCTGAATGTAAACAGATTACAGAATGCCTCCAGATGTGCTTCGGAAACTACTAGTGTTCTTCCAGGAATCGATCAAACCGTAGACAGTTTAAGACATTACTCCCATGGAGAAAAGTTCGGATGGTGCTTATTAAATTCAATACCAATGCAAATTTTGTGTTTCATCAACACTCTGAAGGTCCACAGATTACGGAATGCCTACAAATGTGCTTCGGAAACTACTACTGGTCTTCCAGGGAACGTTCAAAGCGTAGACAGTTTAAGACATTACTGCAATGGAGAAAAGTCCGCATGGTGCATATTGTATTCAATGCCGCTGCAATTTTTGTGTTTCATCAACACTCTGAAGGTCCACAGATTACGGAATGCCTAGAGATGTGCTTCGAAAGCTATTACTGGTGTTCCAGGAATCGATCAAAGCGTAGACAGTTTAAGACATTACTCCCATGGAGAAAAGTTCGCATGGTGCTTATTAAATTCAATACCAATGCAAATTTTGTGTTTCATCAACACTCTGAAGGTCCACAGATTACAGAACGCCTCCACATGTGCTTCAGAAACTACTACTGTTCTCCCAGGGAACGATCAAACCGTAGACAGGTTGAGACATAACTTCCATGGAGAAAAGTCCGCATGGTGCTTATTGTATTCAATGCCGATGCAATTTTTGAGTTTCCTCAACACTCTGAATGTAAACAGATTACAGAATGCCTCCAGATGTGCTTCGGAAACTACTACGGGTCTTCCAGGAATCGATCAAAGCGTAGACAGTTTGAGACATTACTCCCATGGAGAAAAGTCCGCATGGTGCCTGTTGTATTCAATCCCGATGCAGTTTCTATGTCTTATCAACACTCTGATGGGCCACAGATTACAGAACGCCTCTACATGTGCTTCAGAAACTACTACTGTTCTTCCAGGGAACTATCAAAGCGTAGACAGATTGAGACATTACTCCCATGGAGAAAAGTCCGCATGGTGCTTATTGTATTCAATGCCGATGCATTTTCTATGTTTCATCAATACTCTGAAGGTCCACAGATTGCAGAATGCCTCCAGATGTACTTCGGAAACTACTACTGGTTTTGCAGGAATCGATCAAAGCGTAGACAGTTTCAGACATTACTCACTAGGAGATAAGTCCGCACAGTGCCTGTTGTACTCAATCCCGATGCAATTTCTGTGTTTCATCAACACTCTGAAGGTCCACAGATTATAGAATGCTTCCAGATGTGCTTCGGTAACTACTACTGGTCTTCCAGGGGACGATCAAAGCGTATACAGTTTGATACATTACTCCCATGGAGAAGAGGCCGAACGGTGCCTGTTGTATTCAATCCAGATTAAATTTCTGTGCTTTATCAAAACTCTGAAGGTCCACAGATTACACAACGCCTATAAATGTGCTTCGGAAACTACTACTGGAGTTCCAGGGAACGATCCAAGCGTAGACAGTTTGAGACATTACTCCCATGGTGATTAGTCCGCATGGTGCATGTTGTATTCAATCCCGATGTAATTTCTCTGTTTCATCAACACTCTGATGGTCCACAGATTACAGAACGTCTCCACATGTGCTTCAGAAACTACTACTGGTCTTCCAGGTAACGATCAAAGCGTAGACAGATTGAGACATTACTCCCTTGGAGAAAAGTCCGCTTGGTGCCTGTTGTAATCAATCCCGAAGCAATTTCTGTGTTTCATCAGCACTCTGAAGATCCACAGATTACTGAATGCCACCGGATGTGCTTTGGTAACTACTACTGGTCCTCCAGGTTACAAACAAAGCGTATACAGTTTGATACATTACTCCCATGGAGAAAAGTCCGCACGGTGCCTGTTGTATTAAATCCCGACGCTATTTTTGTGTTTCATCAACACTCTGATTTTCCACAGATTACAGAACGCCTCCACATGTGTTTCAGAAACTTTTACTGGTCTTCCAGGGAACGATCAAAGCGTAGACAGATTGAGACATTACTACCATGGAGAATATTCCTCATGGTACATATTGCTTTCAATGCCGATGCAATTTTTGTGTTTCATCAACACTCTGAAGGTCCACAGATTACAGTTTGAGATATTACTTCCTTGCATAATAGTCGGCACGGTGCCTGTTGTATTCAATCCCGATGCGATTTCTAAGTTTCATCAACACTCTGAAGGTTCACAGATTACAGAATGATTCCAGATGTGCTTCGGAAAATACTACTGGTCTACCAGAAATCTATGAAAGCGTAGACAAATTGAGAGATAACTCGCATGGAGAAAAATCCGCATGGTACATATTGCTTTCAATGCCAATGCAATTTTTGTGTTTCATCAACACACTGAAGGTCCACAGTTTACGGAATGATTACAGATGTGCTTCGGAAACTGCTACTGGTCTTCCAGGAATTGATCAAATCGTAGACAGTATAAGACATTACTCCCAAGGAGAAAAGTTAGCATGGTGCTTATAGTATTCAATGCAAATTCAAATTTTGTGTTTCATCAACACACCGAAGGTCCACAGATTACAGAATGCCTCAAGATGTGCTTCGGAAACAACTACTGGTCTTAAAGGGAACGATCAAAGCGTAGACAGTTTAAGACATTACTCCCATGGAGAAAAGTCCATATTGTGACTGTTATTTGTCTATCCCGATGCAATTTCTTTGTTTAATCAACACTCTGAAGGTCCCAGATTACGGAATGCCTACAGATGTGCTTCGGAAACTGCTACTGGTCTTCCAGGAATCGACCAAACCGTAGACAGTTTTAGACATTACTCCCATTGAGAAAAGTCCGCATGGTACATATTGTATTCAATGCCGATGCAATTTTTGTGCTTCATCAACACTGTGAAAGTCCATAGATTACGGAAGTATTACAGATGTGCTTCGGAAACTACTACTGGTCTTCCAGGAATCGATCAAAGCGTAGACAGTTTAAGACATTACTCCCATGGAGAAAAGTCGGCATGTTGCTTATTGTATTCAATGCCGATGCAATTTTTGTGTTTCATCAACACTCTGAAGGTATACAGATTACGCAATTCCTACAGATGTGCTTCGGAAAGTACTACTTGTCTTCCAGGAATCGATCAAAGCGTAGACAGTTGGAGACATTACTCCCATGGAGAAAAGTCCGCATGGTGCTTGTTGTACTCAATCCCGATGCAGTTACTGTGTTTCATTAACACTCTGATGGTCCACAGATTACAGAAGGCCTCCAGATGTGCTTCATAATCTACTACTGGTCGTCCAGGGAACGATCAGAGCGTAGACATTTTAAGACATTACCCCCATGGAGGGAAGTCCGCATGAGGCTTATTGTATTCAATAACGATGCAATTTTTGTGTTTCATCAACACTCTGAAGGTCCACAGATTACAGAATGCCTCCAGATGTGTTTCGGAAACAACTACTGGTCTTCCAGGGAATGATCAAAGCGTAGACGGTTTGAGTCATTTCTCCCATGGAGAAAAGTCCGCATGGTGACTGCTATATTCTATCCCGATGCAATTTCTGTGTTTAATCAACACTCTGAAGATACACAGATTACAGAATGCCTCCAGATGTGCTTCGGAAACTACTACTGGTCTTCCAGGAATCGATCAAACCGTAGACAGTTTAAGACATTACTCCCATGGAGAAAAGTCCGCAAGGATTCTTATTGTATTCAATGCCGATGCAATTTTTGTGTTTCATCAACCCTCTGAAGGTCCACAGATAACGGAATGCCTACACATGTCCTTCGGAAACTACTACTGGTCTCCCGGGAATCGATCAAACCGTAGACAGTTTAAGACATTACTCAAATGGAGAAAAGTCCGAAATGGGCTTATTGTATTCAACGCCGATGCAGTTTCTGTGTTTCATCAAAACTGTGAAGGTCCACAGATTACAGAATGTCTCCAGATGTGCTTCGGAAACTACTAGTTGTCTTCCAGGAATCGATCAAACCGTAGACAGTTTAAGACAATACTCCCATGGAGAAAAGTTCGCATGGTGCTTATTAAATTCAATACCAATGCAAATTTTGTGTTTCATCAACACTCTGAAAGTCCACAGATTACGGAATGCCTACAAATGTGCTTCGGAAACTCCTACTGGTCTTCCAGGGAACGTTCAAAGCGTAGACAGTTTAAGACATTACTCCAATGGAGAAAAGTCCGCATGGTGCATATTGTATTCAATGCCGCTGCAATTTTTGTGTTTCATCAACACTCTGAAGGTCCACAGATTACGGAATGCCTAGAGATGTGCTTCGAAAGCTATTACTGGTCTTCCAGGAATCGATCAAAGCGTAGACAGTTTGAGACATTATTCCCATGGATAAAAGTCCGCATGGTGCCTGTTGTATTCAATCCCGATGCAGTTTCTATGTCTCATCAACACTCTGATGGTCCACAGATTACAGAACGCCTCCACATGTGCTTCAGAAACTACTACTGTTCTTCCAGGGAACGATCAAAGCGTAGACAGATTGAGACATTACTCCCATGGAGAAAAGTCCGCTTAGTGCTTATTGTATTCAATGCCGATGCAACTTTTGAGTTTCCTCAACACTCTGAATGTAAACAGATTACAGAATGCCTCCAGATGTGCTTCGGAAACTACTAGTGTTCTTCCAGGAATCGATCAAACCGTAGACAGTTTAAGACATTACTCCCATGGAGAAAAGTTCGCATGGTGCTTATTAAATTCAATACCAATGCAAATTTTGTGTTTCATCAACACTCTGAAGGTCCACAGATTACGGAATGCCTACAAATGTGCTTCGGAAACAACTACTGGTCTTCCAGGGAACGTTCAAAGCGTAGACAGTTTATGACATTACTCCAATGGAGAAAAGTCCGCATGGTGAATATTGTATTCAATGCCGCTGCAATTTTTGTAGTTCATCAACACTCTGAAGGTCCACAGAATGCCTAGAGATGTGCTTCGAAAGCTATTACTGGTCTTCCAGGAATCGATCAAAGCGTAGACAGTTTTAGACATTACTCCCATGGAGAAAAGTCCGCATGGTGCCTGTTGTATTCAATCCCGATGCAGTCTCTATGTCTCATCAACACTCTGATGGTCCACAGATTACAGAACGCCTCCACATGTGCTTCAGAAACTACTACTGTTCTTCCAGGGAACGATCAAAGCGTAGACAGATTGAGACATATCTTCCATGGAGAAAAGTCAGCATGGTGCTTATTGTATTCAATGCCGATGCAATTTTAGAGTTTCCTCAACACTCTGAATGTAAACAGATTACAGAATGCCTCCAGTTGTGCTTCGGTAGCTACTACTGGTCTTCCAGGGGACGATCAAAGCGTATACAGTTTGATACATTACGCCCATGGAGTAGAGGCCGAACGGTGCCTGTTGTATTCAATCCAGATTCAATTTCTGTGCTTTATCAACACTCTGAAGGACCACAGATTACACAACGCCTAGAAATGTACTTCGGAAACTACTACTGGACTTCCAGGGAACGATCCAAGCGTAGACAGTTTGAGACATTACTCCCATGGTGAATAGTCCGCATGGTGCATGTTGTATTCAATCCCGATGCAATTTCTATGTTTCATCAACACTCTGAAGGTCCACAGATTACAGAACGTCTCGACATGTGCTTCAGAAACAAATACTGGTCTTCCAGATAACGATCAAATTGTCGACAGTTTGAGATATTACTCCCTTGGATAAAAGTTCGCAGGGTGCCTGTTGTATTCAATCCCGATGCAATTTCTAAGTCTCATCAACACTCTGAAGGTCCACAGGTTACAGAATGATTCCAGATGTGCTTCGGAAAATACTACTGGTCTTCCAGAAACCTAGCAAAGCGTAGACAGATTGAGACATAACTACCATGAAGAAAAGTCCGTTGGTGCCTGTTGAAATTAATCCCGAAGCATTGTCTGTGTTTCATCAACATTCCGATGGTCCACAGATTACAGAACTCCTCCACATTTGCTTCACAAACTACTACTGGTCTTCCAGGGAACGATCAAAGAATAGAGCGATTGAGACATTACTCACTTGGAGAAAAGACCGCTTGGAGCCTGTTGTCATCAATCCCGAAGCAATTTCAGTGTTTCATTAACACTATGAAGGTCCACAGACTACAGAATGCCTCCAGATGTGCTTCGGAAACTACTACAGGTCTTCCAGGAATCGATCAAATCGTAGACAGTTTAAGACATTACTTCCATGGATAAAATTCCGCATGGTACAAATTGTATTCAATGCCGATGCAATGTTTGTGTTTCATCTACACTCTGAAGGTCCACAGTTTACGGAATGCCTACAGATGTGCTTCGGAAACTGCTACTGGTCTTCGAGGAATCGATCAAACCGTAGACACTTTTAGACATTACTCCCATGGAGAAAAGTCCGCATGGTGCTTATTGTATTCAATGCCAATGCAGTTTTTGTGTTTCATCAACACTCAGAAGGTCCACAAGTTACAGAATGCCTCAAGATGTGATTCGGAAACAACTACTGATCTTCCAGGGAACGATCAAAGCGTAGACAGTTTAAGACATTACTCCCATGGAGAAAAGTCCGCATGGTGCTTATTGTATTCAATGCCGATGCAATTTTTGTGTTTCATCAACACTCTGAAGGTCCAAAGATTACGGAATAGCTACTGATGTGCTTCGTAAACTGCTACTGGTCTTACAGGGAACGATCAAACCGTAGACAGTTTAAGACATTACTCCCATGGAGAAAAGTCGCCATGGTGCTTATTGCCTTTAATGCCGATGCAATTTTTGTGTTTCATCAACACTCTGAAGGTCCACAGATTACGGAATGCCTACAGATGTGCTTCGGAAACATCTACTGGTCTTCCAGGGAACGATTAAAGCGTAGACAGTTTAAGACACTACTCCCATGGAGAAAAGTCCGCGTGGTGCATATTGTATTCATTGCCGATGCAATTTTTGTGTTTCATCAACACTCTGAAGGTCCACAGATTACGGAATGCCTACAGATGTGCTTCGGAAACTACTACTGGTCTTCGAGGAGTCGATCAAACCGTAGACAATTTTAGACATTACTCCCATGGAGAAAAGTCCGCATGGTGCTTATTGTATTCAATGCCAATGCAGTTTTTGTGTTTCATCAACACTCAGAATGTCCACAAGTTACAGAATGCCTCAAGATGTGATTCGGAAACAACTACTGATCGTCCAGGGAACGATCAAAGCGTAGACAGTTTAAGACATTACTCCCATGGAGAAAAGTCCGCATGGTGCTTATTGTACTCAATGCCGATGCAATTTTTGTGTTTCATCAACACTCTGAAGGTCCACAGATTACGGAATGCCTGCAGATGTGCTTCGGAAACTACTACTGGTCTTCCAGGAATCGATCAAAGCGTAGACAGTTTGAGACATTACTCCCATGGAGAAAAGTCCGCATGGTGCCTGTTGTATTCAATCCCGATGCAGTTTCTATGTCTCATCAACACTCTGATGGTCCACAGATTACAGAACGCCTCCACATGTGCTTCAGAAACTACTACTGTTCTTCCAGGGAACGATCAAATCGTAGACAGATTGAGACATAACTTCCATGGAGAAAAGTCAGCATGGTGCTTATTGTATTCAATGCCGATGCAATTTTAGAGTTTCCTCAACACTCTGAAAGTAAACAGATTACAGAATGCCTCCAGTTGTGCTTCGGTAACTACTACTGGTCTTCCAGGTGACGATCAAAGCGTATTCAGTTTGATACATTACTCCCATGGAGAAGAGTCCGAACGGTGCCTGTTGTATTCAAACCAGATTCAATTTCTGTGCTTTATCAACACTCTGAAGGTCCACAGATTACACAACGCCTATAAATGTGCTTAGGAAACTACTACTGGAGTTCCAGGGAACGATCAAAGCGTAGACAGTTTAAGACATTACTCCCATGGAGAAAAGTCCGCATGGTGCTTATTGTACTCAATGCCGATGCAATTTTTGTGTTCCATCAACACTCTGAAGATCCACAGATTACGGAATGCCTGCAGATGTGCTTCGGAAACTACTACTGGTCTTCCAGGAATCGATCAAAGCGTTGACAGTTTGAGATATTTACTCCCATGGAGAAAAGTTCGCAAGGTGCCTGTTGTATTCAATCCCGACGCCGTTTCTGTGTTTCATTAACAATCTCATGGTCCACAGATTACAGAAGGCCTCCATATGTGCTTCATAAACAACTCCTGGTCTTCCTGGGAACGATCAAAGCGTAGACAGTTTAAGACATTACTCCCATGGAGAAAAGTCCGCGTGGTGCATATTGTATTCAATGCCGATGCAGTTTCTGTGTTTCATCAACACTCTGACGGTCCACAGATTACAGAATGCCTCCAGATGTGCTTCGGAAACAACTACTCGTCTTAAAGGGAACGATCAAAGCGTAGACAGTTTAAGACATTACTCCCATGGAGAAAAGTCCGCATGGTGACTGTTATATTCTATCCCGATGCAAATTCTTTGTTTAATCAACACTCTGAATTTACACAGATTACATAATGCCTCCAGATGTGCTTCGGAAACTACTACTGGTCTTCCAGGAATCGATCAAACCGTAGACAGTTTAAGACATTACTCCAATGGAGAAAAGTCCGCAAGGTGCTTATTGTATTCAATGCCGATGCAATTTTTGTGTTTCATCAACACTTTGAAGGTCCACAGATTACAGAATGCCTCCAGATGTGCTTCGCAAACTACTACTGGTTTTCCAGGAATCTATCAAAGCGTAGACAGTTTAAGACATTACTCCCATGCAGAAAAGTCCGCATGGTGCTTATTGTATTCAATGACGATGCAATTTTTGTGTTTCATAAACACTCTGAAAGTCCACAGATTACAGAATGCCTCCAGATGTGCTTCGGAAACTAATACTGGTTTTCCAGGAATCTATCAAAGCGTAGACAGTTTAAGACATTACTCCCATGCAGAAAAGTCCGCATGGAGCTTATTGTATTCAGTGCCGATGCAATTTTTGTGCTTCATCAACACTCTGAATTTCCACATGTTACGGAATGCCTACAGATGTGCTTCGGAAACATCTACTGGTCTTCCAGGGAACGATTAAAGCGTAGACAGTTTAAGACACTACTCCCATTTAGAGAAGTCCGTATGGTGACTGTTATATTCTATCCCGATGCAATTTCTGTGTTTAATCAACACTCTGAAGGAACACAGATTACAGAATGCCTCCAGATGTGCTTCGGAAACTACTACTGGTCTTAAAGGAATCGATCAAAGCGTAGACTGTTTAAGACATTACTCCCAAGGAGAAAAGTACGCATGGTGCTTATTGTATTCAATGTCGATGCAATTTTTGTGTTTCATCAACACTCAGAAGGTCCACAGATTACGGAATGCATACAGATGTCCTTCGGAAACTGCTAACGGTCTTTCAGGGAACGATCAAAGCGTAGACAGTTTATGACATTACTCCCATGGAGAAAAGTCTGAATGGTGCCTGTTGTATTCAATCCCGATGCAGTTTCTGTGTTTCATCAACACTCTGATGGTCCACAGATTACAGAATGCCTCCATCTGTGCTTCGGAAACAACTACTGGTCTTCGAGGGAACGATCGAAGCGTAGACAATTTAAGCCATTACTCCCTTGGCGAAAAGTCCTCAAGGTGCTTATTGTATTCAATGCCGATGCAATATTTGTGTTTCATCAACACTCTGAAGATCCACAGATAACAGAATTCCTCCAGATGGGCTTCGGAAACTACTACTGGCTTTCCAGGTATCAATCAAAGCGTAGACAGATTAAGACATTACACCCATGGAGAAAAGTCCGCATGGTGCTTATTGTATTCAATGCCGATGCAATTTTTGTGTTTCATCAACACTCTGAAGGTCCACAGATTACAGAATGCCTCCAGATGTGCTTCGGAAACTACTACTGGCTTTCCAGTTATCGATCAAAGCGTAGACAGTTTAAGACATTACACCCATAGAGAAAAGTCAGCAGTGTGCTTATTGTATTCAATGCCGATGCAATTTTTTTGTTTCATCAACACTCTGAAGGTCCACAGATTACAGAATGCCTACAGATGTGCTTCGGAAACAACTACTGGTCATCCAGGGAACCATCAAAGCGTAGACAGTTTAAGACATTACTCCCATTGAGAAAAGTCCGCATGGTGCTTATTGTATTCAATGACGATGCAATTTCTTTGTTTAATCAACACTCTGAAGGTACACAGATTACAGAATGCCTCCAGATGTGCTTCGGAAACTACTACAGGTCTTCCAGGAATCGATCAAATCGTACACAGTTTAAGAAACTACTCCCATGGGGAAAATACCACATGGTACTTATTGAATTCAATGCCGATGCAATGTTTGTGTTTCATCAACACTCTTAAGGTTCACAGATTACGGAATGCCTACAGATGTGCTTCGGAGACTGCTACTGGTCTTCCAGGAATCGATCAAACCGTAGACAGTTTTAGACATTACTCCCATGGTGAAAAGTCCGCATGGTGCTTATTGTATTCAATGCCGATGCAATTTTTGTGTTTCATCAACACTCTGAAGGTCCACAGATTACAGAATGCCTCCAGATGTGCTTCGGAAACTACTACAGGTCTTCCAAGAATCGATCAAATCGTAGACAGTTTAAGACATTACTCCCATGGAGAAAATTCTGCATGGTACTTATTGTATTCAATGCCGATGCAATTATTGTGTTTCATCAACACTCTGAAGGTCCCCAGATTACAGAATGCCTCCAGATGTGCTTCGGAAACTACTACTGGCTTTCCAGTTATCGATCAAAGCGTAGACAGTTTAAGACATTACACCCATGTAGAAAAGTCCGCAGGGTGCTTATTGTATTCAATGCCGATGCAATTTTTGTGTTTCATCAACATTCTGAAGGCCCACAGATTACAGAATGCCTACAGATGAGCTTCGGAAACAACTACTGGTCATCCACGGAACCATCAAAACGTAGACAGTTTAAGACATTACTCCCATGGAGAAAAGTCCGCATGGTGCTTATTGTATTCAATGACGATGGAATTTCTTTGTTTAATCAACACTCTGAAGGTACACAGATTACAGAATGCCTCCAGATGTGCTTCGGAAACTACTATAGGTCTTCCAGGAATCGATTAAATCGTAGACAGTTTAAGACACTACTCCCATGGGGAAAATACCGCATGGTACTTATTGTATTCAATGCCGATGCAATGTTTGTGTTTCATCAGCACTCTGAAGGTTCACAGATTACAGAATGCCTCCAGATGTGCTTCGCAAACTACTACTGGTTTTCCAGGAATCTATCAAAGTGTAGACAGTTTAAGACATTACTCCCATGCAGAAAAGTCCGCATGGTGCTTGTTGTATTCAATGACGATGCAGTTTTTGTGTGTCATAAACACTCTGAAAGTCCACAGATTACAGAATGCCTCCAGATGTGCTTCGGAAACTAATACTGGTTTTCCAGGAATCTATCAAAGGGTAGACTGTTTAAGACATTACTCCCATGCAGAAAAGTCCGCATGGAGCTTATTGTATTCAATGCCGATGCATTTTTTGTGCTTCATCAACACTCTGAATTTCCACATGTTACGGAATGCCTACAGATGTGCTTCGGAAACATCTACTGGTCTTCCAGGGAACGATTAAAGCGTAGACAGTTTAAGACACTACTCCCATGGAGAAAAGTCCGCGTGGTGCATATTGTATTCATTGCCGATGCAATTTTTGTGTTTCATCAACACTCTGAAGGTCCACAGATTACGGAATGCCTACAGATGTGCTTCGGAAACTACTACTGGTCTTCGAGGAGTCGATCAAAGCGTAGACAGTTTGAGACATTACTCCCATGGAGAAAAGTCCGCATGGTGCCTGTTGTATTCAATCCCGATGCAGTTTCTATGTCTCATCAACACTCTGATGGTCCACAGATTACAGAACGCCTCCACATGTGCTTCAGAAACTACTACTGTTCTTCCAGGGAACGATCAAATCGTAGACAGATTGAGACATAACTTCCATGGAGAAAAGTCAGCATGGTGCTTATTGTATTCAATGCCGATGCAATTTTAGAGTTTCCTCAACACTCTGAAAGTAAACAGATTACAGAATGCCTCCAGTTGTGCTTCGGTAACTACTACTGGTCTTCCAGGTGACGATCAAAGCGTATTCAGTTTGATACATTACTCCCATGGAGAAGAGTCCGAACGGTGCCTGTTGTATTCAAACCAGATTCAATTTCTGTGCTTTATCAACACTCTGAAGGTCCACAGATTACACAACGCCTATAAATGTGCTTAGGAAACTACTACTGGAGTTCCAGGGAACGATCAAAGCGTAGACAGTTTAAGACATTACTCCCATGGAGAAAAGTCCGCATGGTGCTTATTGTACTCAATGCCGATGCAATTTTTGTGTTCCATCAACACTCTGAAGATCCACAGATTACGGAATGCCTGCAGATGTGCTTCGGAAACTACTACTGGTCTTCCAGGAATCGATCAAAGCGTTGACAGTTTGAGATATTTACTCCCATGGAGAAAAGTTCGCAAGGTGCCTGTTGTATTCAATCCCGACGCCGTTTCTGTGTTTCATTAACAATCTCATGGTCCACAGATTACAGAAGGCCTCCATATGTGCTTCATAAACAACTCCTGGTCTTCCTGGGAACGATCAAAGCGTAGACAGTTTAAGACATTACTCCCATGGAGAAAAGTCCGCGTGGTGCATATTGTATTCAATGCCGATGCAGTTTCTGTGTTTCATCAACACTCTGACGGTCCACAGATTACAGAATGCCTCCAGATGTGCTTCGGAAACAACTACTCGTCTTAAAGGGAACGATCAAAGCGTAGACAGTTTAAGACATTACTCCCATGGAGAAAAGTCCGCATGGTGACTGTTATATTCTATCCCGATGCAAATTCTTTGTTTAATCAACACTCTGAATTTACACAGATTACATAATGCCTCCAGATGTGCTTCGGAAACTACTACTGGTCTTCCAGGAATCGATCAAACCGTAGACAGTTTAAGACATTACTCCAATGGAGAAAAGTCCGCAAGGTGCTTATTGTATTCAATGCCGATGCAATTTTTGTGTTTCATCAACACTTTGAAGGTCCACAGATTACAGAATGCCTCCAGATGTGCTTCGCAAACTACTACTGGTTTTCCAGGAATCTATCAAAGCGTAGACAGTTTAAGACATTACTCCCATGCAGAAAAGTCCGCATGGTGCTTATTGTATTCAATGACGATGCAATTTTTGTGTTTCATAAACACTCTGAAAGTCCACAGATTACAGAATGCCTCCAGATGTGCTTCGGAAACTAATACTGGTTTTCCAGGAATCTATCAAAGCGTAGACAGTTTAAGACATTACTCCCATGCAGAAAAGTCCGCATGGAGCTTATTGTATTCAGTGCCGATGCAATTTTTGTGCTTCATCAACACTCTGAATTTCCACATGTTACGGAATGCCTACAGATGTGCTTCGGAAACATCTACTGGTCTTCCAGGGAACGATTAAAGCGTAGACAGTTTAAGACACTACTCCCATGGAGAAAAGTCCGCGTGGTGCATATTGTATTCATTGCCGATGCAATTTTTGTGTTTCATCAACACTCTGAAGGTCCACAGATTACGGAATGCCTACAGATGTGCTTCGGAAACTACTACTGGTCTTCGAGGAGTCGATCAAACCGTAGACAATTTTAGACATTACTCCCATGGAGAAAAGTCCGCATGGTGCTTATTGTATTCAATGCCAATGCAGTTTTTGTGTTTCATCAACACTCAGAATGTCCACAAGTTACAGAATGCCTCAAGATGTGATTCGGAAACAACTACTGATCGTCCAGGGAACGATCAAAGCGTAGACAGTTTAAGACATTACTCCCATGGAGAAAAGTCCGCATGGTGCTTATTGTACTCAATGCCGATGCAATTTTTGTGTTTCATCAACACTCTGAAGGTCCACAGATTACGGAATGCCTGCAGATGTGCTTCGGAAACTACTACTGGTCTTCCAGGAATCGATCAAAGCGTAGACAGTTTGAGACATTACTCCCATGGAGAAAAGTCCGCATGGTGCCTGTTGTATTCAATCCCGATGCAGTTTCTATGTCTCATCAACACTCTGATGGTCCACAGATTACAGAACGCCTCCACATGTGCTTCAGAAACTACTACTGTTCTTCCAGGGAACGATCAAATCGTAGACAGATTGAGACATAACTTCCATGGAGAAAAGTCAGCATGGTGCTTATTGTATTCAATGCCGATGCAATTTTAGAGTTTCCTCAACACTCTGAAAGTAAACAGATTACAGAATGCCTCCAGTTGTGCTTCGGTAACTACTACTGGTCTTCCAGGTGACGATCAAAGCGTATTCAGTTTGATACATTACTCCCATGGAGAAGAGTCCGAACGGTGCCTGTTGTATTCAAACCAGATTCAATTTCTGTGCTTTATCAACACTCTGAAGGTCCACAGATTACACAACGCCTATAAATGTGCTTAGGAAACTACTACTGGAGTTCCAGGGAACGATCAAAGCGTAGACAGTTTAAGACATTACTCCCATGGAGAAAAGTCCGCATGGTGCTTATTGTACTCAATGCCGATGCAATTTTTGTGTTCCATCAACACTCTGAAGATCCACAGATTACGGAATGCCTGCAGATGTGCTTAGGAAACTACTACTGGTCTTCCAGGAATCGATCAAAGCGTTGACAGTTTGAGATATTTACTCCCATGGAGAAAAGTTCGCAAGGTGCCTGTTGTATTCAATCCCGACGCCGTTTCTGTGTTTCATTAACAATCTCATGGTCCACAGATTACAGAAGGCCTCCATATGTGCTTCATAAACAACTCCTGGTCTTCCTGGGAACGATCAAAGCGTAGACAGTTTAAGACATTACTCCCATGGAGAAAAGTCCGCGTGGTGCATATTGTATTCA
Source organism: Schistocerca gregaria (assembly GCF_023897955.1). Lineage (NCBI taxonomy): Eukaryota > Metazoa > Arthropoda > Insecta > Orthoptera > Acrididae > Schistocerca > Schistocerca gregaria. The sequence goes on along the minus strand of NC_064928.1, from coordinate 49,593,030 downwards.
ATGCCGATGCAGTTTCTGTGTTTCATCAACACTCTGACGGTCCACAGATTACAGAATGCCTCCAGATGTGCTTCGGAAACAACTACTCGTCTTAAAGGGAACGATCAAAGCGTAGACAGTTTAAGACATTACTCCCATGGAGAAAAGTCCGCATGGTGACTGTTATATTCTATCCCGATGCAAATTCTTTGTTTAATCAACACTCTGAATTTACACAGATTACATAATGCCTCCAGATGTGCTTCGGAAACTACTACTGGTCTTCCAGGAATCGATCAAACCGTAGACAGTTTAAGACATTACTCCAATGGAGAAAAGTCCGCAAGGTGCTTATTGTATTCAATGCCGATGCAATTTTTGTGTTTCATCAACACTTTGAAGGTCCACAGATTACAGAATGCCTCCAGATGTGCTTCGCAAACTACTACTGGTTTTCCAGGAATCTATCAAAGCGTAGACAGTTTAAGACATTACTCCCATGCAGAAAAGTCCGCATGGTGCTTATTGTATTCAATGACGATGCAATTTTTGTGTTTCATAAACACTCTGAAAGTCCACAGATTACAGAATGCCTCCAGATGTGCTTCGGAAACTAATACTGGTTTTCCAGGAATCTATCAAAGCGTAGACAGTTTAAGACATTACTCCCATGCAGAAAAGTCCGCATGGAGCTTATTGTATTCAGTGCCGATGCAATTTTTGTGCTTCATCAACACTCTGAATTTCCACATGTTACGGAATGCCTACAGATGTGCTTCGGAAACATCTACTGGTCTTCCAGGGAACGATTAAAGCGTAGACAGTTTAAGACACTACTCCCATTTAGAGAAGTCCGTATGGTGACTGTTATATTCTATCCCGATGCAATTTCTGTGTTTAATCAACACTCTGAAGGAACACAGATTACAGAATGCCTCCAGATGTGCTTCGGAAACTACTACTGGTCTTAAAGGAATCGATCAAAGCGTAGACTGTTTAAGACATTACTCCCAAGGAGAAAAGTACGCATGGTGCTTATTGTATTCAATGTCGATGCAATTTTTGTGTTTCATCAACACTCAGAAGGTCCACAGATTACGGAATGCCTACAGATGTGCTTCGGAAACTACTACTGGTCTTCGAGGAGTCGATCAAACCGTAGACAATTTTAGACATTACTCCCATGGAGAAAAGTCCGCATGGTGCTTATTGTATTCAATGCCAATGCAGTTTTTGTGTTTCATCAACACTCAGAATGTCCACAAGTTACAGAATGCCTCAAGATGTGATTCGGAAACAACTACTGATCGTCCAGGGAACGATCAAAGCGTAGACAGTTTAAGACATTACTCCCATGGAGAAAAGTCCGCATGGTGCTTATTGTACTCAATGCCGATGCAATTTTTGTGTTTCATCAACACTCTGAAGGTCCACAGATTACGGAATGCCTGCAGATGTGCTTCGGAAACTACTACTGGTCTTCCAGGAATCGATCAAAGCGTAGACAGTTTGAGACATTACTCCCATGGAGAAAAGTCCGCATGGTGCCTGTTGTATTCAATCCCGATGCAGTTTCTATGTCTCATCAACACTCTGATGGTCCACAGATTACAGAACGCCTCCACATGTGCTTCAGAAACTACTACTGTTCTTCCAGGGAACGATCAAATCGTAGACAGATTGAGACATAACTTCCATGGAGAAAAGTCAGCATGGTGCTTATTGTATTCAATGCCGATGCAATTTTAGAGTTTCCTCAACACTCTGAAAGTAAACAGATTACAGAATGCCTCCAGTTGTGCTTCGGTAACTACTACTGGTCTTCCAGGTGACGATCAAAGCGTATTCAGTTTGATACATTACTCCCATGGAGAAGAGTCCGAACGGTGCCTGTTGTATTCAAACCAGATTCAATTTCTGTGCTTTATCAACACTCTGAAGGTCCACAGATTACACAACGCCTATAAATGTGCTTAGGAAACTACTACTGGAGTTCCAGGGAACGATCAAAGCGTAGACAGTTTAAGACATTACTCCCATGGAGAAAAGTCCGCATGGTGCTTATTGTACTCAATGCCGATGCAATTTTTGTGTTCCATCAACACTCTGAAGATCCACAGATTACGGAATGCCTGCAGATGTGCTTCGGAAACTACTACTGGTCTTCCAGGAATCGATCAAAGCGTTGACAGTTTGAGATATTTACTCCCATGGAGAAAAGTTCGCAAGGTGCCTGTTGTATTCAATCCCGACGCCGTTTCTGTGTTTCATTAACAATCTCATGGTCCACAGATTACAGAAGGCCTCCATATGTGCTTCATAAACAACTCCTGGTCTTCCTGGGAACGATCAAAGCGTAGACAGTTTAAGACATTACTCCCATGGAGAAAAGTCCGCGTGGTGCATATTGTATTCAATGCCGATGCAGTTTCTGTGTTTCATCAACACTCTGACGGTCCACAGATTACAGAATGCCTCCAGATGTGCTTCGGAAACAACTACTCGTCTTAAAGGGAACGATCAAAGCGTAGACAGTTTAAGACATTACTCCCATGGAGAAAAGTCCGCATGGTGACTGTTATATTCTATCCCGATGCAAATTCTTTGTTTAATCAACACTCTGAATTTACACAGATTACATAATGCCTCCAGATGTGCTTCGGAAACTACTACAGGTCTTCCAGGAATCGATCAAATCGTACACAGTTTAAGAAACTACTCCCATGGGGAAAATACCACATGGTACTTATTGAATTCAATGCCGATGCAATGTTTGTGTTTCATCAACACTCTTAAGGTTCACAGATTACGGAATGCCTACAGATGTGCTTCGGAGACTGCTACTGGTCTTCCAGGAATCGATCAAACCGTAGACAGTTTTAGACATTACTCCCATGGTGAAAAGTCCGCATGGTGCTTATTGTATTCAATGCCGATGCAATTTTTGTGTTTCATCAACACTCTGAAGGTCCACAGATTACAGAATGCCTCCAGATGTGCTTCGGAAACTACTACAGGTCTTCCAAGAATCGATCAAATCGTAGACAGTTTAAGACATTACTCCCATGGAGAAAATTCTGCATGGTACTTATTGTATTCAATGCCGATGCAATTATTGTGTTTCATCAACACTCTGAAGGTCCCCAGATTACAGAATGCCTCCAGATGTGCTTCGGAAACTACTACTGGCTTTCCAGTTATCGATCAAAGCGTAGACAGTTTAAGACATTACACCCATGTAGAAAAGTCCGCAGGGTGCTTATTGTATTCAATGCCGATGCAATTTTTGTGTTTCATCAACATTCTGAAGGCCCACAGATTACAGAATGCCTACAGATGAGCTTCGGAAACAACTACTGGTCATCCACGGAACCATCAAAACGTAGACAGTTTAAGACATTACTCCCATGGAGAAAAGTCCGCATGGTGCTTATTGTATTCAATGACGATGGAATTTCTTTGTTTAATTAACACTCTGAAGGTACACAGATTACAGAATGCCTCCAGATGTGCTTCGGAAACTACTATAGGTCTTCCAGGAATCGATTAAATCGTAGACAGTTTAAGACACTACTCCCATGGGGAAAATACCGCATGGTACTTATTGTATTCAATGCCGATGCAATGTTTGTGTTTCATCAGCACTCTGAAGGTTCACAGATTACAGAATGCCTCCAGATGTGCTTCGCAAACTACTACTGGTTTTCCAGGAATCTATCAAAGTGTAGACAGTTTAAGACATTACTCCCATGCAGAAAAGTCCGCATGGTGCTTGTTGTATTCAATGACGATGCAGTTTTTGTGTTTCATAAACACTCTGAAAGTCCACAGATTACAGAATGCCTCCAGATGTGCTTCGGAAACTAATACTGGTTTTCCAGGAATCTATCAAAGGGTAGACAGTTTAAGACATTACTCCCATGCAGAAAAGTCCGCATGGAGCTTATTGTATTCAATGCCGATGCATTTTTTGTGCTTCATCAACACTCTGAATTTCCACATGTTACGGAATGCCTACAGATGTGCTTCGGAAACATCTACTGGTCTTCCAGGGAACGATTAAAGCGTAGACAGTTTAAGACACTACTCCCATTTAGAGAAGTCCGTATGGTGACTGTTATATTCTATCCCGATGCAATTTCTGTGTTTAATCAACACTCTGAAGGAACACAGATTACAGAATGCCTCCAGATGTGCTTCGGAAACTACTACTGGTCTTAAAGTAATCGATCAAAGCGTAGACTGTTTAAGACATTACTCCCAAGGAGAAAAGTATGCATGGTGCTTATTGTATTCAACGTCGATGCAATTTTTTGTTTCATCAACACTCAGAAGTTCCACAGATTACGGAATGCATACAGATGTCCTTCGGAAACTGCTAACGGTCTTTCAGGGAACGATCAAAGCGTAGACAGTTTATGACATTACTCCCATGGAGAAAAGTCTGAATGGTGCCTGTTGTATTCAATCCCGATGCAGTTTCTGTGTTTCATCAACACTCTGATGGTCCACAGATTACAGAATGCCTCCATCTGTGCTTCGGAAACAACTACTGGTCTTCGAGGGAACGATCGAAGCGTAGACAGTTTAAGCCATTACTCCCTTGGCGAAAAGTCCTCAAGGTGCTTATTGTATTCAATGCCGATGCAATATTTGTGTTTCATCAACACTCTGAAGATCCACAGATAACAGAATTCCTCCAGATGGGCTTCGGAAACTACTACTGGCTTTCCAGGTATCAATCAAAGCGTAGACAGATTAAGACATTACACCCATGGAGAAAAGTCCGCATCTTGCTTATTGTATTCAATGCCGATGCAATTTTTGTGTTTCATCAACACTCTGAAGGTCCACAGATTACAGAATGCCTCCAGATGTGCTTCGGAAACTACTACTGGCTTTCCAGTTATCGATCAAAGCGTAGACAGTTTAAGACATTACACCCATAGAGAAAAGTCCGCAGTGTGCTTATTGTATTCAATGCCGATGCAATTTTTTTGTTTCATCAACACTCTGAAGGTCCACAGATTACAGAATGCCTACAGATGTGCTTCGGAAACAACTACTGGTCATCCAGGGAACCATCAAAGCGTAGACAGTTTAAGACATTACTCCCATTGAGAAAAGTCCGCATGGTGCTTATTGTATTCAATGACGATGCAATTTCTTTGTTTAATCAACACTCTGAAGGTACACAGATTACAGAATGCCTCCAGATGTGCTTCGGAAACTACTACAGGTCTTCCAGGAATCGATCAAATCGTACACAGTTTAAGAAACTACTCCCATGGGGAAAATACCACATGGTACTTATTGAATTCAATGCCGATGCAATGTTTGTGTTTCATCAACACTCTTAAGGTTCACAGATTACGGAATGCCTACAGATGTGCTTCGGAGACTGCTACTGGTCTTCCAGGAATCGATCAAACCGTAGACAGTTTTAGACATTACTCCCATGGTGAAAAGTCCGCATGGTGCTTATTGTATTCAATGCCGATGCAATTTTTGTGTTTCATCAACACTCTGAAGGTCCACAGATTACAGAATGCCTCCAGATGTGCTTCGGAAACTACTACAGGTCTTCCAAGAATCGATCAAATCGTAGACAGTTTAAGACATTACTCCCATGGAGAAAATTCTGCATGGTACTTATTGTATTCAATGCCGATGCAATTATTGTGTTTCATCAACACTCTGAAGGTCCCCAGATTACAGAATGCCTCCAGATGTGCTTCGGAAACTACTACTGGCTTTCCAGTTATCGATCAAAGCGTAGACAGTTTAAGACATTACACCCATGTAGAAAAGTCCGCAGGGTGCTTATTGTATTCAATGCCGATGCAATTTTTGTGTTTCATCAACATTCTGAAGGCCCACAGATTACAGAATGCCTACAGATGAGCTTCGGAAACAACTACTGGTCATCCACGGAACCATCAAAACGTAGACAGTTTAAGACATTACTCCCATGGAGAAAAGTCCGCATGGTGCTTATTGTATTCAATGACGATGGAATTTCTTTGTTTAATTAACACTCTGAAGGTACACAGATTACAGAATGCCTCCAGATGTGCTTCGGAAACTACTATAGGTCTTCCAGGAATCGATTAAATCGTAGACAGTTTAAGACACTACTCCCATGGGGAAAATACCGCATGGTACTTATTGTATTCAATGCCGATGCAATGTTTGTGTTTCATCAGCACTCTGAAGGTTCACAGATTACAGAATGCCTCCAGATGTGCTTCGCAAACTACTACTGGTTTTCCAGGAATCTATCAAAGTGTAGACAGTTTAAGACATTACTCCCATGCAGAAAAGTCCGCATGGTGCTTGTTGTATTCAATGACGATGCAGTTTTTGTGTTTCATAAACACTCTGAAAGTCCACAGATTACAGAATGCCTCCAGATGTGCTTCGGAAACTAATACTGGTTTTCCAGGAATCTATCAAAGGGTAGACAGTTTAAGACATTACTCCCATGCAGAAAAGTCCGCATGGAGCTTATTGTATTCAATGCCGATGCATTTTTTGTGCTTCATCAACACTCTGAATTTCCACATGTTACGGAATGCCTACAGATGTGCTTCGGAAACATCTACTGGTCTTCCAGGGAACGATTAAAGCGTAGACAGTTTAAGACACTACTCCCATTTAGAGAAGTCCGTATGGTGACTGTTATATTCTATCCCGATGCAATTTCTGTGTTTAATCAACACTCTGAAGGAACACAGATTACAGAATGCCTCCAGATGTGCTTCGGAAACTACTACTGGTCTTAAAGGAATCGATCAAAGCGTAGACTGTTTAAGACATTACTCCCAAGGAGAAAAGTATGCATGGTGCTTATTGTATTCAACGTCGATGCAATTTTTTGTTTCATCAACACTCAGAAGTTCCACAGATTACGGAATGCATACAGATGTCCTTCGGAAACTGCTAACGGTCTTTCAGGGAACGATCAAAGCGTAGACAGTTTATGACATTACTCCCATGGAGAAAAGTCTGAATGGTGCCTGTTGTATTCAATCCCGATGCAGTTTCTGTGTTTCATCAACACTCTGATGGTCCACAGATTACAGAATGCCTCCATCTGTGCTTCGGAAACAACTACTGGTCTTCGAGGGAACGATCGAAGCGTAGACAGTTTAAGCCATTACTCCCTTGGCGAAAAGTCCTCAAGGTGCTTATTGTATTCAATGCCGAAGCAATATTTGTGTTTCATCAACACTCTGAAGATCCACAGATAACAGAATTCCTCCAGATGGGCTTCGGAAACTACTACTGGCTTTCCAGGTATCGATCAAAGCGTAGACAGATTAAGACATTACACTCATGGAGAAAAGTCCGCATGGTGCTTATTGTATTCAATGCCGATGCAATTTTTGTGTTTCATCAACACTCTGAAGGTCCACAGATTACAGAATGCCTCCAGATGTGCTTCGGAAACTACTACTGGCTTTCCAGGTATCGATCAAAGCGTAGACAGATTAAGACATTACACTCATGGAGAAAAGTTCGCATGGTGCTTATTGTATTCAATGCCGATGCAATTTTTGTGTTTCATCAACACTCTGAAGGTCCACAGATTACAGAATGCCTACAGATGTGTTTCGGAAACAACTACTGGTCATCCAGGGAACCATCAAAGCGTAGACAGTTTAAGACATTACTCCCATGGAGAAAAGTCCGCATGGTGCTTATTGTATTCAATGACGATGCAATTTTTGTGTTTCATCAACCCTCTGAAGGTCCACAGATTACAGAATGCCTCCAGATGTGCTTCGGAAAATACTACTGGCTTTCCAGGTATCGATCAAAGCGTAGACAGTTTAAGACATTACACCCATGGAGTAAAGTCGCATGGTGCTTACTGTATTCAATGTCGATGCAATTTTTGTGTTTCATCAACACTCTGAAGGTCCACAGATTACGGAATGATTACAGATGTGCTTCGGAAACTACTACTGGTCTTCCAGGAATCGATGAAACCGTAGACATTTTGAGACATTACTCCCATGGAGAAAAGTTCGCATGGTGACTGTTATATTCATCTCGCTGCAGTTTCTGTGTTTCATTATCACTCTGATAGTCCACAGATTACGGAATGAGTCCAGATATGCATCGGAAACAACTACTGGTCTTCCAGGGAACGATCAAAGCGTAGACTGTTTAAGACATTACTCCCATGGTGTAAACTCCGCATGGTGACTGTTACATTCTATCCCGATGCAATTTCTGTGTTTAATCAACACTCTGAAGGTAGCCAGATTACAGAATGCCTCCAGATGTGCTTCAGAAACTACTACTGGTCTTCCAGGAATCGATCAAACGTAGACAGTTTAAGACATTACTCCCATGGAGAAAAGTCCGCATGGTGCTTATTAAATTCAATGCCGATGCAATTTTTGTGTTTCATCAACATTCTGAAGGCCCACAGATTACAGAATGCCTACAGATGAGCTTCGGAAACAACTACTGGTCATCCACGGAACCATCAAAACGTAGACAGTTTAAGACATTACTCCCATGGAGAAAAGTCCGCATGGTGCTTATTGTATTCAATGCCGATGCAATTTTTGTATTTCATCAACACTCTGAAGGTCCACAGATTACGGAATGCCTACAGATGTGCTTTGGAAACTACTACTGGTCTTCCAGGGAACGATCAAAGCTTAGACAGTTTAAGACATTTCTCCATTGGAGAAAAGTCCGCATCGTGCTTACTGTATACAATGCCGATGCAATTTTTGTGCTTCATCAACACTCTGAAGGTCCACAGATTACGGAATGCCTACAGATGTGCTTCGGAAACAACTACTGGTCTTCCATGGAACGATTAAAGCGTAGACAGTTTAAGACATTACTCCCATGGTGAAACGTCCGCATGGTGACTGTTATATTCTATCACGATGCAATTTCTGTGTTTAATCAACACTCTGAGGGACACAGATAACAGAATGCCTCCAGATGTGCTTCGGAAACAACTACTGGTCTTCCAGGAATCGATCAAATCGTAGACAAATTGAGACATTACTCCCATGGAGAAAAGTCCGCATGGTGACTGTTATATTCAATACCGATGCAGTTTCTGTGTTTCATCATCACTCTGATGGTCCACAGATTACGGAATGAGTCCAGATGTGCATCGGAAACAGCTACTGGTCTTCCAGCGAACGATCAAAGCAAAGACTTTTTAAGACACTACTCCCATGGAGAATAGTCCGCATGATGACTGTTACATTCTATCGCGAAGCAATTTCTGTGCTTAATCAACACTCTGAAGGTACACAGATTACAAAATGCCTCCAGATGTGCGTCAGAAATTACTACTGGTCTTCCAGGAATCGATCAAACCGTAGACAGTTTGAGACATTACTCCCATGGAGAAAAGTACGCATGGTGCTTATTGTGTTCAATGCCGATGCAATTTTTGTGTTTCATCAACACTCTGAAGGTCCACAGATTACAGAATGCCTCCAGGTGTGCTTCGGACACAACTACTGGTCTTAAAGGGAACGATCAAAAGCGTAGACTGTTTAAGACCCTACTCCCATGGAGAAAAGTCCGCATGGTGACTGTTATATTCTAAGCCGAAGCAATTTCTTTGTTTAATCAACACTCTGAAGGTCCACAGATTACGGAATGATTACAGATGTGCTTCGGAAACTACTACTGGTCTTCCAGGAATCGATGAAACTGTAGACAGTTTGAGACATTACTCCCATGGAGAAAAGTTCGCATGGTGACTGTTATATTGATCTCGCTGCAGTTTCTGTGTTTCATTATCACTCTGATAGTCCACAGATTACGGAATGAGTCCAGATATGCATCGGAAACAACTACTGGTCTTCCAGGGAACGATCAAAGCGTAGACTGTTTAAGACATTACTCCCATGGTGTAAACTCCGAATGGTGACTGTTACATTCTATCCCGATGCAATTTCTGTGTCTAATCAACACTCTGAAGGTAGACAGATTACAGAATGCCTCCAGATGTGCTTCAGAAACTACTACTGGTCTTCCAGGAATCGATCAAACGTAGACAGTTTAAGACATTACTCCCATGGAGAAAAGTCCGCATGGTGCTTATTGTATTCAATGCCGATGCAAATTTTGTGTTTCATCAACACTCTGAAGGTCCACGGATTACAGAATGCCTCCAGATGTGCTTCGGAAGCTACTACTGGTTTTCCAGGAATCGATCAAAGCGTAGACAGTTTAAGACATTACTCCCATGGAGAAAAGTCCGCATGGTGCTTATTGTATTCAATGCCGATGCAATTTTTGTATTTCATCAACACTCTGAAGGTCCACAGATTACGGAATGCCTACAGATGTGCTTTGGAAACTACTACTGGTCTTCCAGGGAACGATCAAAGCTTAGACAGTTTAAGAAATTTCTCCATTGGAGAAAAGTCCGCATCGTGCTTTCTGTATACAATGCCGATGCAATTTTTGTGCTTCATCAACACTCTGAAGGTCCACAGATTACGGAATGCCTACAGATGTGCTTCGGAAACAACTACTGGTCTTCCATGGAACGATTAAAGCGTAGACAGTTTAAGACATTACTCCCATGGTGAAACGTCCGCATGGTGACTGTTATATTCTATCACGATGCAATTTCTGTGTTTAATCAACACTCTGAGGGACACAGATAACAGAATGCCTCCAGATGTGCTTCGGAAACTACTACTGGTCTTCCAGGAATCGATCAAATCGTAGACAAATTGAGACATTACTCCCATGGAGAAAAGTCCGCATGGTGACTGTTATATTCAATACCGATGCAGTTTCTGTGTTTCATCACCACTCTGATGGTCCACAGATTACGGAATGAGTCCAGATGTGCATCGGAAACAGCTACTGGTCTTCCAGCGAACGATCAAAGCATAGACTTTTTAAGACACTACTCCCATGGAGAAAAGTCCGCATGATGACTGTTACATTCTATCGCGAAGCAATTTCTGTGCTTAATCAACACTCTGAAGCTACACAGATTACAAAATGCCTCCAGATGTGCGTCAGAAACTACTACTGGTCTTCCAGGAATCGATCAAACCGTAGACAGTTTGAGACATTACTCCCATGGAGAAAAGTACGCATGGTGGTTATTGTATTCAATGCCGATGCAATTTTTGTGTTTCATCAACACTCTGAAGGTCCACAGATTACAGAATGCCTCCAGGTGTGCTTCGGAAACAACTACTGGTCTTAAAGGGAACGATCAAAAGCGTGGACTGTTTAAGACATTACTCCCATTGGAGAAAAGTCCGCATGGTGACTGTTATATTCTAACCCGAAGCAATTTCTTTGTTTAATCAACACTCTGAAGGTACACAGATTACAGAATGCCTCTAGATGTGCTTCGGAAACTGCTACTGGCTTTCCAGGTGTCGATCAAAGCGTAGACGGTTTAAGACATTACTCCCATGGAGAAAAGACCGCATGGTGCTTATTGTATTCAATGACGATACAATTTTTGTGTTTCATCAACACTCTGAAGGTCCACAGATTACAGAATGCCTCCAGATGTGCTTCGGAAACTACTACAGGTCTTCCAGGAATCGATCAAAGCGTAGAAAGTTTAAGACTTTACTTCCATGGAGAAAATTCCGCATGGTACTTATTGTATTCAATGCCGATGCAATGTTTGTGTTTCATCAACACTCTGAAGGTCCACAGATTACGGAATGCCTACAGATGTGCTTCGGAGACTGCTACTGGTCTTCCAGGAATCGATCAAACCGTAGACAGTTTTAGACATTACTCCCATGGAGAAAAGTCCGCATGGTGCTTATTGTATTCAATGCCAATGCAGTTTTTGTGTTTCATCAACACTCAGAAGGTCCACAAGTTACAGAATGCCTCAAGATGTGATTCGGAAACAACTACTGATCTTCCAGGGAACGATCAAAGCGTAGACAGTTTAAGACATTACTCCCATGGAGAAAAGTCCGCATGGTGCTTATTGTATTCAATGCCGATGCAATTTTTGTCTTTCATCAACACTCTGAAGGTCCAAAGATTACGGAATGGCTACTGATGTGCTTCGTAAACTGCTACTGGTCTTACAGGGAACGATCAAAGCGTAGACAGTTTAAGACAATACCCCCATGGAAAAAAGTCCCGATGGTGACTGTAATATTCTATCCCGATGCAATTTCTGTGTTTAATCAACACTCTGAAAGTACTCAGATTACAGAATGCCTCCAGATGTGCTTCGGAAACTACTACAGGTCTTCCAGGAATCGATCAAAGCGTAGACAGTTTAAGACATTACTCCCATGGAGAAAAGTCCGCATGGTGCTTATTGTATTCAATGCCGATGCAATTTTTGTATTTCATCAACACTCTGAAGGTCCACAGATTACGGAATGCCTACAGATGTGCTTCGGAAACTACTACTGGTCTTCCAGGAATCGATCAAAGCGTTGACAGTTTGAGACATTACTCCCATGGAGAAAAGTCCGGATGGTGCTTATTGTATTCAATGCCGATGCAGTTTTTGTGTTTCATCAACACTCAGAAGGTCCACAGGTTACAGAATGCCTCCAGATGTGCTTCGGAAACAACTACTGATCTTCCAGGGAACGATCAAAGCGTAGATAGTTTAATACATACTTCCATGGAGGGAAGTCCGAATGGTACTTATTGTATTCAATGCCGATGCAATTTTTGTGTTTCATCAACACTCTGAAGGTCCACAGATTACAGAATACCTCCAGGTGTGCTTCGGAAACAACTACTGGTCTTAAAGGGAACGATCAAAAGCGTAGACTGTTTAAGACATTACTCCCATGGAGAAAAGTCCGTATGGTGACTGTTATATTCTATCCCGAAGCAATTTCTTTGTTTAATCAACACTCTGAAGGTACACAGATTACAGAATGCCTCTAGACGTGCTTCGGAAACTACTACTGGCTTTCCACGTATCGATCAAAGCGTAGACAGTTTAAGACATTACTCCCATGGAGAAGAGTCCGCATGGTGCTTATTGTATTCAATGCCGATGCAATTTTTGTGTTTCATCAACACTCTGAAGTTCCACAGATTACAGAATGCCTCCAGATGTGCTTCGGAAACTACTACAGGTCTTCCAGGAATCGATCAAAGCGTAGACAGTTTAAGACTTTACTCCCATGGAGAAAATTCCGCATGGTACTTATTGTATTCAATGCCGATGCAATGTTTGTGTTTCATCAACACTCTGAAGGTCCACAGATTACGGAATGCCTGCAGATGTGCTTCGGAGACTGCTACTGGTCTTCCAAGATAACGATCAAAGCGTAGACAGTTTAAGACATTACTCCCATGGGGAGAACTCCGCATGGTGCTTATTGTATTCAATGCCGATGCAATTTTTGTCTTTCATCAACACTCTGAAGGTCCAAAGATTACGGAATGGCTACTGATGTGCTTCGTAAACTGCTACTGGTCTTACAGGGAACGATCAAAACGTAGACAGTTTAAGACAATACCCCCATGGAAAAAAGTCCGGATGGTGACTGTTATATTCTATCCCGATGCAATTTCTGTGTTTAATCAACACTCTGAAAGTACTCAGATTACAGAATGCTTCCAGATGTGCTTCGGAAACAACTACTAGTCTTCCAGGGAACGATCAAGGCGTAGACAGTTTGACACATTACTCCCATGGAGAAAAGTCCGCATGGTGACAGTTATATTCTATCCCGATGCAATTTCAGTGTTTAATCGACACTCGGAAGGTACACAGATTAAGGAATGCCTGCAGATGAGCTTCGGAAACTGATACTGGTCTTCCAGGGAACGATCAAAGCGTAGAAAGATTAAGACATTACTCCCATGGAGAAAAGTCCGCATGGTACTTATTTTATTTAATGCCGATGCAATTTTAGTGTTTCATCACCACTCTGAAGGTCCACAGATTACGGAATGCCTACAGATGTGCTTCGGAAACTGATACTGGTCTTCCAGGGAACGATCAAAGCGTAGACAGTTTAAGACATTACTCCCATGGAGAAAAGTCCTCAAGGTGCTTATTGTATTCAATGCCGATGCAATTTTTGTGTTTCATCAACACTCTGAAGATCCACAGATTACAGAATGCCTCCAGATGTGCTTCGGAAACTACTACAGGTCTTCCAGGAATCAATCAAATCGTAGACAGTTTAAGACATTACTCCCATGGAGAAAATTCCGCATGGTACTTATTGTATTCAATGCCGATGCAATGTTTGTGTTTCATCAATACACTGAAGGTCCACAGATTACGGAATGATTACAGATGTGCTTCAGAAACTGCTACTGGTCTTCCAGGAATCGATCAAATCGTAGACAGTTTAAGACATTACTCCCAGGGAGAAAAGTTAGCATGGTGCTTATAGTATTCAATGCAAATTCAAATTTTGTGTTTCATCAACACACTGAAGGTCCACAGATTACAGAATGCCTCAAGATGTGCTTCGGAAACAACTACTGGTCTTAAAGGGAACGATCAAAGCGTAGACAGTTTAAGACATTACTCCCATGGAGAAAAGTCCATATTGTGACTGTTATTTATCTATCCCGATGCAATTTCTTTTTTTAATCAACACTCTGAAGGTCCACAGATTACGGAATGCCTACAGATGTCCTTCGGAAACTGCTACTGGTCTTCCAGGAATCGATCAAACCGTAGACAGTTTTAGACATTACTCCCATAGAGAAAAGTCCGCATGGTACATATTGTATTCAATGCCGATGCAATTTTTGTGTTTCATCAACACTGTGAAAGTCCATAGATTACGGAAGTATTACAGATGTGCTTCGGAAACTACTACTGGCCTTCCAGGAATCGATCAAAGCGTAGACAGTTTGAGACATTACTCCCATGCAGAAAAGTCCGCAAGGTGACTGTTATATTCAATCCCGATGCAGTTTCTGTGTTTCATCATCACTCTGATGGTCCACAGATTATGGAATGAGTCCAGATGTGCATCGGAAACAACTACTGGTCTTCCAGGGAACGATAAAAGCGTAGACTGTTTAAGACATTACTGCCATGGAGAAAAGTCCGCATGGTGACTGTTAAATTCTGTCCCGATGAAATTTCTGGGTTTAATCAACACTCTGAAGGTACACAGATTACAGAATGCCTCCAGATGTGCTTCAGAAACTACTACTGGTCTTCCAGGAATCGATCAAAGCGTAGACAGTTTAAGACATTACTCCCATGGAGAAAAGTCGGCATGTTGCTTATTGTATTCAATGCCGATGCAATTTTTGTGTTTCATCAACACTCTGAAGGTCCACAGGTTACGCAATTCCTACAGATGTGCTTCGGAAAGTACTACTTGTCTTCCAGGAATCGATCAAATCGTAGACAGTTGGAGACATTACTCCCATGGAGAAAAGTCCGCATGGTGCTTGTTGTACTCAATCCCGATGCAGTTACTGTGTTTCATTAACACTCTGATGGTCCACAGATTACAGAAGGCCTCCAGATGTGCTTCATAATCTACTACTGGTCGTCCAGGGAACGATCAGAGCGTAGACAGTTTAAGACATTACCCCCATGGAGGGAAGTCCGCATGGGGCTTATTGTATTCAATAACGATGCAATTTTTGTGTTTCATCAACACTCTGAAGGTCCAAAGATTACAGAATGCCTCCAGATGTGCTTCGGAAACAACTACTGGTCTTAAAGGGAACGATCAAAGCGTAGACAGTTTAAGACATTACTCCCATGGAGAAAAGTCCATATTGTGACTGTTATTTATCTATCCCGATGCAATTTCTTTGTTTAATCAACACTCTGAAGGTACACAGATTACAGAATGCCTCCAGATGTGCTTCGGAAACTACTACTGGTCTTCTGGGGAACCATCAAAGCGTAGATAGTTTAAGACATTACTCCCGTATAGAAAATTCGGCATGGTACTTATTGTGTTCAATGCCGATGCAATTTTTGTGTTAAATCAACACTCTGAATGCCCAAAGATTACGGAATGCCTACTGATGTGCTTCGGAAACTGCTACTGGTCTTCCAGGGAACGATCAAAGCGTAGACAGTTTTAGACAACACTCCCATGGAGAAAAGTCCGCATGGTGACTGTTATATTCTATCCCGATGCAATATTTGTGTTTCATCAACACTCTGAAGATCCGCAGATTACAGAATGCCTCCAGACGTGCTTCGGAATGTACTACTGGTTTTCCAGGTATCGATCAAAGCGTAGACACACTAGTGGTCTTCCAGGTATCGATCAAACCGTAGATGGTTTAAGACATTACTC
The DNA here is from genome assembly GCF_023897955.1 of Schistocerca gregaria. NCBI lineage: Eukaryota > Metazoa > Arthropoda > Insecta > Orthoptera > Acrididae > Schistocerca > Schistocerca gregaria. The sequence continues at coordinate 49,576,786 of NC_064928.1, read as the reverse complement.
CCATGGAGATAAGTCCAAATGGTACATATTCTATTCAATGCCGATGCAATTTTTGGGTTTCATCAACACTCTGAAAGTCCACAGATTACGGAATGATTACAGATGTGCTTCGGAAACTACTACTGGTCTTCCAGGAATCGATCAATGCGTAGACAGTTTAAGACATTACTCCAATGGAGAAAAGTCCGAATGGTGCTTATTGTATTCAATACCGATGCAATTTTTGTGTTTCATCAACACTCTGAAGGTCCACAGATTACAGAATGTCTCCAGATGTGCTTCGGAAACTACTAGTGGTCTTCCAAGAATCGATCAAACCGTAGACAGTTTAAGACATTACTCCCATGGAGAAAAGTTCGCATGGTGCTTATTAAATTCAATACCAATGCAAATTTTGTGTTTCATCAACACTCTGAAAGTCCACAGATTACGGAATGCCTACAAATGTGCTTCGGAAACTACTACTGGTCTTCCAGGGAACGTTCAAAGCGTAGACAGTTTAAGACATTACTCCAATGGAGAAAAGTCCGCATGGTGCATATTGTATTCAATGCCGCTGCAATTTTTGTGTTTCATCAACACTCTGAAGGTCCACAGATTACGGAATGCCTAGAGATGTGCTTCGAAAGCTATTACTGGTCTTCCAGGAATCGATCAAAGCGTAGACAGTTTGAGACATTATTCCCATGGATAAAAGTCCGCATGGTGCCTGTTGTATTCAATCCCGATGCAGTTTCTATGTCTCATCAACACTCTGATGGTCCACAGATTACAGAACGCCTCCACATGTGCTTCAGAAACTACTACTGTTCTTCCAGGGAACGATCAAAGCGTAGACAGATTGAGATATTACTTCCATGGAGAAAAGTCCGCTTGGTGCTTATTTTATTCAATGCCGATGCAACTTTTGAGTTTCCTCAACACTCTGAATGTAAACAGATTACAGAATGCCTCCAGATGTGCTTCGGAAACTACTAGTGTTCTTCCAGGAATCGATCAAACCGTAGACAGTTTAAGACATTACTCCCATGGAGAAAAGATCGCATGGTGCTTATTAAATTCAATACCAATGCAAATTTTGTGTTTCATCAACACTCTGAAGGTCCACAGATTACGGAATGCCTACAAATGTGCTTCGGAAACTACTACTGGTCTTCCAGGAAACGTTCAAAGCGTAGACAGTTTATGACATTACTCCAATGGAGAAAAGTCCGCATGGTGAATATTGTATTCAATGCCGCTGATATTTTTGTAGTTCATCAACACTCTGAAGGTCCACAGATTACGGAATGCCTAGAGATGTGCTTCGAAAGCTATTACTGGTCTTCCAGGAATCGATCAAAGCGTAGACAGTTTGAGACATTACTCCCATGGAGAAAAGTCCGCATGGTGCCTGTTGTATTCAATCCCGATGCAGTTTCTATGTCTCATCAACACTCTGATGGTCCACAGATTACAGAACGCCTCCACATGTGCTTCAGAAACTACTACTGTTCTTCCAGGGAACGATCAAAGCGTAGACACATTGAGACATAACTTCCATGGAGAAAAGTCAGCATGGTGCTTATTGTATTCAATGCCGATGCAATTTTAGAGTTTCCTCAACACTCTGAATGTAAACAGATTACAGAATGCCTCCAGTTGTGCTTCGGTAACTACTACTGGTCTTCCAGGTGACGATCAAAGCGTATTCAGTTTGATACATTACTCCCATGGAGAAGAGTCCGAACGGTGCCTGTTGTATTCAAACCAGATTCAATTTCTGTGCTTTATCAACACTCTGAAGGTCCACAGATTACACAACGCCTATAAATGTGCTTAGGAAACTACTACTGGAGTTCCAGGGAACGATCCAAGCGTAGACAGTTTGAGACATTACTCCCATGGTGTTAGTCCGCATGGTGCATGTTGTATTCAATACCGATGCAATTTCTGTGTTTCATCAACACTCTGATGGTCCACAGATTACAGAACGCCTCCACATGTGCTTCAGAAACTACTACTGGTCCTCCAGGGAACGATCAAAGCGTAGACAGATAGAGACATTACTACCACGGAGAAAATTCTGCATGGTACATATTGCTTTCAATGCCGATGCAATTTTTGTGTTTCATCAACACTCTGAAGGTCCACAGATAACGGAATGCCTCCACATGTGCTTCAGAAACTAATACTGGTATTCCAGAGAACGATCAAAGCGTAGACTGTTCAAGACATTACTCCCATGGAGAAAAGTCCGTATGGTCAATTTTGTATTAAATCCCGATGCAATTTCTGTGTTTCATCCACACTCTGAAGGTCCACAGATTATAGAATGCCTCCAAATGTGCTTCTGTAACTACTACTGGTCTTCCAGGGGACGATCAAAGCGTATACAGTTTGATACATTACTCCCATGGAGAAGAGGCCGAACGGTGCCTGTTGTATTCAATCCAGATTCAATTTCTGTGCTTTATCAACACTCTGAAGGACCACAGATTACACAACGCCTAGAAATGTGCTTCGGAAACTACTACTGGACTTCCAGGGAAAGATCCAAGCGTAGACAGTTTGAGACATTACTCCCATGGTGAATAGTCCGCATGGTGCATGTTGTATTCAATCCCGATGCAATTTCTATGTTTCATCAACACTCTGAAGGTCCACAGATTACAGAACGTCTCGACATGTGCTTCAGAAACAAATACTGGTCTTCCAGAAAACGATCAAATCGTCGACAGTTTGAGATATTACTCCCTTGGATAAAAGTTCGCAGGGTGCCTGTTGTATTCAATCCCGATGCAAATTCTAAGTCTCATCAACACTCTGAAGGTCCACAGGTTACAGAATGATTCCAGAAGTGCTTCGGAAAATACTACTGGTCTTCCAGAAACCTAGCAAAGCGTAGACAGATTGAGACATAACTACCATGGAGAAAAGTCCGCATGGTGCCTGTTGAAATTAATCCCGAAGCATTGTCTGTGTTTCATCAACATTCCGATGGTCCACAGATTACAGAACTCCTCCACATTTGCTTCAGAAACTACTACTGGTCTTCCAGGGAACGATCAAAGCCTAGACAGATTGAGACATTACTCACTTGGAGAAAAGACCGCTTGGAGCCTGTTGTCATCAATCCCGAAGCAATTTCAGTGTTTCATTAACACTATGAAGGTCCACAGACTACAGAATGCCTCCAGATGTGCTTCGGAAACTACTACAGGTCTTCCAGGAATCGATCAAATCGTAGACAGTTTAAGACATTACTTCCATGGATAAAATTCCGCATGGTACTTATTGTATTCAATGCCGATGCAATGTTTGTGTTTCATCAACACTCTGAAGGTCCACAGTTTACGGAATGCCTACAGATGTGCTTCGGAAACTGCTACTGGTCTTCGAGGAATCGATCAAACCGCAGACACTTTTAGACATTACTCCCATGGAGAAAAGTCCGCATGGTGCTTATTGTATTCAATGCCAATGCAGTTTTTGTGTTTCATCAACACTCAGAAGGTCCACAAGTTACAGAATGCCTCAAGATGTGATTCGGAAACAACTACTGATCTTCCAGGGAACGATCAAAGCGTAGACAGTTTAAGACATTACTCCCATGGAGAAAAGTCCGCATGGTGCTTATTGTATTCAATGCCGATGCAATTTTTGTGTTTCATCAACACTCTGAAGGTCCAAAGATTACGGAATAGCTACTGATGTGCTTCGTAAACTGCTACTGGTCTTACAGGGAACGATCAAACCGTAGACAGTTTAAGACATTACTCCCATGGAGAAAAGTCGGCATGGTGCTTATTGTCTTTAATGCCGATGCAATTTTTGTGTTTCATCAACACTCTGAAGGTCCACAGATTACGGAATGCCTACAGATGTGCTTCGGAAACAACTGGTCTTCCAGGGAACGATTAAAGCATAGACAGTTTAAGACATTACTCCCATGATGAAAAGTCCGCATGGTGACTGTTACATTCTATCGCGAAGCAATTTCTGTGTTTAATCAACACTCTGAAGGTACACAGGTTAGAAAATGCCTCCAGATGTGCGTCAGAAACTACTACTGGTCTTCCAGGAATCGATCAAACCGTAGACAGTTTGAGACATTACTCCCATGGAGAAAAGTACGCATGGTGCTTATTGTATTCAATGCCGATGCAATTTTTGTGTTTCATCAACACTTTGAAGGTCCACAGATTACAGAATGCCTCCAGATGTGCTTCGCAAACTACTACTGGTTTTCCAGGAATCTATCAAGCGTAGACAGTTTAAGACATTACTCCCATGGAGAAAAGTCCGCATGGTGCTTATTGTATTCAATGACGATACAATTTTTGTGTTTCATCAACACTCTGAAAGTCCACGTATTACAGAATGCCTCCAGATGTGCTTCGGAAACTACTACTGGTCTTAAAGGAATCGATCAAAGCGTAGACAGTTTAAGACACTACTCCCATTTAGAGAAGTCCGTATGGTGACTGTTATATCCTATCCCGATGCAATTTCTGTGTTTAATCAACACTCTGAAGGAACACAGATTACAGAATGCCTCCAGATGTGCTTCGGAAACTACTACTGGTCTTAAAGGAATCGATCAAAGCGTAGACATTTTAAGACATTACTCCCATGGTGAAAAGTCCGCGTGGTGCATATTGTATTCATTACCGATGCAATTTTTGTGTTTCATCATCACTCTGAAGGTCCACAGATTACGGAATGCCTACAGATGTGCTTCGGAAACTACTACTGGTCTTCCAGGAATCGATCAAAGCGTTGACAATTTTAGATATTTACTCCCATGGAGAAAAGTCCGCAAGGTGCCTGTTGTATTCAATCCCGACGCCGTTTCTGTGTTTCATTAACAATCTCATGGTCCACAGATTACAGAAGGCCTCCAGATGTGCTTCATAAACAACTCCTGGTCTTCCTGGGAACGATCAAAGCGTAGACAGTTTAAGACATTACTCCCATGGAGAAAAGTCCGCGTGGTGCATATTGTATTCAATGCCGATGCAGTTTCTGTGTTTCATCAACACTCTGACGGTCCACAGATTACAGAATGCCTCCAGATGTGCTTCGGAAACAACTACTGGTCTTAAAGGGAACGATCAAAGCGTAGACAGTTTAAGACATTACTCCCATGGAGAAAAGTCCGCATGGTGACTGTTATATTCTATCCCGATGCAAATTCTTTGTTTAATCAACACTCTGAAGTTACACAGATTACATAATGCCTCCAGATGTGCTTCGGAAACTACTACTGGTCTTCCAGGAATCGATCAAACCGTAGACAGTTTAAGACATTACTCCCATGCAGAAAAGTCCGCATGGAGCTTATTGTATTCAATGCCGATGCAAATTTTTGTGCTTCATCAACACTCTGAATTTCCACATGTTACGGAATGCCTACAGATGTGCTTCGGAAACATCTACTGGTCTTCCAGGGAACGATTAAAGCGTAGACAGTTTAAGACACTACTCCCATTTAGAGAAGTCCGTATGGTGACTGTTATATTCTATCCCGATGCAATTTCTGTGTTTAATCAACACTCTGAAGGAACACAGATTACAGAATGCCTCCAGATGTGCTTCGCAAACTACTACTGGTTTTCCAGGAATCTATCAAAACGTAGACAGTTTAAGACATTACTCCCATGCAGAAAATCCGCATGGTGCTTATTGTATTCAATGACGATGCAATTTTTGTGTTTCATCAACACTCTGAAAGTCCACAAATTACAGAATGCCTCCAGATGTGCTTCGGAAACTAATACTGGTTTTCCAGGAATCTATCAAAGCGTAGACAGTTTAAGACATTACTCCCATGCAGAAAAGTCCGCATGGAGCTTATTGTATTCAATGCCGATGCAAATTTTTGTGCTTCATCAACACTCTGAATTTCCACATGTTACGGAATGCCTACAGATGTGCTTCGGAAACATCTACTGGTCTTCCAGGGAACGATTAAAGCGTAGACAGTTTAAGACACTACTCCCATTTAGAGAAGTCCGTATGGTGACTGTTATATTCTATCCCGATGCAATTTCTGTGTTTAATCAACACTCTGAAGGAACACAGATTACAAAATGCCTCCAGATGTGCTTCGGAAACTACTACTGGTCTTAAAGGAATCGATCAAAGCGTAGACAGTTTAAGACATTACTCCCAAGGAGAAAAGTACGCATGGTGCTTATTGTATTCAATGTCGATGCAATTTTTGTGTTTCATCAACACTCAGAAGGTCCACAGATTACGGAATGCATACAGATGTCCTTCGGAAACTGCTAACGGTCTTTCAGGGAACGATCAAAGCGTAGACTGTTTATGACATTACTCCCATGGAGAAAAGTCTGAATGGTGCCTGTTGTATTCAATCCCAATGCAGTTTCTGTGTTTCATCAACACTCTGATGGTCCACAAATTACAGAATGCCTCCATCTGTGCTTCGGAAACAACTACTGGTCTTCGAGGGAACGATCGAAGCGTAGACAGTTTAAGCCATTACTCCCTTGGCGAAAAGTCCTCAAGGTGCTTATTGTATTCAATGCCGATGCAATATTTGTGTTTCATCAACACTCTGAAGATCCACAGATAACAGAATTCCTCCAGATGGGCTTCGGAAACTACTACTGGCTTTCCAGGTATCGATCAAAGCGTAGAAAGATTAAGACATTACACTCATGGAGAAAAGTCCGCATGGTGCTTATTGTATTCAATGCCGATGCAATTTTTGTGTTTCATCAACACTCTGAAGGTCCACAGATTACAGAATGCCTCCAGATGTGCTTCGGAAACTACTACTGGCTTTCCAGTTATCGATCAAAGCGTAGACAGTTTAAGACATTACACCCATGGAGAAAAGTCCGCAGGGTGCTTATTGTATTCAATGCCGATGCAATTGTTTTGTTTCATCAACACTCTGAAGGTCCACAGATTACAGAATGCCTACAGATGTGCTTCGGAAACAACTACTGGTCATCCAGGGAACCATCAAAGCGTAGACAGTTTAAGACATTACTCCCATGGAGAAAAGTCCGCATGGTGCTTATTGTATTCAATGACGATGCAATTTCTTTGTTTAATCAACACTCTGAAGGTACACAGATTACAGAATGCCTCCAGATGTGCTTCGGAAACTATTACAGGTCTTCCAGGAATCGATCAATTCGTACACAGTTTAAGAAACTACTCCCATGGGGAAAATACCGCATGGTACTTATTGAATTCAATGCCGATGCAATTTTTGTGTTTCATCAACACTCTGAAGGTCCACAGATTACAGAATGCCTCCAGATGTGCTTCGGAAACTACTACAGGTCTTCCAAGAATCGATCAAATCGTAGACAGTTTAAGACATTACTCCCATGGAGAAAATTCTGCATGGTACTTATTGTATTCAATGCCGATGCAGTTTTTGTGTTTCATCAACACTCAGAAGGTCCACAGGTTACAGAATGCCTCCAGATGTGCTTCGGAAACAACTACTGATCTTCCAGGGAACGATCAAAGCGTAGACAGTTTAAGACAATACCCCCATGGAAAAAAGTCCGCATGGTGACTGTTATATTCTATCCCGATGCAATTTCTGTGTTTAATCAACACTCTGAAAGTACTCAGATTACAGAATGCCTCCAGATGTGCTTCGGAAACAACTACTGGTCTTCCAGGGAACGATCAAGGCGTAGACAGATTGACACATTACTCCCATGTAGAAAAGTCCGCATGGTGACAGTTATATTCTATCCCGCTGCAATTTCAGTGTTTAATCGACACTCGGAAGGTACACAGATTAAGGAATGCCTACAGATGAGCTTCGGAAACTGATACTGGTCTTCCAGGGAACGATCAAAGCGTAGAAAGATTAAGACATTACTCCCATGGAGAAAAGTCCGCAAGGTACTTATTGTATTTAATGCCGATGCAATTTTTGTGTTTCATCACCACTCTGAATGTCCACAGATTACGGAAAGCCTACAGATGTGCTTCGGAAACTGATACTGGTCTTCCAGGGAACGATCCAAGCGTAGACAGTTTGAGACATTACTCCCATGGTGAATAGTCCGCATGGTGCATGTTGTATTCAATCCCGATGCAATTTCTATGTTTCATCAACACTCTGAAGGTCCACAGATTACAGAACGTCTCGACATGTGCTTCAGAAACAAATACTGGTGTTCCAGAAAACGATCAAATCGTCGACAGTTTGAGATATTACTCCCTTGGATAAAAGTTCGCAGGGTGCCTGTTGTATTCAATCCCGATGCAATTTCTAAGTCTCATCAACACTCTGAAGGTCCACAGGTTACAGAATGATTCCAGATGTGCTTCGGAAAATACTACTGGTCTTCCAGAAACCTAGCAAAGCGTAGACAGATTGAGACATAACTACCATGGAGAAAAGTCCGCATGGTGCCTGTTGAAATTAATCCCGAAGCATTGTCTGTGTTTCATCAACATTCCGATGGTCCACAGATTACAGAACTCCTCCACATTTGCTTCAGAAACTACTACTGGTCTTCCAGGGAACGATCAAAGCCTAGACAGATTGAGACATTACTCACTTGGAGAAAAGACCGCTTGGAGCCTGTTGTCATCAATCCCGAAGCAATTTCAGTGTTTCATTAACACTATGAAGGTCCACAGACTACAGAATGCCTCCAGATGTGCTTCGGAAACTACTACAGGTCTTCCAGGAATCGATCAAATCGTAGACAGTTTAAGACATTACTTCCATGGATAAAATTCCGCATGGTACTTATTGTATTCAATGCCGATGCAATGTTTGTGTTTCATCAACACTCTGAAGGTCCACAGTTTACGGAATGCCTACAGATGTGCTTCGGAAACTGCTATTGGTCTTCGAGGAATCGATCAAACCGTAGACACTTTTAGACATTACTCCCATGGAGAAAAGTCCGCATGGTGCTTATTGTATTCAATGCCAATGCAGTTTTTGTGTTTCATCAACACTCAAAAGGTCCACAAGTTACAGAATGCCTCAAGATGTGATTCGGAAACAACTACTGATCTTCCAGGGAACGATCAAAGCGTAGACAGTTTAAGACATTACTCCCATGGAGAAAAGTCCGCATGGTGCTTATTGTATTCAATGCCGATGCAATTTTTGTGTTTCATCAACACTCTGAAGGTCCAAAGATTACGGAATAGCTACTGATGTGCTTCGTAAACTGCTACTGGTCTTACAGGGAACGATCAAACCGTAGACAGTTTAAGACATTACTCCCATGGAGAAAAGTCGGCATGGTGCTTATTGTCTTTAATGCCGATGCAATTTTTGTGTTTCATCAACACTCTGAAGGTCCACAGATTACGGAATGCCTACAGATGTGCTTCGGAAACAACAACTGGTCTTCCAGGGAACGATTAAAACATAGACAGTTTAAGACATTACTCCCATGATGAAAAGTCCGCATGGTGACTGTTACATTCTATCGCGAAGCAATTTCTGTGTTTAATCAACACTCTGAAGGTACACAGGTTAGAAAATGCCTCCAGATGTGCGTCAGAAACTACTACTGGTCTTCCAGGAATCGATCAAACCGTAGACAGTTTGAGACATTACTCCCATGGAGAAAAGTACGCATGGTGCTTATTGTATTCAATGCCGATGCAATTTTTGTGTTTCATCAACACTTTGAAGGTCCACAGATTACAGAATGCCTCCAGATGTGCTTCGCAAACTACTACTGGTTTTCCAGGAATCTATCAAAGCGTAGACAGTTTAAGACATTAGTCCCATGGAGAAAAGTCCGCATGGTGCTTATTGTATTCAATGCCAATGCAGTTTTTGTGTTTCATCAACACTCAGAAGGAACACAGATTACAGAATGCCTCCAGATGTGCTTCGGAAACTACTACTGGTCTTAAAGGAATCGATCAAAGCGTAGACAGTTTAAGACATTACTCCCATGGTGAAAAGTCCGCGTGGTGCTTATTGTATTCAATGCCAATGCAGTTTTTGTGTTTCATCAACACTCAGAAGGTCCACAAGTTACAGAATGCCTCAAGATGTGATTCGGAAACAACTACTGATCGTCCAGGGAACGATCAAAGCGTAGACAGTTTAAGACATTACTCCCATGGAGAAAACTCCGCATGGTGCTTATTGTACTCAATGCCGATGCAATTTTTGTGTTTCATCAACACCCTGAAGGTCCACAGATTACGGAATGCCTGCAGATGTGCTTCGGAAACTACCACTGGTCTTCCAGGAATCGATCAAAGCGTTGACAGTTTGAGATATTTACTCCCATGGAGAAAAGTCCGCAAGGTGCCTGTTGTATTCAAGCCCGACGCCGTTTCTGTGTTTCATTAACAATCTCATGGTCCACAGATTACAGAAGGCCTCCAGATGTGCTTCATAAACAACTCCTGGTCTTCCTGGGAACGATCAAAGCGTAGACAGTTTAAGACATTACTCCCATGGAGAAAAGTCCGCGTGGTGCATATTGTATTCAATGCCGATGCAGTTTCTGTGTTTCATCAACACTCTGACGGTCCACAGATTACAGAATGCCTCCAGATGTGCTTCGGAAACAACTACTGGTTTTAAAGGGAACGATCCAAGCGTAGACAGTTTAAGACATTAATTCCATGGAGAAAAGTCCGCATGGTGACTGTTATATTCTATCCCGATGCAAATTCTTTGTTTAATCAACACTCTGAAGTTACACAGATTACATAATGCCTCCAGATGTGCTTCGGAAACTACTACTGGTCATAAAGGAATCGAGCAAAGCGTAGACAGTTTAAGACATTACACCGATGGAGAAAAGTACGCATGGTGCTTATTGTATTCAATGCCGATGCAATTATTCTGTTTCATCAACACTGAAGGTCCACATATCACGGAATGCCTCCAGATGTGCTTCGGAAACTACTACTGGTCTTCGGGGAACGATCGATGCGTAGACAGTTTAAGCCATTACTCCCATGGAGAAAAGTCCTCAAGGTGCTTATTGTATTCAATGCCGATGCAATTTTTGTGTTTCATCAACACTCTGAAGATCCACAGATAACAGAATGCCTCCAGATGTGCTTCGGACACTACTACTTTCTTTCCAGGTATCGATCAAAGCGTAGACAGTTTAAGACATTACACCCATGGAGAAAAGTCCGCATTGTGCTTATTGTATTCAATGCCGATGCAATTTTTGTGTTTCATCAACCCTCTGAAGGTCCACAGATTACAGAATGCCTCCAGATGTGCTTCGGAAAATACTACTGGCTTTCCAGGTATCGATCAAAGCGTTGACAGTTTAAGACATTACACCCATGGAGAAAAGTCGCATGGTACTTACTGTATTCAATGCCGATGCAATTTTTGTGTTTCATCAACACTATGAAGGTCCACAGATTACGGAATGATTACAGATGTGCTTCGGAAACTACTACTGGTCTTCCAGGAGTCGATGAAACCGTAGACAGTTTGAGACATTACTCCCATGGAGAAAAGTTCGCATGGTTACTGTTATATTCATCTCGCTGCAGTTTCTGTGTTTCATTATCACTCTGATAGTCCACAGATTACGGAATGAGTCCAGATATGCATCGGAAACAACTACTGGTCTTCCAGGGAACGATCAAAGCGTAGACTGTTTAAGACATTACTCCCATGGTGTAAACTCCGCATGGTGACTGTTACATTCTATCCCGATGCAATTTCTGTGTTTAATCAACACTCTGAAGGTAGACAGATTACAGAATGCCTCCATATGTGCTTCAGAAACTACTACTGGTCTTCCAGGAATCGATCAAACGTAGACAGTTTAAGACATTACACCCATGGAGAAAAGTCCGCATGGTGCTTATTGTATTCAATGCCGATGCAAATTTTGTGTTTCATCAACACTCTGAAGGTCCACGGATTACAGAATGCCTCCAGATGTGCTTCGGAAACTACTACTGGTTTTCCAGGAATCGATCAAAGCGTAGACAGTTTAGACATTACTCCCATGGAGAAAAGTCCGCATGGTGCTTATTGTATTCAATGCCGAAGCAATTTTTGTATTTCATCAACACTCTGAAGGTCCACAGATTACGGAATGCCTACAGATGTGCTTTGGAAACTACTACTGGTCTTCCAGGGAACGATCAAAGCTTAGACAGTTTAAGACATTTCTCCATTGGAGAAAAGTCAGCATCGTGCTTACTGTATACAATGCCGATGCAATTTTTGTGCTTCATCAACACTCTGAAGGTCCACAGATTACGGAATGCCTACAGATGTGCTTCGGAAACAACTACTGGTCTTCCATGGAACGATTAAAGCGTAGACAGTTTAAGACATTACTCCCATGGTGAAACGTCCGCATGGTGACTGTTATATTCTATCACGATGCAATTTCTGTGTTTAATCAACACTCTGAGGGACACAGATAACAGAATGCCTCCAGATGTGCTTCGGAAACTACTACTGGTCTTCCAGGAATCGATCAAATCGTAGACAAATTGAGACATTACTCCCATGGAGAAAAGTCCGCATGGTGACTGTTATATTCAATACCGATGCAGTTTCTGTGTTTCATCATCACTCTGATGGTCCACAGATTACGGAATGAGTCCAGATGTGCATCGGAAACAGCTACTGGTCTTCCAGCGAACGATCAAAGCATAGACTTTTTAAGACACTACTCCCATGGAGAAAAGTCCGCATGATGACTGTTACATTCTATCGCGAAGCAATTTCTGTGCTTAATCAACACTCTGAAGGTACACAGATTACAAAATGCCTCCAGATGTGCGTCAGAAACTACTACTGGTCTTCCAGGAATCGATCAAACCGTAGACAGTTTGAGACATTACTACCATGGAGAAAAGTACGCATGGTGCTTATTGTATTCAATGCCGATGCAATTTTTGTGTTTCGTCAACACTCTGAAGGTCCACAGATTACAGATTGCCTCCAGGTGTGCTTCGGAAACAACTACTGGTCTTAAAGGGAACGATCAAAAGCGTAGACTGTTTAAGACATTACTCCCATGGAGAAAAGTCCGCATGGTGACTGTTATATTCTAACCCGAAGCAATTTCTTTGTTTAATCAACACTCTGAAGGTACACAGATTACAGAATGCCTCTAGATGTGCTTCGGAAACTACTACTGGCTTTCCAGGTGTCGATCAAAGCGTAGACGGTTTAAGACATTACTCCCATGGAGAAAACTCCGCATGGTGCTTATTGTATTCAATGACGATGCAATTTTTGTGTTTCATCAACACTCTGAAGGTCCACGGATTACAGAATGCCTCCAGATGTGCTTCGGAAACTACTACAGGTCTTCCAGGAATCGATCAAAGCGTAGACAGTTTAAGACTTTACTCCCATGGAGAAAATTCCGCATGGTACTTATTGTATTCAATGCCGATGCAATGTTTGTGTTTCATCAACACTCTGAAGGTCCACAGATTACGGAATGCCTACAGATGTGCTTCGGAGACTGCTACTGGTCTTCAGGGGATCGATCAAACCGTAGACAGTTTTAGACATTACTCCCATGGAGAAAAGTCCACATGGTGCTTATTGTATTCAATGCCAATGCAGTTTTTGTGTTTCATCAACACTCAGAAGGTCCACAGGTTACAGAATGCCTCCAGATGTGCTTCGGAAACAACTACTGATTTCCAGGGAACGATAAAAGCGTAGACAGTTTAAGACATTACTCCCATGGAGAGAAGTCCGCATGGTGCTAATTGTATTCAATGCCGATGCAATTTTTGTCTTTCATCAACACTCTGAAGGTCCAAAGATTACGGAATGGCTACTGATGTGCTTCGTAAACTGCTACTGGTCTTACAGGGAACGATCAAAGCGTAGACAGTTTAAGACAATACCCCCATGGAAAAAAGTCCGGATGGTGACTGTAATATTCTATCCCGATGCAATTTCTGTGTTTAATCAACACTCTGAAAGTACTCAGATTACAGAATGCCACCAGATGTGCTTCGGAAACAACTACTGGTCTTCCAGGGAACGATCAAGGCGTAAACAGTTTGACACATTACTCCCATGGAGAAAAGTCAGCATGGTGACAGTTATATTCTATCCCGATGCAATTTCAGTGTTTAATCGACACTCGGAAGGTACACAGATTAAGGAATGCCTACAGATGAGCTTCGGAAACTGATACTGGTCTTCCAGGGAACGATCAAAGCGTAGAAAGATTAACACATTACTCCCATGGAGAAAAGTCCGCATGGAACTTATTGTGTTTAATGCCGATGCAATTTTAGTGTTTCATCACCACTCTGAAGGTCCACAGATTACGGAATGCCTACAGATGTGCTTCGGGAACTGATACTGGTCTTCCAGGGAACGATCAAAGCGTAGACAGTTTAAGACATTTCTCCATTGGAGAAAAGTCCGCATCGTGCTTACTGTATACAATGGCGACGCAATTTTTGTGCTTCATCAACACTCTGAAGGTCCACAGGTTACGGAATGCCTACAGATGTGTTTCGGAAACAACTACTGGTCTTCCAGGAATCGATCAAAGCGTTGACAGTTTGAGACATTACTCCCATGGAGAAAAGTCCGCATGGTGCCTGTTGTATTCAATCCCGACGCAGTTTCTGTGTTTCATTAACACTCTAATGGTCCACAGATTACAGAAGGCCTCCAGATGTGCTTCATAAACTACTACTGGTCTTCCAGGGAACGACCAAAGCGTAGACAGTTTAATACATACTCCCATGGAGGGAAGTCCGAATGGTACTTATTGTATTCAATGCCGATGCAATTTTTGTGTTTCATCAACACTCTGAAGGTCCACAGATTACAGAATACCTCCAGGTGTGCTTCGGAAACAACTACTGGTCTTAAAGGGAACGATCAAAAGCGTAGACTGTTTAAGACATTACTCCCATGGAGAAAAGTCCGTATGGTGACTGTTATATTCTATCCCGAAGCAATTTCTTTGTTTAATCAACACTCTGAAGGTACACAGATTACAGAATGCCTCTACATGTGCTTCGGAAACTACTACTGGCTTTCCAGGTATCGATCAAAGCGTAGACAGTTTAAGACAATACCCCCATGGAAAAAAGTCCGGATGGTGACTGTTATATTCTATCCCGATGCAATTTCTGTGTTTAATCAACACTCTGAAAGTACTCAGATTACAGAATGCTTCCAGATGTTCTTCGGAAACAACTACTGGTCTTCCAGGGAACGATCAAGGCGTAGACAGTTTGACACATTACTCCCATGGAGGAAAGTCCGAATGGTGACAGTTATATTCTATCCCGATGCAATTTCAGTGTTTAATCGGCACTCGGAAGGTACACATATTAAGGAATGCCTACAGATGAGCTTCGGAAACTGATACTGGTCTTCCAGGGAACGATCAAAGCGTAGAAAGATTAAGACATTACTCCCATGGAGAAAAGTCCGCATGGTACTCATTGTATTTAATGCCGATGCAATTTTAGTGTTTCATCACCACTCTGAAGGTCCACAGATTACGGAATGCCTACAGATGTGCTTCGGAAACTGATACTGGTCTTCCAGGGAACGATCAAAACGTAGACAGTTTAAGACATTACTCCCATGGAGAAAAGTCCTCAAGGTGCTTATTGTATTCAATGCCGATGCAATATTTGTGTTTCATCAACACTCTGAAGGACCGCAGATTACAGAATGCCACCAGATGTGCTTCGGAAACTACTACTGGCTTTCCAGGTATCGATCAAAGCGTAGACAGTTTAAGACATTACACCCATGGAGAAAAGTCCGCATGGTGCTTATTGTATTCAATGCCGATGCAATTTTTGTGTTTCATCAACACTCTGAAGGTCCACAGATTACAGAATGCCTACAGATGTGCTTCGGAAACAACTACTAGTCATCCAGGGAACCATCAAAGCGTAGACAGTTTAAGACATTACTCCCATGGAGAAAAGTCCGCATGGTGCTTATTGTATTCAATGCCCATGCAATTTTTGTGTTTCATCAACACTCTGAAGGTCCACAGATTACAGAATGCCTCCAGATGTGCTTCGGAAACTACTACAGGTCTTCCAGGAATCGATCAAATCGTAGACAGTTTAAGACATTACTCCCATGGAGAAAATTCCGCATGGTACTTATTGTATTCAATGCCGATGCAATGTTTGTGTTACATCAACACTCTGAAGGTCCACTGATTACGGAATGCCTACAGATGTGCTTCGGAAACTGCTACTGGTCTTCCAGGAATCGATCAAACCGTAGACAGTTTTAGACATTACTCCCATGGAGAAAAGTTCGCATGGCGCTTATTGTATTCAATGCCGATGCAGTTTTTGTGTTTCATCAACACTCAGAAGGTCCACAGGTTGCAGAATGCCTCCAGATGTGCTTCGGAAACAACTACTGATCTTCCAGGGAACGATCAAAGCGTAGACAGTTTAAGACAATACCCCCATGGAAAAAAGTCCGCATGGTGACTGTTATATTATATCCCGATGCAATTTCTGTGTTTAATCAACACTCTGAAAGTACTCAGATTACAGAATGCTTCCAGATGTGCTTCGGAAACAACTACTGGTCTTCCAGGGAACGATCAAGGCGTAGACAGTTTGACACATTACTCCCATGGAGATAAGTCCGCATGGTGCTTATTGTGTTCAATGCCGATACAATTTTTGTGTTTCATCAACACTCTGAAGGTCCACAGATTACGGAATGCCTAGAGATGTGCTTCGGAAACTGATACTGGTCTTCCAGGAATCGATCAAACCGTAGATAGTATAAGACCTTACTCCCATGGAGAAAAGTCCGCATGGTACATATTGTATTAAATGCCGATGCAATTTTTGTATTTCATCAACACTCTGAAAATCCACGGATTACAGAATGCCTCCAGATGTGCTTCGGAAACTACTACTGGTTTTCCAGGAATCGATCAAAGCTTAGACAGTTTAAGACATTACTCCCATGGAGAAAAGTCCGCATGGTGCTTATTATATTCACTGAAGATGCAATTTTTGTGTTTCGTCAAAACTCTGATGGTCCACATGTTACGGAATGCCTACAGATGTGCTTCGGAAACTACTACTGGTCTTCCAGGGAACGATCAAAGCGTAGACAGTTTAAGACATTTCTCCCTTGGAGAAAAGTCCGCATCGTGCTTACTGTATTCAATGCCGATGCAATTTTTGTGCTTCATCAACACTCTGAAGGTCTACAGATTACGGAATGCCTACAGATGTGCTTCGGAAACAACCACTGGTCTTCCAGGGAACGATTAAAGCGTAGACAGTTTAAGACATTACTCCCATGGAGAAAAGTCCGCATGGTGCTTATTGTATTCAATGACGATGCAATGTTTGTGTTTCATCAACACTCTGAACGTCCACAGATTACATATGCCTCCAGATGTGCTTCGGAAACTAATACTGGTTTTCAAGGAATCGATCAAAGCGTAGACAGTTTAAGACATTACTCCCAAAGAGAAAAGTCCGCATGGAGCTTATTGTATTCAATGCCGATGCAATTTTTGTGCTTCATCAACACTCTGAATTTCCACATGTTACGGAATGCCTACAGATGTGCTTCGGAAACATCCACTGGTCTTCCAGGGAACGATTAAAGCGTAGACAGTTTAAGACATTACTCCCATTTAGAGAAGTCCGTATGGTGACTGTTATATTCTATCCCGATGCAATTTCTGTGTTTAATCAACACTCTGAAGGAACACAGATTACAGAATGCCTCCAGATGTGCTTCGGAAACTACTACTGGTCTTAAAGGAATCGATCAAAGCGTAGACAGTTTAAGATATTACTCCCATGGAGAAAAGTCCGCGTGGTGCATATTGTATTCATTGCCGATGCAATTTTTGTGTTTCATCAACACTCTGAAGGTCCACAGATTACGGAATGCCTACAGATGTGCTTCGGAAACTACTACTGGTCTTCCAGGAATCGATCAAAGCGTTGACAGTTTGAGATATTACTCCCATGGAGAAAAGTCCGCATGGTGCCTGTTGTATTCAATCCCGACGCAGTTTCTGTGTTTCATTAACAATCTCATGGTCCACAGATTACAGAAGGCCTCCAGATGTGCTTCATAAACTACTACTGGTCTTCCAGGGAACGATCAAAGCGTACACAGTTCAAGACATACTCCCATGGAAGGTAGTCCGCATGGTGCTAATGGTATTCAATGCCGATGCACTTTTTGTGTCTCATCAACACTCTGAAGGTCCACAGATTACAGAATGCCTCCAGATGTGCTTCGGAAACAGCTACTGGTCTTAAAGGGAACGATCAAAAGCGTAGACAGTTTAAGACATTACTCCCATGGAGAAAAGTCCTCAATGTGACTGTTATATTCTATCCCGATGCAATTTTTTTGTTTAATCAACACTCTGAAGGTACACAGATTACAGAATGCCTCTAGATGTGCTTCGGAAACTACTACTGGTATTCCACGAATCGATCAAACCGTTGACAGTTTAAGACATTACTCAAATGGAGAAAAGTCCGCAATGTGCTTATTGTATTCAATGCCGATGCTGTTTCTGTGTTTCTTCAACACTCTGAAGGTCCACAGATTACAGAATGCCTCCAGATGTGCTTCGGAAACAACTACTGGTCTTAAAGGGAACGATCAAAGCGTAGACAGTTTAAGACATTACTCCCATGGAGAAAAGTCCGCATGGTGACTGTTATATTCTATCCCGATGCAAATTCTTTGTTTAATCAACACTCTGAAGTTACACAGATTACAGAATGCCTCCAGATGTGCTTCGGAAACTACTACTGGTCTTCCAGGAATCGATCAAACCGTAGACAGTTTAAGACATTACTCCAATGGAGAAAAGTCCGCAAGGTGCTTATTGTATTCAATGCCGATGCAATTTTTGTGTATCATCAACACTCTGAAAGTCCACAGATAACGGAATGCCTACACATGTCCTTCGGAAACTACCACTGGTCTTCCAGGAATCGATCAAATCGTAGACAGTTTAAGACATTACTCCCATGGATAAAATTCCGCATGGTACATATTGCTTTCAATGCCGGTGCAATTTTTGTGTTTCATCAACACTCTGAAGGTCCACAGATTACAGAATGCCCTCAGATGTGCTTCGGAAACTACTACTGGTCTTCCAGGAATCGATCAAACCGTAGATAGTTTAAGTCATTACTCCCATGGAGAAAAGTCCGCATGGTACATATTGTATTCAATGCCGATGCAATTTTTGTGTTTCATCAACACTCTGAAGGTCCACAGATTACGGAATGATTACACATGTCCTTCGGAAACTACCACTGGTCCTCCAGGAATCGATCAAATCGTAAGAAAGTTTGAGACATTAGTCCCTTGGAGAAAAGTTCGCATGATGCCTGTTGTATTCAATCCCAATGCAGTTTCTGTTTTTCATCAACACTCTGAAGGTCCACAGATTACAGAATGCCTCCAGATGTGCTTCGGAAACTACTTCAGGTCTTCCAGGAATCGATCAAATTGTAGACAGTTTAAGACATTACTCCCATGGAGAAAATTCCGCATGGTACTTATTGTATTCAATGCCGATGCAGTTTTTGTGTTTCATCAACACTCAGAAGGTCCACATGTTACAGAATGCCTCCAGATGTGCTTCGGAAACAACTACTGATCTTCCAGGGAACGATCAAAGCGTAGACAGTTTAAGACAATACCCCCATGGAAAAAAGTCCGCATGGTGACTGTTATATTCTATCCCGATGCAATTTCTGTGTTTAATCAACACTCTGAAAGTACTCAGATTGCAGAATGCCTCCAGATGTGCTTCGGAAACAACTACTGGTCTTCCAGGGAACGATCAAGGCGTAGACAGTTTGACACATTACTGCCATGTAGAAAAGTCCGCATGGTGACAGTTATATTCTATCCCGATGCAATTTCAGTGTTTAATCGACACTCGGAAGGTACACAGATTAAGGAATGCCTACAGATGAGCTTCGGAAACTGATACTGGTCTTCCAGGGAACGATCAAAGCGTAGAAAGATTAAGACATTACTCCCATGGAGAAAAGTCCTCATGGTACTTATTGTATTTAATGCCGATGAAATTTTTGTGTTTCATCACCACTCTGAAGGTCCACAGATTACGGAATGCCTACAGATGTGCTTCGGGAACTGATACTGGTCTTCCAGGGAACGATCAAAGCGTAGACAGTTTAAGACATTTCTCCATTGGAGAAAAGTCCGCATCGTGCTTACTGTATACAATGCCGATGCAATTTTTGTGCTTCATCAACACTCTGAAGTTCCACAGATTACGGAATGCCTACAGATGTGTTTCGGAAACAACTACTGGTCTTCCAGGATTCGATCAAAGCGTTGACAGTTTGAGACATTACTCCCATGGAGAAAAGTCCGCATGGTGATTGTTGTATTCAATCCCGACGCAGTTTCTGTGTTTCATTAACACTCTAATGGTCCACAGATTACAGAAGGCCTCCAGATGTGCTTCATAAACTACTACTGGTCTTCCAGCGAACGACCAAAGCGTAGACAGTTTAATACACACTCCCATGGAGGGAAGTCCGAATGGTACTTATTGTATTCAATGCCGATGCAATTTTTGTGTTTCATCAACACTCTGAAGGTCCACAGATTACAGAATACCTCCAGGTGTGCTTCGGAAACAACTACTGGTCTTAAAGGGAAAGATCAAAAGCGTAGACTGTTTAAGACATTACTCCCATGGAGAAAAGTCCGTATGGTGACTGTTATATTCTATCCCGAAACAATTTCTTTGTTTAATCAACACTCTGAAGGTACACAGATTACAGAATGCCTCTACATGTGCTTCGGAAACTACTACTGGCTTTCCAGGTATCGATCAAAGCGTAGACAGTTTAAGACAATACCCCCATGGAAAAAAGTCCGGATGGTGACTGTTATATTCTATCCCGATGCAATTTCTGTGTTTAATCAACACTCTGAAAGTACTCAGATTACAGAATGCTTCCAGATGTGCTTCGGAAACAACTACTGGTCTTCCAGGGAACGATCAAGGCGTAGACAGTTTGACACATTACTCCCATGGAGAAAAGTCCGAATGGTGACAGTTATATTTTATCCCGATGCAATTTCAGTGTTTAATCGACACTCGAAAGGTACACAGATTGAGGAATGCCTACAGATGAGCTTCGGAAACTGATACTGGTCTTCCAGGGAACGATCAAAGCGTAGAAAGATTAAGACATTACTCCCATGGAGAAAAGTCCGCATGGTACTCACTGTATTTAATGCCGATGCAATTTTAGTGTTTCATCACCACTCTGAAGGTCCACAGATTACGGAATGCCTACAGATGTGCTTCGGAAACTGATACTGGTCTTCCAGGGAACGATCAAAACGTAGACAGTTTAAGACATTACTCCCATGGAGAAAAGTCCTCAAGGTGCTTATTGTATTCAATGCCGATGCAATATTTGTGTTTCATCAACACTCTGAAGGACCACAGATTACAGAATGCCACCAGATGTGCTTCGGAAACTACTACTGGCTTTCCAGGTATCGATCAAAGCGCAGACAGTTTAAGACATTACACCCATGGAGAAAAGTCCGCATGGTGCTTATTGTATTCAATGCCGATGCAATTTTTGTGTTTCATCAACACTCTGAAGGTCCACAGATTACAGAATGCCTACAGATGTGCTTCGGAAACAACTACTAGTCATCCAGGGAACCATCACAGCGTAGACAGTTTAAGACATTACTCCCATGGAGAAAAGTCCGCATGGTGCTTATTGTATTCAATGCCGATGCAATGTTTGTGTTACATCAACACTCTGAAGGTCCACTGATTACGGAATGCCTACAGATGTGCTTCGGAAACTGCTACTGGTCTTCCAGGAATCGATCAAACCGTAGACAGTTTTAGACATTACTCCCATGGAGAAAAGTTCGCATGGTGCTTATTGTATTCAATGCCGATGCAGTTTGTGTGTTTCATCAACACTCAGAAGGTCCACAGGTTGCAGAATGCCTCCAGATGTGCTTCGGAAACAACTACTGATCTTCCAGGGAACGATCAAAGCGTAGACAGTATAAGACATTACTCCCATGGAGATAAGTCCGCATGGTACATATTGTATTAAATGCCGATGCAATTTTTGTATTTCATCAACACTCTGAAAATCCACGGATTACAGAATGCCTCCAGATGTGCTTCGGAAACTACTACTGGTTTTCCAGGAATCGATCAAAGCGTAGACAGTATAAGACATTACTCCCATGGAGAAAAGTCCGCATGGTGCTTATTGTATTCACTGAAGATGCAATTTTTGTGTTTCGTCAAAACTCTGATGGTCCACAGATTACGGAATGCCTACAGATGTGCTTCGGAAACTACTACTGGTCTTCCAGGGAACGATCAAAGCGTAGACAGTTTAAGACATTTCTCCCTTGGAGAAAAGTCCGCATCGTGCTTACTGTATTCAATGCCGATGCAATTTTTGTGCTTCATCAACACTCTGAAGGTCCACAGATTACGGAATGCCTACAGATGTGTTTCGGAAACAACCACTGGTCTTCCAGGGAACGATTAAAGCGTAGACAGTTTAAGACATTACTCCCATGGAGAAAAGTCCGCATGGTGCTTATTGTATTCAATGACGATGCAATGTTTGTGTTTCATCAACACTCTGAAAGTCCACAGATTACAGAATGCCTCCAGATGTGCTTCGGAAGCTAATACTGGTTTTCAAGGAATCGATCAAAGCGTAGACAGTTTAAGACATTACTCCCAAAGAGAAAAGTCCGCATGGAGCTTATTGTATTCAATGCCGATGCAATTTTTGTGCTTCATCAACACTCTGAATTTCCACATGTTACGGAATGCCTACAGATGTGCTTCGGAAACATCCACTGGTCTTCCAGGGAACGATTAAAGCGTAGACAGTTTAAGACATTACTCCCATTTAGAGAAGTCCGTATG
This sequence comes from Schistocerca gregaria, assembly GCF_023897955.1. Classification (NCBI taxonomy): domain Eukaryota; kingdom Metazoa; phylum Arthropoda; class Insecta; order Orthoptera; family Acrididae; genus Schistocerca; species Schistocerca gregaria. Next base: position 49,553,861 of record NC_064928.1, on the reverse strand, counting down.
GTGACTGTTATATTCTATCCCGATGCAATTTCTGTGTTTAATCAACACTCTGAAGGAACACAGATTACAGAATGCCTCCAGATGTGCTTCGGAAACTACTACTGGTCTTAAAGGAATCGATCAAAGCGTAGACAGTTTATGATATTACTCCCATGGAGAAAAGTCCGCGTGGTGCATATTGTATTCATTGCCGATGCAATTTTTGTGTTTCATCAACACTCTGAAGGTCCACAGATTACGGAATGCCTACAGATGTGCTTCGGAAACTACTACTGGTCTTCCAGGAATCGATCAAAGCGTTGACAGTTTGAGATATTACTCCCATGGAGAAAAGTCCGCATGGTGCCTGTTGTATTCAATCCCGACGCAGTTTCTGTGTTTCATTAACAATCTCATGGTCCACAGATTACAGAAGGCCTCCAGATGTGCTTCATAAACTACTACTGGTCTTCCAGGGAACGATCAAAGCGTACACAGTTCAAGACATACTCCCATGGAAGGTAGTCCGCATGGTGCTAATGGTATTCAATGCCGATGCACTTTTTGTGTCTCATCAACACTCTGAAGGTCCACAGATTACAGAATGCCTCCAGATGTGCTTCGGAAACAGCTACTGGTCTTAAAGGGAACGATCAAAAGCGTAGACAGTTTAAGACATTACTCCCATGGAGAAAAGTCCTCAATGTGACTGTTATATTCTATCCCGATGCAATTTTTTTGTTTAATCAACACTCTGAAGGTACACAGATTACAGAATGCCTCTAGATGTGCTTCGGAAACTACTACTGGTATTCCACGAATCGATCAAACCGTAGACAGTTTAAGACATTACTCAAATGGAGAAAAGTCCGCAATGTGCTTATTGTATTCAATGCCGATGCTGTTTCTGTGTTTCATCAACACTCTGAAGGTCCACAGATTACAGAATGCCTCCAGATGTGCTTCGGAAACAACTACTGGTCTTAAAGGGTACGATCAAAGCGTAGACAGTTTAAGACATTACTCCCATGGAGAAAAGTCCGCATGGTGACTGTTATATTCTATCCCGATGCAAATTCTTTGTTTAATCAACACTCTGAAGTTACACAGATTACAGAATGCCTCCAGATGTGCTTCGGAAACTACTACTGGTCTTCCAGGAATCGATCAAACCGTAGACAGTTTAAGACATTACTTCAATGGAGAAAAGTCCGCAAGGTGCTTATTGTATTCAATGCCGATGCAATTTTTGTGTATCATCAACACTCAGAAAGTCCACAGATAACGGAATGCCTACACATGTCCTTCGGAAACTACCACTGGTCTTCCAGGAATCGATCAAATCGTAGACAGTTTAAGACATTACTCCCATGGAGAAAATTCCACATGGTACATATTGCTTTCAATGCCGGTGCAATTTTTGTGTTTCATCAACACTCTGAAGGTCCACAGATTACAGAATGCCCTCAGATGTGCTTCGGAAACTACTACTGGTCTTCCAGGAATCGATCAAACCGTAGATAGTTTAAGTCATTACTCCCATGGAGAAAAGTCCGCATGGTACATATTGTATTCAATGCCGATGCAATTTTTGTGTTTCATCAACACTCTGAAGGTGCACAGATTACGGAATGATTACACATGTCCTTCGGAAACTACCACTGGTCCTCCAGGAATCGATCAAATCGTAAGAAAGTTTGAGACATTAGTCCCTTGGAGAAAAGTTCGCATGATGAATGTTGTATTCAATCCCAATGCAGTTTCTGTTTTTCATCAACACTCTGAAGGTCCACAGATTACAGAATGCCTCCAGATGTGCTTCGGAAACTACTTCAGGTCTTCCAGGAATCGATCAAATTGTAGACAGTTTAAGACATTACTCCCATGGAGAAAATTCCGCATGGTACTTATTGTATTCAATGCCGATGCAGTTTTTGTGTTTCATCAACACTCAGAAGGTCCACATGTTACAGAATGCCTCCAGATGTGCTTCGGAAACAACTACTGATCTTCCAGGGAACGATCAAAGCGTAGACAGTTTAAGACAATACCCCCATGGAAAAAAGTCCGCATGGTGACTGTTATATTCTATCCCGATGCAATTTCTGTGTTTAATCAACACTCTGAAAGTACTCAGATTGCAGAATGCCTCCAGATGTGCTTCGGAAACAACTACTGGTCTTCCAGGGAACGATCATAGCGTAGAAAGATTAAGACATTACTCCCATGGAGAAAAGTCCGCATGGAACTTATTGTATTTAATGCCGATGCAATTATTGTGTTTCATCACCACTCTGAAGGTCCACAGATTACGGAATGCCTACAGATGTGCTTCGGAAACTGATACTTTTCTTCCAGGGAACGATCAAAGCATAGACAGTTTAAGACATTACTCCCATGGAGAGAATTCCGCATGGTACTTATTGTATGCAATGCCGATGCAATTTTTGTGTTTCATCAACACTCTGAAGGTCCACAGATTACAGAAGTCCCCCAGATGTGCTTCAGAAACTACTACTGGTCTTCCATAGAACGACCAAGGCGTAGACAGATTAAGACATTACTACCTTGGAGAAAATTCCGCATGGTACATATTGCTTTCAATGCCGGTGCAATTTTTGTGTTTCATCACCACTCTGAAGGTCCACAGATTACAGAATGCCTCCAGATGTGCTTCGGAAACTACTACTGGTTTTCCAGGAATCTATCAAAGCGTAGACAGTTTAAGACATTACTCCCATGGAGAAAAGTCCGCATGGTGCTTATTGTATTCAATGACGATGCAATTTTTGTGTTTCATCAACAATCTGAAAGTCCACAGATTACAGAATGCCTCCAGATGTGCTTCGGAAACTAATACTGGTTTTCAAGGAATCGATCAAAGCGTAGACAGTCTAAGAGATTACTCCCAAAGAGAAAAGTCCGCATGGAGCTTATTGTATTCAATGCCGATGCAAATTTAGTGCTTCATCAACACTCTGAATTTCCACATGTTACGGAATGCCTACAGATGTGCTTCGGAAACATCCACTGGTCTTCCAGGGAACGATTAAAGCGTAGACAGTTTAAGACACTACTCCCATTTAGAGATGTCCGTATGGTGACTGTTATATTCTATCCCGATGCAATTTCTGTGTTTAATCAACACTCTGAAGGAACACAGATTACAGAATGCCTTCAGATGTGCTTCGGAAACCACCACTGGTCTTAAAGGAATCGATCAAAGCGTAGACAGTTTAAGACATTACTCCCATGGAGAAAAGTCCGCGTGGTGCATATTGTATTCATTGCCGATGCAATTTTTGTGTTTCATCAACACTCTGAAGGTCCACAGATTACGGAATGCCTACAGATGTGCTTCGGAAACTACTACTGGTCTTCCAGGAATCGATCAAAGCGTTGACAGTTTGAGATATTACTCCCATGGAGAAAAGTCCGCATGGTGCCTGTTGTATTCAATCCCGACGCAGTTTCTGTGTTTCATTAACAATCTCATGGTCCACAGATTACAGAAGGCCTCCAGATGTGCTTCATAAACTACTACTGGTCTTCCAGGGAACGATCGAAGCGTACACAGTTTAAGACATACTCCCATGGAAGGTAGTCCGCATGGTGCTAATGGTATTCAATGCCGATGCACTTTTTGTGTCTCATCAACACTCTGAAGGTCCACAGATTACAGAATGCCTCCAGATGTGCTTCGGAATCAGCTACTGGTCTTAAAGGGAACGATCAAAGCGTAGACAGTTTAAGACAATACCCCCATGGATAAAAGTCCGCATGGTGACTGTTATATTCTATCCCGATGCAATTTCTGTGTTTAATCAACACTTTGAAAGTACTCAGATTACAGAATGCCTCCAGATGTGCTTCGGAAACAACTACTGGTCTTCCAGGGAACGATCAAGGCGTAGACAGTTAGACACATTACTCCCATGTAGAAAAGTCCGCATGGTGACAGTTATATTCTATCCCGATGCAATTTCAGTGTTTAATCGACACTCGGAAGGTACACAGATTAAGGAATGCCTACAGATGAGCTTCGGAAACTGATACTGGTCTTCCAGGGAACGGTCAAAGCGTAGAAAGATTAAGACATTACTCCCATGGAGAAAAGTCCGCATGGTACTTATTGTATTTAATGCCGATGCAAGTTTTGTGTTTCATCAACACTCTGAAGGTCCACAGATTACGGAATGCCTACAGATGTGCTTCGGAAACTGATACTGGTCTTCCAGGGAACGATCAAAGCATAGACAGTTTAAGACATTACTCCCACGGAGAAAAATCCGCATGGTACTTATTGTATGCAATGCCGATGCAATTTTTGTGTTTCATCAACACTCTGAAGGTCCACAGATTACAGAATTCCCCCAGATGTGCTTCAGAAACTACTACTGGTCTTCCATAGAACGACCAAGGCGTAGACAGATTGAGACATTACTACCTTGGAGAAAATTCCGCATGGTACATATTGCTTTCAATGCCGGTGCAAATTTTGTGTTTCATCAACACTCTGAAGGTCCACAGATTACAGAATGCCCTGAGATGTGCTTCGGAAACTACTACTGGTCTTCCAGGAATCGATCAAACCGTAGATAGTTTAAGTCATTACTCCCATGGAGAAAAGTCCGCATGGCACATATTGTATTCTATGCCGATGCAATTTTTGTGTTTCATCAACACTCTGAAGGTCCACAGATTACGGAATGATTACACATGTCCTTCGGAAACTACCACTGGTCCTCCAGGAATCGATCAAATCGTAAGAAAGTTTGAGACATTAGTGCCTAGGAGAAAAGTTCGCATGATGCCTGTTGTATTCAATCCCAATGCAGTTTCTGTTTTTCATCAACACACTGAAGGTCCACAGATTACAGAATGCCTCCACATGTGCTTCGGAAACAACTACTGGTCTTCCAGGGAACGATCAAGGCGTAGACAGTTTGACACATTACTCCCATGTAGAAAAGTCCGCATGGTGACAGTTATATTCTATCCCGATGTAATGTCAGTGTTTAATCGACACTCGGAAGGTACACAGATTAAGGAATGCCTACAGATGAGCTTCGGAAACTGATACTGGTCTTCCAGGGAACGATCAAAGCGTAGAAAGATTAAGACATTACTCCCATGGAGAAAAGTCCGCATGGTACTTATTGTATGTAATGCCGATGCAATTTTAGTGTTTCATCACCACTCTGAAGGTCCACAGATTACGGAATGCCTACAGATGTGCTTCGGAAACTGATACTGGTCTTCCAGGGAACGATCAAAGCATAGACAGTTTAAGACATTACACCCATGGAGAAAAGTCGGCATGGTGCTTATTGTATTCAATGCCGATTCAATTTTTGTGTTTCATCAACACTATGAAGGTCCACAGATTACAGAATGCCTCCAGATGTGCTTCGGAAACAACTACTGATCTTCCAGGGAACGATCAAAGCGTAGACAGTTTAAGACAATACCCCCATGGAAAAAAGTCCTCATGGTGACTGTTATATTCTATCCCGATGCAATTTCTGTGTTTAATCAACACTCTGAAAGTACTCAGATTACAGAATGCTTCCAGATGTGCTTCGGAAACAACTACTGGTCTTCCAGGGAACGATCAAGGCGTAGACAGTTTTACACATTACTCCCACAGAGAGAAGTCTTCATGGTGACCGTTATATTCTATCCCTAAGCAATTTCAGTGTTTAATAGACACTCTGAAGGTACACAGATTAAGGAATGCCTACAGATGAGCTTCGGAAACTGATACTGGTCTTCCAGGGAACGATCAAAGCGTAGACAGATTAAGACATTAATCCCATGGAGAAAAGTCCGCATGGTACTTATTGTATTTAATGCCGATGCAATTTTTGTGTTTCATCAACACTCTGAAGGTCCACAGATTACGGAATGCCTACAGATGTGTTTCGGAAACTGTTGCTGGTCTTCCAGGGAACGATCAAAGCTTAGACAGTTTAAGACTTTACTCCCATGGAGAAAAGTCCACATGGTGCTTATTGTAATTAATGCCGATGCAATTTTTGTGTTTCATCACCGCTCTGAAGGTCCACAGATTACGGAATGCCTACAGATGTGCTTCGGAAACTGATTCTGGTCTTCCAGGGAACGATCAAAGCGTAGACAGTTTAAGACATTACTCCCATGTAGAAAAGTCCGCATGGTACCTATTGTATGCAATGCCGATGCAATTTTTGTGTTTCATCAACACTCTGAAGGTCCACAGATTACAGAATTCCCCCAGATGTGCTTCATAAACTACTACTGGTCTTCCATGGAACGTTCAAGGCATAGACAGATTGAGACATTACTACCTTGGAGAAAATTCCTCATGGTACATATTGCTTTCAATGCCGGTGCAATTTTTCTGTTTCATCAACACTCTGAAGGTCCACAGATTACAGAATGCCTCAAGATGTGCTTCGGAAACTACTACTGGTCTTCCAGGAATCGATCAAACCGTAGATAGTTTATGACATTACTCCCATGGAGACAAGTCCGCATGGTACATATTGTATTCAATGCCGATGCAATTATTGTGTTTCATCAACACTCTGAAGGTTCACAGATTTCGGAATGATTACAGATGTACTTCGGAAACTACTACTGGTCTTCCAGGAATCGATGAAACCGTAGACAGTTTGAGACATTACTCCCATGGAGAAGAGTCCGCATGGTGACTGTTATATTCATCTCGATGCAGACTCTGTGTTTCATTATCACTCTGATAGTCCACAGATTACGGAATGAGTCCAGATGTGCATCGGAAACAACTACAGGTCTTCCAGGGAACGATCAAAGCGTAGACCGTTTAAGACATTACTCCCATGGAGTAAACTCCGCATGGTGGCTGTTATATTCTATCCCGATGCAATTTCTGTGTTTAATCAACACTCTGAAGGTAGACAGATTGCAGAATGATTCCAGATGTGCTTCAGAAACTACTACTGGTCTTCCAGGAATCGATCAAAGCGTAGACAGTTTAAGACATTACTCCCATGGAGAAAAGTCCACATGGTGCTTATTGTATTCAATGCCGATGCAAATTTTGTATTTCATCAACACTCTGAAGGTCCAAAGATTACGGAATGCCCACAGATGTGTTTCGGAAACTGTTGCTGGTCTTCCAGGGAACGATCAAAACGTAGACAGTTTAAGACTTTACTCCCATGGAGAAAAGTCCACATGGTGCTTATTGTATTCAATGCCGATGCAAATTTTGTATTTCATCAACACTCTGAAGGTCCACAGATTACGGAATGCCTACAGATGTGCTTTGGAAACTACTACTGGTCTTCCAGGGAACGATCAAAGCGTAGAGAGTTTAAGACATTTCTCCATTGGAGAAAAGTCCGCATCGTGCTTACTGTATACAATGCCGATGCAATTTTTGTTCTTCATCAACACTCTGAAGGTCCACAGATTACGGAATGCCTACAGATGTGCTTCGGAAACAACTACTGGTCTTCCATGGAACGATTAAAGCGTAGACAGTTTAAGACATTACTCCCATGGTGAAACGTCCGCATGGTGACTGTTATATTCTATCCCGATGCAATTTCTGTGTTTAATCAACACTCTGAGGGACACAGATAACAGAATGCCACCAGATGTGCTTCGGAAACTACTACTGGTCTTCCAGGAATCGATCAAATCGTAGACAAATTGATACAATACTCCCATGGAGAAAAGTCCGCATGGTGACTGTTATATTCAATACCGATGCAGTTTCTCTGTTTCATCATCACTCTGATGGTCCACAGATTACGGAATGAGTCCAGATGTGCATCGGAAACAGCTACTGCTCTTCCAGGGAACGATCAAAGCATAGACTTTTTAAGACACTACTCCCATGGAGAAAACTCCGCATGATGACTGTTACATTCTATCGCGAAGCAATTTCTGTGTTTAATCAACACTCTGAAGGTACACAGATTACAAAATGCCTCCAGAAGTGCGTCAGAAACTACTACTGGTCTTCCAGGAATCGATCAAAGCGTAGACAGTTTAAGACATTACTCGCATGGAGAAAAGTCCGCATGGTGCCTGTTGTATTCAATCCCGACGCAGTTTCTGTGTTTCATTAACACTCTGATGGTCCACAGATTACAGAAGGCCTAAACATGTGTTTCATAAACTACTACTGGTCTTCCAGGGAACGACCAAAGCGTAGACAGTTTAAGACATACTCCCATGGAGGGAAGTCCGCATGGTACTTATTGTATTCAATGCCGATGCAATTTTTGTCTTTCATCAACACTCTGAAAGTCCACAGATTACAGAATGCCTCCAGATATGCTTCGGAAACTACTACAGGTCTTCCAGGAATCGATCAAAGCGTAGACAGTTTAAGACTTTACTCCCAAGGAGAAAAGTCCGCATGGTGCTTATTGTAATCAATGCCGATGCAGTTTTTGTGTTTCATCAACACTCAGAAGGTCCACAGATTACAGAATGCCTCCATCTGTGCTTCGGAAACAACTACTGGTCTTCGGGGTACGATCGAAGCGTAGACAGTTTAAACCATTACTACCATGGAGAAAAGTCCTCAAGGTGCTTATTGTATTCAATGCCGATGCAATATTTGTATTTCATCAACACTCTGAAGAACCACAGATAACAGAATTCCTCCAGATGTGCTTCGGAAACTACTACTGGCTTTCCAGGTATCGATCAAAGCGTAGACAGTTTAAGACATTACACCCATGGAGAAAAGTCAGAATGGTGCTTATTGTATTCAATGCCGATGCAATTTTTGTGTTTCATCAACACTCTGAAGGACCACAGATTACAGAATGCCTCCAGATGTGCTTCGGAAACTACTACTGGCTTTCCAGGTATCGATCAAAGCGTAGACAGTTTAAGACATTACACACATGGAGAAAAGTCCGCATGGTGCTTATTGTATTCAATGCCGATGCAATTTTTGTGTTTCATCAACACTCTGAAGGTCCACAGATTACAGATGTGCTTCGGAAACAACTACTAGTCATCCAGGGAACCATCAAAGCGTAGACAGTTTAAGACATTACTGCCATGGAGAAAGGTCCGCATGGTGCTTATTGTATTCAATGCCGATGCAATTTTTGTGTTTCATCAACACTCTGAAGGTTCACAGATTACAGAATGCCTCCAGATGTGCTTCGGAAACTACTACAGGTCTTCCAGGAATCGATCAAATCGTAGACAGTTTAAGACATTACTACCATGGAGAAAATTCCGCATTGTACGTATTGTATTCAATGCCGATGCAATGTTTGTGTTTCATCAACACTCTGAAGGTCCACAGATTACGGAATGCCTACAGATGTGCTTCGGAAACTGCTACTGGTCTTCCAAGAATCGATCAAACTGTAGACAGTTTTAGACATTACTTCCATGGAGAAAAGTCCGCATGGTGCTTATTGTATTCAATGCCGATGCAGTTTTTGTGTTTCATCAACATTCTGAAGGTCCACAGATTAGGGAATGCCCACAGATGTGTTTCGGATACTGTTGCTGGTCTTCCAGGGAACGATCAAACCGTAGACAGTTTAAGACTTTACTCCCATGGGGAAAAGACCACATGGTGCTCATTGTAATCAATGCCGATGCAATTTTTGTGTTTCATAACCACTCTGAAGGTCCACAGATTACAGAATGACTCCATCTGTGCTTCGGAAACAACTACTGGTCTTCGGCGTACGATCGAAGCGTAGACAGTTTAAGCCATTACTACCATGGAGAAAAGTCCTCAAGGTGCTTATTGTATTCAATGCCGATGCAATATTTGTGTTTCATCAACACTCTGAAGAATCACAGATAACAGAATGCCTCCAGATGTGCTTCGGAAACTACTACTGGCTTTCCAGGTATCGATCAAAGCGTTGACAGTTTAGGACATTACACTTATGGAGAAAAGCCCGCATGGTGCTTATTGTATTCAATGCTGATGCAATTTTTGTGTTTCATCAACACTCTGAAGGTCCACAGATTAGAGAATGCCTACAGATGTGCTTCGGGAACAACTACTAGTCATCCAGGGAACCGTCAAAGCGTAGACAGTTTAAGACATTACTCCCATGGAGAAAAGACCGCATGGTGCTTAATGTATTCAATGCCGATGCAATTTTTGTGTTTCATCAACACTCTGAAGGTCCACAGATTACAGAATGCCTACAGATGTGCTTCGGAAACAACTACTAGTCATCCAGGGAACCATCAAAGCGTAGACAGTTTAAGACAATACCCCCATGGAAAAAAGTCTTCATGGTGACTGTTATATTCTATCCCGATGCAATTTCTGTGTTTAATCAACACTCTGAAAGTATTCAGATTACAGAATGCCTCCAGATGTGCTTCGGAAACAACTACTGGTCTTCCAGGGAACGATCAAGGCGTAGACAGTTTGACACATTACTCCCATGGAGAAAAGTCAGCATGGTGACAGTTATATTCTATCCCTATGCAATTTCAGTGTTTAATAGACACTCTGAAGGTACACAGATTATGGAATGCCTACAGATGAGCTTCGGAAACTGATACTGGTCTTCCAGGGAACGATCAAAGCGTAGACAGTTTAAGACATTAATCCCATGGAGAAAAGTCCGCATGGTACATATTGTATTGAATGCCGATGCAATTTTTGTGTTTCATCAACACTCTGAAGCTCCACAGATTAGGGAATGCCCACAGATGTATTTCGGAAACTGTTGCTGGTCTTCCAGGGAACGATCAAACCGTAGACAGTTTAAGACTTTACTCCCATGGAGAAAAGTCCACATGGTGCTTATTGTAATCAATGCCGATGCAATTTTTGTGTTTCATCACCACTCTGAAGGTCCACAGATTACAGAATGCCTCCATCTGTGCTTCGGAAACAACTACTGGTCTTCGGGGTACGATCGAAGCGTAGACAGTTTAAGCCATTACTACCATGGAGAAAAGTCCTCAAGGTGCTTATTGTATTCAATGCCGATGCAATATTTGTATTTCATCAACACTCTGAAGAACCACAGATAACAGAATTCCTCCAGATGTGCTTCGGAAACTACTACTGGCTTTCCAGGTATCGATCAAAGCGTAGACAGTTTAAGACATTACACCCATGGAGAAAAGTCAGAATGGTGCTTATTGTATTCAATGCCGATGCAATTTTTGTGTTTCATCAACACTCTGAAGGACCACAGATTACAGAATGCCTCCAGATGTGCTTCGGAAACTACTACAGGTCTTCCAGGAATCGATCAAATCGTAGACAGTTTAAGACATTACTACCATGGAGAAAATTCCGCATTGTACGTATTGTATTCAATGCCGATGCAATGTTTGTGTTTCATCAACACTCTGAAGGTCCACAGATTACAGATGTGCTTCGGAAACAACTACTAGTCATCCAGGGAACCATCAAAGCGTAGACAGTTTAAGACATTACTGCCATGGCGAAGGGTCCGCATGGTGCTTATTGTATTCAATGCCGATGCAATTTTTGTGTTTCATCAACACTCTGAAGGTTCACAGATTACAGAATGCCTCCAGATGTGCTTCGGAAACTACTACAGGTCTTCCAGGAATCGATCAAATCGTAGACAGTTTAAGACATTACTACCATGGAGAAAATTCCGCTTTGTACGTATTGTATTCAATGCCGATGCAATGTTTGTGTTTCATCAACACTCTGAAGGTCCACAGATTACGGAATGCCTACAGATGTGCTTCGGAAACTGCTACTGGTCTTCCAAGAATCGATCAAACTGTAGACAGTTTTAGACATTACTTCCATGGAGAAAAGTCCGCATGGTGCTTATTGTATTCAATGCCGATGCAGTTTTTGTGTTTCATCAACATTCTGAAGGTCCACAGATTAGGGAATGCCCACAGATGTGTTTCGGATACTGTTGCTGGTCTTCCAGGGAACGATCAAACCGTAGACAGTTTAAGACTTTACTCCCATGGGGAAAAGACCACATGGTGCTTATTGTAATCAATGCCGATGCAATTTTTGTGTTTCATAACCACTCTGAAGGTCCACAGATTACAGAATGACTCCATCTGTGCTTCGGAAACAACTACTGGTCTTCGGCGTACGATCGAAGCGTAGACAGTTTAAGCCATTACTACCATGGAGAAAAGTCCTCAAGGTGCTTATTGTATTCAATGCCGATGCAATATTTGTGTTTCATCAACACTCTGAAGAATCACAGATAACAGAATGCCTCCAGATGTGCTTCGGAAACTACTACTGGCTTTCCAGGTATCGATCAAAGCGTAGACAGTTTAGGACATTACACTTATGGAGAAAAGCCCGCATGGTGCTTATTGTATTCAATGCTGATGCAATTTTTGTGTTTCATCAACACTCTGAAGGACCACAGATTACAGAATGCCTCCAGATGTGCTTCGGAAACTACTACTGGCTTTACAGGTATCGATCAAAGCGTAGACAGTTTAAGACATTACACCCATGGAGAAAAGTCCGCATGGTGCTTATTGTATTTAATGCCGATGCAATGTTTGTGTTTCATCAACACTCTGAAGGTCCACAGATTACAGAATGCCTACAGATGTGCTTCGGGAACAACTACTAGTCATCCAGGGAACCGTCAAAGCGTAGACAGTTTAAGACATTACTCCCATGGAGAAAAGACCGCATGGTGCTTAATGTATTCAATGCCGATGCAATTTTTGTGTTTCATCAACACTCTGAAGGTCCACAGATTACAGAATGCCTCCAGATGTGCTTCGGAAACTACTACAGGTCTTCCAGGAATCGATCAAATCGTAGACAGTTTAAGACATTACTCCCATGGAGAAAATTCCGTATTGTACTTATTGTATTCAATGCCGATGCAATGATTGTGTTTCATCAACACTCTGAAGGTCCACAGATTACGGAATGCCTACAGATGTGCTTCGGAAACAGCTACTGGTCTTCCAGGAATCGATCAAACCGTAGACAGTTTTAGACATTACTTCCATGGAGAAAGGTCCGCATGGTGCTTATTGTACTCAATGCCGATGCAGTTTTTGTGTTTCATCATCACTCAGAAGGTCCACAGGTTACAGAATGCCGCCAGATGTGCTTCGGAAACAACTACTGATCTTCCAGGGAACGATCAAAGCGTAGACAGTTTAAGACAATACCCCCATGGAAAAAAGTCCGCATGGTGACTGTTATATTCTATCCCTATGCAATTTCAGTGTTTAATAGACACTCTGAAGGTACACAGATTATGGAATGCCTACAGATGAGCTTCGGAAACTGATACTGGTCTTCCAGGGAAAGATCAAAGCGTAAACAGATTAAGACATTAATACCATGGAGAAAAGTCCGCATGGTACTTATTGTATTTAATGCCGATGCAATTTTTGTGTTTCATCAACACTCTGAAGGTCCACAGATTACGGAATGCCCACAGATGTGTTTCGGAAACTGTTGCTGGTCTTCCAGGGAACGATCAAAGCGTAGACAGTTTAAGACTTTACTCCCATGGAGAAAAGTCCACATGGTGCTTATTGTAATCAATGCCGATTCATTTTTGTGTTTCATCACCACTCTGAAGGTCCACAGATTACAGAATGCCTCCATCTGTGCTTCGGAAACAACTACTGGTCTTCGGGGTACGATCGAAGCGTAGACAGTTTAAGCCATTACTCCCATGGAGAAAAGTCCTCAAGGTGCTTATTGTATTCAATGCCGATGCAATATTTGTGTTTCATCAACACTATGAAGAACCACAGATAACAGAATGCCTCCAGATGTGCTTCGGAAACTAATACTGGCTTTCCAGGTATCGATCAAAGCGTAGACAGTTTAAGACATTACACCCATGGAGAAAAGTCCGCATGGTGCTTATTGTATTCAATGCCGATGCAACTTTTGTGTTTCATCAACACTCTGAAGGTCCACAGATTACAGAATGCCTACAGATGTGCTTCGGAAACTACTACAGGTCTTCCAGGAATCGATCAAAGCGTAGACAGTTTAAGACATTACTCGCATGGAGAAAAGTCCGCGTGGTGCATATTGTGTTCATTGCCGATGCAATTTTTGTGTTTCATCAACACTCTGAAGGTCCACAGATTACGGAATGCCTACAGACGTGCTTCGGAAACTACTACTGGTCTTCCAGGAATCGATCAAAGCGTTGACAGCTTGAGACATCACTCCCATGGAGAAAAGTTCGCATGGTGCCTGTTGTATTCAATCCCGACGCAGTTTCTGTGTTTCATTAACACTCTGATGGTCCACAGATTACAGAAGGCCTGCAGATGTGCTTCATAAACTACTACTGGTCTTCCAGGGAACGACCAAAGCGTAGACAGTTTAATACATACTCCCATGGAGGGAAGTCCGCATGGTACTTATTGTATTCAATGCCGATGCAATTTTTGTGTTTCATCAACACTCTGAAGGTCCACAGATTACAGAATGCCTCCAGGTGTGCTTCGCAAACAACTACTGGTCTTAAAGGGAACGATCAAAAGCGTAGACTGTTTAAGACATTACTCCCATGGAGAAAAGTCCGCATGGTGACTGTTATATTCTATCCCGAAGCAATTTCTTTGTTTAATCAACACTCAGAAGGTACACAGATTACAGAATGCCTCTAGATGTGCTTCGGAAACTACTACTGGCTTTCCAGGTATCGATCGAAGCGTAGACAGTTTAAGACATTACTCCCATGGAGAAAAGTCCGCATGGTGCATATTGTATTCAATTCCGATGCAATTTTTGTGTTTCATCAACACTCTGAAGGTCCACAGATTACAGAATGCCTCCAGATGTGCTTCGGAAACTACTACACGTCTTCCAGGAATCGATCAAAGCGTAGACAGTTTAAGACTTTACTCCCATGGAGAAAATTCCGCATGGTACTTATTGTATTCAATGCCGATGCAATTTTTGTCTTTCATCAACACTCTGAAGGTCCAAAGATTACGGAATGGCTACTGATGTGCTTTGTAAACTGCTACTGGTCTTACAGGGAACGATCAAAGCGTAGACAGTTTAAGACAATACCCCCATGGAAAAAAGTCCGCATGCTGACAGTTATATTCTATCCCGATGCAATTTCAGTGTTTAATCGACACTCGGAAGGTACACAGATTAAGGAATGCCTACAGATGAGCTTCGGAAACTGATACTGGTCTTCCAGGGAACGATCTAAGCGTAGAAAGATTAAGACATTACTCCCATGGAGAAAAGTCCGCATGGTACTTATCGTATTTAATGCCGATGCAATTTTAGTGTTTCATCACCACTCTGAAGGTCCACAGATTACGGAATGCCTACAGATGTGCTTCGGAAACTGATACTGGTCTTCCAGGGAACGATCAAAGCGTAGACAGTTTAAGACATTAATCCCATGGAGAAAAGTCCGCATGGTACTTATTGTATTGAATGCCGATGCAATTTTTGTGTTTCATCAACACTCTGAAGCTCCACAGATTAGGGAATGCCCACAGATGTATTTCGGAAACTGTTGCTGGTCTTCCAGGGAACGATCAAACCGTAGACAGTTTAAGACTTTACTCCCATGGAGAAAAGTCCACATGGTGCTTATTGTAATCAATGCCGATGCAATTTTTGTGTTTCATCACCACTCTGAAGGTCCACAGATTACAGAATGCCTCCATCTGTGCTTCGGAAACAACTACTGGTCTTCGGGGTACGATCGAAGCGTAGACAGTTTAAGCCATTACTACCATGGAGAAAAGTCCTCAAGGTGCTTATTGTATTCAATGCCGATGCAATATTTGTATTTCATCAACACGCTGAAGAACCACAGATAACAGAATTCCTCCAGATGTGCTTCGGAAACTACTACTGGCTTTCCAGGTATCGATCAAAGCGTAGACAGTTTAAGACATTACACCCATGGAGAAAAGTCCGCATGGTGCTTATTGTATTCAATGCCGATGCAATTTTTGTGTTTCATCAACACTCTGAAGGACCACAGATTACAGAATGCCTCCAGATGTGCTTCGGAAACTACTACTGGCTTTCCAGGTATCGATCAAAGCGTAGACAGTTTAAGACATTACACACATGGAGAAAAGTCCGCATGGTGCTTATTGTATTCAATGCCGATGCAATTTTTGTGTTTCATCAACACTCTGAAGGTCCACAGATTACAGATGTGCTTCGGAAACAACTACTAGTCATCCAGGGAACCATCAAAGCGTAGACAGTTTAAGACATTACTGCCATGGAGAAAGGTCCGCATGGTGCTTATTGTATTCAATGCCGATGCAATTTTTGTGTTTCATCAACACTCTGAAGGTTCACAGATTACAGAATGCCTCCAGATGTGCTTCGGAAACTACTACAGGTCTTCCAGGAATCAATCAAATCGTAGACAGTTTAAGACATTACTACCATGGAGAAAATTCCGCATTGTACGTATTGTATTCAATGCCGATGCAATGTTTGTGTTTCATCAACACTCTGAAGGTCCACAGATTACGGAATGCCTACAGATGTGCTTCGGAAACTGCTACTGGTCTTCCAAGAATCGATCAAACTGTAGACAGTTTTAGACATTACTTCCATGGAGAAAAGTCCGCATGGTGCTTATTGTATTCAATGCCGATGCAGTTTTTGTGTTTCATCAACATTCTGAAGGTCCACAGATTAGGGAATGCCCACAGATGTGTTTCGGATACTGTTGCTGGTCTTCCAGGGAACGATCAAACCGTAGACAGTTTAAGACTTTACTCCCATGGGGAAAAGACCACATGGTGCTTATTGTAATCAATGCCGATGCAATTTTTGTGTTTCATAACCACTCTGAAGGTCCACAGATTACAGAATGACTCCATCTGTGCTTCGGAAACAACTACTGGTCTTCGGCGTACGATCGAAGCGTAGACAGTTTAAGCCATTACTACCATGGAGAAAAGTCCTCAAGGTGCTTATTGTATTCAATGCCGATGCAATATTTGTGTTTCATCAACACTCTGAAGAATCACAGATAACAGAATGCCTCCAGATGTGCTTCGGAAACTACTACTGGCTTTCCAGGTATCGATCAAAGCGTAGACAGTTTAGGACATTACACTTATGGAGAAAAGCCCGCATGGTGCTTATTGTATTCAATGCTGATGCAATTTTTGTGTTTCATCAACACTCTGAAGGACCACAGATTACAGAATGCCTCCAGATGTGCTTCGGAAACTACTACTGGCTTTACAGGTATCGATCAAAGCGTAGTCAGTTTAAGACATTACACCCATGGAGAAAAGTCCGCATGGTGCTTATTGTATTTAATGCCGATGCAATGTTTGTGTTTCATCAACACTCTGAAGGTCCACAGATTACAGAATGCCTACAGATGTGCTTCGGGAACAACTACTAGTCATCCAGGGAACCGTCAAAGCGTAGACAGTTTAAGACATTACTCCCATGGAGAAAAGACCGCATGGTGCTTAATGTATTCAATGCCGATGCAATTTTTGTGTTTCATCAACACTCTGAAGGTCCACAGATTACAGAATGCCTCCAGATGTGCTTCGGAAACTACTACAGGTCTTCCAGGAATCGATCAAATCGTAGACAGTTTAAGACATTACTCCCATGGAGAAAATTCCGTATTGTACTTATTGTATTCAATGCCGATGCAATGTTTGTGTTTCATCAACACTCTGAAGGTCCACAGATTACGGAATGCCTACAGATGTGCTTCGGAAACAGCTACTGGTCTTCCAGGAATCGATCAAACCGTAGACAGTTTTAGACATTACTTCCATGGAGAAAGGTCCGCATGGTGCTTATTGTATTCAATGCCGATGCAGTTTTTGTGTTTCATCATCACTCAGAAGGTCCACAGGTTACAGAATGCCGCCAGATGTGCTTCGGAAACAACTACTGATCTTCCAGGGAACGATCAAAGCGTAGACAGTTTAAGACAATACCCCCATGGAAAAAAGTCCGCATGGTGACTGTTATATTCTATCCCTATGCAATTTCAGTGTTTAATAGACACTCTGAAGGTACACAGATTATGGAATGCCTACAGATGAGCTTCGGAAACTGATACTGGTCTTCCAGGGAAAGATCAAAGCGTAGACAGATTAAGACAATAATACCATGGAGAAAAGTCCGCATGGTACTTATTGTATTTAATGCCGATGCAATTTTTGTGTTTCATCAACACTCTGAAGTCCACAGATTACGGAATGCCCACAGATGTGTTTCGGAAACTGTTGCTGGTCTTCCAGGGAACGATCAAAGCGTAGACAGTTTAAGACTTTACTCCCATGGAGAAAAGTCCACATGGTGCTTATTGTAATCAATGCCGATGCATTTTTGTGTTTCATCACCACTCTGAAGGTCCACAGATTACAGAATGCCTCCATCTGTGCTTCGGAAACAACTACTGGTCTTCGGGGTACGATCGAAGCGTAGACAGTTTAAGCCATTACTCCCATGGAGAAAAGTCCTCAAGGTGCTTATTGTATTCAATGCCGATGCTATATTTGAGTTTCATCAACACTCTGAAGAACCACAGATAACAGAATGCCTCCAGATGTGCTTCGGAAACTAATACTGGCTTTCCAGGTATCGATCAAAGCGTAGACAGTTTAAGACATTACACCCATGGAGAAAAGTCCGCATGGTGCTTATTGTATTCAATGCCGATGCAACTTTTGTGTTTCATCAACACTCTGAAGGTCCACAGATTACAGAATGCCTACAGATGTGCTTCGGAAACTACTACAGGTCTTCCAGGAATCGATCAAATCGTAGACAGTTTAAGACATTACTCCCATGGAGAAAATTCCGCATGGTGCTTATTGTATTCAATGCCGATGCAGTTTTTGTGTTTCATCAACACTCAGAAGGTCCACAGATTACGGAATGCCTACAGATGTGCTTCGGAAACAACTACTGGTCTTCCAGGGAACGATCAAGGCGTAGACAGTTTGACGCATTACTCCCACGGAGAAATGTCCGCATGGTGAACGTTATATTCTATCCCTATACAATTTCAGTGTTTAATAGACACTCTGAAGGTACACAGATTAAGGAATGCCTACAGATGAGCTTCGGAAACTGATACTGGTCTTCCAGGGAACGATCAAAGCGTAGACAGATAAGACATTAATCCCATGGAGAAAAGTCCGCATGGTACTTATTGTATTTAATGCCGATGCAATTTTTGTGTTTCATCAACACTCTGAAGGTCCACAGATTACGGAATACCTACAGATGTGTTTCGGAAACTGTTGCTGGTCTTCCAGGGAACGATCAAAGCGTAGACAGTTTAAGACTTTACTCCCATGGAGAAAAGTTTACATGGTGCTTATTGTAATCAATGCCGATGCAATTTTTGTGTTTCATCACCACTCTGAAGGTCCACAGATTACGGAATGCCTACAGATGTGCTTCGGAAACTGATACTGGTCTTCCAGGGAACGATCAAAGCGTAGACAGTTTAAGACATTACTCCCATGTAGAAAAGTCGGCATAATACTTATTGTATGCAATGCCGATGCAATTTTTGTGTTTAATCAACACTCTGAAGGTAGACAGATTACAGAATGCCTCCAGATGTGCTTCAGAAACTACTACTGGTCTTCCAGGAATCGATCAAAGCGTAGACAGTTTAAGACATTACTCCCATGGAGAAAAGTCCGCATGGTGCTTATTGTATTCAATGCCGATGCAATTTTTGTATTTCATCAACACTCTGAAGGTCCACAGATTACGGAATGCCTACAGTTGTGCTTTGGAAACTACTATTGGTCTTGCAGGGAACGATCAAAGCGTAGACAGTTTAAGACATTTCTCCATTGGAGAAAAGTCCGCATCGTGCTTACTGTATACAATGCCGATGCAATTTTTGTGCTTCATCAACACTCTGAAGGTCCACAGATTACGGAATGTTTACAGATGTGCTTCGGAAACAACTACTGGTCTTCCATGGAACGATTAAAGCGTAGACAGTTTAAGACATTACTCCCATGGTGAAACGTCCGCATGGTGACTGTTATATTCAATACCGATGCAGTTTCTGTGTTTCATCATCACTCTGATGGTCCTCAGATTATGGAATGAGTCCAGATGTGCATCGGAAAGAGCTACTGGTCTTCCAGGGAACGATCAAAGCATAGACTTTTTAAGACACTACTCCAATGGATAAAAGTCCGCATGATGACAGTTACATTCTATCGCGAAGCAATTTCTGTGTTTAATCAACACTCTGAAGGTACACAGATTACAAAATGCCTCCAGATGTGCGTCAGAAACTACTACTGGTCTTCCAGGAATCGATTTAACCGTAGACAGTTTGAGACATTACTCCCATGGAGAAAAGTACGCATGGTGCTTATTGTATTCAATGCCGATGCAATTTTTGTGCTTTATCAACACTCTGAAGGTCCACATATTACGGAATGCCTACAGATGTGCTTCGGAAACAACTACTGGTCTTCCAGGGAACGATTAAAGCGTAGACAGTTTAAGACACTACTCCCATTTAGAGAAGTCCGCATAGTGACTGTTATATTCTATCCCGATGCAATTTCTGTGTTTAATCAACACTCTGAAGGAACACAGATTACAGAATGCCTCCAGATGTGCTTCGGAAATTACTACTGGTCTTATAGGAATCGATCAAAGCGTAGACAGTTTAAGACATTACTCGCATGGAGAAAAGTCCGCGTGGTGCATATTGTGTTCATTGCCGATGCAATTTTTGTGTTTCATCAACACTCTGAAGGTCCACAGATTGCGGAATGCCTACAGACGTGCTTCGGAAACTACTACTGGTCTTCCAGGAATCGATCAAAGCGTTGACAGCTTGAGACATAACTCCCATGGAGAAAAGTTCGCATGGTGCCTGTTGTATTCAATCCCGACGCAGTTTCTGTGTTTCATTAACACTCTGATGGTCCACAGATTACAGAAGGCCTGCAGATGTGCTTCATAAACTACTACTGGTCTTCCAGGGAACGACCAAAGCGTAGACAGTTTAATACATACTCCCATGGAGGGAAGTATGCATGGTACTTATTGTATTCAATGCCGATGCAATTTTTGTGTTTCATCAACACTCTGAAGGTCCACAGATTACAGAATGCCTCCAGGTGTGCTTCGCAAACAACTACTGGTCTTAAAGGGAACGATCAAAAGCGTAGACTGTTTAAGACATTACTCCCATGGAGAAAAGTCCGCATGGTGACTGTTATATTCTATCCCGAAGCAATTTCTTTGTTTAATCAACACTCAGAAGGTACACAGATTACAGAATGCCTCTAGATGTGCTTCGGAAACTACTACTGGCTTTCCAGGTATCGATCGAAGCGTAGACAGTTTAAGACATTACTCCCATGGAGAAAAGTCCGCATGGTGCATATTGTATTCAATTCCGATGCATTTTTTGTGTTTCATCAACACTCTGAAGGTCCACAGATTACAGAATGCCTGCAGATGTGCTTCGGAAACTACTACAGGTCTTCCAGGAATCGATCAAAGCGTAGACAGTTTAAGACTTTACTCCCATGGAGAAAATTCCGCATGGTACTTATTGTATTCAATGCCGATGCAATTTTTGTCTTTCATCAACACTCTGAAGGTCCAAAGATTACGGAATGGCTACTGATGTGCTTTGTAAACTGCTACTGGTCTTACAGGGAACGATCAAAGCGTAGACAGTTTAAGACAATACCCCCATGGAAAAAAGTCCGCATGCTGACAGTTATATTCTATCCCGATGCAATTTCAGTGTTTAATCGACACTCGGAAGGTACACAGATTAAGGAATGCCTACAGATGAGCTTCGGAAACTGATACTGGTCTTCCAGGGAACGATCTAAGCGTAGAAAGATTAAGACATTACTCCCATGGAGAAAAGTCCGCATGGTACTTATCGTATTTAATGCCGATGCAATTTTAGTGTTTCATCACCACTCTGAAGGTCCACAGATTACGGAATGCCTACAGATGTGCTTCGGAAACTGATACTGGTCTTCCAGGGAACGATCAAAGCGTAGTCAGTTTAAGACATTACTCCCATGGAGAAAAGTCCGCATGGTACATATTGTATGCAATGCCGGTGCAATTTTTGTGTTTCATCAACACTCTGAAGGTCCACAGATTACAGAAGGCCCCCAGATGTGCTTCAGAAACTACTACTGGTCTTCCATGGAACGATCAAGGCTTAGACAGATTGAGACATTACTACCTTGGAGAAAATTCCGCATGGTACATATTGCTTTTAATGCCGGTGCAATTTTTGTGTTTCATCAACACCCTGAAGGTCCACGGATTACGGAATGATTACACATGTATTTCGGATACTACCACTGGTCCTCCAGGAATCGATCGAATCGTAAGAAAGTTTGAGACATTAGTCCCTTGGAGAATAGTTCGCATGGTGCCTGTTGTATTCAATCCCAATGTAGTTTCTGTGTTTCATCGACACTCTGAAGGTCCACAGATTACAGAATGCCTCCAGATGTGCTTCGGAAACTACTACTGGTCTTCCACTGTGCGATCAAAGCGTAGACAGTTTTAGACATTACTCCCAAGGAGAAAAGTACGCATCGTGCTTATTGTATTCAATGTCGATGCAATTTTTGTGTTTCATCAACACTCAGAATGTCCACAGATAACGGAATGCATACAGATGTGCTTCGGAAACTGCTACCGGTCTTTCAGGGAACGATCAAAGCGTAGACAGTTTATGACATTACTCCCATGGAGATAAGTCTGCATGGTGCCTGTTGTATTAAATCCCGATGCAGTTTCTGTGTTTCATCAACACTCTGATGGTCCACAGATGACAGAATGCCCCCAGATGTGCTTCGGAAACTACTACTGGCTTTCCAGGTATCGATCAAAGCGTAGACAGTTTATGACATTACTCCCATGGAGATAAGTCTGCATGGTGCCTGTTGTATTAAATCCCGATGCAGTTTCTGTGTTTCGTCAAAACTCTGATGGTCCACAGATTACGGAATGCCTCCATCTGTGCTTCGGAAACAACTACTGGTCTTCGGGGAACAATCGAAGCGTAGACAGTTTAAGCCATTACTCCCATGGAGAAAAGTCCTCAAGGTGCTTATTGTATTCAATGCCGATGCAATGTTTTTGTTTCATCAACACTCTGAAGGTCCACAGATTACGGAATGCCTACAGATGTGCTTCGGAAACTGCTACTGGTCTTCCAGGAATCGATCAAACCGTAGACAGTTTTAGACATTACTCCCATGGAGAATAGTCCGCATGGTGCTTATTGTATTCAATGCCGATGCAATTTTTGTGTCTCATCAACACTCTGATGGTCCACAGATGACAGAATGCCTCCAGATGTGCTTCGGAAACTACTACTGGCTTTCCAGGTATCGATCAAAGCGTAGACAGTTTATGACATTACTCCCATGGAGATAAGTCTGCATGGTGCCTGTTGTATTAAATCCCGATGCAGTTTCTGTGTTTCATCAACACTCTGAAGGTCCACAGATTACGGAATGATTACACATGTATTTCGGATACTACCACTGGTCCTCCAGGAATCGATCGAATCGTAAGAAAGTTTGAGACATTAGTCCCTTGGAGAATAGTTCGCATGGTGCCTGTTGTATTCAATCCCAATGCAGTTTCTGTGTTTCATCAACACTCTGAAGGTCCACAGATTACAGAATGCCTACATATGTGCTTCGGAAACAACTACTAGTCATCCAGGGAACCATCAAAGCGTAGACAGTTTAAGACATTACTCCCATGGAGAAAAGTCCGCATGATGCTTATTGTATTCAATGCCGATGCAATGTTTGTGTTTCATCAACACTCTGAAGGTCCACAGATTACGGAATGCCTACAGATGTGCTTCGGAAACTGCTACTGGTCTTCCAGGAATCGATCAAACCGTAGACAGTTTTAGACATTACTCCCATGGAGAATAGTCCGCATGGTGCTTATTGTATTCAATGCCGATGCAATTTTTGTGTTTCATCAACACTCTGAAGGTCCACAGATTACGGAATGCCCACAGATGTGTTTCGGAAACTGTTGCTGGTCTTCCAGGGAACGATCAAAGCGTAGACAGTTTAAGACTTTACACCCATGGAGAAAAGTCCACATGGTGCTTATTGTAATCAATGCCGATGCAAATTTTGTGTTTCATCACCACTCTGAAGGTCCACAGATTACAGAATGCCTCCATCTGTGCTTCGGAAACAACTACTGGTCTTCGGGGTACGATCGAAGCATAGCTAGTTTAAGCCATTACTCCCATGGAGAAAAGTCCTCAAGGTGCTTATTGTATTCAATGCCGATGCAATATTTGTGTTTCATCAACACCCTGAAGAACCACAGATAACAGAATGCCTCCAGATGTGCTTCGGAAACTACTACTGGCTTTCCAGGTATCGATCAAAGCGTAGACAGTTTAAGACATTACACCCATGGAGAAAAGTCCGCATGGTGCTTATTGTATTCAATGCCGATGCAATTTTTGTGTTTCATCAACACTCTGAAGGACCACAGATTACAGAATGCCTCCAGATGTGCTTCGGAAACTACTACTGGCTTTCCAGGTATCGATCAAAGCGTACACAGTTTAAGACATGACACCCATGGAGAAAAGTCCGCATGGTGCTTATTGTATTCAATGCCGATGCAATTTTTGTGTTTCATCAACACTCTGAAGGTCCACAGATTACAGAATGCCTCCAGATGTGCTTCGGAAACTACTACTGGCTTTCCAGTTATCGATCAAAGCGTAGACAGTTTAAGACATTACACCCATGGAGAAAAGTCCGCATGGTGCTTATTGTATTCAATGCCGATGCTGTTTTTTTGTTTCATCAACACTCAGAAGGTCCACAGGTTACAGAATGACGCCAGATGTGCTTCGGAAACAACTACTGATCTTCCAGTTAACGATCAAAGCGTAGACAGTTTAAGACAATACCCCCATGGAAAAAAGTCCGCATGGTGACTGTTATATTCTATCCCGATGCAATTTCTGTGTTTAATCAACACTCTGAAAATACTCAGATTACAGAATGCCTCCAGATGTGCTTCGGAAACAACTACTGGTCTTCCAGGGAACAATCAAGGCGTAGACAGTTTGACACATTACTCCCATGGAGAAAAGTCCGCATGGGGAAAGTTATATTCTATCCCTATGCAATTTCAGTGTTTAATAGACACTCTGAAGGTACACAGATTAAGGAATGCCTACAGATGAGCTTCGGAAACTGATACTGGACTTCCAGGGAACGATCAAAGCGTAGACAGATTAAGACATTAATCCCATGGAGAGAAGTCCGCATGGTACTTATTGTATTTAATGCCGATGCAATTTTTGTGTTTCATCAACACTCTGAAGGTCCACAGATTACGGAATGCCTACAGATGTGTTTCGGAAACTGTTGCTGGTCTTCCAGGGAACGATCAAAGCGTAGACAGTTTAAGACTTTACTCCCATGGAGAAAAGTCCACATGGTGCTTATTGTAATCAATGCCGATGCAATTTTTGTGTTTCATCACCACTCTGAAGGTCCACAGATTACGGAATGCCTACAGATGTGCTTCGGAAACTGATACTGGTCTTCCAGGGAACGATCAAAGCGTAGACAGTTTAAGACATTACTCCCATGTAGAAAAGTCCGCATGGTACCGATTGTATGCAATGCCGATGCAAATTTTGTGTTTCATCAACACTCCGAAGGTCCACAGATTACAGAATGCCTCCAGATGTGCTTCGGAAACTACTACTGGCCTTCCATGGAACGATCAAGGCATAGACAGATTGAGACAGTACTACCTTGGAGAAAATTCCGCATGGTACATATTGCTTCCAATGCCGGTGCAATTTTTGTGTTTCATCAACACTCTGAAGGTCCACAGATTACAGAATGCCTCAAGATGTGCTTCGGAAACTACTACTGGTCTTCCAGGAATCGATCAAACCGTAGATAGTTTAAGACATTACTCCCATGGAGAAAAGTCCGCATGGTACATATTGTATTCAATGCCGATGCAATTTTTGTGTTTCATCAACACTCTGAAGGTCCACAGATTACGGAATGATTACAGATGTGTTTCGGAAACTACTACTGGTCTTCCAGGAATCTATCAAACCGTAGACAGTTTGAGACATTACTCCCATGGAAAAAGTCCGCATGGTGACTGTTATATTCATCTCGATGCAGTTTCTGTGTTTCATTATCACTCTGATAGTCCACAGATTACGGAATGAGTCCAGATGTGCATCGGAAACAACTACTGGTCTTCCAGGGAACGATCAAAGCGTAGACTGTTTAAGACATTACTCCCATGGAGTAAACTCCGCATGGTGACTGTTACATTCTATCCCGATGCAATTTCTGTGTTTAATCAACACTGTGAAGGTACACAGATTACAGAATGCCTCCAGATGTGCTTCAGAAACTACTACTGGTCTTCCAGGAATCGATCAAATCGTAGACAGTTTGAGACATTACTCCCATGGAGAAAATTACGCATGGTGCTGCTGTATTCAATCCTTATGCAGTTTCTGTGTTTCATCAACACTCTGATGGTCCACAGGTTACACAATGCCTCCAGATGTGCTTCGGAGACTACTACTGGTCTTCCAGGGAACGGATCAAAGCGTAGACAGTTTCAGACATTACTCCCATGGAGAAAAGTCCGCATGGTACTTATTGTATTCAATGCCGATGCAATTTTTGTGTTTCATCAACACTCTGAAGGTCCACAGATTACGGAATGATTACAGATGTGCTTCGGAAACTACTACTGGTCTTCCAGGGATCGATCAAATCGTAGACAGTTTGAGACATTACTCCCATGGAGAAAATTACGCATGGTGCTTATTGTATTCAATGCAGATGCAATTTTTCTGTTTCATCAACACTCTGAAGGTCCACAGATTACGGAATGCCTCCAGATGTGCATCGGAAACAACTACTGGACTTCCAGGGAACGATCAAAGGGTAGACTGTTCAAGACATTACTCCCATGGAGAATAGTTCGCATGGTGACTGTTACATTCTGTCCCGATGCAATTTCTTTGTTTAATCAACACTCTGAAAGTACACAGATTACAGAATGCTTCCAGATGTGCTTCACAAACTACTACTGGTCTTCCAGGAATCGATCTAAACGTAGACAGTTTAAGACATTATTCCCATGGAGAAAAGTCCGCATGGTGATTATTGTATTCAATGCCGATGCAATTTTTGTGTTTCATCAACACTCTGAAGGTCCACGGATAACAGAATGCCTCCAGATGTGCTTCGGAAACTACTACTTGTTTTCCAGGAATCGATCAAAGCGTAGACAGTTTAAGACATTACTCCCATTTAGAAAAGTCCGCATGGTGCTTATTGTATTCAATGCCGATGAAATTTTTGTGTTTCATCAACACTCTGAAGGTCCACAGATTACGGAATGCCTTCAGATGTGCTACGGAAACTACTACTGGTCTTCCAGGAATCGATCAAAGCGTAGACAATTTGAGACTTTACTCCCATGGAGAAAAGTCCGCATGGTGACTGTTACATTCAATCCCGATGCAGTTCCTGTGTTTCATCATCACTCTGATGGTCCACAGATTACGGAATGAGTCCAGATGTGCATCGGAAACAACTACTGGTCTTCCAGGGAACGATCAAAGCATAGACTGTTTAACACATTACTCCCATGGAGAAAAGTCCGCATGGTGACTGTTACATTCTATCGCGATGCAATATCTGTGTTTAATCAACACTCTGATGGTACACAGATTACAAAATGCTTCCAGATCTGCTTCGGAAACTACTACTGGTCTTAAAGGAATCGATCAAAGCGTAGACAGTTTAAGACATTACTCCCATGGAGAAAAGTACGCATGGTGCTTATTGTATTCAATGCCGATGCAATTTTTGTGTTTGATCAACACTCTGAAGGTCCACAGATTACAGAATGCCTACAGATGTGCTTCAGAAACTACTACTGGTCTTCCAGGAATCGATCAAAGCGTAGACAGTTTAAGACATTACTCCCATGGAGAAAAGTCCGCATGGTGCTCTTTGTATTCAATGCCGATGCAATTTTTGTGTTTCATCAACACTGAAGGTCCACGGATTACAGAATGCCTCCAGATGTGTTTCGGAAACTACTACTGGTTTTCCAGGAATCGATCAAAGCGTAGATAGTTTAAGACATTACTCCCATGGAGAAAAGTCCGCATGGTGCTTATTGTATTCAATGCCAATGCAATTTTTGTGTTTCATCAACACTCTGAAGGTACACAGATTAAGGAATGCCTACAGATGTGCTTCGGAAACTGATTCTGGTCTTCCAGGGAACGATCAAAGCGTAGACAGTTTAAGACACTACTCCCATGGAGAAACGTCCGCAAGGTACTTACTGTATTCAATGCCGATGCAATATTTGTGTTTCATCAACACTCTGAATGTCAATAGATCACGGAATTCCTACAGATGTGTTTCGGAAACTGCTACTGGTCTTCCAGGGAACGATCAAAGCGTAGACAGATTAAGACTTTACTCCCATGGAGAAAAGTCCGCATGGTGCCTGCTGTATTCAATCCATATGCAGTTTCTGTGTTTCGTCAACACTCTGATGGTCCACAGGTTACACAATGCCTCCAGATGTGCTTCGGAGACTTCTACTGGTCTTCCAGGGAACGGATCAAAGCGTAGACAGTTTAAGACATTACTCCCATGGAGAAAAGTTTGCATGGTACTTATTGTATTTAATGCCGATGCAATTTTTGAGTTTCATCAACAATCTGAAGGTCCACAGATTACGGAATGATTACAGATGTTCTTCGGAAGCTACTACTGGTCTTCCAGGGATCGATCAAATCGTAGACAGTTTGAGACATTACTCCCAAGGAGAAAATTACGCATGGTGCTTATTGTATTCAATGCAGATGCAATTTTTGTGTTTCATCAACTCTCTGAAGGTCCACAGATTACGGAATGAGTCCAGATGTGCATCGGAATCAACTACTGGTCTTCCAGGGAACGATCAAAGCATAGACTGTTTAACACATTACTCCCATGGAGAAAAGTCCGCATGGTGACTGTTACATTCTATCGCGATGCAATATCTGTGTTTAATCAACACTCTGAAGGTACACAGATTACAAAATGCTTCCAGATGTGCTTCGGAAACTACTACTGGTCTTAAAGGATTCGATCAAAGCGTAGACAGTTTAAGACATTACTCCCATATAGAAAAGTACGCATGGTGCTTATTGTATTCAATGCCGATGCAATTTCTGTGTTTGATCAACACTCTGAAGGTCCACTGATTGCAGAATGCCTACAGATGTGCTTCAGAAACTACTACTGGTCTTCCAGGAATCGATCAAAGCGTAGACAGTTTAAGACATTTCTCCCTTTTAGAAAAGTCCGCATGGTGCTTATTGTATTCAATGCCGATGCAATTTTTGTGCTTCATCAACACTCTGAAGGTCCATAGTTTACGAAATGATTACAGATGTGCTTCGGAAACAACTACTGGTCTTCCAGGGAACGATCAAAGCGTAGACAGTTTAAGACATTACTCTCATGGAGAAAAGTCCTCAAGGTGCTTATTGTATTCAATTCCGATGCAATATTTGTGTTTCATCAACACTCTGAAGGTCCACAGATTACAGAATGCCTCCAGATGTGCTTCGGAAACTACTACTAGTCATCCCGGGAACGATCAAAGCGTAGACAGTTTAAGACATTACTCCCATGGAGAAATTCCCCGTGGTGCATATTGTATTCATTGCCGATGCAATTTTTGTGTTTCATCAACACTGAAGTTCCACAGATTACGGAATGCCTACAGATGTGCTTCGGAAACTACTACTGGTCTTCCAGGAATCGATCAAAGCGTAGACAAATTGAGACATTACTCCCATGGAGAAAATTCCGCATGGTGACTGTTACATTAAATCCCGATGCAGTTCCTGTGTTTCATCATCACTCTGATGGTCCACAGATTACGGTATGAGTCCAGATGCGCATCGGAAACAACTACTGGTCTTCCAGGGAACGATCAAAGCATAGACTGTTTAACACATTACTCCCATGGAGAAAAACCCGCATGGTGCTTATTTTATTCAATGCCGATGCAATTTTTGTGTTTCAGCAACACTCTGAAGGTACACAGATTAAGGAATGCCTACAAATGTGCTTCGGAAACTGATACTGGTCTTCCAGGGCAGATCAAGGCGTAGACAGTTTAAGACATTACTCCCATGGAAAACAGTTCTCATTGTACTTATTGTAGTCAATGCCGTTGCAGTTTCTGTGTTTCATCATCACTCTGAAGGTCCACAGATTACAGAATGCCTCCAGATGTGCTTCGGAAACAACTACTGGTCTTCGAGGGAACGATCGCAGCGTAGACAGTTTAAGCCATTACTCCCATGGAGAAAAGTCCTCAAGGTGCTTATTGCATTCAATGCCGATGCAATATTTGTGTTTCAGCAACACTCTGAAGGTACACAGATTAAGGAATGCCTACAAATGTGCTTCGGAAACTGATACTGGTCTTCCAGGGACCGATCAAAGCGTAGACAGTTTAAGACATTACCCCCATGGAGAAAAGTCCTCAAGGTGCTTATTGTATTCAATTCCGATGCAATATTTGTGTTTCATCAACACTCTGAAGGTCCACAGATTACAGAATGCCTCCAGATGTGGTTCGGAAACAACTACTAGTCATCCCGGGAACGATCAAAGCGTAGACAGTTTAAGACATTACTCCCATGGAGAAATTCCCCGTGGTGCATATTGAATTCATTGCCGATGCAATTTTTGTGTTTCATCAACACTGAAGTTCCACAGATTACGGAATGCCTACAGATGTGCTTCGGAAACTACTACTGGTCTTCCAGGAATCGATCAAAGCGTAGACAAATTGAGACATTACTCCCATGGAGAAAATTCCGCATGGTGACTGTTACATTAAATCCCGATGCAGTTCCTGTGTTTCATCATCACTCTGATGGTCCACAGATTACGGTATGAGTCCAGATGCGCATCGGAAACAACTACTGGTCTTCCAGGGAACGATCAAAGCATAGACTGTTTAACACATTACTCCCATGGAGAAAAGTCCGCATGGTGCTTATTTTATTCAATGCCGATGCAATTTTTGTGTTTCAGCAACACTCTGAAGTTACACAGATTAAGGAATGCCTACAAATGTGCTTCGGAAACTGATACTGGTCTTCCAGGGCAGATCAAGGCGTAGGCAGTTTAAGACATTACTCCCATGGAAAACAGTTCTCATTGTACTTATTGTAGTCAATGCCGTTGCAGTTTCTGTGTTTCATCATCACTCTGAAGGTCCACAGATTACAGAATGCCTCCAGATGTGCTTCGGAAACAACTACTGGTCTTCGAAGGAACGATCGAAGCGTAGACAGTTTAAGCCATTACTCCCATGGAGAAAAGTCCTCAAGGTGCTTATTGTATTCAATACCGATGCAATATTTGTGTTTCATCAACACTCTGAAGATCCACAGATAACAGAATGCCTCCAGATGTGCTTCGGAAACTACTACTGGTTTTCCAGGTATCGATCAAAGCGTAGACAAATTGAGACATTACTCCCATGGAGTAAAGTCCGCATGTTGCTTATTGTATTCAATGCCGGTGCAATTTTTGTGTTTCATCAACACTCTGAAGGTCCACAGATTACAGAATGCCTCCAGATGTGCTTTGGAAACAACTACTGGTCATCCAGGGAACGATCAAATAGTAGACAGTTTAAGACATTACTCCCATGGAGAGAATTCCGCATGGTACTTATTGTATTCAATGCCGATGCAATTTTTGTGTTTGATCAACACTCTGAATGTCCACAGATTACAGAATGCCTACAGATGTGCTTCCGAAACTACTACTGGTCTTCCAGGAATCGATCAAAGCGTAGACAATGTGAGACATTACTCCCATGGAGAAAAGTCCTCATGGTGCTTATTGTATTCAATGCCGATGCAATTTTTGTCTTTCATCAACACTCTGAAGGTCCACAGATTACAGAATGCCTCCAGATGTGCTTCGGAAACAACTACTGGTCATTCAGGGAACGATCAAAGCGTAGACAGTTTAAGACATTACTCCCATGGAGAGAATTCCGCATGGTACTCATTGTATTCAATGCCGATGCAATTTTTGTGTTTGATCAACACTCTGTAGGTCCACAGATTACGGAATGCCTACAGATGTGCTTCGGAAACTGCTACTGGTCTTCCAGGGAACGATCAATTCGTAGACAGTTTGACACATTACTCCCATGGATAAAAGTCCGCATGGTGA
This sequence comes from Schistocerca gregaria, assembly GCF_023897955.1. Taxonomy (NCBI): domain Eukaryota; kingdom Metazoa; phylum Arthropoda; class Insecta; order Orthoptera; family Acrididae; genus Schistocerca; species Schistocerca gregaria. The sequence continues at coordinate 49,521,596 of NC_064928.1, read as the reverse complement.
CAGTTATATTCTATCCCGATGCAATTTTTGTGTTTCGTCAACACCCTGAGGGTCCACAGATTACGGATTGACTACAGATGTGCTTCAGACACTGCTACTGGTCCCACAGGGTACGATCAGATCGTAGACAGTTTAACACATTTCTCCCATGGAGAAAAGTCCGCATGGTGACTGTTATATTCTATCCCGATGCAATTTCTGTGTTTAATCAACACTCTGAAGGTACACAGATTACAGAATGCCTCCAGATGTGCTTCGGAAACTACTACTGGTCTTCCAGGAATCGATCAAAGCGTAGGCTGTTTAAGACATTACTCCCATGGAGAAAAGTCGGCATGGAGTATATTTAATTCAATGCCGATGCAATTTTTGTGTTTCGTCAACGTTCTGAAGGTCCACATATTACGGAATGCCTACAGATGTGCTTCGGAAACAACTACTGGTCTTCCAGTTAACGATTAAAGCGTAGACAGTTTAAGACACTACTCCCAATTAGAGAAGTCCGCATGGTGACTGTTATATTCTATACCGATAAAATTTCTGTGTTTAATCAACACTCTGAAGGAACACAGATTACAGAATTCCTCCAGATGTGCTTCGGAAACTACTACTGGTCTTACAGGAATCGATCAAAGAGTAGACAGTTTAAGACATTAATCCCATGGAGAAAAGTACGCATGGTGATTATTGTATTCAATGCCGATGCAATTTTTGTGTTTCATCAACACTCTGAAAGTCCACAGATTACAGAATGCATCCAGATGTCCTTCGGAAACTACTACTGGTCTTCCAGGGATCGATCAAATGTAGACAGTTTGAGACATTACTCCCATGGAGAAAATTACGCATGGTGCTTTTTGTATTCAATGCAGATGCAATTTTTGTGTTTCATCAACTCTTCGAAGGTCCACAGATTTCGGAATGATTACAGATGTGCTTCGGAAACTACTACTGGTCTTCCAGGAATCGATCAAAGCGTAGACAAATTGAGACATTACTCCCATCTAGAAAAGTCCGCATGGTGACTGCTACATTCAATCCCGATGCAGATCCTGTGTTTCATCATCACTCTGATGGTCCACAGATTACGGAATGAGTCCAGATGTGCATCGGAAACAACTACTGGTCTTCCAGGGAACGATCAAAGCATAGACTGTTTAACACATTACTCCCATGGAGAAAAGTCCGCATGGTGACTGTTACATTCTATCGCGATGCAATATCTGTGTTTAATCAACACTCTGAAGGTACACAGATTACAAAATGCTTCCAGATCTGCTTCGGAAACTACCACTGGTCTTAAAGGAATCGATCAAAGCGTAGACAGTTTAAGACATTACTCCCATGGAGAAAAGTACGCATGGTGCTTATTGTATTCAATGCCGATGCAATTTTTGTGTTTGATCAACACTCTGAAGGTCCACAGATTACAGAATGCCTACAGATGTGCTTCAGAAACTACTACTGGTCTTCCAGGAATCGATCAAAGCGTAGACAGTTTAAGACATTACTCCCATGGAGAAAAGTCCGCATGGTGCTTTTTGTATTCCATGCCGATGCAATTTTTGTGTTTCATCAACACTCTGAAGGTCCACGGATTACAGAATGCCTCCAGATGTGTTTCGGAAACTACTACTGGTTTTCCAGGAATCGATCAAAGCGTAGATAGTTTAAGACATTACTCCCATGGAGAAAAGTCCGCATGGTGCTTATTGTATTCAATGCCAATGCAATTTTTGTGTTTCATCAACACTCTGAAGGTACACAGATTAAGGAATGCCTACAGATGTGCTTCGGAAACTGATTCTGGTCTTCCAGGGAACGATCAAAGCGTAGACAGTTTAAGACACTACTCCCATGGAGAAACGTCCGCAAGGTACTTACTGTATTCAATGCCGATGCAATATTTGTGTTTCATCAACACTCTGAATGTCAATAGATCACGGAATTCCTACAGATGTGTTTCGGAAACTGCTACTGGTCTTCCAGGGAACGATCAAAGCGTAGACAGATTAAGACTTTACTCCCATGGAGAAAAGTCCGCATGGTGCCTGCTGTATTCAATCCCTATGCAGTGTCTGTGTTTCGTCAACACTCTGATGGTCCACAGGTTACACAATGCCTCCAGATGTGCTTCGGAGACTACTACTGGTCTTCCAGGGAACGGATCAAAGCGTAGACAGTTTAAGACATTACTCCCATGGAGAAAAGTTTGCATGGTACTTATTGTATTCAATGCCGATGCAATTTTTGTGTTTCATCAACAATCTGAAGGTCCACAGATTACGGAATGATTACAGATGTTCTTCGGAAACTACTACTGGTCTTCCAGGGATCGATCAAATCGTAGACAGTTTGAGACATTACTCCCATGGAGAAAATTACGCATGGTGCTTATTGTATTCAATGCAGATGCAATTTTTGTGTTTCATCAACTCTCTGAAGGTCCACAGATTACGGAATGAGTCCAGATGTGCATCGGAATCAACTACTGGTCTTCCAGGGAACGATCAAAGCGTAGACAGTTTAAGACATTACTCCCATGGAGAAAAGTCCTCAAGGTGCTTATTGTATTCAATTCCGATGCAATATTTGTGTTTCATCAACACTCTGAAGGTCCACAGATTACAGAATGCCTCCAGATGTTGTTCGGAAACAACTACTAGTCATCCCGGGAACGATCAAAGCGTAGACAGTTTAAGACATTACTCCCTTTTAGAAAAGTCCGCATGGTGCTTATTGTATTCAATGCCGATGCAATTTTTGTGCTTCATCAACACTCTGAAGGTCCATAGAGTACGGAATGATTACAGATGTGCTTCGGAAACAACTACTGGTCTTCCAGGGAACGATCAAAGCGTAGACAGTTTAAGACATTACTCCCATGGAGAAAAGTCCTCAAGGTGCTTATTGTATTCAATTCCGATGCAATATTTGTGTTTCATCAACACTCTGAAGGTCCACAGATTACAGAATGCCTCCAGATGTTGTTCGGAAACAACTACTAGTCATCCCGGGAACGATCAAAGCGTAGACAGTTTAAGACATTACTCCCATGGAGAAATTCCCAGTGGTGCATATTGTATTCATTGCCGATGCAAGTTTTGTATTTCATCAACACTGAAGTTCCACAGATTACGGAATGCCTACAGATGTGCTTCGGAAACTACTACTGGTCTTCCAGGAATCGATCAAAGCGTAGACAAATTAGACATTACTCCCATGGAGAAAATTCCGCATGGTGACTGTTATATTCAATCCCGATGCAGTTCCTGTGTTTCATCATCACACTGATGGTCCACAGATTACGGAATGAGTCCAGATGCGCATCGGAAACAACTACTGGTCTTCCAGGGAACGATCAAAGCATAGACTGTTTAACACATTACTCCCATGGAGAAAAACTCGCATGGTGCTTATTTTATTCAATGCCGATGCAATTTTTGTGTTTCAGCAACACTCTGAAGGTACACAGATTAAGGAATGCCTACAAATGTGCTTCGGAAACTGATACTGGTCTTCCAGGGCAGATCAAGGCGTAGACAGTTTAAGACATTACTCCCATGGAAAACAGTTCTCATTGTACTTATTGTAGTCAATGCCGTTGCAGTTTCTGTGTTTCATCATTACTCTGAAGGTCCACTGATTACAGAATGCCTCCAGACGTGCTTCGGAAACAACTACTGGTCTTCGAGGGAACGATCGAAGCGTAGACAGTTTAAGCCATTACTCCCATGGAGAAAAGTCCTCAAGGTGCTTATTGTATTCAATGCCGATGCAATATTTGTGTTTCAGCAACACTCTGAAGGTACACAGATTAAGGAATGCCTACAAATGTGCTTCGGAAACTGATACTGGTCTTCCAGGGACCGATCAAAGCGTAGACAGTTTAAGACATTACTCCCATGGAGAAAAGTCCTCAAGGTGCTTATTGTATTCAATTCCGATGCAATATTTGTGTTTCATCAACACTCTGAAGGTCCACAGATTACAGAATGCCTCCAGATGTGGTTCGGAAACAACTACTAGTCATCCCGGGAACGATCAAAGCGTAGACAGTTTAAGACATTACTCCCATGGAGAAATTCCCCGTGGTGCATATTGTATTCATTGCCGATGCAATTTTTGTGTTTCATCAACACTGAAGTTCCACAGATTACGGAATGCCTACAGATGTGCTTCGGAAACTACTACTGGTCTTCCAGGAATCGATCAAAGCGTAGACAAATTGAGACATTACTCCCATGGAGAAAATTCCGCATGGTGACTGTTACATTCAATCCCGATGCAGTTCCTGTGTTTCATCATCACTCTGATGGTCCACAGATTACGGTATGAGTCCAGATGCGCATCGGAAAAAACTACTGGTCTTCCAGGGAACGATCAAAGCATAGACTGTTTAACACATTACTCCCATGGAGAAAAGTCCGCATGGTGCTTATTTTATTCAATGCCGATGCAATTTTTGTGTTTCAGCAACACTCTGAAGGTACACAGATTAAGGAATGCCTACAAATGTGCTTCGGAAACTGATACTGGTCTTCCAGGGCAGATCAAGGCGTAGGCAGTTTAAGACATTACTCCCATGGAAAACAGTTCTCATTGTACTTATTGTAGTCAATGCCGTTGCAGTTTCTGTGTTTCATCATCACTCTGAAGGTCCACAGATTACAGAATGCCTCCAGATGTGCTTCGGAAACAACTACTGGTCTTCGAGGGAACGATCGAAGCGTAGACAGTTTAAGCCATTACTCCCATGGAGAAAAGTCCTCAAGGTGCTTATTGTATTCAATACCGATGCAATATTTGTGTTTCATCAACACTCTGAAGATCCACAGATAACAGAATGCCTCCAGATGTGCTTCGGAAACTACTACTGGTTTTCCAGGTATCGATCAAAGCGTAGACAAATTGAGACATTACTCCCATGGAGTAAAGTCAGCATGTTGCTTATTGTATTCAATGCCGGTGCAATTTTTGTGTTTCATCAACACTCTGAAGGTCCACAGATTACAGAATGCCTCCAGATGTGCTTTGGAAACAACTACTGGTCATCCAGGGAACGATCAAAGCGTAGACAGTTTAAGACATTACTCCCATGGAGAGAATTCCGCATGGTACTTATTGTATTCAATGCCGATGCAATTTTTGTGTTTGATCAACACTCTGAATGTCCACAGATTACAGAATGCCTACAGATGTGCTTCCGAAACTACTACTGGTCTTCCAGGAATCGATCAAAGCGTAGACAATGTGAGACATTACTCCCATGGAGAAAAGTCCGCATGGTGCTTATTGTATTCAATGCCGATGCAATTTTTGTCTTTCATCAACACTCTGAAGGTCCACAGATTACAGAATGCCTCCAGATGTGCTTCGGAAACAACTACTGGTCATCCAGGGAACGATCAAAGCGTAGACAGTTTAAGACATTACTACCATGGAGAGAATCCGCATGGTACTCATTGTATTCAATGCCGATGCAATTTTTGTGTTTCATCAACACTCTGAAGGTCCACATATTACGGAATGCCTACAGATGTGCTTCGGAAACAACTACTGGTCTTCGAGGGAACGATCGAAGCGTAGACAGTTTCAGTCATTACTCCCATGGAGAAAAGTACTCAAGGTGCTTATTGTATTCAATGCCAATGCAATATTTGAGTTTCATCAACACTCTGAAGATCCACAGATAACAGAATGCCTCCAGATGTGCTCCGGAAACTACTACTGGTTTTCCAGGTATCGATCAAACGTAGAAAAATTGAGACAATACTCCCATGGAGAAAAGTCCGCATGGTGACTGTTATATTTTATCCCGATGCCATTTCTGTGTTTAATCAACACTCTGAAGGTACACAGATTACAGAATGCCTCCAGATGTGCTTCGGAAACTACTACTGGTCTTCCAGGAATCGATCAAATCGTAGACTGTTTAAGACATTACTCCCATGGAGAAAAGTCGGCATGGAGTATATTTAATTCAATGCCGATGCAATTTTTGTGTTTCGTCAACGTTCTGAAGGTCCACATATTACGGAATGCCTACAGATGTGCTTCGGAAACAACTACTGGTCTTCCAGTTAACGATTAAAGCGTAGACAGTTTAAGACACTACTCCCAATTAGAGAAGTCCGCATGGTGACTGTTATATTCTATACCGATGCAATTACTGTGTTTAATCAACACTCTGAAGGAACACAGTTTACAGAATTCCTCCAGATGTGCTTCGGAAACTACTACTGGTCTTACAGGAATCGATCAAAGCGTAGACAGTTTAAGACATTAATCCCATGGAGAAAAGTACGCATGGTGATTATTGTATTCAATGCCGATGCAATTTTTGTGTTTCATCAACACTCTGAAGATCCACATATTACGGAATGCCTACAGATGTGCTTCGGAAACAACTACTGTTCTTCGAGGGAACGATCGAAGCGTAGACAGTTTAAGTCATTACTCCCATGGAGAAAAGTACTCAAGGTGCTTATTGTATTCAATGCCAATGCAATATTTGAGTTTCATCAACACTCTGAAGATCCACAGATAACAGAATGCCTCCAGATGTGCTCCGGAAACTACTACTGGTTTTCCAGGTATCGATCAAACGTAGAAAAATCGAGACAATACTCCCATGGAGAAAAGTCCGCATGGAGCTTATTGTATTCAATGCCGATGCAATTTTTGTGTTTCATCAACAATCTGAAGGTCCACATATTACGGAATGCGTACAGATGTGCTTCAGAAACAACTACTGGTCTTCGAGGGAACGATCGAAGCGTAGACAGTTTAAGCCATTACTCCCATGGAGAAAACTCCTCAAGGCGCTTATTGTAATAAATGCCGATGCAATATTTGTGTTTCATCAACACTCTGAAGATCCACATATAACAGAATGCCTTCAGATGTGCTTGGGAAACTACTACTGGTTTTCCAGGTATCGATCAAAGCTTAGAGAAATTGAGACATTACTCCCATGGAGAAAAGTCCGCATGGTGCTTATTGTATTCAATGCCGATGCAATTTTTGTGTTTGATCAACACTCTGAATGTCCACAGATTACAGAATGCCTACAGATGTGCTTCCGAAACTACTACTGGTCTTCCAGGAATCGATCAAAGCGTAGACAATGTGAGACATTACTCCCATGGAGAAAAGTCCGCATGGTGCTTATTGTATTCAATGCCGATGCAATTTTTGTCTTTCATCAACACTCTGAAGGTCCACAGATTACAGAATGCCTCCAGATGTGCTTCGGAAACAACTACTGGTCATCCAGGGAACGATCAAAGCGTAGACAGTTTAAGACATTACTACCATGGAGAGAATCCGCATGGTACTCATTGTATTCAATGCCGATGCAATTTTTGTGTTTCATCAACACTCTGAAGGTCCACATATTACGGAATGCCTACAGATGTGCTTCGGAAACAACTACTGGTCTTCGAGGGAACGATCGAAGCGTAGACAGTTTCAGTCATTACTCCCATGGAGTAAAGTACTCAAGGTGCTTATTGTATTCAATGCCAATGCAATATTTGAGTTTCATCAACACTCTGAAGATCCACAGATAACAGAATGCCTCCAGATGTGCTCCGGAAACTACTACTGGTTTTCCAGGTATCGATCAAACGTAGAAAAATTGAGACAATACTCCCATGGAGAAAAGTCCGCATGGTGACTGTTATATTTTATCCCGATGCCATTTCTGTGTTTAATCAACACTCTGAAGGTACACAGATTACAGAATGCCTCCAGATGTGCTTCGGAAACTACTACTGGTCTTCCAGGAATCGATCAAAGCGTAGACTGTTAAAGACATTACTCCCATGGAGAAAAGTCGGCATGGAGTATATTTAATTCAATGCCGATGCAATTTTTGTGTTTCGTCAACGTTCTGAAGGTCCACATATTACGGAATGCCTACAGATGTGCTTCGGAAACAACTACTGGTCTTCCAGTTAACGATTAAAGCGTAGACAGTTTAAGACACTACTCCCAATTAGAGAAGTCCGCATGGTGACTGTTATATTCTATACCGATGCAATTACTGTGTTTAATCAACACTCTGAAGGAACACAGTTTACAGAATTCCTCCAGATGTGCTTCGGAAACTACTACTGGTCTTACAGGAATCGATCAAAGCGTAGACAGTTTAAGACATTAATCCCATGGAGAAAAGTACGCATGGTGATTATTGTATTCAATGCCGATGCAATTTTTGTGTTTCATCAACACTCTGAAGATCCACATATTACGGAATGCCTACAGATGTGCTTCGGAAACAACTACTGTTCTTCGAGGGAACGATCGAAGCGTAGACAGTTTAAGTCATTACTCCCATGGAGAAAAGTACTCAAGGTGCTTATTGTATTCAATGCCAATGCAATATTTGAGTTTCATCAACACTCTGAAGATCCACAGATAACAGAATGCCTCCAGATGTGCTCCGGAAACTACTACTGGTTTTCCAGGTATCGATCAAACGTAGAAAAATCGAGACAATACTCCCATGGAGAAAAGTCCGCATGGAGCTTATTGTATTCAATGCCGATGCAATTTTTGTGTTTCATCAACAATCTGAAGGTCCACATATTACGGAATGCGTACAGATGTGCTTCAGAAACAACTACTGGTCTTCGAGGGAACGATCGAAGCGTAGACAGTTTAAGCCATTACTCCCATGGAGAAAACTCCTCAAGGCGCTTATTGTAATAAATGCCGATGCAATATTTGTGTTTCATCAACACTCTGAAGATCCACATATAACAGAATGCCTCCAGATGTGCTTGGGAAACTACTACTGGTTTTCCAGGTATCGATCAAAGCTTAGAGAAATTGAGACATTACTCCCATGGAGAAAAGTCCGCATGGTGCTTATTGTATTCAATGCCGATGCAATTTTGGTGTTTCATCAACACTCTGAAGGTCCACAGATTACAGAATGCCTCCAGATGTGCTCCGGAAACAACTACTGGTCATCCAGGGAACGATCAAATCGTAGACAGTTTAAGACATTACTCCCATGGAGAGAATTCAGCATGGTACTTATTGTATTTAATACCGATGCAATTTTTGTGTTTGATCAACACTCTGAAGGTCCACAGATTACAGAATGCCTACAGATGTGCTTCAGAAACTACTACTGGTCTTCCAGGAATCGATCAAAGCGTAGACAGTTTAAGACATTACTCCCATGGAGAAAAGTCCGCATGGTGCTTATTGCATTCAATGCCGATGCAATTTTTGTGTTTCATCAACACACTGAAGATCCACGGATTACAGAATGCCTCCAGATGTGTTTCGGTAACTACTACTGGTTTTCCAGGAATCGATCAAAGCGTAGATAGTTTAAGACATTACTCCCATGGAGAAAAGTCCGCATGGTGCCTATTGTATTCAATGCCGATGCAATTTTTGTGTTTCATCAACACTCTGAAGGTCCACAGATTACGGAATGCCTACTGATGTGCTTCGGAAACTACTACTGGTCTTCCAGGGAACGATCAAAGCGTAGACAGCTTAAGACATTTCTCCCTTGGAGAAAAGTCCGCATGGTGCTTATTGTACTCTATGCCGATGCAATTTTTGTGCTTCATCAACACTCTGAAAGTCCACAGAGTACGGAATGATTACAGATGTGCTTCGGAAACAACTACGGGTCTTCCAGGGAACGTTTAAAGCGTAGACAGTTTAAGACACTACTCCCATTTAGAAAAGTCCGCATGGTGACTGTTATATTCTATCCCGATGCAATTTCTGTGTTTGATCAACACTCTGAGGGACACAGATTACAGAATGCCTCCAGATGTACTTCGGAAACAACTACTGGTCATCCAGGGAACGATCAAAGCGTAGACAGTTTAAGACATTACCCCCATGGAGGAAAGTCCTCAAGGTGCTTATTGTATTGAATTCCGATGCAATATTTGTGTTTCATCAACACTCTGAAGGTCCACAGATTACAGAATGCCTCCAGATGTGGTTCGGAAACAACTACTGGTCATCCCGGGAACGATCAAAGCGTAGACAGTTTAAGGTATTACTCCCATGGAGAAAAGTCCACGTGGTGCATATTGTATTCATTGCCGATGCAATTTTTGTGTTTCATCAACACTCTGAAGTTCCACAGATTACGGAATGCCTACAGATGTGCTTCGGAAACTACTACTGGTCTTCCAGGAATCGATCAAAGCGTAGACAAATTGAGACATTACTCCCATGGAGAAAAGTCCGCATGGTGACTGTTACATTCAATTCCGATGCAGTTCCTGTGTTTCATCATCACTCTGATGGTCCACAGATTACGGAATGAGTCCAGATGTGCATCGGAAACAACTACTGGATTCCAGGGAACGATCAAAGCATAGTCTGTTTAACACATTACTCCCATGGAGAAAAGTCCGCATGGTGCTTATTTTAGTCAATGCCGATGCAATTTTTGTGTTTCAGCAACACTCTGCAGGTACACAGATTGAGGAATGCCTACAGATGTGCTTTGGAAACTGATACTGGTCTTCCAGGGCCCGATCAAAGCGTAGACAGTTTAAGACGTTACTCCCATGGAAAACAGTTCTCATGGTACTTATTGTAGTCAATGCCGTTGCAGTTTCTGTGTTTCATCATCACTCTGAAGGTCCACAGACTACAGAATGCCTCCAGATGTGATTCGGAAACAACTACTGGTCTTCGAGGGAACGATCGAAGCGTAGACAGTTTAAGCCATTACTCCCATGGAGAAAAGTCCTCAAGGTGCTTATTGTATTCAATGCCGATGCAATATTTGTGTTTCATCAACACTCTGAAGATCCACAGATAACAGAATGCCTCTAGATGTGCTTCGGAAACTACTACTGCTTTTCCAGGTATCGATCAGAGCGTAGACAAATTGAGACATTTCTCCCATGGAGTTAAGTCCGCATGGTGATTATTGTATTCAATGCCGATGCAATTTTTGTGTTTCATCAACACTCTGAAGGTCCACATATTACGGAATGCCTACAGATGTGCTTCGGAAACAACTACTGGTCTTCGAGGGAACGATCGAAGCGTAGACAGTTTCAGTCATTACTCCCATGGAGAAAAGTACTCAAGGTGCTTATTGTATTCAATGCCAATGCAATATTTGAGTTTCATCAACACTCTGAAGATCCACAGATAACAGAATGCCTCCAGATGTGCTCCGGAAACTACTACTGGTTTTCCAGGTATCGATCAAACGTAGAAAAATTGAGACAATACTCCCATGGAGAAAAGTCCGCATGGTGACTGTTATATTCTATCCCGATGCAATTTCTGTGTTTAATCAACACTCTGAAGGTACACAGATTACAGAATGCCTCCAGATGTGCTTCGGAAACTACTACTGGTCTTCCAGGAATCGATCAAAGCGTAGACTGTTTAAGACATTACTCCCATGGAGAAAAGTCGGCATGGAGTATATTTAATTCAATGCCGATGCAATTTTTGTGTTTCGTCAACGTTCTGAAGGTCCACATATTACGGAATGCCTACAGATGTGCTTCGGAAACAACTACTGGTCTTCCAGTTAACGATTAAAGCGTAGACAGTTTAAGACACTACTCCCAATTAGAGAAGTCCGCATGGTGACTGTTATATTCTATACCGATGCAATTTCTGTGTTTAATCAACACTCTGAAGGAACACAGATTACAGAATTCCTCCAGATGTGCATCGGAAACTACTACTGGTCTTACAGGAATCGATCAAAGCGTAGACAGTTTAAGACATTAATCCCATGGAGAAAAGTACGCATGGTGATTATTGTATTCAATGCCGATGCAATTTTTTGTTTCATCAACACTCTGAAGGTCCACATATTACGGAACGCCTACAGATGTGCTTCGGAAACAACTACTGTTCTTCGAGGGAACGATTGAAGCGTAGACAGTCTAAGTCATTACTCCCATGGAGAAAAGTACTCAAGGTGCTTATTGTATTCAATGCCAATGCAATATTTGAGTTTCATCAACACTCTGAAGATCCACAGATAACAGAATGCCTCCAGATGTGCTCCGGAAACTACTACTGGTTTTCCAGGTATCGATCAAACGTAGGATAATTGAGACAATACTCCCATGGAGAAAAGTCCGCATGGTGACTGTTATATTCTATCCCGATGCAATTTCTGTGTTTAATCAACACTCTGAAGGTACACAGATTACAGAATGCCTCCAGATGTGCTTCGGAAACTACTACTGGTCTTCCAGGAATCGATCAAAGCGTAGACTGTTTAAGACATTACTCCCATGGAGAAAAGTCGGCATGGAGTATATTTAATTCAATGCCGATGCAATTTTTGTGTTTCGTCAACGTTCTGAAGGTCCACATATTACGGAATGCCTACAGATGTGCTTCGGAAACAACTACTGGTCTTCCAGTTAACGATTAAAGCGTAGACAGTTTAAGACACTACTCCCAATTAGAGAAGTCCGCATGGTGACTGTAATATTCTATACCGATGCAATTTCTGTGTTTAATCAACACTCTGAAGGAACCCAGATTACAGAATTCCTCCAGATGTGCATCGGAAACTACTACTGGTCTTACAGGAATCGATCAAAGCGTAGACAGTTTAAGACATTAATCCCATGGAGAAAAGTACGCATGGTGATTATTGTATTCAATGCCGATGCAATTTTTGTGTTTCATCAACACTCTGAAGGTCCACATATTACGGAATGCCTACAGATGTGCTTCGGAAACAACTACTGTTCTTCGAGGGAAAGATCGAAGCGTAGACAGTTTAAGTCATTAATCCCATGGAGAAAAGTACTCAAGGTGCTTATTGTATTCAATGCCAATGCAATATTTGAGTTTCATCAACACTCTGAAGATCCACAGATAACAGAATGCCTCCAGATGTGCTCCGGAAACTACTACTGGTTTTCCAGGTATCGATCAAACGTAGAAAAATTGAGACAATACTCCCATGGAGAAAAGTCCGCATGGAGCTTATTGTATTCAATGCCGATGCAATTATTGTGTTTCAACAACACTCTGAAGGTCCACAGATTACAGAATGCCTCCAGATGTAGTCCGGAAACAACTACTGGTCATCCAGGGAACGATTAAAGCGTAGACAGTTTAGGACACTACTCCTATTTAGAGAAGTCCGCATGGTGACTGTTATATTCTATCCCGATGCAATTTCTGTGTTTAATCAACACTCTGAAGGAACACAGATTACAGAATGCCTCCAGATGTGCTTCGGAAACTACTACTGGTCTTAAAGGAATCGATCAAAGCGTAGACAGTTTAAGACATTACTCCCATGGAGAAAAGTACGCATGGTGCTAATTGTATTCAATGCCGATGCAATTTTTGTGTTTCATCAACAATCTGAAGGTCCACATACTACGGAATGCGTACAGATGTGCTTCAGAAACAACTACTGGTCTTCGAGGGAACGATCGAAGCGTAGACAGTTAAAGCCATTACTCCCATGGCGAAAACTCCTCAAGGCGCTTATTGTAATAAATGCCGATGCAATATTTGTGTTTCATCAACACTCTGAAGATCCACATATAACAGAATGCCTCCAGATGTGCTTGGGAAACTACTACTGGTTTTCCAGGTATCGATCAAAGCTTAGAGAAATTGGGACATTACTCCCATGGAGAAAAGTCCGCATGGTGCTTATTGTATTCAATGCCGATGCAATTTTGGTGTTTCATCAACACTCTGAAGGTCCACAGATTACAGAATGCCTCCAGATGTGGTCCGGAAACAACTACTGGTCATCCAGGGAACGATCAAAGCGTAGACAGTTTAAGACATTACTCCCATGGAGAGAATTCCGCATGGTACTTATTGTATTCATTACCGATGCAATTTTTGTGTTTGATCAACACTCTGAAGGTCCACAGATTACAGAATGCCTACAGATGTGCTTCAGAAACTACTACTGGTCTTCCAGGAATCGATCAAAGCGTAGACAGTGTAAGACATTACTCCCATGGAGAAAAGTCCGCATGGTGCTTATTGCATTCAATGCCGATGCAATTTTTGTGTTTCATCAACACTCTGAAGGTCCACGGATTACAGAATGCCTCCAGATGTGTTTCGGTAACTACTACTGGTTTTCCAGGAATCGATCAAAGCGTAGATAGTTTAAGACATTACTCCCATGGAGAAAAGTCCGCATGGTGCCTATTGTATTCAATGCCGATGCAATTTTTGTGTTTCATCAACACTCTGAAGGTCCACAGATTACGGAATGCCTACAGATGTGCTTCGGAAACTACTACTGGTCTTCCAGGGAACGATCAAAGCGTAGACAGCTTAAGACATTTCTCCCTTTTAGAAAAGTCCGCATGGTGCTTATTGTATTCTATGCCGATGCAATTTTTGTGCTTCATCAACACTCTGAAAGTCCACAGAGTACGGAATGATTACAGATGTGCTTCGGAAACAACTACTGGTCTTCCAGGGAACGATTAAAGCGTAGACAGTTTAAGACACTACTCCCATTTAGAAAAGTCCGCATGGTGACTGTTATATTCTATCCCGATGCAATTTCTGTGTTTGATCAACACTCTGAGGGACACAGATTACAGAATGCCTCCAGATGTGCTTCGGAAACAACTACTGGTCATCCAGGGAACGATCAAAGCGTAGACAGTTTAAGACATTACTCCCATGGAGGAAAGTCCTCAAGGTGCTTATTGTATTGAATTCCGATGCAATATTTGTGTTTCATCAACACTCTGAAGGTCCACAGATTACAGAATGCCTCCAGATGTGGTTCGGAAACAACTAATGGTCATCCCGGGAACGATCAAAGCGTAGACAGTTTAAGGTATTACTCCCATGGAGAAAAGTCCACGTGGTGCATATTGTATTCATTGCCGATGCAATTTTTGTGTTTCATCAACACTCTGAAGTTCCACAGATTACGGAATGCCTACAGATGTGCTTCGGAAACTACTACTGGTCTTCCAGGAATCGATCAAAGCGTAGACAAATTGAGACATTACTCCCATGGAGAAAAGTCCGCATGGTGACTGTTACATTCAATCCCGATGCAGTTCCTGTGTTTCATCATCACTCTGATGGTCCACAGATTACGGAATGAGTCCAGATGTGCATCGGAAACAACTACTGGTCTTCCAGGGAACGATCAAAGCATAGTCTGTTTAACACATTACTCCCATGGAGAAAAGTCCGCATGGTGCTTATTTTATTCAATGCCGATGCAATGTTTGTGTTTCAGCAACACTCTGAAGGTACACAGATTGAGGAATGCCTACAGATGTGCTTTGGAAACTGATACTGGTCTTCCAGGGCCCGATCAAAGCGTAGACAGTTTAAGACGTTACTCCCATGGAAAACAGTTCTCATGGTACTTATTGTAGTCAATGCCGTTGCAGTTTCTGTGTTCATCATCACTCTGAAGGTCCACAGACTACAGAATGCCTCCAGATGTGCTTCGGAAACAACTACTGGTCTTCGAGGGAACGATCGAAGCGTAGACAGTTTAAGCCATTACTCCCATGGAGAAAAGTCCTCAAGGTGCTTATTGTATTCAATGCCGATGCAATATTTGTGTTTCATCAACACTCTGAAGATCCACAGATAACAGAATGCCTCCAGATGTGCTTCGGAAACTACTACTGGTTTTCCAGGTATCGATCAAAGCGTAGACAAATTGAGACATTTCTCCCATGGAGTAAAGTCCGCATGGTGCTTATTATATTCAATGCCGGTGCAATTTTTGTGTTTCATCAACACTCTGAAGGTCCACAGATCACAGAATGCCTCCAGATGTGCTTGGGAAACAACTACTGGTCATCCAGGGAACGATCAAAGCGTAGACAGTTTAAGCCATTACTCCCATGGAGAAAACTCCTCAAGGCGCTTATTGTAATAAATGCCGTTGCAATATTTGTGTTTCATCAACACTCTGAAGATCCACATATAACAGAATGCCTCCAGATGTGCTTGGGTAACTACTACTGGTTTTCCAGGTATCGATCAAAGCTTAGAGAAATTGAGACATTACTCCCATGGAGAAAAGTCCGCATGGTGCTTATTGTATTCAATGCCGATGCAATTTTTGTGTTTCATCAACACTCTGAAGGTCCACAGACTACAGAATGCCTCCAGATGTGGTCCGGAAACAACTACTGGTCATCCAGGGAACGATCAAAGCGTAGACAGTTTAAGACATTACTCCCATGGAGAGAATTCCTCATGGTACTTATTGTATTCAATACCGATGCAATTTTTGTGTTTGATCAACACTCTGAAGGTCCACAGATTACAGAATGCCTACAGATGTGCTTCAGAAACTACTACTGGTCTTCCAGGAATTGATCAAAGCGTAGACAGTTTAAGACATTACTCCCATGGAGAAAAGTCCGCATGGTGCTTATTGTATTCAATGCCGATGCAATTTTTGTGTTCCATCAACACTCTGAAGGTCCACGGAATACAGAATGCCTCCAGATGTGTTTCGGTAACTACTACTGGTTTTCCAGGAATCGATCAAAGCGTAGATAGTTTAAGACATTACTCCCGTGGAGAAAAGTCCGCATGGTTCCTATTGTATTCAATGCCGATGCAATTTTTGTGTTTTATCAACACTCTGAAGGTCCACAGATTACGGAATGCCTACAGATGTGCTTCGGAAACTACTATTGGTCTTCCAGGGAACGATCAAAGCGTAGACAGTTTAAGACATTTCTCCCTTGGAGAAATGTCCGCATGGTGCTTATTGTATTCTATGCCGATGCAATTTTTGTGCTTCATCAACACTCTGAAGGTCCACAGAGTACGGAATGATTACAGATGTGCTTCGGAAACAACTACTGGTCTTCCAGGGAACGATTAAAGCGTAGACAGTTTAAGACACTACTCCCATTTAGAAAAGTCCGCATGGTGACTGTTATATTCTATCCCGATGCAATTTCTGTGTTTGATCAACACTCTGAGGGACACAGATTACAGAATGCCTCCAGATGTGCTTCGGAAACAACTACTGGTCATCCAGGGAACGATCAAAGCGTAGACAGTTTAAGACATTACTCCCATGGAGGAAAGTCATCAAGGTGCTTATTGTATTGAATTCCGATGCAATATTTGTGTTTCATCAACACTCTGAAGGTCCACAGATTACAGAATGCCTCCAGATGTGGTTCGGAAACAACTACTGGTCTTCGAGGGAACGATCGAAGCGTAGACAGTTTAAGCCATTACTCCCATGGAGAAAAGTCCTCAAGGTGCTTATTGTATTCAATGCCGATGCAATATTTGTGTTTCATCAACACTCTGAAGATCCACAGATAACAGAATGCCTCCAGATGTGCTTCGGAAACTACTACTGGTTTTCCAGGTATCGATCAAAGCGTAGACAAATTGAGACATTTCTCCCATGGAGTAAAGTCCGCATGGTGCTTATTGTATTCAATGCCGGTGCAATTTTTGTGTTTCATCAACACTCTGAAGGTCCACAGATTACAGAATGCCTCCAGATGTGCTTTGGAAACAACTACTGGTCATCCAGGGAACGATCAAAGCGTAGACAGTTTAAGACATTACTCCCATGGAGAGAAATCCGCATGGTACTTATTGTATTCAATGCCGATGCAATTTTTGTGTTTGATCAACACTCTGAATGTCCACAGATTACAGAATGCCTACAGATGTGCTTCGGAAACAACTACTGGTCTTCCAGGGAACGATCAAGGCGTAGACAGTTTGACACATTACTCCCATGGATAAAAGTCCGCATGGTGACAGTTATATTCTATACCAATGCAATTTCAGTGTTTAATCGACACTCTGAGGGTACACAGATTAAGGAATGCCTACAGATGTGCTTCGGAAACTGATACTGGTCTTCCAGGGAACGATCAAAGAATAGACAATTTAAGTCATTACTCCCATGGAGAAAAGTCCGCTTTGTACTTATTGTAGCCAATGCCATTGCAGTTTCTTTGTTTCATCATCACTCTGAAGGTCCACAGAATACAGAATGCCTCCAGATGTGCTTCGGAAACAACTACTGATCTTCCAGGGAACGATCAAAGCGTAGACAGTTTAAGACATTACTCCCATGGAGAAAAGTCCTCAAGGTGCTTATTGTATTCAATGCCGATGCAATATTTGTGTTTCATCAACACTCTGAAGGCCCACAGATTACAGAATGCCTCCAGATGTGCTTTGGAAACAACTACTGGTCATCCAGGGAACGATCAAAGCGTAGACAGTTTAAGTCATTACTCCCATGGAGAGAATTCCACGTGGTGCATATTGTATTCATTGCCGATGCAATTTTTGTGTTTCATCAATACTCTGAAGTTCCACAGATTACGGAATGCCTACAGATGTGCTTCGGAAACTACTACTGGTCTTCCAGGGAACGATTAAAGCGTAGACAATTTAAGACACTACTCCCATTTAGAAAAGTCCGCATGGTGACTGTTATATTCTATCCCGATGCAATTTCTGTGTTTGATCAACACTCTGAGGGACACAGATTACAGAATGCCTCCAGATGTGCTTCGGAAACAACTACTGGTCATCCAGGGAACGATCAAAGCGTAGACAGTTTAAGACATTACTCCCATGGAGGAAAGTCCTCAAGGTGCTTATTGTATTGAATTCCGATGCAATATTTGTGTTTCATCAACACTCTGAAGGTCCACAGATTACAGAATGCCTGCAGATGTGGTTCGGAAACAACTACTGGTCATCCCGGGAACGATCAAAGCGTAGACAGTTTAAGGTATTACTCCCATGGAGAAAAGTCCACGTGGTGCATATTGTATTCATTGCCGATGCAATTTTTGTGTTTCATCAACACTCTGAAGTTCCACAGATTACGGAATGCCTACAGATGTGCTTCGGAAACTACTACTGGTCTTCCAGGAATCGATCAAAGCGTAGACAAATTGAGACATTACTCCCATGGAGAAAAGTCCGCATGGTGACAGTTGCATTCAATCCCGATGCAGTTCCTGTGTTTCATCATCACTCTGATGGACCACAGATTACGGAATGAGTCCAGATGTGCCTCGGAAACAACTACTGGTCTTCCAGGGAACGATCAAAGCATAGTCTGTTTAACACATTACTCCCATGGAGAAAAGTTCGCATGGTGCTTATTTTATTCAATGCCGATGCAATTTTTGTGTTTCAGCAACACTCTGAAGGTACACAGATTGAGGAATGCCTACAGATGTGCTTTGGAAACTGATACTGGTCTTCCAGGGCCCGATCAAAGCGTAGACAGTTTAAGACGTTACTCCCATGGAAAACAGTTCTCATGGTACTTATTGTAGTCAATGCCGTTGTAGTTTCTGTGTTTCATCATCACTCTGAAGGTCCACAGACTACAGAATGCCTCCAGATGTGCTTCGGAAACAACTACTGGTCTTCGAGGGAACGATCGAAGCGTAGACAGTTTAAGCCATTACTCCCATGGAGAAAAGTCCTCAAGGTGCTTATTGTATTCAATGCCGATGCAATATTTGTGTTTCATCAACACTCTGAAGATCCACAGATAACAGAAAGCCTCCAGATGTGCTTCGGAAACTACTACTGGTTTTCCAGGTATCGATCAAAGCGTAGACAAATTGAGACATTACTCCCATGGAGTAAAGTCCGCATGGTGCTTATTGTATTCAATGCCGGTGCAATTTTTGTGTTTCATCAACACTCTGAAGGTCCACAGATTACAGAATGCCTCCAGATGTGCTTTGGAAACAACTACTGGTCATCCAGGGAACGATCAAAGCGTAGACAGTTTAAGACATTACTCCCATGGAGAGAAATCCGCATGGTACTTATTGTATTCAATGCCGATGCAATTTTTGTGTTTGATCAACACTCTGAATGTCCACAGATTACAGAATGCCTACAGCTGTGTTTTTCGGAAACGACTACTGGTCTTCCAGGAATCGATCAAAGCGTAGACAATGTGAGACATTACTCCCATGGAGAAAAGTCCGCATGGTGCTTATTGTATTCGATGCCGATGCAATTTTTTTCTTTCATCAACACTCTGAAGGTCCACAGATTACAGAATGCCTCCAGATGTGCTTCGAAAACAACTACTGGTCATCCAGGGAACGATCAAAGCGTAGACAGTTTAAGACATTACTCCCATGGAGAGAATTCCGCATGGTACTCATTGTATTCAAAGCCGATGCAATTTCTGTGTTTGATCAACACTCTGAGGGACACAGATTACAGAATGCCTCCAGATGTGCTTCGGAAACAACTACTGGTCATCCAGGGTACGATCAAAGCGTAGACAGTTTAAGACATTACTCCCATGGAGGAAAGTCCTCAAGGTGCTTATTGTATTGAATTCCGATGAATATTTGTGTTTCATCAACACTCTGAAGGTCCACAGATTACAGAATGCCTCCAGATGTGCTTCGAAAACAACTACTGGTCATCCAGGGAACGATCAAAGCGTAGACAGTTTAAGACATTACTCCCATGGAGAGAATTCCGCATGGTACTCATTGTATTCAATGCCGATGCAATTCTTGTGTTTGATCAACACTCTGAAGGTCCACAGATTACGGAATGCCTACAGATGTGCTTGGGAAACTGCTACTGGTCTTCCAGGGAACGATCAAGGCGTAGACAGTTTGACACATTACTCCCATGGATAAAAGTCCGCATGGTGACAGTTATATTCTATACCGATGCAATTTCAGTGTTTAATCGACACTTTGAGGGTACACAGATAAAGGAATGCCTACAGATGTGCTTCGGAAACTGATACTGGTCTTCCAGGGACCGATCAAAGCGTAGACAGTTTAAGACATTACTCCCATGGAATAAAGTTCTCATTGTACTTATTGTAGTCAATGCCGTTGCAGTTTCTGTGTTTCATCATCACTCTGAAGGTCCACAGATTACAGAATGCCTCCAGATGTGCTTCGGAATCAACTACTCGTCTTCCAGAGAACGATCAAAGCGTAGACAGTTTTAGACATTACTCCCAAGGAGAAAAGTCCGCATGGTGCTTATTGTACTCATGTCGATGCAATTTTTGTGTTTCATCAACACTCTGATGGTCCACAGATTACAGAATGCTTCCAGAAGTGCTTCGGAATCTACTACTGGCCTTCCAGGGAACAATCAAAGCGTAGACAGTTTATGACATTACTCCCATGGAGAAAAGTCCGCATGGTGCTTATTGTATTCAATGCCGATGCAATTTTTGTGTTTCGTCAACACCCTGAGGGTCCACAGATTACGGATTGACTACAGATGTGCTTCAGACACTGCTACTGGTCTTACAGGGTACGATCAAATCGTAGACAGTTTAACACATTTCTCCCAAGGAGAAAAGTCCGCATGGTGCCTGTTGTATTCAATCCCGAAGCAGTTTCTGTGTTTCATCAACACTCTGATGGTCCACGGATTACAGAATGCCTCCAGATGTGCTTCGGAAACTACTACTGGTCTTCCAGGGAACGATCAAAGAATAGACAATTTAAGTCATTACTCCCATGGAGAAAAGTCCGCATTGTACTTATTGTAGCCAATGCCATTGCAGTTTCTGTGTTTCATCATCACTCTGAAGGTCCACAGAATACAGAATGCCTCCAGATGTGCTTCGGAAACAACTACTGATCTTCCAGGGAGCGATCAAAGCGTAGACAGTTTAAGACATTACTCCCATGGAGAAAAGTCCGCATGGTGACTGTTATATTCTATCCCGATGCAATTTCTGTGTTTAATCAACACTCTGAAGGTACACAGATTACAGAATGCCTCCAGATGTGCTTCGGAAACTACTACTGGTCTTCCAGGAATCGATCAAAAGCGTAGACTGTTTAAGACATTACTCCCATGGAGAAAAGTCGGCATGGAGTTTATTTTATTCAATGCCGATGCAATTTTTGTGTTTCGTCAACGTTCTGAAGGTCCACATATTACGGAATACCTCCAGATGTGCTTCGGAAACTACTACTGGTTTTACAGGAATCGATCAAAGCGTAGACAGTTTAAGACATTAATCCCATGGAGAAAAGTACGCATGGTGCTTATTGTATTCAATGCCGATGCAATTTTTGTGTTTCATCAACACTCTGAAGGTCCATATATTACGGAATGCCTACAGATGTGCTTCAGAAACAACTTCTGGTCTTCCAGGGAACGATTAGAGCGTAGACAGTTTAGGACACTACTCCCATTTAGATAAGTCCGCATGGTGACTGTTATATTCTATCCCGATGCAATTTCAGTGTTTAATCGACACTCTGAGGGTACACAGATTAAGGAATGCCTACAGATGTGCTTCGGAAACTGATACTGGTCTTCCAGGGACCGATCAAAGCGTAGACAGTTTAAGACATTACTCCCATGGAAAAAAGTTCTCATTGTACTTATTGTAGTCAATGCCGTTGCAGTTTCTGTGTTTCATCATCACTCTGAAAGTCCACAGATTAC
The DNA here is from genome assembly GCF_023897955.1 of Schistocerca gregaria. NCBI lineage: Eukaryota > Metazoa > Arthropoda > Insecta > Orthoptera > Acrididae > Schistocerca > Schistocerca gregaria. Next base: position 49,499,156 of record NC_064928.1, on the reverse strand, counting down.
AGAATGCCTCCAGATGTGCTTTGAAATCAACTACTGGTCTTCCAGGGAACGATCAAAGCGTAGACAGTTTTAGACATTACTCCCAAGGAGAAAAGTACGCATGGTGCTTATTGTATTCATGTCGATGCAATTTTTGTGTTTCATCAACACTCTGATGGTCCACAGATTACAGAATGCTTCCAGATGTGTTTCGGAAACTACTACTGGTCTTCCAGGAATCGATCAAAGCGTAGACTGTTTATGACATTACTCCCATGGAGAAAAGTCGGCATGGAGTATATTTTATTCAATGCCGATGCAATTTTTGTGTTTCGTCAACGTTCTGAAGGTCCACAGATTACGGAATGCCTACAGATGTGCTTCGGAAACTAATACTGGTTTTCAAATAATCGATCAAAGCGTAGACAGTTTAGGACATTACTCCCAAGGAGAAAAGTCCGCATGGTGCTTATTGTATTCAATGCCGATGCAATTTTTGTGTTCATCAACACTCTGAAGGTCCACATAATACGGAATGCCTACAGATGTGCTTCGGAAACAACTACTTGTCTTCCAGGGAACGATTAAAGCGTAGACAGTTTAAGACACTACTCCCATTTAGAGATGTCCGCATGGTGACTGTTATATTCTATTCCGATGCAATGTCTGTGTTTAATCAACACTCTGAAGGAACACAGATTACAGAATGCCTCCAGATGTGCATCGGAAACTACTACTGGTCTTACAGGAATCGATCAAAGCGTAGACAGTTGAAGACATTAATCCCATAGAGAAAAGTACGCATGCTGCTTGTTGTATTCAATGCCGATGCAATTTTGTTTTCATCAACACACTGAAGGTCCACAGATTACAGAATGCGTCCAGATGTGCTTCGGAAACTACTACTGGTCTTAAAGGAATCGATCAAAGCTTAGACAGTTTAAGACATTACTCCCAAGGAGAAAAGTCCGCATGGTGCTAATTGTATTCAATGCCGATACAATTTTTGTGCTTCATCAACACTCTGAAGGTCCACATATTACGGAATGCCTACAGATGTGCTTCAGAAACAACTTCTGGTCTTCCAGCTAACGATTAAAGCGTAGACAGTTTAGGACACTACTCCCATTTAGAGAAGTCCGCATGGTGACTGTTATATTCTATCCCGATGCAATTTCTGTGTTTAATCAACACTCTGAAGGAACACAGATTACAGAATGCCTCCAGATGTGCTTCGGAAACTACTACTGGTTTTCCAGGTATCGATCAAAGCGTAGACAAATTGAGACATTACTCCCATGGAGTAAAGTCCGCATGGTGCTTATTGTATTCAATGCCGGTGCAATTTTTGTGTTTCATCAACACTCTGAAGGTCCACAGATTACAGAATGCCTCCAGATGTGCTTCGGAAACAACTACTGGTCAAATAGGGAACGACCAAAGCGTAGACAGTTTAAGACTTTACTCCCATGGAGAGAATTCCGCATGGTACTTATTGTATTCAATGCCGATGCAATTTTTGTGTTTGATCAACACTCCGAAGGTCCACAGATTCCAGAATGCCTACAGATGTGCTTCGGAAACTACTACTGGTCTTCCTGGAATCGATCAAAGCGTAGACAAATTGAGACATAACTCCCATGGAGAAAAGTCCGCATGGTGCTTATTGTATTCAATGCCGTTGCAGTTTCTGTGTTTCATCACCACTCTGAAGGTCCACAGATTACAGAATGCCTCCAGATGTGCTTCGAAATCAACTACTGGTCTTCCAGGGAACGATCAAAGCGTAGACTGTTTATGACATTACTCCCATGGAGAAAAGTCGGCATGGAGTATATTTTATTCAATGCCGATGCAATTTTTGTGTTTCGTCAACGTTCTGAAGGTCCACAGATTACGGAATGCATACAGATGTGATTCGGAAACTGCTACTGGTCTTATAGGGAACGACCAAAGCGTAGACAGTTTAAGACATTACTCCCATGGAGAAAAGTCGGCATGGAGTATATTTTATTCAATGCCGATGCAATTTTTGTGTTTCATCAACACTGTGAAGGTCCACAGATTACGGAATGCCTACAGATGTGCTTCGGAAACTAATACTGGTTTTCAAATAATCGATCAAAGCGTAGACAGTTTAAGACATTACTCCCAAGGAGAAAAGTCCGCATGGTGCTTATTGTATTCAATGCCGATGCAATTTTTGTGCTTCATCAACACTCTGAAGGTCCACATAATACGGAATGCCTACAGATGTGCTTCGGAAACAACTACTGGTCTTCCAGGGAACGATTAAAGCGTAGACAGTTTAAGACACTACTCCCATTTAGAGATGTCCGCATGGTGACTGTTATATTCTATTCCGATGCAATTTCTGTGTTTAATCAACACTCTGAAGGAACACAGATTACAGAATGCCTCCAGATGTGCATCGGAAACTACTACTGGTCTTACAGGAATCGATCAAAGCGTAGACAGTTGAAGACATTAATCCCATAGAGAAAAGTACGCATGGTGCTTATTGTATTCAATGCCGATGCAATTTTTGTGTTTCATCAACACTCTGAAGGTCCACATATTACGGAATGCCTACAGATGTGCTTCGGAAACAACTACTGGTCTTCGAGGGAACGATCGAAGCGTAGACAGTTTAAGGCAATACTCCCATGGAGAAAAGCACTCAAGGTGCTTATTGTATTCAATGCCAATGCAATATTTGTGTTTCATCAACACTCTGAAGATCCACAGATAACAGAATGCCTCCAGATGTGCTCCGGAAACTACTACTGGTTTTGCAGGTATCGATCAAAGCGTAGAAAAAATGAGACAATACTCCCATGTAGAAAAGTCCGCATGGTGCTTATTGTATTCAATGCCGATGCAATTTTTGTGTTTCATCAACACTCTGAAGGTCCACAGATTACGGAATGGTTACAGATGTGCTTCGAAAACAACTACTGGTCTTCCAGGGAACGATTAAAGCGTAGACATTTTAAGACACTACTCCCATTTAGAGAAGTCCGCATGGTGACTGTTATATTCTATCCCGATGCAATTTCTGTGTTTAATCAATACTCTGATAGAACACAGATGACAGAATGCCTACAGATGCGCTTCCGAAACAAATAATGGTCTTCCAGGGAACAATTAAAGCGTAGACAGTTTAAGACACTTCTCCCATTTAGAGAAGTCCGCATGGCGACTGTTATATTCTATCCCGATGCAATTTCTGTGTTTAATCAACACTCTGACGGAACACAGATTACAGAATGCGTCCAGATGTGCTTCGGAAACTACTACTGGTCTTAAAGGAATCGATCAAAGCGTAGACAGTTTAAGACATTACTCCCATGGAGAAAAGTACGCATGGTGCTTATTGTATTCAATGCCGATGCAATTTTGTGTTTCATCAACACTCTGAAGGTCCACAGATTACGGAATGATTACAGATGTGCTTCGGAAACAACTACTGGTCTTCCAGGGAACGATTAAAGCGTAGACAGTTTAAGACACTACTCCCATTTAGAGAAGTCCGCCTGTTGACTGTTATATCCTATCCCGATGCAATTTCTGTGTTTCATCAACACTCTGAAGGTGCACAGATTACGGAATGATTACAGATGTGCTTCGGAAACAACTACTGGTCTTCCAGGGACCGATCAAAGCGTAGACAGTTTAAGACATTACTCCCATGGAAAAAAGTTCTCCTTGTACTTATTGTAGTCAATGCCGTTGCAGTTTCTGTGTTTCATCATCACTCTGAAGGTCCACAGATTACAGAATGCTTCCAGATGTGCTTCGAAATCAACTACTGGTCTTCCAGGGAACGATCAAAGCGTAGACAGTTTTAGACATTACTCCCATGGAGAAAAGTACGCATGGTGCTTATTGTATTCATGTCGATGCAATTTTTATGTTTCATCAACACTCTGATGGTCCACAAATTACAGAATGCTTCCAGATGTGCTTCGGAAACTACTACTGGTCTTCCAGGAATCGATCAAAGCGTAGACTGTTTATGACATTACTCCCATGGAGAAAAGTCGGCATGGAGTATATTTTATTCAATGCCGATGCAATTTTTGTGTTTCGTCAACGTTCTGAAGGTCCACAGATTACGGAATGCATACAGATGTGATTCGGAAACTGCTACTGGTCTTATAGGGAACGACCAATGCGTAGACAGTTTAAGACATTACTCCCATGGAGAAAAGTCGGCATGGAGTATATTTTATTCAATGCCGATGCAATTTTTGTGTTTTATCAACACTGTGAAGGTCCACAGATTACGGAATGCCTACAGATGTGCTTCGGAAACTAATACTGGTTTTCAAATAATCGATCAAAGCGTAGACAGTTTAAGACATTATTCCCAAGGAGAAAAGTCCGCATGGTGCTTATTGTATTCAATGCCGATGCAATTTTTGTGTTCATCAACACTCTGAAGGTCCACATAATACGGAATGCCTACAGATGTGCTTCGGAAACAACTACTGGTCTTCCAGGGAACGATTAAAGCGTAGACAGTTTAAGACACTACTCCCATTTAGAGATGTCCGCATGGTGACTGTTATATTCTATTCCGATGCAATTTCTGTGTTTAATCAACACTCTGAAGGAACACAGATTACAGAATGCCTTCAGATGTGCATCGGAAACTACTACTGGTCTTACAGGAATCGATCAAAGCGTAGACAGATGAAGACATTAATCCCATAGAGAAAAGTACGCATGGTGCTTATTGTATTCAATGCCGATGCAATTTTGTGTTTCATCAACACTCTGAAGGTCCACAGATTACGGAATGCCTACAGATGTGCTTCGGAAACAACTACTGGTCTTCGAGGGAACGATCGAAGCGTAGACAGTTTAAGTCATTACTCCCATGGAGAAAAGTACTCAAGGTGCTTATTGTATTCAATGCCAATGCCATTTTTGTGTTTCATCAGCACTCTAATGGTCCACAGATTACAGAATGCTTCCAGATGTGATTCGGAAACTACTACTGGTCATAAAGGAATCGAGCAAAGCGTAGACAGTTTAAGACATTACACCGATGGAGAAAAGTACGCATGGTGCTTATTGTATTCAATGCCGATGCAATTATTCTGTTTCATCAACACTGAAGGTCCACATATCACGGAATGCCTCCAGATGTGCTTCGGAAACTACTACTGGTTTTCCAGGTATCGATCAAAGCGTAGACAAAATGAGACATTACTCCCATTAAGAAAAGTCCGCATGGTGCTTATTGCATTCAATGCCGGTGCAATTTTTGTGTTTCATCAACACTCTGTAGGTCCACAGATTTCAGAATGCCTCCAGATGTGCTTCGGAAACTACTACTGGTCTTCCAGGAATCAATCAAAGCGTAGACAAATTGAGACATTACTCCAATGGAGAAAATTCCGCATGGTGCTTACTGTATTCAATGCCAATGCAATTATTGTGTTTGATCAAAACTCTGAAGGTCCACAGATTACGGAATGCCTACAGATGTGCTTCGGAAACTACTACTGGTCTTCCAGGAATCGATCAAAGCGTAGACAAATTGAGACATTACTCCCATGGAGAGAATTCCGCATTGTACTCATTGTGTTCAATGCCGATGCAATTTTTGTTTTTGATCAACACTCTGAAGGTCCACAGATTACGGAATGCCTACAGATGTGCTTCGGAAACTGCTACTGGTCTTAAAGGAATCGATCAAAGCGTAGACAGTTTAAGACATTACTCCCAAGGAGAAAAGTCCGCATGGTGCTTATTGTATTCAATGCCGATACAATTTTTGTGCTTCATCAACACTCTGAAGGTCCACATATTACGGAATGCCTACAGATGTGCTTCAGAAACAACTTCTGGTCTTCCAGGGAACGATTAAAGCGTAGACAGTTTAGGACACTACTCCCATTTAGAGAAGTCCGCATGGTGACTGTTATATTCTATCCCGATGCAATTTCTGTGTTTAATCAACACTCTGAAGGAACACAGATTACAGAATGCCTCCAGATGTGCTTCGGAAACTACTACTGGTCTTCCAGGTATCGATCAAAGCGTAGACAAATTGAGACATTACTCCCATGGAGTAAAGTCCTCATGGTGCTTATTGTATTCAATGCCGGTGCAATTTTTGTGTTTCATCAACACTCTGAAGGTCCACAGATTACAGAATGCATCCAGATGTGCTTCGGAAACAACTACTGGTCATCCAGGGAACGATCAAAGCGTAGACAGTTTAAGACATTACTCCCATGGAGAGAATTCCGCATGGTACTTATTGTATTCAATGCCGATGCAATTTTTGTGTTTGATCAACACTCCGAAGGTCCACAGATAACAGAATGCCTCCAGATGTGCTCCGGAAACTACTACTGGTTTTGCAGGTATCGATCAAAGCGTAGAAAAATTGAGACAATACTCCCATGTAGAAAAGTCCGCATGGTGCTTATTGTATTCAATGCCGATGCAATTTTTGTGTTTCATCAACACTCTGAAGGTCCACAGATTACGGAATGGTTACAGATGTGCTTCGGAAACAACTACTGGTCTTCCAGGGAACGAATAAAGCGTAGACATTTTAAGACACTACTCCCATTTAGAGAAGTCCGCATGGTGACTGTTATATTCTATCCCGATGCAATTTCTGAGTTTAATCAATACTCTGATAGAACACAGATTACAGAATGCCTACAGATGCGCTTCTGAAACAAATAATGGTCTTCCAGGGAACAATTAAAGCGTAGACAGTTTAAGACACTTCTCCCATTTAGAGAAGTCCGCATGGTGACTGTTATATTCTATCCCGATGCAATTTCTGTGTTTAATCAACACTCTGAAGGAACACAGATTACAGAATGCGTCCAGATGTGCTTCGGAAACTACTACTGGTCTTAAAGGAATCGATCAAAGCGTAGACAGTTTAAGACATTACTCCCATGGAGAAAAGTACGCATGGTGCTTATTGTATTCAATGCCGATGCAATTTTGTGTTTCATAACACTCTGAAGGTCCACAGATTACGGAATGATTACAGATGTGCTTCGGAAACAACTACTGGTCTTCCAAGGACCGATCAAAGCGTAGACAGTTTAAGACATTACTCCCATGGAAAAAAGTTCTCATTGTACTTATTGTAGTCAATGCCGTTGCAGTTTCTGTGTTTCATCATCACTCTGAAGGTCCACAGATTACAGAATGCCTCCAGATGTGCTTCGAAATCAACTACTGGTCTTCCAGGGAACGATCAAAGCGTAGACAGTTGAAGACATTAATCCCATAGAGAAAAGTACGCATGGTGCTTATTGTATTCAATGCCGATGCAATTTTGTGTTTCATCAACACTCTGAAGGTCCACAGATTACGGAATGCCTACAGATGTGCTTCGGAAACAACTACTGGTCTTCGAGGGAACGATCGAAGCGTAGACAGTTTAAGTCATTACTCCCATGGAGAAAAGTACTCAAGGTGCTTATTGTATTCAATGCCAATGCAATTTTTGTGTTTCATCAGCACTCTAATTGTCCACAGATTACAGAATGCTTCCAGATGTGATTCGGAAACTACTACTGGTCATAAAGGAATCGAGCAAAGCGTAGACAGTTTAAGACATTACACCGATGGAGAAAAGTACGCATGGTGCTTATTGTATTCAATGCCGATGCAATTATTCTGTTTCATCAACACTGAAGGTCCACATATCACGGAATGCCTCCAGATGTGCTTCGGAAACTACTACTGGTTTTCCAGGTATCGATCAAAGCGTAGACAAAATGAGACATTACTCCCATTAAGAAAAGTCCGCATGGTGCTTATTGCATTCAATGCCGGTGCAATTTTTGTGTTTCATCAACACTCTGTAGGTCCACAGATTACAGAATGCCTCCAGATGTGCTTCGGAAACTACTACTGGTCTTCCAGGAATCAATCAAAGCGTAGACAAATTGAGACATTACTCCAATGGAGAAAATTCCGCATGGTGCTTACTGTATTCAATGCCAATGCAATTATTGTGTTTGATCAAAACTCTGAAGGTCCACAGATTACGGAATGCCTACAGATGTGCTTCGGAAACTACTACTGGTCTTCCAGGAATCGATCAAAGCGTAGACAAATTGAGACATTACTCCCATGGAGAGAATTCCGCATTGTACTCATTGTGTTCAATGCCGATGCAATTTTTGTTTTTGATCAACACTCTGAAGGTCCACAGATTACGGAATGCCTACAGATGTGCTTCGGAAACTGCTACTGGTCTTAAAGGAATCGATCAAAGCGTAGACAGTTTAAGACATTACTCCCAAGGAGAAAAGTCCGCATGGTGCTTATTGTATACAATGCCGATACAATTTTTGTGCTTCATCAACACTCTGAAGGTCCACATATTACGGAATGCCTACAGATGTGCTTCAGAAACAACTTCTGGTCTTCCAGGGAACGATTAAAGCGTAGACAGTTTAGGACACTACTCCCATTTAGAGAAGTCCGCATGGTGACTGTTATATTCTATCCCGATGCAATTTCTGTGTTTAATCAACACTCTGAAGGAACACAGATTACAGAATGCCTCCAGATGTGCTTCGGAAACTACTACTGGTCTTCCAGGTATCGATCAAAGCGTAGACAAATTGAGACATTACTCCCATGGAGTAAAGTCCTCATGGTGCTTATTGTATTCAATGCCGGTGCAATTTTTGTGTTTCATCAACACTCTGAAGGTCCACAGATTACAGAATGCCTCCAGATGTGCTTCGGAAACAACTACTGGTCATCCAGGGAACGATCAAAGCGTAGACAGTTTAAGACATTACTCCCATGGAGAGAATTCCGCATGGTACTTATTGTATTCAATGCCGATGCAATTTTTGTGTTTGATCAACACTCCGAAGGTCCACAGATAACAGAATGCCTCCAGATGTGCTCCGGAAACTACTACTGGTTTTGCAGGTATCGATCAAAGCGTAGAAAAATTGAGACAATACTCCAATGTAGAAAAGTCCGCATGGTGCTTATTGTATTCAATGCCGATGCAATTTTTATGTTTCTTCAACACTCTGATGGTCCACAAATTACAGAATGCTTCCAGATGTGCTTCGGAAACTACTACTGGTCTTCCAGGAATCGATCAAAGCGTAGACTGTTTATGACATTACTCCCATGGAGAAAAGTCGGCATGGAGTATATTTTATTCAATGCCGATGCAATTTTTGTGTTTCGTCAACGTTCTGAAGGTCCACAGATTACGGAATGCATACAGATGTGATTCGGAAACTGCTACTGGTCTTATAGGGAACGACCAATGCGTAGACAGTTTAAGACATTACTCCCATGGAGAAAAGTCGGCATGGAGTATATTTTATTCAATGCCGATGCAATTTTTGTGTTTTATCAACACTGTGAAGGTCCACAGATTACGGAATGCCTACAGATGTGCTTCGGAAACTAATACTGGTTTTCAAATAATCGATCAAAGCGTAGACAGTTTAAGACATTATTCCCAAGGAGAAAAGTCCGCATGGTGCTTATTGTATTCAATGCCGATGCAATTTTTGTGTTCATCAACACTCTGAAGGTCCACATAATACGGAATGCCTACAGATGTGCTTCGGAAACAACTACTGGTCTTCCAGGGAACGATTAAAGCGTAGACAGTTTAAGACACTACTCCCATTTAGAGATGTCCGCATGGTGACTGTTATATTCTATTCCGATGCAATTTCTGTGTTTAATCAACACTCTGAAGGAACACAGATTACAGAATGCCTTCAGATGTGCATCGGAAACTACTACTGGTCTTACAGGAATCGATCAAAGCGTAGACAGTTGAAGACATTAATCCCATAGAGAAAAGTACGCATGGTGCTTATTGTATTCAATGCCGATGCAATTTTGTGTTTCATCAACACTCTGAAGGTCCACAGATTACGGAATGCCTACAGATGTGCTTCGGAAACAACTACTGGTCTTCGAGGGAACGATCGAAGCGTAGACAGTTTAAGTCATTACTCCCATGGAGAAAAGTACTCAAGGTGCTTATTGTATTCAATGCCAATGCCATTTTTGTGTTTCATCAGCACTCTAATGGTCCACAGATTACAGAATGCTTCCAGATGTGATTCGGAAACTACTACTGGTCATAAAGGAATCGAGCAAAGCGTAGACAGTTTAAGACATTACACCGATGGAGAAAAGTACGCATGGTGCTTATTGTATTCAATGCCGATGCAATTATTCTGTTTCATCAACACTGAAGGTCCACATATCACGGAATGCCTCCAGATGTGCTTCGGAAACTACTACTGGTTTTCCAGGTATCGATCAAAGCGTAGACAAAATGAGACATTACTCCCATTAAGAAAAGTCCGCATGGTGCTTATTGCATTCAATGCCGGTGCAATTTTTGTGTTTCATCAACACTCTGTAGGTCCACAGATTTCAGAATGCCTCCAGATGTGCTTCGGAAACTACTACTGGTCTTCCAGGAATCAATCAAAGCGTAGACAAATTGAGACATTACTCCAATGGAGAAAATTCCGCATGGTGCTTACTGTATTCAATGCCAATGCAATTATTGTGTTTGATCAAAACTCTGAAGGTCCACAGATTACGGAATGCCTACAGATGTGCTTCGGAAACTACTACTGGTCTTCCAGGAATCGATCAAAGCGTAGACAAATTGAGACATTACTCCCATGGAGAGAATTCCGCATTGTACTCATTGTGTTCAATGCCGATGCAATTTTTGTTTTTGATCAACACTCTGAAGGTCCACAGATTACGGAATGCCTACAGATGTGCTTCGGAAACTGCTACTGGTCTTAAAGGAATCGATCAAAGCGTAGACAGTTTAAGACATTACTCCCAAGGAGAAAAGTCCGCATGGTGCTTATTGTATTCAATGCCGATACAATTTTTGTGCTTCATCAACACTCTGAAGGTCCACATATTACGGAATGCCTACAGATGTGCTTCAGAAACAACTTCTGGTCTTCCAGGGAACGATTAAAGCGTAGACAGTTTAGGACACTACTCCCATTTAGAGAAGTCCGCATGGTGACTGTTATATTCTATCCCGATGCAATTTCTGTGTTTAATCAACACTCTGAAGGAACACAGATTACAGAATGCCTCCAGATGTGCTTCGGAAACTACTACTGGTCTTCCAGGTATCGATCAAAGCGTAGACAAATTGAGACATTACTCCCATGGAGTAAAGTCCTCATGGTGCTTATTGTATTCAATGCCGGTGCAATTTTTGTGTTTCATCAACACTCTGAAGGTCCACAGATTACAGAATGCCTCCAGATGTGCTTCGGAAACAACTACTGGTCATCCAAGGAACGATCAAAGCGTAGACAGTTTAAGACATTACTCCCATGGAGAAAAGTACGCATGGTGCTTATTGTATTCATGTCGATGCAATTTTTATGTTTCATCAACACTCTGATGGTCCACAAATTACAGAATGCTTCCAGATGTGCTTCGGAAACTACTACTGGTCTTCCAGGAATCGATCAAAGCGTAGACTGTTTATGACATTACTCCCATGGAGAAAAGTCGGCATGGAGTATATTTTATTCAATGCCGATGCAATTTTTGTGTTTCGTCAACGTTCTGAAGGTCCACAGATTACGGAATGCATACAGATGTGATTCGGAAACTGCTACTGGTCTTATAGGGAACGACCAATGCGTAGACAGTTTAAGACATTACTCCCATGGAGAAAAGTCGGCATGGAGTATATTTTATTCAATGCCGATGCAATTTTTGTGTTTTATCAACACTGTGAAGGTCCACAGATTACGGAATGCCTACAGATGTGCTTCGGAAACTAATACTGGTTTTCAAATAATCGATCAAAGCGTAGACAGTTTAAGAGATTATTCCCAAGGAGAAAAGTCCGCATGGTGCTTATTGTATTCAATGCCGATGCAATATTTGTGTTCATCAACACTCTGAAGGTCCACATAATACGGAATGCCTACAGATGTGCTTCGGAAACAACTACTGGTCTTCCAGGGAACGATTAAAGCGTAGACAGTTTAAGACACTACTCCCATTTAGAGATGTCCGCATGGTGACTGTTATATTCTATTCCGATGCAATTTCTGTGTTTAATCAACACTCTGAAGGAACACAGATTACAGAATGCCTTCAGATGTGCATCGGAAACTACTACTGGTCTTACAGGAATCGATCAAAGCGTAGACAGTTGAAGACATTAATCCCATAGAGAAAAGTACGCATGGTGCTTATTGTATTCAATGCCGATGCAATTTTGTGTTTCATCAACACTCTGAAGGTCCACAGATTACGGAATGCCTACAGATGTGCTTCGGAAACAACTACTGGTCTTCGAGGGAACGATCGAAGCGTAGACAGTTTAAGTCATTACTCCCATGGAGAGAAGTACTCAAGGTGCTTATTGTATTCAATGCCAATGCAATTTTTGTGTTTCATCAGCACTCTAATTGTCCACAGATTACAGAATGCTTCCAGATGTGATTCGGAAACTACTACTGGTCATAAAGGAATCGAGCAAAGCGTAGACAGTTTAAGACATTACACCGATGGAGAAAAGTACGCATGGTGCTTATTGTATTCAATGCCGATGCAATTATTCTGTTTCATCAACACTGAAGGTCCACATATCACGGAATGCCTCCAGATGTGCTTCGGAAACTACTACTGGTTTTCCAGGTATCGATCAAAGCGTAGACAAAATGAGACATTACTCCCATTAAGAAAAGTCCGCATGGTGCTTATTGCATTCAATGCCGGTGCAATTTTTGTGTTTCATCAACACTCTGTAGGTCCACAGATTACAGAATGCCTCCAGATGTGCTTCGGAAACTACTACTGGTCTTCCAGGAATCAATCAAAGCGTAGACAAATTGAGACATTACTCCAATGGAGAAAATTCCGCATGGTGCTTACTGTATTCAATGCCAATGCAATTATTGTGTTTGATCAAAACTCTGAAGGTCCACAGATTACGGAATGCCTACAGATGTGCTTCGGAAACTACTACTGGTCTTCCAGGAATCGATCAAAGCGTAGACAAATTGAGAGATTACTCCCATGGAGAGAATTCCGCATTGTACTCATTGTGTTCAATGCCGATGCAATTTTTGTTTTTGATCAACACTCTGAAGGTCCACAGATTACGGAATGCCTACAGATGTGCTTCGGAAACTGCTACTGGTCTTAAAGGAATCGATCAAAGCGTAGACAGTTTAAGACATTACTCCCAAGGAGAAAAGTCCGCATGGTGCTTATTGTATACAATGCCGATACAATTTTTGTGCTTCATCAACACTCTGAAGGTCCACATATTACGGAATGCCTACAGATGTGCTTCAGAAACAACTTCTGGTCTTCCAGGGAACGATTAAAGCGTAGACAGTTTAGGACACTACTCCCATTTAGAGAAGTCCGCATGGTGACTGTTATATTCTATCCCGATGCAATTTCTGTGTTTAATCAACACTCTGAAGAAACACAGATTACAGAATGCCTCCAGATGTGCTTCGGAAACTACTACTGGTCTTCCAGGTATCGATCAAAGCGTAGACAAATTGAGACATTACTCCCATGGAGTAAAGTCCTCATGGTGCTTATTGTATTCAATGCCGGTGCAATTTTTGTGTTTCATCAACACTCTGAAGGTCCACAGATTACAGAATGCCTCCAGATGTGCTTCGGAAACAACTACTGGTCATCCAGGGAACGATCAAAGCGTAGACAGTTTAAGACATTACTCCCATGGAGAGAATTCCGCATGGTACTTATTGTATTCAATGCCGATGCAATTTTTGTGTTTGATCAACACTCCGAAGGTCCACAGATAACAGAATGCCTCCAGATGTGCTCCGGAAACTACTACTGGTTTTGCAGGTATCGATCAAAGCGTGGAAAAATTGAGACAATACTCCAATGTAGAAAAGTCCGCATGGTGCTTATTGTATTCAATGCCGATGCAATTTTTATGTTTCATCAACACTCTGATGGTCCACAAATTACAGAATGCTTCCAGATGTGCTTCGGAAACTACTACTGGTCTTCCAGGAATCGATCAAAGCGTAGACTGTTTATGACATTACTCCCATGGAGAAAAGTCGGCATGGAGTATATTTTATTCAATGCCGATGCAATTTTTGTGTTTCGTCAACGTTCTGAAGGTCCACAGATTACGGAATGCATACAGATGTGATTCGGAAACTGCTACTGGTCTTATAGGGAACGACCAATGCGTAGACAGTTTAAGACATTACTCCCATGGAGAAAAGTCGGCATGGAGTATATTTTATTCAATGCCGATGCAATTTTTGTGTTTTATCAACACTGTGAAGGTCCACAGATTACGGAATGCCTACAGATGTGCTTCGGAAACTAATACTGGTTTTCAAATAATCGATCAAAGCGTAGACAGTTTAAGACATTATTCCGAAGGAGAAAAGTCCGCATGGTGCTTATTGTATTCAATGCCGATGCAATTTTTGTGTTCATCAACACTCTGAAGGTCCACATAATACGGAATGCCTACAGATGTGCTTCGGAAACAACTACTGGTCTTCCAGGGAACGATTAAAGCGTAGACAGTTTAAGACACTACTCCCATTTAGAGATGTCCGCATGGTGACTGTTATATTCTATTCCGATGCAATTTCTGTGTTTAATCAACACTCTGAAGGAACACAGATTACAGAATGCCTTCAGATGTGCATCGGAAACTACTACTGGTCTTACAGGAATCGATCAAAGCGTAGACAGTTGAAGACATTAATCCCATAGAGAAAAGTACGCATGGTGCTTATTGTATTCAATGCCGATGCAATTTTGTGTTTCATCAACACTCTGAAGGTCCACAGATTACGGAATGCCTACAGATGTGCTTCGGAAACAACTACTGGTCTTCGAGGGAACGATCGAAGCGTAGACAGTTTAAGTCATTACTCCCATGGAGAAAAGTACTCAAGGTGCTTATTGTATTCAATGCCAATGCCATTTTTGTGTTTCATCAGCACTCTAATGGTCCACAGATTACAGAATGCTTCCAGATGTGATTCGGAAACTACTACTGGTCATAAAGGAATCGAGCAAAGCGTAGACAGTTTAAGACATTACACCGATGGAGAAAAGTACGCATGGTGCTTATTGTATTCAATGCCGATGCAATTATTCTGTTTCATCAACACTGAAGGTCCACATATCACGGAATGCCTCCAGATGTGCTTCGGAAACTACTACTGGTTTTCCAGGTATCGATCAAAGCGTAGACAAAATGAGACATTACTCCCATTAAGAAAAGTCCGCATGGTGCTTATTGCATTCAATGCCGGTGCAATTTTTGTGTTTCATCAACACTCTGTAGGTCCACAGATTTCAGAATGCCTCCAGATGTGCTTCGGAAACTACTACTGGTCTTCCAGGAATCAATCAAAGCGTAGACAAATTGAGACATTACTCCAATGGAGAAAATTCCGCATGGTGCTTACTGTATTCAATGCCAATGCAATTATTGTGTTTGATCAAAACTCTGAAGGTCCACAGATTACGGAATGCCTACAGATGTGCTTCGGAAACTACTACTGGTCTTCCAGGAATCGATCAAAGCGTAGACAAATTGAGACATTACTCCCATGGAGAGAATTCCGCATTGTACTCATTGTGTTCAATGCCGATGCAATTTTTGTTTTTGATCAACACTCTGAAGGTCCACAGATTACGGAATGCCTACAGATGTGCTTCGGAAACTGCTACTGGTCTTAAAGGAATCGATCAAAGCGTAGACAGTTTAAGACATTACTCCCAAGGAGAAAAGTCCGCATGGTGCTTATTGTATTCAATGCCGATACAATTTTTGTGCTTCATCAACACTCTGAAGGTCCACATATTACGGAATGCCTACAGATGTGCTTCAGAAACAACTTCTGGTCTTCCAGGGAACGATTAAAGCGTAGACAGTTTAGGACACTACTCCCATTTAGAGAAGTCCGCATGGTGACTGTTATATTCTATCCCGATGCAATTTCTGTGTTTAATCAACACTCTGAAGGAACACAGATTACAGAATGCCTCCAGATGTGCTTCGGAAACTACTACTGGTCTTCCAGGTATCGATCAAAGCGTAGACAAATTGAGACATTACTCCCATGGAGTAAAGTCCTCATGGTGCTTATTGTATTCAATGCCGGTGCAATTTTTGTGTTTCATCAACACTCTGAAGGTCCACAGATTACAGAATGCCTCCAGATGTGCTTCGGAAACAACTACTGGTCATCCAGGGAACGATCAAAGCGTAGACAGTTTAAGACATTACTCCCATGGAGAAAAGTACGCATGGTGCTTATTGTATTCATGTCGATGCAATTTTTATGTTTCATCAACACTCTGATGGTCCACAAATTACAGAATGCTTCCAGATGTGCTTCGGAAACTACTACTGGTCTTCCAGGAATCGATCAAAGCGTAGACTGTTTATGACATTACTCCCATGGAGAAAAGTCGGCATGGAGTATATTTTATTCAATGCCGATGCAATTTTTGTGTTTCGTCAACGTTCTGAAGGTCCACAGATTACGGAATGCATACAGATGTGATTCGGAAACTGCTACTGGTCTTATAGGGAACGACCAATGCGTAGACAGTTTAAGACATTACTCCCATGGAGAAAAGTCGGCATGGAGTATATTTTATTCAATGCCGATGCAATTTTTGTGTTTTATCAACACTGTGAAGGTCCACAGATTACGGAATGCCTACAGATGTGCTTCGGAAACTAATACTGGTTTTCAAATAATCGATCAAAGCGTAGACAGTTTAAGACATTATTCCCAAGGAGAAAAGTCCGCATGGTGCTTATTGTATTCAATGCCGATGCAATTTTTGTGTTCATCAACACTCTGAAGGTCCACATAATACGGAATGCCTACAGATGTGCTTCGGAAACAACTACTGGTCTTCCAGGGAACGATTAAAGCGTAGACAGTTTAAGACACTACTCCCATTTAGAGATGTCCGCATGGTGACTGTTATATTCTATTCCGATGCAATTTCTGTGTTTAATCAACACTCTGAAGGAACACAGATTACAGAATGCCTTCAGATGTGCATCGGAAACTACTACTGGTCTTACAGGAATCGATCAAAGCGTAGACAGTTGAAGACATTAATCCCATAGAGAAAAGTACGCATGGTGCTTATTGTATTCAATGCCGATGCAATTTTGTGTTTCATCAACACTCTGAAGGTCCACAGATTACGGAATGCCTACAGATGTGCTTCGGAAACAACTACTGGTCTTCGAGGGAACGATCGAAGCGTAGACAGTTTAAGTCATTACTCCCATGGAGAAAAGTACTCAAGGTGCTTATTGTATTCAATGCCAATGCCATTTTTGTGTTTCATCAGCACTCTAATGGTCCACAGATTACAGAATGCTTCCAGATGTGATTCGGAAACTACTACTGGTCATAAAGGAATCGAGCAAAGCGTAGACAGTTTAAGACATTACACCGATGGAGAAAAGTACGCATGGTGCTTATTGTATTCAATGCCGATGCAATTATTCTGTTTCATCAACACTGAAGGTCCACATATCACGGAATGCCTCCAGATGTGCTTCGGAAACTACTACTGGTTTTCCAGGTATCGATCAAAGCGTAGACAAAATGAGACATTACTCCCATTAAGAAAAGTCCGCATGGTGCTTATTGCATTCAATGCCGGTGCAATTTTTGTGTTTCATCAACACTCTGTAGGTCCACAGATTTCAGAATGCCTCCAGATGTGCTTCGGAAACTACTACTGGTCTTCCAGGAATCAATCAGAGCGTAGACAAATTGAGACATTACTCCAATGGAGAAAATTCCGCATGGTGCTTACTGTATTCAATGCCAATGCAATTATTGTGTTTGATCAAAACTCTGAAGGTCCACAGATTACGGAATGCCTACAGATGTGCTTCGGAAACTACTACTGGTCTTCCAGGAATCGATCAAAGCGTAGACAAATTGAGACATTACTCCCATGGAGAGAATTCCGCATTGTACTCATTGTGTTCAATGCCGATGCAATTTTTGTTTTTGATCAACACTCTGAAGGTCCACAGATTACGGAATGCCTACAGATGTGCTTCGGAAACTGCTACTGGTCTTAAAGGAATCGATCAAAGCGTAGACAGTTTAAGACATTACTCCCAAGGAGAAAAGTCCGCATGGTGCTTATTGTATTCAATGCCGATAGAATTTTTGTGCTTCATCAACACTCTGAAGGTCCACATATTACGGAATGCCTACAGATGTGCTTCAGAAACAACTTCTGGACTTCCAGGGAACGATTAAAGCGTAGACAGTTTAGGACACTACTCCCATTTAGAGAAGTCCGCATGGTGACTGTTATATTCTATCCCGATGCAATTTCTGTGTTTAATCAACACTCTGAAGGAACACAGATTACAGAATGCCTCCAGATGTGCTTCGGAAACTACTACTGGTCTTCCAGGTATCGATCAAAGCGTAGACAAATTGAGACATTACTCCCATGGAGTAAAGTCCTCATGGTGCTTATTGTATTCAATGCCGGTGCAATTTTTGTGTTTCATCAACACTCTGAAGGTCCACAGATTACAGAATGCCTCCAGATGTGCTTCGGAAACAACTACTGGTCATCCAGGGAACGATCAAAGCGTAGACAGTTTAAGACATTACTCCCATGGAGAGAATTCCGCATGGTACTTATTGTATTCAATGCCGATGCAATTTTTGTGTTTGATCAACACTCCGAAGGTCCACAGATAACAGAATGCCTCCAGATGTGCTCCGGAAACTACTACTGGTTTTGCAGGTATCGATCAAAGCGTAGAAAAATTGAGACAATACTCCCATGTAGAAAAGTCCGCATGGTGCTTATTGTATTCAATGCCGATGCAATTTTTGTGTTTCATCAACACTCTGAAGGTCCACAGATTACGGAATGGTTACAGATGTGCTTCGGAAACAACTACTGGTCTTCCAGGGAACGATTAAAGCGTAGACATTTTAAGACACTACTCCCATTTAGAGAAGTCCGCATGGTGACTGTTATATTCTATCCCGATGCAATTTCTGAGTTTAATCAATACTCTGATAGAACACAGATTACAGAATGCCTACAGATGCGCTTCTGAAACAAATAATGGTCTTCCAGGGAACAATTAAAGCGTAGACAGTTTAAGACACTTCTCCCATTTAGAGAAGTCCGCATGGTGACTGTTATATTCTATCCCGATGCAATTTCTGTGTTTAATCAACACTCTGAAGGAACACAGATTACAGAATGCGTCCAGATGTGCTTCGGAAACTACTACTGGTCTTAAAGGAATCGATCAAAGCGTAGACAGTTTAAGACATTACTCCCATGGAGAAAAGTACGCATGGTGCTTATTGTATTCAATGCCGATGCAATTTTGTGTTTCATAACACTCTGAAGGTCCACAGATTACGGAATGATTACAGATGTGCTTCGGAAACAACTACTGGTCTTCCAAGGACCGATCAAAGCGTAGACAGTTTAAGACATTACTCCCATGGAAAAAAGTTCTCATTGTACTTATTGTAGTCAATGCCGTTGCAGTTTCTGTGTTTCATCATCACTCTGAAGGTCCACAGATTACAGAATGCCTCCAGATGTGCTTCGAAATCAACTACTGGTCTTCCAGGGAACGATCAAAGCGTAGACAGTTGAAGACATTAATCCCATAGAGAAAAGTACGCATGGTGCTTATTGTATTCAATGCCGATGCAATTTTGTGTTTCATCAACACTCTGAAGGTCCACAGATTACGGAATGCCTACAGATGTGCTTCGGAAACAACTACTGGTCTTCGAGGGAACGATCGAAGCGTAGACAGTTTAAGTCATTACTCCCATGGAGAAAAGTACTCAAGGTGCTTATTGTATTCAATGCCAATGCAATTTTTGTGTTTCATCAGCACTCTAATTGTCCACAGATTACAGAATGCTTCCAGATGTGATTCGGAAACTACTACTGGTCATAAAGGAATCGAGCAAAGCGTAGACAGTTTAAGACATTACACCGATGGAGAAAAGTACGCATGGTGCTTATTGTATTCAATGCCGATGCAATTATTCTGTTTCATCAACACTGAAGGTCCACATATCACGGAATGCCTCCAGATGTGCTTCGGAAACTACTACTGGTTTTCCAGGTATCGATCAAAGCGTAGACAAAATGAGACATTACTCCCATTAAGAAAAGTCCGCATGGTGCTTATTGCATTCAATGCCGGTGCAATTTTTGTGTTTCATCAACACTCTGTAGGTCCACAGATTACAGAATGCCTCCAGATGTGCTTCGGAAACTACTACTGGTCTTCCAGGAATCAATCAAAGCGTAGACAAATTGAGACATTACTCCAATGGAGAAAATTCCGCATGGTGCTTACTGTATTCAATGCCAATGCAATTATTGTGTTTGATCAAAACTCTGAAGGTCCACAGATTACGGAATGCCTACAGATGTGCTTCGGAAACTACTACTGGTCTTCCAGGAATCGATCAAAGCGTAGACAAATTGAGACATTACTCCCATGGAGAGAATTCCGCATTGTACTCATTGTGTTCAATGCCGATGCAATTTTTGTTTTTGATCAACACTCTGAAGGTCCACAGATTACGGAATGCCTACAGATGTGCTTCGGAAACTGCTACTGGTCTTAAAGGAATCGATCAAAGCGTAGACAGTTTAAGACATTACTCCCAAGGAGAAAAGTCCGCATGGTGCTTATTGTATACAATGCCGATACAATTTTTGTGCTTCATCAACACTCTGAAGGTCCACATATTACGGAATGCCTACAGATGTGCTTCAGAAACAACTTCTGGTCTTCCAGGGAACGATTAAAGCGTAGACAGTTTAGGACACTACTCCCATTTAGAGAAGTCCGCATGGTGACTGTTATATTCTATCCCGATGCAATTTCTGTGTTTAATCAACACTCTGAAGGAACACAGATTACAGAATGCCTCCAGATGTGCTTCGGAAACTACTACTGGTCTTCCAGGTATCGATCAAAGCGTAGACAAATTGAGACATTACTCCCATGGAGTAAAGTCCTCATGGTGCTTATTGTATTCAATGCCGGTGCAATTTTTGTGTTTCATCAACACTCTGAAGGTCCACAGATTACAGAATGCCTCCAGATGTGCTTCGGAAACAACTACTGGTCATCCAGGGAACGATCAAAGCGTAGACAGTTTAAGACATTACTCCCATGGAGAGAATTCCGCATGGTACTTATTGTATTCAATGCCGATGCAATTTTTGTGTTTGATCAACACTCCGAAGGTCCACAGATAACAGAATGCCTCCAGATGTGCTCCGGAAACTACTACTGGTTTTGCAGGTATCGATCAAAGCGTAGAAAAATTGAGACAATACTCCCATGTAGAAAAGTCCGCATGGTGCTTATTGTATTCAATGCCGATGCAATTTTTGTGTTTCATCAACACTCTGAAGGTCCACAGATTACGGAATGGTTACAGATGTGCTTCGGAAACAACTACTGGTCTTCCAGGGAACGATTAAAGCGTAGACATTTTAAGACACTACTCCCATTTAGAGAAGTCCGCATGGTGACTGTTATATTCTATCCCGATGCAATTTCTGAGTTTAATCAATACTCTGATAGAACACAGATTACAGAATGCCTACAGATGCGCTTCTGAAACAAATAATGGTCTTCCAGGGAACAATTAAAGCGTAGACAGTTTAAGACACTTCTCCCATTTAGAGAAGTCCGCATGGTGACTGTTATATTCTATCCCGATGCAATTTCTGTGTTTAATCAACACTCTGAAGGAACACAGATTACAGAATGCGTCCAGATGTGCTTCGGAAACTACTACTGGTCTTAAAGGAATCGATCAAAGCGTAGACAGTTTAAGACATTACTCCCATGGAGAAAAGTTGGCATGGAGTATATTTTATTCATGTATTCGGAAACTACTACTGGTCTTCCAGGAATCGATCAAAGCGTAGACTGTTTATGACATTACTCCCATGGAGAAAAGTCGGCATGGAGTATATTTTATTCAATGCCGATGCAATTTTTGTGGTTCGTCAACGTTCTGAAGGTCCACAGATTACGGAATGCATACAGATGTGATTCGGAAACTGCTACTGGTCTTATAGGGAACGACCAAAGCGTAGACAGTTTAAGACATTACTCCCATGGAGAAAAGTCGGCATGGAGTATATTTTATTCAATGCCGATGCAATTTTTGTGTTTCATCATCACTCTGATGGTCCACAGATTACAGAATGCTTCCAGATGAGCTTCGGAAACTACTACTGGTCTTCCAGGGAACAATCAAAGCGTAGCCAGTTTAAGACATTACTCCCATGGAGAAAAGTCCGCATGGTGCTTATTGTATTCAATGCCGATGCAATTTTTGTGTTTCGTCAACACCCTGAGGGTCCACAGATTACGGATTGCCTACAGATGTGCTTCAGACACTGCTACTGCTCTTACAGGGTACGATCAAATCGTAGACTGTTTAACACATTTCTCCCATGGAGAAAAGTCCGCATGGTGCCTGTTGTATTCAATCCCGAAGCAGTTTTTGTGTTTCATCAACACTCTGGTGGTCCACGGATTACAGAATGCCTCCAGATGTGCTTCGGAAACTACTACTGGTCTTCCAGGGAACGATCAAAGAATAGACAATTTAAGACATTACTCCCATGGAGAAAAGTCCGCATTGTACTTATTGTAGCCAATGCCGATGCAGTTTCTGTGCTTCATCATCACTCTGAAGGTCCACAGATCACAGAATGCCTCCAGATGTGCTTCGGAAACAACTACTGGTCTTCCAGGGAACGATCAAAGCGTAGACAGTTTAAGACATTACTCCCATGGAGAAAAGTCCGCATGGTGACTGTTTTATTCTATCCCGATGCAATTTCTGTGTTTAATCAACTCTCTGAAGGTACACAGATTACAGAACGCCTCCAGATGTGCTTCGGAAGCTACTACTGGTCTTCCAGGAATCGATCAAAGCGTAGACAGTTTAAGACATTACTCCCATGGAGAAAAGTTGGCATGGAGTATATTTTATTCAATGCCGATGCAATTTTCGTGTTTCGTCAACACTGTGAAGGTACACAGATTACGGAATGCATACAAATGTGATTCGGAAACTGCTACTGGTCTTCCAGGGAACGACCAAAGCGTAGACACTTTAAGACATTACGCACATGGAGAAAAGTCGGCATGGTGCTTATTTTCTTTAATGCCGATGCAATTTTTGTGTTTCATCAACACTCTGAAGGTCCACAGATTACGGAATGCCTACAGATGTGCTTCGGAAACTAATACTGGTTTTCAAGGAATCGATCAAAGCGTAGACAGTTTAAGACATTACTCCCAAGGAGGAAAGTCCGCATGGTGCTTATTGCATTCAATGCCGATGCAATTTTTGTGCTTCATCAACACTCTGAAGGTCCACATATTACGGAATGCCTACAGATGTGCTTCGGAAACAACTACTGGTCTTCCACTGAACGATTAAAGCGTAGACAGTTTAAGACACTACTCATATTTAGAGAAGTCCGCATGGTGACTGTCATATTCTATCCCGAAGCAATTTCTGTGTTTAATCAACACTCTGTACGAACACAGATTACAGAATGCCTCCAGATGTGCTTCGGAAACTACTAATGGCATTAAAGGAATCGATAAAATCGTAGACAGTTAAAGACATTACTCCCATGGAGAAAAGTACGCATGGTGCTTATTGTATTCAATGCGGATGCAATTTTTGTGTTTCATCAGCACTCTGAAGGTCCACATATTACGGAATGCCTACAGATGTGCTTCGGAAACAACTACTGGTCTTCGAGGGAACGATCGAAGCGTATACAGTTTAAGCCATTACTCCCATGGAGAAAAGTCCTCAAGGTGCTTATTGTATTCAATGCCGATGCAATATTTGTGTTTCATCAACACTCTGAAGATCCACAGATAACAGAATGCCTCCAGATGTGCTTCGGAAACTACTACTGGTTTTCCAGGTATCGATCAAAGCGTAGACAAATTGAGACACTACTCCCATGGAGAAAAGTCCCCATGGTGATTATTGTATTCAATGCCGATGCAATTTTTGTGTTTCATCAACTCTCTGAAGGTCCACAGATTACAGAATGCCTCCAGATGTGCTTCGGAAACAACTACTGGTCATCCAAGGAACGATCAAAGCGTAGACAGTTTAAGACATTACTCCCATGGAGAGAATTCCGCATGGTACTTATTGTATTCAATGCCGATGCAATTTTTGTGTTTCATCAACTCTCTGAAGGTCCACCGATTACAGAATGCCTACAGATGTGCTTCAGAAACTACTACTAGTCTTCCAGGAATCGATCAAAGCGTAGACAGTTTAAGACATTATTCCCATGGTGAAAAGTCCGCATGGTGCTTATTGTATTCATTGCCGATGCAATTTTTGTGTTTCTTCAACTCTCTGAAGGTCCACGGATTACAGAATGCCTCAAGAAATGCTTCGGAAACTACTACTGTTTTTCCAGGAATCGATCAAAGCGTAGACAGTTTATGACATTACTCCCATGGAGAAAAGTCCGCATGGTGATTATTGTATTCAATGCCGATGCAATTTTTGTGTTTCATCAACACTCTGAAGGTCCACAGATTACGGAATGCCTACAGATGTGCTTCGGAAACTACTACTGGTCTTCCAGGGAACGATCAAAGCGCAGACAGTTTAAGACACTACTCCCATTTAGAAAAGTCCTCATGGTGACTCGTTATATTCCATCCCGATGCCATTTCTGTGTTTTAATCAACACTCTGAGGGACACAGATTACAGAATGCCTCCAGATGTGCTTCGGAAACTACTACTGGTCTTAAAGCAACCAATCGAAGCGTAGACAGTTTAAGACATTACTCCCATGGAGAAAAATCCGCGTGGTGCCTATTGTATTCATTGCCGATGCAATTTTTGTGTTTCATCAACACTCTGAAGTTCCACAGATTACAGAATGCATCCAGATGTGCTTCGGAAACAACTACTGGTCATCCAGGGAACGATCAAAGCGTAGACAGTTTAAGACATTACTCCCATGGAGAGAATTCCGCATTGTACTCATTGTATTCAATGCCGATGCAATTTTTGTGTTTGATCAACACTCTGAAGGTCCACAGATTACGGAATGCCTACAGATGTGCTTCGGAAACTGCTAACGGTCTTTCATGGAACGATCAAATCGTAGACAGTTTATGACATTACTCCCATGGAGAAAAGTCTGCATGGTGCCTATTGTATTCAAACCCGATGCAGTTTCTGTGTTTCATCACACTCTGATGGTACACAGATTACAGAATGCCTCCAGATGTGCTTCGGAAACTGCTACTGGTCTTCCATCGAACGGTCAATGCGTAGACAGTTTAAGACATTATTCCCATGTAGAAAAGTCCGCATGGTGCTTATTGTAATCAATGCCGATGCAATTTTTGTGTTTCATCAACACTCTGAAGGTCCACAGATTATGGAATGCCTACAGATGTGCTTCGGAAACTACTACTGGTCATCAAGGGAACGATCAAAGCGTAGACTATTTAAGTCATTACTCCCACAGAGAAAAGACGGCATGGTGCTTATTGTATTCATGCCGATGCAATTTTTGTGTTTCATCAACACTCTGAAGGTCCACAGATTACGGAATGCCTACAGATGTGCTTCGAAAACTGATACTGGTCTTCCAGGGAAAGATCAAAGCGTAGACAGTTTAAGACATTACTCCCATGGAGAAAAGTCCGCATGGTGCCTGTTGTATTCAATCTTGATGCAGTTTCTGTGTTTCATCAACTTTCTGATGGTCCACAGATTACAGAATGCCTCCAGATGTGCTTCGAAAACTAGTAATGGTCTTCCAGGGAACAATCAAAGCGTAGACAGTTTAAGACATTTCTCCCTTGGAGAAAATCCCGCATGGTGCTTATTGTATTCAACGCCGATGCAATTTTTGTGTTTCATCAACACTCTGAGGGTCCACAGATTACGGAATGCCAACAGATGTGCTTCAGAAACTGCTACTGGTCTTACAGGGTACGATCAAAGCGTAGACAGTGTAAGACATTACTCCCATGGAGGAAAGTCCGCATGGTGCCTGTAGTATTCAATCCCGATGCAGTTTCTGTGTTTCATCAACACTCTGATGGTCTACAGATTACAGAATGCCTCCAGATGTGCTTCGGAAACTACTACTGGTCTTCTAGAGAACGATCAAAGCGTAGACAGTTAAACACATTACTACCATCTAGAAAAGTCCGCATGGTGACTGTTATATTCTATCCCGATGCAATTTTTGTGTTTAGTCAACACTGTGAAGGTACATAGATTACAGAATGCCTCCAGATGTGCTTCGGAAACAACTAGTTATCTTCCACTATTCGATCAAACCGTAGACAGTTTAAGACTTTACTCCCATGGAGAAAAGTCCGCATGGTGCTTATTGTAATCAATGCCGATGCAATTTTTGTGTTTCATTAACACTCTGAAGGTCCACAGATTACGGAATGCCTCCAGATGTGCTTCGGAAACTACTAATGGTCTTCCAGGGTGCGATCAAAGCGTAGACAGTTAAAGACATTACTCCCAAGGAGAAAAGTCCGCATGGTGCGTATTGTATTCAATGCCAATGCAATTTTTGTGTTTCATCAACACTCTGAAGGTCCACAGATTACGGAATGCCTACAGATGTGCTTCAGAAACTGCTACTGGTCTTACAGGGTACGATCAAAGCGTAGACAGTTTAAGACATTACTCCCATGGAGAAAAGTCCGCATGGTAACTGTTGTATTCTATCCAGATGCAGTTTCTGCGTTTCATCAACACTCTGATGGTCTACAGATTACAGAATGCCTCCAGATGTGCTTCGGAAACTACTACTGGTCTTCCAGGGAACAATCAAAGCCTAGACAGTTAAAGACATTACTCCCATGGAGAAGAGCCCGCATGTTACTTATTGTATTCAATGCCGATGCAATTTTTGTGTTTCATCAACACTCTGAGGGTCCACAGATTACGGAATGCCTACAGATGTGCTTCAGAAACTGCTACCGGTCTTTCAGGGAACGATCAAAGCGTAGACAGTTTAAGACATTACTCCCATGGAAAGAAGTTCGCATTGTACTTATTGTAGTCAATGCCGATGCAGTTTCTGTGTTTCATCATCACTCTGAAAGTCCACAGATTACAGAATGCCTCCAGATGTGCTTCGGAATCAACTACTGGTCTTCCAGGGAGCGATCAAAGCGTAGACAGTTTAAGACATTACTCCTAAGGAGAAAAGACCGCATGGTGCTCATTGTATTCAATGCCGATGCAAATTTTGTGTTTCATCAACACTCTGAAGGTCCACAGATTACGGAATGCCTACAGATGTGCTTCGGAAACTGCTAACGGTCTTTCATGGAACGATCAAATCGTAGACAGTTTATGACATTACTCCCATGGAGAAAAGTCTGCATGGTGCCTATTGTATTCAAACCCGATGCAGTTTCTGTGTTTCATCACACTCTGATGGTACACAGATTACAGAATGCCTCCAGATGTGCTTCGGAAACTACTACTGGTCTTCCATCGAACGGTCAATGCGTAGACAGTTTAAGACATTATTCCCATGGAGAAAAGTCCGCATGGTGCTCTGATGGTACACAGATTACAGAATGCTTCCAGATGTGCTTCGTAAACTACTCCTGGTCTTCCATCTAACGGTCAATGCGTAGACAGTTTAAGACATTATTCGCATGGGGAAAACTCCGCATGGTGCTTATTGTAATCAATGCCGATGCAATTTTTGTGTTTCATCAACACTCTGAATGTCCACAGATTACGGAATGCCTACAGATGTGCTTCGGAAACTACTACTGGTCTTCAAGGGAACGATCAAAGCGTAGACTATTTAAGTCATTACTCCTACAGAGAAAAGACCGCATGGTGCTTATTGTATTCATGCCGATGCAATTTTTGTGTTTCATCAACACTCTGAAGGTCCACAGATTACAGAATGCCTCCAGATGTGCTTCGAAAACTAGTAATGGTCTTCCAGGGAACAATCAAAGCGTAGACAGTTTTAAACATTTCTCCCTTGGAGAAAAGCCCGCATGGAGCTTATTGTATTCAACGCCGGTGCAATTTTTGTGTTTCATCAACACTCTGAAGTTCCACAGATTACGGAATGATTACAGATGTGCTTCGGAAACAACTACTGGTCTTACAGGGAACGATTAAAGCGTAGACAGTTTAAGACACTACTCCCATTTAGAGAAGTCCGCATGGTGACTGCTATATTCTATCCCGATGCAATTTCTGTGTTTAATCAACACTCTGATAGAACACAGATTACAGAATGCCTACAGATGCGCTTCTGAAACAAATAATGGTCTTCCAGGGAACAATTAAAGCGTAGACAGTTTAAGACACTTCTCCCATTTAGAGAAGTCCGCATGGTGACTGTTATATTCTATCTCGATGCAATTTCTGTGTTTAATCAACACTCTGAAGGAACACAGATTACAGAATGCCTCCAGATGTGCTTCGGAACTACTACTGGTCTTAAAGGAATCGATCAAAGCGTAGACAGTTTAAGACATTACTCCCATGGAGAAAAGTACGCATGGTGCTTATTGTATTCAATGCCGATGCAGTTTTTGTGTTTCATCAACACTCTGAAGGTCCACAGATTACGGAATGATTACAGATGTGCTTCGGAAACAACTACTGGTCTTCCAGGGAACGATTAAAGCGTAGACAGATTAAGACACTACTCCCATTTAGAGAAGTCCGCCTGGTGACTGTTATATTCTATCCCGATGCAGTTTCTGTGTTTAATCAACACTCTGAGGGACACAGATTACAGAATGCCTCCAGATGTGCTTCGCAAACTACTACTGGTCTTAAAGCAACCAATCAAAGCGTAGACAGTTTAAGACATTACTCCCATGGAGAAAAATCCGCGTGGTGCATATTGTATTCATTGCCGATGCAATTTTTGTGTTTCATCAACACTCTGAAGTTCCACAGATTACAGAATGCATCCAGATGTGCTTCAGAAACAACTACTGGTCTTCCATCGAACGGTCAATGCGTAGACAGTTTAAGACATTATTCGCATGGGGAAAACTCCGCATGGTGCTTATTGTAATCAATGCCGATGCAATTTTTGTGTTTCATCAACACTCTGAATGTCCACAGATTACGGAATGCCTACAGATGTGCTTCGGAAACTACTACTGGTCTTCAAGGGAACGATCAAAGCGTAGACAGTTTAAGACATTACTCCCATGGAGAGAATTCCGCATTGTACTCATTGTATTCAATGCCGATGCAATTTTTGTGTTTGATCAACACCCTGAAGGTCCACAGATTACGGAATGCCTACAGATGTGCTTCGGAAACTGCTAACGGTCTTTCATGGAACGATCAAATCGTAGACAGTTTATGACATTACTCCCATGGAGAAAAGTCTGCATGGTGCCTATTGTATTCAAACCCGATGCAGTTTCTGTGTTTCATCACACTCTGATGGTACACAGATTACAGAATGCCTCCAGATGTGCTTCGGAAACTGCTACTGGTCTTCCATCGAACGGTCAATGCGTAGACAGTTTAAGACATTATTCCCATGGAGAAAAGTCCGCATGGTGCTTATTGTAATCAATGCCGATGCAATTTTTGTGTTTCATCAACACTCTGAAGGTCCACAGATTACGGAATGCCTACAGATGTGCTTCGGAAACTGCTACTGGTCATCAAGGGAACGATCAAAGCGTAGACTATTTAAGTCATTACTCCCACAGAGAAAAGACGGGATGGTGCTTATTGTATTCATGCCGATGCAATTTTTGTGTTTCATCAACACTCTGAAGGTCCACAGATTACGGAATGCCTACAGATGTGCTTCGAAAACTGATACTGGTCTTCCAGGGAAAGATCAAAGCGTAGACAGTTTAAGACATTACTCCCATGGAGAAAAGTCCGCATGGTGCCTGTTGTATTCAATCCCGATGCAGTTTCTGTGTTTCATCTACTTTCTGATGGTCCACAGATTACAGAATGCCTCCAGATGTGCTTCGAAAACTAGTAATGGTCTTCCAGGGAACAATCAAAGCGTAGACAGTTTAAGACATTTCTCCCTTGGAGAAGAGCCCGCATGGTGCTTATTGTATTCAACGCCGATGCAATATTTGTGTTTCATCAACACTCTGAGGGTCCACAGATTACGGAATGCCAACAGATGTGCTTCAGAAACTGCTACTGGTCTTACAGGGTACGATCAAAGCGTAGACAGTGTAAGACATTACTCCCATGGAGAAAAGTCCGCATGGTGCCTGTAGTATTCAATCCCGATGCAGTTTCTGTGTTTCATCAACACTCTGATGGTCTACAGATTACAGAATGCCTCCAGATGTGCTTCGGAAACTACTACTGGTCTTCCAGAGAACGATCAAACCGTAGACAGTTAAAGACATTACTACCATCTAGAAAAGTCCGCATGGTGACTGTTATATTCTATCCCGATGCAATTTTTGTGTTTAGTCAACACTGTGAAGGTACATAGATTACAGAATGCCTCCAGATGTGCTTCGGAAACAACTAGTTATCTTCCACTATTCGATCAAACCGTAGACAGTTTAAGACTTTACTCCCATGGAGAAAAGTCCGCATGGTGCTTATTGTAATCAATGCCGATGCAATTTTTGTGTTTCATCAACACTCTGAAGGTCCACAGATTACGGAATGCCTACAGATGTGCTTCAGAAACTGCTACTGGTCTTACAGGGTACGATCAAAGCGTAGACAGTTTAAGACATTACTCCCATGGAGAAAAGTCCGCATGGTAACTGTTGTATTCTATCCCGATGCAGTTTCAGCGTTTCATCAACACTCTGATGGTCTACAGATTACAGAATGCCTCCAGATGTGCTTCGGAAACTACTACTGGTCTTCCATCGAACGGTCAATGCGTAGACAGTTTAAGACATTATTCCCATGGAGAAAAGTCCGCATGGTGCTCTGATGGTACACAGATTACAGAATGCTTCCAGATGTGCTTCGTAAACTACTACTGGTCTTCCATCGAACGGTCAATGCGTAGACAGTTTAAGACATTATTCGCATGGCGAAAACTCCGCATGGTGCTTATTGTAATCAATGCCGATGCAATTTTTGTGTTTCATCAACACTCTGAATGTCCACAGATTACGGAATGCCTACAGATGTGCTTCGGAAACTACTACTGGTCTTCAAGGGAACGATCAAAGCGTAGACTATTTAAGTCATTACTCCTACAGAGAAAAGACCGCATGGTGCTTATTGTATTCATGCCGATGCAATTTTTGTGTTTCATCAACACTCTGAAGGTCCACAGATTACAGAATGCCTCCAGATGTGCTTCGAAAACTAGTAATGGTCTTCCAGGGAACAATCAAAGCGTAGACAGTTTTAAACATTTCTCCCTTGGAGAAAAGCCCGCATGGTGCTTATTGTATTCAACGCCGGTGCAATTTTTGTGTTTCATCAACACTCTGAAGGTCCACAGATTACGGAATGATTACAGATGTGCTTCGGAAACAACTACTGGTCTTCCAGGGAACGATTAAAGCGTAGACAGTTTAAGACACTACTCCCATTTAGAGAAGTCCGCCTGGTGACTGTTATATTCTATCCCGATACAATTTCTGTGTTTAATCAACACTCTGAAGGAACACAGATTACAGAATGCCTACAGATGCGCTTCGGAAACAAATAATGGTCTTCCAGGGAACAATTAAAGCTTAGACAGTTTTAGCCATTACTCCCAAGGAGAAAAGCCCGCGTGGTGCATATTGTTTTCATTGCCGATGCAATTTTTGTGTTTCATCAACACTCTGAAGTTCCACAGATTACGGAATGCCTACAGATGTGCATCGGAAACTATTACTGGTCTTCCAGGAATCAATCAAAGCGTAGACAAATTGAGACATTACTCCAATGGAGAAAATTCCGCATGGTGCTTATTGTATTCAATGCCAATGCAATTTTTGTGTTTGATCAAAACTCTGAAGGTCCACAGATTACGGAATGCCTACAGATGTGCTTCGGAAACTACTACTGGTCTTCCAGGAATCGATCAATGCGTAGACAAATTGAGACATTACTCCCATGGAGAGAATTCCGCATTGTACTCATTGTATTCAATGCCGATGCAATTTTTGTGTTTGATCAACACTCTGAAGGTCCACAGATTACGGAATGCCTACAGATGTGCTTCGGAAACTGCTACTGGTCTTCCAGAGAACGATCAGGGCGTAGACTGTTTGACACATTACTCCCATGGATAAAAGTCCGCATGGTGACAGTTATATTCTATCCCGATGCAATTTCAGTGTTTAATCGACACTCTGAAGGTACACAGATTAAGGAATGCCTACAGATGTGCTTCGGAAACTGACACTGTTCTTCCAGGGACCGACCAAAGCATAGACAGTTTAAGACATTGCTCCCATGGAAAAAAGTTCGCATTGTACTTATTGTAGTCAATGCCGATGCAGTTTCTGTGTTTCATCATCACTCAGAGGGTCCACAGTTTACAGAATGCCTCCAGATGTGCTTCGGAATCAACTACTGGTCCTCCAGTTAACGATCAAAGCGTAGACAGCTTAAGACATTACTCCCAAGGAGAAAAGTCCGCATGGTGCTTATTGCATTCAATGCCGATGCAATTTTTGTGCTTCATCAACACTGTGAAGGTCCACATATTACGGAATGCCTACAGATGTGCTTCGGAAACAACTACTGGTCCTCCACTGAACGATTAAAGCGTAGACAGTTTAAGACACTACTCCCATTTAGGGAAGTCCGCATGGTGACTGTCATATTCTATCCCGAAGCAATTTCTGTGTTTAATCAACACTCTGAAGGAACACAGATTACAGAATGCCTCCAGATGTGCTTCGGAAACTACTAATGGCATTAAAGGAATCGATAAAAGCGTAGACAGTTAAAGACATTACTCCCATGGAGAAAAGTACGCATGGTGCTTATTGTATTCAATGCGGATGCAATTTTTGTGTTTCATCAGCACTCTGAAGGTCCACATATTACGGAATGCCTACAGATGTGCTTCGGAAACAACTACTGGTCTTCGAGGGAACGATCGAAGCGTAGACAGTTTAAGCCATTACTCCCATGGAGAAAAGTCCTCAAGGTTCTTATTGTATTCAATGCCGATGCAATATTTGTGTTTCATCAACACTCTGAAGATCCACAGATAACAGAATGCCTCCAGATGTGCTTCGGAAACTACTACTGGTTTTCCAGGTATCGATCAAAGCGTAGACAAATTGAGACACTACTCCCATGGAGAAAAGTCCCCATGGTGATTATTGTATTCAATGCCGATGCAATTTTTGTGTTTAAGACATTACTCCCATGGAGAGAATTCCGCATGGTACTTATTGTATTCAATGCCGATGCAATTTTTGTGTTTCATCAACTCTCTGAAGGTCCACCGATTACAGAAAGCCTACAGATGTGCTTCAGAAACTACTACTAGTCTTCCAGGAATCGATCAAAGCGTAGACAGTTTAAGACATTATTCCCATGGAGAAAAGTCCGCATGGTGCTTATTGTATTCATTGCCGATGCAATTTTTGTGTTTCTTCAACTCTCTGAAGGTCCACGGATTACAGAATGCCTCAAGATATGCTTCGGAAACTACTACTGGTTTTCCAGGAATCGATCAAAGCGTAGACAGTTTAAGACATTACTCCCATGGAGAAAAGTCCGCATGGTGATTATTGTATTCAATGCCGATGCAATTTTTGTGTTTCATCAACACTCTGAAGGTCCACAGATTACGGAATGCCTACAGATGTGCTTCGGAAACTACTACTGGTCTTCCAGGGAACGATCAAAGCGCAGACAGTTTAAGACATTTCTCCCTTGGAGAAAAGTCCGCATGGTGCTTATTGTATTCAATCCCGATGCAATTTTTGTGCTTCATCAACACTTTGAAGGTCAACAGATTACGGAATGATTACAGATGTGCTTCGGAAGCAACTACTGGTCTTCCAGGGAACGATTAAAGCGCAGACAGTTTAAGACACTACTCCCATTTAGAAAAGTCCGCATGGTGACTCGTTATATTCCATCCCGATGCCATTTCTGTGTTTTAATCAACACTCTGAGGGACACAGATTACAGAATGCCTCCAGATGTGCTTCGGAAACTACTACTGGTCTTAAAGCAATCAATCAAAGCGTAGACAGTTTAAGACATTACTCCCATGGAGAAAAATCCGCGTGGTGCATATTGTATTCATTGCCGATGCAATTTTTTGTGTTTCATCAACACTCTGAAGTTCCACAGATTACAGAATGCATCCAGATGTGCTTCGGAAACAACTACTGGTCATCCAGGGAACGATCAAAGCGTAGACAGTTTAAGACATTACTCCCATGGAGAGAATTCCGCATTGTACTCATTATATTCAATGCCGATGCAATTTTTGTGTTTGATCAACACTCTGAAGGTCGACAGATTACGGAATGACTACAGATGTGCTTCGGAAACTGCCACTGGTCTCCCAGGGAACGATCAAGGCGTAGACTGTTTGACACATTACTCTCATGGATAAAAGTCCGCATGGTGACAGTTATATTCTATCCCGATGCAATTTCAGTGTTTAATCGACACTTTGAAGGTACACAGATTAAGGAATGCCTACAGATGTGCTTCGGAAACTGATACTGGTCTTCCAGGGACCGATCAAAGCGTAGATAGTTTAAGACATTACTCCCATGGAAAAAAGTTCGCATTGTAATTATTGTAGTCAATGCCGATGCAGTTTCCTGGTTTCATCATCACTCTGAAGGTCCACAGATTACAGAATGCCTCCAGATGTGCTTCGGAATCAACTACTGGTCTTCCAGGGAGCGATCAAAGCGTAGACAGTTTAAGACATTACTCCTAAGGAGAAAAGTCCGCATGGTGCTCATTGTATTCAGTGCTGATGCAGTTTCTGTGTTTCATCACACTCTGCTGGTACACAGATTACAGAATGACTCCAGATGTGCTTCGGAAACTACTACTGGTCTTCCATCAAACGGTCAATGCGTAGACAGTTTAAGACATTATTCCCATGGAGAAAAGTCCGCGGTGCTTATTGTAATCAATGCCGATGCAATTTTTGTGTTTCATCAACACTCTGAAGGTCCACAGATTACGGAATGCCTACAGATGTGCTTCGGAAACTACTACTGGTCATCAAGGGAACGATCAAAGCGTAGACTATTTAAGTCATTACTCAAACAGAGAAAAGACCGCATGGTGCTTATTGTATTCATGCCGATGCAATTTTTGTGTTTCATCAACACTCTGAAGGTCCACAGATTACGGAATGCCTACAGATGTGCTTCGAAAACTGCTACTGGTCTTCCAGGGAAAGATCAAAGCGTAGACAGTTTAAGACATTACTCCCATGGAGAAAAGTCCGCATGGTGCCTGTAGTATTCAATCCCGATGCAGTTTCCGTGTTTCATCAACACTCTGATGGTCTACAGATTACAGAATGCCTCCAGATGTGCTTCGGAAACTACTACTGGTCTTCCAGAGAACGATCAAAGCGTAGACAGTTAAAGACATTACTACCATCTAGAAAAGTCCGCATGGTGACTGTTATATTCTATCCCGATGAAATTTTTGTGTTTAGTCAACACTGTGAAGGTACATAGATTACAGAATGCCTCCAGATGTGCTTCGGAAACAACTAGTTATCTTCCACTATTCGATCAAACCGTAGACAGTTTAAGACTTTACTCCCATGGAGAAAAGTCCTCATGGTGCTTCTTGTAGTCAATGCCGATGCAATTTTTGTGTTTCATCAACACTCTGAAGGTCCACAGATTACGGAATGCCTCCAGATGTGCTTCGGAAACTACTAATGGTCTTCCAGGGTGCGATCAAAGCGTAGACAGTTAAAGACATTACTCCCAAGGAGAAAAGTCCGCATGGTGCGTATTGTATTCAATGCCGATGCAATTTTTGTGTTTCATCAACACTCTGAAGGTCCACAGATTACGGAATGCCTACAGATGTGCTTCAGAAACTGCTACTGGTCTTACAGGGTACGATCAAAGCGTAGACAGTTTAAGACATTACTCCCATGTAGAAAAGTCCGCATGGTAACTGTTGTATTCTATCCCGATGCAGTTTCTGCGTTTCACCAACACTCTGATGGTCTATAGATTACAGAATGCTTCCAGATGTGCTTCGGAAACTACTACTGGTCTTCCAGGGAACAATCAAAGCGTAGACAGTTAATGACATTACTCCCATGGAGAAAAGCCCGCATGTTACTTATTGTATTCAATGCCGATGCAATTTTTGTGTTTCATCAACACTCTGAGGGTCCACAGATTACGGAATGCCTACAGATGTGCTTCAGAAACTGCTACCGGTCTTTCAGGGAACGATCAAAGCGTAGACAGTTTAAGACATTACTCCCATGGAAAAAAGTTCGCATTGTACTTATTGTAGTCAATGCCGATGCAGTTTCTGTGTTTCATCATCACTCTGAAGGTCCACAGATTACAGAATGCCTCCAGATGTGCTTCGGAATCAACTACTGGTCTTCCAGGGAGCGATCAAAGCGTAGACAGTTTAAGACATTACTCCTAAGGAGAAAAGACCGCATGGTGCTCATTGTATTCAATGCCGATGCAAATTTTGTGTTTCATCAACACTCTGAAGGTCCACAGATTACGGAATGCCTACAGATGTGCTTCGGAAACTGCTAACGGTATTTCATGGAACGATCTAATCGTAGACAGTTTATGACATTACTCCCATGGAGAAAAGTCTGCATGGTGACTGTTGTATTCAAACCCGATGCAGTTTCTGTGTTTCATCAACACTCTGATGGTACACAGATTACAGAATGCTTCCAGATGTGCTTCGTAAACTACTACTGGTCTTCCATCGAACGGTCAATGCGTAGACAGTTTAAGACATTATTCCCATGGGGAAAACTCCGCATGGTGCTTATTGTAATCAATGCCGATGCAATTTTTGTGTTTCATCAACACTCTGAAGGTCCACAGATTACGGAATGCCTACAGATGTGCTTCGGAAACTACTACTGGTCTTCAAGGGAACGATCAAAGCGTAGACTATTTAAGTCATTACTCCTACAGAGAAAAGACCGCATGGTGCTTATTGAATTCATGCCGATGCAATTTTTGTGTTTCATCAACACTCTGAAGGTCCACAGATTACAGAATGCCTCCAGATGTGCTTTGAAAACTAGTAATGGTCTTCCAGGGAACAATCAAAGCGTAGACAGTTTTAAACATTTCTCCCTTGGAGAAAAGTCCGCATGGTGCTTATTGTATTCAACGCCGATGCAAATTTTGTGTTTCATCAACACTCTGAGGGTCCACAGATTACGGAATGCCTACAGATGTGCTTCAGAAACTGATACTCGTCTTTCAGGGTACGATCAAAGCGTAGACAGTGTAAGACATTACTCCCATGGAGAAAAGTCCGCATGGTGCCTGTAGTATTCAATCCCGATGCAGTTTCTGTGTTTCATCAACACTCTGATGGTCTACAGATTACAGAATGCCTCCAGATGTGGTTCGGAAACTAGTACTGGTCTTCCAGAGAACGATCAAAGCGTAGACAGTTAAAGACATTACTACCATCTATAAAAGTCCGCATGGTGACTGTTATATTCTATCCCGATGCAATTTTTGTGTTTAGTCAACACTGTGAAGGTACATAGATTACAGAATGCCTCCAGATGTGCTTCGGAAACAACTAGTTATCTTCCACTATTCGATCAAACCGTAGACAGTTTAAGACTTTACTCCCTTGGAGAAAAGTCCGCATGGTGCTTATTGTAATCAATGCCGATGCAATTTTTGTGTTTCATCAACACTCTGAAGGTCCACAGATTACGGAATGCCTACAGATGTGCTTCGGAAACTGCTACTGGTCTTCCAGGGAACGATCAAAGCGTAGACTGTTTAAGACATTACTCCCTTGTAGAAAAGTATGCATGGTGCCTGTTGTATTCAATCCCGATTCTGTTTCTGTGTTTCATCAACACTCCGATGGTACACAGATTACAGAATGCCTCCAGATGTCCTTCGGAAACTACTACTGGTCTTCCAGGAATCGATCAAATCGTACACAGTTTAAGAAACTACTCCCATGGGGAAAATACCGCATGGTACTTATTGAATTCAATGCCGATGCAATGTTTGTGTTTCATCAACACTCTGAAGGTTCACAGATTACGGAATTCCTACAGATGTGCTTCGGAGACTGCTACTGGTTTTCCAGGAATCGATCAAAGCGTAGACAATTTAAGACTTTACTCCCACGGAGAAAAATCCGCATGGTGCTTATTGTATTCAATGCCGATGCAATTTTTGTGTTTCATTAACACTCTGAGGGTCCACAGATTACCGAATGCCTACAGATGTGCTTCAGAAACTGCTACTGGTCTTACAGGGTACGATCAAAGTGTAGACAGTTTAAGACATTACTCCCATGGAGAAAAGTCCGCATGGTGCCTGTTGTATTCTATCCCGATGCAGTTTCTGTGTTTCATCAACACTCTGATGGTCCACAGATTATAGAATGCCTCCAGATGTGCTTCGGAAACTACTACTGGTCTTCCAGGGTGCGATCAAAGCGTAGACAGTTTATGACATTACTCCCAAGGAGAAAAGTCCGCATGGTGCTTATTGTATTCAATGCAGATGCAATTTTGTGTTTCATCAACACTCTGAAGGTCCACAGATTACGGAATGCCTACAGATGTGCTTCGGAAACTGCTAGTGGTCTTCCAGGGAACGATCAAAGCGTAGACAGCTTAAGACATTACTCCCATGGAGAAAAGTCAATATGGTGCCTGTAGTATTCAATCCCGATGCAGTTTCTGTATTTCATCAACACTCTGATGGTCTACAGATTACAGAATGCCTCCAGATGTGCTTCGGAAACTACTAATGGTCTTCCAGGGAACAATCAAAGCGTAGACAGTTTAAGACATTACTCCGAAGGAGAAAAGTCCGCATGGTGCTCATTGTATTCAGGGCCGATGCAATATTTGTGTTTCATCAACATTCTGAAGGTCCACAGATTACGGAATGCCTACAGATGTGCTTCGGAAACTACTACTGGTCTTCCAGGGTGCGATCAAAGCGTAGACAGTTTAAGACTTTACTCCCAAGGAGAAAAGTCCGCATGGTGCTTATTGTATTCAATGATGATGCAATTTTTGTGTTTTCCAACACTCTGAAGTTCCACAGATTACGGAATGCCTACAGATGTGCTTCGGAAACTGCTACCGGTCTTTCAGGGAACGATCAAAGCGTAGACAGATTATGACATAACTCCCATGGAGAAAAGTCTGCATGGTGCCTGTTGCATTCAATTCCGATGCAGTTTCTTTGTTTCATCAACAATCTGAAGGTCCAGAGACTGCGGAATGCCTACGGATGTGCTTTGGAAACAGCTACTGGTCTTCCAGGGAACGATCAAAGCGTAGACAGTTTAAGACATTACTCCCATGTAGAAAAGTCTGCATGGTGCCTGTTGTATTCAATCCCGATGCAGTTTCTGTGTTTCATCAACACTCCGATGGTCTACAGATTACAGAATGCCTCCAGATTTGCTTCGGAAACTACTACTGGTCTTCCAGGGAACAATCTAAGCGTAGACAGTTAAAGACATTACTCCCATGGATAAAAGCCAGCATGGTACTTATTGTATTCAATGCCGATGCAATTTTTGTGTTTCATCAACACTCTGAAAGTCTACAGTTTACGGGATGCCTACAGATGTGCTTCGGAAACTACTACTGGTCTTCAAGGGAACGATCAAAGCGTAGACAATTTAAGACTTTACTCCCAAGGAGAAAAATCCGCATGGTGCTTATTGTATTCAATGCCAATGCAATTTTTGTGTTTCATCAACACTCTGAAGGTCCACAGATTACGGAATGCCTACAGATGTGCTTCAGAAACTGCTACTGGTCTTACAGGGTACGATCAAAGCGTAGACAGTTTAAGACATTACTCCCATGGAGAAAAGTCCGCATGGTAACTGTTGTATTCTATCCCGATGCAGTTTCTGTGTTTCATCAACACTCTGATGGTCTACAGATTACAGAATGCCTCAAGATGTGCTTCGGAAACTACTACTGGTCTTCCAGGGAACAATCAAAGCGTAGATAGTTAAAGACATTACTCCCATGGAGAAAAGCCCGCATGGTACTTATTGTATTCAATGCCGATGCAATTTTTGTGTTTCATCAACACTCTGAGGGTCCACAGATTACGGAATGCCTAGAGATGTGCTTCAGAAACTGCTACTGGTCTTACAGGGTACGATCAAAGTGTAGACAGTTTAAGACATTACTCCCAAGGAGAAAAGTCCGCATGGTACTTATTGTACTCTATGCCGATGCAATTTTGGTGTTTCATCAACACTCTGAAGGTCCACAGATTACGGAATGCCTACAGATGTACTTCGGAAAATGCTACCGGTCTTCAGGGTACGATCAAAGCGTAGACAGTTTAAGACATTACTCCCATGGAGAAAAGTCCGCATGGTAACTGTTGTATTCTATCCCGATGCAGTTTCTGTGTTTCATCAACACTCTGATGGTCTACAGATTACAGAATGCCTCAAGATGTGCTTCGGAAACTACTACTGGTCTTCCAGGGAACAATCAAAGCGTAGATAGTTAAAGACATTACTCCCATGGAGAAAAGCCTGCTCAGAAAAGAAAACTCGCCAAGAGTGGGGTTACCCTGAGGGAAGATCTGACGCGCGAAAGACTAAAAGTTTTGAACGCTGCGATCACACAGTTCGGCCTTCAAAATGTATGGAGCCAGGACGGCAGGATCGTAGTCAAGACGGAAGGAGGGAGGAAAACGG
Organism: Schistocerca gregaria; assembly: GCF_023897955.1. Lineage (NCBI taxonomy): Eukaryota > Metazoa > Arthropoda > Insecta > Orthoptera > Acrididae > Schistocerca > Schistocerca gregaria. The sequence goes on along the minus strand of NC_064928.1, from coordinate 49,458,161 downwards.
TGACGAACATGTTCGAACTGAAAGACTGAGCGAAATCTCGCGAGACACAAAGTCTCATATTGTAATCTGTCTAATATAAGTTAATTTTTATTCTTTCTTTTCATGTTTTAGCTTAAATATAGCTCCGTTATTTCTATAAGTACCATAAGTACTCTATTTAAAATCAGTCAATTATTTCACATAAATATTGTTTCTTTATTTGTCTGTCATAAGTGCTCATGTATACTCATATTGTCAGTTAAATGGGAATTAACATTCTCCATTAACAGGAATCTCCTTACAACCGCCTTTCTATATCTGTTATTTTCATCTTCGCCACTACTACTACTACTACTATTATCTTTTTCGTAACCACTACTGCCACTTTCCATCTTTCTTTTCGCTCCCTTCTCCGATACTTCCAGCGTGTTTTTCACCTTTAGTTCACAGACGCTTGAGTCAGTCACGACCTTGGACACCTGTAAACATGTCTTCCCCCGCGAAATCCAGCTTTTGTCCCTCTTCCGGCCAGCAGGTAAACGGAGCGCGCTCGGTCCTACAGGCGGCCACAATGGGACGGACCGGTTCCGGCGGCGGGCTCTTTGTGGCCCACGCGAACGCGCAGTCGCTAACGGCTCACTTCGACGAGTTCTGTGACCTGTTCTGCCAATCGCTGTTCCACATTATCCTCGTCTCTGAAACTTGGTTGAAACCAAACATTTCTTCCGACGCTATCCGAATCGCTGGTTACTCTCTCCTAAGGGCAGATCGTGAAACACGACGCGGGGGTGGTGTGGGTGCCTATGTTCGCTCTGATCTGACACCTACTGTACTATGCACATCGGATGCAAAGGGCGAAGGAGAAGCAGAGTTCTTGTTTTTCGAAATAAATACATCAAATCAGAAACTGCTAATTGGAGTAATCTATAAACCTCCAAACGTCGGTGCCATGTCCTCCTTTCAGTCTGCCCTGTCCTCACTCGTGACACAGTATGAACACATAATCATTATGGGCGACACAAACATCGACTTACAGTTAAAATCTCCCTCTGCCGAAAAACTAAGGCGACTGTTCCACTCCAATGATATGAGTTTAACACCGCTGGACCCAACTCACCACACGTCACACAGCCACACACTCATAGATATAATAGCAACAAAGCGACCAGATAAAATAATCCGCGCCAATCAGACATCCGCTCCGGGACTCTCTGCTCATGACGTGATATTCTTAAATTACTCAGTGCATACTACCAAAGAAAAATCTCACCTGGTAACCTACAGAAACTTAAAAAATGTTAACCATGACGCTCTTCAAAAGGATTGCTCAGACATCCCTTGGCATGATATAAGCAATGAACCGACTTTAGACGGAAAAATTCGGCAATTATGTAGCAAAATTATTGCACTGTATGATAAACATGCTCCTCAACGCACTGTCAAGGTAAAGAGAGCTCCTGCTCCATGGCTCACCACTGCATTACGCCAGTTAATGAATAAACGTGATGCTGCACACAGGGCCTTCAAGCGTAACCCAACTCCCGAGGCGTACGAAGCTTATAGGAAACTCCGAAACAGAACGAAGCAAAGCGTGAGAAATGCCAAAATCAGACATGCCCGCTCTGTCGTATGCGGCATATCAAAACCTGCTGCACTGTGGAAAAAGCTGCGCAGTTTCGGTATAGGGAAGCGAAGATATGACGCTGTTTATCAAGCGTCTGCAGAAGAATTAAACGATTTCTTCTCAACAGCTGTAATCTGCCACGCAGCGACAAATTACCAGCCCCAAGATATCAATCTCTTGAGAGACAAGTTTTTCCTAAAACATGTCACTACCGGCACAGTACACAAGGCAATTATGAGAATCTCTTCCGAGGCAGTAGGAAATGATGGAGTGAGCATTGGCATGATTAAAAACGTCGTAGCCACTATTATTCCAGTTATCACAGACATCTTCAACCTGTCTGTTGTCAGTAGTATATATCCTACTGAGTGGAAGCAAAGTTTAATCCAGCCTATACCCAAGACTGACAACCCTAAGTCGCCAGGTGACTACAGGCCGATCAGCATACTACCTGCAATATCTAAAGCCCTAGAATACATCGTCCATGAACAGCTGACGGATTACCTCAAAACTCATAACATCCATGACGAATATCAGTCAGGCTTTCGAAAGCACCATAGTACAGCAACTGCATTAATCAAAGTAACTGATGACATTAAACATGCTATGGACAGACGTGAAGCTACTATCCTAACACTGCTTGACTTTAGCAAGGCTTTTGACACAGTTGACTTCGATATATTACTAATTAAAATGAAACAGCTGAATTTCTCAATCAGCGCAATACACTGGTTCGACAGCTACCTCAAAAACAGAAGTCAACAAGTCGTTTGTGGGTCGGAAAAGTCATCATGGAAAAGCGTGCACTCTGGAGTTCCCCAAGGCTCCGTCCTTGGTCCACTACTCTTCTCACTGTATATTAATGATATTTCTTCAGTGATTCACTCCTGCAGCTACCATCTATATGCTGACGACATCCAACTGTACATAAGTGCAAGCCCCAAAAACATTGCTGGCGCAGTAGCGAGTATGAACGCAGATCTTTGCTCTGTTTCTCGATGGGCACAGAACCTAGGTCTGAAACTAAACCCCAAGAAATCCCAGGTCACACTTATATCTCATCCAAAGTTAATCAGCCGGTACTTTCGCGAAACGGTCCCTAAAATACTCCTCAATGGTACCCAACTACCATACCAAAAAACAGTAAAAGACCTTGGAATAATCTTGGATGAACACCTAAACTGGGAAGAACAAACAGTCACAGCTTGCCGGAAATCGCTCTCCTCCCTACATGCAATTCAAAAATTTAGAAAAATATTTCCAACCCATGTTAAACAAAAATTAGTCCAAACACTAGTCTTGCCTAATCTTTACTACTGCGATGTAGTTCAACACGGCACGAATAGTGAAAATTCTAGATGCCTCGAGCTAGTGATGAATGCTTGCGTCAGATACGTGTGCAATATTCGGTTGTATGATCATATCAGTCCTTCATACTCCCAGCTAGGTTGGATACGCCCACATAAGGCACGCGATCTCCACACGATGTGCTTACTTCATCGATTTCTTAGCCACTGGTGCCCTCAATACTTATCTTCTCACATTAAACATCTATCATCATTCCACAATCGCAATACCAGATCGGATACGTCTATCATCTTGGCTGTACCTTTACATAACACAAAATCTTTCTCCGTGTCATTCTCCATCTCAGCCATACGACTATGGAACGCACTCCCCTGTGATCTGCGTCTTATCCAGAACTACTCAACATTCAAGAGGGAACTCAAAACTTACATATTAGGGACGGTATAGCCACCATTGTTGTGCCCCTAACATCTCTTTCTTTCTTCTCTCCATCACAGCTTCGAATTTTACCATTCTTTTTCTCTTCTTCAAACCTATCTACCTCTTATATATCTCTTTCACCCCATTCTATCGTCTTATGTCTCTGCTCAATGAGAATAACTCACAAGCTGCAAGAATATAACGAGAAAATTCCCAACTAACTGACATTCAGAAAAGAAATGTATGTTTACTTTCATATACTTAGTCACTATTATTATTATTATTATTATTATTATTACTATTATCATTATCATTATCATTATTATCGTTGATTGTTATAATTATTTTTATTGTTATAACTATCATTGTACTACTGTTATAATCTCAAATTTTTTTCGTTTGACATCAATACTGCATAATACGTTAAATGTTCTTAATGTTATTTAGTAACTGTAACTCGTTCAATCTGAGTATGCCTGGTTAGGTGTAAGAGAGGGCCTGAAGGCCCTAATCTTGCCAGGTAAAATAAATGCATAAATAAATAAATAAATAAATAAATAAATAAAAGCCCGCATGGTACTTATTGTATTCAATGCCGATGCAATTTTTGTGTTTCATCAACACTCTGAGGGTCCACAGATTACAGATTGCCTTCAGATGTGCTTCGGAAACTACTACTGGTCTTCCAGGGTGCGATCAAAGCGTAGACAGTTTAAGACATTACTCCCATGGAGAAAAGTCCTCATGGTGCTTATTGTATTCAATGCAGATGCAATTTTGTGTTTCATCAACACTCTGAAGGTCCACAGATTACGGAATGCATACAGATGTGCTTCGGAAACTGCTACCGGTCTATTAGGGAACGATCAAAGCGTAGACAGTTTATGACATTACTCAGATGGAGAAAAGTCTACATGGTGCCTGTTGTGTTCGATCCCGATGCAGTTTCTGTGTTTCAACAACACTCTGATGGTCCACAGATTACAGAATGCCTCCAGATGTGCTTCGGAAACTACTCCTGGTCTTAAAGAGTGCGATCAAAGCGTAGACAGTTTAAGACATTACTCCCATGGAGAAAAGTCCGCATGGTGCATATTGTATTCAATGCCGATACAATTTTTGTGTTTCATCAACACTGTGGTGGTCCACAGATTACGGAATGCCTACAGATGTGCTTCGGAAACTGCTACTGGTCTTCCAGGGAACGATCAAAGCGTAGACAGTTTAAGACATTACTGCCATGGAGAAAAGTCCGCATGGTGGGTGTTGTATTCAATCCCGAAGCAGTTTCTGTGTTTCATCAACACTCTGAAGGTCCACAGATTACAGAATGCCTCCAGATGTGCTTCGGAAACTACTACTGGTCTTCCATCGAACGAGCAAAGCGTAGACAGTTTAAGACATTATTCACATGGAGAAATGTCCGCATCTTGCTTATTGTATTCAGTGCCGATGCAATTTTTGTGTTTCATCAACACTCTGAAGGTCCACAGATTGTAGAATGCCTCCAGATGTGCTTCGGAAACTACTACTGGTCTTCCAGGGTGCGATCAAAGCGTAGACAGTTTAAGACATTACTCCCAAGGACAAAAGTCCGCATGGTGCTTATTGTACTCAATGCCGATGCAATTTTGGTGTTTCATCAACACTCTGAAGGTCCACAGATTACGGAATGCCTACAGATGTGCTTCGGAAAATGCTACCGGTCTTTCAGGGAACGATCAAAGCGTAGACAGTTTATGACATTACTCCCATAGAGAAAAGTGTGCATGGTGCCTGTTGTATTCAATCCCGATGCAGTTTCTGTGTTTCATCAACACTCTGATGGTCCACAGATTACAGAATGCCTCCAGATGTGCTTCGGAAACTACTACTGGTCTTCCATCGAACGGTCAATGCGTAGACCGTTTAAGACATTATTCCCATGGAGAAAAGTTCGCATGGTGCTTATTGTAATCAATGCCGATGCAATTTTTGGTTTTCATCAACACTCTGAAGGTCCACAGATTACGTAATGCCTACAGATGTGCTTCGGAAACTACTACTGGTCTTCAAGGGAACGATCAAAGCGTAGACTATTTAAGTCATTACTCCCACAGAGAAAAGTCCGCATGGTGCTTATTGTATTCATGCAGATGCAATTTTTGTGTTTCATCAACACTCTAAAGGTCCACGGATTACGGAATGCCTACCGATGTGCTTCGAAAACTGCTACTGGTCTTCCAGGGAACGATCAGAGCGTAGACAGTTTAAGACATTACTCCCATGGAGAAAAGTCCGCACGGTGCCTGTTGTATTCAATCCCTATGCAGTTTCTGTGTTTCATCAACACTCTGATGGTCTACAGATTACAGAATGCCTCCAGATGTGCTTCGAAAACTAGTAATGGTCTTCCAGGGAACAATCAAAGCGCAGACAGTGTAAGACATTTGTCCCTTGGAGAAAAGCTCTCATGGTGCTTATTGTATTCAACGCCGATGCAATTTTTGTGTTTCATCAACACTCTGAGGGTCCACAGATTACGGAATGCCTACAGATGAGCTTCAGAAACTGCTACTGGTCTTACAGGGTACGATCAAAGCGTAGACAGTGTAAGACATTACTCCCATGGAGAAAACTCCGCATGGTGCCTGTAGTATTCAATCCCGATGCAGTTTCTGTGTTTCATCAACACTCTGATGGTCCACAGATTACAGAGTGCCTGCAGATGTGCTTCGGAAACTACTACTGGTCTTCCAAAGAGCGATCAAAGCGTAGACAGTTTAAGACATTACTCCCAAGGAGAAAAGTCAGCATGGTGTTTATTTTATTCAATGCCGATGCAATTTTTCTGTTTCTTCAACACTCTGAAGGTCCGCAGATTACGGAATGCATACAGATGTGATACGGAAACTGCTACTGGTCTTCCAGGGAACGACCAAAGCGTAGACAGTTTAAGACATTACGCACATGGAGAAAAGGCCGAATGGTGCCTGTTGTATTCAATACCAATGCAGTTTCTTTGTTTCATCAACACTCTGTTGGTACACAGGTTACTGAATGCCTCCAGATGTGCTTCGGAAACTACTACTGGTCTTCCACAGTGCGATCAAAGCGTAGACAGTTTTGGACATTACTCCCAAGGAGAAAAGTGCGCATGGTGCTTATTGTATTCAATGTCGATGCAATTTTTGTGTTTCATCAATATTCTGAAGGTCCACAGATTACGGAATGCATACAGATGTGCTTCGGAAACTGCTACCGGTCTATCAGGGAACGATCAAAGCGTAGACAGTTTATGACATTACTCAGATGGAGAAAAGTCTACATGGTGCCTGTTGTGTTCAATCGCGATGCAGTTTCTGTGTTTCAACAACACTCTGATGGTTCACAGATTACAGAATGCCTCCAGATGTGCTTCGGAAACTACTCCTGGTCTTAAAGAGTGCGATCAAAGCGTAGACAGTTTAAGACATTACTCCCATGGAGAAAAGTCCGCATGGTGCATATTGTATTCAATGCCGATACAATTTTTGTGTTTCATCAACACTGTGGTGGTCCACAGATTACGGAATGCCTACAGATGTGCTTCAAACTGCTACTGGTCTTCCAGGGAACGATCAAAGCGTAGACAGTTTAAGACATTACTGCCATGGAGAAAAGTCCGCATGGTGGGTGTTGTATTAAATCCCGATGCAGTTTCTGTGTTTCATCAACACTCTGAAGGTCCACAGATTACGGAATGCCTACAGATGTGCTTCGGAAACTACTACTGGTGTAAAGGGAACGATCAAAGCGTAGACAATTTAAGACATTACTCCGACAGAGAAAAGTCCGCATGGTGCTTATTGTATTCAATGCCGATGCAATTTTTGTGTTTCATCAACACTCTGAAGATCCACAGATTACGGAATGCCTACAGATGTGCTTCGGAAACTGCTACTGGTCTTCCAGGGAACGATCAAAGCGTAGACAGTTAAAGACATTACAGCCACGGAGAAAAGTCTGCATGGTGGCTGTTGTATTCAATCCCGATGCTGTTTCTGTGTTTCATCATCACTCTGAAAGTCCACAGATTACAGAATGCCTCCAGATGTGCTTTGCAAACAACTACTGGTCTTCCAGGGAAAGATCAAAGCGTAGACAGTTTAAGACATTACTCCCACGGAGAAAAGTCCTCATGGTGAATGTTATATTCTATCCCGATGCAATTTCTGTGTTTAATCAACACTCTGAAGGTACACAGATTACAGAATGCCTCCAGATGTGCTTCGGAAACTACTATTGGTATTCCAGGGAACAATCAAAGCGTAGACAATTAAAGACGTTTCTCCCATGGAGAAAAGCCCGCATGGTGCTTGTTGTATTCAATGCCGATGCAATTTTTGTGTTTCATCAACACTCTGAAGGTCCACAGATTACGGAATGCCTACAGCTGTGCTTCGGAAACAGTTACTGGTCTTCCAGGATTCGATCAAAGCGTAGGCAGTTTAAGACGTTACTGACATGGTGATAAGACAGCGTAGTGCTTGTTGTATTCAATCCCGATGCAGTTTCTGTGTTTCATCAACACTCTGATGGTCCACAGATTACAGAATGCTTCCAGATGTGCTTCGGAAACTACTACTGTTCTTCCAGGGAACAATCAAAGCGTATACAGTTTAAGACATTACTCCCAAGGAGAAAAGTCCGCATGGTGCCTGTTGTATTCAATCCCGATGCAATTTCTGTGTTTCATCAACACTCAGATGGTCCACAGATTACAGAATGCCTCCAGATGTGCTTCGGAAACTACTAATGGTCTTCCAGGGAACAATCAAAGCGTAGACAGTTGAAGACATTACTCCCAAGGAGAAAAGTCCGCATGGTGCTCATTGTATTCAGTGCCGATGCAATTTTTGTGTTTCATCAACACTCTGAAGGTCCAGAGACTACGGAATGCCTATGGATGTGCTTCGGAAACTGCTACTGGTCTTCCAGGGAACGATCAAAGCGTAGACAGTTTAAGACATTACTCCCATGTAGAAAAGTCTGCATGGTGCCTGTTGTATTCAATCCCGATGCAGTTTCTGTGTTTCATCAACACTCCGATGGTACACAGATTACAGAATGCCTCCAGATGTGCTTCGGAAACTACTACTGGTCTTCCATCGAACGAGCAAAGCGTAGACAGTTTAAGACATTATTCACATGGAGAAATGTCCGCATCTTGCTTATTGTATTCAGTGCCGATGCAATTTTTGTGTTTCATCAACACTCTGAATATCCACAGATTGTAGAATGCCTCCAGATGTGCTTCGGAAACTACTACTGGTCTTCCAGGGTGCGATCAAAGCGTAGACAGTTTAAGACATTACTCCCAAGGACAAAAGTCCGCATGGTGCTTATTGTACTCAATGCCGATGCAATTTTGGTGTTTCATCAACACTCTGAAGGTCCACAGATTACGGAATGCCTACAGATGTGCTTCGGAAAATGCTACCGGTCTTTCAGGGAACGATCAAAGCGTAGACAGTTTATGACATTACTCCCATAGAGAAAAGTGTGCATGGTGCCTGTTGTATTCAATCCCGATGCAGTTTCTGTGTTTCATCAACACTCTGATGGTCCACAGATTACAGAGTGCCTCCAGATGTGCTTCGGAAACTACTACTGGTTTTCCATCGAACGGTCAATGCGTAGACCGTTTAAGACATTATTCCCATGGAGAAAAGTTCGCATGGTGCTTATTGTAATCAATGCCGATGCAATTTTTGGTTTTCATCAACACTCTGAAGGTCCACAGATTACGTAATGCCTACAGATGTGCTTCGGAAACTACTACTGGTCTTCAAGGGAACGATCAAAGCGTAGACTATTTAAGTCATTACTCCCACAGAGAAAAGTCCGCATGGTGCTTATTGTATTCATGCAGATGCAATTTTTGTGTTTCATCAACACTCTAAAGGTCCACGGATTACGGAATGCCTACAGATGTGCTTCGAAAACTGCTACTGGTCTTCCAGGGAACGATCAGAGCGTAGACAGTTTAAGACATTACTCCCATGGAGAAAAGTCCGCATGGTGCCTGTTGTATTCAATCCCTATGCAATTTCTGTGTTTGATCAACACTCTGATGGTCTACAGATTACAGAATGCCTCCAGTTGTGCTTCGAAAACTAGTAATGGTCTTCCAGGGAACAATCAAAGCGCAGACAGTGTAAGACATTTGTCCCTTGGAGAAAAGCTCTCATGGTGCTTATTGTATTCAACGCCGATGCAATTTTTGTGTTTCATCAACACTCTGAGGGTCCACAGATTACGGTATGCCTACAGATGAGCTTCAGAAACTGCTACTGGTCTTACAGGGTACGATCAAAGCGTAGACAGTGTAAGACATTACTCCCATGGAGAAAACTCCGCATGGTGCCTGTAGTATTCAATCCCGATGCAGTTTCTGTGTTTCATCAACACTCTGATGGTCTACAGATTACAGAGTGCCTCCAGATGTGCTTCGGAAACTACTACTGGTCTTCCAGAGAACGATCAAAGTGTAGACAGTTTAAGACATTACTCCCAAGGAGAAAAGTCCGCATGGTACTCATTGTATTCATGGCAGATGCAATTTTTGTGTTTCATCAACACTCTGAAGGTCCACAGATTACGGAATGCCTACAGATGTGCTTCGGAAACTACTACTGGTCTTCCAGGGTGCGATCAAAGCGTAGACAGATTATGACATTACTCCCATGGAGAAAAATCAGCATGGTTCCTGTAGTATTCAATCCCGATGCAGTTTCTATGTTTCATCAACACTCTGATGGTCTTCAGATTACGGAATGCCTCCAGATGTGCTTCGGAAACTACAAGTGGTCTTCCAGGGAACAATCAAAGAGTAGACAATTAAAGACATTTCTCCCATGGAGAAAAGCCCGCATGGTGCTTGTTGTATTCAATGCCGATGCAATTTTTGTGTTTCATCAACACTCTGAAGGTCCAAGGATTACGGAATGCCTACAGATGTGATTCAGAAACTGTTACTGGTCTTACAGGGTACGATCTATGCGTAGACAGTTTAAGACATTACTCCCATGGAGAAAAGTACGCATGGTGCCTGTTGTATCCAATCCCGATGCAGTTTCTGTGTTTCATCAAGACTCTGATGGTCCACAGATTACAGAGTGCCTCCAGATGTGCTTAGGAAACTACTACTGGTCTTCCAGGGAGCGATCAAAGCGTAGACAGTTTAAGACATTACTCCCATGGAGGAAAGTCAGCATCGTTCTCATTGTATTCAATGCCGATGCAAATTTTGTGTATCATCAACACTCTGAAGGTCAGCAGATTACGGAACGCCTACAGATGTGCTTCGGAAACTGCTAACGTTCTATCATGGAACGATCAAAGCGTAGACAGTTTATGACATTACTCCCAGGAAGAAAAGTCTGCATGGTGCCTGTTGTATTCATACCCGATGCAGTTTCTGTGTTTCATCAACACTCTGATGGTACACAGATTACAGAATGCCTCCAGATGTGCTTCGGAAACTACTACTGGTCTTCCATCGAACGGTCAATGCGTAGACAGTTTAAGACATTATTCCCATGGAGAAATGTCAGCATGGTGCTTATTGTAATCAATGCCGATGCAATTTTTGTGTTTCATCAACACTCTGAAGGTCCACAGATTACGGAATGCCTACAGATGTGCTTCGGAAACTACTACTGGTCTTCAAGGGAATGATCAAAGCGTAGACAATTTAAGACATTACTCCCACAGAGAAAAGTCCGCATGGTGCTTATTGTATTCAATGCCGATGCAATTTTTGTGTTTCATCAACACTCTGAAGGTCCACAGATTACGGAATGCCTACAGATGTGCTTCGAAAACTGCTACAGGTCTTCCAGGGAACGATCAGAGCGAAGACAGTTTAAGACATTACTCCCATGGAGAAAAGTCCGCATGGTGCCTGTTGTATACAATCCCGATGCAGTTTCTGTGTTTCATCAACACTCTGATGGTCTACATATTACAGAATGCCTCCAAATGTGCTTCGGAAACTACTACTGGTCTTCCAGAGAACGATCAAAGCGTAGACAGTTTAAGACATTACTCCCAAGGAGAAAAGTCCGCATGGTGCTCATTGTATTCATGGCAGATGCAATTTTTGTGTTTCATCAACACTCTGAAGGTCCACAGATTACGGAATGCCTACAGATGTGCTTCGGAAACTACTACTGGTCTTCCAGGGAACGATCAAAGCGTAGACAGATTATGACATTACTCCCATGGAGAAAAGTCCGCATGGTGCCTGTTGTATTCAATCCCTATGCAGTTTCTGTGTTTCATCAACACTCTGATGGTCTACAGATTACAGAATGCCTCCAGATTTGCTTCGAAAACTAGTAATGGTCTTCCAGGGAACAATCAAAGCGCAGACAGTGTAAGACATTTCTCCCTTGGAGAAAAGCTCTCATGGTGCTTATTGTATTCAACGCCGATGCAATTTTTGTGTTTCATCAACACTCTGAGGGTCCACAGATTACGGAATGCCTACAGATGAGCTTCAGAAACTGCTACTGGTCTTACAGGGTACGATCAAAGCGTAGACAATGTAAGACATTACTGCCATGGAGAAAACTCCGCATGGTGCCTGTAGTATTCAATCCCGATGCAGTTTCTGTGTTTCATCAACACTCTGATGGTCTACAGATTACGGAATGCCTCCAGATGTGCTTCGGAAACTACTACTGGTCTTCCAGAGAACGATCAAAGTGTAGACAGTTTAAGACATTACTCCCAAGGAGAAAAGTCCGCATGGTGCTCATTGTATTCATGGCAGATGCAATTTTTGTGTTTCATCAACACTCTGAAGGTCCACAGATTACGGAATGCCTACAGATGTGCTTCGGAAACTACTACTGGTCTTCCAGGGAGCGATCAAAGCGTAGACAGATTATGACATTACACCCATGGAGAAAAGTCCGCATGGTGCCTGTTGTATTCAATCCCTATGCAGTTTCTGTGTTTCATCAACACTCTGATGGTCTACAGATTACAGAATGCCTCCAGATGTGCTTCGAAAACTAGTAATGGTCTTCCAGGGAACAATCAAAGCGCAGACAGTGTATGACATTTCTCCCTTGGAGAAAAGCTCTCATGGTGCTTATTGTATTCAACGCCGATGCAATTTTTGTGTTTCATCAACACTCTGATGGTCTACAGATTACAGAATGCCTCCAGATGTACTTCGGAAACTACTAGTGGTCTTCCAGGGAACAATCAAAGCGTAGACAATTAAAGACATTTCTCCCATGGAGAAAAGCCTGCATGGTGCTTGTTGTATTCAATGCCGATGCAATTTTTGTGTTTCATCAACACTCTGAAGGTCAGCAGATTACGGAATGCCTACAGATGTGCTTCGGAAACTGCTAACGGTCTTTCATGGAACGATCAAAGCGTAGACAGTTTATGACATTACTCCCAGGGAGAAAAGTCTGCATGGTGCCTGTTGTATTCATACCCGATGCAGTTTCTGTGTTTCATCAACACTCTGATGGTACACAGATTACAGAATGCCTCCAGATGTGCTTCGGAAACTACTATTGGTCTTCCATCGAACGGTCAATGCGTAGACAGTTTAAGACATTATTCCCATGGAGAAAAGTCCGCATGGTGCTTATTGTAATCAATGCCGAAGCAATTCTTGTGTTTCATCAACACTCTGAAGGTCCACAGATTACGGAATGCCTACAGATGTGCTTCGGAAACTACTACTGGTCTTCAAGGGAACAATCAAAGCGTAGACAATTTAAGACATTACTCCCATGGAGAAAAGTCCGCATGTTGCCTGTTGTATTCAATCCCGATGCAGTTTCTGTGTTTCATCAACACTCTGATGGTCTACAGACTACAGAATGCCTCCAGATGTGCTTCGAAAACTACTAATGGTCTTCCAGTTAACAATCAAAGCGTAGACAGTGTAAGACATTTCTCCCTTGGAGAAAAGCCCGCATGGTGCTTATTGTATTCAATGCCGATGCAATTTTTGTGTTTCATCAACACTCTGAGGGTCCAGAGATTACGGAATGCCTACAGATGTGCTTCGGAAACTACTACTGGTCTTCCAGGGTGCGATCAAAGCGTAGACAGATTATGACATTACTCCCACGGAGAAAAGTCAGCATGGTGCCTGTAGTATTCAATCCCGATGCAGTTTCTGTGTTTCATCAACACTCTGATGGTCTACAGATTACAGAGTGCCTCCAGATGTGCTTCGGAAACTAATACAGGTCTTCCAGGGAGCGATCAAAGCGTAGACAGTTTAAGACATTACTCCCAAGGAGAAAAGTCAGCATGGTGCTCATTGTATTCAATGCCGATGCAAATTTTGTGTATCATCAACACTCTGAAGGTCAGCAGATTACGGAATGCCTACAGATGTGCTTCGGAAACTGCTAACTGTCCTTCATGGAACGATCAAAGCGTAGACAGTTTATGACATTACTCCCAGGGAGAAAAGTCTGCATGGTGTCTGTTGTATTCATACCCGATGCAGTTTCTGTGTTTCATCAAAACTCTGATGGTACACAGATTACAGAATGCCTCCAGATGTGCTTCGGAAACTACTACTGGTCTTCCAGGGAACAATCGAGGCGTAGACAGTTAAGGACATTTCTCCCGTGGAGAAAAGCCCGCATGGTGCTTATTGTTTCAATGCCGATGCAATTTTTGTGTTTCATCAACACTCTGAAGGTCCACAGATTACGCAATGCCTACAGATGTGCTTCGGAAACTACTACTGGTCTTCCAGGGTGCGATCAAAGCGTAGACAGTTTAAGTCATTACTCCCAAGGAGAAAAGTCCGCATGGTGCTTATTGTATTCAATGCCGATGCAATTTTTGTGTTTCATCAACAATCTGAAGGTCCACAGATTACGGAATGCCTACAGATGTGCTCCGGAAACTGCTACCGGTCTTTCAGGGAGCGATCAAAGCGTAGACAGTTTATGACATTACTCCCATCGAGAAAAGTCTGCATGGTGCCTGTTGCATTCAATTCCGATGCCGTTTCTGTGTTTCATCAACACTGTGAAGGTCCACAGATTACGGAATGCCTACGGATGTGCTTCGGAAACTGCTACTGGTCTTCCAGGGAACGATCAAAGCGTAGACAGTTTAAGACATTACTCCCATGGAGAAAAGTCCGCATGGTGCCTATAGTATTCAATCCCGATGCAGTTTCTGTGTTTCATCAACACTCTGATGGTAGACAGATTACAGAATGCCTCCAGATGTGCTTCGAAAACTACTGCTGGTCTTCCAGGGAGCGCTCAAACGTAGACAGTTTAAGACATTACTCCCAAGGAGAAAAGTCTGCATAATGCTCATTGTAATCAATGCCGATGCAATTTTTGTGTTTCATCAACACTCTGAAGGTCCACAGATTACGGAATGCCTACAGATGTGCTTCGGAAACTGCTACTGGTCTTCCAGGTAACGATCAAAGCGAAGACAGTTTAAGACATTACTCCCATGGAGAAAGTCAACATGGTGCCTGTTGTATTCAACCCCGATGCAGTTTCTGTGTTTCATCAACACTGTGAGGGTACATAGATTACAGAATTCCTCCAGATGTGCTTCGGAAACAACTAGTTGTCTTCCACTATTCGATCTATCCGTAGACAGTTTTGACTTTACTCCCATGGAGAAAAGTCCGCATTTTGCTTATTGTATTCAATGCCGATGCAATTTTTGGGTTCCATCAACACTCTGAAGGTCCACAGATTACGGAATGCCTACAGATGTGCTTCGGAAACTGCTACTGGTCTTCCAGGGAACGAACAAATCGTAGGCAGTTTAAGACATTACTCCCATGGAGATAAGTCCGCATGGTGCCTGTAGTATTCAATCCCGATGCAGTTTCTGTGTTTCATCAACACTCTGATGGTCTACAGATTACAGAATGCCTCCAGATGTGCTTCGGAAACTACTACTGGTCTTCCAGGGAACAATCAAAGCGTAGGCAGTTAAAGACATTTCTCCCATGGAGAAAAGCCCGCATGGTGCTTGTTGTATTCAATGCGATGCAATCTTTGTGTTTCATCAACACTCTGAAGGTCCACAGACTACGGAATGCCTACAGATGTGCTTCAGAAACTGCTACTGGTCTTACAGGGTACGATCAAAGCGTAGACAGTTTAAGACATTACTCCCAAGGAGAAAAGTCCGCATGGTGCCTGTGGTATTCAATCCCGATACAGTTTCTGTGTTTCATCAACACTCTGATGGTCTGCAGATTACAGAATGCCTCCAGATGTGCTTCGGAAACTGCTACTGGTCTTCCAGAGAACGATCAAAGCGTAGACAGTTAAAGACATTACTACCATGGAGAAAAGTTCGCATAGTGACTGTTATATTCTATCCCGTTGCAATTTCTGTGTTTAATCAACACTGTGAGGGTACATAGATTACAGAATGCCTCCAGATGTGCTTCGGAAACAACTAGTTGTCTTCCACTATTCGATCTATCCGTAGACAGTTTAAGACTTTACTCCCATGGAGAAAAGTCCGCATTTGGTTATTGTATTCAATGCCGATGCAATTTTTGTGTTCCATCAACACTCTGAAGGTCCACAGATTACGGAATGCCTACAGATGTGCTTCGGAAACTACTACTGGTCTGCCAGGGAACGATCAAAGCGTAGACAGTTTAAGACATTACCCCCATGGAGTAAAGTCCGCATGGTGCCTGTAGTATTCAATCCCGATGCAGTTTCTGTGTTTCATCAACACTCTGATGGTCTACAGATTACAGAATGCCTCCAGATGTGCTTCGGAAACTACTACTGGTCTTCCAGGGAACAATCAAAGCGTAGACAGTTAAAGACATTTCTCCCATGGAGAAAAGCCCGCATGGTGCTTGTTGTATTCAATGCCGATGCAAATTTTGTGTTTCATCAACATTCTGAAGGTCCACAGATTACGGAATGCCTACAGATGTGCTTCGGAAACTGCTACCGGTCTTACAGGGTACGATCAAAGCGTAGACAGTTTAAGACATTACTCCCATGGAGAAAAGTGCGCATGGTGGCTGTTTTATTCAATCCCGATGCAGTTTCTGTGTTTCATCAACACTCTGATGGTCTACAGATTACAGAATGCCTCCAGATTTGCTTCGGAAACTACTACTGGTCTTCCAGAGAACGATCAAAGCGTAGACAGTTAAAGACATTACTACCACGGAGAAAACTCCGCATGGTGACTGTTATATTCTATCCCGATGCAATTTCTGTGTTTAATCAAAACTGTGAATATACATAGATTACAGAATGCCTCCAGATGTGCTTCGGAAACAACTAGTTGTCTTCCACTTTTCGATCAAACCGTAGACAGTTTAAGACTTTACTCCCATGGAGAAAAGTCCGCATTTTGCTTATTGTCCTCAATGCCGATGCAATTTTTGTGTTCCATCAACACTCTGAAGGTCCACAGATTACGGAATGCCTACAGATTTGCTTCGGAAACTGCTACTGTTCTTCCAGGGAACGAACAAAGCGTAGACAGTTTAAGACATTACTCCCATGGAGAGAAGTCCGCATGGTGCCTGTAGTATTCAATCCCGATCCAGTTTCTGTGTTTCATCAACACTCTGATAGTCTACAGATTACAGAATGCCTCCAGATGTGCTTCGGAAACTACTACTGGTCTTCCAGGGAACAATCAAAGCGTAGACAGTTAAAGACATTTCTCCCATGGAGAAAAGCCCGCATGGTGCTTGATGTATTCAATGCCGATGCAAATTTTGTGTTTCATCAACACTCTGAGTGTCAGCAGATTACGGAATGCCTACAGATGTGCTTCGGAAACTGCTACCGGTCTTTCAGGGAACGATCAAAGCGTAGACAGTTTATGACATTACTCCCATGGAGAAAAGTCTGCATGGTGCCTGTTGTATTCAAAACCGATGCAGTTTCTGTGTTTCATCAACACTCTGATGGTACACAGATTACAGAATGCCTCCAGATGTGCTTCGGAAACTACTACTGGTCATCCATCGAACGATCAAAGCGTAGACACTTTAAGACATTATTCCCATGGAGAAATGTCCGCATGGTGGTTATTGTAATCAATGCCGATGCAATTTTTGTGTTTCATCAACACTCTGAAGGTCCACAGATTACGGAATTCCTACAGATGTGCTTCGGAAACTACTACTGGTCTTCAAGGGATCGATCAAAGCGTAGACAATTTAAGACATTACTCCCACAGAGAAAAGTCCGCATGGTGCTTATTGTATTCAATGTCGATGCAATTTTTGTGTTTCATCAACACTCTGAAGGTCCACAGAATACGGAATGCCTACAGATGTGCTTCGGAAACTGTTACTGGTCTTCCAGGGAACGATCAAAGCGTAGACAGTTTAAGACATTACTCCCATGGAGAAAAGTCCGCATGGTGCTTATTGTATTCAATGTCGATGCAATTTTTGTGTTTCATCAACACTCTGAAGGTCCACAGATTACGGAATGTCTACAGATGTGCTTCGGAAACTGTTACTGGTCTTCCAATGAACGATCAAATCGTAGACAGTTTAAGACATTACTCCCATGGAGAAAAGTCCGCATGGTGCCTGTAGTATTCAATCCCGATGCAGTTTCTGTGTTTCATCAACACTCTGTCCAATGATTACGGAATGCCTACGGATGTGCTTCAGAAACTGCTAGTGGTCTTACAGGGTACGATCAAAGCGTAGACAGTTTAAGACATTACTACCACGGAGAAAAGTCCGCATGGTGACAGTTATATTCTATCCCGATGCTATTTCTGTGTTTAATCAACACTGTGAAGGTACATAGATTACAGAATGCCTCCAGATGCGCTTCGGAAACAACTAGTTGTCTTCCACTATTCGATCAAACCGTAGACAGTTTAAGACTTTACTCCCATGGAGAAAAGTCCGCGTTTTGCTTATTGTATTCAATGCCGAAGCAATTTTTGTGTTCCAACAACACTCTGAAGGTCCACAGATTACGGAATACCTACAGATGTGCTTCGGAATCTGCTACTGGCCTTTCAATGAACGAACATATCGTAGACAGTTTAAGACATTACTCCCATGGAGAAAAGTCCGCATGGTGCCTGTAGTATTCAATCCCGATGCAGTTTCTGTGTTTCATCAACACTCTGATGGTCTACAGATTATAGAATGCCTCCAGATGTGCTTCGGAAACTACTACTGTTCTTCCAGGGAACAATCAAAGCGTAGACAGTTAAAGAGATATCTCCCATGGAGAAAAGCCCACATGGTGCTTATTGTATTCAATGCCGATGCAATTTTTGTGTTTCATCAACACTCTGAGGGTCCACAGATTACGGAATGCCTACAGATGTGCTTCGGAAACTACTACTGGTCTTCTGGGGAACGATCAAAGCGTAGACAGCTTAAGACATTACTCCCATGGAGAAAAGTCCGCATGGTGCCTGTAGTATTCAATCCCGATGCAGTTTCTGTGTTTCATCAACACTCTGATGGTCCACAGATAACAGAGTGCCTCCAGATGTGCTTCGGAAACTACTACTGGTCTCCCAGGGAGCGATCAAAGCGTAGACAGTTTAAGACATTACTCCCAAGGAGAAAAGTCCGCATGGTGCTCATTGTATTCAATGCCGATGCAAATTTTGTGTTTCATCAACACCCTGAAGGTTCACAGATTACGGAATGCCTACAGCTGTGCTTCGGAAACTGCTACCGGTCTTTCAGGGAACGATCAAAGCGTAGACAGTTTATGATATTACTGCCATGGAGAAAAGTCTGCATGGTGCCTGTTGTATTAAAACCCGATGCAGTTTCTGTGTTTCATCAACACTCTGATGGTACACAGATTACAGAAAGCCTCCAGATGTGCTTCGGAAACTACTACTGGTCTTCCATCGAACGATCAAAGCGTAGACAGTTTAAGACATTATTCCCATGGAGAAATGTCCGCATGGTGCTTATTGTAATCAATGCCGATGCAATTTTTGTGTTCCGTCAACACTCTGATGGGCCACAGATTACGGAAAGCCTACAGATGTGCTTCGGAAACTACTACTGGTCTTCAAGCGAACGATCAAAGCGTAGACAATTTATGACATTACTCCCACAGAGTAAAGTCCGCATGGTGCTTATTGTATTCAATGCCGATGCAATTTTTGTGTTTCATCAACACTCTGAAGGTCCACAGATTACGGAATGCCTACAGATGTGCTTCGGAAACTACTACTGGTCTTCCAGCGAACGATCAAAGCGTAGACAGTTTCAGACATTAATCCCATGGAGAAAAGTCCGCATGGTGCCTGTTGTATTCAATCCCGATGCAGTTTCTGTGTTTCATCAACACTCTGATGGTCCACAGATTACAGAATGCCTCCAGATGTGCTTCGGAAACTACTAATGGTCTTCCAGGGAATAATCAAAGCGTAGACAGTTTAAGACATTTCTCCCATGGAGAAAAGCCCGCATGGCGCTTATTGTATTCAACGCCATTGCAATTTTTGTGATTCATCAACACTCTCAGGGTCCACAGATTATGGAATGCCTACAGATGTGCTTCAGAAACCGCTACTGGTCTTACAGGGTACGATCAAATCGTAGACAGTTTAAGACATTACTCCCTAGGAGAAAAGTCCACATGGTGCCTGTAGTATTCAATCCCGATGCAGTTACTGTGTTTCATCAACACTCTGATGGTCTACAGATTACAGAATGCCTCCAGATGTGCTTCGGAAACTACTACTGGTCTTCCAGAGAACGATCAAAGCGTAGACAGTTAAAGACATTACTACCGTGGAGAAAAGTCCGCATGGTGACTGTTATATTCTATCCCGATGCAATTTTTGTGTTTAATCAACACTGTGAAGGTACATAGATTACAGAATGCCTCCAGATGTGCTTCGGAAACTACTACTGGTCTTCCAGGGAACAATCAAAGAGTAGACAGTTAAGGACATTTCTCCCATGGAGAAAAGCCCGCATGGTGCCTATTGTATTCAATGCCGATGCAATTCTTGTGTTTCATCAACACTCTGAGGGTCCACAGTTTACGGAATGCCTACAGATGTGCTTCGGAAACTACTACTGGTCTTCCAGGGTGCGATCAAAGCGTAGACATTTTAAGACATTACTCCCAAGGAGAAAAGTCCGCATGGTGCTTATTGTACTCAATGCCGATGCAATTTTTTTGTTTCATCAACACTCTGAAGGTCCACAGATTACGGAATGCCTACAGATGTGCTTCGGAAACTACTACTGGTCTTCCAGCGAACGATCAAAGCGTAGACAATTTATGACATTACTCCCACAGAGTAAAGTCCGCATGGTGCTTATTGTATTCAATGCCGATGCAATTTTTGTGTTTCATCAACACTCTGAAGGTCCACAGATTACGGAATGCCTACAGATGTGCTTCGGAAACTACTACTGGTCTTCCAGCGAACGATCAAAGCGTAGACAGTTTCAGACATTAATCCCATGGAGAAAAGTCCGCATGGTGCCTGTTGCATTCAATCCCGATGCAGTTTCTGTGTTTCATCAACACTCTGATGGTCCACAGATTACAGAATGCCTCCAGATGTGCTTCGGAAACTACTAATGGTCTTCCAGGGAATAATCAAAGCGTAGACAGTTTAAGACATTTCTCCCATGGAGAAAAGCCCGCATGGCGCTTATTGTATTCAACGCCATTGCAATTTTTGTGATTCATCAACACTCTCAGGGTCCACAGATTATGGAATGCCTACAGATGTGCTTCAGAAACCGCTACTGGTCTTACAGGGTACGATCAAATCGTAGACAGTTTAAGACATTACTCCCTAGGAGAAAAGTCCACATGGTGCCTGTAGTATTCAATCCCGATGCAGTTACTGTGTTTCATCAACACTCTGATGGTCTACAGATTACAGAATGCCTCCAGATGTGCTTCGGAAACTACTACTGGTCTTCCAGAGAACGATCAAAGCGTAGACAGTTAAAGACATTACTACCGTGGAGAAAAGTCCGCATGGTGACTGTTATATTCTATCCCGATGCAATTTTTGTGTTTAATCAACACTGTGAAGGTACATAGATTACAGAATGCCTCCAGATGTGCTTCGGAAACTACTACTGGTCTTCCAGGGAACAATCAAAGAGTAGACAGTTAAGGACATTTCTCCCATGGAGAAAAGCCCGCATGGTGCCTATTGTATTCAATGCCGATGCAATTCTTGTGTTTCATCAACACTCTGAGGGTCCACAGTTTACGGAATGCCTACAGATGTGCTTCGGAAACTACTACTGGTCTTCCAGGGTGCGATCAAAGCGTAGACATTTTAAGACATTACTCCCAAGGAGAAAAGTCCGCATGGTGCTTATTGTACTCAATGCCGATGCAATTTTTTTGTTTCATCAACACTCTGAAGGTCCACAGATTACGGAATGCCTACAGATGTGCTTCGGAAACTACTACTGGTCTTCCAGCGAACGATCAAAGCGTAGACAGTTTCAGACATTAATCCCATGGAGAAAAGTCAGCATGGTGCCTGTTGTATTCAATCCCGATTCAGTTTCTGTGTTTCATCAACACTTTGATGGTCCACAGATTACAGAATGCCTCCAGATGTGCTTCGGAAACTACTAATGGTCTTCCAGGGAACAATCAAAGCGTAGACAGTTTAAGACATTTCTCCCATGGAGAAATGTCCGCATGGTGCTTATTGTAATCAATGCCGATGCAATTTTTGTGTTCCATCAACACTCTGAAGGTCCACAGATTACGGAATGCCTACAGATGTGCTTCGGAAACTACTACTGGTCTTCAAGGGAACGATCAAAGCGTAGACAATTTAAGACATTACTCCCACAGAGAAAAGTCCGCATGGTGCTTATTGTATTCAATGCCGATGCAATTTTTGTGTTACATCAACACTCTGAAGTTCCACAGATTACGGAATGCCTACCGATGTGCTTCGGAAACTACTACTGGTCTTCAAGAGATCGATCAAAGCGTAGACAATTTAAGACATTACTCCCACAGAGAAAAGTCCGCATGGTGCTTATTGTATTCAATGCCGATGCAATTTTTGTGTTTCATCAACACTCTGAAGGTCCACAGATTACGGAATGCCTACAGATGTGCTTCGGAAACTACTACTGGTATTCAAGGGAACGATCAAAGCGTAGACAATTTAAGACATTACTCCCACAGAGAAAAGTCCGCATGGTGCTAATTGTATTCAATGCCGATGCAATTTTTGTGTTTCATCAACACTCTGAAAGTCCACAGATTACGGAATGAATACAGATGTGCTTCGGAAACTGCTACTGGTCTTCCAGGGAACGATCAAAGCGTAGACAGTTTAAGACATTACTCCCATGGAGAAAAGTCCGCATGGTGACTGTTATATTCTATCCCGATGCAATTTCTGTGTTTCATCAACACTCTGATGGTCCACAGATAACAGAGTGCCTCCAGATGTGCTTCGGAAACTACTACTGGTCTCCCAGGGAGCGATCAAATCGTAGACAGTTTAAGACATTACTCCCAAGGAGAAAAGTCCGCATGGTGCTCATTGTATTCAATGCCGATGCAAATTTTGTGTTTCATCAACACTCTGAAGGTTCACAGATTACGGAATGCCTACAGCTGTGCTTCGGAAACTGCTACCGGTCTTTCAGGGAACGATCAAAGCGTAGACAGTTTATGAAATTACTGCCATGGAGAAAAGTCTGCATGGTGCCTGTTGTATTCAAACCCGATGCAGTTTCTGTCTTTCATCAACACTCTGATGGTACACAGATTACAGAAAGCCTCCAGATGTGCTTCGGAAACTACTACTGGTCTTCCATCGAACGATCAAAGCGTAGACAGTTTAAGACATTATTCCCATGGAGAAATGTCCGCATGGTGCTTATTGTAATCAATGCCGATGCAATTTTTGTGTTCCATCAACACTCTGAAGGTCCACAGATTACGGAATGCCTACAGATGTGCTTCGGAAACTACTACTGGTCTTCAAGGGAACGATCAAAGCGTAGACAATTTAAGACATTACTCCCAAAGAGAAAAGTCCGCATGGTGCTTATTGTATTCAATGCCGATGCAATTTTTGTGTATCATCAACACTCTGAAGGTCCACAGATTACGGAATGCCTACAGATGTGCTTCGGAAACTACTACTGGTCTTCCAGCGAACGATCAAAGCGTAGACAGTTTCAGACATTAATCCCATGGAGAAAAGTCAGCATGGTGCCTGTTGTATTCAATCCCGATTCAGTTTCTGTGTTTCATCAACACTTTGATGGTCCACAGATTACAGAATGCCTCCAGATGTGCTTCGGAAACTACTAATGGTCTTCCAGGGAACAATCAAAGCGTAGACAGTTTAAGACATTTCTCCCATGGAGAAAAGCCCGCATGGCGCTTATTTTATTCAACGCCATTGCAATTTTTGTGATTCATCAACACTCTCAGGGTCCACAGATTATGGAATGCCTATAGATGTGCTTCAGAAACCGCTACTGGTCTTACAGGGTACGATCAAATCGTAGACAGTTTAAGACATTACTCCCTAGGAGAAAAGTCCGCATGGTGCCTGTAGTATTCAATCCCGATGCAGTTACTGTGTTTCATCAACACTCTGATGGTCTACAGATTACAGAATGCCTCCAGATGTGCTTCGGAAACTACTACTGGTCTTCCAGAGAACGATCAAAGCGTAGACAGTTAAAGACATTACTACCGTGGAGAAAAGTCCGCATGGTGACTGTTATATTCTATCCCGATGCAATTTTTGTGTTTAATCAACACTATGAAGGTACATAGATTACAGAATGCCTCCAGATGTGCTTCGGAAACTACTACTGGTCTTCCAGGGAACAATCAAAGAGTAGATAGTTAAGGACATTTCTCCCATGGAGAAAAGCCCGCATGGTGCCTATTGTATTCAATGCCGATGCAAATTTTGTGTTTCATCAACACTCTGAAGGTCCACAGATTACGGAATGCCTACAGATGTGCTTCGGAAACTTCTACCGGTCTTTCAGGGAACGATCAAAGCGTAGACAGTTTATGTCATTACTCCCATGGAGAATGGTCTGCATGGTGCCTGTTGTATTCAAACCCGATGCAGTTTCTGTGTTTCATCAACACTCTGATGGTACACAGATTACAGAATGCCTACAGGTGTGCTTCGGAAACTACAAATGGTCTTTTAGGGAACAATCAAAGCGTAGACAGTTTAAGACATTTCTCCCATGGAGAAATGCCCGCATGGTGCTTGTTGTATTCAATGCCGATGCAAATTTTGTGTTTCATCAACACTCTGAAGGTCCACAGATTACGGAATGCCTACAGATGTGCTTCGGAAACTTCTACCGGTCTTTCAGGGAACGATCAAAGCGTAGACAGTTTATGTCATTACTCCCATGGAGAATGGTCTGCATGGTGCCTGTTGTATTCAAACCCGATGCAGTTTCTGTGTTTCATCAACACTCTGATGGTACACAGATTACAGAATGCCTCCAGATGTGCTTCGGAAACTACTACTGGTCTTCAATCGAACAATCAAAGCGTAGACTCTTTAAGACATTATTCCCATGGAGAAAAGTCCGCATGGTGCTTATTGCAATCAATGCCGATGCAATTTTTGTGTTTCATCAACACTCTGAAGGTCCACAGATTACGGAATGCCTACAGATGTGCTTCGGAAACTACTACTGGTCTGCAAGGGAACGATCAAAGCGTAGACAATTTAAGACATTACTCCCACAGAGAAAAGTCCGCATGGTGCTTATTGTATTCAATGTCGATGCAATTTTTGTGTTTTATCAACACTCTGAAGGTCCACAGATTACGGAATACCACAGATGTGCTTCGGAAACTGCTACTGGTCTTCCAGGGAACGATCAAAGCGTAGACAGTTTAAGACATTACTCCCATGGAGAAAAGTCCGCATGGTGCCTGTTGTATTCAATCCCGATGCAGTTTCTGTGTTTCATCAACACTCTGATTGCCCACAGATTACAGAATGCCTCCAGATGTGCTTCGGAAACTACTAATGGTCTTCCAGGGAACAATCAAAGCGTAGACAGTTTAAGACATTTCTCCCATGGAGAAAAGCCCGCATGGTGCTTATTGTATTCAACGCCGATGCAATTATTGTGTTTCATCAACACTCTGAGGGTCCACAGATTACGGAATGCCTATAGATGTGCTTCAGAAACTGCTACTGGTCTTACAGGTTACGATCAAAGCGTAGACAGTTTAAGACATTACTCCCATGGAGAAAACTCCGCATGGTGCCTGTAGTATCCAATCCGGATGCAGTTTCTGTGTTTCATCAACACTCAGATGGTCTACAGATTACAGAATGGCTCCAGATGTGCTTCGGAAACTACTACTGGTCTTCCAGGGAACAATCAAAGCGTAGACAGTTAAGGACATTTCTGCCATGGAGAAAAGCCCGCATGGTGCTTATTGTATTCAATGCCGATGCAATTTTTGTGTTTCATCTACACTCTGAAGGTCCACAGATTACGGAATGCCTACAGATATGCTTCGTAGACTACTACTGGTCTTCAAGGGAACGATCAAACGGTAGACAATTTAAGACATTACTCCCACAGAGAAAAGTCCGCATGGTGCTTATTGTTTTCAATGCCGATGCAATTTTTGTGTTTCATCAACACTCTGAAGGTCCACAGATTACGGAATGCCTACAGATGTGCTTCGGAAACTACTACTGGTCTTCAAGGGAACGATCAAAGCGTAGACAATTTAAGACATTACTCCCACAGAGAAAAGTCCGCATGGTGCTTATTGTATTCAATGCCGATGCAATTTTTGTGTTCCATCAACACTCTGAAGGTCCACAGATTACGGAATGCCTACAGATGTGCTTCGGAAACTACTACTGGTCTTCAAGGGAACGATCAAAGCGTAGACAATTTAAGACATTACTCCCACAGAGAAAAGTCCGCATGGTGATTATTGTATTCAATGCCGATGGAATTTTTGTGTTTCATCAACACTCTGTATGTCCACAGATTACGGAATGAATACAGATGTGCTTCGGAAACTGCTACTGGTCTTCCAGGGAACGATCAAAGCGTAGACAGTTTAAGACATTACTCCCATGGAGAAAAGTCCGCATGGTGACTGTTATATTCTATCCCGATGCAATTTCTGTGTTTAATCAACACTGTGAGGGTACATAGATTACAGAATGCCTCCAGATGTGCTTCGGAAACAACTAGTTGTCTTCCACTATTCGATCAAACCGTAGAAAGTTTAAGACTTTACTCCCATGGAGAAAAGCCCGCATGGTGCTTATTGTATTTAATGCCGATGCAATTTTTGTGTTTCATCTACACTCTGAAGGTCCACAGATTACGGAATGCCTACAGATATGCTTCGGAGACTACTACTTGTCTTCAAGGGAACGATCAAACCGTAGACAATTCAAGACATTACTCCCACAGAGAAAAGTCCGTATGGTGCTTATTGTATTCAATGCCGATGCAATTTTTGTGTTTCATCAACACTCTGAAAGTCCACAGATTACGGAATGAATACAGATGTGCTTCGGAAACTGCTACTGGTCTTCCAGGGAACGATCAAATTGTAGACAGTTTAAGACATTACTCCCATGGAGAAAAGTCTGCATGGTGACTGTTATATTCTATCCCGATGCAATTTCTGTGTTTAATCAACACTGTGAGGGTACATAGATTACAGAATGCCTCCAGATGTGCTTCGGAAACAACTAGTTGTCTTCCACTATTCGATCGAACTGTAGACAGTTTAAGACTTTACTCCCATGGAGAAACGTCCGCATTTTGCTTATTGTATTCAATGCCGATGCAATTTTTGTGTTCCATCAACACTCTGAAGGTCCACAGATTACAGAATGCCTCCAGATGTGCTTCGGAAACTACTACTGGTCTTCAATCGAAAGATCAAAGCGTAGACTCTTTAAGACATTATTCCCATGGAGAAAAGTCCGCATGGTGCTTATTGCAATCAATGCCGATGCAATTTTTGTGTTTCATCAACACTCTGAAGGTCCACAGATTACGGAATGCCTACAGATGTGCTTCGGAAACTTCTACTGGTCTGCAAGGGAACGATCAAAGCGTAGACAATTTAAGACATTACTCCCACAGAGAAAAGTCCGCATGGTGCTTATTGTATTCAATGTCGATGCAATTTTTGTGTTTTATCAACACTCTGAAGGTCCACAGATTACGGAATACCACAGATGTGCTTCGGAAACTGCTACTGGTCTTCCAGGGAACGATCAAAGCGTAGACAGTTTAAGACATTACTCCCATGGAGAAAAGTCCGCATGGTGCCTGTTGTATTCAATCCCGATGCAGTTTCTGTGTTTCATCAACACTCTGATTGCCCACAGATTACAGAATGCCTCCAGATGTGCTTCGGAAACTACTAATGGTCTTCCAGGGAACAATCAAAGCATAGACAGTTTAAGACATTTCTCCCATGGAGAAAAGCCCGCATGGTGCTTATTGTATTCAACGCCGATGCAATTATTGTGTTTCATCAACACTCTGAGGGTCCACAGATTACGGAATGCCTATAGATGTGCTTCAGAAACTGCTACTGGTCTTACAGGTTACGATCAAAGCGTAGACAGTTTAAGACATTACTCCCATGGAGAAAACTCCGCATGGTGCCTGTAGTATTCAATCCGGATGCAGTTTCTGTGTTTCATCAACACTCAGATGGTCTACAGATTACAGAATGGCTCCAGATGTGCTTCGGAAACTACTACTGGTCTTCCAGGGAACAATCAAAGCGTAGACAGTTAAGGACATTTCTCCCATGGAGAAAAGCCCGCATGGTGCTTATTGTATTTAATGCCGATGCAATTTTTGTGTTTCATCTACACTCTGAAGGTCCACAGATTACGGAATGCCTACAGATATGCTTCGTAGACTACTACTGGTCTTCAAGGGAACGATCAAACCGTAGACAATTTAAGACATTACTCCCACAGAGAAAAGTCCGCATGGTGCTTATTGTTTTCAATGCCGATGCAATTTTTGTGTTTCATCAACACTCTGAAGGTCCACAGATTACGGAATGCCTACAGATGTGCTTCGGAAACTACTACTGGTCTTCAAGGGAACGATCAAAGCGTAGACAATTTAAGACATTACTCCCACAGAGAAAAGTCCGCATGGTGCTTATTGTATTCAATGCCGATGCAATTTTTGTGTTCCATCAACACTCTGAAGGTCCACAGATTACGGAATGCCTACAGATGTGCTTCGGAAACTACTACTTGTCTTCAAGGGAACGATCAAACCGTAGACAATTTAAGACATTACTCCCACAGAGAAAAGTCCGCATGGTGCTTATTGTATTCAATGCCGATGCAATTTTTGTGTTTCATCAACACTCTGAAAGTCCACAGATTACGGAATGAATACAGATGTGCTTCGGAAACTGCTACTGGTCTTCCAGGGAACGATCAAATTGTAGACAGTTTAAGACATTACTCCCATGGAGAAAAGTCCGCATGGTGACTGTTATATTCTATCCCGATGCAATTTCTGTGTTTAATCAACACTGTGAGGGTACATAGATTACAGAATGCCTCCAGATGTGCTTCGGAAACAACTAGTTGTCTTCCACTATTCGATCGAACTGTAGACAGTTTAAGACTTTACTCCCATGGAGAAACGTCCGCATTTTGCTTATTGTATTCAATGCCGATGCAATTTTTGTGTTCCATCAACACTCTGAAGGTCCACAGATTACAGAATGCCTCCAGATGTGCTTCGGAAACTACTACTGGTCTTCAATCGAAAGATCAAAGCGTAGACAATTTAAGACATTACTCCCACAGAGAAAAGTCCGCATGGTGCTTATTGTATTCAATGTCGATGCAATTTTTGTGTTTTATCAACACTCTGAAGGTCCACAGATTACGGAATACCACAGATGTGCTTCGGAAACTGCTACTGGTCTTCCAGGGAACGATCAAAGCGTAGACAGTTTAAGACATTACTCCCATGGAGAAAAGTCCGCATGGTGCCTGTTGTATTCAATCCCGATGCAGTTTCTGTGTTTCATCAACACTCTGATAGCCCACAGATTACAGAATGCCTCCAGATGTGCTTCGGAAACTACTAATGGTCTTCCAGGGAACAATCAAAGCGTAGACAGTTAAGGACATTTCTCCCATGGAGAAAAGCCCGCATGGTGCTTATTGTATTCAATGCCGATGCAATTTTTGTGTTTCATCTACACTCTGAAGGTCCACAGATTACGGAATGCCTACAGATATGCTTCGGAGACTACTACTGGTCTTCAAGGGAACGATCAAACCGTAGACAATTTAAGACATTACTCCCACAGAGAAAAGTCCGCATGGTGCTTATTGTATTCAATGCCGATGCAATTTTTGTGTTTCATCAACACTCTGAAGGTCCACAGATTACGGAATGCCTACAGATGTGCTTCGGAAACTACTACTGGTCTTCAAGGGAACGATCAAAGCGTAGACAATTTAAGACATTACTCCCACAGAGAAAAGTCCGCATGGTGCTTATTGTATTCAATGCCGATGCAATTTTTGTGTTTCATCAACACTCTGAAGGTCCACAGATTACGGAATGCCTACAGATGTGCTTCGGAAACTACTACTGGTCTTCAAGGGAACGATCAAAGCGTAGACAGTTTAAGACATTACTCCCATGGAGAAAAGTCCGCATGGTGACTGTTATATTCTATCCCGATGCAATTTCTGTGTTTAATCAACACTGTGAGGGTGCATAGATTACAGAATGCCTCCAGATGTGCTTCGGAAACAACTAGTTGTCTTCCACTATTCGATCGAACTGTAGACAGTTTAAGACTTTACTCCCATGGAGAAACGTCCGCATTTTGCTTATTGTATTCAATGCCGATGCAATTTTTGTGTTCCATCAACACTCTGAAGGTCCACAGATTACAGAATGCCTCCAGATGTGCTTCGGAAACTACTACTGGTCTTCAATCGAAAGATCAAAGCGTAGACTCTTTAAGACATTATTCCCATGGAGAAAAGTCCGCATGGTGCTTATTGCAATCAATGCCGAAGCAATTTTTGTGTTTCATCAACACTCTGAAGGTCCACAGATTACGGAATGCCTACAGATGTGCTTCGGAAACTACTACTGGTCTGCAAGGGAACGATCAAAGCGTAGACAATTTAAGACATTACTCCCACAGAGAAAAGTCCGCATGGTGCTTATTGTATTCAATGTCGATGCAATTTTTGTGTTTTATCAACACTCTGAAGGTCCACAGATTACGGAATACCACAGATGTGCTTCGGAAACTGCTACTGGTCTTCCAGGGAACGATCAAAGCGTAGACAGTTTAAGACATTACTCCCATGGAGAAAAGTCCGCATGGTGCCTGTTGTATTCAATCCCGATGCAGTTTCTGTGTTTCATCAACACTCTGATAGCCCACAGATTACAGAATGCCTCCAGATGTGCTTCGGAAACTACTAATGGTCTTCCAGGGAACAATCAAAGCGTAGACAGTTTTAGACATTTCTCCCATGGAGAAAAGCCCGCATGGTGCTTATTGTATTCAACGCCGATGCAATTTTTGTGTTTCATCAACACTCTGAGGGTCCACAGATTACGGAATGCCTACAGATGTGCTTCAGAAACTGCTACTGGTCTTACAGGGTACGATCAAAGCGTATACAATTTAAGACATTACTCCCACAGAGAAAAGTCCGCATGGTGCTTATTGTATTCAATGCCGATGCAATTTTTGTGTTTCATCTACACTCTGAAGGTCCACAGATTACGGAATGCCTACAGATATGCTTCGGATGCTACTACTGGTCTTCAAGGGAACGATCAAACCGTAGACAATTTAAGACATTACTCCCACAGAGAAAAGTCCGCATGGTGCTTATTGTATTCAATGCCGATTCAATTTTTGTGTTTCATCAACACTCTGAAGGTCCACAGATTACGGAATGCCTACAGATGTGCTTCGGAAACTACTACTGGTCTTCAAGGGAACGATCAAAGCGTAGACAATTTAAGACATTACTCCCACAGAGAAAAGTCCGCATGGTGCTTATTGTATTCAATGCCGATGCAATTTTTGTGTTTCATCAACACTCTGAAGGTCCACAGATTACGGAATGCCTACAGATGTGCTTCGGAAACTACTACTGGTCTTCAAGGGAACGATCAAAGCGTAGACAATTTAAGACATTACTCCCACAGAGAAAAGTCCGCATGGTGCTTATTTTATTCAATGCCGATGCAATTTTTGTGTTTCATCAACACTCTGAAAGTCCACAGATTACGGAATGAATACAGATGTGCTTCGGAAACTGCTACTGGTCTTCCAGGGAACGATCAAAGCGTAGACAGTTTAAGACATTACTCCCATGGAGAAAAGTCCGCATGGTGACTGTTATATTCTATCCCGATGCAATTTCTGTGTTTCATCAACACTCTGATGGTCCACAGATAACAGAGTGCCTCCAGATGTGCTTCGGAAACTACTACTGGTCTCCCAGGGAGCGATCAAAGCGTAGACAGTTTAAGACATTACTCCCAAGGAGAAAAGTCCGCATGGTGCTCATTGTATTGAATGCCGATGCAAATTTTGTGTTTCATCAACACTCTGAAGGTTCACAGATTACGGAATGCCTACAGCTGTGCTTCGGAAACTGCTACCGGTCTTTCAGGGAACGTTCAAAGCGTAGACAGTTTATGATATTACTGCCATGGAGAAAAGTCTGCATGGTGCCTGTTGTATTCAAACCCGATGCAGTTTCTATGTTTCATTAACACTCTGATGGTACACAGATTACAGAAAGCCTCCAGATGTGCTTCGGAAACTACTACTGGTCTTCCATCGAACGATCAAAGCGTAGACAGTTTAAGACATTATTCCCATGGAGAAATGTCCGCATGGTGCTTATTGTAATCAATGCCGATGCAATTTTTGTGTTCCATCAACACTCTGAAGGTCCACAGATTACGGAATGCCAACAGATGTGCTTCGGAAACTACTACTGGTCTTCAAGGGAACGATCAAAGCGTAGACAAATTAAGACATTACTCCCACAGAGAAAAGTCCGCATGGTGCTTATTGTATTCAATGCCGATGCAATTTTTGTGTTTCATCAACACTCTGAAGGTCCACAGATTACGGAATGCCTACAGATGTGCTTCGGAAACTACTACTGGTCTTCCAGCGAACGATCAAAGCGTAGACAGTTTCAGACATTAATCCCATGGAGAAAAGTCAGCATGGTGCCTGTTGTATTCAATCCCGATTCAGTTTCTGTGTTTCATCAACACTTTGATGGTCCACAGATTACAGAATGCCTCCAGATGTGCTTCGGAAACTACTAATGGTCTTCCATGGAACAATCAAAGAGTAGACAGTTAAGGACATTTCTCCCATGGAGAAAAGCCCGCATGGTGCCTATTGTATTCAATGCCGATGCAATTCTTGTGTTTCATCAACACTCTGAGGGTCCACAGTTTACGGAATGCCTACAGATGTGCTTCGGAAACTACTACTGGTCTTCCAGGGTGCGATCAAAGCGTAGACATTTTAAGACATTACTCCCAAGGAGAAAAGTCCGCATGGTGCTTATTGTACTCAATGCCGATGCAATTTTTTTGTTTCATCAACACTCTGAAGGTCCACAGATTACGGAATGCCTACAGATGTGCTTCGGAAAATTCTACCGGTCTTTCAGGTTACGATCAAAGCGTAGACAGTTTATGACATTACTCCCATGGAGAAAAGTCTGCATTGTGCCTGTTGTATTCAATCCCGATGCAGTTTCTGTGTTTCATCAACACTCTGATGGTACACAGATTACAGAATGCCTACAGGTGTGCTTCGGAAACTACAAATGGCCTTCCAGGGAACAATCAAAGCGTAGACAGTTTAAGACATTTCTCCCATGGAGAAAAGCCCGCATGGTGCTTATTGTATTCAACGCAGATGCAATTCTTGTGTTTCATCAACACTCTGAGGGTCCACAGATTACGGAATGCCTACAGATGTGCTTCCGAAACTGCTACTGGTCTTACAGGGTACGATCAAAGCGTTGACAGTTTAAGACATTACTCCCAAGGAGAAAAGTCCGCATGGTGATTGTAGTATTCAATCCCAATGCTGTTTCTGTGTTTCATCAACACTCTGATGGTCTGCAGATTACAGAATGCCTCCAGATGTGCTTCGGAAACTGCTACTGGTCTTCCAGAGAACGATCAAGGCATAGACAGTTAAAGACATTACTACCATGGAGAAAAGTCCGCATAGAGACTGTTATATTCTATCCCGATGCAATTTCTGTGTTTAATCAACACTGTGAGGGTATGTAGATTACAGATTGCCTCCAGATGTGCTTCGGAAACAACTAGTTGTCTTCCACTATTCGATCGAACTGTAGACAGTTTAAGACTTTACTCCCATGGAGAAACGTCCGCATTTTGCTTATTGTATTCAATGCCGATGCAATTTTTGTGTTCCATCAACACTCTGAAGGTCCACAGATTACGGAATGCCTACAGATGTGCTTCGGAAACTACTACTGGTCTTCCAGGGAACGATCAAAGCGTAGACAGTTTATGTCATTACTCCCATGGAGAATGGTCTGCATGGTGCCTGTTGTATTCAAACCCGATGCAGTTTCTGTGTTTCATCAACACTCTGATGGTACACAGATTACAGAATGCCTCCAGATGTGCTTCGGAAACTACTACTGGTCTTCCAGGGAACATCCAAAGCGTAGACTCTTTAAGACATTATTCCCATGGAGAAAAGTCCGCATGGTGCTTATTGCAATCAATGCCGATGCAATTTTTGTGTTTCATCAACACTCTGAGGGTCCACAGATTACGGAATGCCTACAGATGTGCTTCGGAGACTACTACTGGTCTTCAAGGGAACGATCAAACCGTAGACAATTTAAGACATTACTCCCACAGAGAAAAGTCCGCATGGTGCTTATTGTATTCAATGCCGATGCAATTTTTGTGTTTCATCAACACTCTGAGGGTCCACAGATTACGGAATGCCTACAGATGTGCTTCAGAAACTGCTACTGGTCTTACAGGGTACGATCAAAGCGTAGACAGTTTAAGACATTACTCCCATGGAGAAAACTCCGCATGGTGCCTGTAGTATTCAATCCGGATGCAGTTTCTGTGTTTCATCAACACTCAGATGGTCTACAGATTACAGAATGGCTCCAGATGTGCTTCGGAAACTACTACTGGTCTTCCAGGGAACAATCAAAGCGTAGACAGTTAAGGACATTTCTCCCATGGAGAAAAGCCCGCATGGTGCTTATTGTATTCAATGCCGATGCAATTTTTGTGTTTCATCTACACTCTGAAGGTCCACAGATTACGGAATGCCTACAGATATGCTTCGGAGACTACTACTGGTCTTCAAGGGAACGATCAAACCGTAGACAATTTAAGACATTACTCCCACAGAGAAAAGTCCGCATGGTGCTTATTGTATTCAATGCCGATGCAATTTTTGTGTTTCATCAACATTCTGAAGGTCCACAGATTACGGAATGCCTACAGATGTGCTTCGGAAACTACTACTGGTCTTCAAGGGAACGATCAAAGCGTAGACAATTTAAGACATTACTCCCACAGAGAAAAGTCCGCATGGTGCTTATTGTATTCAATGCCGATGCAATTTTTGTGTTCCATCAACACTCTGAAGGTCCACAGATTACGGAATGCCTACAGATGTGCTTCGGAAACTACTACTGGTCTTCAAGGAAACGATCAAAGCGTAGACAATTTAAGACATTACTCCCACAGAGAAAAGTCCGCATGGTGCTTATTGTATTCAATGCCGATGCAATTTTTGTGTTTCATCAACACTCTGAAAGTCCACAGATTACGGAATGAATACAGATGTGCTTCGGAAACTGCTACTGGTCGTCCAGGGAACGATCAAAGCGTAGACAGTTTAAGACATTACTCCCATGGAGAAAAGTCCGCATGGTGACTGTTATATTCTATCCCGATGCAATTTCTGTGTTTAATCAACACTGTGAGGGTACATAGATTACAGAATGCCTCCAGATGTGCTTCGGAAACAACTAGTTGTCTTCCACTATTCGATCAAACCGTAGAAAGTTTAAGACTTTACTCCCATGGAGAAAAGCCCGCATGGTTCTTATTGTATTTAATGCCAATGCAATTTTTGTGTTTCATCTACACTCTGAAGGTCCACAGATTACGGAATGCCTACAGATATGCTTCGGAGACTACTACTTGTCTTCAAGGGAACGATCAAACCGTAGACAATTTAAGACATTACTCCCACAGAGAAAAGTCCGCATGGTGTTTATTGTATTCAATGCCGATGCAATTTTTGTGTTTCGTCAACACTCTGAAGGTCCACAGATTACGGAATGCCTACAGATGTGCTTCGGAAACTGCTACTGGTCTTCCAGGGAACGCACAAAGCGTAGACAGTTTAAGACATTACTCCCATGGTGAAAAGTCAGCATGGTGCCTGTAGTATTCAATCCCGATGCAGTTTCTGTGTTTCATCAACACTCTGATGGTCTACAGATTACAGAATGCCTCCAGATGTGCTTCGGAAACTACTACTGGTCTTCCAGGGAACAATCAAAGCGTAGACAGTTAAGGACATTTCTCCCATGGAGAAAAGCACGCATGGTGCTTATTGTATTCAATGCCGATGCAATTTTTGTGTTTCATCAACACTCTGAGGGTCCACAGATTACGGAATGCCTACAGATGTGCTTCGGAAACTACTACTGGTCTTCCAGAGTGCGATCAAATCGTAGACAGTTTAAGTCATTACTCCCAAGGAGAAAGGTCCACATGGTGCTTATTGTATTCCATGCCGATGCAGTTTTTGTGTTTCATCAACACTCTGAAGGTCCACAGATTACGGAATGCCTACAGATGTGCTTCGGAATCTGCTACCGGTCTTTCAGGGAACGAACAAAGCGTAGACAGTTTAAGACATTACTTCCATGGAGAAAAGTCCGCATGGTGCCTGTAGTATTCAATCCCGATGCAGTTTCTGTGTTTCATCAACACTCTGATGGTCTACAGATTACAGAATGCCTCCAGATGTGCTTCGGAAACTAATACTGGTCTTCCAGGGAACAATCAAAGCGTAGACAGTTAAGGACATTTCTCCCATGGAGAAAAGCCCGCATGGTGCTTATTGTATTCAACGCCGATGCAATTTTTGTGTTTCATCAACACTCTGAGGGTCCACAGATTACGGAATGCCTACAGATGTGCTTCGGAAACTACTACTGGTCTTCCAGACTGCGATCAAAGCGTGGACAGTTTATGTCATTACTCCCAAGGAGAAAAGTCCGCATGGTGCTTATTGTATTCCTTGCCGATGCAATTTTTGTGTTTCGTCAACACTCTGAAGGTCCACAGATTACGGAATGCCTACAGATGTGCTTCGGAAACTGCTACCGGTCTTTCAGGGAACGATCAAAGCGTAGACAGTTTATGACATTACTCCAATACAGGAAAGTCTGCATGGTGCCTGTTGCATTCAATTACGATGCAGTTTCTGTGTTTCATCAACACTCTGAAGGTCCACAGATTACGGAATGCCTACAGATGTGCTTCGGAAGCAACTAGTTGTCTTCCACTATTCGATCAAACCGTCGACAGTTTAAGACTTTACTCCCATGGAGAAAAGTCCGCATTTTGCTTATTGTATTCAATGCCGATGCAATTTTTGTGTTCCATCAACTCTCTGAAGGTCCCCAGATTACGGAATGCCTACAGATGTGCTTCGGAAACTGCTACTGGTCTTCCAGGGAACGAACAAATCGTAGACAGTTTAAGACATTACTCCTATGGAGAAAAGTCCGCATGGTGCCTGTAGTATTCAATCCCGATGCAGTTTCTGTGTTTCATCAACACTCTGATGGTCTACAGATTACAGAATTCCTCCAGATGTGCTTCGGAAACTACTACTGGTCTTCCAGGGAGCGATCAAAGCGTAGACAGTTTAAGACATTACTCCCAAGGAGAAAAGTCCGCATGGTGCTCATTTTATTCAATGCCGATGCAAATTTTGTGTTTCATCAACACTCTGAAGGTCCACAGATTACGGAATGCCTACACATGTGCTTCGGAAACTGCTACCGGTCTTTCAGGGAACGATCAAAGCGTAGACAGTTTATGACATTACTGCCATGGAGAAAAGTCTGCATGTTGCCAGTTGTATTCAAACCTGATGCAGTCTCTGTGTTTCATCAACAATCTGATGGTACACAGATTACAGAATGACTCCAGATGTGCTTCGGAAACTACTACTGGTCTTCCTTCGAACGATCAAAGCGTGGACAGTTTAGGACATTATTCCCTTGGAGAAAAGTCCGCATGGTGCTTATTGTAATCAATGCCGATGCAATTTTTGTGTTTCATCTACACCCTGAAGGTCCACAGATTACGGAATGCCTACAGATATGCTTCGGAAACTACTACTGGTCTTCAAGGGAACGATCAAAGCGTAGACATTTTAAGACATTACTCCCACAGAGAAAAGTCCGCATGGTGCTTATTGTATTCAATGCCGATACAATTTTTGTGTTTCATCAACACTCTGAAGGTCCACAGATTATGGAATGCCTACAGATGTGCTTCGGAAACTACTACTGGTCATCAAGGGAACGATCAAAGCGTCGAAAATTTAAGACATTACTCCCAAAGTGAAAAGTCCGCATGGTGCTTATTGTATTCAATGCCGATGCAATTTTTGTGTTTCATCAACACTCTGAAGGTCCACAGATTACGGAATGAATACAGACGTGCTTCGGAAACTGCTACTGGTCTTCCAGGGAACGATCAAAGCGTAGACAGTTTAAGACATTACTCCCATGGAGAAAAGTCCGCATGGTGACTGTTATATTCTATCCAGATGCAATTTCTGTGTTTAATCAACACTGTGAAGATACATAGATTACAGAATGCCTCCAGATGTGCTTCGGAAACAACTAGTTGTCTTCCACTATTCGATCAAACCGTAGAAAGTTTAAGACTTTACTCCCATGGAGAAAAGTCCGCATTTTGCTTATTCTATTCAATGCCGATGCAATTTTTGTGTTCCATCAACACTCTGAAGGTCCACAGATTACGGACTGCCTACAGATCTGCTTCGGAAACTGCTACCGCTCCTTCAGGGAACGATCGAAGCGTAGACAGTTTATGACATTACTCCCATGGAGAAAAGTCTGCATGGTGAATGTTGCATTCAATTCCGATGCAGTTTCTGTGTTTCATCAACACTCTGAAGGTCCACAGATTACGGAATGCCTACGGATGTGCTTTGGAAACTGCTACTGGTCTTCCAGGGAACGATCAAAGCGTAGACAGTTTAAGACATTACTCCCATGGAGAAAAGTCCGCATGGTGTTTGTTGTATTCTATCCCGATGCAGTTTCTGTGTTTCATCAGCACTCTGATGGTCTACAGATTACAGAATGCCTCCAGATGTGCTTCGGAAACTGCTACTGGTCTTCAAGGGAACAATCAAAGCGTAGACAGTTAAACACATTTCTCCAATGGAGAAAAGCCCGCATGGTGACTGTTATATTCTATCCCGATGCAATTTCTTTGTTTAATCAACACTGTGAGGGTACATAGGTTACAGAATGCCTCCAGATGTGCTTCGGAAACAACTAATTGTCTTCCACTATTCGATCGAACTGTAGACAGTTTAAGACTTTACTCCCATGGAGAAAAGTCCGCATTTTGCTTATTGTATTCAATGCCGATGCAATTTTTGTGTTCCATCAACACTCTGAAGGTCCACAGATTACGGAATGCCTACAGATGTGCTTCGGAAACTACTACTGGTCTTCCAGGGAACGATCAAAGCGTAGACAGTTTAAGACATTACTCCCATGGAGAAAAGTCCGCATGGTGCCTGTAGTATTCAATCCCGATGCAGTTTCTGTGTTTCATCAACACTCTGATGGTCTGCAGATTACAGAATGCCTCCAGATGTGCTTCGGAAACTACTACTGGTCTTCCAGGGAACTATCAAAGCGTAGACAGTTAATGACATTTCTCCCATGGAGAAATGCCCGCATGGTGCTTGTTGTATTCAATGTCGATGAAAATTTTGTGTTTCATCAACACTCTGAAGGTCCACAGATTACGGAATGCCTACAGGTGTGCTTCGGAAACTTCTACCGGTCTTTCAGGGAACGATCAAAGCGTAGACAGTTTATGACATTACTCCCATGGAGAATGGTCTGCATGGTGCCTGTTGTATTCAAACCCGATGCAGTTTCTGTGTTTCATCAACACTCTGATGGTACACAGATTACAGAATGCCTCCAGATGTGCTTCGGAAACTACTACTGGTCTTCAATCGAACGATTAAAGCGTAGACTCTTTAAGACATTATTCCCATGGAGAAAAGTCCGCATGGTGCTTATTGCAATCAACGCCGATGCAATTTTTGTGTTTCATCAACACTCTGAGGGTCCACAGATTACGGAATGCCTACAGATGTGCTTCCGAAATTGCTACTGGTCTTACAGGGTACGATCAAAGCGTTGACAGTTTAAGACATTACTCCCAAGGAGAAAAGTCCGCATGGTGATTGTAGTATTCAATCCCAATGCAGTTTCTGTATTTCATCAACACTCTGATGGTCTGCAGATTACAGAATGCCTCCAGATGTGCTTCGGAAACTGCTACTGGTCTTCCAGAGAACGATCAAGGCGTAGACAGTTAAAGACATTACTACCATGGAGAAAAGTCCGCATAGTGACTGTTATATTCTATCCCGATGCAATTTCTGTGTTTAATCAACACTGTGAGGGTACATAGATTACAGAATGCCTCCAGATGTGCTTCGGAAACAACTAGCTGTCTTCCACTATTCGATCGAACTGTAGACAGTTTAAGACTTTACTCCCATGGAGAAACGTCCGCATTTTGCTTATTGTATTCAATGCCGATGCAATTTTGGTGTTCCATCAACACTCTGAAGCTCCACAGATTACGGAATGCCTACAGATGTGCTTCGGAAACTACTACTGGTCTTCCAGGGAACGATCAAAGCGTAGACAGTTTAAGACATTACTCCCATGGAGAAAAGTCAGCATGGTGCCTGTAGTATTCAATCCCGATGCAGTTTCTGTGTTTCATCAACACTCTGATGGTCTGCAGATTACAGAATGCCTCCAGATGTGCTTCGGAAACTACTACTGGTCTTCCAGGGAACAATCAAAGCGTAGACAGTTAAAGACATTTCTCCCATGGAGAAAAGCCCGCATGGTGCTTATTGTATTCAACGCCGATGCAATTTTTGTGTTTCATCAACACTCTGAGGGTCCACAGATTACGGAATGCCTACAGATGTGCTTCAGAAACTGCTACTGGTCTTACAGGGTACGATCAAAGCGTAGACAGTTTAAGACATTACTCCCATGGAGAAAACTCCGCATGGTGCCTGTAGTATTCAATCCGGATGCAGTTTCTGTGTTTCATCAACACTCAGATGGTCTACAGATTACAGAATGGCTCCAGATGTGCTTCGGAAACTACTACTGGTCTTCCAGGGAACAATCAAAGCGTAGACAGTTAAGGACATTTCTCCCATGGAGAAAAGCCCGCATGGTGCTTATTGTATTCAATGCCGATGCAATTTTTGTGTTTCATCTACACTCTGAAGGTCCACAGATTACGGAATGCCTACAGATATGCTTCGGAGACTACTACTGGTCTTCAAAAGAACGATCAAACCGTAGACAATTTAAGACATTACTCCCACAGAGAAAAGTCCGCATGGTGCTTATTTTATTCAATGCCGATGCAATTTTTGTGTTTCATCAACACTCTGAAAGTCCACAGATTACGGAATGAATACAGATGTGCTTCGGAAACTGCTACTGGTCTTCCAGGGAACGATCAAAGCGTAGACAGTTTAAGACATTACTCCCATGGAGAAAAGTCCGCATGGTGACTGTTATATTCTATCCCGATGCAATTTCTGTGTTTAATCAACACTGTGAGGGTACATAGATTACAGAATGCCTCCAGATGTGCTTCGGAAACAACTAGTTGTCTTCCACTATTCGATCAAACCGTAGATAGTTTAAGACTTTACTCCCATGGAGAAAAGCCCGCATGGTGCTTATTGTATTCAATGCCAATGCAATTTTTGTGTTTCATCTACACTCTGAAGGTCCACAGATTACGGAATGCCTACAGATATGCTTCGGAGACTACTACCGGTCTTCAAGGGAACGATCAAACCGTAGACAAT
Organism: Schistocerca gregaria; assembly: GCF_023897955.1. Classification (NCBI taxonomy): domain Eukaryota; kingdom Metazoa; phylum Arthropoda; class Insecta; order Orthoptera; family Acrididae; genus Schistocerca; species Schistocerca gregaria. The sequence goes on along the minus strand of NC_064928.1, from coordinate 49,416,518 downwards.
TTAAAACATTACTCCCACAGAGAAAAGTCCGCATGGTGCTTATTGTATTCAATGCCGATGCAATTTTTGTGTTTCATCAACACTCTGAAGGTCCACAGATTACGGAATGCCTACAGATGTGCTTCGGAAACTACTACTGGTCTTCAAGGGAACGATCAAAGCGTAGACAATTTAAGACATTACTCCCACAGAGAAAAGTCCGCATGGTGCTTATTGTGTTCAATGCCGATGCAATTTTTGTGTTTCATCAACACTCTGAAAGTCCACAGATTACGGAATGAATACAGATGTGCTTCGGAAACTGCTACTGGTCTTCCAGGGAACGATCAAATCGTAGACAGTTTAAGACATTACTCCCATGGAGAAAAGTCCGCATGGTGACTGTTATATTCTATCCCGATGCAATTTCTGTGTTTAATCAACACTGTGAGGGTACATAGATTACAGAATGCCTCCAGATGTGCTTCGGAAACAACTAGTTGTCTTCCACTATTCGATCAAACCGTAGAAAGTTTAAGACTTTACTCCCATGGAGAAAAGTCCGCATTTTGCTTATTCTATTCAATGCCGATGCAATTTTTGTGTTCCATCAACACTCTGAAGGTCCACAGATTACGGACTGCCTACAGATCTGCTTCGGAAACTGCTACCGCTCTTTCAGGGAACGATCGAAGCGTAGACAGTTTATGACATTACTCCCATGGAGAAAAGTCTGCATGGTGAATGTTGCATTCAATTCCGATGCAGTTTCTGTGTTTCATCAACACTCTGAAGGTCCACAGATTACGGAATGCCTACGGATGTGCTTTGGAAACTGCTACTGGTCTTCCAGGGAACGATCAAAGCGTAGACAGTTTAAGACATTACTCCCATGGAGAAAAGTCCGCATGGTGTTTGTTGTATTCTATCCCGATGCAGTTTCTGTGTTTCATCAGCACTCTGATGGTCTACAGATTACAGAATGCCTCCAGATGTGCTTCGGAAACTGCTACTGGTCTTCCAGGGAACGATCAAAGCGTAGACAGTTTAAGACATTACTCCCATGGAGAAAAGTCCGCATGGTGCCTGTAGTATTCAATCCCGATGCAGTTTCTGTGTTTCATCAACACTCTGATGGTCTGCAGATTACAGAATGCCTCCAGATGTGCTTCGGAAACTACTACTGGTCTTCCAGGGAACTATCAAAGCGTAGACAGTTAATGACATTTCTCCCATGGAGAAATGAACGCATGGTGCTTGTTGTATTCAATGTCGATGAAAATTTTGTGTTTCATCAACACTCTGAAGGTCCACAGATTACGGAATGCCTACAGGTGTGCTTCGGAAACTTCTACCGGTCTTTCAGGGAACGATCAAAGCGTAGACAGTTTATGACATTACTCCCATGGAGAATGGTCTGCATGGTGCCTGTTGTATTCAAACCCGATGCAGTTTCTGTGTTTCATCAACACTCTGATGGTACACAGATTACAGAATGCCTCCAGATGTGCTTCGGAAACTACTACTGGTCTTCAATCGAACGATTAAAGCGTAGACTCTTTAAGACATTATTCCCATGGAGAAAAGTCCGCATGGTGCTTATTGCAATCAACGCCGATGCAATTTTTGTGTTTCATCAACACTCTGAGGGTCCACAGATTACGGAATGCCTACAGATGTGCTTCCGAAATTGCTACTGGTCTTACAGGGTACGATCAAAGCGTTGACAGTTTAAGACATTACTCCCAAGGAGAAAAGTCCGCATGGTGATTGTAGTATTCAATCCCAATGCAGTTTCTGTATTTCATCAACACTCTGATGGTCTGCAGATTACAGAATGCCTCCAGATGTGCTTCGGAAACTGCTACTGGTCTTCCAGAGAACGATCAAGGCGTAGACAGTTAAAGACATTACTACCATGGAGAAAAGTCCGCATAGTGACTGTTATATTCTATCCCGATGCAATTTCTGTGTTTAATCAACACTGTGAGGGTACATAGATTACAGAATGCCTCCAGATGTGCTTCGGAAACAACTAGTTGTCTTCCACTATTCGATCGAACTGTAGACAGTTTAAGACTTTACTCCCATGGAGAAACGTCCGCATTTTGCTTATTGTATTCAATGCCGATGCAATTTTGGTGTTCCATCAACACTCTGAAGGTCCACAGATTACGGAATGCCTACAGATGTGCTTCGGAAACTACTACTGGTCTTCCAGGGAACGATCAAAGCGTAGACAGTTTAAGACATTACTCTCATGGAGAAAAGTCAGCATGGTGCCTGTAGTATTCAATCCCGATGCAGTTTCTGTGTTTCATCAACACTCTGATGGTCTGCAGATTACAGAATGCCTCCAGATGTGCTTCGGAAACTACTACTGGTCTTCCAGGGAACAATCAAAGCGTAGACAGTTAAAGACATTTCTCCCATGGAGAAAAGCCCGCATGGTGCTTATTGTATTAAACGCCGATGCAATTTTTGTGTTTCATCAACACTCTGAGGGTCCACAGATTACGGAATGCCTACAGATGTGCTTCAGAAACTGCTACTGGTCTTACAGGGTACGATCAAAGCGTAGACAGTTTAAGACATTACTCCCATGGAGAAAACTCCGCATGGTGCCTGTAGTATTCAATCCGGATGCAGTTTCTGTGTTTCATCAACACTCAGATGGTCTACAGATTACAGAATGGCTCCAGATGTGCTTCGGAAACTACTACTGGTCTTCCAGGGAACAATCAAAGCGTAGACAGTTAAGGAAATTTCTCCCATGGAGAAAAGCCCGCATGGTGCTTATTGTATTCAATGCCGATGCAATTTTTGTGTTTCATCTACACTCTGAAGGTCCACAGATTACGGAATGCCTACAGATATGCTTCGGAGACTACTACTGGTCTTCAAAAGAACGATCAAACCGTAGACAATTTTAGACATTACTCCCACAGAGAAAAGTCCGCATGGTGCTTATTGTATTCAATGCCGATGCAATTTTTGTGTTTCATCAACACTCTGAAAGTCCACAGATTACGGAATGAATACAGATGTGCTTCGGAAACTGCTACTGGTCTTCCAGGGAACGATCAAAGCGTAGACAGTTTAAGACATTACTCCCATGGAGAAAAGTCCGCATGGTGACTGTTATATTCTATCCCGATGCAATTTCTGTGTTTAATCAACACTGTGAGGGTACATAGATTACAGAATGCCTCCAGATGTGCTTCGGAAACAACTAGTTGTCTTCCACTATTCGATCAAACCGTAGAAAGTTTAAGACTTTACTCCCATGGAGAAAAGTCCGCATTTTGTTTATTCTATTCAATGCCGATGCCATTTTTGTGTTCCATCAACACTCTGAAGGTCCAAAGATTACGGAATGCCTACAGATGTGCTTCGGAAACTGCTACTGGTCTTCCAGAGAACGAACAAAGCGTAGACAGTTTAAGACATTACTCCCATGGTGAAAAGTCCGCATGGTGCCTGTAGTATTCAATCCCGATGCAGTTTCTGTGTTTCATCAACACTCTGATGGTCTACAGATTACAGAATGCCTCCAGATGTGCTTCGGAAACTACTACTGGTCTTCCAGGGAACAATCAAAGCGTAGACAGTTAAGGACATTTCTCCCATGGAGAAAAGCCCGCATGGTGCTTATTGTATTCAATGCCGATGCAATTTTTGTGTTTCATCAACACTCTGAGGGTCCACAGATTACGGAATGCCTACAGATGTGCTTCGGAAACTACTACTGGTCTTCCAGAGTGCGATCAAATCGTAGACAGTTTAAGTCATTACTCTCAAGGAGAAAGGTCCGCATGGTGCTTATTGTATCCCATGCCGATGCAATTTTTGTGTTTCATCAACACTCTGAAGGTCAACAGATTACGGAATGCCTACAGATGTGCTTCGGAATCTGCTACCGGTCTTTCAGGGAACGAACAAAGCGTAGACAGTTTAAGACATTACTTCCATGGAGAAAAGTCCGCATGGTGCCTGTAGTATTCAATCCCGATGCAGTTTCTGTGTTTCATCAACACTCTGATGGTCTAAAGATTACAGAATGCCTCCAGATGTGCTTCGGAAACTAATACTGGTCTTCCAGGGAACAATCAAAGCGTAGACAGTTAAGGACATTTCTCCCATGGAGAAAAGCCCGCATGGTGCTTATTGTATTCAACGCCGATGCAATTTTTGTGTTTCATCAACACTCTGAGGGTCCACAGATTACGGAATGCCTACAGATGTGCTTCAGAAACTGCTACTGGTCTTACAGGGTACGATCGAAGCGTATACAGTTTAAGACATTACTCCCATGGAGAAAACTCCGCATGGTGCCTGTAGTATTCAATCCCGATGCAGTTTCTGTGTTTCATCAACACTCTGATGGTCTACAGATTACAGAATGCCTCCAGATGTGCTTCGGAAACTACTACTGGTCTTCCAGGGAACAATCAAAGCGTAGACAGTTAAGGACATTTCTCCCATGGAGAAAAGTTCGCATGGTGCTTATTGTATTCAATGCCGATGCAATTTTTGTGTTTCATCAACACTCTGAGGGTCCACAGATTACGGAATGCCTACAGATGTGCTTCGGAAACTACTACTGGTCTTCCAGACTGCGATCAAAGCGTGGACAGTTTAAGTCATTACTCCCAAGGAGAAAAGTCCGCATGGTGCTTATTGTATTCCTTGCCGATGCAATTTTTGTGTTTCATCAACACTCTGAAGGTCCACAGATTACGGAATGCCTACAGATGTGCTTCGGAATCTGCTACCGGTCTTTCAGGGAACGATCAAAGCGTAGACAGTTTATGACATTACTCCAATGGAGGAAAGTCTGCATGGTGCCTGTTGCATTCAATTCCGATGCAGTTTCTGTGTTTCATACACTCTGAAGGTCCACAGATTACGGAATGCCTACAGATGTGCTTCGGAAACAACTAGTTGTCTTCCACTATTCGATCAAACCGTCGACAGTTTAAGACTTTACTCCCATGGAGAAAAGTCCGCATTTTGCTTATTGTATTCAATGCCGATGCAATTTTTGTGTTCCATCAACTCTCTGAAGGTCCCCAGATTACGGAATGCCTACAGATGTGCTTCGGAAACTGCTACTGGTCTTCCAGGGAACGAACAAATCGTAGACAGTTTAAGACATTACTCCTATGGAGAAAAGTCCGCATGGTGCCTGTAGTATTCAATCCCGATGCAGTTTCTGTGTTTCATCAACACTCTGATGGTCTACAGATTACAGAATTCCTCCAGATGTGCTTCGGGAACTACTACTGGTCTTCCAGGGAGCGATCAAAGCGTAGACAGTTTAAGACATTACTCCCAAGGAGAAAAGTCCGCATGGTGCTCATTTTATTCAATGCCGATGCAAATTTTGTGTTTCATCAACACTCTGCAGGTCCACAGATTACGGAATGCCTACACATGTGCTTCGGAAACTGCTACCGGTCTTTCAGGGAACGATCAAAGCGTAGACAGTTTATGACATTACTGCCATGGAGAAAAGTCTGCATGTTGCCAGTTGTATTCAAACCTGATGCAGTCTCTGTGTTTCATCAACAATCTGATGGTACACAGATTACAGAATGACTCCAGATGTGCTTCGGAAACTACTACTGGTCTTCCATCGAACGATCAAAGCGTGTACAGTTTGAGACATTATTCCCTTGGAGAAAAGTCCGCATGGTGCTTATTGTAATCAATGCCGATGCAATTTTTGTGTTTCATCTACACTCTGAAGGTCCACAGATTACGGATTGCCTACAGATATGCTTCGGAAACTACTACTGGTCTTCAAGGGAACGATCAAAGCGTAGACAATTTAAGACATTACTACCACAGAGAAAAGTCCGCATGGTGCTTATTGTATTCAATGCCGATGCAATTTTTGTGTTCATCAACACTCTGAAGGTCCACAGATTACGGAATGCCTACAGATGTGCTTCGGAAACTACTACTGGTCATCAAGGGAACGATCAAAGCGTAGACAATTTAAGACATTACTCCCAAAGTGAAATGACCGCATGGTGCTTATTGTATTCAATGCCGATGCAATTTTTGTGTTTCATCAACACTCTGAAGGTCCACAGATTACGGAATGAATACAGATGTGCTTCGGAAACTGCTACTGGTCTTCCAGGGAACGATCAAAGCGTAGACAGTTTAAGACATTACTCCCATGGAGAAAAGTCCGCATGGTGACTGTTATATTCTATCCCGATGCAATTTCTGTGTTTAATCAACACTGTGAAGATACATAGATTACAGAATGCCTCCAGATGTGCTTCGGAAACAACTAGTTGTCTTCCACTATTCGATCAAACCGTAGAAAGTTTAAGACTTTACTCCCATGGAGAAAAGTCCGCATTTTGCTTATTGTATTCAATGCCGATGCAATTTTTGTGTTCCATCAACACCCTGAAGGTCCACAGATTACGGAATGCCTACAGATGTGCTTCGGAAACTACTACTGGTCTTCCAGGGAACGATCAAAGCGTAGACAGTTTAAGACATTACTCCCATGGAGAAAAGTCAGCATGGTGCCTGTAGTATTCAATCCCGATGCAGTTTCTGTGTTTCATCAACACTCTGATGGTCTGCAGATTACAGAATGCCTCCAGATGTGTTTCGGAAACTGCTACGGGTCTTCCAGGGAACAATCAAAGCGTAGACAGTTAAAGACATTTCTCCCATTGAGAAATGCCCGCATGGTGCTTGTTGTATTCAATGCCGATGCAAATTTTGTGTTTCATCAACACTCTGAAGGTCCACAGATTACGGAATGCCTACAGATGTGCTTCGGAAACTTCTACCGGTCTTTCAGGGAACGATCAAATCGTAGACAGTTTATGTCATTACTCCCATTGAGAATGGTCTGCATGGTGCCTGTTGTATTCAAACCCGATGCAATTTCTGTTTTTAATCAACACTGTGAATGTACATAGATTACAGAATGCCTCCAGATGTGCTTCGGAAACAACTAGTTGTCTTCCACTATTCGATCGAACTGTAGACAGTTTAAGACTTTACTCCCATGGAGAAACGTCCGCATTTTGCTTATTGTATTCAATGCCGATGCAATTTTTGTGTTCCATCAACACTCTGAAGGTCCACAGATTACGGAATGCCTACAGATGTGCTTTGGAATTTACTACTGGTCTTCCAGGGAACGATCAAAGCGTAGACAGTTTAAGACATTACTCCAATGGAGAAAAGTCAGCATGGTGCCTGTAGTATTCAATCCCGATGCAGTTTCTGTGTTTCATCAACACTCTGATGGTCTGCAGATTACAGAATGAATCCAGATGTGCTTCGGAAACTACTACTGGTCTTCCAGGGAACAATCAAAGCGTAGACAGTTTAAGACATTTCTCCCATGGAGAAAAGCCCGCATGGTGCTTATTGTATTCAACGCCGATGCAATTTTTGTGTTTCATCAACACTCTGAGGGTCCACAGATTACGGAATGCCTACAGATGTGCTTCAGAAACTGCTACTGGTCTTACAGGGTACGATCAAAGCGTAGACAGTTTAAGACATTACTTCCATGGAGAAAACTCCGCATGGTGCCTGTAGTATTCAATCCGGAAGCAGTTTCTGTGTTTCATCAACACTCTGATGTCCTACAGATTACAGAATGCCTCCAGATGTGCTTCGGAAACTACTACTGGTCTTCCAGGGAACAATCAAAGCGTAGACAGTTAAGGACATTTCTCCCATGGAGAAAAGCCCGCATGGTGCTTATTGTATTCAATGCCGATGCAATTTTTGTGTTTCATCTACACTCTGAAGGTCCACAGATTACGGAATGCCTACAGATATGCTTCGGAGACTACTACTGGTCTTCAAGGGAACGATCAAAGCGTAGACAATTTAAGACATTACTCCCACAGAGAAAAGTCCGCATGGTGCTTATTGTATTCAATGCCGATGCAATTTTTGTGTTTCATCAACACTCTGAAGGTCCACAGATTACGGAATGCCTACAGATGTGCTTCGGAAACTACTACTGGTCTTCAAGGGAACGATCAAAGCGTAGACAATTTAAGACATTACTCCCACAGAGAAAAGTCCGCATGGTGCTTATTGTATTCAATGCCGATGCAATTTTTGTGTTTCATCAACACTCTGAAGGTCCACAGATTACGGAATGAGTACAGATGTGCTTCGGAAACTGCTACTGGTCTTCCAGGGAACGATCAAAGCGTAGACAGTTTAAGACATTACTCCCATGGAGAAAAGTCCGCATGGTGACAGTTATATTCTATCCCGATGCAATTTCTGTGTTTAATCAACACTGTGAGGGTACATAGATTACAGAATGCCTTCAGATGTGCTTCGGAAACAACTAGTTGTCTTCCACTATTCGATCAAACCGTAGAAAGTTAAAGACTTTACTCCCATGGAGAAAAGTCCGCGTTTTGCTTATTCTATTCAATGCCGATGCAATTTTTGTGTTCCATCAACACTCTGAAGGTCCAAAGATTACGGAATGCCTACAGATGTGCTTCGGAAACTGCTACTGGTCTTCCAGGGAACGAACAAAGCGTAGACAGTTTAAGACATTACTCCCATGGAGAAAAGTCCGCATGGTGCCTGTAGTATTCAATCCCGATGCAGTTTCTGTGTTTCATCAACACTCTGATGGTCTACAGATTACAGAATGCCTCCAGATGTGCTTCGGAAACTACTACTGGTCTTCCAGGGAACTATCAAAGCGTAGACAGTTAAGGACGTTTCTCCCATGGAGAAAAGCCCGCATGGTGCTTATTGTAATCAATGTCGATGCAATTTTTGTGTTTCATCAACACTCTGAAGGTCCACAGATTACGGAATGCCTACAGATGTGCTTCGGAAACTACTACTGGTCTTCCAGAGTGCGATCAAATCGTAGACAGTTTAAGTCAATACTCCCAAGGAGAAAGGTCCGCATGGTGCTTATTGTATTTCATGCCGATGCAATTTTTGTGTTTCATCAACACTCTGAAGGTCCACAGATTACGGAATGCCTACAGATGTGCTTCGGAATCTCCTACCGGTCTTTCAGGGAACGAACAAAGCGTAGACAGTTTAAGACAATACTCCCATGGAGAAAAGTCCGCATGGTGCCTGTAGTATTCAATCCCGATGCAGTTTCTGTGTTTCATCAACACTCTGATGGTCTACAGATTACAGAATGCCTGCAGATGTGCTTCGGAAACTACTACTGGTCTTCCAGGGAACAATCAAAGCGTAGACAGTTAAGGACATTTCTCCCATGGAGAAAAGCCCGCATGGTGCTTATTGTATTCAACGCCGATGCAATTTTTGTGTTTCATCAACACTCTGAGGGTCCACAGATTACGGAATGCCTACAGATGTGCTTCAGAAACTGCTACTGGTCTTACAGGGTACGATCGAAGCGTAAACAGTTTAAGACATTACTCCCATGGAGAAAACTCCGCATGGTGCCTGTAGTATTCAATCCCGATGCAGTTTCTGTGTTTCATCAACACTCTGATGGTCTACAGATTACAGAATGCCTCCAGATGTGCTTCGGAAACTACTACTGGTCTTCCAGGGAACAATCAAAGCGTAGACAGTTAAGGACAATTCTCCCATGGAGAAAAGTTCGCATGGTGCTTATTGTATTCAATGCCGATGCAATTTTTTTGTTTCATCAACACTCTGAGGTTCCACAGATTACGGAATGCCTACAGATGTGCTTCGGAAACTACAACTGGTCTTCCAGACTGCGATCAAAGCGTGGACAGTTTAAGTCATTACTCCCAAGGAGAAAAGTCCGCATGGTGCTTATTGTATTCCATGCCGATGCAATTTTTGTGTTTCATCAACACTCTGAAGGTCCACAGATTAAGGAATGCCTACAGATGTGCTTCGGAATCTGATACCGGTCTTTCAGGGAACGATCAAAGCGTAGACAGTTTATGACATTACTCCAATGGAGGAAAGTCTGCATGGTGCCTGTTGCATTCAATTCCGATGCAGTTTCTGTGTTTCATCAACACCCTGAAGGTCCACAGATTACGGAATGCCTACAGATGTGCTTCGGAAACAACTAGTTGTCTTCCACTATTCGATCAAACCGTCGACAGTTTAAGACTTTACTCCCATGGAGAAAAGTCCGCATTTTGCTTATTGTATTCAATGCCGATGCAATTTTTGTGTTCCATCAACACTCTGAAGGTCCCCAGATTACGGAATGCCTACAGATGTGCTTCGGAAACTGCTACTGGTCTTCCAGGGAACGAACAAATCGTAGACAGTTTAAGACATTACTCCCATGGAGAAAAGTCCGCATGGTGCCTGTAGTATTCAATCCCGATGCAGTTTCTGTGTTTCATCAACACTCTGATGGTCTACAGATTACAGAATGCCTGCAGATGTGCTTCGGAAACTACTACTGGTCTTCCAGGGAACAATCAAAGCGTAGACAGTTAAGGACATTTCTCCCATGGAGAAAAGCCCGCATGGTGCTTATTGTATTCAACGCCGATGCAATTTTTGTGTTTCATCAACACTCTGAGGGTCCACAGATTACGGAATGCCTACAGATGTGCTTCAGAAACTGCTACTGGTCTTACAGGGTACGATCGAAGCGTAAACAGTTTAAGACATTACTCCCATGGAGAAAACTCCGCATGGTGCCTGTAGTATTCAATCCCGATGCAGTTTCTGTGTTTCATCAACACTCTGATGGTCTACAGATTACAGAATGCCTCCAGATGTGCTTCGGAAACTACTACTGGTCTTCCAGGGAACAATCAAAGCGTAGACAGTTAAGGACAATTCTCCCATGGAGAAAAGTTCGCATGGTGCTTATTGTATTCAATGCCGATGCAATTTTTTTGTTTCATCAACACTCTGAGGTTCCACAGATTACGGAATGCCTACAGATGTGCTTCGGAAACTACAACTGGTCTTCCAGACTGCGATCAAAGCGTGGACAGTTTAAGTCATTACTCCCAAGGAGAAAAGTCCGCATGGTGCTTATTGTATTCCATGCCGATGCAATTTTTGTGTTTCATCAACACTCTGAAGGTCCACAGATTAAGGAATGCCTACAGATGTGCTTCGGAATCTGATACCGGTCTTTCAGGGAACGATCAAAGCGTAGACAGTTTATGACATTACTCCAATGGAGGAAAGTCTGCATGGTGCCTGTTGCATTCAATTCCGATGCAGTTTCTGTGTTTCATCAACACCCTGAAGGTCCACAGATTACGGAATGCCTACAGATGTGCTTCGGAAACAACTAGTTGTCTTCCACTATTCGATCAAACCGTCGACAGTTTAAGACTTTACTCCCATGGAGAAAAGTCCGCATTTTGCTTATTGTATTCAATGCCGATGCAATTTTTGTGTTCCATCAACACTCTGAAGGTCCCCAGATTACGGAATGCCTACAGATGTGCTTCGGAAACTGCTACTGGTCTTCCAGGGAACGAACAAATCGTAGACAGTTTAAGACATTACTCCTATGGAGAAAAGTCCGCATGGTGCCTGTAGTATTCAATCCCGATGCAGTTTCTGTGTTTCATCAACACTCTGATGGTCTACAGATTACAGAATTCCTCCAGATGTGCTTCGGAAACTACTACTGGTCTTCCAGGGAGCGATCAAAGCGTAGACAGTTTAAGACATTACTCCCAAGGAGAAAAGTCCTCATGGTGCTCATTTTATTCTATGCCGATGCAAATTTTGTGTTTCATCAACACTCTGAAGGTCCACAGATTACGGAATGCCTACACATGTGCTTCGGAAACTGCTACCGGTCTTTCAGGGAACGATCAAAGCGTAGACAGTTTATGACATTACTGCCATGGAGAAAAGTCTGCATGTTGTCTGTTGTATTCAAACCTGATGCAGTCTCTGTGTTTCATCAACAATCTGATGGTACACAGATTACAGAATGACTCCAGATGTGCTTCGGAAACTACTACTGGTCTTCCATCGAACGATCAAAGCGTAGACAGTTTAAGACATTATTCCCATGGAGAAAAGTCCGCATGGTGCTTATTGTAATCAATGCCGATGCAATTTTTGTGTTTCATCTACACTCTGAAGGTCCACAGACCACGGAATGCCTACAGATATTCTTCGGAAACTACTACTGGTCTTCAAGGGAACGATCAAAGCGTAGACAATTTAAGACATTACTCCCACAGAGAAAAATACGCATGGTGCTTATTGTATTCAATGCCGATGCAATTTTTGTGTTTCATCAACACTCTGAGGGTCCACAGATTACGGAATGCCTACAGATGTGCTTCGAAAACTGCTACTGGTCTTCCAGGGAACGATCAAAGCGTAGACAGTTTAAGACATTACTCCCATGGAGAGAAGTCCGCATGGTGACTGTGATATTCTATCCCGATGGAATTTCTGTGTTTAATCAACACTGTGAAGATACATAGATTACAGAATGCCTCCAGATGTGCTTCGGAAACAACTAGTTGTCTTCCACTATTCGATCAAACCGTAGAATGTTTAAGACTTTACTCCCATGGAGAAAAGTCCGCATTTTGCTTATTCTATTCAATGCCGATGCAATTTTTGTGTTCCATCAACACTCTGAAGGTCCACAGATTACGGACTGCCTACAGATCTGCTTCGGAAACTGCTACCGCTCTTTCAGGGAACGATCGAAGCGTAGACAGTTTATGACATTACTCCCATGGAGAAAAGTCTGCATGGTGCCTGTTGCATTCAATTCCGATGCAGTTTCTGTGTTTCATCAACACTCTGAAGGTCCACAGATTACGGAATGCCTACGGATGTGCTTTGGAAACTGCTACTGGTCTTCCAGTGAACGATCAAAGCGTAGACAGTTTAAGACATTACTCCCATTGAGAAAAGTCCGCATGGTGTTTGTTGTATTCTATCCCGATGCAGTTTCTGTGTTTCATCAGCACTCTGATGGTCTACAGATTACAGAATGCCTCCAGATGTGCTTCGGAAACTGCTACTGGTCTTCAAGGTAACAATCAAAGCGTAGACAGTTAAACACATTTCTCCCATGGAGAAAAGCCCGCATGGTACTTATTGTATTCAATGCCGATGCAACTTTTGTGTTTCATCAACACTCTGAGGGTCCACTGATTAAGGAATGCCTACAGATGTGCTTCAGAAACTGCTACTGGTCTTCCAGGGAACGATCAAAGTGTAGACAGTTTAAGACATTACTCCCATGGAGAAAAGTCCGCATGGTGCCTGTTGTATTCTATCCCGATGCAGTTTCTTTGTTTCATCAACACTCTGATGGTCCACAGATTACAGAATGCCTCCAGATGTGCTTCGGAAACTACTACTGGTCTTCCAGGGTGCGATCAAAGCGTAGACAGTTTAAGACATTACTCCCAAGGAGAAAAGTCCGCATGGTGCTTATTGTACTCAATGCCGATGCAATTTTTTTGTTTCATCAACACCCTGAAGCTCCACAGATTACGGAATGCCTACAGATGTACACGGAAAATTCTACCGGTCTTTCAGGTTACGATCAAAGCGTAGACAGTTTATGACATTACTCCCATGGAGAAAAGTCTGCATTGTGCCTGTTGTATTCAATCCCGATGCAGTTTTTGTGTTTCATCAACACTCTTATGGTCCACAGATTACAGAATGCCTACAGATGTGCTTCGGAAACTACAAATGGTCTTCCAGGGAACAATCAAAGCGTAGACAGTTTAAGACATTTCTCCCATGGAGAAAAGCCCGCATGGTGCTTATTGTATTCAACGCCGATGCAATTTTTGTGTTTCATCAACACTCTGAGGGTCCACAGATTACGGAATGCCTACAGATGTGCTTCGGAAACTACTACTGGTCTTCCAGACTGCGATCAAAGCGTGGACAGTTTAAGTCATTACTCCCAAAGAGAAAAGTCCGCATGGTGCTTATTGTATTCCATGCCGATGCAATTTTTGTGTTTCATCAACACTCTGAAGGTCCACAGATTAAGGAATGCCTACAGATGTGCTTCGGAATCTGCTACCGGTCATTCAGGGAACGATCAAAGCGTAGACAGTTTATGACATTACTCCAATGGAGGAAAGTCTGCATGGTGCCTGTTGCATTCAATTCCGATGCAGTTTCTGTGTTTCATCAACACTCTGAATGTCCACAGATTACGGAATGCCTACAGATGTGCTTCGGAAACAACTAGTTGTCTTCCACTATTCGATCAAACCGTCGACAGTTTAAGACTTTACTCCCATGGAGAAAAGTCCGCATTTTGCTTATTGTATTCAATGCCGATGCAATTTTTGTGTTCCATCAACACTCTGAAGGTCCCCAGATTACGGAATGCCTACAGATGTGCTTCGGAAACTGCTACTGGTCTTCCAGGGAACGAACAAATCGTAGACAGTTTAAGACATTACTCCCATGGAGAAAAGTCCGCATGGTGCCTGTAGTATTCAATCCCGATGCAGTTTCTGTGTTTCATCAACACTCTGATGGTCTACAGATTACAGAATGCCTCCAGATGTGCTTCGGAAACTACTACTGGTCTTCCAGGGAACAATCAAAGCGTAGACAGTTAAGGAGATATCTCCCATGGAGAAAAGCCCGCATGGTGCTTATTGTATTTAATGCCGATGCAATTTTTGTGTTTCATCAACACTCGGAGGGTCCACAGATTACGGAATGCCTACAGATGTGCTTCGGAAACTACTACTGGTCTTCCAGGGAACGATCAAAGCGTAGACAGTTTAAGACATTACTCCTATGGAGAAAAGTCCGCATCGTGCCTGTAGTATTCAATCCCGATGCAGTTTCTGTGTTTCATCAACACTCTGATGGTCTACAGATTACAGAATTCCTCCAGATGTGCTTCGGAAACTACTACTGGTCTTCCAGGGAGCGATCAAAGCGTAGACAGTTTAAGACATTACTCCCAAGGAGAAAAGTCCTCATGGTGCTCATTTTATTCTATGCCGATGCAAATTTTGTGTTTCATCAACACTCTGAAGGTCCACAGATTACGGAATGCCTACACATGTGCTTCGGAAACTGCTACCGGTCTTTCAGGGAACGATCAAAGCGTAGACAGTTTATGACATTACTGCCATGGAGAAAAGTCTGCATGTTGCCTGTTGTATTCAAACCTGATGCAGTCTCTGTGTTTCATCAACAATCTGATGGTACACAGATTACAGAATGACTCCAGATGTGCTTCGGAAACTACTACTGGTCATCCATCGAACGATCAAAGCGTAGACAGTTTAAGACATTATTCCCATGGAGAAAAGTCCGCATGGTGCTTATTGTAATCAATGCCGATGCAATTTTTGTGATTCATCTACACTCTGAAGGTCCACAGACCACGGAATGACTACAGATATGCTTCGGAAACTACTACTGGTCTTCAAGGGAACGATCAAAGCGTAGACAATTTAAGACATTACTCCCACAGAGAAAAGTACGCATGGTGCTTATTGTATTCAATGCCGATGCAATTTTTGTGTTTCATCAACACTCTGAAGGTCCACAGATTACGGAATGCCTCCAGATGTGCTTCGGAAACTACTACTGGTCTTCCAGGGAACGATCAAAGCGTAGACAGTTTAAGACATTACTCCCATGGAGAGAAGTCCGCATGGTGACTGTTATATTCTATCCCGATGCAATTTCTGTGTTTAATCAACACTGTGAAGATACATAGATTACAGAATGCCTCCAGATGTGCTTCGGAAGCAACTAGTTGTCTTCCACTATTCGATCAAACCGTAGAATGTTTAAGACTTTACTCCCATGGAGAAAAGTCCGCATTTTGCTTATTCTATTCAATGCCGATGCAATTTTTGTGTTCCATCAACACTCTGAAGGTCCACAGATTACGGTGCCTACAGATCTGCTTCGGAAACTGCTACCGCTCTTTCAGGGAACGATCGAAGCGTAGACAGTTTATGACATTACTCCCATGGAGAAAAGTCTGCATGGTGCCTGTTGCATTCAATTCCGATGCAGTTTCAGTGTTTCATCAACACTCTGAAGGTCCACAGATTACGGATTGCCTACGTATGTGCTTTGGAAACTGCTACTGGTCTTCCAGTGAACGATCAAAGCGTAGACAGTTTAAGACATTACTTCCATGGAGAAAACTCCGCATGGTGCCTGTAGTATTCAATCCGGAAGCAGTTTCTGTGTTTCATCAACACTCTGATGTCCTACAGATTACAGAATGCCTCCAGATGTGCTTCGGAAACTACTACTGGTCTTCCAGGGAACAATCAAAGCGTAGACAGTTAAGGACATTTCTCCCATGGAGAAAAGCCCGCATGGTGCTTATTGTATTCAATGCCGATGCAATTTTTGTGTTTCATCTACACTCTGAAGGTCCACAGATTACGGAATGCCTACAGATATGCTTCGGAGACTACTACTGGTCTTCAAGGGAACGATCAAAGCGTAGACAATTTAAGACATTACTCCCACAGAGAAAAGTCCGCATGGTGCTTATTGTATTCAATGCCGATGCAATTTTTGTGTTTCATCAACACTCTGAAGGTCCACAGATTACGGAATGCCTACAGATGTGCTTCGGAAACTACTACTGGTCTTCAAGGGAACGATCAAAGCGTAGACAATTTAAGACATTACTCCCACAGAGAAAAGTCCGCATGGTGCTTATTGTATTCAATGCCGATGCAATTTTTGTGTTTCATCAACACTCTGAAGGTCCACAGATTACGGAATGAGTACAGATGTGCTTCGGAAACTGCTACTGGTCTTCCAGGGAACGATCAAAGCGTAGACAGTTTAAGACATTACTCCCACGGAGAAAAGTCCGCATGGTGACAGTTATATTCTATCCCGATGCAATTTCTGTGTTTAATCAACACTGTGAGGGTACATAGATTACAGAATGCCTTCAGATGTGCTTCGGAAACAACTAGTTGTCTTCCACTATTCGATCAAACCGTAGAAAGTTAAAGACTTTACTCCCATGGAGAAAAGTCCGCGTTTTGCTTATTCTATTCAATGCCGATGCAATTTTTGTGTTCCATCAACACTCTGAAGGTCCAAAGATTACGGAATGCCTACAGATGTGCTTCGGAAACTGCTACTGGTCTTCCAGGGAACGAACAAAGCGTAGACAGTTTAAGACATTACTCCCATGGAGAAAAGTCCGCATGGTGCCTGTAGTATTCAATCCCGATGCAGTTTCTGTGTTTCATCAACACTCTGATGGTCTACAGATTACAGAATGCCTCCAGATGTGCTTCGGAAACTACTACTGGTCTTCCAGGGAACAATCAAAGCGTAGACAGTTAAGGACGTTTCTCCCATGGAGAAAAGCCCGCATGGTGCTTATTGTAATCAATGTCGATGCAATTTTTGTGTTTCATCAACACTCTGAAGGTCCACAGATTACGGAATGCCTACAGATGTGCTTCGGAAACTACTACTGGTCTTCCAGAGTGCGATCAAATCGTAGACAGTTTAAGTCAATACTCCCAAGGAGAAAGGTCCGCATGGTGCTTATTGTATTTCATGCCGATGCAATTTTTGTGTTTCATCAACACTCTGAAGGTCCACAGATTACGGAATGCCTACAGATGTGCTTCGGAATCTCCTACCGGTCTTTCAGGGAACGAACAAAGCGTAGACAGTTTAAGACAATACTCCCATGGAGAAAAGTCCGCATGGTGCCTGTAGTATTCAATCCCGATGCAGTTTCTGTGTTTCATCAACACTCTGATGGTCTACAGATTACAGAATGCCTGCAGATGTGCTTCGGAAACTACTACTGGTCTTCCAGGGAACAATCAAAGCGTAGACAGTTAAGGACATTTCTCCCATGGAGAAAAGCCCGCATGGTGCTTATTGTATTCAACGCCGATGCAATTTTTGTGTTTCATCAACACTCTGAGGGTCCACAGATTACGGAATGCCTACAGATGTGCTTCAGAAACTGCTACTGGTCTTACAGGGTACGATCGAAGCGTAAACAGTTTAAGACATTACTCCCATGGAGAAAACTCCGCATGGTGCCTGTAGTATTCAATCCCGATGCAGTTTCTGTGTTTCATCAACACTCTGATGGTCTACAGATTACAGAATGCCTCCAGATGTGCTTCGGAAACTACTACTGGTCTTCCAGGGAACAATCAAAGCGTAGACAGTTAAGGACAATTCTCCCATGGAGAAAAGTTCGCATGGTGCTTATTGTATTCAATGCCGATGCAATTTTTTTGTTTCATCAACACTCTGAGGTTCCACAGATTACGGAATGCCTACAGATGTGCTTCGGAAACTACAACTGGTCTTCCAGACTGCGATCAAAGCGTGGACAGTTTAAGTCATTACTCCCAAGGAGAAAAGTCCGCATGGTGCTTATTGTATTCCATGCCGATGCAATTTTTGTGTTTCATCAACACTCTGAAGGTCCACAGATTAAGGAATGCCTACAGATGTGCTTCGGAATCTGATACCGGTCTTTCAGGGAACGATCAAAGCGTAGACAGTTTATGACATTACTCCAATGGAGGAAAGTCTGCATGGTGCCTGTTGCATTCAATTCCGATGCAGTTTCTGTGTTTCATCAACACCCTGAAGGTCCACAGATTACGGAATGCCTACAGATGTGCTTCGGAAACAACTAGTTGTCTTCCACTATTCGATCAAACCGTCGACAGTTTAAGACTTTACTCCCATGGAGAAAAGTCCGCATTTTGCTTATTGTATTCAATGCCGATGCAATTTTTGTGTTCCATCAACACTCTGAAGGTCCCCAGATTACGGAATGCCTACAGATGTGCTTCGGAAACTGCTACTGGTCTTCCAGGGAACGAACAAATCGTAGACAGTTTAAGACATTACTCCCATGGAGAAAAGTCCGCATGGTGCCTGTAGTATTCAATCCCGATGCAGTTTCTGTGTTTCATCAACACTCTGATGGTCTACAGATTACAGAATGCCTCCAGATGTGCTTCGGAAACTACTACTGGTCTTCCAGGGAACAATCAAAGCGTAGACAGTTAAGGAGATATCTCCCATGGAGAAAAGCCCGCATGGTGCTTATTGTATTTAATGCCGATGCAATTTTTGTGTTTCATCAACACTCGGAGGGTCCACAGATTACGGAATGCCTACAGATGTGCTTCGGAAACTACTACTGGTCTTCCAGGCAACGATCAAAGCGTAGACAGTTTAAGACATTACTCCTATGGAGAAAAGTCCGCATGGTGCCTGTAGTATTCAATCCCGATGCAGTTTCTGTGTTTCATCAACACTCTGATGGTCTACAGATTACAGAATTCCTCCAGATGTGCTTCGGAAACTACTACTGGTCTTCCAGGGAGCGATCAAAGCGTAGACAGTTTAAGACATTACTCCCAAGGAGAAAAGTCCTCATGGTGCTCATTTTATTCTATGCCGATGCAAATTTTGTGTTTCATCAACACTCTGAAGGTCCACAGATTACGGAATGCCTACACATGTGCTTCGGAAACTGCTACCGGTCTTTCAGGGAACGATCAAAGCGTAGACAGTTTATGACATTACTGCCATGGAGAAAAGTCTGCATGTTGTCTGTTGTATTCAAACCTGATGCAGTCTCTGTGTTTCATCAACAATCTGATGGTACACAGATTACAGAATGACTCCAGATGTGCTTCGGAAACTACTACTGGTCTTCCATCGAACGATCAAAGCGTAGACAGTTTAAGACATTATTCCCATGGAGAAAAGTCCGCATGGTGCTTATTGTAATCAATGCCGATGCAATTTTTGTGTTTCATCTACACTCTGAAGGTCCACAGACCACGGAATGCCTACAGATATTCTTCGGAAACTACTACTGGTCTTCAAGGGAACGATCAAAGCGTAGACAATTTAAGACATTACTCCCACAGAGAAAAATACGCATGGTGCTTATTGTATTCAATGCCGATGCAATTTTTGTGTTTCATCAACACTCTGAGGGTCCACAGATTACGGAATGCCTACAGATGTGCTTCGAAAACTGCTACTGGTCTTCCAGGGAACGATCAAAGCGTAGACAGTTTAAGACATTACTCCCATGGAGAGAAGTCCGCATGGTGACTGTGATATTCTATCCCGATGGAATTTCTGTGTTTAATCAACACTGTGAAGATACATAGATTACAGAATGCCTCCAGATGTGCTTCGGAAACAACTAGTTGTCTTCCACTATTCGATCAAACCGTAGAATGTTTAAGACTTTACTCCCATGGAGAAAAGTCCGCATTTTGCTTATTCTATTCAATGCCGATGCAATTTTTGTGTTCCATCAACACTCTGAAGGTCCACAGATTACGGACTGCCTACAGATCTGCTTCGGAAACTGCTACCGCTCTTTCAGGGAACGATCGAAGCGTAGACAGTTTATGACATTACTCCCATGGAGAAAAGTCTGCATGGTGCCTGTTGCATTCAATTCCGATGCAGTTTCTGTGTTTCATCAACACTCTGAAGGTCCACAGATTACGGAATGCCTACGGATGTGCTTTGGAAACTGCTACTGGTCTTCCAGTGAACGATCAAAGCGTAGACAGTTTAAGACATTACTCCCATTGAGAAAAGTCCGCATGGTGTTTGTTGTATTCTATCCCGATGCAGTTTCTGTGTTTCATCAGCACTCTGATGGTCTACAGATTACAGAATGCCTCCAGATGTGCTTCGGAAACTGCTACTGGTCTTCAAGGTAACAATCAAAGCGTAGACAGTTAAACACATTTCTCCCATGGAGAAAAGCCCGCATGGTACTTATTGTATTCAATGCCGATGCAACTTTTGTGTTTCATCAACACTCTGAGGGTCCACTGATTAAGGAATGCCTACAGATGTGCTTCAGAAACTGCTACTGGTCTTCCAGGGAACGATCAAAGTGTAGACAGTTTAAGACATTACTCCCATGGAGAAAAGTCCGCATGGTGCCTGTTGTATTCTATCCCGATGCAGTTTCTTTGTTTCATCAACACTCTGATGGTCCACAGATTACAGAATGCCTCCAGATGTGCTTCGGAAACTACTACTGGTCTTCCAGGGTGCGATCAAAGCGTAGACAGTTTAAGACATTACTCCCAAGGAGAAAAGTCCGCATGGTGCTTATTGTACTCAATGCCGATGCAATTTTTTTGTTTCATCAACACCCTGAAGCTCCACAGATTACGGAATGCCTACAGATGTACACGGAAAATTCTACCGGTCTTTCAGGTTACGATCAAAGCGTAGACAGTTTATGACATTACTCCCATGGAGAAAAGTCTGCATTGTGCCTGTTGTATTCAATCCCGATGCAGTTTTTGTGTTTCATCAACACTCTTATGGTCCACAGATTACAGAATGCCTACAGATGTGCTTCGGAAACTACAAATGGTCTTCCAGGGAACAATCAAAGCGTAGACAGTTTAAGACATTTCTCCCATGGAGAAAAGCCCGCATGGTGCTTATTGTATTCAACGCCGATGCAATTTTTGTGTTTCATCAACACTCTGAGGGTCCACAGATTACGGAATGCCTACAGATGTGCTTCGGAAACTACTACTGGTCTTCCAGACTGCGATCAAAGCGTGGACAGTTTAAGTCATTACTCCCAAAGAGAAAAGTCCGCATGGTGCTTATTGTATTCCATGCCGATGCAATTTTTGTGTTTCATCAACACTCTGAAGGTCCACAGATTAAGGAATGCCTACAGATGTGCTTCGGAATCTGCTACCGGTCATTCAGGGAACGATCAAAGCGTAGACAGTTTATGACATTACTCCAATGGAGGAAAGTCTGCATGGTGCCTGTTGCATTCAATTCCGATGCAGTTTCTGTGTTTCATCAACACTCTGAATGTCCACAGATTACGGAATGCCTACAGATGTGCTTCGGAAACAACTAGTTGTCTTCCACTATTCGATCAAACCGTCGACAGTTTAAGACTTTACTCCCATGGAGAAAAGTCCGCATTTTGCTTATTGTATTCAATGCCGATGCAATTTTTGTGTTCCATCAACACTCTGAAGGTCCCCAGATTACGGAATGCCTACAGATGTGCTTCGGAAACTGCTACTGGTCTTCCAGGGAACGAACAAATCGTAGACAGTTTAAGACATTACTCCCATGGAGAAAAGTCCGCATGGTGCCTGTAGTATTCAATCCCGATGCAGTTTCTGTGTTTCATCAACACTCTGATGGTCTACAGATTACAGAATGCCTCCAGATGTGCTTCGGAAACTACTACTGGTCTTCCAGGGAACAATCAAAGCGTAGACAGTTAAGGAGATATCTCCCATGGAGAAAAGCCCGCATGGTGCTTATTGTATTTAATGCCGATGCAATTTTTGTGTTTCATCAACACTCGGAGGGTCCACAGATTACGGAATGCCTACAGATGTGCTTCGGAAACTACTACTGGTCTTCCAGGGAACGATCAAAGCGTAGACAGTTTAAGACATTACTCCTATGGAGAAAAGTCCGCATCGTGCCTGTAGTATTCAATCCCGATGCAGTTTCTGTGTTTCATCAACACTCTGATGGTCTACAGATTACAGAATTCCTCCAGATGTGCTTCGGAAACTACTACTGGTCTTCCAGGGAGCGATCAAAGCGTAGACAGTTTAAGACATTACTCCCAAGGAGAAAAGTCCTCATGGTGCTCATTTTATTCTATGCCGATGCAAATTTTGTGTTTCATCAACACTCTGAAGGTCCACAGATTACGGAATGCCTACACATGTGCTTCGGAAACTGCTACCGGTCTTTCAGGGAACGATCAAAGCGTAGACAGTTTATGACATTACTGCCATGGAGAAAAGTCTGCATGTTGCCTGTTGTATTCAAACCTGATGCAGTCTCTGTGTTTCATCAACAATCTGATGGTACACAGATTACAGAATGACTCCAGATGTGCTTCGGAAACTACTACTGGTCATCCATCGAACGATCAAAGCGTAGACAGTTTAAGACATTATTCCCATGGAGAAAAGTCCGCATGGTGCTTATTGTAATCAATGCCGATGCAATTTTTGTGATTCATCTACACTCTGAAGGTCCACAGACCACGGAATGACTACAGATATGCTTCGGAAACTACTACTGGTCTTCAAGGGAACGATCAAAGCGTAGACAATTTAAGACATTACTCCCACAGAGAAAAGTACGCATGGTGCTTATTGTATTCAATGCCGATGCAATTTTTGTGTTTCATCAACACTCTGAAGGTCCACAGATTACGGAATGCCTCCAGATGTGCTTCGGAAACTACTACTGGTCTTCCAGGGAACGATCAAAGCGTAGACAGTTTAAGACATTACTCCCATGGAGAGAAGTCCGCATGGTGACTGTTATATTCTATCCCGATGCAATTTCTGTGTTTAATCAACACTGTGAAGATACATAGATTACAGAATGCCTCCAGATGTGCTTCGGAAGCAACTAGTTGTCTTCCACTATTCGATCAAACCGTAGAATGTTTAAGACTTTACTCCCATGGAGAAAAGTCCGCATTTTGCTTATTCTATTCAATGCCGATGCAATTTTTGTGTTCCATCAACACTCTGAAGGTCCACAGATTACGGTGCCTACAGATCTGCTTCGGAAACTGCTACCGCTCTTTCAGGGAACGATCGAAGCGTAGACAGTTTATGACATTACTCCCATGGAGAAAAGTCTGCATGGTGCCTGTTGCATTCAATTCCGATGCAGTTTCAGTGTTTCATCAACACTCTGAAGGTCCACAGATTACGGATTGCCTACGTATGTGCTTTGGAAACTGCTACTGGTCTTCCAGTGAACGATCAAAGCGTAGACAGTTTAAGACATTACTCCCATGGAGATGAGTCCGCATGGTGTTTCTTGTATTCTATCCCGATGCAGTTTCCGTGTTTCATCAGCACTCTGATGGTCTACAGATTACAGAATGCCTCCAGATGTGCTTCGGAAACTGCTACTGGTCTTCAAGGTAACAATCAAAGCGTAGACAGTTAAACACATTTCTCCCATGGAGAAAAGCCCGCATGGTACTTATTGTATTCAATGCCGATGCAATTTTTGTGTTTCAGCAACACTCTGAGGGTCCACAGATTAAGGAATGCCTACAGATGTGCTTCAGAAACTGCTACTGGTCTTCCAGGGAACGATCAAAGTGTAGACAGTTTAAGACATTACTCCCATGGAGAAAAGTCCGCATGGTGCCTGTTGTATTCAATCCCGATGCAGTTTCTGTGTTTCATCAACAATCTGATGGTCCACAGATTACAGAATGCCTCCAGATGCGCTTCGGAAACTACTACTGGTCTTCCAGGGTGCGATCAAAGCGTAGACAGTTTAAGACATTACTCCCAAGGAGAAAAGTCCGCATGGTGGTTATTGTACTCAATGCCGATGCAATTTTTTTGTTTCATCAACACTCTGAAGCTCCACAGATTACGGAATGCCTACAGATAAACACGGAAAATTCTACCGGTCTTTCAGGTTACGATCAAAGCGTAGACAGTTTATGACATTACTCCCATGGAGAAAAGTCGGCATTGTGCCTGTTGTATTCAATCCCGATGCAGTTTCTGTGTTTCATCAACACTCTGATGGTCCACAGATTACAGAATGCCTCCAGATGTGCTTCGGAAACTACTACTGGTCTTCCAGGGTGCGATCAAAGCGTAGACAGTTTATGACATTACTCCCATGGAGAAAAGTCTGCATGGTGCCTGTTGCATTCAATTCCGATGCAGTTTCTGTGTTTCATCAACACTCTGAAGGTCCACAGATTACGGAATGCCTACGGATGTGCTTTGGAAACTGCTACTGGTCTTCCAGTGAACGATCAAAGCGTAGACAGTTTAAGACATTACTCCCATGGAGAAAAATCCGCATGGTGTTTGTTGTATTCTATCCCGATGCAGTTTCTGTGTTTCATCAGCACTCTGATGGTCTACAGATTACAGAATGCCTCCAGATGTGCTTCGGAAACTGCTACTGGTCTTCAAGGTAACAATCAAAGCGTAGACAGTTAAACACATTTCTCCCATGGAGAAAAGCCCGCATGGTACTTATTGTATTCAATGCCGATGCAATTTTTGTGTTTCATCAACACTCTGAGGGTCCACAGATTAAGGAATGCCTACAGATGTGCTTCAGAAACTGCTACTGGTCTTCCAGGGAACGATCAAAGTGTAGACAGTTTAAGACATTACTCCCATGGAGAAAAGTCCGCATGGTGCCTGTTGTATTCTATCCCGATGCAGTTTCTGTGTTTCATCAACACTCTGATGGTCCACAGATTACAGAATGCCTCCAGATGTGCTTCGGAAACTACTACTGGTCTTCCAGGGTGCGATCAAAGCGTAGACAGTTTAAGACATTACTCCCAAGGAGAAAAGTCCGCATGGAGCTTATTGTACTCAATGCCGATGCAATTTTTTTGTTTCATCAACACTCTGAAGCTCCACAGATTACGGAATGCCTACAGATGTACACGGAAAATTCTACCGGTCTTTCAGGTTACGATCAAAGCGTAGACAGTTTATGACATTACTCCCATGGAGAAAAGTCTGCATTGTGCCTGTTGTATTCAATCCCGATGCAGTTTCTGTGTTTCATCAACACTCTGAGGGTCCACAGATTACGGAATGCCTACAGATGTGCTTCCGAAACTGCTACTGGTCTTACAGGGTACGATCAAAGCGTTGACAGTTTAAGACATTACTCCCAAGGAGAAAAGTCCGCATGGTGATTTTAGTATTCAATCCCAATGCAGTTTCTGTGTTTCATCAACACTCTGATGGTCTGCAGATTACAGAATGCCTCCTGATGTGCTTCGGAAACTGCTACTGGTCTTCCAGTGAACGATCAAAGCGTAGACAGTTTATGACATTACTACCATGGAGAAAAGTCCGCATAATGACTGTTATATTCTATCCCGATGCAATTTCTGTGTTTAATCAACACTGTGAGGGTACATAGGTTACAGAATGCCTCCAGATGTGCTTCGGAAACAACTAGTTGTCTTCCACTATTCGATCGAACTGTAGACAGTTTAAGACGTTACTCCCATGGAGAAACTTCCGCATTTTCCTTATTGTATTCAATGCCGATGCAATTTTTGTGTTCCATCAACACTCTGAAGGTCCACAGATTACGGAATGCCTACAGATGTGCTTCGGAAACTACTACTGGTCTGCAAGGGAACGATCAAAGCGTAGACAGTTTAAGACATTACTCCCATGGAGAAAAGTCCGCATGGTGCCTGTAGTAAACAATCCCGATGCAGTTTCTGTGTTTCATCAACACTCTGATGGTCTGCAGATTACAGAATGCCTCCAGATGTGCTTCGGAAACTACTACTGGTCTTCCAGGGAACAATCAAAGCGTAGACAGTTAAAGACATTTCTCCCATGGAGAAATGCCCGCATGTTGCTTGTTGTATTCAATGCCGATGCAAATTTTGTGTTTCATCAACACTCTGAAGGTCCACAGATTACGGAATTCCTACAGATGTGCTTCGGAAACTTCTACCGGTCTTTCAGGGAACGATCAAAGCGTAGTCAGTTTATGACATTACTCCCTTGGAGAATGATCTGCATGGTGCCTGTTGTATTCAAACCCGATGCAGTTTCTGTGTTTCATCAACACTCTGATGGTACACAGATTACAGAATGCCTCCAGATGTGGTTCGGAAACTACTACTGGTCTTCCATAGAGCGATCAAAGCGTAGACTCTTTAAGACATTATTCCCATGGAGAAAAGTCCGCATGGTGCTTATTGCAATCAACGCCGATGCAATTTTTGTGTTTCATCAACACTCTGAGGGTCCACAGATTACGGAATGCCTACAGATGTGCTTCAGAAACTGCTACTGGTCTTACAGGGTACGATCAAAGCGTATACAGTTTAAGACATTACTCCCATGGAGAAAACTCCGCATGGTGCCTGTAGTATTCAATCCGGATGCAGTTTCTGCGTTTCATCAACACTCTCATGGGCTACAGATTACAGAATGCCTCCAGATGTGCTTCGGAAACTACTACTGGTCTTCCAGGGAGCGATCAAAGCGTAGACAGTTTACGACATTACTCCCAAGGAGAAAAGTCCGCATGGTGCTCAATTTATTCAATGCCGATGCAAATTTTGTGTTTCATCAACACTCTGTAGGTCCACTGATTACGGAATGCCTACACATGTGCTTCGGAAACTGCTACCGGTCTTTCAGGGAACGATCAAAGCGTAGACAGTTTATGATATTACTGCCATGGAGAAAAGTCTGCATGTTGCCTGTTGTATTCAAACCTGATGCAGTCTCTGTGTTTCATCAACAGTCTGATGGTACACAGATTACATAATGACTCCAGATGTGCTTCGGAAACTACTACTGGTCTTCCATCGAACGATCAAAGCGTAGACAGTTTAAGACATTATTCCCATGGAGAAAAGTCCGCATGGTGCTTATTGTAATCAATGCCGATGCAATTTTTGTGTTTCATCAACACTCGGAGGGTCCACAGATTACGGAATGCCTACAGATGTGCTTCGGAAACTACTACTGGTCTTCCAGGGAACGATCAAAGCGTAGACAGTTTAAGACATTACTCCCAAGGGGGAAAGTCCGCATGGTGCTCATTTTATTCAATGCCGATGGAAATTTTGTGTTTCATCAACACTCTGAAGGTCCACAGTTTACGGAATGCCTACACATGTGCTTCGGAAACTGCTACCGGTCTTTCAGGGAACGATCAAAGCGTAGACAATTTATGACATTACTGCCATGGAGAAAAGTCTGCATGTTGCCTGTTGTATTCAAACCTGATGCAGTCTCTGTGTTTCATCAACAATCGGATGGTACACAGATTACAGAATGACTCCAGATGTGCTTCGGAAACTACTACTGGTCTTCCATCGAACGATCAAAGCGTAGACAGTTTAAGACATTATTCCCATGGAGAAAAGTCCGCATGGTGCTTATTGTAATCAATGCCGATGCAATTTTTGTGTTTCATCAACACTCGGAGGGTCCACAGATTACGGAATGCCTACAGATGTGCTTCGGAAACTACTACTGGTCTTCCAGGGAACGATCAAAGCGTAGACAGTTTAAGACATTACTCCCAAAGTGAAAAGTCCGCATGATGCTTATTGTATTCAATGCCGATGCAATTTTTGTGTTTCATCAACACTCTGAAGGTCCACAGATTACGGAATGAATACAGATGTGCTTCGGAAACTGCCACTGGTCTTCCAGGGAACGATAAAAGCGTAGACAGTTTAAGACATTACTCCCATGGAGAGAAGTCCGCATGGTGACTGTTATATTCTATCCCGATGCAATTTCTGTGTTTAATCAACACTGTGAAGATACATAGATTACAGAATGCCTCCAGATGTGCTTCGGAAACAACTAGTTGTCTTCCACTATTCGATCAAACCGTAGAAAGTTTAAGACTTTACTCCCATGGAGAAAAGTCCGCATTTTGCTTATTCTATTCAATGCCGATGCAATTTTTGTGTTCCATCAACTCTCTGAAGGTCCACAGATTACGGACTGCCTACAGATCTGCTTCGGAAACTGCTACCGCTCTTTCAGGGAACGATCGAAGCGTAGACAGTTTATGACATTACTCCCATGGAGAAAAGTCTGCATGGTGCCTGTTGCATTCAATTCCGATGCAGTTTCTGTGTTTCATCAACACTCTGAAGGTCCACAGATTACGGAATTTCTACGGATGTGCCTTGGAAACTGCTACTGGTCTTCCAGTGAACGATCAAAGCGTAGCAGGTTTAAGACATTACTCCCATGGAGAAAAGTCCGCATGGTGCCTGTTGTATTATATCCCGATGCAGTTTCTGTGTTTCATCAACACTCTCATGGTCCACAGATTACAGAATGCCTCCAGATGTGCTTCGGAAACTACTACTGGTCTTCCAATGTGCGATCAAAGCGTAGACAGTTTAAGACATTACTCCCAAGGAGAAAAGTCCGCATGGTGCTTATTGTACTCAATGCCGATGCAATTTTTTTGTTTCATCAACACTCTGAGGGTCCACAGGTTACGGAATGCCTACAGATGTGCTTCCGAAACTGCTACTGGTCTTACAGGGTACGATCAAAGCGTTACCAGTTTAAGACATTACTCCCAAGGAGAAAAGTCCGCATGGTGATTGTAGTATTCAATCCCAATGCAGTTTATGTGTTTCATCAACACTCTGATGGTCTGCAGATTACAGAATCCCTCCAGATGTGCTTCGGAAACTACTACCGGTCTTTCAGGGAACGAACAAAGCGTAGACAGTTTAAGACATTACTCCCATGGAGAAAAGTCCGCATGGTGCTTATTGCAATCAATGCCGATGCAATTTTTGTGTTTCATCAACACTCTGAAGGTCCACAGATTACGGAATGCCTACAGATGCGCTTCGGAAACTACTACTGGTCTGCAAGGGAACGATCAAAGCGTAGACAATTTAAGACATTACTCCCACAGAGAAAAGTCCGCATGGTGCTTATTGTATTCAATGTCGATGCAATTTTTGTGTTTCATCAACACTCTGAAGGTCCACAGATTACTGAATGCCACAGATGTGCTTCGGAAACTGCTACTGGTCTTCCAGGGAACGATCAAAGCGTAGACAGTTTAAGACTTTACTCCCATGGAGAAAAGTCCGCATGGTTCCTGTTGTATTCAATCCCGATGCAGTTTCTGTGTTTCATCAACACTCTGATTGCCCACAGATTACAGAATGCCTCCAGATGTGCTTCGGAAACTACTAATGGTCTTCCAGGGAACAATAAAAGCGTAGACAGTTTAAGACATTTCTCCCATGGAGAAAAGCCCGCATGGTGCTTATTGTATTCAACGCCGATGCAATTTTTGTGTTTCATCAACACTCTGAGGGTCCACAGATTACGGAATGCCTACAGATGTGCTTCAGAAACTGCTACTGGTCTTACAGGGTACGATCAAAGCGTAGACAGTTTAAGACATTACTCCCATGGAGAAAACTCCGCATGGTGCCTGTAGTATTCAATCCGGATGCAGTTTCTGTGTTTCATCAACACTCTGATGGTCTACAGATTACAGAATGCCTCCAGATGTGCTTCGGAAACTACTACTGGTCTTCCAGGGAACAATCAAAGCGTAGACAGTTAAGGACATTTCTCCCATGGAGAAAAGCCCGCATGGTGCTTATTGTATTCAATGCCGATGCAATTTTTGTGTTTCATCTACACTCTGAAGGCCCACAGATTACGGAATGCCTACAGATATGCTTCGGAGACTACTACTGGTCTTCAAGGGAACGATCAAAGCGTAGACAATTTAAGACATTACTCCCACAGAGAAAAGTCCGCATGGTGCTTATTGTATTCAATGCCGATGCAATTTTTGTGTTTCATCAACACTCTGAAAGTCCACAGATTACGGAATGAATACAGATGTGCTTCGGAAACTGCAACTGGTCTTCCAGGGAACGATCAAAGCGTAGACAGTTTAAGACATTACTCCCATGGAGAAAAGTCCGCATGGTGACTGTTATATTCTATCCCGATGCAATTTCTGTGTTTAATCAACACTGTGAGGGTACATAGATTACAGAATGCCTCCAGATATGCTTCGGAAACAACTAGATGTCTTCCACTATTCGATCAAACCGTAGAAAGTTTAAGACTTTACTCCCATGGAGAAAAGTCCGCATTTTGCTTATTCTATTCAATGCCGATGCAATTTTTGTGTTCCATCAACACTGTGAAGGTCCAAAGATTACGGAATGCCTACAGATGTGCATCGGAAACTCCTACTGGTCTTCCAGGGAACGAACAAAGCGTAGACAATTTAAGACATTACTCCCATGGAGAAAAGTCCGCATGGTGCCTGTAGTATTCAATCCCGATGCAGTTTCAGTGTTTCATCAACACTCTGATGGTCTACAGATTACAGAATGCCTCCAGATGTGCTTCGGAAACTACTACTGGTCTTCCAGGGAACAATCAAAGCGTAGACAGTTAAGGACATTTCTCCCATGGAGAAAAGCCCTCATGGTGCTTATTGTATTCAATGCCGATGCAATTTTTGTGTTTCATCAACACTCTGTGGGTCCACAGATTACGGAATGCCTACAGATGTACTTCGAAAACTACTACTGGTCTTCCAGAGTGCGATCAAATCGTAGACAGTTTAAGTCAATACTCCCAAGGAGAAAGGTCCGCATGGTGCTTATTGTATTCCATGCCGATGCAATTTTTGTGTTTCATCAACACTCTGAAGGTCCACAGATTACGAAATGCCTACAGATGTGCTTCGGAATCTGCTACCGGTCTTTCAGGGAACGAACAAAGCGTAGACAGTTTAAGACATTACTCCCATGGAGAAAACTCCGCATGGTGCCTGTAGTATTCAATCCCGATGCAGTTTCTGTGTTTCATCAACACTCTGATGGTCTACAGATTACAGAATGCCTCCAGATGTGCTTCCGAAACTACTACTGGTCTTCCAGGGAACAATCAAAGCGTAGACAGTTAAGGACATTTTTCCCATGGAGAAAAGCCCGCATGGTGCTTATTGTATTCAACGCCGATGCAATTTTTGTGTTTCATCAACACTCTGAGGGTCCACAGATTACGGAATGCCTACAGATGTGCTTCAGAAACTGCTACTGGTCTTACAGGGTACGATCGAAGCGTATACAGTTTAAGACATTACTCCCATGGAGAAAACTCCGCATGGTGCCTGTAGTATTCAATCCCGACGCAGTTTCTGTGTTTCATCAACACTCTGATGGTCTACAGATTACAGAATGCCTCCAGATGTGCTTCGGAAACTACTACTGGTCTTCCATGGAACAATCAAAGCGTAGACAGTTAAGGACATTTCTCCCATGGAAAAAAGTTCGCATGGTGCTTATTGTA
This sequence comes from Schistocerca gregaria, assembly GCF_023897955.1. Taxonomy (NCBI): domain Eukaryota; kingdom Metazoa; phylum Arthropoda; class Insecta; order Orthoptera; family Acrididae; genus Schistocerca; species Schistocerca gregaria. Next base: position 49,384,677 of record NC_064928.1, on the reverse strand, counting down.
TTCAATGCCGATGCAATTTTTGTGTTTCATCAACACTCTGAAGGTCCACAGATTACGGAATGCCTACAGATGTGCTTCGGAATCTGCTACCGGTCTTTGAGGGAACGATCAAAGCGTAGACAGTTTATGACATTGCTCCAATGGAGGAAAGTCTGCATGGTGCCTGTTGCATTCAATTCCGATGCAGTTTCTGTGTTTCATCAACACTCTGAAGGTCCACAGATTACGGAATGCCTACAGATGTGCTTCGGAAACAAGTAGTTGTCTTCCACTATTCGATCAACCGTCGACAGTTTAAGACTTTACTCCCATGGAGAAAACTCCGCATGGTGCCTGTAGTATTCAATCCGGATGCAGTTTCTGCGTTTCATCAACACTCTCATGGGCTACAGATTACAGAATGCCTCCAGATGTGCTTCGGAAACTACTACTGGTCTTCCAGGGAGCGATCAAAGCGTAGACAGTTTACGACATTACTCCCAAGGAGAAAAGTCCGCATGGTGCTCAATTTATTCAATGCCCATGCAAATTTTGTGTTTCATCAACACTCTGTAGGTCCACTGATTACGGAATGCCTACACATGTGCTTCGGAAACTGCTACCGGTCTTTCAGGGAACGATCAAAGCGTAGACAGTTTATGACATTACTGCCATGGAGAAAAGTCTGCATGTTGCCTGTTGTATTCAAACCTGATGCAGTCTCTGTGTTTCATCAACAGTCTGATGGTACACAGATTACAGAATGACTCCAGATGTGCTTCGGAAACTACTACTGGTCTTCCATCGAACGATCAAAGCGTAGACAGTTTAAGACATTATTCCCATGGAGAAAAGTCCGCATGGTGCTTATTGTAATCAATGCCGATGCAATTTTTGTGTTTCATCAACACTCGGAGGGTCCACAGATTACGGAATGCCTACAGATGTGCTTCGGAAACTACTACTGGTCTTCCAGGGAACGATCAAAGCGTAGACAGTTTAAGACATTACTCCCAAGGGGAAAAGTCCGCATGGTGCTCATTTTATTCAATGCCGATGCAAATTTTGTGTTTCATCAACACTCTGAAGGTCCACAGTTTACGGAATGCCTACACATGTGCTTCGGAAACTGCTACCGGTCTTTCAGGGAACGATCAAAGCGTAGACAATTTATGACATTACTGCCATGGAGAAAAGTCTGCATGTTGCCTGTTGTATTCAAACCTGATGCAGTCTCTGTGTTTCATCAACAATCGGATGGTACACAGATTACAGAATGACTCCAGATGTGCTTCGGAAACTACTACTGGTCTTCCATTGAACGATCAAAGCGTAGACAGTTTAAGACATTATTCCCATGGAGAAAGGTCCGCATGGTGCTTATTGTAATCAATGCCGATGCAATTTTTGTGTTTCATCAACACTCTGAAGGTCCACAGATTACGGAATGCCTACAGATGTGCTTCGGAAACTACTACTGGTCTTCATGGGAACGATCAAAGCGTAGGCAATTTAAGACATTACTCCCAAAGTGAAAAGTCCGCATGATGCTTATTGTATTCAATGCCGATGCAATTTTTGTGTTTCATCAACACTCTGAAGGTCCACAGATTACGGAATGAATACAGATGTGCTTCGGAAACTGCTACTGGTCTTCCAGGGAACGATAAAAGCGTAGACAGTTTAAGACGATTACTCCCATGGAGAGAAGTCCGCATGGTGACTGTTATATTCTATCCCGATGCAATTTCTGTGTGTAATCAACACTGTGAAGATACATAGATTACAGAATGCCTCCAGATGTGCTTCGGAAACAACTAGTTGTCTTCCACTATTCGATCAAACCGTAGAAAGTTTAAGACTTTACTCCCATGGAGAAAAGTCCGCATTTTGCTTATTCTATTCAATGCCGATGCAATTTTTGTGTTTCATCTACACTCTGATGGTCCACAGATTACAGAATGCCTCCAGATGTGCTTCGGAAACTACTACTGGTCTTCCAATGTGCGATCAAAGCGTAGACAGTTTAAGACATTACTCCCAAGGAGAAAAGTCCGCATGGTGCTTATTGTACTCAATGCCGATGCAATTTTTTTGTTTCATCAACACTCTGAGGGTCCACAGATTACGGAATGCCTACAGATGTGCTTCCGAAACTGCTACTGGTCTTACAGGGTACGATCAAAGCGTTACCAGTTTAAGACATTACTCCCAAGGAGAAAAGTCCGCATGGTGATTGTAGTATTCAATCCCAATGCAGTTTATGTGTTTCATCAACACTCTGATGGTCTGCAGATTACAGAATGCCTCCAGATGTGCTTCGGAGGCTACTACCGGTCTTTCAGGGAACGAACAAAGCGTAGACAGTTTAAGACATTACTCCCATGGAGAAAAGTCCGCATGGTTCCTGTTGTATTCAATCCCGATGCAGTTTCTGTGTTTCATCAACACTCTGATTGCCCACAGATTACAGAATGCCTCCAGATGTGCTTCGGAAACTACTAATGGTCTTCCAGGGAACAATAAAAGCGTAGACAGTTTAAGACATTTCTCCCATGGAGAAAAGCCCGCATGGTGCTTATTGTATTCAACGCCGATGCAATTTCTGTGTTTAGTCAACACTGTGAGGGTACATAGATTACAGAATGCCTCCAGATATGCTTCGGAAACAACTAGTTGTCTTCCACTATTCGATCAAACCGTAGAAAGTTTAAGACTTTACTCCCATGGAGAAAAGTCCGCATTTTGCTTATTCTATTCAATGCCGATGCAATTTTTGTGTTCCATCAACACTGTGAAGGTCCAAAGATTACGGAATGCCTACAGATGTGCATCGGAAACTGCTACTGGTCTTCCAGGGAACGAACAAAGCGTAGACAGTTTAAGACATTACTCCCATGGAGAAAAGTCCGCATGGTGCCTGTAGTATTCAATCCCGATGCAGTTTCTGTGTTTCATCAACACTCTGATGGTCTACAGATTACAGAATGCCTCCAGATGTGCTTCGGAAACTACTACTGGTCTTCCAGGGAACAATCAAAGCGTAGACAGTTAAGGACATTTCTCCCATGGAGAAAAGCCCTCATGGTGCTTATTGTATTCAATGCCGATGCAATTTTTGTGTTTCATCAACACTCTGAGGGTCCACAGATTACGGAATGCCTACAGATGTGCTTCGGAAACTACTACTGGTCTTCCAGAGTGCGATCAAATCGTAGACAGTTTAAGTCAATACTCCCAAGGAGAAAGGTCCGCATGGTGCTTATTGTATTCCATGCCGATGCAATTTTTGTGTTTCATCAACACTCTGAAGGTCCACAGATTACGGAATGCCTACAGATGTGCTTCGGAATCTGCTACCGGTCTTTCAGGGAACGAACAAAGCGTAGACAGTTTAAGACATTACTCCCATGGAGAAAACTCCGCATGGTGCCTGTAGTATTCAATCCCGATGCAGTTTCTGTGTTTCATCAACACTCTGATGGTCTACAGATTACAGAATGCCTCCAGATGTGCTTCGGAAACTACTACTGGTCTTCCATGGAACAATCAAAGCGTAGACAGTTAAGGACATTTCTCCCATGGAAAAAAGTTCGCATGGTGCTTATTGTATTCAATGCCGATGCAATTTTTTTGTTTCATCAACACTCAGAGGGTCCACAGATTACGGAATGCCTACAGATGTGCTTCGGAAACTACTGCTGGTCTTCCAGACTGCGATAAAGGCGTGGGCAGTTTAAGTCATTACTCCCAAGGAGAAAAGTCCGCATGGTGCTTATTGTATTCCATGCCGATGCAATTTTTGTGTTTCATCAACACTCTGAAGGTCCACAGATTACGGAATGCCTCCAGATGTGCTTCGGAATCTGCTACCGGTCTTTGAGGGAACGATCAAAGCGTAGACAGTTTATGACATTGCTCCAATGGAAGAAAGTCTGCATGGTGCCTGTTGCATTCAATTCCGATGCAGTTTCTGTGTTTCATCAACACTCTGAAGGTCCACAGATTACGGAATGCCTACAGATGTGCTTCGGAAACAAGTAGTTGTCTTCCACTATTCGATCAACCGTCGACAGTTTAAGACTTTACTCCCATGGAGAAAAGTCCGCATTTTGCTTATTGTATTCCATGCCGATGCAATTTTTGTGTTCCATCAACACTCTGAAGGTCCCCAGATTACGGAATGCCTACAGATGTGCTTCGGAAACTGCTACTGGTCTTCCAGGGAACGAACAAATCGTAGACAGTTTAAGACATTACTCCCATGGAGAAAAGACCGCATGGTGCCTGTAGTATTCAATCCCCATGCAGTTTCTGTGTTTCATCAACACTCTGATGGTCTACAGATTACAGAATGCCTCCAGATGTGCTTCGGAAACTACTACTGGTCTTCCAGGGAACAATCAAAGCGTAGACAGTTAAGGAGATATCTCCCATGGAGAAAAGCCCGCATGGTGCTTATTGTATTTAATGCCGATGCAATTTTTGTGTTTCATCAACACTCTGAGGGTCCACAGATTACGGAATGCCTACAGATGTGCTTCGGAAACTACTACTGGTCTTCCAGGGAACGATCAAAGCGTAGACAGTTGAAGACATTACTCCTATGGAGAAAAGTCCGCATGGTTCCTGTAGTATTCAATCCCGATGCAGTTTCTGTGTTTCATCAACACTCTGATGGTCTACAGATTACAGAATTCCTCCAGATGTGCTTCGGAAGCTACTACTGGTCTTCCATCGAACGATCAAAGCGTAGACAGTTTAAGACATTATTCCCATGGAGAAAAGTCCGCATGGTGCTTATTGTAATCAATGCCGATGCAATTTTTGTGTTTCATCTACACTCTGAAGGTCCACAGACCACGGAATGCCTACAGATATGCCTCGGAAACTACTACTGGTCTTCAAGGGAACGATCAAAGCGTAGACAATTTAAGACATTACTCCCACAGAAAAAAGTCCGCATGGTGCTTATTGTATTCAATGCCGATGCAATTTTTGTGTTTCATCAACACTCTGAAGGTCCACAGATTACGGAATGCCTACAGATGTGCTTCGGAAACTACTACTGGTCTTCAAGGGAACGATCAAAGCGTAGACAATTTAAGACATTACTCCCAAAGTGGAAAGTCCGCATGGTGCTTATTGTATTCAATGCCGATGCAATTTTTGTGTTTCATCAACACTCTGAAGGTCCACAGATTACGGAATAAATACAGATGTGCTTCGGAAACTGCTACTGGTCTTCCAGGGAACGATCAAAGCGTAGACAGTTTAAGACATTACTCCCATGGAGAGAAGTCCGCATGGTGACTGTTATATTCTATCCCGATGCAATTTCTGTGTTTAATCAACACTGTGAAGATACATAGATTACAGATTGCCTCCAGATGTGCTTCGGAAACAACTAGTTGTCTTCCACTATTCGATCAAACCGTAGAAAGTTTAAGACTTTACTCCCATGGAGAAAAGTCCGCATTTTGCTTATTCTATTCAATGCCGATGCAATTTTTGTGTTCCATCAACACTCTGAAGGTCCACAGATTACGGACTGCCTACAGATCTGCTTCGGAAACTGCTACCGCTCTTTCAGGGAACGATCGAAGCGTAGACAGTTAATGACATTACTAGCATGGAGAAAAGTCTGCATGGTGCCTGTTGCATTCAATTCCGATGCAGTTTCTGTGTTTCATCAACACTCTGAAGGTCCACAGATTACGGAATGCTTACGGATGTGCTTTGGAAACTGCTACGGGTCTTCCAGTGAACGATCAAAGCGTAGACAGTTTAAGACATTACTCCCATGGAGAAAAGTCCGCATGGTGTTTGTTGTATTCTATCCCGATGCAGTTTCTGTGTTTCATCAGCACTCTGATGGTCTACAGATTACAGAATGCCTCCAGATGTGCTTCGGAAACTGATACTGGTCTTCAAGGGAACAATCAAAGCGTAGACAGTTAAACACATTTCTCCCATGGAGAAAAGCCCGCATGGTACTTATTGTATTCAATGCCGATGCAATTTTTGTGTTTCATCAACACTCTGAGGGTCCACAGATTAAGGAATCCCTACAGATGTGCTTCAGAAACTGCTACTGGTCTTCCAGGGAACGATCAAAGTGTAGACAGTTTAAGACATTACTCCCATGGAGAAAAGTCCGCATGGTGCCTGTTGCATTCTATCCCGATGCAGCTTCTGTGTTTCATCAACACTCTGATGGTCCACAGATTACAGAATGCCTACAGATGTGCTTCGGAAACTACAAATGGTGTTCCAGGGAACAATCAAAGCGTAGACAGTTTAAGACATTTCTCCCATGGAGAAAAGCCCCCATGGTGCTTATTGTATTCAACGCCGATGCAATTTTTGTGTTTCATCAACACTCTGAGGGTCCACAGATTACGGAATGCCTACAGATGTGCTTCCGAAACTGTACTGGTCTTACAGGGTACGATCAAAGCGTTGACAGTTTAAGACATTACTCCCAAGGAGAAAAGTCCGCATGGTGATTGTAGTATTCTATCCCAATGCGGTTTCTGTGTTTCATCAACACTCTGATGGTCTGCAGATTACAGAACGTCTCCAGATGTGCTTCGGAAACTGGTACTGGTCTTCCAGAGAGCGATCAAGGCGTAGACGGTTAAAGACATTACTACCATGGAGAAAAGTCCGCATAGTGACTGTTATATTCTATCCCGATGCAATTTCTGTGTTTAATCAACACTGTGAGGTTACATAGGTTACAGAATGCCTCCAGATGTGCTTCGGAAACAACTAGTTGTCTTCCACTATTCGATCGAACTGTAGACAGTTTAAGAATTTACTCCCATGTAGAAACGTCCGCATTTTGCTTATTGTGTTCAATGCCGATGCAATTTTTGTGTTCCATCAACACTGTGAAGGTCCACAGATTACGGAATGAATACAGATGTGCTTCGGAAACTGCTACTGGTCTTCCAGGGAACGATCAAAGCGTAGACAGTTTAAGACATTACTCCCATGGAGAGAAGTCCGCATGGTGACTGTTATATTCTATCCCGATGCAATTTCTGTGTTTAATCAACACTGTGAAGATACATAGATTACAGATTGCCTCCAGATGTGCTTCGGAAACAACTAGTTGTCTTCCACTATTCGATCAAACCGTAGAAAGTTTAAGACTTTACTCCCATGGGGAAAAGTCCGCATTTTGCTTTTTCTATTCAATGCCGATGCAATTTTTGTGTTCCATCAACACTCTGAAGGTCCACAGATTACGGACTGCCTACAGATCTGCTTCGGAAACTGCTACCGCTCTTTCAGGGAACGATCGAAGCGTAGACAGTTAATGACATTACTACCATGGAGAAAAGTCTGCATGGTGCCTGTTGCATTCAATTCCGATGCAGTTTCTGTGTTCCATCAACACTCTGAAGGTCCACAGATTATGGAATGCTTACGGATGTGCTTTGGAAACTGCTACGGGTCTTCCAGTGAACGATCAAAGCGTAGACAGTTTAAGACATTACTCCCATGGAGAAAAGTCCGCATGGTGTTTGTTGTATTCTATCCCGATGCAGTTTCTGTGTTTCATCAGCACTCTGATGGTCTACAGATTACAGAATGCCTCCAGATGTGCTTCGGAAACTGCTACTGGTCTTCAAGGGAACAATCAAAGCGTAGACAGTTAAACACATTTCTCCCATGGAGAAAAGCCCGCATGGTACTTATTGTATTCAATGCCGATGCAATTTTTGTGTTTCATCAACACTCTGAGGGTCCACAGACTAAGGAATCCCTACAGATGTGCTTCAGAAACTGCTACTGGTCTTCCAGGGAACGATCAAAGTGTAGACAGTTTAAGACATTACTCCCATGGAGAAAAGTCCGCATGGTGCCTGTTGTATTCTATCATGATGCAGTTTCTGTGTTTCATCAACACTCTGATGGTCCACAGATTACAGAATGCCTACAGATGTGCTTCGGAAACTACAAATGGTCTTCCAGGGAACAATCAAAGCGTAGACAGTTTAAGACATTTCTCCCATGGAGAAAAGCCCCCATGGTGCTTATTGTATTCAACGCCGATGCAATTTTTGTGTTTCATCAACACTCTGAGGGTCCACAGATTACGGAATGCCTACAGATGTGCTTCCGAAACTGCTACTGGTCTTACAGGGTACGATCAAAGCGTTGACAGTTTAAGACATTACTCCCAAGGAGAAAAGTCCGCATGGTGATTGTAGTATTCAATCCCAATGCAGTTTCTGTGTTTCATCAACACTCTAATGGTCTGCAGATTACAGAATGTCTCCAGATGTGCTTCGGAAACTGCTACTGGTCTTCCAGAGAACGATCAAGGCGTAGACAGTTAAAGACATTACTACCATGGAGAAAAGTCCGCATAGTGACTGTTATATTCTATCCCGATGCAATTTCTGTGTTTAATCAACACTGTGAGGTTACATAGGTTACAGAATGCCTCCAGATGTGCTTCGGAAACAACTAGTTGTCTTCCACTATTCGATCGAACTGTAGACAGTTTAAGAATTTACTCCCATGTAGAAACGTCCGCATTTTGCTTATTGTGTTCAATGCCGATGCAATTTTTGTGTTCCATCAACACTGTGAAGGTCCACAGATTACGGAATGAATACAGATGTGCTTCGGAAACTGCTACTGGTCTTCCAGGGAACGATCAAAGCGTAGACAGTTTAAGACATTACTCCCATGGAGAGAAGTCCGCATGGTGACTGTTATATTCTATCCCGATGCAATTTCTGTGTTTAATCAACACTGTGAAGATACATAGATTACAGATTGCCTCCAGATGTGCTTCGGAAACAACTAGTTGTCTTCCACTATTCGATCAAACCGTAGAAAGTTTAAGACTTTACTCCCATGGGGAAAAGTCCGCATTTTGCTTTTTCTATTCAATGCCGATGCAATTTTTGTGTTCCATCAACACTCTGAAGGTCCACAGATTACGGACTGCCTACAGATCTGCTTCGGAAACTGCTACCGCTCTTTCAGGGAACGATCGAAGCGTAGACAGTTAATGACATTACTACCATGGAGAAAAGTCTGCATGGTGCCTGTTGCATTCAATTCCGATGCAGTTTCTGTGTTCCATCAACACTCTGAAGGTCCACAGATTATGGAATGCTTACGGATGTGCTTTGGAAACTGCTACGGGTCTTCCAGTGAACGATCAAAGCGTAGACAGTTTAAGACATTACTCCCATGGAGAAAAGTCCGCATGGTGTTTGTTGTATTCTATCCCGATGCAGTTTCTGTGTTTCATCAGCACTCTGATGGTCTACAGATTACAGAATGCCTCCAGATGTGCTTCGGAAACTGCTACTGGTCTTCAAGGGAACAATCAAAGCGTAGACAGTTAAACACATTTCTCCCATGGAGTAAAGCCCGCATGGTACTTATTGTATTCAATGCCGATGCAATTTTTGTGTTTCATCAACACTCTGAGGGTCCACAGACTAAGGAATCCCTACAGATGTGCTTCAGAAACTGCTACTGGTCTTCCAGGGAACGATCAAAGTGTAGACAGTTTAAGACATTACTCCCATGGAGAAAAGTCTACATGGTGCCTGTTGTATTCTATCCCGTTGCAGTTTCTGTGTTTCATCAACACTCTGATGGTCCACAGATTACAGAATGCCTACAGATGTGCTTCGGAAACTACAAATGGTCTTCCAGGGAACAATCAAAGCGTAGACAGTTTAAGACATTTCTCCCATGGAGAAAAGCCCCCATGGTGCTTATTGTATTCAACGCCGATGCAATTTTTGTGTTTCATCAACACTCTGAGGGTCCACAGATTACGGAATGCCTACAGATGTGCTTCCGAAACTGCTACTGGTCTTACAGGGTACGATCAAAGCGTTGACAGTTTAAGACATTACTCCCAAGGAGAAAAGTCCGCATGGTGATTGTAGTATTCAATCCCAATGCAGTTTCTGTGTTTCATCAACACTCTAATGGTCTGCAGATTACAGAATGTCTCCAGATGTGCTTCGGAAACTGCTACTGGTCTTCCAGAGAACGATCAAGGCGTAGACAGTTAAAGACATTACTACCATGGAGAAAAGTCCGTATAGTGACTGTTATATTCTATCCCGATGCAATTTCTGTGTTTAATCAACACTGTGAGGTTACATAGGTTACAGAATGCCTCCAGATGTGCTTCGGAAACAACTAGTTGTCTTCCACTATTCGATCGAACTGTAGACAGTTTAAGAATTTACTCCCATGTAGAAACGTCCGCATTTTGATTATTGTGTTCATTGCCGATGCAATTTTTGTGTTCCATCAACACTGTGAAGGTCCACAGATTACGGAATGAATACAGATGTGCTTCGGAAACTGCTACTGGTCTTCCAGGGAACGATCAAAGCGTAGACAGTTTAACACATTACTCCCATGGAGAGAAGTCCGCATGGTGACTGTTATATTCTATCCCGATGCAATTTCTATGTTTAATCAACACTGTGAAGATACATAGATTACAGATTGCCTCCAGATGTGCTTCGGAAACAACTAGTTGTCTTCCACTATTCGATCAAACCGTAGAAAGTTTAAGACTTTACTCCCATGGGGAAAAGTCCGCATTTTGCTTTTTCTATTCAATGCCGATGCAATTTTTGTGTTCCATCAACCCTCTGAAGGTCCACAGATTACGGACTGCCTACAGATCTGCTTCGGAAACTGCTACCGCTCTTTCAGGGAACGATCGAAGCGTAGACAGTTAATGACATTACTACCATGGAGAAAAGTCTGCATGGTGCCTGTTGCATTCAATTCCGATGCAGTTTCTGTGTTCCATCAACACTCTGAAGGTCCACAGATTATGGAATGCTTACGGATGTGCTTTGGAAACTGCTACGGGTCTTCCAGTGAACGATCAAAGCGTAGACAGTTTAAGACATTACTCCCATGGAGAAAAGTCCGCATGGTGTTTGTTGTATTCTATCCCGATGCAGTTTCTGTGTTTCATCAGCACTCTGATGGTCTACAGATTACAGAATGCCTCCAGATGTGCTTCGGAAACTGCTACTGGTCTTCAAGGGAACAATCAAAGCGTAGACAGTTAAACACATTTCTCCCATGGAGAAAAGCCCGCATGGTACTTATTGTATTCAATGCCGATGCAATTTTTGTGTTTCATCAACACTCTGAGGGTCCACAGATTACGGAATGCCTACAGATGTGCTTCCGAAACTGCTACTGGTCTTACAGGGTACGATCAAAGCGTTGACAGTTTAAGACATTACTCCCAAGGAGAAAAGTCCGCATGGTGATTGTAGTATTCAATCCCAATGCAGTTTCTGTGTTTCATCAACACTCTAATGGTCTGCAGATTACAGAATGTCTCCAGATGTGCTTCGGAAACTGCTACTGGTCTTCCAGAGAACGATCAAGGCGTAGACAGTTAAAGACATTACTACCATGGAGAAAAGTCCGCATAGTGACTGTTATATTCTATCCCGATGCAATTTCTGTGTTTAATCAACACTGTGAGGGTACATAGGTTACAGAATGCCTCCAGATGTGCTTCGGAAACAACTAGTTGTCTTCCACTATTCGATCGAACTGTAGACAGTTTAAGAATTTACTCCCATGTAGAAACGTCCGCATTTTGCTTATTGTATTCAATGCCGATGCAATTTTTGTGTTCCATCAACACTCTGAAGGTCCACAGATTACGGAATGCCTACAGATGTGCTTCGGAAACTACTACTGGTCTTCCTGGGAACGATCAAAGCGTAGACAGTTTAAGACATTACTCCCATGGAGAAAAGTCCGCATGGTGACTGTTATATTCTATCCCGATGCAATTTCTGTGTTTAATCAACACTGTGAAGATACATAGATTACAGATTGCCTCCAGATGTGCTTCGGAAACAACTAGTTGTCTTCCACTATTCGATCAAACCGTAGAAAGTTTAAGACTTTACTCCCATGGAGAAAAGTCCGCATTTTGCTTTTTCTATTCAATGCCGATGCAATTTTGGTGTTCCATCAACACTCTGAAGGTCCACAGATTACGGACTGCCTACAGATCTGCTTCGGAAACTGCTACCGCTCTTTCAGGGAACGATCGAAGAGTAGATAGTTAATGACATTACTACCATGGAGAAAAGTCTGCATGGTGCCTGTTGCATTCAATTCCGATGCAGTTTCTGTGTTTCATCAACACTCTGAAGGTCCACAGATTACGGAATGCTTACGGATGTGCTTTGGAAACTGCTACGGGTCTTCCAGTGAACGATCAAAGCGTAGACAGTTTAAGACATTACTCCCATGGAGAAAAGTCCGCATGGTGTTTGTTGTATTCTATCCCGATGCAGTTTCTGTGTTTCATCAGCACTCTGATGGTCTACAGATTACAGAATGCCTCCAGATGTGCTTCGGAAACTGCTACTGGTCTTCAAGGGAACAATCAAAGCGTAGACAGTTAAACACATTTCTCCCATGGAGAAAAGCCCGCATGGTACTTATTGTATTCAATGCCGATGCAATTTTTGTGTTTCATCAACACTCTGAGGGTCCACAGATTAAGGAATCCCTACAGATGTGCTTCAGAAACTGCTACTGGTCTTCCAGGGAACGATCAAAAGTGTAGACAGTTTAAGACATTACTCCCATGGAGAAAAGTCCGCATGGTGCCTGTTGTATTCTATCCCGATGCAGTTTCTGTGTTTCATCAACACTCTGATGGTCCACAGATTACAGAATGCCTACAGATGTGCTTCGGAAACTACAAATGGTCTTCCAGGGAACAATCAAAGCGTAGACAGTTTAAGACATTTCTCCCATGGAGAAAAGCCCCCATGGTGCTTATTGTATTCAACGCCGATGCAATTTTTGTGTTTCATCAACACTCTGAGGGTCCACAGATTACGGAATGCCTACAGATGTGCTTCCGAAACTGCTACTGGTCTCACAGGGTACGATCAAAGCGTTGACAGTTTAAGACATTACTCCCAAGGAGAAAAGTCCGCATGGTGATTGTAGTATTCAATCCCAATGCAGTTTCTGTGTTTCATCAACACTCTAATGGTCTGCAGATTACAGAATGTCTCCAGATGTGCTTCGGAAACTGCTACTGGTCTTCCAGAGAACGATCAAGGCGTAGACAGTTAAAGACATTACTACCATGGAGAAAAGTCCGCATAGTGACTGTTATATTCTATCCCGATGCAATTTCTGTGTTTAATCAACACTGTGAGGGTACATAGGTTACAGAATGCCTCCAGATGTGCTTCGGAAACAACTAGTTGTCTTCCACTATTCGATCGAACTGTAGACAGTTTAAGAATTTACTCCCATGTAGAAACGTCCGCATTTTGCTTATTGTATTCAATGCCGATGCAATTTTTGTGTTCCATCAACACTCTGAAGGTCCACAGATTACGGAATGCCTACAGATGTGCTTCGCAAACTACTACTGGTCTTCCTGGGAACGATCAAAGCGTAGACAGTTTAAGACATTACTCCCATGGAGAAAAGTCCGCATGGTGCTTATTGTATTCAATGCCGATGCAATTTTTGATTTGCATCAACACTCTGAAAGTCCACAGATTACGGAATGAATACAGATGTGCTTCGGAAACTGCTACTGGTCTTCCAGGGTACGATCAAAGCGTTGACAGTTTAAGACATTACTCCCAAGGAGAAAAGTCCGCATGGTGCCTGTAGTATTCAATCCCGATGCAGTTTCTGTGTTTCATCAACACTCTGATGGTCTGCAGATTACAGAATGTCTCCAGATGTGCTTCGGAAACTACTACTGGTCTTCCAGGGAACAATCAAATCGTAGACAGTTAAAGACATTTCTCCCATGGAGAAATGCCCGCATGGTGCTTGTTGTATTCAATGCCGATGCAAATTTTGTGTTTCATCAAAACTCTGAAGGTCCACAGATTACGGAATGCCTACAGATGTGCTTCGGAAACTTCTACCGGTCTTTCAGGGAACGATCAAAGCGTAGACAGTTTATGACATTACTCCCATGGAGAATGGTCTGCATGGTGCCTGTTGTATTCAAACCCGAAAAGTTTCTGTGTTTCATCAACACTCTGATGGTCTACAGATAACAGAATGCCTCCAGATGTGCTTCGGAAACTACTACTGGTCTTCAATCGAACGATCAAAGCGTAGACAGTTTAAGACATTACTCCCAAGGAGAAAAGTCCGCATGGTGCTCATTTTATTCAATGCCGATGCAAATTTTGTGTTTCATCAACACTCTGAAGGTCCACTGATTACGGAATGCCTAAACATGTGCTTCGGAAACTGCTACCGGTCTTTCAGGGAACGATCAAAGCGTAGACAGTTTATGACATTACTGCCATGGAGAAAAGTCTGCATGTTGCCTGTTGTATTCAAACCTGATGCAGTCTCTGTGTTTCATCAACAGTCTGATGGTCCACAGATTACAGAATGACTCCAGATGTGCTTCGGAAACTACTACTGGTCTTCCATCGAACGATCAAAGCGTAGACAGTTTAAGACATTATTCCCATGGAGAAAAGTCCGCATGGTGCTTATTGTAATCAATGCCGATGCAATTTTTGTGTTGTATCTACACTCTGAAGGTCCACAGATTACGGAATGCCTACAGATATGCTTCGGAAACTACTACTGGTCTTCAAGGGAACGATCAAAGCGTAGACAATTTAAGACATTACTCCCACAGAAAAAAGTCCGCATGGTGCTTATTGTATTCAATGCCGATGCAATTTTTGTGTTTCATCAACACTCTGAAGGTCATCAGGTTACGGAATGCCTACAGATGTGCTTCGGAAACTACTACTGGTCTTCAAGGTAACGATCAAAGCGTAGACAATTTAAGACATTACTCCCACAGAGAAAAGTCCGCATGGTGCTTATTGTATTCAATGCCGATGCAATTTTTGATTTTCATCAACACTCTGAAAGTCCACAGATTACGGAATGAATACAGATGTGCTTCGGAAACTGCTACTGGTCTTCCAGGGAACGATCAAAGCGTAGACAGTGTAAGACATTACTCCCATGGAGAAAAGTCCGCATGGTGACTGTTATATTCTATCCCGATGCAATTTCTGTGTTTAATCAACACTGTGAGGGTTCATAGATTACAGAATGCCTCCAGATGTGCTTCGGAAAAAACTAGTTGTCTTCCACTATTCGATCAAACCGTAGAAAGTTTAAGACTTTACTCCCATGGAGAAAAGTCCGCATTTTGCTTATTCTATTCAATGCCGATGCAATTTTTGTGTTCCATCAACACTCTGAAGGTCCAAAGATTACGGAATGCCTACAGATGTGCTTCGGAAACTACTACTGGTCTTCCAGAGTGCAATCAAAGCGTAGACAATTTAAGTCATTACTCCCAAGGAGAAAGGTCCGCATGGTGCTTATTGTATTCCATGCTGATGCAATTTTTGTGTTTCATCAACACTCTGAAGGTCCACAGATTACGGAATGCCTACAGATGTGCTTCGGAATCTGCTACCGGTCTTTCAGGGAACGAACAAAGCGTAGACAGTTTAAGACATTACTCCCACGGAGAAAAGTCCGCATGGTGCCTTTAGTATTCAATCCCGATGCAGTTTCTGTGTTTCATCAACACTCTGATGGTCTACAGATTACAGAATGCCTCCAGATGTGCTTCGGAAACTACTACTGGTCTTCCAGGGAACAATCAAAGCGTAGACAGTTAAGGACATTTCTCCCATGGAGAAAAGCCCGCATGGTGCTTATTGTATTCAATGCCGATGCAATTTTTGTGTTTCATCAACACTCTGAGGGTCCACAGATTACGGAATGCCTACAGATGTGCTTCGGAAACTACTACTGGTCTTCCAGAGTGCAATCAAAGCGTAGACAATTTAAGTCATTACTCCCAAGGAGAAAGGTCCGCATGGTGCTTATTGTATTCCATGCTGATGCAATTTTTGTGTTTCATCAACACTCTGAAGGTCCACAGATTACGGAATGCCTACAGATGTGCTTCGGAATCTGCTACCGGTCTTTCAGGGAACGAACAAAGCGTAGACAGTTTAAGACATTACTCCCACGGAGAAAAGTCCGCATGGTGCCTTTAGTATTCAATCCCGATGCAGTTTCTGTGTTTCATCAACACTCTGATGGTCTACAGATTACAGAATGCCTCCAGATGTGCTTCGGAAACTACTACTGGTCTTCCAGGGAACAATCAAAACGTAGACAGTTAAGGACATTTCTCAAATGGAGAAGAGCCCGCATGGTGCTTATTGTATTCAACGCCGATGCAATTTTTGTGTTTCATCAACACTCTGAGGGTCCACAGATTACGGAATGCCTACAGATGTGCTTCAGAAACTGCTACTGGTCTTACAGGGTACGATCAAAGCGTATACAGTTTAAGACATTACTCCCATGGAGAAAACTCCGCATGGTGCCTGTAGTATTCAATCCCTATGCAGTTTCTGTGTTTCATCAACACTCTGATGGTCTACAGATTACAGAATGCCTCCAGATGTGCTTCGGAAACTACTACTGGTCTTCCAGGGAACAATCAAAGCGTAGACAGTTAAGGACATTTCTCCCATGGAGAAAAGTTCGCATGGTGCTTATTCTATTCAATGCCGATGCAATTTTTGTGTTTCATCAACACTCTGAGGGTAAACAGATTACGGAATGCCTACAGATGTGCTTCGGAATCTACTACTGGTCTTCCAGACTGCGATCAAAGCGTGGACAGTTTAAGTCATTACTCCCAAGGAGAAAAGTCCGCATGGTGCTTATTGTATTCCATGCCGATGCAATTTTTGTGTTTCATCAACACTCTGAAGGTCCACAGATTACGGAATGCCTACAGATGTGCTTCGGAATCTGCTACCGGTCTTTCAGGGAACGATCAAAGCGTAGACAGTTTATGACATTACTCCCACGAAGGAAAGTCTGCATGGTGCCTGTTGCATTCAATTCCGATGCAGTTTCTGTGTTTCATCAACACTCTGAAGGTCCACAGATTACGGAATGCCTACAGATGTGCTTCGGAAAAAACTAGTTGTCTTCCACTATTCGATCAAACCGTCGACAGTTTAAGACTTTACTCCCATGGAGAAAAGTCCGCATTTTGCTTATTGTATTCAATGCCGATGCAATTTTTGTGTTCCATCAACACTCTGAAGGTCCCCAGATTACGGAATGCCTACAGATGTGCATCAGAAACTGCTACTGGTCTTCCAGGGAACGAACAAATCGTAGACAGTTTAAGACATTACTCCCATGGAGAAAAGTCCGCATGGTGCCTGTAGTATTCAATCCCGATGCAGTTTCTGTGTTTCATCAACACTCTGATGGTCTACAGATTACAGAATTCCTCCAGATGTGCTTCGGAAACTACTACTGGTCTTCCAGGGAACGATCAAAGCGTAGACAGTTTAAGACATTACTCCCAAGGAGAAAAGTCCGCATGGTGCTCATTTTATACAATGCCGATGCAAATTTTGTGTTTCATCAACACTCTGAAGGTCCTCAGATTACGGAATGCCTACACATGTGTTTCGGAAACTGCTACCGGTCTTTCAGGGAACGATCAAAGCGTAGACAGTTTATGACATTACTGCCATGGAGAAAAGTCTGCATGTTGCCTGTTGTATTCAAACCTGATGCAGTCTCTGTGTTTCATCAACAATCTGATGGTACACAGATTACAGAATGACTCCAGATGTGCTTCGGAAACTACTACTGGTCTTCCATCGAACGATCAAAGCGTACACAGTTTAAGACATTATTCCCATGGAGAAAAGTCCGCATGCTGCTTATTGTAATCAATGCCGATGCAATTTTTGTGTTTCATCAACACTCTGAAGGTCCACAGATTACGGAATGCCTACAGATGTGCTTCGGAAACTGCTACTGGTCTTCCAGAGTGCGAGAAAAGAGTAGACAGTTTTAGACATTACTCCCAAGGAGAAAAGTCCGCATGGTGCCTGTAGTATTCAATCCCGATGCAGTTTCTGTGTTTCATCAACACTCTGATGGTCTGCAGATTACAGAATGCCTCCAGATGTGCTTCGGATACTGCTACTGGTCTTCCAGAGAACGATCAAAGCGTAGACAGTTAAAGACATTACTACCATGGAGAAAAGTCCAATTAGTGACTGTTATATTCTATCCCGATGCAATTTCTGTGTTTAATCAACACTGTGAGGGTACATAGATTACAGAATGCCTCCAGATGTGCTTCGGAAACAACTAGTTGTCTTCCACTATTCGATCAAACCGTAGACAGTTTAAGACTTTACTCCCATGGAGGAAAGTCCGCATTTTGCTTATTGTATTCAATGCTGATGCAATTTTTGTGTTCCATCAACACTCTGAGGGTCCACAGATTACGGAATGCCTACAGATGATCTTCGGAAACTACTACTGGACTTCCAGGGTGTGATCAAAGCGTAGACAGTTTAAGACATTACTCCCAAGGAGAAAAGTCCGCATGGTGCTTATTGTATTCAACGCCGATGCAATTTTTTTGTTTCATCAACACTCTGAAGGTCCACAGATTACGGAATGCCTCCAGATGTGCTTCGGAAACTGCTACCGGTCTTTCAGGGAACGATCAAAGCGTAGACCGTTTATGACATTACTCCCATGGAGAAAAGTCTGAATGGTGCCTGTTGCATTCAATTCCGATGAAGTTTCTGTGTTTCATCAACACTCTGAAGGTCCATAGATTACGGAATGCCTACAGATGTGCTTCGGAAACTGCTACTGGTCTTCCATGGAACGATCAAAGCGTAGACAGTTTAAGACATTACTCCCATGTAGAAAAGTCTGCATGGTGCCTGTTGTATTCAATCCCGATGCAGTTTCTGTGTTTCATTAACACTCTGATGGTCCACAGATTACAGAATGCCTCCAGATGTGCTTCGGAAACTACTACTGGTCTTCCAGGGAGCGATCAAAGCGTAGACAGTTTAAGACATTATTCCCATGGAGAAAAGTCCGCATCTTGCTTATTGTAATCAATGCCGATGCAATTTTTGTGTTTCATCAACACTCTGAAGGTCCACAGATTACGGAATGCCTACAGATGTGCTTCGGAAACTACTACTGGTCTTCAAGGGAACGGTCAAAGCGTAGACAATTTAAGACATTACTCCCACGGAGAAAAATCCGCATGGTGCTTATTGTATTCAATGCCGATGAAATTTTTGTGTTTCATCAACACTCTTTAGGTCCACAGATTGAGGAATGCCTACAGATGTGCTTCGGAAACTGCTACTGGTCTTCCAGGGAACGGTCAAAGCGTTGACAGTTTAAGAGATTACTCCCATGGAGAAAAGTTCGTAAGGTGCCCGTAGTATTGAATGCCGATGCAATTTTTTTGTTTCATTAACACTCTGAGGGTCCACAGATTATGGAATGCCTACAGATGTGCTTCGGAAACTGCTACTGGTCTTCCAGGGAACGGTCAAAGCGTTGACAGTTTAAGAGATTACTCCCATGGAGAAAAGTCCGTAAGGTGCCCGTAGTATTCAATGCCGATGCAATTTTTGTGTTTCATCAACACTCTGATGGTCCACAGATTACGGAATGCCTACAGATGTGCTTCGGAAACTTCTACCGGTCTTTCAGGGAACGATCAAAGCGTAGACAGTTTATGACATTACTCCCATGGAGAATGGTCTGCATGCTGCTTGTTGTATTCAAACCCGATGCAGTTTCTGTGTTTCATCAACACTCTGATGGTACACAGATTACAGAATGCCTCCAGATGTGCTTCGGAAACTACTACTGGTCTTCCAGGGAGCGATCAAAGCGTAGACAGTTTAAGACATTACTCCCAAGGAGAAAAGTCCGCATGGTGCTCATTTTATTCAATGCCGATGCAAATTTTGTGTTTCATCAACACTCTGAAGGTCCACTGATTACGGAATGCCTACACATGTGCTTCGGAAACTGCTACCGGTCTTCCATCGAACGATCAAAGCGTAGACAGTTTAAGACATTATTCCTATGGAGAAAAGTCCGCATGGTGCTTATTGTAATCAATGCCGATGCAATTTTTGTGTTTCATCTACACTCTGAAGGTCAACAGATTACGGAATGCCTACAGATATGCTTCGGAAACTACTACTGGTCTTCAAGGGAACGATCAAAGCGTAGACAATTTAAGACATTACTCCCACAGAGAAAAGTCCGCATGGTGCTTATTGTATTCAATGCCGATGCAATTTTTGTGTTTCATCAACACTCTGAAGGTCCACAGGTTACGGAATGCCTACAGATGTGCTTCGGAAACTACTACTGGTCTTCATGGAAACGATCAAAGCGTAGACAATTTAAGACATTACTCCCACAGAGAAAAGTCCGCATGGTGCTTATTGTATTCAATGCCGATGCAATTTTTGTGTTTCATCAACACTCTGAAAGTCCACAGATTACGGAATGAATACAGATGTGCT
Source organism: Schistocerca gregaria (assembly GCF_023897955.1). NCBI lineage: Eukaryota > Metazoa > Arthropoda > Insecta > Orthoptera > Acrididae > Schistocerca > Schistocerca gregaria. The sequence goes on along the minus strand of NC_064928.1, from coordinate 49,364,254 downwards.
TCGGAAACTGCTACTGGTCTTCCAGGGAACGACCAAAGCGTAGACAGTTTAAGACATTACTCCCATGGAGAAAAGTCCGCATGGTGACTGTTACATTCTATCCCGATGCAATTTCTGTGTTTAATCAACACTGTGAGGGTACATAGATTACAGAATGCCTCCAGATGTGCTTCGGAAACAACTAGTGGTCTTCCACTATTCGATCAAACCGTAGAAAGTTTAAGACTTTACTCCCATGGAGAAAGGTCCGCATGGTGCTTATTGTATTCCATGCCGATGCAATTTTTGTGTTTCATCAACACTCTGAAGGTCCACAGATTACGGAATGCCTACAGATGTGCTTCGGAATCTACTACCGGTCTTTCAGGGAACGAACAAAGCGTAGACAGTTTAAGACATTACTCCCATGGAGAAAAGTCGGCATGGTGCCTGTAGTATTCAATCCCGATGCAGTTTCTGTGTTTCATCAACACTCTGATGGTCTACAGATTACAGAATGCCTCCAGATGTGCTTCGGAAACTACTACTGGTCTTCCAGGGAACAATCAAAGCGTAGACAGTTAAGGACATTTTTCCCATGGAGAAAAGCCCGCATGGTGCTTATTGTATTCAACGCCGATGCAATTTTTGTGTTTCATCAACAGTCTGAGGGTCCACAGATTACGGAATGCCTACAGATGTGCTTCAGAAACTGCTACTGGTCTTACAGGGTACGATCAAAGCGTATACAGTTTAAGACATTACTCCCATGGAGAAAAGTCCGCATGGTGCCTGTAGTATTCAATCCCGATGCAGTTTCTGTGTTTCATCAACACTCTGATGGTCTACAGATTACAGAATGCCTCCAGATGTGCTTCCGAAACTACTACTGGTCTTCCAGGGAACAATCAAAGCGTAGACAGTTAAGGACATTTCTCCCATGGAGAAAAGTTCGCATGGTGCTTATTGTATTCAATGCCGACGCAATTTTTGTGTTTCATCAACACTCTGAGGGTCCACAGATTACGGCATGCCTACAGATGTGCTTCGGAAACTACTACTGGTCTTTCAGACTGCGATCAAAGCGTGGACAGTTTAAGTCATTACTCCCAAGGAGAAAAGTCCGCATGGTGCTTATTGTATTCCATGCCGATGCAATTTTTGTGTTTCATCAACACTCTGAAGGTCCACAGATTACGGAATGCCTACAGATGTGCTTCGGAATCTGCTACCGGTCTTTCAGGGAACGATCAAATCGTAGACAGTTTATGACATTACTCCCATGGAGGAAAGTCTGCATGGTGCCTGTTGCATTCAATTCCGATGCAGTTTCTGTGTTTCATCAACACTCTGAAGGTCCACAGATTACTAAATGCCTACAGATGTGCTTCGGAAACAACTAGTTGTCTTCCACTATTCGATCAAACCGTCGACAGTTTAAGACTTTACTCCCATGGAGAAAAGTCCGCATTTTGCTTATTGTATTCAATGCCGATGCAATTTTTGTGTTCCATCAACACTCTGAAGGTCCCCAGATTACGGAATGCCTACATATGTGCTTCGGAAACTGCTACTGGTCTTCCAGGGAACGAACAAATCGTAGACAGTTTAAGACATTACTCCTATGGAGAAAAGTCCGCATGGTGCCTGTAGTATTCAATCCCGATGCAGTTTCTGTGTTTCATCAACACTCTGATGGTCTACAGATTACAGAATGCCTCCAGATGTGCTTCGGAAACTACTACTGGTCTTCAAGGGAACGGTCAAAGCGTAGAAAATTTAAGACATTACTCCCACAGAGAAAAATCCGCATGGTGCTTATTGTATTCAATGCCGATGAAATTTTTGTGTTTCATCAACACTCTTTAGGTCCACAGATTGAGGCATGCCTACAGATGTGCTTCGGAAACTGCTACTGGTCTTCCAGGGAACGGTCAAAGCGTTGACAGTTTAAGAGATTACTCCCATGGAGAAAAGTCCGTAAGGTGCCCGTAGTATTCTATGCCGATGCAATTTTTGTGTTTCATCAACACTCTGAGGGTCCACAGATTATGGAATGCCTACAGATGTGCTTCAGAAACTGCTACTGGTCTTACAGGGTACGATCAAAGTGTAGACAGTTTAAGACATTACTCCCATGGAGAAAAGTCCGCATGGTGCCTGTTGTATTCTATCCCGATGCAGTTTCTTTGTTTCATCAACACTCTGATGGTCCACAGATTACGGAATGCCTTCAGATGTGCTTCGGAAACTTCTACCGGTCTTTCAGGGAACGATCAAAGCGTAGACAGTTTATGACATTACTCCCATGGAGAATGGTCTGCATGGTGCCTGTTGTATTCAAACCCGATGCAGTTTCTGTGTTTCATCAACACTCTGACGGTACACAGATTACAGAATGCCTCCAGATGTGCTTCGGAAACTACTACTGGTCTTACAGGGTACGATCAAAGTGTAGACAGTTTAAGACATTACTCCCATGGAGAAAAGTCCGCATGGTGCCTGTTGTATTCTATCCCGATGCAGTTTCTTTGTTTCATCAACACTCTGATGGTCCACAGATTACGGAATGCCTTCAGATGTGCTTCGGAAACTTCTACCGGTCTTTCAGGGAACGATCAAAGCGTAGACAGTTTATGACATTACTCCCATGGAGAATGGTCTGCATGGTGCCTGTTGTATTCAAACCCGATGCAGTTTCTGTGTTTCATCAACACTCTGACGGTACACAGATTACAGAATGCCTCCAGATGTGCTTCGGAAACTACTACTGGTCTTCCAGGGAGCGATCAAAGCGTAGACAGTTTAAGACATTACTCCCAAGGAGAAAAGTCCGCATGGTGCTCATTTTATTCAATGCCGATGCAAATTTTGTGTTTCATCAACACTCTGAAGGTCCACTGATTACGGAATGCCTACACATGTGCTTCGGAAACTGCTACCGGTCTTCCATCGAACGATCAAAGCGTAGACAGTTTAAGACATTATTCCCATGGAGAAAAGTCCGCATGGTGCTTATTGTAATCAATGCCGATGCAATTTTTGTGTTTCATCTACACTCTGAAGGTCAACAGATTACGGAATGCCTACAGATATGCTTCGGAAACTACTACTGGTCTTCAAGGGAACGATCAAAGCGTAGACAATTTAAGACATTACTCCCACAGAGAAAAGTCCGCATGGTGCTTATTGTATTCATTGCCGATGCAATTTTTGTGTTTCATCAACACTCTGAAGGTCCACAGGTTACGGAATGCCTACAGATGTGCTTCGGAAACTACTACTGGTCTTCATGGGAACGATCAAAGCGTAGACAATTTAAGACATTACTCCCACAGAGAAAAGTCCGCATGGTGCTTATTGTATTCAATGCCGATGCAATTTTTGTGTTTCATCAACACTCTGAAAGTCCACAGATTACGGAATTAATACAGATGTGCTTCGGAAACTACTACTGGTCTTCCAGGGAACGACCAAAGCGTAGACAGTTTAAGACATTACTCCCATGGAGAAAAGTCCGCATGGTGACTGTTTCATTCTATCCCGATGCAATTTCTGTGTTTAATCAACACTGTGAGGGTACATAGATTACAGAATGCCTCCAGATGTGCTTCGGAAACAACTAGTGGTCTTCCACTATTCGATCAAACCGTAGAAAGTTTAAGACTTTACTCCCATGGAGAAAGGTCCGCATGGTGCTTATTGTATTCCATGCCGATGCAATTTTTGTGTTTCATCAACACTCTGAAGGTCCACAGATTACGGAATGCCTACAGATGTGCTTCGGAATCTGCTACCGGTCTTTCAGGGAACGAACAAAGCGTAGACAGTTTAAGACATTACTCCCATGGAGAAAAGCCAGCATGGTGCCTGTAGTATTCAATCCCGATGCAGTTTCTGTATTTCATCAACACTCTGATGGTCTACAGATTACAGAATGCCTCCAGATGTGCTTCGGAAACTACTACTGGTCTTCCAGGGAACAATCAAACCGTAGACAGTTAAGGACATTTCTCCCATGGAGAAAAGCCCGCATGGTGCTTATTGTAATCAACGCCGATGCAATTTTTGTGTTTCATCAACAGTCTGAGGTTCCACAGATTACGGAATGCCTACAGATGTGCTTCAGAAACTGCTACTGGTCTTACAGGGTACGATCAAAGCGTATACAGTTTAAGACATTACTCCCATGGAGAAAAGTCCGCATGGTGCCAGTAGTATTCAATCCCGATGCAGTTTCTGTGTTTCATCAACACTCTGATGGTCTACAGATTACAGAATGCCTCCAGATGTGCTTCCGAAACTACTACTGGTCTTCCAGGGAACAATCAAAGCGTAGACAGTTAAGGACATTTCTCCCATGGAGAAAAGTTCGCATGGTGCTTATTGTATTCAATGCCGATGCAATTTTTGTGTTTCATCAACACTCTGAGGGTCCACAGATTACGGCATGCCTACAGATGTACTTCGGAAACTACTACTGGTCTTCCAGACTGCGATCAAAGCGTGGACAGTTTAAGTCATTACTCCCAAGGAGAAAAGTCCGCATGGTGCTTATTGTATTCCATGCCGATGCAATTTTTGTGTTTCATCAACACTCTGAAGGTCCACAGATTACGGAATGCCTACAGATGTGCTTCGGAATCTGCTACCGGTCTTTCAGGGAACGATCAAAGCGTAGACAGTTTATGACATTACTCCCATGGAGGAAAGTCTGCATGGTGCCTGTTGCATTCAATTCCGATGCAGTTTCTGTGTTTCATCAACACTCTGAAGGTCCACAGATTACTAAATGCCTACAGATGTGCTTCGGAAACAACTAGTTGTCTTCCACTATTCGATCAAACCGTCGACAGTTTAAGACTTTACTCCCATGGAGAAAAGTCCGCATTTTGCTTATTGTATTCAATGCCGATGCAATTTTTGTGTTCCATCAACACTCTGAAGGTCCCCAGATTACGGAATGCCTACATATGTGCTTCGGAAACTGCTACTGGTCTTCCAGGGAACGAACAAATCGTAGACAGTTTAAGACATTACTCCTATGGAGAAAAGTCCGCATGGTGCCTGTAGTATTCAATCCCGATGCAGTTTCTGTGTTTCATCAACACTCTGATGGTCTACAGATTACAGAATGCCTCCAGATGTGCTTCGGAATCTACTACTGCTCTTCCAGGGAACAATCAAAGCGTAGACAGTTAAGGAGATAACTCCCATGGAGAAAAGCCCGCATGGTGCTTATTGTATTTAATGCCGATGCAATTTTTGTGTTTCATCAACACTCTGAGGGTCCACAGATTACGGTATGCCTACAGATGTGCTTCGGAAACTGCTACTGGTCTTCCATGGAACGATCAAAGCGTAGACAGTTTAAGACATTACTCCCATGTAGAAAAGGCTGCAAGGTGCCTGTTGTATTCAATCCCGATGCAGTTTCTGTGTTTCATTAATACTCTGATGGTCCACAGATTACAGAATGCCTCCAGATGTGCTTCGGAAACTACTACTGGTCTTCCAGGGAGCGATCAAAGCGTAGACAGTTTAAGACATTATTCCCATGGAGAAAAGTCCGCATCTTGCTTATTGTAATCAATGCCGATGCAATTTTTGTGTTTCATCAACACTCTGAAGGTCCACAGATTGCGGAATGCCTACAGATGTGCTTCGGAAACTGCTACTGGTCTTCCAGGGAACGGTCAAAGCGTTGACAGTTTAAGACATTACTCCCATAGAGAAAAGTCCGCAAGGTGCGCGTAGTATTCAATGCCGATGCAATTTTTGTGTTTGATCAACACTCTGAGGGTCCGCAGATTATGGAATGCCTACAGATGTGCTTCAGAAACTGCTACTGGTCTTACAGGGTATGATCAAAGTGTAGACAGTTTAAGACATTACTCCCATGTAGAAAAGTCCGCATGGTGCCTGTTGTATTCTATCCCGAAGCAATTTCTTTGTTTCATCAACACTCTGATGGTCCACAGATTATAGAATGCCTCCAGATGTGCTCCGGAAACTACTACTGGTCTACCAGGGTGCGATCAAAGCGTAAACAGTTCAAGACATTACTCTCAAGGAGAAAAGTCCGCATGGTGATGTTGTACTCAATGCCGATGCAATTTTTGTGTTTCATCAACACTCTGAAGGTCCACAGATTACAGAATGCCTACAGATGTGCTTCGGAAACTACTACTGGTCTTCCAGGGTACGATCAAAGCGTAGACAGTTTAAGACATTACTCCAATGGAGAAAAGTCCGCATGCTGCTTATTGTGTTCAATGCCGATGCAATTTTGTGTTTCATCAAAACTCTGAAGGTCCACAGATTACGGAATGCCTACGGATGTGCTTCGGAAACTGCTACTGGTCTTCCAGGGAACGATCAAAGCGTAGACAGTTTAAGACATTACTACCATGGAGAAAAGTCCGCATGGTGCCTGTAGTATTCAATCCCGATGCAGTTTCTGTGTTTCATCAACACTCTGATTTTCTACAGGTTACAGAATGCCTCCAGATGTGATTGGGAAACTACTACTGGTCTTCCATCGAACGATCAAAGCGTAGACAGTTTAAGACAGTATTCCCATGGAGAAAAGTCCGCATGGTGCTTATTGTATTCAATGCCGATGCAATTTTTGTGTTTCATCAACACTCTGAAGGTCCACAGATTACGGAATGAATACAGATGTGCTTCGGAAACTGCTACTGGTCTGCCAGGGAACGATCAGAGCGAAGACAGTTTAAGACGTTACTCCCATGGAGAAAAGTCCGCATGGTGACTGTTATATTCTATCCCGATGCAATTTCTGTGTTTAATCAACACTGTGAAGATACATAGATTACAGAAAGCCTCCAGATGTTCTTCGGAAACAACTAGTTGTCTTCCATTATTCGATCAAACCGTAGAAAGTTTAATACTTTACTCCCATGGAGAAAAGTCAGCATTTTGCTTATTCTATTCAATGCCGATGCAATTTTTGTGTTCCATCAACACTCTGAAGGTCCACATATTACGGAATGCCTACAGATGTGCTTCGGAAACTGCTATTGGTATTCCAGGGAACGAACAAAGCGTAGACAGTTTAAGACATTACTCCTATTGAGAAAAGTCCGCATAGTGCCTGTAGTATTCAATCCCGATGCAGTTTCTGTGTTTCATCAACACTCTGATGGTCTACAGATTACAGAATGCCTCCAGATGTGCTTCGGAAACTACTACTGGTCTTCCAGGGAACAATCAAAGCGTAGACAGTTAAGGACATTTCTCCCATGGAGTAAAGCCCGCATGGTGCTTATTGTATTCAATGCCGATGCAATTTTTGTGTTTCATCAACACTCTGAGGGTCCACAGATTACGGAATGCCTACAGATGTTCTTCGGAAACTACTACTGGTCTTCCAGACTGCGATCAAAGCGTAGACAGTTTAAGTCAACACTCCCAAGGAGAAAAGTCCGCATGGTGCTTATTGTATTCCATGCCGATGCAATTTTTGTGTTTCATCAACACTCTGAAGGTCCACAGATTACGGAATGCCTACAGATGTGCTTCGGAATCTGCTACCGGTCCTTCAGGGAACGATCAAAGCGTAGACAGTTTATGACATTACTCACATGGAGTTAAGTCTGCATGGTGCCTGTTGCATTCAATTCCGATGCAGTTTCTGTGTTTCATCAACACTCTGAAGGTCCACAGATTACGGAATGCCTACAGATGTGCTTCGGAAACTGCTACTGGTCTTCCAGGGAACGATCAAAGCGTAGTCAGTTTAAGACATTACTCCCATGTAGAAAACTCTGCATGGTGCCTGTTGTATTCAATCCCGATGCAGTTTCTGTGTTTCATCAACACTCTGATGGTCCACAGATTACAGAATGCTTCCAGATGTGCTTCGGAAACTACTACTGGTCTTCCAGGGAGCGATCAAACGTAGACAGTTTAAGACACTACTCCCATGGAGAAAAGTCCGCATGGTGCTCATTGTATTCAATGCCGATGGAATTATTGTTTTTCATAAACACTCTGAAGGTCCACAGATTACGGAATGCCTACAGATGTGCTTCGGAAACTGCTACCGGTCTTTCAGGGAACGATCAAAGCGCAGACAGTTTATGATATTACTCCATTGGAGAAAAGTCTGCATGGTGCCTGTTGTATTCAATCCCGATGCAGTTTCTGTGTTTCATCAACACTCAGATGGTACACAGATTACAGAATGCCTCCAGATTGTGCTTCGGAAACTACTATTGGTCTTCCATCGAACGATCAAAGCGTAGACAGTTTAAGACATTATTCCCATGGAGAAAAGTCCGCATCTTGCTTATTGTAATCAATGCCGATGCAATTTTTGTGTTTCATCAACACTCTGAAGGTCCACAGAATACGGAATGCCTACAGATGTGCTTCGGAAACTACTACTGGTCTTACAGGGAACGATCAAAGCGTAGACAATTTAAGACATTACTCCCACTGAGAAAAAACCGCAATGTGCTTATTGTATTCAATGCCGATGCAATTTTTGTGTTTCATCAACTCTCTGAAGGTCCACAGATTACGGAATGCCTACAGATGTCCTTTGGAAACTGCTACTGGTCTTCCAGGGAACGATCAAAGCGTAGACAGTTTAAGACATTACTCCCATGGAGAAAAGTCCGCATGGTGCCTGTAGTATTCAATGCCGATGCAATTTTTGTGTTTCATCAACACTCTGAGGGTCCACAGATTACGGAATGAATACAGATGTGCTTCAGAAACTGCTACTGGTCTTACAGGGTACGATCAAAGCGTAGACAGTTTTAGACATTACTCCCAAGGAGAAAAGTCCGCATGGTGCCTGTAGTATTCAATCCCGATGCAGTTTCTGTGTTTCATCAACACTCTGATGGTCTTCAGATTACAGAATGCCTCCAGACGTGCTTCGGAAACTGCTACTGGTCTTCCAGAGAACGATCAAAGCGTAGACAGTTAAAGACATTACTACCATGGAGAAAAGTCCGCTTAGTGACTGTTATATTCTATCCCGATGCAATTTCTGTGTTTAATCAACACTGTTAGGGTACATAGATTACAGAATGCCTCCAGATGTGCTTCGGAAACAACTAGTTGTCTTCCACTATTCGATCAAACCGTAGACAGTTTAAGCCTTTACTCCCATGAAGAAAAGTCCGCATTTTGCTTATTGTATTCAATGCTGATGCAATTTTTGTGTTCCATCAAAACTCTGAAGGTCCACAGATTACGGAATGCCTACAGATGTGCTTCGGAAACTGCTACTGGTCTTCCAGGGAACGAACAAACCGTAGACATTTTAAGACATTACTCCCATATAGAAAAGTCCGAATGGTGCCTGTAGTATTCAATCCCGATGCAGTTTCTGTGTTTCATCAACACTCTGATGGTCTACAGATTACAGAATGCCTCCAGATGTGCTTCGGAAACTACTACTGGTCTTCCAGGTAACAATCAAAGCGTAGACAGTTAAGGACATTTCTCCCATGCAGAGAAGCCCGCATGTTGCTTATTGTATTCAATGCCGATGCAATTTTTTTGTTTCATCAACACTCTGAGGGTCCACAGATTACGGAATGCCTACAGATGATCTTCGGAAACTACTACTGGTCTTCCAGGGTGCGATCAAAGCGTAGACAGTTTAAGTCATTACTCCCAAGGAGAAAAGTCCGCATGGTGCTTATTGTATTAAACGCCGATGCAATTTTTTTGTTTCATCAACACTCTGAAGGTCCACAGATTACGGAATGCCTCCAGATGTGCTTCGGAAACTGCTACCGGTCTTTCAGGGAACGATCAAAGCGTAGACCGTTTATGACATTACTCCCATGGAGAAAAGTCTGCATGGTGCCTGTTGCATTCAATTCCGATGAAGTTTCTGTGTTTCATCAACACTCTGAAGATCCACAGATTACGGAATGCCTACAGATGTGCTTCGGAAACTGTTACTGGTCTTCCATGGAACGATCAAAGCGTAGACAGTTTAAGACATTACTCCCATGTAGAAAAGTCTTCATGGTGCCTGTTGTATTCTATCCAGATGCAGTTTCTCTGTTTCATTAACACTCTGATGGTCCACAGATTACAGAATGCCTCCAGATGTGCTTCGGAAACTACTACTGGTCTTACAGGGAGCGATCAAATCGTAGACAGTTTAAGACATTATTCCCATGGAGAAAAGTCCGCATCTTGCTTATTGTAATCAATGCCGATGAAATTATTGTGTTTCATCAACACTCGTAAGGTCCACAGATTACGGAATGCCTACAGATGTGCTTCGGAAACTACTACTGGTCTTCAAGGGAACGATCAAAGCGTAGACAATTTAAGACATTACTCCCACGGAGAAAAATCCGCATGGCGCTAATTGTATTCAATGCCGATGAAATTTTTGTGTTTCATCAACACTCTGAGGGTACACAGATTATGGAATGGCTACAGATGTGCTTCAGAAACTGCTACTTATCTTACAGGGTACGATCAAAGTGTAGACAGTTTAAGACATTACTCCCATGGAGAAAAGTCCGCATGGTGCCTGTTGTATTCTATCCCGATGCAGTTTCTGTGTTTCATCAACACTCTGATTTTCTACAGGTTACAGAATGCCTCCAGATGTGCTTGGGAAACTACTACTGGTCTTCCAGGGTACAATCAAAGCGTAGACAGTTAAAGACATTACTCCCATGGAGAAAAGCTTGCATGGTGCTTGTTGTATTCAATGTCGATTCAATTTTTGTGTTTCATCAACACTCTGAAGGTAAACAGATTACGGAATGCCTACAGATGTGCTTCAGAAACTGCTACTGGTCTTACAGGGTACGATTAAAGCGTAGACAGTTTAAGACATTACTCCCATGGAGAAAAGTACGCATGGTGGCTGTTGTATTCAATCCCGATGCAGTTTCTGTGTTTCATCAACGCTGTGATGTTCCACAGGTTACAGAGTGGCTCCAGATGTGCTTCGGAAACTACTACTGGTCTTCCAGGGAGCGATCAAAGCGTAGACAGTTTAAGACATTACTCCCAAGGAGAAAAGTCCGCATGGTGCTCATTGAATTTAATGCCGATGCAATTTTTGTGTTTTATCAACACTCTCAAGGTCCACATTTACGGAATGCCTACAGATGTGCTCAGAAAACTGCTACCGGTCTTTCAGGGAAAGATCAAAGCGTAGACAGTTTATGACATTACTCCCATGGAGAAGAGTCTGCATGGTGCCTGTTGTATTCAATCACGATGCAGTTTCTGTGTTTCATCAACACTCTGATGGTACACAGATTACAGAATGCATCCAGATGTGATTCGGAAACTACTACTGGTCTTCCAGGGAGCGATCAAAGCGTAGACAGTTTAAGACATTACTCCCAAGGAGAAAAGTCCGCATGGTGCTCATTTTATTCAATGCCGATGCAAATTTTGTGTTTCATCAACACTCTGAAGGTCCACAGATTACGGAATGCCTACACATGTGCTTCGGAAACTGCTACCGGTCTTTCAGGGAACGATCAAAGCGTAGACAGTTTATGACATTACTGCCATGGAGAAAAGGCTGCATGTTACCTGTTGTATTCAAACCTGATGCAGTCTCTGTGTTTCATCAACAATCTGATGGTACACAGATTACAGAATGACCCCAGATGTGCTTCGGAAACTACTACTGGTCTTCCATCGAACGATCAAAGCGTAGACAGTTTAAGACATTATTCCCATGGAGAAAAGTCCGCATGGTGCTTATTGTATTCAATGCCGATGCAATTTTTGTGTTTCATCAACACTCTGAAGGTCCACAGATTACGGAATGAATACAGATGTGCTTCGGAAACTGCTACTGGTCTGCCAGGGAACGATCAGAGCGTAAACAGTTTAACACATTACTCCCATGGAGAAAAGTCCGCATGGTGACTGTAGTATTCAATCCCGATGCAGTTTCTGTGTTTCATCAACACTCTGATGGTCTACAGATTACAGAATGCCTCCAGATGTGCTTCGGAAACTACTACTGGTCTTCCAGGGAACAATCAAAGCGTAGACAGTTAAGGACATTTCTCCCATGCAGAAAAGCCCGCATGGTGCTTATTGTATTCAATGCCGATGCAATTTTTGTGTTTCATCAACACTCTGAGGGTCCACAGATTACGGAATGCCTACAGATGTGCTTCGGAAACTACTACTGGTCTTCCAGAGTGCGATCAAAGCGTAGACAGTTTAAGTCATTACTCCCAAGGAGAAAAGTCCGCATGGTGCTTATTGTATTCCATGCCGATGCAATTCTTGTGTTTCATCAACACTCTTAAGGTCCACAGATTACGGAATGCCTACAGATGTGCTTCGGAATCTGCTACCGGTCATTCAGGGAACGATCAAAGCGTAGACACTTTATGACATTACTCACATGGAGTTAAGTCTGCATGATGCCTGTTGCATTCAATTCCGATGCAGTTTCTGTGTTTCATCAACACTCTGAAGGTCCACAGATTACGGAATGCCTACAGATGTGCTTCGGAAACTGCTACTGGTCTTCCAGGGAACGATCAAAGCGTAGTCAGTTTAAGACATTACTCCCATGTAGAAAACTCTGCATGGTGCCAGTTGTATTCAACCCGATGCATTTTCTGTGTTTCATCAACACTCTGATGGTCCACAGATTACATAATGCTTCCAGATGTGCTTCGGAAACTACTACTGGTCTTCCAGGGAGCGATCAAATCGTAGACAGTTTAAGACATTACTCCCAAGGAGAAAAGTCCGCATGGTGCTCATTTTATTCAATGTCGATGCAAATTTTGTGTTTCATCAACACTCTGAAGGTCCACAGAATACGGAATGCCTACAGATGTGCTTCGGAAACTACTACTGGTCTTCCAGGGAGCGATCAAACGTAGACAGTTTAAGACATATCTCCCAAGGAGAAAAGTCCGCATGGTGCTCATTGTATTCAATGCCGATGGAATTATTGTTTTTCATAAACACTCTGAACGTCCACAGATTACGGAATGCCTACAGATGTGCTTCGGAAACTGCTACCGGTCTTTCAGGGAACGATCAAAGCGCAGACAGTTTATGATATTACTCCCATGGAGAAAAGTCTGCATGGTGCCTGTTGTATTCAATCCCGATGCAGTTTCTGTGTTTCATCAACACTTAGATGGTACACAGATTACAGAATGCCTAGAGATTGTGCTTCGAAAACTACTATTGGTCTTCCATCGAACGATCAAAGCGTAGACAGTTTAAGACATTATTCCCATGGAGAAAAGTCCGCATCTTGCTTATTGTAATCAATGCCGATGCAATTTTTGTGTTTCATCAACACTCTGAAGGCCCACAGAATACGGAATGCCTACAGATGTGCTTCGGAAACTACTACTGGTCTTACAGGGAACGATCAAAGCGTAGACAGTTTAAGACATTACTACGATGGAGAAAATTCCGCTTAGTGACTGTTATATTCTATCCCGATGCAATTTCTGTGTTTAATCAAAACTGTGAGGGTACATAGATTACAGAATGCCTCCAGATGTGCTTCGGAAACAACTAGTTGTCTTCCACTATTCGATCAAACCGTAGACAGTTTAAGCCTTTACTCCCATGGAGAAAAGTCCGCATTTTGCTTATTGTATTCAATGCTGATGCAATTTTTGTGTTCCATCAAAACTCTGAAGGTCCACAGATTACGGAATGCCTACAGATGTGCTTCGGAAACTGCTACTGGTCTCCCAGGGAACGAACAAACCGTAGACAGTTTAAGACATTACTCCCATATAGAAAAGTCCGCATGGTGCCTGTAGTATTCAATCCCGATGCAGTTTCTGTGTTTCACCAACACTCTGATGGTCTACAGATTACAGAATGCCTCCAGATGTGCTTCGGAAACTACTATTGGTCTTCCAGGTAACAATCAAAGCGTAGACAGTTAAGGACATTTCTCCCATGGAGAAAAGCACTCATGTTGCTTATTGTATTCAATGCCGATGCAATTTTTGTGTTTCATCAACACTCTGAGGGTCCACAGATTACGGAATGCCTACAGATGATCTTCGGAAACTACTACTGGTCTTCCAGGGTGCGATCAAAGCGTAGACAGTTTAAGTCATTACTCCCAAGGAGAAAAGTCCGCATGGTGCATATTGTATTCAACGCCGATGCAATTTTTTTGTTTCATCAACACTCTGAAGGTCCACAGATTACGGAATGCCTCCAGATGTGCTTCGGAAACTGCTACCGGTCTTTCAGGGAACGATCAAAGCGTAGACCGTTTATGACATTACTCCCATGGAGAAAAGTTTGCATGGTGCCTGTTGCATTCAATTCCGCTGAAGTTTCTGTGTTTCATCAACACTCTGAAGGTCCACAGATTACGGAATGCCTACAGATGTGCTTCGGAAACTGCTACTGGTCTTCCAGGGAACGATCAAAGCGTAGTCAGTTTAAGACATTACTCCCATGTAGAAAACTCTGCATGGTGCCTGTTGTATTCAATCCCGATGCAGTTTCTGTGTTTCATCAACACTCTGATGGTCCACAGATTACAGAATGCTTCCAGATGTGCTTCGGAAACTACTACTGGTCTTTCAGGGAGCGATCAAACGTAGACAGTTTAAGACATTACTCCCAAGGAGAAAAGTCCGCATGGTGCTCATTGTATTCAATGCCGATGCAATTTTTTTGTTTCATCAACACTCTGAGGGTCCACAGATTACGGAATGCCTACAGATGATCTTCGGAAACTACTACTGGTCTTCCAGGGTGCGATCAAAGCGTAGACAGTTTAAGTCATTACACCCAAGTAGAAAAGTCCGCATGGTGCTTATTGTATTCAACGCCGATGCAATTTTTTTGTTTCATCAACACTCTGAAGGTCCACAGATTACGGAATGCCTCCAGATGTGCTTCGGAAACTGCTACCGGTCTTTCAGGGAACGATCAAAGCGTAGACCGTTTATGACATTACTCCCATGGAGAAAAGTCTGCATGGTGCCTGTTGCATTCAATTCCGATGAAGTTTCTGTGTTTCATCAACACTCTGAAGGTCCACAGATTACGGAATGCCTACAGATGTGCTTCGGAAACTGTTACTGGTCTTCCATGGAACGATCAAAGCGTAGACAGTTTAAGACATTACTCCCATGTAGAAAAGTCTTCATGGTGCCTGTTGTATTCTATCCAAATGCAGTTTCTCTGTTTCATTAACACTCTGATGGTCCACAGATTACAGAATGCCTCCAGATGTGCTTCGGAAACTACTACTGGTCTTACAGGGAGCGATCAAAGCGTAGACAGTTTAAGACATTATTCCCATGGAGAAAAGTCCGCATCTTGCTTATTGTAATCAATGCCGATGAAATTATTGTGTTTCATCAACACTCGTAAGGTCCACAGATTACGGAATGCCTACAGATGTGCTTCGGAAACTACTACTGGTCTTCAAGGGAACGATCAAAGCGTAGACAATTTAAGACATTACTCCCACGGAGAAAAATCCGCATGGCGCTAATTGTATTCAATGCCGATGAAATTTTTGTGTTTCATCAACACTCTGAGGGGACACAGATTATGGAATGCCTACAGATGTGCTTCAGAAACTGCTACTTATCTTACAGGGTACGATCAAAGTGTAGACAGTTTAAGACATTACTCCCATGGAGAAAAGTCCGCATGGTGCCTGTTGTATTCTATCCCGATGCAGTTTCTGTGTTTCATCAACACTCTGATTTTCTACAGGTTACAGAATGCCTCCAGATGTGCTTGGGAAACTACTACTGGTCTTCCAGGGTACAATCAAAGCGTAGACAGTTAAAGACATTACTCCCATGGAGAAAAGCTTGCATGGTGCTTGTTGTATTCAATGTCGATTCAATTTTTGTGTTTCATCAACACTCTGAAGGTAAACAGATTACGGAATGCCTACAGATGTGCTTCAGAAACTGCTACTGGTCTTACAGGGTACGATTAAAGCGTAGACAGTTTAAGACATTACTCCCATGGAGAAAAGTACGCATGGTGGCTGTTGTATTCAATCCCGATGCAGTTTCTGTGTTTCATCAACGCTGTGATGGTCCACAGGTTACAGAGTGGCTCCAGATGTGCTTCGGAAACTACTACTGGTCTTCCAGGGAGCGATCAAAGCGTAGACAGTTTAAGACATTACTCCCAAGGAGAAAAGTCCGCATGGTGCTCATTGAATTTAATGCCGATGCAATTTTTGTGTTTTATCAACACTCTCAAGGTCCACATTTACGGAATGCCTACAGATGTGCTCAGAAAACTGCTACCGGTCTTTCAGGGAACGATCAAAGCGTAGACAGTTTATGACATTACTCCCATGGAGAAGAGTCTGCATGGTGCCTGTTGTATTCAATCACGATGCAGTTTCTGTGTTTCATCAACACTCTGATGGTACACAGATTACAGAATGCATCCAGATGTGCTTCGGAAACTACTACTGGTCTTCCAGGGAGCGATCAAAGCGTAGACAGTTTAAGACATTATTCCCATGGAGAAAAGTCCGCATGGTGCTTATTGTATTCAATGCCGATGCAATTTTTGTGTTTCATCAACACTCTGAAGGTCCACAGATTACGGAATGAATACAGATGTGCTTCGGAAACTGCTACTGGTCTGCCAGGGAACGATCAGAGCGTAAACAGTTTAACACATTACTCCCATGGAGAAAAGTCCGCATGGTGACTGTAGTATTCAATCCCGATGCAGTTTCTGTGTTTCATCAACACTCTGATGGTCTACAGATTACAGAATGCCTCCAGATGTGCTTCGGAAACTACTACTGGTCTTCCAGGGAACAATCAAAGCGTAGACAGTTAAGGACATTTCTCCCATGCAGAAAAGCCCGCATGGTGCTTATTGTATTCAATGCCGATGCAATTTTTGTGTTTCATCAACACTCTGAGGGTCCACAGATTACGGAATGCCTACAGATGTGCTTCGGAAACTACTACTGGTCTTCCAGAGTGCGATCAAAGCGTAGACAGTTTAAGTCATTACTCCCAAGGAGAAAAGTCCGCATGGTGCTTATTGTATTCCATGCCGATGCAATTCTTGTGTTTCATCAACACTCTTAAGGTCCACAGATTACGGAATGCCTACAGATGTGCTTCGGAATCTGCTACCGGTCATTCAGGGAACGATCAAAGCGTAGACACTTTATGACATTACTCACATGGAGTTAAGTCTGCATGATGCCTGTTGCATTCAATTCCGATGCAGTTTCTGTGTTTCATCAACACTCTGAAGGTCCACAGATTACGGAATGCCTACAGATGTGCTTCGGAAACTGCTACTGGTCTTCCAGGGAACGATCAAAGCGTAGTCAGTTTAAGACATTACTCCCATGTGGAAAACTCTGCATGGTGCCTGTTGTATTCAACCCGATGCAGTTTCTGTGTTTCATCAACACTCTGATGGTCCACAGATTACATAATGCTTCCAGATGTGCTTCGGAAACTACTACTGGTCTTCCAGGGAGCGATCAAAGCGTAGACAGTTTAAGACATTACTCCCAAGGAGAAAAGTCCGCATGGTGCTCATTTTATTCAATGTCGATGCAAATTTTGTGTTTCATCAACACTCTGAAGGTCCACAGAATACGGAATGCCTACAGATGTGCTTCGGAAACTACTACTGGTCTTCCAGGGAGCGATCAAACGTAGACAGTTTAAGACATATCTCCCAAGGAGAAAAGTCCGCATGGTGCTCATTGTATTCAATGCCGATGGAATTATTGTTTTTCATAAACACTCTGAACGTCCACAGATTACGGAATGCCTACAGATGTGCTTCGGAAACTGCTACCGGTCTTTCAGGGAACGATCAAAGCGCAGACAGTTTATGATATTACTCCCATGGAGAAAAGTCTGCATGGTGCCTGTTGTATTCAATCCCGATGCAGTTTCTGTGTTTCATCAACACTTAGATGGCACACAGATTACAGAATGCCTAGAGATTGTGCTTCGGAAACTACTATTGGTCTTCCATCGAACGATCAAAGCGTAGACTGTTTAAGACATTATTCCCATGGAGAAAAGTCCGCATCTTGCTTATTGTAATCAATGCCGATGCAATTTTTGTGTTTCATCAACACTCTGAAGGTCCACAGAATACGGAATGCCTACAGATGTGCTTCGGAAACTACTACTGGTCTTACAGGGAACGATCAAAGCGTAGACAGTTTAAGACATTACTACCATGGAGAAAATTCCGCTTAGTGACTGTTATATTCTATCCCGATGCAATTTCTGTGTTTAATCAAAACTGTGAGGGTACATAGATTACAGAATGCCTCCAGATGTGCTTCGGAAACAACTAGTTGTCTTCCACTATTCGATCAAACCGTAGACAGTTTAAGCCTTTACTCCCATGGAGAAAAGTCCGCATTTTGCTTATTGTATTCAATGCTGATGCAATTTTTGTGTTCCATCAAAACTCTGAAGGTCCACAGATTACGGAATGCCTACAGATGTGCTTCGGAAACTGCTACTGGTCTCCCAGGGAACGAACAAACCGTAGACAGTTTAAGACATTACTCCCATATAGAAAAGTCCGCATGGTGCCTGTAGTATTCAATCCCGATGCAGTTTCTGTGTTTCACCAACACTCTGATGGTCTACAGATTACAGAATGCCTCCAGATGTGCTTCGGAAACTACTATTGGTCTTCCAGGTAACAATCAAAGCGTAGACAGTTAAGGACATTTCTCCCATGGAGAAAAGCACTCATGTTGCTTATTGTATTCAATGCCAATGCAATTTTTGTGTTTCATCAACACTCTGAGGGTCCACAGATTACGGAATGCCTACAGATGATCTCCGGAAACTACTACTGGTCTTCCAGGGTGCGATCAAAGCGTAGACAGTTTAAGTCATTACTCCCAAGGAGAAAAGTCCGCATGGTGCATATTGTATTCAACGCCGATGCAATTTTTTTGTTTCATCAACACTCTGAAGGTCCACAGATTACGGAATGCCTCCAGATGTGCTTCGGAAACTGCTACCGGTCTTTCAGGGAACGATCAAAGCGTAGACCGTTTATGACATTACTCCCATGGAGAAAAGTTTGCATGGTGCCTGTTGCATTCAATTCCGCTGAAGTTTCTGTGTTTCATCAACACTCTGAAGGTCCACAGATTACGGAATGCCTACAGATGTGCTTCGGAAACTGCTACTGGTCTTCCAGGGAACGATCAAAGCGTAGTCAGTTTAAGACATTACTCCCATGTAGAAAACTCTGCATGGTGCCTGTTGTATTCAATCCCGATGCAGTTTCTGTGTTTCATCAACACTCTGATGGTCCACAGATTACAGAATGCTTCCAGATGTGCTTCGGAAACTACTACTGGTCTTTCAGGGAGCGATCAAACGTAGACAGTTTAAGACATTACTCCCAAGGAGAAAAGTCCGCATGGTGCTCATTGTATTCAATGCCGATGGAATTATTGTGTTTCATAAACCCTCTGAAGGTCCACAGATTACGGAATGCCTACAGATGTGCTTCGGAAACTGCTACCGGTCTTTCAGGGAACGATCAAAGCGCAGACAGTTTATGATATTACTCCCATGGAGAAAAGTCTGCATGGTGCCTGTTGTATTCAATCCCGATGCAGTTTCTGTGTTTCATCAACACTCAGATGGTACACAGATTACAGAATGACCCCAGATGTGCTTCGGAAACTACTACTGGTCTTCCATCGAACGATCAAAGCGTAGACAGTTTAAGACATTATTCCCATGGAGAAAAGTCAGCATGGTGCTTATTGTATTCAATGCCGATGCAATTTTTGTGTTTCATCAACACTCTGAAGGTCCACAGATTACGGAATGAATACAGATGTGCTTCGGAAACTACTACTGCTCTTCCAGGGAACAATCAAAGCGTACACAGTTAAGGACATTTCTCCCATGGAGAAAAGCCCGCAAGGTGCTTATTGTATTCAATGCCGATGCAATTTTTGTGTTTCATCAACACTCTGAGGGTCCACAGATTACGGAATGCCTACAGATGTGCTTCGGAAACTACTACTGGTCTTCCAGAGTGCGATCAAAGCGTAGACAGTTTAAGTCATTACTCCCAAGGAGAAAAGTCCGCATGGTGCTTATTGTATTCCATGCCGATGCAATTTTTGTGTTTCATCAACACTCTGAAGGTCCACAGATTACGGAATGCCTACAGATGTGCTTCGGAATCTCCTACCGGTCCTTCAGGGAACGATCAAAGCGTAGACAGTTTATGACATTACTCCCATGGAGGAAAGTCTGCATGGTGCCTGTTGCATTCAATTCCGATGTAGTTTCTGTGTTTCATCAACACTCTGAAGGTCCACAGATTACGGAATGCCTACAGATGTGCTTCGGAAACTGCTACTGGTCTTCCAGGGAACGATCAAAGCGTAGTCAGTTTAAGACATTACTCCCATGTAGAAAACTCTGCATGGTGCCTGTTGTATTCAATCCCGATGCCGTTTCTGTGTTTCATCAACACTCTGATGGTCTACAGATTATAGAATGCCTACAGATGTGCTTCAGAAACTGCTACTGGTCTTACAGGGTACGATCAAAGCGTAGACAGTTTGAGACATTACTCCCAAGGAGAAAAGTCCGCATGGTGCCTGTTGTATTCAATCCCGATGCAGTTTCTGTGTTTCATCAACACTCTGATGGTCTGCAGATTACAGAATGCCTCCAGACGTCCTTCGAAAACAGCTACTGGTCTTCCAGAGAACGATCAAAGCGTAGACAGTTAAAGACATTACTACCATGGAGAAAAGTCAGCTTAGTGACTGTTATATTCTATCCCGCTGCAATTTCTGTGTTTAATCAACACTGTGAGGGTACATAGATTACAGAATGCCTCCAGATGTGCTTCGGAAACAACTAGTTGTCTTTCACTATTCGATCAAACCGTAGACAGTTTAAGACTTTACTCCCATGGAGAAAGGTCCGCATTTTGCTTATTGTATTCAATGCTGATGCAATTTTTGTGTTCCATCAACACTCTGAAGGTCCACAGATTACGGAATGCCTACACATGTGATTCGGAAACTGCTACTGGTCTTCCAGGGAACGATCAAAGCGTAGACAGTTAAGACATTACTCCCATCTAGAAAAGTCCGCATAATGCCTGTAGTATTCAATCCCGATGCAGTTTCTGTGTTTCATCAACACTCTGAAGGTCCACAGATTACGGAATGCCTACACATGTGTTTCGGAAACTGCTACTGGTCTTCCAGGGAGCGATCAAAGCGTAGACAGTTTAAGACATTACTCCCAAGGAGAAAAGTCCGCATGGTGCTCATTTTATTCAATGCCGATGCAAATTTTTTGTTTCATCAACACTCTGAAGGTCCACAGATTACGAAATGCCTACACATGTGCTTCGGAAACTGCTACCGGTCTTTCAGGGAACGATCAAAGCGTAGACAGTTTATGACATTACTGCCATGGAGAAAAGTCTGCATGTTGCCTGTTGTATTCAATCCTGATGCTGTCTCTGTGTTTCATCAACAATCTGATGGTACACAGATTACAGAATGACCCCAGATGTGCTACGGAAACTACTACTGGTCTTCCATCGAACGATCAAAGCGTAGCCAGTTTAAGACATTATTCCCATGGAGAAAAGTCCGCATGGTGCTTATTGTATTCAATGCCGATGCAATTTTTGTGTTTCATCAACACTCTGAAGGTCCACAGATTACGGAATGAATACAGATGTGCTTCGGAAACTGCTACTGGTCTGCCAGGGAACGATCAGAGCGTAGACAGTTTAAGACATTACTCCCATGGAGAAAAGTCCGCATGGTGACTGTTATATTCTATCCCGATGCAATTTCTGTGTTTAATCAACACTGTGAAGATACATAGATTACAGAAAGCCTCCAGATGTGCTTCGGAAACAACTAATTGTCTTCCACTATTCGATCAAACCGTAGAAAGTTTAAGACTTCACTCCCATGAAGAAAAGTCCGCATTTTGCTTATTCTATTCAATGCCGATGCAATATTTGTGTTCCATCAACACTCTGAAGGTCCACAGATTACGGAATGCCTACAGATGTGCTTCGGAAACTGCTACTGGTTTTCCAGGGAACGAACAAAGCGTAGACAGTTTAAGACATTACTCCCATGGAGAAAAGTCCGCATAGTGAATGTAGTATTCAATCCCGATGCAGTTTCTGTGTTTCATCAACACTCTGATGGTCTACAGATTACAGAATGCCTCCAGATGTGCTTCGGAAACTACTACTGGTCTTCCAGGGAACAATCAAAGCGTAGACAGTTAAGGACATTTCTCCCATGGAGAAAAGCCCGCATGGTGCTTATTGTATTCAATGCCGATGCAATTTTTGTGTTTCATCAAAACTCTGAGGGTCCACAGATTACGGAATGCCTACAGATGTGCTTCGACAAAACTACTACTAGTCTTCCAGAGTGCGATCAAAGCGTAGACAGTTTAAGTCATTACTCCCAAGTAGAAAAGTCCGCATGGTTCTTATTGTATTCCATGCCGATGCAATTTTTGTGTTTCATCAACACTCTGAAGGTCCACAGATTACGGAATGCCTACAGATGTGCTTCGGAATCTGCTACCGGTCCTTCAGGGAACGATCAAATCGTAGACAGTTTATGACATTACTCCCATGGAGGAAAGTCTGCATGGTGCTTGTTGTATTCAACCCCGATGCAGTTTCTGTGTTTCATCAACACTATGATGGTCCACAGATTACAGAATGCTTCCAGATGTGCTTCGGAAACTACTACTGGTCTTCCAGGGAGCGATCAAACGTAGACAGTTTAAGACATTACTCCCAAGGAGAAAAGTCCACATGGTGCTCATTGTATTCAATGCCGATGGAATTATTGTGTTTCATAAACACTCTGAAGGTCCACAGATTACGGAATGCCTACAGATGAGCTTCGGAACATGCTACCGGTCTTTCAGGGAACGATCAAAGCGCAGACAGTTTATGATATTACTTCCATGGAGAAAAGTCTGCATGGTGCCTGTTGTATTCAATCCCGATGCAGTTTCTGTGTTTCATCAACACTCAGATGGTACACAGATTACAGAATGCCTCCAGATGTGCTTCGGAAACTACTACTGGTCTTCCATCGAACGATCAAAGCGTAGACAGTTTAAGACATTATTCCCATGGAGAAAAGTCCGCATCTTGCTCATTGTAATCAATGCCAATGCAATTTTTGTGTTTCATCAACACTCTGAGGGTCCACAGATTACGGAATGCGTACAGATGTGCTTCAGAAACTGCTACTGGTCTTACAGGGTACGATCAAAGCGTAGACAGTTTTTGACATTACTCCCAAGGAGAAAAGTCCGCATGGTGCCTGTAGTATTCAATCCCGATGCAGTTTCTGTGTTTCATCAAAACTCTGATGGTCTGCAGATTACAGAATGCCTCCAGACGTGCTTCGGAAACTGCTACTGGTCTTCCAGAGAACGATCAAAGCGTAGACAGTTAAAGACATTACTACCGTGGACAAAAGTCCGCTTAGTGACTGTTATATTCTATCCCGATGCAATATCTGTGTTTAATCAACACTGTGAGGGTACATAGATTACAGAATGTCTCCACATGTGCTTCGGAAACTGATACTGGTCTTCCAGGGAACGAACAAAGCGTAGACAGTTTAAGACATTACTCCCATGGAGAAAACTCCGCATGGTGCCTGTAGTATTCAATCCCGATGCAGTTTCTGTGTTTCATCAACACTCTGATGGTCTACAGATTACAGAATGCCTCCAGATGTGCTTCGGAAACTACTACTGGTCTTCGAGGCAACAATCAAAGCGTAGACAGTTAAGGACATTTGTCCCATGTAGAAAAGCCCGCATGCTGCTTATTGTATTCAATGCCGATGCAATTTTTGTGTTTCATCAACACTCTGAGGGTCCACAGATTACGGAATGCCTACAGATGATCTTCGGAAACTACTACTCGTCTTCCAGGGTGCGATCAAAGCGTAGACAATTTAAGACATTACTCCCACGGAGAAAAATCCGCATGGTGCTTATTGTATTCAATGCCGATGAAATTTTTGTGTTTCATCAACACTCTGAGGGTCCACAGATTATAGAATGCCTACAGATGTGCTTCAGAAACTGCTACTGGTCTTACAGGGTACGATCAAAGTGTAGACAGTTTAAGACATTACTCCCATGGAGAAAAGTCCGCATGGTCCCTGTTGTATTCTATCCCGATGCAGTTTCTTTGTTTCATCAACACTCTGATGGTCCACAGATTATAGAATGCCTCCAGATGTGCTTCGGAAACTACTACTGGTCTTCCAGGGTGCGATCAAAGCGTAAACAGTTTAAGACATTACTCCCAAGGAGAAAAGTCCGCATGGTGCTTATTGTACTCAATGCCGATGCAATTTTTGTGTTTCATCAACACTCTGAAGGTCCACAGATTACAGAAAGCCTACAGATGTGCTTCGGAAACTACTACTGGTCTTCCAGGGTGCGATCAAAGCGTAGACAGTTTAAGACATTATTCCAATGGAGAAAAGTCCGCATGCTGCTTATTGTGTTCAATGCCGATGCAATTTTGTGTTTCATCAAAACTCTGAAGGTCCACAGATTACGGAATGCCTACTGATGTGTTTGGGAAACTGCTACTGGTCTTCCAGGGAACGATCAAAGCGTAGACAGTTAAGACATTACTCCCATGGAGAAAGGTCCGCATGGTGCCTGTAGTATTCAATCCCGATGCAGTTTCTGTGTTTCGTCAACACTCTGATTTTCTACAGGTTACAGAATGCCTCTAGATGTGCTTGGGAAACTACTACTGGTCTTCCAGGGAACAATCAAAGCGTAGACAGTTAAAAACATTACTCCCATGGAGAAAAGCTTGCATGGTGCTTGTTGTATTCAATGCCGATGCAATTTTTGTGTTTCATCAACACTCTGAAGGTAAACAGATTACGGAATGCTTACAGATGTGCATCAGAAACTGCTACTGGTCTTACAGGGTACGATTAAAGAGTAGACAGTTTAAGACATTACTCCCAAGGAGAAAAGTCCGCATGGAGCTTATTGTGTTCAATGTCGATGCAATTTTTGTGTTTCATCAACACTCCGAAGGTCCACGAATTTTCGAATGCGTCCAGATGTGCTTCGGAAACTACTACTAGTCTTCCAGGGAACGATCAAAGCGTAGACAGTTTAAGATATTACTCCCATTCAGAAAAGTCCGCATGGTGCTTATTGTGTTCAATGCCGAGGCAATTGTTGTGTTTCATCAACACTCTGAAGGTCTAGAGAGTACAGAATGCCTCCAGATGTGCTTCGGAAACTACTACTAGTCTTCCAGTGTACGATTAAAGCGTAGACAATTTGAGACCATACTCCCATGGAGAAAAGTCCGCATGGTGCTTATTGTGTTCAATGCCGATGCAATTTTTGTGTTTCATCAACACTCTGAAGGTCCACAGATTACAGAATGCATCCAGATGTGCTTCGGAAACAACTAGTTGTCTTCCAGTAATCGATCAAACCGTAGACAGTTTCACACATTTCTCCCATGGAGAAAAGTCTTCATGGTGCTTATTGTATTCAATGCCGAAGCAATTTTGTGTTTCATCAAAACTCTGAAGGTCCACAGATTACGGAATGCCTCAAGAAGTGCTTCGAAAACTACTACTTGGCATCCCCGGAACGATCGAATCGTAGACAGTTTGAAACATGATTCCCATGTAGAAAATTCCGCATGGAGACTGTTGTATTGAATCCCGATGCAATTTCTGTGTTTCATCATTACTCTGAAGGTCCACATATTACAGAATGCCTCCACATGTGCTTCGGAAACTACTACTGGTCTTTCAGGGAACGATCAAAGCGTAGACAGTTTGAGACATAAATCCCATGGAGAAAATTACGCATGGTGCCTGTTGTATTCAATCCCGATGCAATTTCTGTGTTTCATCAACACTCTGAAGGTCCACAGATTACATAATGCCTCCAGATGTCCATCGGAAACTACTACTGGTCTTCCAGGGAACGATCAAAGCGTAGGCAGTTTAAGTCATTACTCCCATGGAGAAAAGTCCGCATGGTGCTTATTGTATTCAAAGCCGATGCAATTTTTTTGTTTCATCAACACTCTGAAGTTTCAGAGATTACGGAATGCCTACAGATGTGCTTCGGAAACTGCTACTGGTCTTCCAGGGAACGACCAAAGCGTATACATTTTAAGACATTACTCCCATATAGAAAAGTCCACATGGTACTTATTGTATTCAATGACGATGCAATTTTTGTCATTGATCAACATTCTGAAGGTCCACAGATTACGGAATGCCTTCAGATGTTCTTCGTATACTGCTACTGGTCTTCTAGGGAACGATCAAAGCGTAGACAGTTTAAGACATTATCCCCATGGAGAAAAGTCCTCATGGTGCCTGTTGTATTCAATCCCGATGCAGTTTCTGTGTTTCATCAACACGCTGATGGTCCACAGATTACAGAATACCTATAGATGTGCTTCGGCAACTACCACTGGTCTTCCAGGGAACGATCAAAGCGTAGACAATTTAAGACATTACCCCCATGGAGAAAAGTCCTCATGGTGATTATTGTATTCAATGCCGATGCAATTTTTGTGTTTCATCAACATTCTGAAGGTCCACAAATTACAGAATGCCTCTAGATGTGCTTCGGAAACTACTACTTGCCTTTCAGGAAGCGATCAAACCGTAGAAGGTTTGAGACATTACTCCCATAGAAAAAATACACATGGTGCATCTTGTATTCAATAACGATGCAATTCCAGTGTTTCATCAACACTCTGGAGGTCCGCGGAGTGCAGAATGCCTCCTGATGTGCTTCAGAAACTACTACTGGTCTTCAGGAATCGATTAAAGCCTAGACAGTTTGAGACATTATTCTCATGGAGAAAAGACAATTTGGTGACTGTTGTATTGAATGCCGATGCAATAGCTGTGTTTAATCAACACTCTGATGGTCTGCAGATTACAGAATGCCTCCAGATGTGCTTCGAACACTACTACTTGTCTTCCAGGGATTGATCAAAGCGTAGAGAGTTTGATACAATACTCTCATGGAGAAACGTCCGCATGGTGAGTGTTGTATTGAATCCCGATGCAATTTCTGAATTTCATCAACACTCCGAAGGTCCACAAATTACAGAATGCCACCAGATGTGCTTCGGAAACTACTACTAGTCTTCTAGTGGACGATTAAAGCATAAACAGTTTAAGACATTACTCCCATGGAGAAAAGTCGGCATGGTGCCAGTAGTATTCAATCCCGAAGCAGTTTCTGTGTCTAATCAACAATCTGAAGGTACACAGATTACAGAATGCGTCCAGATGAGCTTCCGAAACAACTACTAGTCTTCCAGTGTACGATCAAGGCGTAGAAAGTTTAAGACGTTACTCCCATGGTGAAAAGTCCGCATGTAGCTTATTGTGTTCAATGTCGATGCAGTTTCTGTGTTTCATCAACACTCTGATGGTCTGCAGATTACAGAATGCCTCCAGACGTGCTTCGGAAACTGCTACTGGTCTTCCAGAGAACGATCAAAGCGTAGACAGTTAAAGACGTTACTACCATGGAGAAAAGTCCGCTTAGTGACTGTTATATTCTATCCCGATGCAATTTCTGTGTTTAATCAACACTGTGAGGGTACATAGATTACAGAATGCCTCCAGATGTGCTTCGGAAACTGCTACTGGTCTTCCAGGGAACGAACAAAGCGTAGACAGTTTAAGACATTACTCCCATGGAGAAAACTCCGCATGGTGCCTGTAGTATTCAATCCCGATGCAATTTTTGTGTTTCATCAACACTCTGAGGGTCCACAGATTACGGAATGCCTACAGATGATCGTCGGAAACTACTACTGGTCTTCCAGGGTGCGATCAAAGCGTAGACAGTTTAAGTCATTACTCCCAAGGAGAAAAGTCCGCATGGTGCTTATTGTATTCAACGCCGATGCAATTTTTTTGTTTCATCAACACTCTGAAGGTCCACAGATTACGGAATGCCTCCAGATGTGCTTCGGAAACTGCTACCGGTCTTTCAGGGAACGATCAAAGCGTAGACCGTTTATGACATTACTCCCATGGGGAAAAGTATGCATGGTGCCTGTTGCATTCAATTCCGATGAAGTTTCTGTGTTTCATCAACACTCTGAAGGTCCACAGATTACGGAATGCCTACAGATGTGCTTCGGAAACTGTTACTGGTCTTCCATGGAACGATCAAAGCGTAGACAGTTTAAGACATTACTCCCATGTAGAAAAGTCTTCATGGTGCCTGTTGTATTCAATCCAGATGCAGTTTCTGTGTTTCATTAACACTCTGATGGTCCACAGATTACAGAATGCCTCCAGATGTGCTTCGGAAACTACTACTGGTCTTCCAGGGAGCGATCAAAGCGTAGACAGTTTAAGACATTATTCCCATGGAGAAAAGTCCGCATCTTGCTTATTGTAATCAATGCCGATGCAATTTTTGTGTTTCATCAACACTCTGAAGGTCCACAGATTACGGAATGCCTACAGATATGCTTCGGAAACTACTACTGGTCTTCAAGGGAACGATCAAAGCGTAGACAATTTAAGAGATTACTCCCACGGAGAAAAATCCGCATGGTGCTTATTGTATTCAATGCCGATGAAATTTTTGTGTTTCATCAACACTCTGAGGGTCCACAGATTATGGAATGCCTACAGACGTGCTTCAGAAACTGCTACTGGTCTTACAGGGTACGATCAAAGTGTAGACAGTTTAAGACATTACTCCCATGGAGAAAAGTCCGCATGGTCCCTGTTGTATTCTATCCCGATGCACTTTCTTTGTTTCATCAACACTCTGATGGTCCACAGATTATAGAATGCCTCCAGATGTGCTTCGGAAACTACTACTGGTCTTCCAGGGTGCGATCAAAGCGTAAACAGTTTAAGACATTAATCCCAAGGAGAAAAGTTCGCATGGTGCTTATTGTACTCAATGCCGATGCAATTTTTGTGTTTCATCAACACTCTGAAGGTCCACAGATTACAGAATGCCTACAGATGTGTTTCGGAAACTGCTACTGGTCTTCCAGGGAACGATCAAAGCGTAGACAGTTAAGACATTACTCCCATGGAGAAAGGTCCGCATGGTGCCTGTAGTAATCAATCCCGATGCAGTTTCTGTGTTTCATCAACACTCTGATTTTCTACAGGATACAGAATGCCTCCAGATGTGCTTGGGAAACTACTACTGGTCTTCCAGGGAACAATCAAAGCGTAGACAGTTAAAGACATTACTCCCATGGAGAAAAGCTTGCATGGTGCTTGTTGTATTCAATGCTGATGCAATTTTTGTGTTTCATCAACACTCTGAAGGTAAACAGATTACGGAATGCTTACAGATGTGCTTCAGAAACTGCTACTGGTCTTACAGGGTACGATTAAAGAGTAGACAGTTTAAGACATTACTCCCATGGAGAAAAGTCCGCATGGAGCTTATTGTGTTCAATGTCGATGCAATTTTTGTGTTTCATCAACACTCCGAAGGACCACGAATTTTCGAATGCGTCCAGATGTGCTTCGGAAACTACTACTAGTCTTCCAGGGAACGATCAAAGCGTAGACAGTTTAAGATATTACTCCCATTCAGAAAAGTCCGCATGGTGCTTATTGTGTTCAATGCCGAGGCAATTGTTGTGTTTCATCAACACTCTGAAGGTCTAGAGAGTACAGAATGCCTCCAGATGTGCTTCGGAAACTACTACTAGTCTTCCAGTATACGATTAAAGCGTAGACAATTTGAGACCATACTCCCATGGAGAAAAGTCCGCATGGTGCTTATTGTGTTCAATGCCGATGCAATTTTTGTGTTTCATCAACACTCTGAAGGTCCACAGTTTACAGAATGCATCCAGATGTGCTTCGGAAACAACTAGTTGTCTTCCAGTAATCGATCAAACCGTAGACAGTTTAACACATTTCTCCCATGGAGAAAAGTCTTCATGGTGCTTATTGTATTCAATGCCGAAGCAATTTTGTGTTTCATCAAAACTCTGAAGGTCCACAGACTACGGAATGCCTCAAGAAGTGCTTCGAAAACTACTACTTGGCATCCCCGGAACGATCAAATCGTAGACAGTTTGAAACATGATTCCCATGTAGAAAATTCCGCATGGAGACTGTTGTATTGAATCCCGATGCAATTTCTGTGTTTCATCATCACTCTGAAGGTCCACATATTACAGAATGCCTCCACATGTGCTTCGGAAACTACTACTGGTCTTTCAGGGAACGATCAAAGCGTAGACAGTTTGAGACATAAATCCCATGGAGAAAATTACGCATGGTGCCTGTTGTATTCAATCCCGATGCAGTTTCTGTGTTTCCTCAACACTCTGATGGTACACAGATTACAGAATGCCTCCAGATGTGCTTCGGAAACAACTACTGGTCTTACAGGAAACGATCAAAGCGTAGACAGTTTAAGACATTATCCCCATGGAGAAAAGTCCTCATGGTGCCTGTTGTATTCAATCCCGATGCACTTTCTGTGTTTCATCAACACGCTGATGGTCCACAGATTACAGAATACCTATAGATGTGCTTCGGCAACTACCACTGGTCTTCCATGGAACGATTAAAGCGTAGACAATTTAAGACATTACTCCCATGGAGAAAAGTCCGCATGGAGCTTATTGTGTTCAATGTCGATGCAATTTTTGTGTTTCATCAACACTCCGAAAGTCCACAAATTTTCGAATGCCTCCAGATGTTCTTCGGAAACTACTAATATTCTTCCAGGGGACGATCAAATCGTAGACAGTTTAAGATATTACTCCCATGGAGAAAAGTCCACATGGTGCTTATTGTGTTCAACGCCGAGGCAATTTTTGTGTTTCATCAACACTCTGAACGTCCACAGATTACAGAATGCCTCCAGATGTCCTTCAGAAACTACTACTAGTCTTCCAGTGTACGATCAAAGCGTAGACAGTTTGAGACAATACTCCCATGGGGAAAAGTCCGCATGGTGCTTATTGTGTTCAATGACGATGCAATTTTTGTGTTTCATCAACAATCTGAAGGTCCACAGATTACAGAATGCATCCAGTTGTGCCTCGGAAACAACTAGTTGTCTTCCAGTAATCGATCAAACCGTAGACAGTTTAACACATTTCTCCCATGCAGAACAGTCTTCATGGTGCTTATTGTATTCAATGCCGATGCAATTTTGTGTTTCATCAAAACTCTGAAGGTCCACTGATTACGGAATGCCTACAGATGTGCTTCGGTAACTACTACTGGTGTTCCAGGGAACGATCGAAAAGTAGACAGTTTATGACATTACTCCCATGGAGAAAAGTCCTCATGGTGACTGTGATATTCTATCCCGATGCAATTTCTGTGTTTCATCAACACTCTGATGGTACACAGATTACAGAATGCCAGCTTCGGAAGCTACTAGTGGTCTTCCAGGGATCGAACAAAGCATACACAGTTTGAGACATTACTCCCATGGAGAAAATTCCGCATGGTGCCTGTTGTATTCACTCCCGATGGCATTTCTGTGATTCATCAACACTCTGAATGTCCACAGATTACAGAATGCCTCAAGAAGTGCTTCGAAAACTACTACTGGTCATGCCCGGAACGATCAAAGCATAGACAGTTTGAAACATGATTCCCATGGAGGAAAGTCCTCATGGAGACTGTTGTATTGAATCCCGATGCAATTTTTGTGTTTCATCAACACTCTGAAGGTCCACAAATTTTCTAATGCCTCCAGATGTGCTTCGGAAACTACTACTAGTCTTCTAGGGAACGATCAAAGCGTAGATAGTTTAAGACAATACTCCCATGGAGAAAAGTCAGCATGGTGCAATTTTTGTGTTTCATCAACACTCTGAAGGTCCACAGATTACAGAATGCATCCAGATGTGCTTCGGAAACAACTAGTTGTCTTCCAGTAATCGATCAAACCGTAGACAGTTTAACACATTTCTCCCATGGAGATAAGTCTTCATGGTGCTTATTGTATTCAATGCCGATGCAATTTTGTGTTTCATCAAAACTCTGAAGGTCCACAGATTACGGAATGCATACAGATGTGCTTTGGAAACTACTACTTCTCTTCCAGGGAACGATCAAAACGTAGACAGTTAATGACATTACTCCCATGGACAAAAGTCCGCATGGAGACTGTTATAATCTATCCCGATGCAATTTCTGTGTTTCATCAACACTCTGAAGGTCCACAGATTACGGAATGCCTACAGATGTGCTTCGGAAACTGCTACAGGTCTTCCAGGGAACGATCAAAGCGTAGACACTTTTAAGACATTACTCCCATGGAGAAAAGTCCGGATGGTGCTTATTGTATTCAAAGCCGATGCAATTTTTTTGTTTCATCACTCTGAAGGTTCACAGATTACGGAATGCCTACAGATGTGCTTCGGAAACTGCTACTGGTCTTCCAGGTAGCGACCAAAGCGTATACAGTTTAAGACATTACTCCCATGGAGAAAAAGTCCACATGGTACTTATTGTATTCAATGACGATGCAAATTTTGTCATTGATCAACATTCTGAAGGTCCACAGATTACGGAATACCTTCAGATGTGCTTCGGAAACTGCTACTGGTCTTCTAGGGAACGATCAAAGCGAAGACATTTTAAGACATTACTCCCATGGAGAAAAGTCGGCATGGTGCCTGTTCTATTCAATCCCGATGCAATTTGAAGGTCCACGAATTACATAATGAATCCAAATGTGCTTCGGAAACTACTACTGGTCTTCCAGGAATCGACCAAAGCGTAGACAATTCAAGACATTACTCCGTGGAGAATAATCCGCATGGACCTTATTGTGTTCAATGCCGATGCAATTTTTGTGTTTCATCAACATTCCGAAGGTCCACAAATTTTCGAATGCCTCCAGATGTGCTTCGGAATCTACTACAAGTCTTCCAGGGAACGATCAAATCGTAGACAGTTTAAGATATTACTCCCATGGAGAAAAGTCCGCATCGTGCTTATTGTATTCAAAGCCGAAGCCATTTTTGTGTTTCATCAACACTCTGAAGGTCCACAGATTACGGAATGCCTACAGATGTGCTTCGGAAACTGCTACTGGTCTTCCAGGAAACGATCAAAGCGTAGACAGTTTAAGACATTACTCCTATTGAGAAAAGTCCGGATGGTGCTTATTGTATTCAAAGCGGATGCAATTTTTTTGTTTCATCAACACTCTGAAGGTGAACAGATTACGGAATGCCTATAGATGTGCTTCGGAAACTGCTACTGGTCTTCCAGGGAACGACCTAAGCGTATACAGTTTAAGACATTACTCCCATGGAAAAAAGTCCACATGGTACATATTGTATTCAATGCCGATGCAATTTTTGTCATTGATCAACATTCTGAAGGTCCACAGATTACGGTATGCCTTCATATGTGCTTCGGATACTGCTACTGGTCTTTTAGGGAACTATCAAAGCGAAGACAGTTTAAGACATTACTCCCATGGAGAAAAGTCCGAATGGTGCCTGTTGTATTCAATCCCGATGCAGTTTCTGTGTTTCCTCAACACTCTGATGGTACACAGATTACAGAATGCCTCCAAATGTGCTACGGGAACAACTACTGTTCTTACAGGGAACGATCAAAGCGTAGACAGTTTAAGACATTATTCCCATGGAGAAAAGTCCTCATGGTGCCTGTTGTATTCAATCCCGATGCAGTCTCTGTGTTTCATCAACACACTGATGGTCCACAGATTACAGAATACCTCCAGATGTGCTTCGGAAACTACCACTGGTCTTCCAGGGAACGATCAAAGCGTAGACAGTTTAAGACATTACTCCCATGGAGAAAAGTCCTTATGGTGATTATTGTATTCAATGCCAATGCAATTTTTGTGTTTCATCAACATTCTGAAGGTCCACAAATTATAGAATGCCTCTAGGTGTGCTTCGGAAACTACTACTGGCCTTTCATGAAGCGATCAAACCGTAGAAGGTTTGAGACATTACTCCCATAGAAAACATACACATGGTGCATCTTGTATTCAATAACGATGCAATTACAGTGTTTCATCAACGCTCTGGAGGTCCGCGGAGTGCAGAATGCCTCCTGATGTGCTTCAGAAACTACTACTGGTCTTCCAGGAATCGACCAAAGCGTAGACAATTCAAGACATTACTCCCGTGGAGAAAAATCCGCATGGAGCTTATTGTGTTCAATGCCGATGAAATTTCTGAATTTCATCAACATTCTGAAGGTCCACAAATTACAGAATGCCTAAAGGTGTGCTTCGGAAACTACTACTGGCCTTTCAGGAATCGATCAAAGCGTAGGCAATTCAAGACATTACTCCAGTGGAGAAAAATCCGCATTCAGCTTATTGTGTTCAATGCTGATTCAATTTTTGTGTTTCATCAACACTCTGAAGTTCCACAGATTACAGAATGCCTCCAGATGTGCTTCGTAAACTACTACTAGTCTTCTAGTGTGCGATCAAAGCGTAGACAGTTTAAGACATTACTCCCATGGAGAAAAGTTCGCATGGTGATTATTGTATTCAATGCCGATGCAATTTTTGTGTTTCATCAACACTCTGAAGATCCACAGATTACGGAATGCCTACAGATGTGCATCGGAGACTGCTACTGGACTTCCTGTGAACGATCAACGCGTTGACAGTTTAAGTCATTACTCCCATGGAGAAAAGTCCGCAAGGTGCTTATTGTATTCAAAGCCGATGCAATTTTTGTGTTCCATCAACACTCGGAAGGTCCACAGATTACGGAATGCCTACAGATGTGCTACGGAAACTGCTACTGGTCTTCCAGGAAACGATCAAAGCGTAGACAGTTTAAGACATTACTCCTATTGAGAAAAGTCCGGATGGTGCTTATTGTATTCAAAGCCGATGCAATTTTTGTGTTTCATCAACACTCTGAAGGTCCACAGATTACGGAATGCCTACAGATGTGGTTCGGAAACTGCTACTGGTCTTCCAGGGAACGATCAAAGCGTATACAGTTTAAGACATTACTCCCATGGAGAAAAGTCCACATGGTACTTATTGTATTCAATGCCGATGCAATTTTTGTCATTGATGAACATTCTGAGGGTCCACAGATTACGGAATGCCTACAGGTGTGCTTCGGATACTGCTACTGGTCTTCTAGGGAACGATTAAAGCGAAGACAATTTAAGACATTACTCCCATGGAGAAAAGTCCGCATGGTGCCTGTTGTATTCAATCCCGATGCAGTTTCTGTGTTTCCTCAACACTCTGATGGTACACAGATTATAGAATGCCTCCAGATGTGCTTCGGAAACAACTACTTGTCTTACAGGGAGCGATCATAGCGTAGACAGTTTCTGACATTCTTCCCATGGAGAAAAGTCCTCATGGTGCCTGTTGTATTCAATCCCGATGCAGTTTCTGTGTTTCATCAACACGCTGATGGTAAACAGATTACAGAATACCTCCAGATGTGCTTCGGAAACTACCACTGGTCTTCCAGGGAACGATCAAAGCGTAGACAGGTTAAGACATTACTCCCATGGAGAAAAGTCCTCATGGTGATTATTGTATTCAATGCCGATGCAATTTTTGTGTTTCATCAACATTCTGAAGTTCCACAAATTACAGAATGCCTCTAGATGTGCTTCGGAAACTACTACTGGCCTTTCAGGAAGCGATCCAACCGTAGAAGGTTTGAGACATTACTCCCATAGAAAAAATACACATAGTGCATCTTGTATTCAATAACGATGCAAATACAGTGTTTCATCAACACTCTGGAGGTCCGCGGGGTGCAGAATGCCTCCTGATGTGCTTCAGAAACTACTACAGGTCTTCAGGAATCGATTAAAGCCTAGACAGTTTGAGACATTATTCTCATGGAGAAAAGACAGTTTGGTGACTGTTGTATTGAATGCCGATGCAATATCTGTGTTTAATCAATATTCTGAAGGTATTCAGATTACAGAATGCCCTCAGATGTGCTTCGGTAACTACTACTAGTCTTCTAGGGAACGATCAAAGCGTAGACAGTTGGAGACATTACACCCATGGAGAAAAGTCGGCATGGTGCCTGTTCTATTCAATCCCGATGCAACTTGAAGGTCCACGGATTACAGAATGCCTCCAAATGTGCTTCGGAAACTACTACTGGTCTTCCATGGATTGATCAAAGCGTAGAGAGATTGATACAATACTCTCATGGAGAAATGTCCACATGGTGAGTGTTGTATTGAATCCCGATGTAATTTCTGAATTTCATCAACACTCTGAAGGTCCACAGATTACAGAATGCCACCAGACGTGCTTCGGAAACTACTACTAGTCTTCTAGTGGACGATCAAAGCGTAGACAGTTTAAGATATTACTCCCATGGAGAAAAGTCAGCATGGTGATTATTGTTTTCAATGCCGATGCAATTTTTGTGTTTCATCAACACTCTGAAGGTCCACAGATTACGGAATGCCTACAGATGTGCTTCGGAAAATGCTACTGGTCTTCCAGGGAACGATCAAAGCGTAGACACTTTTAAGACATTACTCCCATGGAGAAAAGTCCGCATGGTGATAGTTGTATTCAATCCCGATGGAGTTTCTGTGTTTCATCGACACTCTGATGGTCCACAGATTACATAATGCCTCCAGATGTCCTTCGGAATTTACTACTGGTCTTCCTGGGAACGATAAAAGCGTAGACAGTTTAAGTCATTACTCCCATGGAGAAAAGTCCGCATGGTGCTTATTGTATTCAAAGCCGATGCAATTTTTGTGTTTGATCAACACTCCTTATGTCCACAGATTACGGAATGCCTACAGATGTGCTACGGAAACTGCTACTGGTCTTCCATTGAACGATCAAAGCGTGGACAGTTTAAGACATTACTCCCATTGAGAAAAGTCCGGATGGTGCGTATGGTATTCAAAGCCGATGCAATTTTTGTGTTTCATCAACACTCTGAACGTCCACAGATTACGGAATGCCTACAGATGTGCTTCGGAAACTGGTACTGGTCTTCCAGGGAACGACCAAAGCGTATACAGTTTAAGACATTACTCCCATGGAGAAAAGTCCACATCGTAATTATTGTATTCAATGCCGATGCAATTTTTGTGTTTCATCAACACTCTGAATGTCCACAGATTACGGAATGCGTACAGATTTGCTTCGGAAACTGCTACTGGTCTTCCAGGGTAACGATCAAAGCGTAGACAATTTAAGACACTACTCCTATGGAGAATAGTCCGCTTGGTGCCTGTTGTATTCAATCCCGATGCAGTTTCTGTGTTTCTCAACACTCTGATGGTCCACAGATTACAGAATGCATCAAGATGTGCTTCGGAAACTACTACTGGTCTTCCAGGGAACGATCAAAGCGTAGACAGTTAAAGACATTACTACCATGGAGAAAAGTCCGCATGGTGACTGTTATATTCTATCCCGATGCAATTTCTGTGTTTAATCATTACTGTGAGGGTACATAGATTACAGAATGCCTCCAGATGTGCTTCGGAAACAACTAGTTGTCTTCCGCTATTCCATCAAACCGTAGACAGTTTACGACTTTACTCCCATGGAGAAAAGTCCGCATTTTGCTTATTGTATTCAATGCCGATGCCATTTTTGTGTTCCATCAAGACTCTGAAGGTCCACACATTACGGAATGTCTACAGATATGCTTCGGAAACTACAACTGGTCTTCCAGGGAACGATCAAATCGTAGACAGTTTTAGGCATTACCTTCATTGAGAAAAGTCCGCATGGTGACAGTTATATTCTATCCCGATGCAATTTCAATGTTTCATCAACACTCTGAAGGTAAACAAATTACAGAATGCCTCTAGATGTGCTTCGGAAACTACTACTGGCCTTTCAGGAAGCGATCAAACCGTAGAAGGTTTGAGACATTACTCCCATAGAAAAAATACACATGGTGAATCTTGTATTCAATACCGATGCAATTACAGTGTTTCATGAACACTCTGAAAGTCCGCGGATTGCAGAATGCCTCCAGATGTGCTTCAGAAACTACTACTGGTCTTCTGGAATCGATTAAAGCCTAGACAGTTTGAGACATTCCCATGGAGTCAAGACAGTTTGGTGACTGTTGTACTGAATGCCGATGCAAAATCTGTGTTTAATCAACACTCTGAAGCTTCACAGATTACAGAATGCCTCCAGATGTGCTTCGGAACTACTAGTGGTCTTCCTGGAATCGATCAAACCGTAGAAAGTTTGAGTCATTACTCTCATAGAGAAAAGTCCACATGGTGCAAGTTGTATTTAATACCGATGCAATTTCTGTGTTTCATCAACACTCTGAAGGTCCACGGATTACAGAATGCCTCCAGATGTGCTTAGGAAACTACTACTACTCTTCCAGTGTAGGATTAAAGCGTAGACAGTTTAAGACTTTAATCCCATGGAGAAAAGTCCGCATTTTGCTTATTGTATTCAATGCCGATGCAATTTTTGTGTTCCATGAACACTCTGAAGGTCGACAGATTACGGAATGCCTACAGATGTGCTTCGGAAACCACAACTGGTCTTCCAGGGAACGATCAAATCGTAGACAGTTTTAGGCATTACTCCCATTGACAAAAGTCCGCATGGTGACAGTTATATTCTATCCCGATGCATATTTCAATGTTCCATCAACACTCTGACTGTCCACAAATTTCAGAATGCCTCTAGATGTGCTTCGGAAACTACTACTGACCTTTCAGGAAGCGATCAAACCGTAGAAGGTTTGAGACATTAGTCCCATAGAAAAAACACCATGGTGAATCTTGTATTCAATACCGATGCAATTACAGTGATTCATCAACACTCTGAAGGTCCGCGGATTGCAGAATGCCTCCAGATGTGCTTCAGAAACTACTACTGGTCTTCAGGAATCGATTACAGCCTAGACAGTTTGACATTATTCCCATGGAGAAAAGACAGTTTGGTGACTGTTGTATTGAATGCCGATGCAATATCTGTGTTTAATCAACACTCTGAAGGTTCACAGATTACAGAATGCCCTCAGATGTGCTTCGGAAACTACTAGTGGTGTTCTTGGAATCGATCTAAACGTAGACAGTTTGAGACATTACTCCCATGGGGAGAGGTCAAAATGGTGTCTGTTGTATTCAATCCCAATGCAATTTCTGTGTTTCATCAACACTCTGAATACCCACAGATTACAGAATGACTCCAGATGTCCTTCGGAAACTACTACTAGTCTTCCATGGAACGATCAAAGCGTAGACAGTTTAAGACATTACTCCCATTTAGAAAATTACGCATGGTGCTTATTGTGTTCAATGCCGATGCAATTTTTGTGTTTCATCAACACTCTGAAGATCCACAGATTACAGAATGCATCCAGATGTGCTTCGGAAGCTACTACTAGTCATCCAGGGAACGTTTACAGCGTAGACAGTTTAAGACATTACTCTCATGGAGAAAAGTCCACATCGTAATTATTGTATTCAATGCCGATGCAATTTTTGTGTTTCATCAACACTCTGAATGTCCACAGATTACGGAATGCGTACAGATTTGCTTCGGAAACTGCTACTGGTCTTCCAGGGTAACGATCAAAGCGTAGACAATTTATGACACTACTCCTATGGAGAATAGTCCGCTTGGTGCCTGTTGTATTCAATCCCGATGCAGTTTCTGTGTTTCTCAACACTCTGATGGTCCACAGATTACAGAATGCATCAAGATGTGTTTCGGAAACTACTACTGGTCTTCCAGGGAACGATCAAAGCGTAGACAGTTAAAGACATTACTACCATGGAGAAAAGTCCGCATGGTGACTGTTATATTCTATCCCGATGCAATTTCTGTGTTTAATCTTTACTGTGAGGGTACATAGATTACAGAATGCCTCCAGATGTGCTTCGGAAACAACTAGTTGTCTTCCGCTATTCCATCAAACCGTAGACAGTTTACGACTTTACTCCCATGGAGAAAAGTCCGCATTTTGCTTATTGTATTCAATGCCGATGCCATTTTTGTGTTCCATCAAGACTCTGAAGGTCCACACATTACGGAATGTCTACAGATATGCTTCGGAAACTACAACTGGTCTTCCAGGGAACGATCAAATCGTAGACAGTTTTAGGCATTACCTTCATTGAGAAAAGTCCGCATGGTGACAGTTATATTCTATCCCGATGCAATTTCAATGTTTCATCAACACTCTGAAGGTAAACAAATTACAGAATGCCTCTAGATGTGCTTCGGAAACTACTACTGGCCTTTCAGGAAGCGATCAAACCGTAGAAGGTTTGAGACATTACTCCCATAGAAAAAATACACATGGTGAATCTTGTATTCAATACCGATGCAATTACAGTGTTTCATGAACACTCTGAAAGTCCGCGGATTGCAGAATGCCTCCAGATGTGCTTCAGAAACTACTACTGGTCTTCTGGAATCGATTAAAGCCTAGACAGTTTGAGACATTCCCATGGAGTCAAGACAGTTTGGTGACTGTTGTACTGAATGCCGATGCAAAATCTGTGTTTAATCAACACTCTGAAGCTTCACAGATTACAGAATGCCTCCAGATGTGCTTCGGAACTACTAGTGGTCTTCCTGGAATCGATCAAACCGTAGAAAGTTTGAGTCATTACTCTCATAGAGAAAAGTCCACATGGTGCAAGTTGTATTTAATACCGATGCAATTTCTGTGTTTCATCAACACTCTGAAGGTCCACGGATTACAGAATGCCTCCAGATGTGCTTAGGAAACTACTACTACTCTTCCAGTGTAGGATTAAAGCGTAGACAGTTTAAGACTTTAATCCCATGGAGAAAAGTCCGCATTTTGCTTATTGTATTCAATGCCGATGCAATTTTTGTGTTCCATGAACACTCTGAAGGTCGACAGATTACGGAATGCCTACAGATGTGCTTCGGAAACCACAACTGGTCTTCCAGGGAACGATCAAATCGTAGACAGTTTTAGGCATTACTCCCATTGACAAAAGTCCGCATGGTGACAGTTATATTCTATCCCGATGCATATTTCAATGTTCCATCAACACTCTGACTGTCCACAAATTTCAGAATGCCTCTAGATGTGCTTCGGAAACTACTACTGACCTTTCAGGAAGCGATCAAACCGTAGAAGGTTTGAGACATTAGTCCCATAGAAAAAACACCATGGTGAATCTTGTATTCAATACCGATGCAATTACAGTGATTCATCAACACTCTGAAGGTCCGCGGATTGCAGAATGCCTCCAGATGTGCTTCAGAAACTACTACTGGTCTTCAGGAATCGATTACAGCCTAGACAGTTTGACATTATTCCCATGGAGAAAAGACAGTTTGGTGACTGTTGTATTGAATGCCGATGCAATATCTGTGTTTAATCAACACTCTGAAGGTTCACAGATTACAGAATGCCCTCAGATGTGCTTCGGAAACTACTAGTGGTGTTCTTGGAATCGATCTAAACGTAGACAGTTTGAGACATTACTCCCATGGGGAGAGGTCAAAATGGTGTCTGTTGTATTCAATCCCAATGCAATTTCTGTGTTTCATCAACACTCTGAATACCCACAGATTACAGAATGACTCCAGATGTCCTTCGGAAACTACTACTAGTCTTCCATGGAACGATCAAAGCGTAGACAGTTTAAGACATTACTCCCATTTAGAAAATTACGCATGGTGCTTATTGTGTTCAATGCCGATGCAATTTTTGTGTTTCATCAACACTCTGAAGATCCACAGATTACAGAATGCATCCAGATGTGCTTCGGAAGCTACTACTAGTCATCCAGGGAACGTTTACAGCGTAGACAGTTTAAGACATTACTCTCATGGAGAAAAGTCCACATCGTAATTATTGTATTCAATGCCGATGCAATTTTTGTGTTTCATCAACACTCTGAATGTCCACAGATTACGGAATGCGTACAGATTTGCTTCGGAAACTGCTACTGGTCTTCCAGGGTAACGATCAAAGCGTAGACAATTTATGACACTACTCCTATGGAGAATAGTCCGCTTGGTGCCTGTTGTATTCAATCCCGATGCAGTTTCTGTGTTTCTCAACACTCTGATGGTCCACAGATTACAGAATGCATCAAGATGTGTTTCGGAAACTACTACTGGTCTTCCAGGGAACGATCAAAGCGTAGACAGTTAAAGACATTACTACCATGGAGAAAAGTCCGCATGGTGACTGTTATATTCTATCCCGATGCAATTTCTGTGTTTAATCTTTACTGTGAGGGTACATAGATTACAGAATGCCTCCAGATGTGCTTCGGAAACAACTAGTTGTCTTCCGCTATTCCATCAAACCGTAGACAGTTTACGACTTTACTCCCATGGAGAAAAGTCCGCATTTTGCTTATTGTATTCAATGCCGATGCCATTTTTGTGTTCCATCAAGACTCTGAAGGTCCACACATTACGGAATGTCTACAGATATGCTTCGGAAACTACAACTGGTCTTCCAGGGAACGATCAAATCGTAGACAGTTTTAGGCATTACCTTCATTGAGAAAAGTCCGCATGGTGACAGTTATATTCTATCCCGATGCAATTTCAATGTTTCATCAACACTCTGAAGGTAAACAAATTACAGAATGCCTCTAGATGTGCTTCGGAAACTACTACTGGCCTTTCAGGAAGCGATCAAACCGTAGAAGGTTTGAGACATTACTCCCATAGAAAAAATACACATGGTGAATCTTGTATTCAATACCGATGCAATTACAGTGTTTCATGAACACTCTGAAAGTCCGCGGATTGCAGAATGCCTCCAGATGTGCTTCAGAAACTACTACTGGTCTTCTGGAATCGATTAAAGCCTAGACAGTTTGAGACATTCCCATGGAGTCAAGACAGTTTGGTGACTGTTGTACTGAATGCCGATGCAAAATCTGTGTTTAATCAACACTCTGAAGCTTCACAGATTACAGAATGCCTCCAGATGTGCTTCGGAACTACTAGTGGTCTTCCTGGAATCGATCAAACCGTAGAAAGTTTGAGTCATTACTCTCATAGAGAAAAGTCCACATGGTGCAAGTTGTATTTAATACCGATGCAATTTCTGTGTTTCATCAACACTCTGAAGGTCCACGGATTACAGAATGCCTCCAGATGTGCTTAGGAAACTACTACTACTCTTCCAGTGTAGGATTAAAGCGTAGACAGTTTAAGACTTTAATCCCATGGAGAAAAGTCCGCATTTTGCTTATTGTATTCAATGCCGATGCAATTTTTGTGTTCCATGAACACTCTGAAGGTCGACAGATTACGGAATGCCTACAGATGTGCTTCGGAAACCACAACTGGTCTTCCAGGGAACGATCAAATCGTAGACAGTTTTAGGCATTACTCCCATTGACAAAAGTCCGCATGGTGACAGTTATATTCTATCCCGATGCATATTTCAATGTTCCATCAACACTCTGACGGTCCACAAATTTCAGAATGCCTCTAGATGTGCTTCGGAAACTACTACTGACCTTTCAGGAAGCGATCAAACCGTAGAAGGTTTGAGACATTAGTCCCATAGAAAAAACACCATGGTGAATCTTGTATTCAATACCGATGCAATTACAGTGATTCATCAACACTCTGAAGGTCCGCGGATTGCAGAATGCCTCCAGATGTGCTTCAGAAACTACTACTGGTCTTCAGGAATCGATTACAGCCTAGACAGTTTGACATTATTCCCATGGAGAAAAGACAGTTTGGTGACTGTTGTATTGAATGCCGATGCAATATCTGTGTTTAATCAACACTCTGAAGGTTCACAGATTACAGAATGCCCTCAGATGTGCTTCGGAAACTACTAGTGGTGTTCTTGGAATCGATCTAAACGTAGACAGTTTGAGACATTACTCCCATGGGGAGAGGTCAAAATGGTGTCTGTTGTATTCAATCCCAATGCAATTTCTGTGTTTCATCAACACTCTGAATACCCACAGATTACAGAATGACTCCAGATGTCCTTCGGAAACTACTACTAGTCTTCCATGGAACGATCAAAGCGTAGACAGTTTAAGACATTACTCCCATTTAGAAAAGTACGCATGGTGCTTATTGTGTTCAATGCCGATGCAATTTTTGTGTTTCATCAACACTCTGAAGGTCCACAGATTACAGAATGCATCCAGATGTGCCGCGGAAACTACTACTAGTCTTCCAGTGTATGATCAAAGCGTAGACAGTTTAAGACATTACTCCCAAGGAGAAAATTCCGCATCGTGTTTATTAAGTTCCATGCCGATGCAATTTTTGCGTTTCATCAACACTCTGAAGGTCCAAAGATTACAGAATGCCTCCAGATGTGCTTCGGAAACTACTACTAGTCTTCCAGTGAACGATCAAAGCGTAGACAGTTTGAGACATTACACCCATGGAGAAAAGTCCGCATGGTGCTTATTGTGTTCAATGCCGATGCAATTTTTGTTTTTCATCAACACTCTGAAGGTCCACAGATTAC
The DNA here is from genome assembly GCF_023897955.1 of Schistocerca gregaria. Taxonomy (NCBI): domain Eukaryota; kingdom Metazoa; phylum Arthropoda; class Insecta; order Orthoptera; family Acrididae; genus Schistocerca; species Schistocerca gregaria. The sequence goes on along the minus strand of NC_064928.1, from coordinate 49,319,764 downwards.
AGAATGCCTCCTGATGTGCTTCGGAAACTACTACTGGTCTTCCAGGGATCGATCAAAGCATATATAGTTTGAGACATTACTCCCATGGAGAGAAGTCGGCATGGAGCTTATTGTGTTCAATGCCGATGCAATTTTTGTGTTTCATCAACACTCTGAAGGTCCACAAATTTTCGAATGCCTCCAGATGTGCTTCTGAAACTACTACTAGTCTTCCAGGGAACGATCAAAGCGTAGACAGTTTAAGATATTACTCCCATGGAGAAAAGTCCGCATGGTGCTAATTGTGTTCAGTGCCGATGCAATTTTTGTTTTTCATCAACACTCTGAAGGTCCAGAGATTACAGAATGCATCCAGATGTGCTTCGGAAACTACTACTAGTCTTCCAGTGTACGATCAAAGCGTTGACAGTTTAAGACAATACTCCCATGGAGAAAATTCCGCATGGCGCTTATTGTGTTCAATGCCGATGCAATTTTTGTGTTTTATCAACACTCTGAAGGTCCACAGATTACAGAATGCATCCAGATGTGCTTCGGAAACAACTAGTTGTCTTCCAGTAATCGATGAAACGGTAGACACTTTAAAACTTTTCTCCCATGGAGAAAAGTCTTTATGGTGCTTATTGTGTTCAACGCCGCTGCAATTTTGTGTTTCATCAAAACTGAAGGTCCACAGATTACGGAATGCATACAATTGTGCTTTGGAAACTACTACTGGTCTTCCAGGGAACGATCAAAACGTAGACAGTTCATGACATTACTCCCATGGAGAAAAGTCCGCATGGTGACTGTTATATTTTATCCCGATGCAATTTCTGTGTTTCATAAACACTCTGAAGGTAAACATATTACGGAATGCCTACAGATGTGTTTCGGAGACTACTACTGGTCTTCCAGGGAACGATCAAAGCGTAGACAGTTTGAGACATTACTCCCATTGAGAAAAGTCCGCATGGTGCCAGTTGCATTCAATCCCGATGCAATTTCTGTGTTTCATCAACATTCTGATGGTGCACAGATTACAGAGTGCCTGCTTCGGAAGCTACTAGTGGACTTCCAGGGATCGAACTAAGTATACACAGTTTGCGACATTACTCCCATGGAGAAAATTCCGCATGGTGCCTGTTGAATTCAATCCCCATGGCATTTCTGTGTTTCATCAACACTCTGAATGTCCACAGATTACAGAATGCCTCCAGAACTGCTTCGGAAACTACTACTGGTCATCTTGGGAACGATCAAATCGTAGACAGTTTGAAACATGATTCCCATGGAGATAAGTCCGCATAGAGACTGTTGAATTAAATCCCGATGCAATTTCTGTGTTTCATCATTACTCTGAAGGTCCACATATTACAGAATGCCTCCACATGTGCTTCGGAATCTACTACTGGTCTTTCATTGAACGATCAAAGCGTAGACAGTTTGAGACATAACTCCCATGGAGAAAATTACGCATGGTGCCTGTTGTATTCAATCCCGATGCAATTTCTGTGTTTCATCAACACTCTGAAGTTACACAGGTTACAGAATGCCTCTAGATGTGCTTCGGAAACTACTACTGGCCTTTCATTAAGCCATCACACCGTAGAAGGTTTGAGACATTACTCCCATAGAAAAAATACACATGGTGAATCTTGTATTCAATACCGATGCAATCCCAATTACAGTGTTTCATTAACACTCTGATGGTTTGCGGATTGCAGAATGCCTCCAGATGTGCTTCAGAAACTACTACTGGTCTTCAGGAATCGATTAAATTCTAGACAGTTTGAGACATTATTCCCATGGAGAAAAGACAGTTTGGTGACTGTTGTACTGAATACCGATGCAAAATCTGTGTTAAATCAACACTCTGAAGGTCCACAGATTACAGAATGCCCTCAGAAATGCTTCGGTAACTACTACTAGTCTCCTAGGGAACGATCAAAGCGTAGACAGTTTGAGACATTACTCCCAGGGAGAAAAGTCCGCATGGTGCCTGTTCTGATCAATCCCGATGCAATTTCTGTATTTAAACAACACTCTGAAGGTTCACAGATTACAGAATGCCTCCAGATGTGCTTCGGAACTACTAGTGGTCTTCCTGGAATCGATCACCCGTAGAAAGTTTGAGTCATTACTTCCATAGAGAAAAGTCCACATGGTGCAATTTCTGTGTTTCATCAACACTCTGAAGGTCCACGGATTACAGAATGCCTCCAAATGTGCTTCGGAAACTACTACTGGTCTTCCAGGAATCGATCAAAACGTAGACAGTTTTAGGCATTACTCCCATTGACAAAAGTCCGCATGGTGACAGTTATATTCTATCCCGATGCAATTTCTGTGTATAATCAACGCTGTGAGGGTACATAGATTACAGAATGCCTCCAGATGTGCTTCGGAAACAACTAGTTGTCTTCCACTATTCGATCAAACCGTAGACAGTTTAAGACTTTACTCCCATGGAGAAAAGTCCGCATTTTTTTATTGTATTCAATGCCGATGCAATTTTTGTGTTCCATCAACACTCTGAAGGTCCACAGATTACGGAATACCTACAGATGTGCTTCGGAAACTACAACTGGTCTTCCAGGGAACGATCAAAGCGTAGACAGTTTTAGGCATTACTCCCATTGACAAAAGTCCGCATGGTGACAGTTATATTCTATCCCGATGCAATTTCAATGTTCCATCAACACTCTGAAGGTCCACAATTTTCAGAATGCCTCTAGATGTGCTTCGGAAACTACTACTGACCTTTCAGGAAGCGATCAAACCGTAGAAGGTTTGAGACTTTACTCCCATAGAAAAAATACCATGGTGAATCTTGTATACAATACCGATGCAATTACAGTGAATCATCAAAACTCTGAAGGTCCGCGGATTGCAGAATGCCTCCAGATGTGCTTCAGAAACTACTACTGGTCTTCAGGAATCGATTTCAGCCTAGACAGTTTGACATTATTCCCATGGAGAAAATACAGTTTGGTGACTGTTGTATTGAATGCCGATGCAATATTTGTGTTTAATCAACACTCTGAAGGTCCACAGGTTACAGAATGCCCTCAGATGTGTTTCGGAAACTACTAGTGGTCTTCTTGGAATCGATCAAAACGTAGACAGTTTGAGACATTACTCCCATGGAGAGAGGTCCACATGGTGCCTGTTGTATTCAATCCCAATGCAGTTTCTGTGTTTGCTCAACACTCTGATGGTACACAGATTACTGAATGCCTCCAGATGTGCTTCAGAAAAAACTACTGGTCTTACAGGGAACGATCAAAGCGTAGACAGTTTAAGACAATACTCCCATGGAGAAAAGTCCGCAAGGTGATTATTGTATTCAATGCCGATGCAATTTTTGTGTTTCATCAACACTCTGAAGATCCACAGATTACGGAATGCCTACAGATGTGCTTCGGAGACTGCTTCTGGTCTTCCAATGAACGATAAAACCGTAGACAGTTTATGAAATTACTCCTATTTAGAAAAGTCAGCTTGGTGCCTGTTTTATTCAATCCAGATGCAGTTTCTGTGTTTCTCAACAATCTGATGGTCCACAGATTACAGAATGCATCCAGATGTGCTTCGGAAACTACTAATGGTCTTCCAGGGAACAATCAAAGCGTAGACAGTTTTAGACATTTCTCCCATGGAGAAAAGCCCGCATGGTGACAGTTATATTCTATCCCGATGCAATTTCTGTGTTTAATCAACACTGTGAGGGTACATACATTACAGAATGCCTCCAGATATGCTTCGGAAACAACTAGTTGTCTTCCACTATTCGATCAAACCGTAGACAGTTTACGACTTTACTCAGATGGAGAAAAGTCCGCATTTTGCTTATTGTATTCAATGCCGATGCAATTTTTGTGTTCCATCAACACTCTGAAGGTCCACAGACTACGGAATGCCTACAGATATGCTTCGGAAACTACAACTGGTATTCCAGGGAACGATCAAATCGTAGACACTTTTAGGCATTACTGCCATTTAGAAAAGTCCGCATGGTGACAGTTATATTCTATCCCGATGCAATTTCAATGTTTCATGAACACTCTGAAGGTCCACAAATTACAGAATGCCTCTAGATGTGCTTCGGAAACTACTACTGGCATTCCAGGAAGCGATCAAACCGAAGAAGGTTTGAGACATTACTCCCATACAAAAAATACACATGGTGAATCTTGTATTCAATACCGATGCAATTACAGTGTTTCATCAACACTCTGAAGGTTCGCGGATATCAGAATGCCTCCAGATGTGCTTCAGAAACTGCTACTGGTCTTCAGGAATTGATTAAATCCTACACAGTTTGAGAAATTATTCCCATGGAGAAATGACAATTTGGTGCCTGTTCTATTCAATCCCGATGCAATTTCTGTGTTTAATCAACACTCTGAAGGTTTACAGATTACAGAATGCCTCCAGATGTGCTTCGGAAATACTAGTGGTCTTCCTGGAATCGATCAAACCGTAGAAAGTTTGAGTCATTGCTTCCATAGAGAAAAGTCCACATGATGCAAGTTGTATTTAATACCGATGCAATTTCTGTGTTTCATCAGCACTCTGAAGGGCCACGGATTACAGAATGCCTCCAAATGTGCTTCGGAAACTACTACTGGTCTTCCAGGAATCGATCAAAACGTAGACAGTTTGAGACATTACTCCCATGGAGAGAGGTCTGCATTGTGCCTGTTGTATTCAATCCCAATGCAATTTCTGTGTTTCATCAACACTCTGAAGGTCCAAAGAAAACAGAATGACACCAGATGTGCTTCGGAAGCTACTAGTGGTCTTCCTGTGTACGATCAAAGCGTAGACAGTTTAAGACATTACTCCTATGGAGAAAAGTCCGCCTGGTCCCTGTAGTATTCAATCGCGATGCAGTTTCTGTGTTTCTCAACACTCTGATGGTCCACAGATTACAGAATGCCACCAGATGTGCTTCGGAAACTACTACTGGTCTTCCAGGGAACGATCAAAGCGTAGACAGTTAAAGACATTACTACCATGGAGAAAAGTCCGCATGGTGACTGTTATATTCTATCCCGATGCAATTTCTGTGTTTAATCAACACTGTGAGGGTACATAGATTACAGAATGCCTTCAGATGAGCTTCGGAAACAACTAGTTGTCTTCCTGTGAACGATCAAAGCGTAGACAGTTTAAGACTATACTCGCATGGAGAAAAGTCCGCAATTTGCTTATTGTATTCAATGGCGATGCCATTTTTGTGTTCCATCAACACTCTGAAGGTCCACAGATTACGGAATTCCTACAGATGTGATTCGGAAACTACAACTGGTCTTCCAGGGAACGATCAAAGCGTAGACAGTTTTAGGCATTACTCCCATTGAGAAAAGTCCGCATGGTGACAGTTATATTCTATCCCGATGCAATTTCAATGATTCATCAACACTCTGAAGGTCCACAAATTACAGAATGCCTCATGATGTGCTTCGGAACTACTAGTGGTCTTCCTGGAATCGATCAAACCGTAGAAAGTTTGAGTCATGGCTCCCATAGAGAAAAGTCCACATGATGCAAGTTGTATTTAATACCGATGCAATTTCTGTGTTTCATCAACACTCTGAAGGTCCACAAATTACAGAATGCCTCATGATGTGCTTCGGAACTACTAGTGGTCTTCCTGGAATCGATCAATCCGTAGAAAGTTTGAGTCATGGCTCCCATAGAGAAAAGTCCACATGATGCAAGTTGTATTTAATACCGATGCAATTTCTGTTTTTCATCAACACTCTGAAGGTCCAAAGATTACAGAATGACACCAGATGTGCTTCGGAAACTACTGCTGGTTTTCCAGGGAACGATCAGAGCGTAGACAGTTAAAGACATTACTACCATGGAGAAAAGTCCGCATGGTGACTGTTATATTCTATCCCGATGCAATTTCTGTGTTTAATCAACACTGTGATGGTACATAGATTACAGAATGCCTCCAGATGTGCTTCGGAAACAACTAGTTGTCTTCCACTATTCGATCAAACCGTAGACAGTTTAAGACTTTACTCCCATGGATAAATGTCCGCATTTTGCTTATTGTATTCAATGCCGATGCAATTTTTGTGTTTCATCAACACTCTGAAGGTCCACAGATTACATAATGCATCCAGATATGCTTCGGAAACTACTACTAGTCTTCCAGGGAACGATCAAAGCGTAGACATTTTAAGACATTACTCCCATGGAGAAAAGTCCGCATGGTGGTTATTGTGTTCAATGCCGATTCAATCTCTGTGTTTCAACAACACTCTGAAGGTTCACAGATTACAGAATGCCTCCAGATCTGCTTCGGAAACTACTACTAGTCTTCCAGGGAACGATCAAACCGTAGACAGTTTAAGACATTACTCTCATGGAGAATGGTCTCCATAGTGCTTATTGTGTTCAATGCCGATGCAATTTTTGTGTTTCATCAACTCTCTGAAGGTCCAGAGATTACAGAATGCATCCAGATGTGCTTCGGAAACTACTACTAGTCTTCCAGTGTACGATCAAAGCGTAGACAGTTTAAGACATTACTCCCATGGAGAAAATTCCGCATCGTGCTTATTGATTTCAATGCCGATGCAATTTTTGTGTTTCATAAACACTCTGAAGGTCCAAAGATTACAGAATGCCTCCAGATGTGCTTCGGAAACTACTACTAGTCTTCCAGTGAACGATGAAAACGTAGAGAGTTTGAGACATTACACCCATGTAGAAAAGTCCGCATGGTGCTTATTGTGTTCAATGCCGATGCAATTTTTGTGTTTCATCAACACTCTGAAGGTCCACAGATTACAGAATGCATCCAGATATGCTTCGGAAACTACCACTAGTCTTCCAGGGTACGATCAAGTCGTAGACAGTTTAAGACATTACTCCCATGGAGAAAAGTATGCATGGTGCTTATTGTGTTCAATGTAGATGCAATTTTTGCCTTTCATCAACACTCTGAAGGTCCACAGATTAGAGAATACATCCAGATGTGCTTCGGAAACTACTACTGGTCTTCCAGGGAACGATCAAAGCGTAGACAGTTAAAGACATTACTACCATGGGGAAAAGTCCGCATGGTGACTGTTATATTCTATCCCGATGCAATTTCTGTGTTTAATCAACACTGTGAGGGTACATAGATTACAGAATGCCTCCAGATGTGCTTCGGAAACAACTAGTTGTCTTCCACTATTCGATCAAACCGTAGACAGTTTAAGACTTTACTCCAATGGAGAAAAGTCCGCATTTTGTTTATTGTATTCAATGCCGATGCAATTTTTGTGCTTCATCAACACTCTGAAGGTCCACAGATTACAGAATGCATCCAGATATGCTTCGGAAACTACTACTAGTCTTCCAGGGAATGATCAAAGCGTAGACATTTTAAGACATTACTCCCATGGAGAAAAGTCCGCATGGTGCTTATTGTGTTCAATGCCGATTCAATTTCTGTGTTTCATCAACACTCTGAAGGTTCACAGAACAGAATGCATCCAGATCTGCTTCGGAAACTACTACTAGTCTTCCAGGGAACGATCAAACCGTAGACAGTTTAAGACACTACTCTCATGGAGAATGGTCACCATAGTGCTTATTGTGTTCAATGCCGATGCAATTTTTGTGTTTCATCAACACTCTGAAGGTCCACAGATTACAGAATGCCTCCAGATGTGCTTCGGAAACTACTACTAGTCATCCAGTGTACGATCAAAGCGTAGACAGTTTAAGACATTACTCCCATGGAGAAAATTCCGCATCGTGCTTATTGATTTCAATGCCGATGCAATTTTTGTGTTTCATAAACACTCTGAAGGTCCAAAGATTACAGAATGCCTCCAGATGTGCTTCGGAAACTACTACTAGTCTTCCAGTGAACGATCAAAACGTAGACAGTTTGAGACATTACACCCATGGAGAAAAGTCCGCATGGTGCTTATTGTGTTCAATGCCGATGCAATTTTTGTGTTTCATCAACACTCTGAAGGTCCAAAGATTACAGAATGATTCCAGATATGCTTCGGAAACTACCACTAGTCTTCCAGGGAACGATCAAATCGTAGACAGTTTAAGACATTACTCCCATGCAGAAAAGTCCGCATGGTGCTTATTGTGTTCAATGCCGATGCAATTTTTGCCTTTCATCAACACTCTGAAGGTCCACAGATTAGAGAATACATCCAGATGTGCTTCGGAAACTACTACTGGTCTTTCAGGAATCGATCAAAACGTAGACAGTTTGAGACATTACTCCCATGGAGAGAAGTCCGCATGGTGCCTGTTGTATTCAATCGCAATGCAATTTCTGTGTTTCATCAACACTCTGAAGGTCCACGGATTACAGAATGACACCAGATGTGCTTCGGAAGCTACTAGTGGTCTTCCTGTGAACGATCAAATCGTAGACAGCTTAAGACTTTAGTTCCTTGAAGAAAAGTCCGCATTTTGCTTATTGTATTCAATGCCGATGCAATTTTTGTGTTCCATCAACACTCTGAAGGTCCACAGATTACGGAATTCCTGCAGATGTGCTTCGGAAACTACAACTGGTCTTCCAGGGAACGATCAAAGCGTAGACAGTTTTAGGCATTACTCCCATTGAGAAAAGTCCGCATGGTGACAGTTATATTCTATCCCGATGCAATTTCAATGATTCATCAACACTCTGAAGGTCCACAAATTACAGAATGCCTCTAGATGTGCTTCGGAAACTACTACTAGTCTTCCAGGGAACGATCAAAGCGTAGACATTTTAAGACATTACTCCCATTGCGAAAATCCCGCATGGTGCTTATTGTGTTCAATTCCGATTCAATTTCTGTATTTCATCAACACTCAGAAGGTTCACGGATTACAGAATGCATCCAGATCTGCTTCGGAAACTACTACTAGTCTTCCGAGGAACGATCAAAGCGTAGACAGTTTAAGACAATACTCTCATGGAGAAAAGTTCCCATAGTTCTTATTGTGTTCAATGCCGATGCAATTTTTGTGTTTCATCAACACTCAGAAGGTCCACAGATTACAGAATGCATCCAGATGTGCTTCAGAAACTACTACTAGTCTTCCAGTGTACGATCAAAGCGTAGACAGTTTAAGACATTACTCCCATGGAGAAAATTCCGCATCGTGCTTATTGTGTTCAACGCCGATGCAATTTTTGTGTTTCATCAACACTCTGAAGATCCACAGGTTACAGAATGCATCCAGATTTGCTTCGGAGACAACTACTAGTCTTCCAGTGTACGATCAAAGCGTAGACAGTTTGAGACATTACACCCATGGAGAAAAGTCCGCATGGTGCTTATTGTGTTCAATGCCGGTGCAATTTTTGTGTTTCATCAACACTCTGAAGGTCCACGGATTACAGAATGCATCCAGATATGCTTCGGAAACTACTACTAGTCTTCCAGGGAACGATCAAATCGTAGACAGTTTAAGACATTATTCCCATGGAGAAAAGCCCGCATGGTGCTTATTGTGTTCAATGCCGATGCAATTTTTGCCTTTCATCAACACTCGGAAGGTCCATAGATTAGAGAATACATCCAGGTGTGCTCCGGAAACTACTACTGGTCTTCCAGGAATCGATCAATACGTAGACAGTTTGAGACATTACTCCCATGGAGAGGGGTCCGCATGGTGCCTGTTGTATTCAATCGCAATGCAATTTCTGTGTTTCATCAACACTCTGAAGGTCCACAGATTACAGAATGACACCAGATGTGCTTCGGAAGCTACTAGTGGTCTTCCTGTGAACGATCAAGGCGTAGACAGTATAAGTCATTACTCCCATGGAGAAAAGCCAGCAAGGTGCTTATTGTATTCAATGCCGATGCAATTTTTGTGTTCCATCAACACTCTGAAGGTCCACAGATTTCGGAATGACTACAGATGTGCTTCGGGAACTACAACTGGTCTTCCAGGGAACGATCAAAGCCTAGACAGTTTTAGGCATTACTCCCATTGAGAAAAGTCCGCATGGTGACAGTTATATTCTATACCGATGCAATTTCAATGATTCATCAAGACTCTGAAGGTCCACAAACTACAGAATGCCTCTAGATGTGCTTCGGAAACTACTACTGGCCTTTCAGGAAGCGATCAAACCGTAGAAGGTTTGAGACATTACTCCCATAGAAAAAATCACATGGTGAATCTTGTATTCAATACCCATGCAAAAACAGTGTTTCATCAAAACTCTGAAAGTCCGCGGATTTCAGAATGCCTCCAGATGTGCTTCAGAAACTACTACTGGCCTTCTGGAATCGATTAAAGCCTAGACAGTTTGAGACATTATTCCCATGGAGTCAAGACAGTTTGGTGACTGTTGTATTGAATGCCGATGCAATATCTGTGTTTAATCAACACTCTGAAGGTCCACAGATTACAGAATGCCCTCAGATGTGCTTCGGTAACTACTACTAGTCTTCTAGGGAACGATCAAAGCGTAGACAGTTTGAGACATTACTCCCAGGGAGAAATGTCTGCATGGTGCCTGTTCTATTCAATCCCGATGCAATTTCTGTGTTTCATCAACACTCGGAAAGTCCACAGATTACAGAATGACTCAGGATGTGCTTCGGAAGCTACTAGTGGTCTTCCTGTGAACGATCAAAACGTAGACAGTTTAAGTCATTACTCCCATGGAGAAAAGTCCTCAAGGTGCTTATTGTATTCAATGCCAATGCAATTTTTGTGATTCATCAACACTTTGAAGGTCCACAGATTACGAAATGCCTCCAGATGTGCTTCGAAAACTACTACTCGTCTTCCAGGGAACGATCAAAACGAAGACAGTATGAGACATTACTCCCATGGCGAAAAGTCCGCATGGTGCCTGTTCTATTCAATCCCGATGCAATTTCTGTGTTTCATCAACACTCGGAATGTCCACAGATTACAGAATGACTCCAGATGTGCTTCGGAAGCTACTACTAGTCTTCCAGTGCACGATCAAAACGTAGACAGTTTGAGACATTACACCCATGGAGAAAAGTCCGCATGGTGCTTATTGTGTTCAATGCCGATGCAATTTTTGTGTTTCATCAACACTCTGAAGGTCCAAAGATTACAGAATGCATCCAGATATGCTTCGGAAACTACCACTAGTCTTCCAGGGAACGATCAAATCGTAGACAGTTTAAGACATTACACCCATGGAGAAAAGTCCGCATGGTGCTTATTGTGTTCAATGCCGATGCAATTTTTGAATTTCATCGACACTCTGAAGGTCCACAGATTAGAGAATACATCCAGATGTGCTTCGGAAACTACTACTGGTCTTCCAGGAATCGATCAAAACGTAGACAGTTTGAGACATTACTCCCATGGAGAGAGGTCCGCATGGTGCCTGTTGTATTCAATCGCAATGCAATTCCTGTGTTTCATCAACACTCTGAAGGTCCACAGATTACAGAATGACACCAGATGTGCTTCGGAAGCTACTAGTGGTCTTCCTGTGAACGATCAAATCGTAGACAGTTTAAGACTTTACTCCCATGGAGAAAAGTCGGCATTTTGCTTATTGTATTCAATGCCGATGCAATTTTTGTGTTCCATCAACACTCTGTAGGTCCACAGATTACGGAATTCCTACAGATGTGCTTCGGAAACTACAACTGGTCTTCCAGGGATCGATCAAAGCGTAGACAGTTTTAGACATTACTCCCATTGAGAAAAGTCCGCATGGTGACAGTTATATTCTATCCCGATGCAATTTCAATGATTCATCAACACTCTGAAGGTCCCGAAATTACAGAATGCCTCTAGATGTGCTTCGGAAACTACTACTAGTCTCCCAGGGAACGATCAAAGCGTAGACATTTTAAGACATTACTCCCATTGAGAAAATCCCGCATGGTGCTTATTGTGTTTAATACCGATACAATTTCTGTATTTCATTAACACTCAGAAGGTTCACAGATTACAGAATGCATCCAGATCTGCTTCGGAAACTACTACTAGTCTTCTGGGGAACGATCAAAGCGTAGACAGTTTAAGACATTACTCTCATGGAGAAAAGTCCCCATAGTTTTTATTGTGTTCAATGCCGATGCAATTTATGTGTTTCATGAACACTCAGAAGGTCCACAGATTACAGAATGCATCCAGATGTGCTTCGGAAACTACTACTAGTCTTCCAGTGTACGATCAAAGCGTAGACAGTTTAAGACATTACTCCCATGGAGAAAATTCCGCATCGTGCTTATTGTGTTCAACGCCGATGCAATTTTTGTGTTTCATCAACACTCTGAAGAACCACAGGTTACAGAATGCATCCAGATTTGCTTCGGAGACAACTACTAGTCTTCCAGTGTACGATGAAAGCTTAGACAGTTTGAGACATTACACCCATGGAGAAAAGTCCGCATGGTGCTTATTGTGTTCAATGCCGGTGCAATTATTGTGTTTCATCAACACTCTGAAGGTCCACAGATTACAGAATGCATCCAGATATGCTTCGGAAACTACTACTAGTCTTCCAGGGAACGATCAAATCGTAGACAGTTTAAGACATTATTCCCATGGAGAAAAGCCCGCATCGTGCTTATTGTGTTCAATGCCGATGCAATTTTTGCCTTTCATCAACACTCGGAAGGTCCATAGATTAGAGAATACATCCAGGTGTCCTCCGGAAACCACTACTGGTCTTCCAGGAATCGATGAAAACGTAGACAGTTTGAGACATTACTCCCATGGAGACAGGTCCGAATGGTGCCTGTTGTATTCAATCGCAATGAAATTTCTGTGTTTCATCAACACTCTGAAGGTCCACAGATTATAGAATGACACCAGATGTGCTTCGGAAGCTACTAGTGGTCTTCCTGTGAACGATCAAAGCGTAGACAGTTTAAGTCATTACTCCCATGGAGAAAAGTCCGCAAGGTGCTTATTGTATTCAATGCCGATGCAATTTTTGGGTTCCATCAACACTCTGAAAGTCCACAGATTTCGGAATGCCTACAGATGTGCTTCGGAAACTACAACTGGTCTTCCAGGGAACGATCAAAGCCTAGACAGTTTTAGGCATTACTCCCAATGAGAATAGTCCGCGTGGTGACAGTTATATTCTATCCCGATGCAATTTCAATGATTCATCAACACTCTGAAGGTCCACAAATTACAGAATGCCTCTAGATGTGCTTCGGAAACTACTACTAGTATTCTAGGGAACGATCAAAGCGTAGACAGTTTAAGTCATTACTCCCATGGAGAAACGTCCGCATGGGGCCTGTTGTATCCAATCCGGATGCAATTTCTGTGTTTCATCAACACTCTGAAGTTCCACGGATACAGAATGCCTCCAAATGTGCTTCGGAAACTACTACTGGTCTTCCAGGAATCGATCAAAACGTAGACAGTTTGAGACATTACCCCAATGGAGAGAGGTCCGCATTGTGCCTGTTGTCTTCAATCACAATGCAATTTCTGTGTTTCATCAACACTCTGAAGGTCCAAAGATTACAGAATGACACCAGATGTGCTTCGGAAACAACTAGTTGTCTTCCACTATTCGATCAAACCGTAGACAGTTTAAGACTTTACTCCCATGGAGAAAAGTCCGCATTTTGCTTATTGTATTCAATGCCGATGCAATTTTTGTGTTTCATCAACACTCTGAAGATCCACAGATTACAGAATGCATCCAGATATGCTTCGGAAACTACTACTAGTCTTCCAGGGAACGATCAAAGCGTAGACATTTTAAGACATTACTCCCATGGAGAAAAGTCCGCAAGGTGCTTATTGTGTTCAATGCCGATTCAATTTCTGTGTTTCACCAACACTCTGAAGGTTCACAGATTACAGAATGCATCCAGATGTGCTTCGGTAACTACTACTAGTCTTCCAGTGTACGATAAAAGCGTAGACAGTTTATGACATTACTCCCATTGAGAAAATCCCGCATGGTGCTTATTGTGTTCAATGCCGATTCAATTTCTGTATTTCATTAACACTCAGAAGGTTCACAGATTACAGAATGCATCCAGATCTGCTTCGAAAACTACTACTAGTCTTCCGGGGAACGATCAAAGCGTACACAGTTTAAGACATTACTCTCATGGAGAAAAGTCCCCATAGTTCTTATTGTGTTCAATGCCGATGCAATTTTTGTGTTTCATCAACACTCAGAAGGTCCACAGATTACAGAATGCATCCAGATGTGCTTCGGAAACTACTACTAGTCTTCCAGTGTACGATCAAAGCGTAGACAGTTTAAGACATTACTCCCATGGAGAAAATTCCGCATCGTGCTTATTGTGTTCAACGCCGATGCAATTTTTGTGTTTCATCAACACTCTGAAGATCCACAGATTACAGAATGCATCACGATGTGCTTCGGAAGCTACTATTAGTCTTCCTGGGAACGTTTCAAGCGTAGACAGTTTAAGACATTACTCTCATGGAGAAAAGTCCGCATGGTGCTTCTTGTGTTCAATGCCGATTCAATTTCTGTATTTCAACAACACTCTGAAGGTCCGCAGATTACAGAATGCCTCTAGATGTGCTTCGGAAACTACTACTGGCCATTCAGGAAGCGATCAAACCGTAGAAGGTTTGAGATATTACTCCCATAGAAAAAATCACATGGTGAATCTTGTATTCAATACCCATGCAAATACAGTGTTTCATCAACACTCTGAAAGTCCGCGGATTGCAGAATGACTCCAGATGTGCTTCAGAAACTACTACTGGTCTTCTGGAATCGATTAAGGCCTAGACAGTTTGAGACATTATTCCCATGGAGTCAAGACAGTTCGGTGACTGTTGTATTGAATGCCGATGCAATATCTGTGTTTAATCAACACTCTGAAGGGAAACAGATTACAGAATGCCCTCAGATGTGCTTCGGTAACTACTACTAGTATTCTAGGGAACGATCAAAGCGTAGACAGTTTAAGTCATTACTCCCATGGAGAAAAGTCCGCATGGAGCCTGTTGTATCCAATCCGGATGCAATTTCTGTGTTTCATCAACACTCTGAAGTTCCACGGATACAGAATGCCTCCAAATGTGCTTCGGAAACTACTACTGGTCTTCCAGGAATCGATCAAAACGTAGACAGTTTGAGACATTACTCCAATGGAGAGAGGTCCGCATTGTGCCTGTTGTATTCAATCACAATGCAATTTCTGTGTTTCATCAACACTCTGAAGGTCCAAAGATTACAGAATGACACCAGATGTGCTTCGGAAACAACTAGTTGTCTTCCACTATTCGATCAAACCGTAGACAGTTTAAGACTTTACTCCCATGGAGAAAAGTCCGCATTTTGCTTATTGTATTCAATGCCGATGCAATTTTTGTGTTTCATCAACACTCTGAAGGTCCACAGATTACAGAATGCAGCCAGATATGCTTCGGAAACTACTACTAGTCTTCCAGGGAACGATCAAAGCGTAGACATTATAAGAAATTACTCCCATGGAGAAAAGTCCGCATGGTGCTTATTGTGTTCAATGCCGATTCAATTTCTGTGTTTCATCAACACCCTGAAGGTTCACAGATTATAGAATGCATCCAGATCTGCTTCGGAAACTACTACTAGTCTTCCAGGGAACGATCAAACCGTAGACAGTTTAAGACATTACTTTCATGGAGAATGGTCTCCATAGTGCTTATTGTGTTCAATGCCGATGTAATTTTTGTGTTTCATCAACACTCTGAAGGTCCACAGATTACAGAATGCATCCAGATGTGCTTCCGTAACTACTACTAGTCTTCCAGTGTACGATCAAAGCGTAGACAGTTTATGACATTACTCCCATGGAGAAAATTCCGCATCGTGCTTATTGATTTCAATGCCGATGCAATTTTTGTGTTTCATAAACACTCTGAAGGTCCAAAGACTACAGAATGCCTCCAGATGTGCTTCGGAAACTACAACTGGTCTTCCAGGGAACGATCAAAGCGTAGACAGTTTTAGGCATTACTCCCATTGAGAAAAGTCCGCATAGTGACAGTTATATTCTAACCCGATGCAATTTTAATGATTCATCAACACTCTGAAGGTCCACAAATTAGAGAATGCCCCATGATGTGCTTCGGAACTACTAGTGGTCTTCCTGGAATCGATCAAACCGTAAAAAGTTTGAGTCATTGTTCCCATAGAGAAAAGTCCACATGATGCAAGTTGTATTTAATACCGATGCAATTTCTGTGTTTCATCAACACTCTGAAGGTCCACGGACTACAGAATGCCTCAAAATGTGCTTCGGAAACTACTACTGGTCTTCCAGGAATCGATCAAAACGTAGACAGTTTGAGACATTACTCCCATGGAGAGAGGTCCGCATTGTGCCTGTTGTATTCAATCCCAATGCAATTTCTGTGTTTCATCAACACTCTGAAGGTCCAAAGAATACAGAATGACACCAGATGTGCTTCGGAAGCTACTAGTGGTCTTCCTGTGTACGATCAAAGAGTAGACAGTTTAAGTCATTAGTCCCATGGAGAAAAGTCGGCATGGTGCATATTTTATTCAATGCCGATGCAATTTCTGTGTTTCATCAACACTCTGAAGGTCCACGGATACAGAATGCCTCCAAATGTGCTTCGGAAACTACTACTGGTCTTCCAGGAATCGATCAAAACGTAGACAATTTGAGACATTACTCCCATGGAGAGAGGTCCGCATTGTGCCTGTTGTATTCAATCACAATGCAATTTCTGTGTTTCATCAACACTCTGAAGGTCCAAAGATTACAGAATGACACCAGATGTGCTTCGGAGACTGCTACTGGTTTTCCAGGGAACGATCAAAGCGTAGACAGTTTAAGACATTACTCCTATGGAGAAAAGTCCGCTTGGTCCCTGTAGTATTCAATCCCGATGCAGTTTCTGTGTTTCTCAACACTCTGATGGTCCACAGATTACAGAATGCCACCAGATGTGCTTCGGAAACTACTATTGGTCTTCCAGGGAACGATCAAAGCGTAGACAGTTAAAGACATTACTACCATGGAGAAAAGTCCGCATGGTGACTGTTAAATTCTATCCCGATGCAATTTCTGTGTTTAATCAACACTGTGAGGGTACATAGATTACAGAATGCCTCCAGATGTGCTTCGGAAACAACTAGTTGTCTTCCACTATTCGATCAAGCCGTAGACAGTTTAAGACTTTACTCCCTCAGAGAAAAGTCCGCAATTTGCTTATTGTATTCAATGCCGATGCAATTTTTGTGTTTCATCAACACTCTGAAGGTCCACAGATTACAGAATGCATCCAGATATGCTTCGGAAACTACTACTAGTCTTCCAGGGAACGATCAAAGCGTAGACATTTTAAGACATTACTCCCATGGAGAAAAGTCCGCATGGTGCTTATTGTGTTCAATGCCGATTCAATTTCTGTGTTTCATCAACACTCTGAAGGTTCACAGATTATAGAATGCATCCAGATCTGCTTCGGAAACTACTACTAGTCTTCCAGGGAACGATCATACCGTAGACAGTTTAAGACATTACTCTCATGGAGAATGGTCTCCATAGTGCTTATTGTGTTCAATGCCGATGCAATTTTTGTGTTTCATCAACACTCTGAAGGCCCACAGAATACAGAATGCATCCAGATGTGCTTCGGAAGCTACTACTAGTCTTCCAGTGTACGATCAAAGCGTAGACAGTTTAAGACATTACTCCCATGGAGAAAATTCCGCATCGTGCTTATTGATTTCAATGCCGATGCAATTTTTGTGTTTCATAAACACTCTGAAGGTCCAAAGATTACAGAATGCCTCCAGATTTGCTTTGGAAACTACTACTAGTCTTCCAGTGAACGATCAAAACGTAGACAGTTTGAGACATTACACCCATGGAGAAAAGTCCGCATGGTGCTTATTGTTTTCAATGACGATGCAATTTTTGTGTTTCATCAACACTCTGAAGGTCCACAGATTACAGAATGCATCCAGATATGCTTCGGAAACTACCACTAGTCTTCCAGGGAACGATCAAATCGTAGACAGTTTAAGACATTACTCCCATGGAGAAAAGTCCGCATGGTGCTTATTGTGTTCAATGCCGATGCAATTTTTGCCTTTCATCAACACTCTGAAGGTCCACAGATTAGAGAATACATCCAGATGTTCTTCGGAAACTACTACTGGTCTTCCAGGAATCGATCAAAACGTAGACAGTTTGAGACATTACTCCCATGGAGAGAGGTCCGCATGGTGCCTGTTGTATTCAATCGCAATGCAATTTCTGTGTTTCATCAACACTCTGAAGGTCCACAGATTACAGAGTGACACCAGATGTGCTTCGGAAGCTACTAGTGGTCTTCCTGTGAACGACCAAAGCGTAGGCAGTTTAAGACTTTACTCCCATGGAGAAAAGTCCGCATCTTGCTTATTGTATTCAACGCCGATGCAATTTTTGTGTTCCATCAACACTACAGATGTGCTTCGGAAACTACAACTGGTCTTCCAGGGAACGATCAAAGCGTAGACAGTTTTAGGCATTACTCCCATTGAGAAAAGTCCGCATGGTGACAGTTATATTCTACCCCGATGCAATTTCCATGATTCATCAACACTCTGAAGGTCCACAAATTAGAGAATGCCTCTAGATGTGCTTCGGAAAATACTACTGGCGTTTCAGGAAGCGGTCAAACCGTAGAAGGTTTGAGACATTACTCCCATAGAAAAAATCACATGGTGAATCTTGTATTCAATACCGATGCAATTACAGTGTTTCATGAACACTCTGAATTGTCGCGGATTGCAGAATGCCTCCAGATGTGCTTCAGAAACTACTACTAGTCTTCCAGGGAACGATCAAAACGAAGACAGTATGAGACATTACTCCCATGGAAGAAAGTCCGCATGGTGCCTGTTGTATCCAATCCGGATGTAATTTCTGTGTTTCATCGATACTCTGAAGGTCCACAGATTACAGAATGCC
This sequence comes from Schistocerca gregaria, assembly GCF_023897955.1. Classification (NCBI taxonomy): domain Eukaryota; kingdom Metazoa; phylum Arthropoda; class Insecta; order Orthoptera; family Acrididae; genus Schistocerca; species Schistocerca gregaria. The sequence continues at coordinate 49,300,862 of NC_064928.1, read as the reverse complement.
TACTTCGGAAGCTACTAGTGGTCTTCCAGGGATCGATCAAAGCGTATATAGTTTGAGACATTACTCCCATGGAGAAACGTCGGCATGGAGCTTATTGTGTTCAATGCCTATGCAATTTTTGTGTTTCATGAACTCTCTGAAGGTCCACAGTTTACAGAATGCATCCAGATGTGCTTCGGAAACTACTACTAGTCTTCCAGTGTACGATCAAAGCGTAGACAGTTTAAGACATTACTCCCACTTAGAAAAGTCCGCATGTTCCTTATTGTGTTCAATGCCGATGCAATTTTTGTGTTTCGTCAACACTCTGAATGTCCACAGACTACAGAATGCATCCAGATGTGCTTCGGAAACTACTACTAGTCTTCCAGGGAACGATCAAAGCGTAGACATTTTAAGACATTACTCCCATTGAGATAATCCCGCATGGTGCTTATTGTGTTCAATGCCGATTCAATTTCTGTGTTTCATCAACACTCTGAAGGTTCACAGATTACAGAATGCATCCAGATCTGCTTCGGAAACTACTACTAGTCTTAAGGGGAACGATCAAAGCGTAGACAGTTTAAGACATTACTCTCATGGAGAAAAGTCCCCATAGTTCTTATTGTGTTCAATGCCGATGCAATTTTTGTGTTTCATCAACACTCTGAAGGTCCACAGATTGCAGAATGCATCCAGATGTGCTTCGGAAACTACTACTAGTGTTCCAGTGTACGATCAAAGCGTAGACAGTTTAAGACATTACTCCCATGCAGAAAATTCCGCATCGTGCTTATTGTGTTCAATGCCGATGCAATTTTTGCCTTTCATCAACACTCTGAAGGTCCATAGATTAGAGAATACATCCAGGTGTGCTTCGGAATACTACTACTGGTCTTCCAGGAATCGATCAAAACGTAGCCAGTTTGAGACATTACCCCCATGCAGAGAGGTCCGCATAGTGCCTGTTGTATTCAATCGCAACGCAATTTCTGTGCTTCATCAACACTCTGCAGGTCCACAGATTACAGAATGACACCAGATGTGCTTCGGAAGCTACTAGTGGTCTTCCTGTGAACGATCAAAGCGTAGACAATTTAAGTCATTACTCCCATGGAGAAAAGTCCGCAAGGTTTCTTATTGTATTAAATGCCGATGCAATTTTTGTGTTTAATCAACGCTCTGAAGATCCACAGATTACGGAATGCCTACAGATGTGCTTCGGAAACTACAACTGGTCTTCCAGGGAACGATCAAAGCCTAGACAGTTTTAGGCATTACTCCCATTGAGAAAAGTCCGCATGGTGACAGTTATATTCTATCCCGATGCAATTTCTGTGTTTAATCAACACTGTGATGGTACATAGATTACAGAATGCATCCAGATGTGCTTCGGAAACAACTAGTTGTCATCCACTATTTGATCAAACCGTAGACAGTTTACGACTTTACTCCCATGGAGAAAAGTCCGCATTTTGCTTATTGTATTCAATGCCGATGCAATTTTTGTGTTCCATCAACACTCTGAAGGTCCACAGATTTCGGAATGCCTACAGATGTGCTTCGGAAACTACAACTGGGCTTCCAGGGAACGATCAAAGCGTAGACAGTTTTAGGAATTACTCCCATTGAGAAAAGTCCGCATGGTGACAGTTATATTCTATCCCGATGCAATTTCAATGATTCATCAACACTCTGAAGGTCCACAAATTACAGAGTGCCTCTAGATGTGCTTCGGAAACTACTACTGGCTTTTCAGGAAGCGATCAAACCGTAGAAGGTTTGAGACATTACTCCCATAGAGAAAATCACATGGTGAATCTTGTATTCAATACCGATGCAATTACAGTGTTTCATCAACACTCTGAAAGTCCGCGGATTGCAGAATGCTCCCAGATGTGCTTCAGAAACTACTACTGGTCTTCTGGAATCGATTAAAGCCTAGACAGTTTGAGACATTATTCCCATGGAGTCAAGACAGTTTGGTGAATGTTGTATTGAATGCCGATGCAATATCTGTGTTTCATCAACACTCTGAAGGTCCACAGATTACAGAATGCATCCAGATGTGCGTCGGAAATTATTACTAGTCTTCCAGGGAACGATCAAATCGTAGACAGTTTAAGACATTACTCCCATGGAGAAAAGGCCGCATCGTGCTTATTGTGTTCAACGCCGATGCAATTTTTGTGTTTCATCAACACTCTGAAGATCCACAGGTTACAGAATGCATCCAGATTTGCTTCGGAGACAACTACTAGTCTTCCAGTGTACGATCAAAGCGTAGACAGTTTGAGACATTACACCCATGGAGAAAAGTCCGCATGGTGCTTATTGTGTTCAATGCCGGTGCAATTTTTGTGTTTCATCAACACTCGGAAGGTCCACAGATTACAGAATGCATCTAGATATGCTTCAGAAACTACTACTAGTCTTAAGGGGAACGATCAAAGCGTAGACAGTTTAAGACATTACTCTCATGGAGAAAAGTCCCCATAGTTCTTATTGTGTTCAATGCCGATGCAATTTTTGTGTTTCATCAACACTCTGAGGGTCCACAGAGTACAGAATGCCAACAGATGTGCTTCGGAAACTACTACTGGTCTTCCAGTGAACGATCAAAGCGTAGACAGTTAAAGACACTACTACCATGGAGAAAAGTCCGCATGGTGACTGTTATATTCTATCCTGATGCAATTTCTGTGTTTAATCAACACTGTGAGGGTACATAGATTACAGAATGCCTCCAGATGTGCTTCGGAAACAACTAGTTGTCTTCCACTATTCGATCAAACCCTAGGTACTTTAAGATTTTACTCCCATGGAGAAAAGTCCGCATTTCGCTTATTGTAACCAATGCCGATGCAATTGTTGTGTTCCATCAACACTCTGAAGGTCCACAGATTTCGGAATGCTTACAGATGTGCTTCGGAAACTACAACTGGTCTTCCAGGGAACGATCAAAGCCTAGACAGTTTTAGGCATTACTCCCATTGAGAAAAGTCCGCGTGGTGACAGTTATATTCTATCCTGATGCAATTTCATTGATTCATCAAAACTCTGAAGGTCCACAAATTACAGAATGCCTCTAGATGTGCTTCGGAAACTACTACTGGCCTTTCAGGAGGCCATCAATCCGTAGCAGGTTTGAGACATTACTCCCATAGAAAAATCACAATCTTGAATCTTGTATTCAATACCCATGCAATTACAGTGTTTCATCAACACTCTGAAACTCCGCGGATTGCAGAATGCCTCCAGATGTGCTTCAGAAACTACTACTGGTCTTCTGGAATCGATTAAAGCCTAGACAGTTTGAGACATTATTCCCATGGAGTCAAGACAGTTTGGTGACTGTTGTATTGAATGCCGATGCAATATCTGTGTTTAATCAACACTCTGAAGGTCCACAGATTACAGAATGCCCTCAGATGTGCTTCGGTAACTACTAATAGTCTTCTAGGGTATGATCAAAGCGTAGACAGTTTGGGACATTACTCCCAGGAAGAAAAGTCTGCATGGTGCCTGTTCTATTCAATCCCGATGCAATTTCTGTATTTCATCAACACTCGGAAGGTCCACAGATTACAGAATGACTCCAGATGTGCTTCGGAAGCTACTAGTGGTCTTCCTGTGAACGATCAAAGCGTAGACAGTTTAAGTCATTACTCCCATGGAGAAAAGTCCTCAAGGTGCTTATTGTATTCAATGCCAATGCAATTTTTGTGATTCATCAACACTTTGATGGTCCACAGATTACGAAATGCCTCCAGATGTGCTTCGAAAACTACTACTCGTCTTCCAGGGAACGATCAAAACGAAGACAGTATGAGACATTACTCCCATGGAGAAAAGTCCGCATGGTGACTGTTGTATCCAATCCGGATGCAATTTCTGTGTTTCGTCGATACTCTGAAGGTCCACAGATTACAGAATGCCTACTTCGGAAGCTACTAGTGGTCTTCCAGCGATCGATCAAAGCGTAGACAGTTTAAGACATTACTTCCATGGAGAAATTCCTCATGCTGCTTGTTGTGTTCAATGGCGATGCAATTTCTGTGTTTCATCAACACTCTGAAAGTCCACAGATTACAGAATCCCTCCAGATGTGCTTCGGAAACTACTCCTAGTCTTCCAGTGTACGATCAAAGCGTAGACAGTTTAAGACATTACTCCCATGGAGAAAAGTCCGCATGGTGCTTATTGTGTACAATGCCGATGCAATTTCTGTGTTTCATCAACACTCTGAAGCTATAAGGATTACAGAATGCCTCCAGATGTGCTTCGGAAACTACTGCTAGTCTTCCAGTGAACGATCACAGCTTAGACAGTTTAAGACATTACTCTCATGGAGAAAGGTCCGCATGGTGCTAATTGTGTTCAATGCCGATGATATTTTTGTGTCTCATCAACACTCTGAAGGTTCACAGATTACAGAATGCATCCAGATATGCTTCGGAAACTACTACTAGTCTTCAAGGAATGATCAAAGTGTAGACAGTTTAAGACATTAATCCCATGGAGAAAAGTCCGAATGGTGCTTATTGTGATCAATGACGATGCAATTTCTGTGTTTCATCAACACTCTGAAGGTCCACAGATTACACAATGCATCCAGATGTGCTTCAGAAACTTCTACTAGTCTTTCAGTGTACGATCAAAGCGTAGACAGTTTAAGACATTACTCCCATGGAGAAAAGTTCGCATGGTGCTTGTTGTGTTCAATGCCGATGCAATTTTTGTGTTTCATCAACACTCAGAAGGTCCACAGAATACAGAATGCTTCCAGATGTGCTTCGGAAACTACTACTAGTCTACCAGTGTATGATCAAAGCGTAGACAGTTTAAGACATAACTCCCATAGAGAAAGTTCCGCATGGAGCTTATTGTGTTCAATGCCGATTCAATTTCTGTGTTTCATCAACACTCTGAAAGTCCACAGATTATAGAATGCATCCAGTTGTGCTTCGGAAACTAATACTAGTGTTCCAGGGAACGATCAAAGCGTAGACAGTTTAAGACATTACTCCCATGAAGAAAAGTCGGCATGGTGCTTGTTGTGTTCAATGCCGATGCAATTTTTGTGTTTCATCAACACTCTGAAACTCCACAGATTACAGAATGCATCCAGATGTGCTTCGGAAACTATTACTAGTCTTCCAGTGTACGATCAAAGCGTAGACAGTTTAAGACTTTACTTCCATGGAGAAAAGTCCGCATGGTGCTTATTGTGTTCAATGCCGATTCAATTTTTGTATTTCATCAACACTCTGATGGTCCACAGATTACAGAATGCATCCAGATGTACTTCGGAAACTACTACTAGTCTTCCAGGGAACGATCAAAACGTAGACAGTTTAAGACATTACTCCCATGGAGAAAAGTCCGCATGGTGCTTATTGTATTCAATGCCGATGCAATTTTTGTGTTCCATCAACACTCTGAAGGTCCACAGATTACGGAATGCCTACAGATGTGCTCCGGAAACTACAACTGGTCTTCCAGGGAACGATCAAAACGAAGACAGTATGAGACATTACTCCCAAGGAGAAAAGTCCTGAAGGTGCTTATTGTATTCAATGCCGATGCAATTTTTGTGATTCATCAACACTCTGAAGGTCCACAGATTACGGAATGCCTCCAGATGTGCTTCGGAAACTACTACTGGTCTTCCAGGGAACGATCAAAGCGTAGACAGTTAAAGACATTACTACCATGGAGAAAAGTCCGCATGGTGACTGTTATATTCTATCCCGAAGCAATTTCTGAGTTTAATCAACACTGTGAGGGTACATAGATTACAGAATGCCTCCAGATGTGCTTCGGAAGCAACTAGTTGTCTTCCACTATTCGATCAAACCGTAGACAGTTTAAGACTTTACTCCCGCGGAGAAAAGTCCGCATTTTGCTTATTGTATTCAATGCCGATGCAATTTTTGTGTTCCATCAACACTCTGAATGTCCACAGATTACGGAATGCCTACAGATGTGCTTCGGAAAATACAACTGGTCTTCCAGGGAACGATCAAAGCGTAGACAGTTTTAGGCATTACTTAGATTGAGAAAAGTCCGCAAGGTGGCAGTTATATTCTATCCCGATGCAATTACAATGATTCATCAACACTCTGAAGGTCCACAAATTACAGAATGCCTCTAGATGTGCTTCAAAAACTACTACTGGCCTTTCAGGAAGCGATCAAACCGTAGAAGGCTTGAGACATTACAACCATAGAAAAAATCACATGGTGAATCTTGTATTCAATACCGATGCAATTACAGTGTTTCATCAACACTCTGAAAGTCCGCGGATTGCAGAATGCCTCCAGATGTGCTTCATAAACTACTACTGGTCTTCTGGAATCGATTAAAGCCTAGACAGTTTGAGACATTATTCCCATAGGGTCAAGACAGTTTAATGACTGTTGTATTGAATGCCGATGCAATATCTGTGTTTAATCAACACTCTGAAGGTCCACAGATTACTGAACGCCCTTAGATGTTCTTCGGTAACTACTACTAGTCTTCTAGGGAACGATCAAAGCGTAGACAGTTTGAGACGTTACTCCCAGGGAGAATGGTCTGCATGGTGCCTGTTCTATTGAATCCCGATGCAATTTCTGTGTTTCATCAACACTCTAAAAGTCCACAGATTACAGAATTACTCCAGATGTGCTTCGGAAGCTACTAGTGGTCTTCCTGTGAACGATCAAAGCGTAGACAGTTTAAGTCATTACTCCCATGGAGAAAACTCCTCAAGGTGCTTATTGTATTCAATGCCGATGCAATTTTTGTGTTTCATCATCTCTCTGTAGGTCCACAGATTACAGAATGCATCCAGATGTGCTTCGGAAACTACTACTAGTCTTCCAGTGTACGATCAAAGCCTAGACAGTTTAAGACATTACTCCCACGGAGGAAAGTCCGCATGGTGCTAATTGTGTTCAATGCCGATTCAATTTCTGTGTTTCATCAACACTCTGAAGGTCCACAGATTGCAGAATGCTTCCAGATGCTCTTCGGAAACTACTACTAGTCTTCCAGTGTACGATCAAAGCGTAGACAGTTTAAGACATTACTCCCATGGAGAAAAGTCTGCATGGTGCTTATTGTGTTCTATGCCGATGATATTTTTGTGTTTCATCAACACTCTGAAGGTTCACAGATTACAGAATGCATCCAGATGTGCTTCGGAAACTACTACTAGTCCTCAAGGAATGATCAAAGTGTAGACAGTTTAAGACATTAATCCCATGGAGAAAAGTCCGAATGGTGCTTATTGTGATCAATAACGATGCAATTTCTGTGTTTCATCAACACTCTGAAGGTCCACAGATTGCACAATGCATCCAGATGTGCTTCAGAAACTTCTACTAGTCTTTCAGTGTACGATCAAAGCGTAGACAGTTAAAGACATTACTCCCATGGAGAAAAGTTCGCATGGTGCTTATTGTGTTCAATGCCGATGCAATTTTTGTGTTTCATCAACACTCAGTAGGTCCACAGACTACAGAATGCTTCCAGATGTGCTTTGGAAACTACTACTAGTCTACCAGTGTACGATCAAATCGTAGACAGTTTAAGACATTACTCCCATACAGAAAGTTCCGCATGGAGCTTATTGTGTTCAATGCCGATTCAATTTCTGTGTTTCATCAACACTCTGAAGTTTCACAGATTATAGAACGCATCCTGATGTGCTTCGGAAACTACTACCAGTCATCCAGGGAACGATTAAAGCGTAGACAGTTTAAGACAATTCTCTCATGTAGAAAAGTCCGTATGGTGCTTATTGTGTTCAATGCCGATGCAATTTCTGTGTTTCATCAACACTCTGAAGGTCCACAGATTATTGAATGCATCCAGATGTGCTTCGGAAACTAATACTAGTTTTCCAGGGAACGATCAAAGCGTAGACAGTTTAAGACATTACTACCATGGAGAAAAGTCCGCATGGTGACTGTTATATTCTATCCTGATGCAATTTCTGTGTTTAATCAACACTGTGAGGGTACATAGATTACAGAATGCCTCCAGATGTGCTTCGGAAACAACTAGTTGTCTTCCACTATTCGATCAAACCGTAGGCACTTTAAGATTTTACTCCCATGGAGAAAAGTCTGCATTTTGCTTATTGTAATCAATGCCGATGCAATTGTTGTGTTCCATCAACACTCTGAAGGTCCACAGATTTCGGAATGCTTACAGATGTGCTTCGGAAACTACAACTGGTCTTCCAGGGAACGATCAAAGCCTAGACAGTTTTAGGCATTACTCCCATTGAGAAAAGTCCGCGTGGTGACAGTTATATTCTATCCCGATGCAATTTCATTGATTCATCAAAACTCTGAAGGTCCACAAATTACAGAATGCCTCTAGATGTGCTTCGGAAACTACTACTGGCCTCTCAGGAAGCGATCAATCCGTAGCAGGTTTGAGACATTACTCCCATAGAGAAATCACAATCTTGAATCTTGTATTCAATACCCTTGCAATTACAGTGTTTCATCAACACTCTGAAACTCCGCGGATTGCAGAATGCCTCCAGATGTGCTTCAGAAACTGCTACTGGTCTTCTGAAATCGATTAAAGCCTAGACAGTTTGAGACATTATTCCCATGGAGTCAAGACAGTTTGGTGACTGTTGTATTGAATGCCGATGCAATATCTGTGTTTAATCAACACTCTGAAGGTCCACAGATTACAGAATGCCCTCAGATGTGCTTCGGTAACTACTAATAGTCTTCTAGGGAATGATCAAAGCGTAGACAGTTTGGGACATTACTCCCAGGGAGAAAAGTCTGCATGGTGCCTGTTCTATTCAATCCCGATGCAATTTCTGTGTTTCATCAACACTCGGAAGGTCCACAGATTACAGAATGACTCCAGATGTGCTTCGGAAGCTACTAGTGGTCATCCTGTGAACGATCAAAGCGTAGACAGTTTAAGTCATTACTCCCATGGAGAAAAGTCCTCAAGGTGCTTATTGTATTCAATGCCAATGCAATTTTTGTGATTCATCAACACTTTGAAGGTCCACAGATTACGAAATGCCTCCAGATGTGCTTCGAAAACTACTACTCGTCTTCCAGGGAACGATCAAAACGAAGACAGTATGAGACATTACTCCCATGGAGAAAAGTCCGCATGGTGACTGTTGTATCCAATCCGGATGCAATTTCTGTGTTTCATCGATACTCTGAAGGTCCACAGATTACAGAATGCCTACTTCGTAAGCTACCAGTGGTCTTCCAGGGATCGATCAAAGCGTAGACAGTTTAAGACATTACTTCCATGGAGAAATTCCTCATGGTGCTTGTTGTGTTCAATGGCGATGCAATTTCTGTGTTTCATCAACACTCTGAAAGTCCACAGATTACAGAATCCCTCCAGATGTGCTTCGGAAACTACTCCTAGTCTTCCTGTGTACGATCAAAGCGTAGACAGTTTAAGACATTACTCCCATGGAGAAAAGTCCGCATGGTGCTTATTGTGTTCAATGCCGATACAATTTCTGTGTTTCATCAACACTCTGAAGGTATAAGGATTACAGAATGCCTCCAGATGTGCTTCGGAAACTACTGCTAGTCTTCAAGTGAACTATCACAGCTTAGACAGTTTAAGACATTACTCTCATGGACAAAGGTCCGCATGGTGCTAATTGTGTTCAATGCCGATTCAATTTCTGTGTTTCATCAACACTCTGAAGGTCCACAGATTGCAGAATGCTTCCAGATGCTCTTCGGAAACTACTACTAGTCTTCCAGTGTACGATCAAAGCGTAGACAGTTTAAGACATTACTCCCATGGAGAAAAGTCTGCATGGTGCTTATTGTATTCAATGCCGATTCAATTTCTGTGTTTCATCAACACTCTGAAGGTCCACAGATTGCAGAATGCTTCCAGATGCTCTTCGGAAACTACTACTAGTCTTCCAGTGTACGATCAAAGCGTAGACAGTTTAAGACATTACTCCCATGGAGAAAAGTCTGCATGGTGCTTATTGTGTTCAATGCCGATGATATTTTTGTGTTTCATCAACACTCTGAAGGTTCACAGATTACAGAATGCATCCAGATGTGCTTCGGAAACTACTACTAGTCCTCAAGGAATGATCAAAGTGTAGACAGTTTAAGACATTAATCCCATGGAGAAAAGTCCGAATGGTGCTTATTGTGATCAATGACGATGCAATTTCTGTGTTTCATCAACACTCTGAAGGTCCACAGATTACACAATGCATCCAGATGTGCTTCAGAAACTTCTACTAGTCTTTCAGTGTACGATCAAAGCGTAGACAGTGTAAGACATTACTCCCATGGAGAAAAGTTCGCATGGTGCTTATTGTGTTCAATGCCGATGCAATTTTTGTGTTTCATCAACACTCAGAAGGTCCACAGACTACAGAATGCTTCTAGATGTGCTTTGGAAACTACTACTAGTCTACCAGTGTACGATCAAAGCGTAGACAATTTAAGACATTACTCGCACAGAGAAAGTTCCGCATGGAGCTTATTGTGTTCAATGCCGATTCAATTTCTGTGTTTCATCAACACTCTGAAGTTTCACAGATTATAGAACGCATCCTGAGGTGCTTCGGAAACTACTACCAGTCATCCAGGGAACGATTAAAGCGTACACAGTTTAAGACAATTCTCTCATGTATAAAAGTCCGTATGGTGCTTATTGTGTTCAATGCCGATGCAATTTCTGAGTTTCATCAACACTCTGAAGGTCCACAGATTATAGAATGCATCCAGATGTGCTTTGGAAACTAATACTAGTGTTCCAGGGAACGATCAAAGCGTAGACAGTTTAAGACATTACTCCCATGAAGAAAAGTCGGCATGGTGCTTGTTGTGTTCAATGCCGATGCAATTTTTGTGTTTCATTAACACTCTGAAGGTCCACAGATTACAGAATGCATCCAGATGTGCTTCGGAAACTATTACTAGTCTTCCAGTGTACGATCAAAGCGTAGACAGTTTAAGACTTTACTCCCATGGAGAAAAGTCCGCATGGTGCTTATTGTGTTCAATGCTGATTCAATTTTTGTATTTCATCAACACTCTGATGGTCCACAGATTACAGAATGCATCCAGATGTACTTCGGAAACTACTACTAGTCTTCCAGGGAACGATCAAAACGTAGACAGTTTAAGACATTACTCCAATGGAGAAAAGTCTGCATGGTGCTTATTGTATTCAATGCCAATGCAATTTTTGTGTTCGATCAACACTCTGAAGGTCCACAGACTACGGAATGCCTACAGATGTGCTTCGGAAACTACAACTGGTCTTCCAGGGAACGATCAAAACGAAGACAGTATGAGACATTACTCCCAAGGAGAAAAGTCCTCAAGGTGCTTATTGTATTCAATGCCGATGCAATTTTTGTGACTCATCAACACTCTGAAGGTTCACAGATTACGGAATGCCTCCAGATGTGCTTCGGAAACTACTACTGGTCTTCCAGGGAACGATCAAAGCGTAGACAGTTTTAGGCATTACTCCCATTGAGAAAAGTCCGCAAGGTGACAGTTATATTCTATCCCGATGCAATTTCAATGATTCATCAACACTCTGTAGGTCCACAAATTACAGAATGCATCTAGATGTGCATCAAAAACTACTAGAAAAAATCACACGGCAAATCTTGTATTCAATACCGATGCAATTACAGTGTTTCATCAACACTCTGAAAGTCCGCGGATTGCAGAATGCCTCCAGATGTGCTTCATAAACTACTACTGGTCTTCTGGAATCGATTAAAGCCTAGACAGTTTGAGACATTATTCCCATGGAGTCAAGACAGTTTGGTGACTGTTGTATTGAATGCCGATGCAATATCTGTGTTTAATCAACACTCTGAAGGTCCACAGTTTACAGAACGCCCTTAGATGTTCTTCGGTAACTACTACTAGTCTTCTAGGGAACGATCAAAGCGTAGACTGTTTGAGACGTTACTCCCAGGGAGAATGGTCTGCATGGTGCCTTTTCTATTCAATCCCGATGCAATTTCTGTGTTTCATCAACACTCTGAAGGTCCACAGATTACAGAATTACTCCAGATGTGCTTCGGAAGCTACTAGTGGTCTTCCTGTGAACGATCAAAGCGTAGACATTTTAAGACATTACTCCCATGGAGAAAAGTCCGCATGGTGCTTATTGTGTTCAATGCCGATGCAATTTTTGTGTTTCATCAACACTCTGAAGGTTGACAGATTACAGAATGCATCCAGATCTGCTTCGGAAACTACTACAAGTCTTCCGGGGAACGATCAAAGCGTAGACAGTTTAAGACATTACTCTCATGGAGAAAAGTCACCATAGTGCTTATTGTGTTCAATGCCGATGCAATTTTTGTGTTTTATCAACACTCTGAAGCTCCACAGATTACAGAATGCATTCAGATGTGCTTCGGAAACTACTACAAGTCTTCCAGTGTACGATCAAAGCGTAGACAGTTTAAGACATTACTCCCATGGAGAAAATTCCGCATCGTGCTTATTGTGTTCAACGCCGATGCAATTTTTGTGTTTCATCAACACTCTGAAGGTCCACAGATTACAGAATGCCTCCAGATGTGCTTCGGAAACTACTACTAGTCTTCCAGGGAACGATCAAAGCGTAAACTGTTTAAGACATTACTAACATGGGGAAAAGTCCGCATGGTGCTTATTGTGTTAAATGCCAATGCAATTTTTGGGTTTCATCAACAGTCTGAAGGTAAACAGATTACAGAATGCATCCAGATGTGCATCGGAAACTACTACTAGTCTTCCAGGGGACGATCAAAGCGTAGACAGTTTAAGACATTACTCCCATGGAGAAGAGTCCGCATGGTGCTTATTGTGTTGAATGGCGATGCAATTTCTGTGTTTCATCAACAGTCTGAAAGTCCACAGATTACAGAATCCCTCCAGATGTGCTTCGGAAACTACTACTAGTCTTCCAGTGTACGATCAAAGAGTAGACAGTTTAAGACATTACTCCCATGGAGAAAAGTCCGCATGGAGCTTATTTTGTTCAACACTCAGAAGGTCCGCAGATTACAGAATGCATCCAGATGTGCTTTGGAAACTACTATTAGTCTTCCAGAGAACGATCAAAGCGTAGACAGTTAAAGTCATTACTACCATGGAGAAATGTCAGCATGGTGACTGTTATATTCTATCCCGATGCAATTTCTGTGTTTCATCAACACTGTGAGGGTACATAGATTACAGAATGCCTCCAGATGTGCTTCGGAAACAACTAGTTGTCTTCCACTATTCGATCAAACCGTAGACAGTTTGAGACTCTACTCCCATGGAGAAAAGTCCGCATTTTGCTTATTGTATTCAACGCCGATGCAATTTTTGTGTTCCATCAACACTCTGAAGGTCCACAGATTACGGAATGCCTACAGAGGTGCTTCGGAAACTACAACTGGTCTTCCAGGGAACGATCAAAGCGTAGACAGTTTTAGGCATTACTCCCATTGAGAAAAGTCCGCATGGTGACAGTTATATTCTATCTCGATGCAAATTCAATGATTCATCAACACTCTGAAGGTCCACTAATTACAGAATGCCTCTAGATGTGCTTTGGAAACTACTACTGGCCTTTCAGGAAGCGATCAAACCGTAGAAGGTTTGAGACATTACTCCCATAGAAAAAATCACATGGTGAATCTTGTATTGAATACCGATGCAATTACAGTGTTTCATCAACACTCTGAAGATCCGCGGATTGTAGAATGCCTCCAGATGTGCTTCAGAAACTACTACTGGTCTTCTGGAATCGATTTAGCCTAGACAGTTTGAGACATTATTACCATGGAGAAAAGACAGTTTGGTGACTGTTGTATTGAATGCCGATGCATTATCTGTGTTTAATCAACACTCTGAAGGTCCACAGATTACAGAATGCCCTCAGATGTGCTTCGGTATCTACTACTAGTTTTCTAGGGAACGATCAAAGCGTAGACAGTTTGAGACATCACTCCCAGGGAGAAAAGTCTGCATGGTGCCTGTTTTATTCAATCCCGATGCAATTTCTGTGTTTCATCAACACTCGGAAGGTCCACAGATTACAGAATAACTCCAGATGTGCTTCGGAAGCTACTAGTGGTCTTCCTGTGTACGATCAAAGCGTAGACATTTTAAGACATTACTCCCATGGAGAAAAGTCCGCATGGTGCTTATTGTGTTCAATGCCGATGCAATTTTTGTGTTTCATCAACACTCTGAAGGTTGACAGATTACAGAATGCATCCAGATCTGCTTCGGAAACTACTACAAGTCTTCCGGGGAACGATCAAAGCGTAGACAGTTTAAGACATTACTCTCATGGAGAAAAGTCATCATAGTGCTTATTGTGTTCAATGCCGATGCAATTTTTGTGTTTTATCAACACTCTGAAGCTCCACAGATTACAGAATGCATTCAGATGTGCTTCGGAAACTACTACAAGTCTTCCAGTGTACGATCAAAGCGTAGACAGTTTAAGACATTACTCCCATGGAGAAAATTCCGCATCGTGCTTATTGTGTTCAACGCCGATGCAATGTTTGTGTTTCATCAACACTCTGAAGGTCCACAGGTTACAGAATGCATCCAGATTTGCTTCGGAAACAACTACAAGTCTACCAGTGTACGATCAAAGCGTAGACAGTTTAAGACATTACTAACATGGAGATAATTCGGCATGGTGCTTATGGAGTTCAATGTCGATGCAATTTTTGTGTTTCATCAACACTTTGAAGGTCCACAGATTACAGAATGCCTCCAGATGTGCTTCGGAAACTACTACTAGTCTTCCAGGGAACGATCAAAGCGTAAACTGTTTAAGACATTACTAACATGGGGAAAAGTCCGCATGGTGCTTATTGTGTTAAATGCCAATGCAATTTTTGGGTTTCATCAACAGTCTGAAGGTAAACAGATTACAGAATGCATCCAGATGTGCATCGGAAACTACTACTAGTCTTCCAGGGGACGATCAAAGCGTAGACAGTTTAAGACATTACTCCCATGGAGAAGAGTCCGCATGGTGCTTATTGTGTTCAATGGCGATGCAATTTCTGTGTTTCATCAACACTCTGAAAGTCCACAGATTACAGAATCCCTCCAGATGTGCTTCGGAAACTACTACTAGTCTTCCAGTGTACGATCAAAGCGTAGACAGTTTAAGACATTACTCCCATGGAGAAAAGTCCGCATGGAGCTTATTTTGTTCAACACTAAGAAGGTCCGCAGATTACAGAATGCATCCAGATGTGCTTTGGAAACTACTATTAGTCTTCCAGAGAACGATCAAAGCGTAGACAGTTAAAGTCATTACTACCATGGAGAAATGTCAGCATGGTGACTGTTATATTCTATCCCGATGCAATTTCTGTGTTTCATCAACACTGTGAGGGTACATAGATTACAGAATGCCTCCAGATGTGCTTCGGAAACAACTAGTTGTCTTCCACTATTCGATCAAACCGTAGACAGTTTGAGACTTTACTCCCATGGAGAAAAGTCCGCATTTTGCTTATTGTATTCAACGCCGATGCAATTTTTGTGTTCCATCAACACTCTGAAGGTCCACAGATTACGGAATGCCTACAGATGTGCTTCGGAAACTACAACTGGTCTTCCAGGGAACGATCAAAGCGTAGACAGTTTTAGTCATTACTCCCATTGAGAAAAGTCCGCATGGTGACAGTTATATTCTATCTCGATGCAAATTCAATGATTCATCAACACTCTGAAGGTCCACTAATTACAGAATGCCTCTAGATGTGCTTTGGAAACTACTACTGGCCTTTCAGGAAGCGATCAAACCGTAGAAGGTTTGAGACATTACTCCCATAGAAAAAATCACATGGTGAATCTTGTATTGAATACCGATGCAATTACAGTGTTTCATCAACACTCTGAAGATCCGCGGATTGCAGAATGCCTCCAGATGTGCTTCAGAAACTACTACTGGTCTTCTGGAATCGATTTAGCCTAGACAGTTTGAGACATTATTACCATGGAGAAAAGACAGTTTGGTGACTGTTGTATTGAATGCCGATGCATTATCTGTGTTTAATCAACACTCTGAAGGTCCACAGATTACAGAATGCCCTCAGATGTGCTTCGGTATCTACTACTAGTTTTCTAGGGAACGATCAAAGCGTAGACAGTTTGAGACATCACTCCCAGGGAGAAAAGTCTGCATGGTGCCTGTTTTATTCAATCCCGATGCAATTTCTGTGTTTCATCAACACTCGGAAGGTCCACAGATTACAGAATAACTCCAGATGTGCTTCGGAAGCTACTAGTGGTCTTCCTGTGAATGATCAAAGCGTAGACAGTTTAAGTCATTACTCCCATGGAGAAAAGTCCTCAAGGTGCTTATTGTATTCAATGCCGATGCAAATTTTGTGATTCATCAACACTCTGAAGGTCCACAGATTACGGAATGCTTCCAGATGTGCTTCGAAAACTACTACTCGTCTTCCAGGGAACGATCAAAGAGTAGACAGTTAAGACATTACTACCACGGAGAAAAGTCCGCATGGTGGTTATTGTGTTCAATGCCGATGCAATTTTTGTGTTTCGTCAACACTCTGAATGTCCACAGATTACAGAATTCCTCCAGATATGCTTCGGAAACTACTACTAGTCTTCCAGTGTTCGATCAAAGCGTAGACAGTTTAAGACCTCACTCCTGTAGAGAAAAGTCCGCATGGTGCTTATTTTGTTCAATGCCGATGCAATTTTTGTGTTTCATCATCGCTCTGAAGGTCGACAGATTACAGGATGCCTACAGATGGCCCCTCCCCCCATGAACCATGGACCTTGCCGTTGGTGGTGAGGCTTGCGTGCCTCAGCGATACTGATGGCCATACCGTAGGTGCAACCACAACCGAGGGGTATCTGTTGAGAGGCCAGACAAACGTGTGGTTCCTGAAGAGGGGCAGCAGCCTTTTCAGTATTTGCAGGGGCAACAGTCTGGATGTTTGATTGATCTGGCCTTGCAACATTAACCAAAACGGCCTTGCTGTGCTGATCTGCGAACGGCTGATAGCAAGGGGAAACTACAGCCGTAATTTTTCCCGAGGACATGCAGCTTTACTGTATGATTAAATTATGATGGCATGCTCTTGGGTAAAATATTCCGGAGGTAAAATAGTCCCCCATTCGAATCTCCGGGCGGGGACTACTCAGGAGGATGTCGTTATCAGGAGAAAGAAAACTGGCGTTCTACGGATCGGAGCGTGGAATGTCAGATCCCTTAATCGGGCAGGTAGGTTAGAAAATTTAAAAAGGGAAATGGATAGGTTAAAGTTAGATATAGTGGGAATTAGTGAAGTTCGGTGGCAGGAGGAACAAGACTTCTGGTCAGGTGACTACAGGGTTATAAACACAAAATCAAATAGGGGTAATGCAGGAGTAGGTTTAATAATGAATAGGAAAATAGGAATGCGGGTAAGCTACTACAAACAGCATAGTGAACGCATTATTGTGGCCAAGATAGATACGAAGCCCACACCTACTACAGTAGTACAAGTTTATATGCCAACTAGCTCTGCAGATGATGAAGAAATTGAAGAAATGTACGATGAAATAAAAGAAATTATTCAGATAGTGAAGGGAGACGAAAATTTAATAGTAATGGGTGACTGGAATTCGAGTGTAGGCAAAGGGAGAGAAGGAAACATAGTAGGTGAATATGGATTGGGGCTAAGAAATGAAAGAGGAAGCCGCCTAGTAGAATTTTGCACAGAGCACAACTTAATCATAGCTAACACTTGGTTTAAAAATCATGAAAGAAGGTTGTATATGTGGAAGAACCCTGGAGATACTAAAAGGTATCAAATAGATTATATAATGGTAAGACAGAGATTTAGGAACCAGGTTTTAAGTTGTAAGACATTTCCAGGGGCAGATGTGGACTCTGACCACAATCTATTGGTTATGACCTGTAGATTAAAACTGAAGAAACTTCAAAAATGTGAGAAATTAAGGAGTTGGGACCTGGATAAACTGAAAGAACCAGAGGTTGTACAGAGTTTCAGAGAGAGCATAAGGGAACAATTGACAGGAATAGGGGAAAGAAATACAGTAGAAGAAGAAAGGGTAGCTCTGAGGGATGTAGTAGTGAAGGCAGCAGAGGATAAAGTAGGTAAAAAGACGAGGGCTGCTAGAAATCGTTGGGTAACAGAAGAGATATTGAATTTAATTGATGAAAGGAGAAAATATAAAAATACAGTAAATGAAGCAGGCAAAAAGGAATACAAACGTCTCAAAAATGAGATCGACAGGAAGTGCAAAATGGCTAAACAGGGATGGCTAGGGGACAAATGTAAGGATGTAGAAGCTTATCTCACTAGGGGTAAGATAGATACTGCCTACAGGAAAATTAAAGAGACCTTTGGAGAGAAGAGAACGACGTGTATGAATATCAAGAGCTCAGATGGCAGCCCAGTTCTAAGCAAAGAAGGGAAGGCAGAAAGGTGGAAGGAGTATATAGAAGGTTTATACAAGGGCGATGTACTTGAGGACAATATTATGGAAATAGAAGAGGATGTACATGAAGACGAAATTAGAGATACGATACAGCGTGAAGAGTTTGAAAGAGCACTGAAAGACCTGAGTCGAAACAAGGCCCCCGGAATAGACAACATTCCATTAGAACTACTGACGGCCTTGGGAGAGCCAGTCATGACAAAACTCTACCAGCTGGTGAGCAAGATGTATGAGACAGGCGAAATACCCTCAGACTTCAAGAAGAATATAATAATTCCAATCCCAAAGAAAGCAGGTGCTGACAGATGTGAAAATTACCGAACTATCAGTTTAATAAGCCACGGCTGCAAAATACTAACGCGAATTCTTTACAGACGAATGGAAAAACTGGTAGATGCAGACCTCGGGGAGGATCAGTTTGGATTCCGTCGAAATGTTGGAACACGTGAGGCAATACTGACCTTACGACTTATCTTAGAAGAAAGATTAAGAAAAGGCAAACCTACGTTTCGAGCATTTGTAGACTTAGAGAAAGCTTTTGACAATGTTGACTGGAATACTCTTTTTCAAATTCTAAAGGTGGCAGGGGTAAAATACAGGGAGCGAAAGGCTATTTATAATTTTTACAGAAACCAGATGGCAGTAATAAGAGTCGAGGGGCATGAAAGGGAAGCAGTGGTTGGGAAAGGAGTGAGACAGGGTTGTAGCCTCTCCCCGATGTTATTCAATCTGTATATTGAGCAAGCAGTAAAGGAAACAAAAGAAAAATTTGGAGTAGGTATTAAAATTCATGGAGACGAAGTAAAAACTTTGAGGTTCGCCGATGACATTGTAATTCTGTCAAAGACGGCAAAGGACTTGGAAGAGCAGTTGAACGGAATGGACAGTGTCTTGAAAGGAGGATATAAGATGAACATTAACAAAAGCAAAACGAGGATAATGGAATGTAGTCAAATTAAATCGGGTGATGCTGAGGGAATTAGATTAGGAAATGAGACACTTAAAGTAGTAAAGGAGTTTTGCTATTTAGGAAGTAAAATAACTGATGATGGTCGAAGTAGAGAGGATATAAAATGTAGACTGGCAATGGCAAGGAAAGCGTTTCTGAAGAAGAGAAATTTGTTAACATCGAATATAGATTTATGTATCAGGAAGTCGTTTCTGAAAGTATTTGTTTGGAGTATAGCCATGTATGGAAGTGAAACATGGACGATTACTAGTTTGGACAAGAAGAGAATAGAAGCTTTCGAAATGTGGTGCTACAGAAGAATACTGAAGATAAGGTGGATAGATCACGTAACTAATGAGGAGGTATTGAATAGGATTGGGGAGAAGAGAAGTTTGTGGCACAACTTGACTAGAAGAAGGAATCGGTTTATAGGACATGTTTTGAGGCATCAAGGGATCACAAATATAACATTGAAGGGCAGCGTGGAGGGTAAAAATCGTAGAGGGAGACCGAGAGATGAGTACACTAAGCAGATTCAGAAGGATGTAGGTTGCAGTAGGTACTGGGAGATGAAGCAGCTTGCACAAGATAGAGTAGCATGGAGAGCTGCATCAAACCAGTCTCAGGACTGAAGACAACAACAACAACAATACAGATGTCCTTCGAAAACTACTACTAGTCTTCCAGTGTACGATCAAAGCGTAGACAGTTTAAGACATTACTCCCACGGAGAAAAGTCCGCATGGTGCTTATTGTGTTCAATGCCGATGCAATTTTTGTGTTTCGTCAACACTCTGAATGTCAACAGAATACAGAATGCCTCCAGATGTGCTTCGGAAACTACTACTAGTCTTTCAGTGTACGATCAAAGCGTAGACAGTTTAAGACCTTACTCCCATGGAGAAAAGTCCGCATGGTGATTATTTTCTTCAATGCCGATGCAATTTTTGTGTTTCATCAACGCTCTGAAGGTCCACAGATTACAGGATGCCTACAGATGTCTTTCGGAAACTACTACTAGTCTTCCAGGGAACGATCAAGGCGTAGACAGTTTAAGACATTACTCCCATGGAGAAAAGTCCGCATGGTGCTTATTGTGTTCAATGCCGATGCAATTTTTGTGTTTCATCAACACTCTGAAGGTCCACAGATTACAGAATGCATCCAGATATGCTTCGGAAACTACTACTAGTCTTCCAGGGTACGATCAAAGCGTAGACAGTTTAAGACATTACTCCCATGGAGAAAAGTCCGCATGGTGCTTATTGTGTTCAATGCCGATGCAATTTTTGTGTTTCATCAACACTCTGAAGGTCCACAGATTACAAAATGCATCCAGATATGCTTCAGAAACTACAACTAGTCTTCCAGGGAACGATCAAAGCGTAGACAGTTTAAGCCATTACTCCCATGGAGATAATTCGGCATGGTGCTTATTGAGTTCAATGCCGATGCAATTTTTGGGTTTCATCTACACTCCGAAGGTAAACTGATTACAGAATGCATCCACATGTGCTTCGGAAACTAATACTAGTCTTCCAGGGAACGATCAAAGCGTAGACAGTTTAAGACATTACTCCCATGGGGAAAACTCCGCATGATGCATATTGTGTTCAATGGCGATGCAATTTCAGTGTTTCATCAAAACTCTGAAGGTCCAAAGATTACAGAATCCCACCAGATGTGCTTCGGAAACTACTCCTAGTCTTCTAGTGTACGATCAAAGCGTAGACAGTTTAAGACATTCCTCCCATGGAAAAAAGTCGGCATGGAGCTTATTGTGTTCAATGCTGATGCAATTTCAGTGTTTCATCAACACTCTGAAGTTCCACAGATTACAGAATGCATCCAGATATGCTTCGGAAACTACTACTAGTCTTCCAGGGAACGAACAAAGCGTAGACAGTTTAAAACATTACTCCCAAGGAGAAAAGTCCTCATGGTGCTTATTGTGGTCAATGACGATGCAATTTTTGTCTTTCATCAACACTCTGATGGTCCACAGATTACAGAATGCATCCAGATGTACTTCGGAAACTACTACTAGTCTTCCAGGGAACGATCAAAACGTAGACAGTTTAAGACCTTACTCCCATGGAGAAAAGTCCGCATGGTGATTATTTTGTTCAATGCCGATGCAATTTTTGTGTTTCATCAACGCTCTGATGGTCCACAGATTACAGGATGCCTACAGATGTCTTTCGGAAACTAATACTAGTCTTCCAGGGAACGATCAAGGCGTAGACAGTTTAAGACATTACTCCCATGGAGAAAAGTCCGCATGGTGCTTATTGTGTTCAATGCCGATGCAATTTTTGTGTTTCGTCAACACTCTGAATGTCAACAGAATACAGAATGCCTCCAGATGTGCTTCGGAAACTACTACTAGTCTTTCAGTGTACGATCAAAGCGTAGACAGTTTAAGACCTTACTCCCATGGAGAAAAGTCCGCATGGTGATTATTTTGTTCAATGCCGATGCAATTTTTGTGTTTCATCAACGCTCTGAAGGTCCACAGATTACAGGATGCCTACAGATGTCTTTCGGAAACTACTACTAGTCTTCCAGGGAACGATCAAGGCGTAGACAGTTTAAGACATTACTCCCATGGAGAAAAGTCCGCATGGTGCTTATTGTGTTCAATGCCGATGCAATTTTTGTGTTTCATCAACACTCTGAAGGTCCACAGATTACACAATGCATCCAGATATGCTTCGGAAACTACTACTAGTCTTCCAGGGAACTATCAAAGCGTACACAGTTTAAGACATTACTCCCATGGAGAAAAGTCCGCATGGTGCTTATTGTGTTCATGCCGATGCAATTTCTGTGTTTCATCAACACTCTGAAGGTATACAGATTACAGAATGCCTCCAGATGTGCTTCGGAAACTACTACTAGTCTTCCAGGGAACGATCAAAGCGTAGACAATTTAAGACATTACTCCCATGGAGAAAAGTCCGCATGGTGCTTGTTGTGTTCAATGCCGATGCAATTTCTGTGTTTCATCAACACTCTGAAGGAATACAGATTACAGAATGCCTCCAGATGTGCTTCGGAAACTACTACTAGTCATCCAGGGAACGATCAAAGCGTAGACAGTTGAAGACTGTTCTCCCATGTAGAAAAGTCCGTATGGCGCTTATTGTGTTCAATGCCGATGCAATTTCTGTGTTTCATCAACACTCTGAAGGTCCACAGATTACAGAATGCCCCCAGATGTGCTTCGGAAACTACTACTAGTCTTCCAGGGAACGATCAAAGCGTAGACAATTTAAGACATTACTCCCATGGAGAAAAGTCCGCATGGTGCTTATTGTGTTCAATGCCGATGCAATTTTTGTGTTTCATGAACACTCTATAGGTCCACAGATTACAGAATGCATCCAGATGTGCTTCGGAAACTACTACTAGTCTTCAAGTGAAGGATCAAAGCGTAGACAGTTTAAGACATTACTCTCATGGAGAAAAGTCCGCATGGTGCTTATTGTGTTCAATGCCGATTCATTTTCTGTTTTTCATCAACACTCTGAAGTTCCACAGATTACAGAATGCATCCAGATGTTCTTCGGAAACTACTACTAGTCTTCCAGGGAACGATCAAAGCGTAGACACTTTAAGACATTACTCCCATTGAGAAAAGTTCGCATGGCGCTTATTGTGTTCAATGCCGATGCAATTTTTGTGTTTCATCAACACTCTGAAGGTCCACAGATTTCAGAATGCATCCAGATATGCTTCGGAAACTACTACAAGTCTTCCAGGGAACGACCAAAGCGTAGACAGTTTAAAACATTACTCCCATGGAGAAAAGTCCTCATGGTGCTTATTGTGGTCAATGCCGATGCAATTTTTGTCTTTCATCAACGCTCTGATGGTCCACAGATTACAGAATGCATCAAGATGTACTTCGGAAACTACTACTAGTCTTCCAGGGAACGATCAAAACGTAGACAGTTTAAGACATTACTCCCATGGAGAAAAGTCCGCATGGCGCTTATAGTGTTCAATGCCGATTCAATTTCTTTGTTTC
The DNA here is from genome assembly GCF_023897955.1 of Schistocerca gregaria. Taxonomy (NCBI): domain Eukaryota; kingdom Metazoa; phylum Arthropoda; class Insecta; order Orthoptera; family Acrididae; genus Schistocerca; species Schistocerca gregaria. Next base: position 49,277,407 of record NC_064928.1, on the reverse strand, counting down.
ATCAACACTCTGAAGGTTCACAGATTATAGAATGCATCCAGATGTGCTTCGGAAACTACTACTAGTCATCCAGGGAACGATCAAAGCGTAGACAGTTTAAGACTGTTCTCCCATGTAGAAAAGTCCGTATGGTGCTTATTGTGTTCAATGCCGATGCAATTTCTGTGTTTCATCAACACTCTGAAGGTCCACAGATTACAGAATGCCTCCAGATGTGCTTCGGAAACTACTACTAGTCTTCCAGGGAACGATCAAAGCGTAGACAGTTTAAGACATTACTCCCATGGAGAAAAGTCCGCATGGTGCTTATTGTGTTCAATGCCGATGCAATTTTTGTGTATCATCAACACTCTGAATGTCCACAGATTACAGAGTGCATCCAGATGTGCTTCGGAAACTACTACTAGTCATCCAGTGTACGATCAAAGCGTAGACAGTTTAAGACATTACTCCCATGGAGAAAAGACCGCATGGTGCTTATTGTGTTCAATGCCGATGCAATTTTTGTGTTTTATCAGAACTCTGAAGGTCCACAGATTACAGAATGCATCCAGATGTGCTTCGGAAACTACTACTAGCCTTCCAGTGTACGATCAAAGCGTAGACAGTTTAAGACATTACTCCCATGGAGAAAAGTTCACATGGTGCTTATTGTGTTCAGTGCAGAAACAATTTTTGTGTTTCATCAACACTCTGAAGGTCCAAAGGTTACAGAATGCTTCCAAATGTGCTTCGGAAACTACTACTAGTCTTGCAGTGTACGGACAAATCGTAGACAGTTTAAGACACTACTCCCATAGAGAAAATTTCGTATGGTGCTTATTGTGTTCAATGCCGATGCAATTTTTATGTTTCATCAACACTCTGAAGGTCCACAGATTGCAGAATGCATCCAGATGTGCTTCGGAAACTACTACTAGTCTTCCAGTGTACGATCAAAGCGTGGACAGTTTTAGACATAACTCCCAAGGAAAAAAGTCCGCATGGTGCTTATTGTGTTCTATGCCGATGCAATTTTTGTGTTTCATCAACACTCTGAAGGTTCACAGATTACAGAATGCCTCCAGATGTGCTTCGGAAACTACTACTAGTCTTCCAGGGAACGATCGTAGCGTAGACAGTTTAAGACATTACTCTCATGGAGAAAAGTCCGCATGGTGCTTATTGTGTTCAATGCCGATTCAAGTTCTGTGTTTCATCAACACTCTGAAGGTAAGCAGATTACAGAATGCCTCCAGATGTGCTTCGGAAACTACTACTAGTCTTCCAGTGTACGATCAAAGCGTAGACAGTTTAAGACATTACTCGCATGGAGAAAAGTCCGCATGGTGCTTATTGTGTTCAATGCCGATGCAATTTTTGTGTTTCATGAACACTCTGTAGGTCCACAGATTACAGAATGCATCCAGATGTGCTTCGGAAACTACTACTAGTCTTCAAGTGAAGGATCAAAGCGTAGACAGTTTAAGACATTACTCTCATGGAGAAAAGTCCGCATGGTGCTTATTGTGTTCAATGCCGATTCAATTTCTGTTTTTCATCAACACTCTGAAGTTCCACAGATTACAGAATGCATCCAGATGTTCTTGGGAAACTACTACTAGTCTTCCAGGGAACGATCAAAGCGTAGACAGTTTAAGACATTACTCTCATGGAGAAAAGTCGGCATGGTGCTTATTGTGTTCAATGCCGATGCAATTTTTGTGTTTCATCAACACTCTGAAGGTCCACAGATTGCAGAATGCATCCAGATGTGCTTCGGAAACTACTACTAGTCTTCCAGTGTACGATCAAAGCGTAGACAGTTTAAGACATTACTCCCATGGAGAAAAGTCCGCATGGTGCTTATAGTGTTCAATGCCGATTCAATTTCTTTGTTTCATCAACACTCTGAAGGTTCACAGATTATAGAATGCATCCAGATGTGCTTCGGAAACTACTACTAGTCTTCCACTGCACGATCAAAGCGCAGACAGTTTAAGACATTACTCCCATTGAGTAAAGTTCGCACGGTGCTTATTGTGTTCAATGCCGATGCAATTTTTGTGTTTCATCAACACTCTGAACGTCCACAGATTACAGAATGCCTTCAGATGTGCTTCGGAAACTACTACTAGTCTTCCAGGGTACGATCAAAGCGTAGACAGCTTTAGACATAACTCCCAAGGAAAAAAGTCCGCATGGTGCTTATTGTGTTCTATGCCGATGCAATTTTTGTGTTTCATCAACACTCTGAAGGTTCACAGATTACAGAATGCCTCCAGATGTTCTTCGGAAACTACTACTAGTCTTCAAGGGAACGATCGTAGCGTAGACAGTTTAAGACATTACTCTCATATAGAAAAGTCCGCATGGTGCTTATTGTGTTCAATGCCGATTCAAGTACTGTGTTTCATCAACACTCTGAAGGTAAGCAGATTACAGAATGCCTCCAGATGTGCTTCGGAAACTACTACTAGTCTTCCAGTGTAGGATCAAAGCGTAGACAGTTTAAGACATTACTCCCATGGAGAAAAGTCCGCATGGTGCCTATTGTGTTCATTGCCGATGCAATTTTTGTGTTTCATCATCACTCTGAAGGTCCACAGATTACAGAATGCCTCCAGATGTGCTTCGGAAACTACTACTAGTCTTCCAGGGAACGAAAAAAACGTAGACAGTTTAAGACATTAGTCTCATGGAGAAAAGTCCGCATGGTGATTATTGTGTTCAATGCCGATTCAATTTCTGCGTTTCATCAACACTCTGAAGGTCCACAGATTACAGAATGCCTGAAGATGTGCTTCGGAAACTACCACTAATCTTCCAGTGAACGATCAAAGCGTAGACAGTTTAAGACATTACTCCCATGGAGAAAAGTCCGCATGGTGCTTATTGTGTTCAATGCCGATGCAATTTTTGTGTTTCATGAACACTCTGGAGGTCCACAGATTACAGAATGCATCCAGATGTGCTTCGGAAACTACAACTAGTCTTCCAGTGTACGATCAAAGCGTAGACAGTTTAAGACATTACTCCCATTGAGAAAAGTCCGCATGGTGCTTATTGTGTTCAATGCCGATGCAATTTTTGTGTTTCATCAACACTCTGAAGGTCCACAGATTACAGAATGCCTCCAGATGTGCTTCGGAAACTACTACTAGTCTTCCAGGGAACGATCAAAGCGTAGACAGTTTAAGACATTACTCTCATGGAGAAAAGTCCGCATGGTGCATATTGTGCTCAATGCCGATGCAATTTCAGTGTTTCATCAACACTCTGAAGATCCACAGATTACAGAATGCATCACGATGTGCTTCGGAAGCTACTATTAGTCTTCCAGGGAACGTTTCAAGCGTAGACAGTTTAAGACATTACTCTCATGGAGAAAAGTCCGCATGGTGCTTATTGTGTTCAATGCCGATTCAATTTCTGTATTTCAACAACACTCTGAAGGTCCGCAGATTACAGAATGCCTCCAGATGTGCTTCGGAAACTACTACTAGTCTTCCAGTGTACGATAAAAGCGTAGACAGTTTGAGACTTTACTCCCATGGAGAAAAGTCCGCATGGTGCTTTTTGTGTACAATGCCGTAGCAATTTTTGTGTTTCAGCAACACTCTGAAGGTCCACAGATTACAGAATGCCTCCAGATGTGCAGCGGAAACTACTACTAGCCTTCCAGTGAACGATCAAAGCGTAGACAGATTAAGACATTACTCTCATGGAGAAAAGTCCGCATGGTGCTTATTGTGTTCAATGCCGATGCAATTTTTGTGTTTCATCAACACTCTGGTGGTCCACAGATTACAGAATGCATCCAGATGTGCTTCGGAAACTACAACTAGTCTTCCAGTGTACGATCAAAGCGTAGACAGTTTAAGACATTACTCCCATTGAGAAAAGTCCGCATGGTGCTTATTGTGTTCAATGCCGATGCAATTTTTGTGTTTCATCAACACTCTGAAGGTCCACAGATTACAGAATGCCTCCAGATGTGCAGCGGAAACTACTACTAGTCTTCCAGTGAACGATCAAAGCGTAGACAGTTTAAGACATTCCTCCCATGGAAATAAGTCGGCATGGAGCTTATTGTGTTCAATGCTGAAGCAATTTTTGTGTTTCATCAACACTCTGAAGTTCCGCAGATTACAGAATGCATCCAGATATGCTTCGGAAAATACTACTAGTCTTCCAGAGAACGATCAAAGCGTAGACAGTTTAAAACATTACTCCCAAGGAGAAAAGTCCTCATGGTGCTTATTGTGGTCAATGACGATGCAATTTCTTAGTTTCATCAACACTCTGAAGGTTCACAGATTATAGAATGCATCCAGATGTGCTTCGGAAACTACTGCTAGTCTTCCAGTGAACGATCACAGCTTAGACAGTTTAAGACATTACTCTCATGGAGAAAGGTCCGCATGGGGCTTATTGTGTTCAATGCCGATTCAATTTCTGTGTTTCATCAACACTCTGAAGATCCACAGATTACAGAATTCCTCCAGATGTGCTTCGGAAACTACTACTAGTCTTCAAGTGAAGGATCAAAGCGTAGACAGTTTAAGACATTACTCTCATGGAGAAAAGTCCGCATGGTGCTTATAGTGTTCAATGCCGATTCAATTTCTGTTTTTCATCAACACTCTGAAGGTAAGCAGATTACAGAATGCATCCAGATGTTCTTCGGAAACTACTACTAGTCTTCCAGGGAACGATCAAAGCGTAGACAGTTTAAGACATTACTCCCATTGAGAAAAGTTCGCATGGTGCTTATTGTGTTCAATGCCGATGCAATTTTTGTGTTTCATCAACACTCTGAAGGTCCACAGATTTCAGAATGCATCCAGATATGCTTCGAAAACTACTACAAGTCTTCCAGGGAACGATCAAAGCGTAGACAGTTTAAAACATTACTCCCATGGAGAAAAGTCCTCATGGTGCTTATTGTGGTCAATGCCGATGCAATGTTTGTCTTTCATCAACACTCTGATGGTCCACAGATTACAGAATGCATCCAGATGTACTTCGGAAACTACTACTAGTCTTCCAGGGAACGACCAAAACGTAGACAGTTTAAGACATTACTCCCATGGAGAAAAGTCCGCATGGTGCTTATAGTGTTCAATGCCGATTCAATTTCTTTGTTTCATCAACACTCTGAAGGTTCACAGATTATAGAATGCATCCAGATGTGCTTCGGAAACTACTACTAGTCATCCAGGGAACGATCAAAGCGTAGACAGTTTAAGACTGTTCTCCCATGTAGAAAAGTCCGTATGGTGCTTATAGTGTTCAATGCCGATGCAATTTCTGTGTTTCATCAACACTCTGAAGGTCCACAGATTACAGAATGCCTCCAGATGTGCTTCGGAAACTACTACTAGTCTTCCAGGGAACGATCAAAGCGTAGACAGTTTAAGACATTACTCCCATGGAGAAAAGTCCGCATGGTGCTTATTGTGTTCAATGCCGATGCAATTTTTGTGTTTCATGAACACTCTATAGGTCCACAGATTACAGAATGCATCCAGATGTGCTTCGGAAACTACTACTAGTCTTCAAGTGAAGGATCAAAGCGTAGACAGTTTAAGACATTACTCTCATGGAGAAAAGTCCGCATGGTGCTTATTGTGTTCAATGCCGATTCAATTTCTGTTTTTCATCAACACTCTGAAGTTCCACAGATTACAGAATGCATCCAGATGTTCTTCGGTAACTACTACTAGTCTTCCAGGGAACGATCAAAGCGTAGACAGTTTAAGACATTACTCTCATGGAGAAAAGTCCGCATGGTGCATATTGTGTTCAATGCCGATGCAATTTCAGTGTTTCATCAACACTCTGAAGATCCACAGATTACAGAATGCAACCAGATGTACTTTGGAAACTACTACTAGTCTTCCAGGGAACGATCAAAACGTAGACAGTTTAAGACATTACTCCCGTGGAGAAAAGTCCGCATGGTGCTTATTGTGTTCAATGCCGATTCAATTTTTGTGTTTCATCAACACTCTGAACGTGCACAGATTATAGAATGCCTCCAGATGTGCTTCGGAAACTACTACTAGTCTTCCAGGTAACGATCATAGCGTAGACAATTTAAGACATCACTCCTATGGAGAAAAGTCGGCATGGTGATTATTGTGTTCAATGCCGATGCAATTTTTGTGTTTCATCAACACTCTGAAGGTCCACAGATTGCAGAATGCATCCAGATGTGCTTCGGAAACTACTACTAGTCTTCCAGTATACGATCAAAGCGCTGACAGTTTAAGACATTACTCCCATGGAGTAAAGTTCGCATGGTGCTTATTGTGTTCAATGCCGATGCAATTTTTGTGTTTCATCAACACTCTGAACGTCCACAGATTACAGAATGCCTTCAGATGTGCTTCGGAAACTACTACTAGTCTTCCAGGGTACGATCAAAGCGTAGACAGTTTTAGACATAACTCCCAAGGAAAAAAGTCCGCATGGTGCTTATTGTGTTCTATGCCGATGCAATTTTTGTGTTTCATCAACTCTCTGAAGGTTCACAGATTACAGAATGCCTCCAGATGTGCTACGGAAACTACTACTAGTCTTCCAGGGAACGATCGTAGCGTAGACAGTTTAAGACATTACTCTCATGGAGAAAAGTCCGCATGGTGCTTATTGTGTTCAATGCCGATACAAGTTCTGTGTTTCATCAACACTCTGAAGGTCCACAGATTACAGAATGCCTCCAGATGTGCTTCGGAAACTACTCCTAGTCTTCTAGTGTACGATCAAAGCGTAGACAGTTTAAGACATTCCTCCCATGGAAAAAAGTCGGCATGGAGCTTATTGTGTTCAATGCTGATGCAATTTTTGCGTTTCATCAACACTCTGAAGTTCCACAGATTACAGAATGCATCCAGATATGCTTCGGAAACTACTACTAGTCTTCCAGGGAACGCTCAAAGCGTAGACAGTTTAAAACATTACTCCCAAGGAGAAAAGTCCTCATGGTGCTTATTGTGGTCAATGACGACGCAATTTTTGTCTTTCATCAACACTCTGATGGTCCACAGATTACAGAATGCATCCAGATGTACTTCGGAAACTACTACTAGTCTTCCAGGGAACGATCAAAACGTAGACAGTTTAAGACATTACTCCCATGGAGAAAAGTCCGCATGGTGCTTATAGTGTTCAATGCCGATTCAATTTCTTTGTTTCATCAACACTCTGAAGGTTCACAGATTATAGAATGCATCCAGATGTACTTCGGAAACTACTACTAGTCTTCCAGGGAACGATCAAAGGGTAGACAGTTTAAGACATTACTCCCATGGAGAAAAGTCCGCATGGTGCTTATTGTGTTCAATGCCGATGCAATTTCTGTGTTTCATCAACACTCTGAAGGTATACAGATTACAGAATGCCTCCAGATGTGCTTCGGAAACTACTGCTAGTCTTCCAGTGAACGATCACAGCTTAGACAGTTTAAGACATTACTCTCATGGAGAAAGTTCCGCATGGTGCTTATTGTGTTCAATGCCGATTCAATTTCTGTTTTTCATCAACACTCTGAAGTTCCACAGATTACAGAATGCATCCAGATGTTCTTCGGAAACTACAACTAGTCTTCCAGGGAACGATCGAAGCGTAGACAGTTTAAGACATTACTCCCATTGAGAAAAGTTCGCATGTTGTTTATTGTGTTCAATGCCGATGCAATTTTTGTGTTTCATCAACACTCTGAAGGTTCACAGATTATAGAATGCATCCAGATGTGCTTCGGAAACTACTACTAGTCATCCAGGGAACGATCAAAGCGTAGACAGTTTAAGACTGTTCTCCCATGTAGAAAAGTCCGTATGGCGCTTATTGTGTTCAATGCCGATGCAATTTCTGTGTTTCATCAACACTCTGAAGATCCACAGATTACAGAATGCCTCCAGATGTGCTTCGGAAACTACTACTAGTCTTCCAGGGAAAGATCAAAGCGTAGACAATTTAAGACATTACTCCCATGGAGAAAAGTCCGCATGGTGCTTATTGTGTTCAATGCCGATGCAATTTTTGTGTTTCATGAACACTCTATAGGTCCACAGATTACAGAATGCATCCAGATGTGCTTCGGAAACTACTACTAGTCTTCAAGTGAAGGATCAAAGCGTAGACAGTTTAAGACATTACTCTCATGGAGAAAAGTCCGCATGGTGCTTATTGTGTTCAATGCCGATTCAATTTCTGTTTTTCATCAACACCCTGATGTTCCACAGATTACAGAATGCATCCAGATGTTCTTCGGAAACTACTACTAGTCTTCCAGGGAACGATCAAAGCGTAGACAGTTTAAGACATTACTCTCATGGAGAAAAGTCCGCATGGTGCATATTGTGTTCAATGCCGATGCAATTTCAGTGTTTCATCAACACTCTGAAGATCCACAGATTACAGAATGCAACCAGATGTACTTCGGAAACTACTACTAGTCTTCCAGGGAACGATCAAAACGTAGACAGTTTAAGACATTACTCCCATGGAGAAAAGTCCGCATGGTGCTTATTGTGTTCAATGCCGATTCAATTTTTGTGTTTCATCAACACTCTGAACGTGCACAGATTATAGAATGCCTCCAGATGTGCTTCGGAAACTACTACTAGTCTTCCAGGTAACGATCATAGCGTAGACAATTTAAGACATTACTCCTATGGAGAAAAGTCGGCATGGTGCTTATTGTGTTCAATGCCGATGCAATTTTTGTGTTTCATCAACACTCTGAAGGTCCACAGATTGCAGAATGCATCCAGATGTGCTTCGGAAACTACTACTAGTCTTCCAGTGTACGATCAAAGCGTAGACAGTTTAAGACATTACTCCCATGGAGTAAAGTTCGCATGGTGCTTATAGTGTTAAATGCCGATGCAATTTTTGTGTTTCATCAACACTCTGAACGTCCACAGATTACAGAATGCCTTCAGATGTGCTTCGGAAACTCTTACTAGTCTTCCAGGGTACGATCAAAGCGTAGACAGTATTAGACATAACTCCCAAGGAAAAAAGTCCGCATGGTGCTTATTGTGTTCTATGCCGATGCAATGTTTGTGTTTCATCAACACTCTGATGGTTCACAGATTACAGAATGCCTCCAGATGTGCTTCGGAAACTACTACTAGTCTTCCAGGGAACGATCGTAGCGTAGACAGTTTAAGACATTACTCTCATGGAGAAAAGTCCGCATGGTGCTTATTGTGTTCAATGCCGATTCAAGTTCTGTGTTTCATCAACACTCTGAAGGTCCACAGATTACAGAATGCCTCCAGATGTGCTTCGGAAGCTACTACTAGTCTTCAAGTGAAGGATCAAAGCGTAGACAGTTTAAAACATTACTCTCATGGAGAAAAGTCCGCATGGTGCTTATTGTGTTCAATGCCGATTCAATTTCTGTTTTTCATCAACACTCTGAAGTTCCACAGATTACAGAATGCATCCAGGTGTTCTTCGGAAACTACTACTAGTCTTCCAGTGTACGATCAAAGCGTAGACAGTTTAAGACATTACTCCCATGGAGAAAAGTCCGCATGGTGCCTATTGTGTTCATTGCCGATGCAATTTTTGTGTTTCATCATCACTCTGAAGGTCCACAGATTACAGAATGCCTGAAGATATGCTTCGGAAACTACTACTAGTCTACCAGGGAACGAAAAAAACGTAGACAGTTTAAGACATTACTCTCATGGAGAAAAGTCCGCATGGTGATTATTGTGTTCAATGCCGATTCAATTTCTCCTTTTCATCAACACTCTGAAGGTCCACAGATTACAGAATGCCTGAAGATGTGCTTCGGAAACTACCACTAGTCTTCCAGTGAACGATCAAAGCGTAGACAGTTTAAGACATTACTCCCATGGAGAAAAGTCCGCATGGTGCTTATTGTGTTCAATGCCGATGCAATTTTTGTGTTTCATCAACACTCTGAAGGTCCACAGATTACAGAATGCATCCAGATGTGCTTCGGAAACTACTACTAGTCTTCCAGGGAACGATCAAAGCGTAGACAGTTTAAGACATTACTCTCATGGAGAAAAGTCCGCATGGTGCATATTGTGCTCAATGCCGATGCAATTTCAGTGTTTCATCAACACTCTGAAGATCCACAGATTACAGAATGCATCACGATGTGCTTCGGAAGCTACTACTAGTGTTCCAGGGAACGTTTCAAGCGTAGACAGATTAAGACATTACTCTCATGGAGAAAAGTCCGCATGGTGCTTATTGTGTTCAATGCCGATTCAATTTCTGTATTTCAACAACACTCTGAAGGTCCGTAGATTACAGAATGCCTCCAGATGTGCTTCGGAAACTACTACTAGTCTTCCAGTTAACGATAAAAGCGTAGACAGTTTAAGACATTACTCCAATGGAGAAAAGTCCGCATGGTGCTTTCTGTGTACAATGCCGATGCAATTTTTGTGTTTCAGCAACACTCTGAAGGTCCACAGATTACAGAATGCCTCCAGATGTGCATCGGAAACTACTACTAGTCTTCCAGTGAACGATCAAAGCGTAGACAGATTAAGACATTACTCTCATGGAGAAAAGTCCGCATGGTGCTTATTGTGTTCAATGCCGATGCAATTTTTGTGTTTCATCAACACTCTGGAGGTCCACAGATTACAGAATGCCTCCAGATGTTCTTCGGAAACTACCACTAGTCTTCCAGTGTACGATCAAAGCGTAGACATTTTAAGACATTACTCCCATGGAGAAAAGTCCGCATGGTGCTTATTGTGTTCATTGCCGATGCAATTTTTGTGTTTCATCATCACTCTGAAGGTCCACAGATTACAGAATTCCTCCAGATGTGCTTCGGAAGCTACTACTAGTCTTCCAGGGAACGAACAAAACGTAGACAGTTTAAGACATTACTCTCATGGAGAAAAGTCCGCATGGTGATTATTGTGTTCAATGCCGACTCAATTTCTGCGTTTTATCAACACTCTGAACGTCCACAGATTACAGAATGCCTGAAGATGTGCTTCGGAAACTGCCACTAGTCTTCCAGTGAACGATCAAAGCGTAGACAGTTTAAGACAGTACTCCCATGGAGAAAAGTCCGCATGGTGCTTATTGTGTTCAATGCCGATGCAATTTCAGTGTTTCATCAAAACTCTGAAGGTCCACAGATTACAGAATCCCTCCAGATGGGCTTCGGAAACTACTCCTAGTCTTCTAGTGTACGATCAAAGCGTAGACAGTTTAAGACATTACTCCCATGGAGAAAAGTCCGCATGGAGATTATTGTGTTCAATGCTGATGCAATTTTTGTGTTTCATCAACACTCTGAAGTTCCACAGATTACAGAATGCATCCAGATATGCTTCGGAAACTACTACTAGTCTTCCAGGGAACGATCAAAGCGTAGACAGTTTAAAACATTACTCCCAAGGAGAAAAGTCCTCATGGTGCTTATTGTGTTCAATGCCGATGCAATTTTTGTGTTTCATCAACACTCTGAAGGTCCACAGCTTGCAGAATGCATCCAGATGTGCTTCGGAAACTACTACTAGTCTTCCAGTGTACGATCAAAGCGTAGACAGTTTAAGACATTACTCCCATGGAGTAAAGTTCGCATGGTGCTTATTGTGTTCAATGCCGATGCAATTTTTGTGTTTCATCAACACTCTGAACGTCCACAGATTACAGAATGCCTTCAGATGTGCTTCGGAAACTACTACTAGTCTGCCAGGGTACGATCAAAGCGTAGACAGTTTTAGACATAACTCACAAGGAAAAAAGTCCGCATGGTGCTTATTGTGTTCAATGCCGATACAATTTTTATGTTTCATCAACACTCTGAAGGTTCACAGATTACAGAATGCCTCCAGATGTGCTTCGGAAACTACTACTAGTCTTCCAGGGAACGATCGTAGCGTAGACAGTTTAAGACATTACTCTCATGGAGAAAAGTCCGCATGGTGCTTATTGTGTTCAATGCCGATTCAAGTTCTGTGTTTCATCAACACTCTGAAGGTCCACAGATTACAGAATGCCTCCAGATGTGCTTCGGAAACTACTACTAGTCTTCCAGGGAACGACCAAAACGTAGACAGTTTAAGACATTACTCCCATGGAGAAAAGTCCGCATGGTGCTTATAGTGTTCAATGCCGATTCAATTTCTTTGTTTCATCAACACTCTGAAGGTTCACAGATTATAGAATGCATCCAGATGTGCTTCGGAAACTACTACTAGTCATCCAGGGAACGATCAAAGCGTAGACAGTTTAAGACTGTTCTCCCATGTAGAAAAGTCCGTATGGCGCTTATTGTGTTCAATGCCGATGCAATTTCTGTGTTTCATCAACACTCTGAAGATCCACAGATTACAGAATGCCTCCAGATGTGCTTCGGAAACTACTACTAGTCTTCCAGGGAAAGATCAAAGCGTAGACAATTTAAGACATTACTCCCATGGAGAAAAGTCCGCATGGTGCTTATTGTGTTCAATGCCGATGCAATTTTTGTGTTTCATGAACACTCTATAGGTCCACAGATTACAGAATGCATCCAGATGTGCTTCGGAAACTACTACTAGTCTTCAAGTGAAGGATCAAAGCGTAGACAGTTTAAGACATTACTCTCATGGAGAAAAGTCCGCATGGTGCTTATTGTGTTCAATGCCGATTCAATTTCTGTTTTTCATCAACACCCTGATGTTCCACAGATTACAGAATGCATCCAGATGTTCTTCGGAAACTACTACTAGTCTTCCAGGGAACGATCAAAGCGTAGACAGTTTAAGACATTACTCTCATGGAGAAAAGTCCGCATGGTGCATATTGTGTTCAATGCCGATGCAATTTCAGTGTTTCATCAACACTCTGAAGATCCACAGATTACAGAATGCAACCAGATGTACTTCGGAAACTACTACTAGTCTTCCAGGGAACGATCAAAACGTAGACAGTTTAAGACATTACTCCCATAGAGAAAAGTCGGCATGGTGCTTATTGTGTTCAATGCCGATTCAATTTTTGTGTTTCATCAACACTCTGAACGTGCACAGATTATAGAATGCCTCCAGATGTGCTTCGGAAACTACTACTAGTCTTCCAGGTAACGATCATAGCGTAGACAATTTAAGACATTACTCCTATGGAGAAAAGTCGGCATGGTGCTTATTGTGTTCAATGCCGATGCAATTTTTGTGTTTCATCAACACTCTGAAGGTCCACAGATTGCAGAATGCATCCAGATGTGCTTCGGAAACTACTACTAGTCTTCCAGTGTACGATCAAAGCGTAGACAGTTTAAGACATTACTCCCATGGAGTAAAGTTCGCATGGTGCTTATAGTGTTAAATGCCGATGCAATTTTTGTGTTTCATCAACACTCTGAACGTCCACAGATTACAGAATGCCTTCAGATGTGCTTCGGAAACTCTTACTAGTCTTCCAGGGTACGATCAAAGCGTAGACAGTATTAGACATAACTCCCAAGGAAAAAAGTCCGCATGGTGCTTATCGTGTTCTATGCCGATGCAACGTTTGTGTTTCATCAACACTCTGATGGTTCACAGATTACAGAATGCCTCCAGATGTGCTTCGGAAACTACTACTAGTCTTCCAGGGAACGATCGTAGCGTAGACAGTTTAAGACATTACTCTCATGGAGAAAAGTCCGCATGGTGCTTATTGTGTTCAATGCCGATTCAAGTTCTGTGTTTCATCAACACTCTGAAGGTCCACAGATTACAGAATGCCTCCAGATGTGCTTCGGAAGCTACTACCAGTCTTCAAGTGAAGGATCAAAGCGTAGACAGTTTAAAACATTACTCTCATGGAGAAAAGTCCGCATGGTGCTTATTGTGTTCAATGCCGATTCAATTTCTGTTTTTCATCAACACTCTGAAGTTCCACAGATTACAGAATGCATCCAGGTGTTCTTCGGAAACTACTACTAGTCTTCCAGTGTACGATCAAAGCGTAGACAGTTTAAGACATTACTCCCATGGAGAAAAGTCCGCATGGTGCGTATTGTGTTCATTGCCGATGCAATTTTTGTGTTTCATCATCACTCTGAAGGTCCACAGATTACAGAATGCCTGAAGATATGCTTCGGAAACTACTACTAGTCTTCCAGGGAACGAAAAAAACGTAGACAGTTTAAGACATTACTCTCATGGAGAAAAGTCCGCATGGTGATTATTGTGTTCAATGCCGATTCAATTTCTCCTTTTCATCAACACTCTGAAGGTCCACAGATTACAGAATGCCTGAAGATGTGCTTCGGAAACTACCACTAGTCTTCCAGTGAACGATCAAAGCGTAGACAGTTTAAGACATTACTCCCATGGAGAAAAGTCCGCATGGTGCTTATTGTGTTCAATGCCGATGCAATTTTTGTGTTTCATCAACACTCTGAAGGTCCACAGATTACAGAATGCATCCAGATGTGCTTCGGAAACTACTACTAGTCTTCCAGGGAACGATCAAAGCGTAGACAGTTTAAGACATTACTCTCATGGAGAAAAGTCCGCATGGTGCATATTGTGCTCAATGCCGATGCAATTTCAGTGTTTCATCAACACTCTGAAGATCCACAGATTACAGAATGCATCACGATGTGCTTCGGAAGCTACTACTAGTGTTCCAGGGAACGTTTCAAGCGTAGACAGTTTAAGACATTACTCTCATGGAGAAAAGTCCGCATGGTGCTTATTGTGTTCAATGCCGATTCAATTTCTGTATTTCAACAACACTCTGAAGGTCCGTAGATTACAGAATGCCTCCAGATGTGCTTCGGAAACTACTACTAGTCTTCCAGTTAACGATAAAAGCGTAGACAGTTTAAGACATTACTCCAATGGAGAAAAGTCCGCATGGTGCTTTCTGTGTACAATGCCGATGCAATTTTTGTGTTTCAGCAACACTCTGAAGGTCCACAGATTACAGAATGCCTCCAGATGTGCATCGGAAACTACTACTAGTCTTCCAGTGAACGATCAAAGCGTAGACAGATTAAGACATTACTCTCATGGAGAAAAGTCCGCATGGTGCTTATTGTGTTCAATGCCGATGCAATTTTTGTGTTTCATCAACACTCTGGAGGTCCACAGATTACAGAATGCCTCCAGATGTTCTTCGGAAACTACTACTAGTCTTCCAGTGTACGATCAAAGCGTAGACATTTTAAGACATTACTCCCATGGAGAAAAGTCCGCATGGTGCTTATTGTGTTCATTGCCGATGCAATTTTTGTGTTTCATCATCACTCTGAAGGTCCACAGATTACAGAATGCCTCCAGATGTGCTTCGGAAGCTACTACTAGTCTTCCAGGGAACGAACAAAACGTAGACAGTTTAAGACATTACTCTCATGGAGAAAAGTCCGCATGGTGATTATTGTGTTCAATGCCGACTCAATTTCTGCGTTTTATCAACACTCTGAACGTCCACAGATTACAGAATGCCTGAAATGTGCTTCGGAAACTGCCACTAGTCTTCCAGTGAACGATCAAAGCGTAGACAGTTTAAGACAGTACTCCCATGGAGAAAAGTCCGCATGGTGCTTATTGTGTTCAATGCCGATGCAATTTCAGTGTTTCATCAAAACTCTGAAGGTCCACAGATTACAGAATCCCTCCAGATGGGCTTCGGAAACTACTCCTAGTCTTCTAGTGTACGATCAAAGCGTAGACAGTTTAAGACATTCCTCCCATGGAAAAAAGTCGGCATGGAGATTATTGTGTTCAATGCTGATGCAATTTTTGTGTTTCATCAACACTCTGAAGTTCCACAGATTACAGAATGCATCCAGATATGCTTCGGAAACTACTACTAGTCTTCCAGGGAACGATCAAAGCGTAGACAGTTTAAAACATTACTCCCAAGGAGAAAAGTCCTCATGGTGCTTATTGTGTTCAATGCCGATGCAATTTTTGTGTTTCATCAACACTCTGAAGGTCCACAGCTTGCAGAATGCATCCAGATGTGCTTCGGAAACTACTACTAGTCTTCAAGTGAAGGATCAAAGCGTAGACAGTTTAAAACATTACTCTCATGGAGAAAAGTCCGCATGGTGCTTATTGTGTTCAATGCCGATTCAATTTCTGTTTTTCATCAACACTCTGAACGTCCACAGATTACAGAATGCCTTCAGATGTGCTTCGGAAACCACTACTAGTCTGCCAGGGTACGATCAAAGCGTAGACAGTTTTAGACATAACTCACAAGGAAAAAAGTCCGCATGGTGCTTATTGTGTTCAATGCCGATGCAATTTTTATGTTTCATCAACACTCTGAAGGTTCACAGATTACAGAATGCCTCCAGATGTGCTTCGGAAACTACTACTAGTCTTCCAGGGAACGATCGTAGCGTAGACAGTTTAAGACATTACTCTCATGGAGAAAAGTCCGCATGGTGCTTATTGTGTTCAATGCCGATTCAAGTTCTGTGTTTCATCAACACTCTGAAGGTCCACAGATTACAGAATGCCTCCAGATGTGCTTCGGAAACTACTACTAGTCTTCAAGTGAAGGATCAAAGCGTAGACAGTTTAAAACATTACTCTCATGGAGAAAAGTCCGCATGGTGCTTATTGTGTTCAATGCCGATTCAATTTCTGTTTTTCATCAACACTCTGAAGTTCCACAGATTACAGAATGCATCCAGGTGTTCTTCGGAAACTACTACTAGTCTTCCAGTGTACGATCAAAGCGTAGACAGTTTAAGACATTACTCCCATGGAGAAAAGTCCGCATGGTGCCTATTGTGTTCATTGCCGATGCAATTTTTGTGTTTCATCATCACTCTGAAGGTCCACAGATTACAGAATGCCTGATAATATGCTTCGGAAACTACTACTAGTCTTCCAGGGAACGAAAAAAACGTAGACAGTTTAAGACATTACTCTCATGGAGAAAAGTCCGCATGGTGATTAATGTGTTCAATGCCGATTCAATTTCTGCGTTTCATCAACACTCTGAAGGTCCACAGATTACAGAATGCCTGAAGATGTGCTTCGGAAACTACCACTAGTCTTCCAGTGAACGATCAAAGCGTAGACAGTTTAAGACATTACTCCCATTTAGAAAAGTCCGCATGGTGCTTATTGTGTTCAATGCCGATGCAATTTCAGTGTTTCATCATAACTCTGAAGGTCCACAGATTACAGAATCCCTCCAGATGTGCTTCGGAAACTACTCCTAGTCTTCTAGTGTACGATCAAAGCGTAGACAGTTTAAGACATTCCTCCCATGGAAAAAAGTCGGCATGGAGCTTATTGTGTTCAATGCTGATGCAATTTTTGTGTTTCATCAACACTCTGAAGTTCCACAGATTACAGAATGCATCCAGATATGCTTTTGAAACTACTACTAGTCTTCCAGGGAACGATCAAAGCGTAGACAGTTTAAAACATTACTCCGAAGGAGAAAAGTCCTCATGGTGCTTATTGTGGTCTATGACGATGCAATTTTTGTCTTTCATCAACACTCTGATGGTCCAAAGATTACAGAATGCATCCAGATGTACTTCGGAAACTACTACTAGTCTTAAAGGGAACGATCAAAACGTAGACAGTTTAAGACATTACTCCCATGGAGAAAACTCCGCATGGTGCTTATAGTGTTCAATGCCGATTCAATTTCTTTGTTTCATCAACACTCTGAAGGTTCACAGATTATAGAATGCATCCAGATGAACTTCGGAAACTACAACTAGTCTTCCAGGGAACGATCAAAGCGTAGACAGTTTAAGACATTACTCTCATGGAGAAAGGTCCGCATGGGGCTTATTGTGTTCAATGCCGATTCAATTTCTGTGTTTCATCAACACTCTGAAGGTCCACAGATTACAGAATGCCGCCAGATGTGCTTCGGAAACTACTACTAGTCTTCAAGTGAAGGATCAAAGCGTAGACAGTTTAAGACATTACTCTCATGGAGAAAAGTCCGCATGGTGCTTATTGTGTTCAATGCCGATTCAATTTCTGTTTTTCATCAACACTCTGAAGTTCCACAGATTACAGAATGCATCCAGATGTTCTTCGGAAACTACTACTAGTCTTCCAGGGAACGATCAAAGCGTAGACAGTTTAAGACATTACTACCATTGAGAAAAGTTCGCATGGTGCTTATTGTGTTCAATGCCGATGAAATTTTTGTGTTTCATCAACACACTGAAGGTCCACAGATTTCGGAATGCATCCACATATGCTTCGGAAACTACTACAAGTCTTCCAGGGAACGATCAAAGCGTAGACAGTTTAAAACATTTCTCCCATGGAGAAAAGTCCTCATGGTGCTTATTGTGGTCAATGCCGATGCAATTTTTGTCTTTCATCAACACTCTGATGGTCCACAGATTACAGAATGCATCCAGATGTACTTTGGAAACTACTACTAGTCTTCCAGGGAACGACGAAAACGTAGACAGTTTAAGACATTACTTCCATGGAGAAAAGTCCGCATGGTGCTTATAGTGTTCAATGCCGATTCAATTTGTTTGTTTCATCAACACTCTGAAGGTTCACAGATTATAGAATGCATCCAGATGTGCTTCGGAAACTACTACTAGTCATCCAGGGAACGATCAAAGCGTAGACCGTTTAAGACTGTTCTCCCATGTAGAAAAGTCCGTATGGTGCTTATTTTGTTCAATGCCGATGCAATTTCTGTGTTTCATCAACACTCTGAAGGTCCACAGATTACAGAATGCCTCCAGATGTGCTTCGGAAACTACTACTAGTCTTCCAGGGAACGATCAAAGCGTAGACAGTTTAAGACATTACTCCCATGGAGAAAAGTCCGCATGGTGCTTATTGTGTTCAATGCCGATGCAATTTTTGTGTTTCATCAGAACTCTGAAGGTTCACAGATTACAGAATGCATCCAGATGTGCTTCGGAAACTACTACTAGTCTTCCAGTGTACGATCAAAGCGTAGACAGTTTAAGACATTACTCCCATGGAGAAAAGTTCGCATGGTGCTTATTGTGTTCAATGCAGATACAATTTTTGTGTTTCATCAACACTCTGAAGTTCCACAGGTTACACAATGCTTCCAAATGTGCTTCGGAAACTACTACTAGTCTTGCAGTGTACGGACAAATCGTAGACAGTTTAAGACATTACTCCCATAGAGAAAATTTCGTATGGTGCTTATTGTGTTCAATGCCGATGCAATTTTTATGTTTCATCAACACTCTGAAGGTCCACAGATTGCAGAATGCATCCAGATGTGCTTCGGAAACTACTACTAGTCTTACAGTGTACGATCAAAGCGTAGACAGTTTTAGACATAACTCCCAAGGAAAAAAGTCCGCATGGTGCTTATTGTGTTTTATGCCGATGCAATTGTTGTGTTTCATCAACACTCTGAAGGTTCACAGATTACAGAATGCCTCCAGATGTGCTTCGGAAACTACTACTAATCTTCCAGGAAACGATCGTAGCGTAGACAGTTTAAGACATTACTCTCATGGAGATAAGTCCGCATGGTGCTTATTGTGTTCAATGCCGATTCAAGATCTGTGTTTCATCAACACTCTGAAGGTAAGCAGATTACAGAATGCCTCCAGATGTGCTTCGGAAACTACTACAAGTCTTCCAGTGTACGATCAAAGCGTAGACAGTTTAAGACATTACTCCCATGGAGAACAGTCCGCATGGTGCTTATTGTGTTCATTGCCGATGCAATTTTTGTGTTTCATCATCACTCTGAAGGTCCACAGATTACAGAATGCATCCAGATGTGCTTCGGAAACTACTACTAGTCTTCCAGGGAACGAAAAAAGCGTAGACAGTTTAAGACATTACTCTCATGGAGAAAAGTCCGCATGGTGATTATTGTGTTCAATGCCGATTCAATTTCTGCGTTTCATCAACACTCTGAAGGTCCACAGATTACAGAATGTGTGAAGATGTGCTTCGGAAACTACCACTAGTCTTCCAGTGAACGATAAAAGCGTAGACAGTTTAAAACATTACTCCCATGGAGAAAAGTCGGCATGGTGTTTATTGTGTTCAATGCCGATGCAATTATTGTGTTTCATGAACACTCTATAGGTCCACAGATTACAGAATGCATCCAGATGTGCTTCGGAAACCACTACTAGTCTTCAAGTGAAGGATCAAATCGTAGACAGTTTAAGACATTACTCTCATGGAGAAAAGTCCGCATGGTGCTTATTGTGTTCAATGCCGATTCAATTTCTGTTTTTCATCAACACTCTGAAGTTCCACAGATTACAGAATGAATCCAGATGTTCTTCGGAAACTACTACTAGTCTTCCAGGGAACGTTTCAAGCGTAGACAGTTTAAGACATTGCTCCCATGGAGAAAAGTCCGCATGGTGTTTTTTGTGTTCAATGCCGATGCAATTTTTGTGTATCATCAACACTCTGAAGGTCCACAGACTACAGAATGCATCCAGATGTGCTTCGGAAACTAATACTAGTCTTCCAGGAAACGATCAAAGCGTAGACAGTTTAAGACATTACTCTCATGGAGAAAAGTCCGCATGGTGCTTATTGTGTTCAATTCCGATGCTATTTCTGTGTTTCATCAACACTCTGAAGATCCATAGATTACAGAATGCATCCAGATGTGCTTCGGAAACTACTACTAGTCTTCCAGGGAACGATCAAAGCGTAGACAGTTTAAGACATTACTCTCAGGGAGAAAAGTCCGCATGGTGCTTATTGTGTTCAATGCCGATGCAATTTTTGTGTTTCATCAACACTCTGGAGGTCCACAGATTACAGAATGCCAACAGATGTTCTTCGGAAACTACTACTAGTCTTCCAGTGTACGATCAAAGCGTAGACATTTTAAGACATTACTCCCATGGAGAAAAGTCCGCATGGTGCTTATTGTGTTCATTGCCGATGCAATTTTTGTGTTTCATCATCACTCTGAAGGTCCACAGATTACAGAATGCCTCCAGATGTGCTTCGGAAACTACTACTAGTCTTCCAGGGAACGAACAAAACGTAGACAGTTTAAGACATTACTCTCATGGAGAAAAGTCCGCATGGTGCTTATTGTGTTCAATGCCGATTCAATTTCTGCGTTTCATCAACACTCTGAAGGTCCTCAGATTACAGAATGCCTGAAGATGTGCTTCGGAAACTGCCCCTAGTCTTTCAATGAACGATCAAAGCGTAGACAGTTTAAGACATTACTCCCATGGAGAAAAGTCCGCATGGTGCTTATTGTGTTCAATGCCGATGCAATTTTTGTGTTTCATGAACACTCTGGAGGTCCGCAGATTACAGAATGCCTCCAGATGTGCTTCGGAAACTACTACTAGTCTTCCAGAGTACGATCAAAGCGTAGACAGTTTAAGACATTACTCCCATGGAGAAAAGTCCGCATGGTGCTTTTTGTGTTCAATGCCGATGCAATTTTTGTGTTTCATGAACACTCTGGAGGTCCGCAGATTACAGAATGCCTCCAGATGTGCTTCGGAAACTACTACTAGTCTTCCAGTGAACGATCAAAACGTAGACAGTTTAAGACATTACTCTCATGGAGAAAAGTCCGCATGGTTCTTATTGTGTTCAATGCCGATTCAATTTCTGTGTTTCATCAACACTCTGAAGGTCCGCAGATTACAGAATGCCTAAAGATGTGCTTCGGAAACTACTACTAGTCTTCCAGTGTACGATCAAAGGGTAGACAGTTTAAGACATTACTCCCATGGAGAAAAGTCCGCATGGTGCTTATTGTGTTCAATGCCGATTCAATTTCTGTGTTTCATCAACACTCTGAAGGTCCACAGATTACACAATGCATCCAGATGTGCTTCGGAAACTACTACTAGTCTTCCAGGGAACAATCAAAGCGTCGACAGTTTACGACATTAATCTCATGTAGAAAAGTCCGCATGGTGCATATTGTGTTCAATGCCGATGCAATTTCTGTGTTTCATCAACACTCTGAAGATCCACAGATTACAGAATGCTTCCAGATGTGCTTCGGAAACTACTACTAGTCTCCCAGGGAACGATCAATGCGCAATGCGTAAACAGTTTAACACATTACTAACATGGAGAAAAGTCCACATGGTGCTTATTATGTTCAATGCCGATGGAATTTTTGGGTTTCATCAACACTCTGAATGTAAACAGATTACATAATGCATCCAGATGTGCTTCGGAAACTACTACTAGTCTTCCAGGGAACGATCAAAGCGTAGACAGTTTAAGACATTACTACCATGGAAAAAAGTCGGCATGTTGCTTATTGTGTTCAATGCCGATGCAATTTTTGTGTTTCATCAACACTCTGATGGTCCACAAATTGCAGAATGCATAAAGATGTACTTCGGAAACTACTACTAGTCTCCCAGGGAATGATCAAAATGTAGACAGTTTAAGACATTACTCCCTTGGAGAAAAGTCCACATGGTGCTTATTGTGTTCAATGCCGATTCAATTTCTGTGTTTCATCAACACTCTGAAATTCCACAGATTACAGAATGCCTCCAGATGTGCCTCGGAAACTACTACTACTCTTCCAGGGAACGATCTAAACGTAGATAGTTTAAGACATTACTCCCATGGAGAAAACTGCGCATGATGTTTATTGTGTTCAATGCCGATGCAATTTTTGTGTTTCATCAAAGCTCTGAAGTTCCACAGATTACAGAATGCATGCAGATGTGCTTCGGAAACTACTATTAGTCTTCCAGGGAACGACCAAAGCGTAGACAGTTTAAGACATTACTCCCATGGAGAAAAGTCCGCATGGTGCTTATTGTGTTTAATGCCGATGCAATTTTTGTATTTCATCAACACTCTGAAGGTCCACAGATTACAGAATGCCTCCAGATTTGCTTCGGAAACTACTACTAGTCTTCCAGGGAACGATCAAAGCGTAGACAGTTTAAGACATTACTCCCGTGGAGAAAAGTCCGCATGGTGCTTATTGTGTTCAATGCCGATGCAATTTTTGTGTTTCATCAACACCCTGATGGTCCACAAATTACAGAATGCATAAAGATGTACTTCGGAAACTACTACTAGTCTCCCATCGAATGATCAAAACGTAGACAGTTTAAGACATTACTCCCTTGGAGAAAAGTCCGCATGGTGCTTATTGTGTTCAATGCCGATTCAATTTCTGTGTTTCATCAACACTCTGAAGGTCCGCAGATTACAGAACGCCTCCAGATGTGCTTCGGAAATTACTACTAGTCTTCCAGTGTACGATCAAAGCGTAGACAGTTTAAGACATTACTCCCGTGGAAAAAAGTCCGCATGGTGCTTTTTGTGTTCAATGCCGATGAAATTTTTGTGTTTCATCAACACTCTGAAAGTCCACAGATTACAGAATGCCTCCAGATGTGCATCGGAAACTACTACTAGTCTTCCAGTGAACGATCAAAACGTAGACAGTTTAAGACATTACTCTCATGGAGAAAAGTCCACATGGTTCTTATTGTGTTCAATGCCGATTCAATTTCTGTGTTTCATCAACACTCTGCAGGTCCGCATATTACAGAATGCCTAAAGATGTGCTTCGGAAACTACTACTAGTCTTCCAGTGTACGATCAAATTGTAGACAGTTTAAGACATTACTCCCATGGAGAAAAGTCCGCATGGTGCTTATTGTGTTCAATTCCGATGTAATTTTTGTATTTCATCAACACTCTGAAGGTCCACAGATTACAGAATGCCTCCAGATGTGCTTCGGAAACTACTACTAGTCTTCCAGGGAACGAACAAAACGTAGACAGTTTAAGACATTACTCTCATGGAGAAAAGTCCGCATGGTGATTATTGTGTTCAATGCCGATTCAATTTCTGCGTTTCATCAACACTCTGAAGGTCCACAGATTACAGAATGCCTGAAGATGTGCTTCGGAAACTGCCCCTAGTCTTCCAATGAACGATCAAAGCGTAGACAGTTTAAGACATTACTCCCATGGAGAAAAGTCCGCATGGTGCTTATTGTGTTCAATGCCGATGCAATTTTTGTGTTTCATGAACACTCTGGAGGTCCACAGATTACAGAATGCCTCCAGATGTGCTTCGGAAACTACTACTAGTCTTCCAGTGTACGATCAAAGCGTAGACAGTTTAAGACATTACTCCCATGGAGAAAAGTCCGCATGGTGCTTTTTGTGTTCAATGCCGATGCAATTTTTGTGTTTCATCAACACTCTGAAGGTACACAGATTACAGAATGCCTCCAGATGTGCATCGGAAACTACTACTAGTCTTCCAGTGAACGATCAAAACGTAGACAGTTTAAGACATTACTCTCATGGAGAAAAGTCCGCATGGTTCTTATTGTGTTCAATGCCGATTCAATTTCTGTGTTTCATCAACACTCTGAAGGTCCGCAGATTACAGAATGCCTAAAGATGTGCTTCGGAAACTACTACTAGTCTTCCAGTGTACGATCAAAGGGTAGACAGTTTAAGACATTACTCCCATGGAGAAAAGTCCGCATGGTGCTTATTGTGTTCAATGCCGATTCAATTTCTGTGTTTCATCAACACTCTGAAGGTCCACAGATTACAGAATGCATCCAGATGTGCTTCGGAAACTACTACTAGTCTTCCAGGGAACAATCAAAGCGTAGACAGTTTACGACATTAATCGCATGTAGAAAAGTCCGCATGGTGCATATTGTGTTCAATGCCGATGCAATTTCTGTGTTTCATCAACACTCTGAAGATCCACAGATTACAGAATGCTTCCAGATGTGCTTCGGAAACTACTACTAGTCTCCCAGGGAACGATCAATGCGCAATGCGTAAACAGTTTAACACATTACTAACATGGAGAAAAGTCCACATGGTGCTTATTATGTTCAATGCCGATGGAATTTTTGGGTTTCATCAACACTCTGAAGGTAAACAGATTACATAATGCATCCAGATGTGATTCGGAAACTACTACTAGTCTTCCAGGGAACGATCAAAGCGTAGACAGTTTAAGACATTACTACCATGGAAAAAAGTCGGCATGGTGCTTATTGTGTTCAATGCCGATGCAATTTTTGTGTTTCATCAACACTCTGATGGTCCACAAATTGCAGAATGCATAAAGATGTACTTCGGAAACTACTACTAGTCTCCCAGGGAATGATCAAAACGTAGACAGTTTAAGACATTACTCCCTTGGAGAAAAGTCCACATGGTGCTTATTGTGTTCAATGCCGATTCAATTTCTGTGTTTCATCAACACTCTGAAATTCCACAGATTACAGAATGCCTCCAGATGTGCCTCGGAAACTACTACTACTCTTCCAGGGAACGATCTAAACGTAGAAAGTTTAAGACATTACTCCCATGGAGAAAACTGCGCATGATGTTTATTGTGTTCAATGCCGATGCAATTTTTGTGTTTCATCAAAGCTCTGAAGTTCCACAGATTACAGAATGCATGCAGATGTGCTTCGGAAACTACTACTAGTCTTCCAGGGAACGACCAAAGCGTAGACAGTTTAAGACATTACTCCCATGGAGAAAAGTCCGCATGGTGCTTATTGTGTTTAATGCCGATGCAATTTTTGTATTTCATCAACACTCTGAAGGTCCACAGATTACAGAATGCCTCCAGATTTGCTTCGGAAACTACTACTAGTCTTCCTGGGAACGATCAAAGCGTAGACAGTTTAAGACATTACTCCCGTGGAGAAAAGTCCGCATGGTGCTTATTGTGTTCAATGCCGATGCAATTTTTGTGTTTCATCAACACTCTGATGGTCCACAAATTACAGAATGCATAAAGATGTACTTCGGAAACTACTACTAGTCTCCCATCGAATGATCAAAACGTAGACAGTTTAAGACATTACTCCCTTGGAGAAAAGTCCGCATGGTGCTTATTGTGTTCAATGCCGATTCAATTTCTGTGTTTCATCAACACTCTGAAGGTCCGCAGATTACAGAACGCCTCCAGATGTGCTTCGGAAATTACTACTAGTCTTCCAGTGTACGATCAAAGCGTAGACAGTTTAAGACATTACTCCCATGGAGAAAAGTCCGCATGGTGCTTTTTGTGTTCAATGCCGATGAAATTTTTGTGTTTCATCAACACTCTGAAAGTCCACAGATTACAGAATGCCTCCAGATGTGCATCGGAAACTACTACTAGACTTCCAGTGAACGATCAAAACGTAGACAGTTTAAGACATTACTCTCATGGAGAAAAGTCCACATGGTTCTTATTGTGTTCAACGCCGATTCAATTTCTGTGTTTCATCAACACTCTGCAGGTCCGCAGATTACAGAATGCCTAAAGATGTGCTTCGGAAACTACTACTAGTCTTCCAGTGTACGATCAAATTGTAGACAGTTTAAGACATTACTCCCATGGAGAAAAGTCCGCATGGTGCTTATTGTGTTCAATTCCGATGGAATTTTTGTGTTTCATCAACACTCTGAAGGTCCACAGATTACAGAATGCCTCCACATGTGCTTCGGAAACTACTACTAGTCTTCCAGGGAACGATCAAAGCGTAGACAGTTTAAGACATTACTCTCATGGAGAAAAGTCCGCATGGTGATTATTGTGTTCAATTCCGATTCAATTTCTGCGTTTCATCAACACTCTGAAGGTCCACAGATTACAGAATGCCTCCAGATGTGCTTCGGAAACTACCACTAGTCTTCCTGTGAACGATCAAAGCGTAGACAGATTAAGACATTACTCCCATGGAGAAAAGTCCGCATGGTGCTTATTGTTTTCAATGCCGATGCAATATTTGTGTTTCATCAACACTCTGAAGGTCCACAGGTTACAGAATGCCTCCAGATGTGCCTCGGAAACTACTACTAGTCTTCCAGTGAACGATCAAAGCGTAGACAGATTAAGACATTACTCCCATGAGGAAAGTCCGCATAGTGATTATTGTGTCCAATGCCGATGCAATTTTTGTGCTTCATCAACACTCTGAAGGTCCACAGATTACAGAATGCATCCAGATGTGCTTCGGAAACTACTACTAGTCTTCCAGGGAACAATCAAAAGCGTAGACAGTTTACGACATTAATCTCATGGAGAAAAGTCCGCATGGTGCATATTGTGTTCAATGCCGATGCAATTTCTGTGTTTCATCAACACTCTGAAGATCCACAGATTACAGAATGCATCCAGATGTGCTTCGGAAACTACTACTAGTCTCCCAGGGAACGATCAATGCGTAAACAGTTTAACACATTACTAACATGGAGAAAAGTCGACATGGTGATTATTATATTCAATGCCGATGGAATTTTTGGGTTTCATCAACACTCTGAAGGTAAACAGATTACAGAATGCATCCAGATGTGCATCGGAAACTACTACTAGTCTTCCAAGAAGCGATCAAAGCGTAGACAGTTTAAGACATTACTCCCATGGAAAAAAGTCGGCCTGGTGCTTATTGTGTTCAATGCCGATGGAATTTTTGTGTTTCATCAACACTCTGAAGCTCCACAGATTACAGAATGCCTCCAGATGTGCATCGGAAACTACTACTAGTCTTCCAGTGAACGATCAAAACGTAGACAGTTTAAGACATTACTCTCATGGAGAAAAGTCCGCATGGTTCTTATTGTGTTCAATGCCGATTCAATTTCTGTGTTTCATCAACACTCTGAAGGTCCGCAGATTACGGAATGCCTAAAGATGTGCTTTGGAAACTACTACTAGTCTTCCAGTGTACGATCAAAGGGTAGACAGTTTAAGACATTACTCCCATGGAGAAAAGTCCGCATGGTGCTTATTGTGTTCAATGCCGATTCAATTTCTGTGTTTCATCAACACTCTGAAGGTCCACAGATTACAGAATGCATCCAGATGTGCTTCGGAAACTACTACTAGTCTTCCAGGGAACAATCAAAGCGTAGACAGTTTACGACATTAATCTCATGTAGAAAAGTCCGCATGGTGCATATTGTGTTCAATGCCGATGCAATTTCTGTGTTTCATCAACACTCTGAAGATCCACAGATTACAGAATGCTTCCAGATGTGCTTCGGAAACTACTACTAGTCTCCCAGGGAACGATCAATGCGCAATGCGTAAACAGTTTAACACATTACTAACATGGAGAAAAGTCCGCATGGTGCTTATTGTGTTCAATGCCGATGAAATTTTTGTGTTTCATCAACACTCTGAAAGTCCACAGATTACAGAATGCCTCCAGATGTGCATCGGAAACTACTACTAGACTTCCAGTGACCGATCAAAACGTAGACAGTTTAAGACATTACTCTCATGGAGAAAAGTCCACATGGTTCTTATTGTGTTCA
This sequence comes from Schistocerca gregaria, assembly GCF_023897955.1. Taxonomy (NCBI): domain Eukaryota; kingdom Metazoa; phylum Arthropoda; class Insecta; order Orthoptera; family Acrididae; genus Schistocerca; species Schistocerca gregaria. The sequence goes on along the minus strand of NC_064928.1, from coordinate 49,249,196 downwards.
TCGCCGATTCAATTTCTGTGCTTCATCAACACTCTGCAGGTCCGCAGATTACAGAATGCCTAAAGATGTGCTTCGGAACCTATTACTAGTCTTCCAGTGTACGATCAAATTGTAGACAGTTTAAGACATTACTCCCATGGAGAAAAGTCCGCATGGTGCTTATTGTGTTCAATTCCGATGTAATTTTTGTGTTTCATCAACACTCTGAAGGTCCACAGATTACAGAATGCCTCCAGATGTGCTTCGGAAACTACTACTAGTCTTCCAGGGAACGATCAAAGCGTAGACAGTTTAAGACATTACTCTCATGGAGAAAAGTCCGAATGGTGATTATTGTGTTCAATTCCGATTCAATTTCTGCGTTTCATCAACACTCTGAAGGTCCACAGATTACAGAATGCCTCCAGATGTGCTTCAGAAACTACCACTAGTCTTCCTGTGAACGATCAAAGCGTAGACAGATTAAGACATTACTCCCATGGAGAAAAGTCCGCATGGTGCTTATTGTTTTCAATGCCGATGCAATTTTTGTGTTTCATCAACACTCTGAAGGTCCACAGATTACAGAATGCCTCCAGATGTGCCTCGGAAACTACTACTAGTCTTCCAGTGAACGATCAAAGCGTAGACAGTTTAAGACATTACTCCCATGAGGAAAGTCCGCATAGTGATTATTGTGTCCAATGCCGATGCAATTTTTGTGCTTCATCAACACTCTGAAGGTCCACAGATTACAGAATGCATCCAGATGTGCTTCGGAAACTACTACTAGTCTTCCAGGGAACAATCAAAAGCGTAGACAGTTTACGACATTAATCTCATGGAGAAAAGTCCGCATGGTGCATATTGTGTTCAATGCCGATGCAATTTCTGTGTTTCATCAACACTCTGAAGATCCACAGATTACAGAATGCATCCAGATGTGCTTCGGAAACTACTACTAGTCTCCCAGGGAACGATCAATGCGTAAACAGTTTAACACATTACTAACATGGAGAAAAGTCGAAATGGTGATTATTATGTTCAATGAAGATGGAATTTTTGGGTTTCATCAACACTCTGAAGGTAAACAGATTACAGAATGCATCCAGATGTGCATCGGAAACTACTACTAGTCTTCCAAGAAGCGATCAAAGCGTAGACAGTTTAAGACATTACTCCCATGGAAAAAAGTCGGCATGGTGCTTATTGTGTTCAATGCTGATGGAATTTTTGTGTTTCATCAACACTCTGAAGCTCCACAGATTACAGAATGCCTCCAGATGTGCTTCGGAAACTACTACTAGTCTTCCAGGGAACGATCAAAGCGTAGACAGTTTAAGACTTTACTCTCATGGAGAAAAGTCCGCATGGTGCATATTGTGTTCAATGCCGATGCAATTTTGTGTTTCATCAACATTCTGAAGGTCCACAGATTACAGAATGCCTCCAGATGTGCTTCGGAAACTACTACTAGTCTTCCAGTGTACGATCAAAGCGTAGACAGTTTAAGACATTACTCCCATGGAGAAAAGTCCGCATGGTGCTTTTTGTGTTCAATGCCGATGCAATTTTTGTGTTTCATCAACACTCTGAAGGTTCACAGATTATAGAATACATCCAGATGTGCTTCGGAAACTACTACTAGTCATCCAGGAAACGATCAAATATTAGACAGTTTAAGACAATTCTTTCATGGAAAAAAGTCCGTATGGTGCATATGGTGTTCAATGCCGATGCAATTTCTGTGTTTCACCACCACTCTGAAGGTCCACAGATTACAGAATGCATCCAGATGTGCTTCGGAAACTACTACTAGTCTTCCAGGGAACGATCAAAGCGTAGACAATTTAAGACATTACTCCTATGGAGAAAAGTCGGTATGGTGCTTATTGTGTTCAATGCCGATGCCATTTTTGTGTTTCATCAACACTCTGAAGGTCCACAGATTACAGAATGCTTCCAGATGTGCTTCGGAAACTACTACTAGTCTTCCAGGGAACGATCAAAGCGTAGACAGTTTAAGACATTACTCTCATGGAGAAAAGTCCGCATGGTGCATATTGTGTTCAATGCCGATGCAATTTTGTGTTTCATCAACACTCCTAAGATCCACAGATTACAGAATGCATCACGATTTGCTTCGGAATCTACTACTAGTCTTCCAGGGAACGTTTAAAGGGTAGACAGTTTAAGACATTACTCTCATGGAGAAAAGTCCGCATGGTGCTTATTGTGTTCAATGCCGATTCAATTTTTGTGTTTCATCAACACTCTGAAGGTCCACAGATTACAGAATGCCTCCAGATGTGCTTGGAAACTACTACTAGTCTTCCAGGGAACGATCTAAACGTAGACAGTTTAAGACATTACTCTCATGGAGAAAAGTCCGCATGGTGATTATTGTGTTCAATTCCGATTCAATTTCAGCGTTTCATCAACACTCTGAAGGTCGACAGATTACAGAATGCCTCCAGATGTGCTTCGGAAACTACCACTAGTCTTCCTGTGAACGATCAAAGCGTAGACAGATTAAGACATTACTCCCATGGAGAAAAGTCCGATGGTGCTTATTGTGTTCAATGCCGATGCAATTTTTGTGTTTCATCAACACTCTGGAGGTCCACAGATTACAGAATGCCTCCAGATGTGTTTCGGAAACTACTACTAGTCTTCCAGTGAACGATCAAAGCGTAGACAGTTTAAGACATTACTCCCATGGAGAAAAGTCCGCATGGTGATTATTGTGTCCAATGCCGATGCAATTTTTGTGTTTCATCAACACTCTGAAGGTCAACAGATTACAGAATGCAACCAGATGTGCTTCGGAAACTACTACTAGTCTTGCAGGGAACAATCAAAGCGTAGACAGTTTAAGACATTAATCTCATGAGAAAAGTCCGCATGGTGCATATTGTGTTCAATGCCGATGCAATTTCTGTGTTTCATCAACACTCTGAAGATCCACAGATTACAGAATGCATCCAGATGTGCTTCGGAAACTACTACTAGTCCTCCAGGGAACGATCAATGCGTAAACAGTTTAACGCATTACTAACATGCAGAAAAGTCCACATGGTGCTTATTATGTTCAATGCCGATGCAGTTTTTGGGTTTCATCAACACTCTGAAGGTAAACAGATAACAGAATGCATCCAGATGTGCTTCGGAATCTACTACTAGTCTTCCAGGGAACGATCTAAACGTAGATAGTTTAAGACATTACTCCCATGGAGAAAACTCCGCATGATGTTTTTTGTGTTCAATGCCGATGCAATTTTTGTGTTTCATCAACACTGTGAAGTTCCACAGATCACAGAATGCATGCAGATGTGCTTCGGAAACTATTACTAGTCTTCCAGGGAACGATCAAAGCGTAGACAGTTTAAGACATTACTCCCATGGAGAAAAGTCCGCATGGTGCTTATTGTGTTCAATGCCGATGCAATTTTTGTATTTCATCAACACTCTGAAGGTCCACAGATTACAGAATGCCTCCAGATGTGCTTCGGAAACTACTACTAGTCTTCCAGTGTACGATCAAAGCGTAGACAGTTTAAGACATTACTCCCATGGAGAAAAGTCCGCATGGTGTTTTTTGTGTTCAATGCCGATGCAATTTTTGTGTTTCATCAACACTCTGAAGGTCCACGGATTACAGAATGCCACCAGATGTGCATCGGAAACTACTACTAGTCTTCCAGTGAAAGATCAAAGCGTAGACAGATTAAGACATTACTCTAATGGAGAAAAGTCCGCATGGTGCTTATTTTGTTCAATGGCGATGCAATTTCTGTGTTTCATCAACACTCTGAAGGTCCACAGATTACAGATTCAATCCAGATGTGCTTCGGAAACTACTCCTAGTCTTCCAGTGTACGTTCAAAGCGTAGACAATTTAAGACATTACTCCCATGGAAAAAAGTCGGCATGGTGCTTATTGTGTTCAATGCCGATGCAATTTATGTGTTTCATCAACACTCTGAAGTTCCACAGATTACAGAATGCCTCCAGATGTGCTTCGGAAACTACTACTAGTCTTCCAGGGAACGATCAAAGCGTAGACAGTTTAAGACATTACTCTCATGGAGAAAAGTCCGCATGGTGCATATTGTGTTTAATGCCGATGCAATTTTGTGTTTCATCAACACTCCTAAGATCCACAGATTACAGAATGCATCGCGATTTGCTTCGGAATCTACTACTAGTCGTCCAGGGAACGTTTAAAGGGTAGACAGTTTAAGACATTACTCTCATGGAGAAAAGTCCGCATGGTGCTTATTGTGTTCAATGCCGATTCAATTTCTGTGTTTCGTCAACACTCTGAAGGTCCGCAGATTACAGAATGCCTCCGGATGTGCTTCGGATACTACTACTAGTCTTCCCGTGTACGATCAAATGTTAGACAGTTTAAGACATTACTCCCATAGAGAAAAGTCCGCATGGTGCTAATTGTGTTCAATGCCGATGCAATTTTTGTATTTCATCAACACTCTGAAGGTCCACAGATTACAGAATGCCTCCAGATGTGCTTGGAACTTCTACTAGTCTTCCAGGGAACAATCAAAGCGTAGACAGTTTAAGACATTAATCTCATGGAGAAAAGTCCTTATGGTGCATATTGTGTTCAATGCCGATGCAATTTCTGTGTTTCATCAACACTCTGAAGATCCACAGATTACAGAATGCATCCAGATGTGCTTCGGAAACTACTACTAGTCCTCCAGGGAACGATCAATGCGTAAACAGTTTAACACATTACTAACATGGAGAAAAGTCCACATGGTGCTTATTATGTTCAATGCCGATGCAGTTTTTGGGTTTCATCAACACTCTGAAGGTAAACAGATAACAGAATGTATCCAGATGTGCTTCGGAAACTACTACTAGTCTTCCAGGGAACGATCTAAACGTAGATAGTTTAAGACATTACTCCCATGGAGAAAACTCCGCATGATGTTTTTTGTGTTCAATGCCGATGCAATTTTTGTGTTTCATCAACACTCTGAAGTTCCACAGATTACAGAACCTCATGCAGATTTGCTTCGGAAACTACTACTAGTCTTCCAGGGAACGATCAAAGCGTAGACACTTTAAGACATTACTCCCATGGAGAAAAGTCCGCATGGTGCTTATTGTGTTCAATGCCGATGCAATTTTTGTATTTCATCAACACTCTGAAGGTCCACAGATTACAGAATGCCTCCAGATGTGCTTCGGAAACTACTACTAGTCTTCCAGTGTACGATCAAAGCGTAGACAGTTTAAGACATTACTCCCATGGAGAAAAGTCCGCATGGTGCTTTTTGTGTTCAATGCCGATGCAATTTTTGTGTTTCATCAACACTCTGAAGGTCCACGGATTACAGAATGCCACCAGATGTGTATCGGAAACTACTACTAGTCTTCCAGTGAACGATCAAAGCGTAGACAGTTGAAGACATTACTCTAATGGAGAAAAGTCCGCATGGTGCTTATAGTGTTCAATGCCGATGCAATTTTTGGTTTTCATCAACACTCTGAAGGGAAACAAATTACAGAATGCATCCAGATGTGCTTCGGAAACTACTACTAGTCTTCCAGGGAACGATCAAATCGTAGACAGTTTCAGACATTACCCTCATGGAGAAAAGTCCGCATGGTGCTTATTTTGTTCAATGGCGATGCAATTTCTGTGTTTCATCAACACTCTGAAGGTCCACAGATTACAGAATGCATCCAGATGTGCTTCGGAAACTACTCCTAGTCTTCCAGTGTACGATCAAAGCGTAGACATTTTAAGACATTACTCCCATGGAAAAAAGTCGGCATGGTGCTTATTGTGTTCAATGCCGATGCAATTTTTGTGTTTCATCAACACTCTGAAGTTCCACAAATTACAGAATGCCTCCAGATGTGCCTCGGAAACTACTACTACTCTTCCAGGGAACGATCAAAGCGTAGACAGTTTAAGACATTACTCCTATGGACAAAAATCCCTGTGATGTTTATCGTGTTCAATGCCGATGCAATTTTTGTGTTTCATCAACACTCTGAAGTTCCACAGATTACAGAATTCATGCAGATGTGCTTCGGAAACTACTACTAGTCTTCCAGGGAACGATCAAAGCGTAGACAGTTTGAGACATTACTCCCATGGAGAAAAGTTCGCATGGTGCTTATTGTGTTCAATGCCGATGCAATTTCTGTGTTTCATCAACACTCTGAAGGTATACAGATTACAGAATACCTCCAGATGTGCTTCGGAAACTACTGCTAGTCTTCCAGTGAACGATCACAGCTTAGACAGTTTAAGACGTTACTCTCATGGAGAAAGGTCCGCATGGTGCTTATTGTGTTCAATGCCGATTGAATTTCTGTGTTTCATCAACACTCTGAAGGTCCACAGATTACAGAATGCCTCCAGATGTGCTTCGGAAACTACTACTAGTCTTACAGTGAACGATCAAAGCATAGACAGGTTAAGACATTACTCTCATGGAGAAAAGTCCGCATGGTGCTTATTGTGTTCAATGCCGATTCAATTTCTGTTTTTTATCAACACTGTAAAGGTCCACAGATTACAGAATGCATCCAGATGTTCTTCGGAAACTACTACTTGTCTTCCTGAGTACGATCAAAGCGTAGACAGTTTAAGAAATTACTCCCATGGAGAAAAGTCCGCATGGTGCTTATTGTGTTCAATGCCGATGATATTTTTGTGTTTCATCAACACTCTGAAGGTTCACAGATTACAGAATGCATCCAGATGTGCTTCGGAAACTGCTACTAGTCTTCCAGGGAACGTTTAAAGCGTAGACAGTTTAAGACATTACTCACATGGAGAAAAGTTCGCATGGTGATTATTGAGTTCGATGCCGATTCAATTTCTGTGTTTCATCAACACTCTGAAGGACCGCAGATTACAGAATGCCTCCAGATGTGCTTCGGAAACTACTACTAGTCTTCCAGTGTACGATCAAAGCGTAGACAGTTTAAGACATTACTCCCATGGAGAAAAGTCCGCATGGTGTTTTTTGTCTTCAATGCCGATGCAATTTTTGTGTTTCATCAACACTCTGAAGGTCCACAGATTACAGAATGCCTCCAGATGTGCATCGGAAACTACTACTAGTCTTCCAGTGAACGATCAATGCGTAGACAGTTTAAGACATTACTCTCATGGAGAAAAGTCCGCATGGTGCTTATTGTGTTCAATGCCGATGCAATTTTTGTGTTTCATCAACACTCTGAAGGTCCACCGATTACAGAATGCATCCAGATGTGCTTCGGAAGCTACTACTAGTCTTCCAGGGAACGATCAAGCGTAGACAGCTTAAGACATTACTCCCATGGAGAAAAGTTCGCATGGTGCTTATTGTGTTCAATGCCGATGCAATTTTTTTGTTTCATCAACACTGAGAAGGTCCACAGGTTACAGAATGCATCCAGATGTGCTTCGGAAACTACTACTAGTCTTCCAGTGTACGATCAAAGAGTAGACAGTTTAAGACATTACTCCCATGGAGAAAAGTCCGCATGGTGCTTATTGTGTTCAATGCCGATGCAATTTTTGTGTTTCATCAACACTCTGGAGGTCCACAGATTACAGAATGAATCCAGATGTGCTTCGTAAACTACTACTAGTCTTCCAGTGTACGATCAAAGCGTAGATAGTTTAAGACATTACTCCCATGGAGAAAAGTTCGCATGGTGATTATTGTGTTCAATGCCGATGCAATTTTTGTGTTTCATCAACACTCTGAAGGTCCACAGATTACAGAATGCAACCAGATGTGCTTCGGAAGCTACTACTAGTCTTCCAGGGAACGATCAACGCGTAGACAGTTTAAGACATTACTCTCATGGAGAAAAGTCCGCATGGTGCATATTGTGTTCAATGCCGATGCAATTTCTGTGTTTCATCAACACTCTGAAGATCCACTGATTACAGAATGCATCGAGATGTGCTTCGGAAACTACTACTAGTTTCCAGGGAACGTTAAAACGTAGACAGTTTAAGACATTACTCTCATGGAGAAAATTCCGCATGGTGCTTATTGTGTTCGATGCCGATTCAATTTCTGTGTTTCATCAACACTCTGAAGGTCCGCAGATTACAGAATGCCTCCAGATGTGCTTCGGAAACTACTACTAGTCTTCCAGTGTACGATCAAAGCGTAGACAGTTTAAGACATTACTCCCATGGAGAAAAGTCCGCATGGTGTTTTTTGTGTTCAATGCCGATGCAATTTTTGTGTTTCATCAACACTCTGAAGGTCGACAGAATACAGAATGCCTCCAGATGTGCATCGGAAACTACTACTAGTCTTCCAGTGAACGATCAATGCGTAGACAGTTTAAGACATTACTCTCATGGAGAAAAGTCCGCATGGTGCATATTGTGTTCAATGCCGGTGCAATTTTTGTGTTTCATCAACACTCTGAAGGTCCACCGATTACAGTATGCATCCAGATGTGCTTCGGAAACTACTACTAGTCTTCCAGGAAACGATCAAAGCGTAAACAGTTTAAGACATTACTCCCATGGAGAAAAGTTCGCATGGTGCTTATTGTGTTCAATGCCGATGCAATTTTTGTGTTTCATCAACACTCAGAAGGTCCACAGGTTACAGAATGCTTCCAGATGTGCTTCGGAAACTAATACTAGTCATCCAGGGAACGATCAAAGCGTAGACATTTTAAGACATTACTCCCATGGAGAAAAGTCCGCATGGTGCTTATTGTGGTCAATGCCGATGCAATTTTGGTGTTTCATCAACACTCTGATGGTCCACAAATTACAGAATGCATCCAGATGTACTTTGGAAACTACTACTAGTCTCACAGGGAACGATCAAAACGTAGACAGTTTAAGACATTACTCCCATGGAGAAAAGTCCGCATGGTGATTATTGTGTTCAATGACGATGCAATTTTTGGGTTTCATCAACACTCTGAAGGTAAACAAATTACAGAATGCATCCATATGTGCTTCGGAAACTACTACAAGTCTTCCAGGGAACGATCAAATCGTAGACAGTTTAAGACATTACTCTCATGGAGAAAAGTCCGCATTGTGCTTATTTTGTTCAATGGCGATGCAATTTCTGTGTTTCATCAACACTCTGAAGGTCCACAGATTACAGATTCAATCCAGATGTGCTTCGGAAACTACTCCTAGTCTTCCAGTGTACGATCAAAGCGTAGACAGTTTAAGACATTACTCCCATGGACAAAACTCCGTGTGATGTTTATCGTGTTCAATGCCGATGCAATTTTTGTGTTTCATCAACACTCTGAAGTTCCACAGATTACAGAATGCATGCAGATGTGCTTCGGAATCTACTACTAGTCTTCCAGGGAACGATCAAAGCGTAGACAGTTTGAGACATTACTCCCATGGAGAAAAGTTCGCATGGTGCTTATTGTGTTTAATGCCGATGAAATTTCTGTGTTTCATCAACACTCTGAAGGTATACGGATTACAGAATGCCTACAGTTTTGCATCGGAAACTACTGCTAGTCTTCCAGTGAACGATCACAGTGTAGACAGTTTAAGACATTACTCTCATGGAGAAAAGTCCGCATGTTGCTTATTGTGTTCAATGCCGATTCAATTTCTGTGTTTCAGCAACACTCTGAAGGTCCACAGTTTACAGAATGCATCCAGATGTGCTTCGGAAACTACTACTAGTCTTCCAGGGAACGCTTAAAGGGTAGACAGTTTAAGACATTACTCTCATGGAGAAAAGTCGGCATGGTGCTTATTGTGTTCAATGCCGATTCAATTTCTGTGTTTCGTCAACACTCTAAAGGTCCGCAGATTACAGAATGCCTCCAGATGTGCTTGGAAACTACTACTAATCTTCCAGGGAACGATCAAAGCGTAGACAGTTTAAGACATTACTCTCATGGAGAAAAGTCCGCATGGTGATTATTGTGTTCAATTCCAAATCAATTTCGGCGTTTCATCAACACTCTGAAGGTCCACAGATTACAGAATGCCTCCAGATGTGCTTGGTAACTACTACTAGCCTTCCAGGGAACGATCAAAGCGTAGACAGTTTAAGACATTACTCTCATGGAGAAAAGTCCGCATGGTGATTATTGTGTTCAATTCCAAATCAATTTCAGCGTTTCATCAACACTCTGAAGGTCCACAGATTACAGAATGCCTCCAGATGTGCTTCGGAAACTACCACTAGTCTTCCTGTGAACGATCAAAGCGTAGACAGATTAAGACATTACTCCCATGGAGAAAAGTCCGCATGGTGCTTATTGTGTTCCATGCCGATGCAATTTTTGTGTTTCATCAACACTCTGGAGGTCCACAGATTACAGAATGCCTCCAGATGTGCTTCGGAAACTACTACTAGTTTTCCAGTGAACGATCAAAGCGTAGACAGTTTAAGACATTACTCCCATGGAGAAAAGTCCGCATGGTGATTATTGTGTCCAATGCCGATGCAATTTTTGTGTTTCATCAACACTCTGAAGGTCCACAGATTACAGAATGCATCCAGATGTGCTTCGGAAACTACTACTAGTCTTCCAGGGAACAATCAAAGCGTAGACAGTTTAAGACATTAATCTCATGGAGAAAAGTCCGCATGGTGCATATTGTGTTCAATGCCGATGCAATTTCTGTGTTTCATCAACACTCTGAAGATCCACAGATTACAGGATGCATCCAGATGTGCTTCGGAAACTACTACTAGTCTTCCAGGGAACGATCTAAACGTAGATAGTTTAAGACATTACTCCCATGGAGAAAACTCCGCATGATGTTTTTTGTGTTCAATGCCGATGCAATTTTTGTGTTTCATCAACACTATAAAGGTCCACAGATTACAGAATGCATCCAGATGTGCTTCGGAAACTTTTACTAGTCTTCCAGGAAACGATCAAAGCGTAAACAGTTTAAGACATTACTCCCATGGAGAAAAGTTCGCATGGTGCTTATTGTGTTCAATGCCGATGCAATTTTTGTGTTTCATCAACACTCAGAAGGTCCACAGGTTACAGAATGCTTCCAGATGTGCTTCGGAAACTACTACTAGTCATCCAGGGAACGATCAAAGCGTAGACATTTTAAGACATTACTCCCATGGAGAAAAGTCCGCATGGTGCTTATTGTGGTCAATGCCGATGCAATTTTATAGTTTCATCAACACTCTGAAGTTCCACAGATTACAGAATGCCTCCAGATGTGCCTCGGAAACTACTACTACTCTTCCAGGGAACGATCAAAGCGTAGACAGTTTAAGACATTACTCCCATGGACAAAACTCCGTGTGATGTTTATCGTGTTCAATGCCAATGCAATTTTTGTGTTTCATCAACACTCTGAAGTTCCACAGATTACAGAATGCATGCAGATGTGCTTCGGAAACTACTACTAGTCTTCCAGGGAACGATCAAAGCGTAGACAGTTTGAGACATTACTCCCATGGAGAAAAGTTCGCATGGTGCTTATTGTGTTTAATGCCGATGAAATTTCTGTGTTTCATCAACACTCTGAAGGTATACGGATTACAGAATGCCTACAGTTTTGCTTCGGAAACTACTGCTAGTCTTCCAGTGAACGATCACAGCGTAGAGAGTTTAAGACATTACTCTCATGGAGAAAAGTCAGCATGTTGCTTATTGTGTTCAATGCCGATTCAATTTCTGTGTTTCATCAACACTCTGAAGGTCCACAGTTTACAGAATGCATCCAGATGTGCTTCGGAAACTACTACTAGTCTTCCAGGGAACGATCAAAGCGTAGACAGTTTAAGACATTACTCTCATGGAGAAAAGTCCGCATGGTGCATATTGTGTTCAATGCCGATGCAATTTTGTGTTTCATCAACACTCCTAAGATCCACAGATGACAGAATGCATCACGATTTGCTTCGGAAACTACTACTAGTCTTCCAGGGAACGTTTAAAGGGTAGACAGTTTAAGACATTACTCTCATGGAGAAAAGTCCGCATGGTGCTTATTGTGTTCAATGCCGATTCAATTTCTGTGTTTCGTCAACACTCTGAAGGTCCGCAGATTACAGAATGCCTCCAGATGTGCTTCGGATACTACTACTAGTCTTCCAGTGTACGATCAAAGCGTAGACAGTTTAAGACATTACTCCCATGGAGAAAAGCCCGCATGGTGTTTTTTGTGTTCAATGCCAATGCAATTTTTGTGTTTCATCAACACTCTGAAGGTCCACAGATTACAGAATGCCTCCAGATGTGCATTGGAAACTACTACTAGTCTTCCAGTGAACGATCAAAGCGTGGACAGTTTAAGACATTACTCTCATGGAGAAAAGTCCGCATGGTTCTTATTGTGTTCAATGCCGATTCAATTTCTGTGTTTCATCAACACTCTGAAGGTCCGCAGATTACAGAATGCCTCAAGATGTGCTTCGGAAACTACTACTAGTCTTCCCGTGTACGATCAAATGGTAGACAGTTTAAGACATTACTCCCATAGAGAAAAGTCGGCATGGTGCTTATTGTGTTCAATGCCGATGCAATTTTTGTGTTTCATCAACACTCTGGAGGTCCACAGATTACAGAATGCCTCCAGATGTGCTTCGGAAACTACAACTAGTCTTCCAGTGAACGATCAATGCGTAAACAGTTTAACACATTACTAACATGGAGAAAAGTCCACATGGTGCTTATTATGTTCAATGCCGAAGCAGTGTTTGGGTTTCATGAACACTCTGAAGGTAAACAGATAACAGAATGCATCCAGATGTGCTTCGGAAACTACTACTAGTCCTCCAGTGAACGATCAAAGCGTAGACAGTTTAAGACATTACTCCCATGGAGAAAAGTCCGCATGGTGCTTATTGTGTTCAATGCCGATGCAATTTTTGTATTTCATCAACACTCTGAAGGTCCACAGATTACAGAATGCCTCCAGATGTGCTTCGGAAACTACTACTAGTCTTCCGGTATACGATCAAATCGTAGACAGCTTAAGACATTACTGTCATGGAGAAAAGTCCGCATGGTGCTTATTTTGTTCAATGGCGATGCAATTTCTGTGTTTCATCAACACTCTGAAGGTCCACAGATTACAGATTCAATCCAGATGTGCTTCGGAAACTACTCCTAGTCTTCCAGTGTACGATCAAAGCTTAGACAATTTAAGACATTACTCCCATGGAAAAAAGTCGGCATGGTGCTTATTGTGTTCAATGCCGATGCAGTTTTTGGGTTTCATCAACACTCTGAAGGTAAACAGATAACAGAATGCATCCAGATGTGCTTCGGAAACTACTACTAGTCTTCCAGGGAACGTTCTAAACGTAGATGGTTTAAGACATTACTCCCATGGAGAAAACTCCGCATGATGTTTTTTGTGTTCAATCCCGATGCAATTTTTGTGTTTCATCAACACTCTGAAGGTCCACAGATTAAAGAATGCCTCCAGATGTGCATCGGAAACTACTACTAGTCTTCCAGTGAATGAACAATGCGTAGACAGTTTAAGACATTACTCTCATGGAGAAAAGTCCGCATGGTGCTTATTGTGTTCAATGCCGATGCAATTTTTGTGTTTCATCAACACTCTGAAGGTCCACCGATTACAGAATGCATCCAGATGTGCTTCGGAAACTACTACTAGTCTTCCAGGAAACGATCAAAGCGTAAACAGTTTAAGACGTTACTCCCATGGAGAAAAGTTCGCATGGTGCTTATTGTGTTCAATGCCGATGCAATTTTTGTGTTTCATCAACACTCAGAAGGTCCACAGGTTACAGAATGCTTCCAGATGTGCTTCGGAAACTACTACTAGTCATCCAGGGAACGATCAAAGCGTAGACATTTTAAGACATTACTCCCATGGAGAAAAGTCCGCATGGTGCTTATTGTGGTCAATGCCGATGCAATTTTATAGTTTCATCAACACTCTGATGGTCCACAAATTACAGAATGCATCCAGATGTACTTTGGAAACTACTACCAGTCTCACAGGGAACAATCAAAACGTAGACAGTTTAAGACATTACTCCCATGGAGAAAAGTCCGCATGGTGCTTATTGTGTTCAATGCCGATGCAATTTTTGGGTTTCATCAACACTCTGAAGGTAAACAAATTACAGAATGCATCCAGATGTGCTTCGGAAACTACTACTAGTCATCCTGGGAACGATCAAATCGTAGACAGTTTAAGACATTACTCTCATAGAGAAAAGTCGGCATGGTGCTTATTTTGTTCAATGGCGATGCAATTTCTGTGTTTCATCAACACTCTGAAGGTCCACAGATTGCAGATTCAATCCAGATGTGCTTCGGAAACTACTCCTAGTCTTCCAGTGTACGATCAAAGCGTAGACAATTTAAGACATTACACCCATGGAAAAAAGTCGGCATGGTGCTTATTATGTTCAATGCCGATGCAATTTTTGTGTTTCATCAACACTCTGAAGTTCCACAGATTACAGAATGCCTCCAGATGTGCCTCGGAAACTACTACTACTCTTCCAGGGAACGATCAAAGCGTAGACAGTTTAAGACATTACTCCCATGGACAAAACTCCGTGTGATGTTTATCGTGTTCAATGCCGATGCAATTTTTGTGTTTCATCAACACTCTGAAGTTCCACAGATTACAGAATGCATGCAGATGTGCTTCGGAAACTACTACTAGTCTTCCAGGGAACGATCAAAGCGTAGACAGTTTGAGACATTACTCCCATGGAGAAAAGTTCGCATGGTGCTTATTGTGTTTAATGCCAAAGAAATTTCTGTGTTTCATCTACACTCTGAAGGTATACGGTTTACAGAATGCCTACAGTTTTGCTTTGGAAACTACTGCTAGTCTTCCAGTGAACGATCACAGTGTAGACAGTTTAAGACATTACTCTCATGGAGAAAAGTCCGCATGTTGCTTATTGTGTTCAATGCCGATTCAATTTCTGTGTTTCATCAACACTCTGAAGGTCCACAGTTTACAGAATGCATCCAGATGTGCTTCGGAAACTACTACTAGTCTTCCAGGGAACGATCAAAGCGTAGACAGTTTAAGACATTACTCTCATGCAGAAAAGTCCGCATGGTGCATATTGTGTTCAATGCCGATGCAATTTTGTGTTTCATCAACACTCCTAAGATCCACAGATTACAGGATGCATCACGATTTGCTTCGGAAACTACTACTAGTCTTCCAGGGAACGTTTAAAGGGTAGACAGTTTAAGACATTACTCTCATGGAGAAACGTCCGCATGGTGCTTATTGTGTTCAATGCCGATTCAATTTCTGTGTTCCGTCAACACCCTGAAGGTCCGCAGATTACAGAATGCCTCCAGATGTGCTTCGGATACTATTACTAGTCTTCCAGTGTACGATCAAAGCGTAGACAGTTTAAGACATTACTCCCATGGAGAAAAGCCCGAATGGTGTTTTTTGTGTTCAATGCCAATGCAATTTTTGTGTTTCATCAACACTCTCAAGGTCCACAGATTACAGAATGCCTCCAGATGTGCATTGGAAACTACTACTAGTCTTCCAGTGAACGATCAAAGCGTGGACAGTTTGAGACATTACTCTCATGGAGAAAAGTCCGCATGGTTCTTACTGTGTTCAATGCCGATTCAATTTCTGTGTTTCATCAACACTCTGAAGGTCCGCAGATTACAGAATGCCTCCAGATGTGCTTTGGAAACTACTACTAGTCTTCTCGTGTACGATCAAATGGTAGACAGTTTAAGACATTACTCCCATAGAGAAAAGTCA
The DNA here is from genome assembly GCF_023897955.1 of Schistocerca gregaria. Lineage (NCBI taxonomy): Eukaryota > Metazoa > Arthropoda > Insecta > Orthoptera > Acrididae > Schistocerca > Schistocerca gregaria. Next base: position 49,233,499 of record NC_064928.1, on the reverse strand, counting down.
GCATGGTGCTTATTGTGTTCAATGCCGATGTAATTTTTGTGTTTCATCAACACTCTGAAGGTCCATAGATTACAGAATGCCTCCAGATGTGCTTGGAAACTACTACTAGTCTTCCAGTGAACGATCAAAGCGTAGACAGTTTAAGACATTACTCTCATGGAGAAAAGTCCGCATGGTGATTATTGTGTTCAATTCCGATTCAATTTCAGCGTTTCATCAACACTCTGAAGGTCCACAGATTACAGAATGCCTCCAGATGTGCTTCGGAAACTACCACTAGTCTTCCTGTGAACGATCAAAGCGTAGACAGTTTAAGACATTACTCCCATGGAGAAAAGTCGGCATGGTGCTTATTGTGTTCAATGCCGATGCAATTTTTGTGTTTTATCAACACTCAGAAGGTCCACAGGTTACAGAATGCTTCCAGATGTGCTTCGGAAACTACTACTAGTCATCCAGGGAACGATCAAAGCGTAGACATTTTAAGACATTACTCCCATGGAGAAAAGTCCGCATGGTGCTTATTGTGGTCAATGCCGATGCAATTTTATACTTTCATCAACACTCTGAAGGTCCACAGATTACAGATTCAATCCAGATGTGCTTCGGAAACTACTCCTAGCCTTCCAGTGTACGATCAAAGCGTAGACAATTTAAGACATTACTCCCATGGAGAAAAGTCCGCATGGTGATTATTGTGTTCAATTCCGATTCAATTTCTGCGTTACATCAACACTCTGAAGGTCCACAGATTACAGAATGCCTCCAGATGTGCTTCGGAAACTGCGACTAGTCTTCCTGTGAACGATCAAAGCGTAGACAGTGTAAGACATTACTCCCATGGACAAAAATCCGTGTGATGTTTATCGTGTTCAATGCCGATGCAATTTTTGTGTTTCATCAACACTCTGAAGTTCCACAGATTACAGAATGCATCCAGATGTGCTTCGGAAACTACTACTAGTATTCCAGGGAACGATCAAAGCGTAGACAGTTTGAGACATTACTCCCATGGAGAAAAGTTCGCATGGTGCTTATTGTGTTCAATGCCGATTCAATTTCTGTGTTTTATCAACACTCTGAAGGTCCATAGATTACAGAATGCCTCCAGATGTGCTTGGAAACTACTGCTAGTCTTCCAGTGAACGATAACAGCTTAGGCAGTTTAAGACATTACTCTCATGGAGAAAGGTCCGCATGGTGTTATTGTGTTCAATGCCGATTCAATTTCTGTGTTTCATCAACACTCTGAAGGTCCACAGATTACAGAATGCCTCCAGATGTGCTTCGGAAACTACTACTAGTCTTACAGTGAACGTTCAAAGCATAGACAGTTTAAGACATTACTCTCATGGAGAAAAGTCCGCATGGTGCTTATTGTGTTCAATGCCGATTCAATTTCTGTTTTTTATCAACACTCTAAAGGTCCACAGATTACAGAATGCCTCCAGATGTGCTTCGGAAACTACTACTAGTCTTCCAGTGTACGATCAAAGCGTAGCAGTTTAAGACATTACTCCCATGGAGAAAAGTCCGCATGGTGTTTTTTGTCTTCAATGCCGATGCAATTTTTGTGTTTCATCAACACTCTGAAGGTCCACAGATTACAGAATGCCTCCAGATGTGCATCGGAAACTACTACTAGTCTTCCAGTGAACGATCAATGCGTAGACAGTTTAAGACATTACTCTCATGGAGAAAAGTCCGCATGGTGCTTATTGTGTTCAATGCCGATGCAATTTTTGTGTTTTATCAACACTCTGAAGGTCCACCGATTACAGAATGCATCCAGATGTGCTTCGGAAGCTACTACTAGTCTTCCAGGGAACGATCAAAGCGTAGACAGTTTAAGACATTACTCCCATGGAGAAAAGTTCGCATGGTGCTTATTGTGTTCAATGCCGATGCAATTTTTTTGTTTCATCAACACTGAGAAGGTCCACAGGTTACAGAATGCATCCAGATGTGCTTCGGAAACTACTACTAGTCTTCCAGTGTACGATCAAAGAGTAGACAGTTTAAGACATTACTCCCATGGAGAAAAGTCCGCATGGTGCTTATTGTGTTCAATGCCGATGCAATTTTTGTGTTTCATCAACACTCTGGAGGTCCACAGATTACAGAATGAATCCAGATGTGCTTCAGAAACTACTACTAGTCCTCCAGTGTACGATCAAAGCGTAGACAGTTTAAGACATTACTCCCATGGAGAGAAGTTCGCATGGTGATTATTGTGTTCAATGCCGATGCAATTTTTGTGTTTCATCAACACTCTGAAGGTCCACAGATTACAGAATGCATCCAGATGTGCTTCGGTAGCTACTACTAGTCTTCCAGGGAACGATCAAAGCGTAGACAGTTAAAGACATTACTCTCATGGAGAAAATTCCGCTTGGTGCATATTGTGTTCAATGCCGATGCAATTTCTGTGTTTCATCAACACTCTGAAGATCCACTGATTACAGAATGCATCCAGATGTGCTTCGGAAACTACTACTATTCTTCCAGGGAACGTAAAAACGTAGACAGTTTAAGACATTACTCCCATGGAGAAAAGTCCGCATGGTGCTTATTGTGGTCAACGCCGATACAATTTTGGTGTTTCATCAACACTCTGATGGTCCACAAATTACAGAATGCATCCAGATGTGCTTTGAAAACTACTACTAGTCTCACAGGGAACGATCAAAACGTAGACAGTTTAAGACATTACTCCCATGGAGAAAAGTCCGCATGGTGCTTATTGTGTTCAATGCCGATGCAATTTTTGGGTTTCATCAACACTCTGAAGGTAAACAAATTACAGAATGCATCCAGATGTGCTTCGGAAACTACTACTAGTCTTCCAATGAACGATCAAATCGTAGACAATTTAAGACATTACTCCCATGGAAAAAAGTCGGCATGTTGCTTATTGTGTTCAATGCCGATGCAATTTTTGTGTTTCATCAACACTCTGAAGTTCAACAGATTACAGAATGCCTCCAGATGTGCCTCAGAAACTACTACTACTCTTCCAGGGAGCGATCAAAGCGTAGACAGTTTAAGACATTACTCCCATGGACAAAACCCCGTGTGATGTTTATCGTGTTCAATGCCGATGCAATTTTTGTGTTTCATCATCACTCTGAAGTTCCACAGATTACAGAATGCATGCAGATGTGCTTCGGAAACTACTACTAGTCTTCCAGGGAACGATCAAAGCGTAGACAGTTTGAGACAATACTCCCATGGAGAAAAGTTCGCATGGTGCTTATTGTGTTCAGTGACGATGCAATTTCTGTGTTTCATCAACACTCTGAAGGTATACAGATTACAGAATGCCTCCAGATGTGCTTCGGAAACTACTGCTAGTCTTCCAGTGAACGATCACAGCTTAGACAGTTTAAGACATTACTCTCATGGAGAAAGGTCCGCATGGTGCCTATTGTGTTCAATGCCGATTCAATTTCTGTGTTTCATCAACACTCTGAAGATCCACAGATTACAGAATGCCTCCAGATGTGCTTCGGAAACTACTACTAGTCTTCCAGGGAACGTTTAAAGCGTAGACAGTTTAAGACATTACTCTCATGGAGAAAAGTCCGCATGGTGCTTATCTTGTTCGATGCCGATTCAATTTCTGTGTTTCATCAACACTCTGAAGGTCCGCAGATTACATAATGCCTCCAGATGTGCTTCGGAAACTACTACTAGTCTTCCAGTGTACAATCAAAGCGTAGACAGTTTAAGACATTACTCCCATGGAGAAAAGTCCGCATGGTGTTTTTTGTCTTCAATGCCGATGCAATTTTTGTGTTTCATCAACACGCTGAAGGTCCACAGACTACAGAATGACTCCAGATGTGCATCGGAAACTACTACTAGTCTTCCAGTGAACGATCAATGCGTAGACAGTTTAAGACATTGCTCTCATGGAGAAAAGTCCGCATGGTGCTTATTGTGTTCAATTCCGATGCAATTTTTGTGTTTCATCAACACTCTGAAGGTCCACCGATTACAGAATGCATCCAGATGTGCTTCGGAAGCTCCTACTAGTCTTCCAGGGAACGATCAAAGCGTGGACAGTTTAAGACATTACTCCCATGGAGAAAAGTTCGCATGGTGCTTATTGTGTTCAATGCCGATGCAATTTTTTTGTTCCATCAACACTGAGAAGATCCACAGGTTACAGAATGCATCCAGATGTGCTTCGGAAACTAATACTAGTCTTCCAGTGTACGATCAAAGAGTAGACAGTTTAAGACATTACTCCCATGGAGAAAAGTCCGCATGGTGCTTATTGTGTTCAATGGCGATGCAATTTTTGTGTTTCATCAACACTCTGGAGGTCCACAGATTACAGAATGAATCTAGATGTGCTTCGGAAACTACTACTAGTCTTCCAGTGTACGATCAAAGCGTAGACAGTTTAAGACATTACTCCCATGGAGAAAAGTTCGCATGGTGATTATTGTGTTCAATGCCGATGCAATTTTTGTGTTTCATCAACACTCTGAAGGTCCACAGATTACAGAATGCATCCAGATGTGCTTCGGAAGCTACTACTAGACTTCCAGGGAACGATCAAAGCGTAGACAGTTTAAGACATTACTCTCATGGAGAAAAGTCCGCATGGTGCATATTGTGTACAATGAAGATGCAATTTCTGTGTTTCATCAACACTCTGAAGATCCACTGATTACAGAATGCATCCAGATGTGCTTCGGAAACTACTACTAGTCTTCCAGGGAACGTTAAAACGTAGAAAGTTTAAGACATTACTCTCGTGGAGTAAATTCCGCATGGTGCTTATTGTGTTCGATGCCGATTCAATTTCTGTGTTTCATCAACACTCTGAAGGTCCGCAGATTACAGAATGCCTCCAGATGTGCTTCGGAAACTACTACTAGTCTTCCAGTGTACGATCAAAACGTACACAGTTTAAGACATTACTCCCATGGCGAAAAGTCCGCATGGTGTTTTTTGTGTTCAATGCCGATGCAATTTTTGTGTTTCATCAACACTCTGAAGGTCCACAGATTACAGAATGCCTCCAGATGTGCATCGGATACTACTACTAGTCTTCCAGTGAACGATCAATGCGTAGACAGTTTAAGACATTACTCTCATGGAGAAACGTCCGCATGGTGCTTATTGTGTTCAATGCCGATGCAATTTTTGTGTTTCATCAACACTCTGAAGGTCCACCGATTACAGAATGCATCCAGATGTGCTTCGGAAACTACTACTAGTCTTCCAGGAAACGATCAAATCGTAAACAGTTTAAGACATTACTCCCATGGAGAAAAGTTCGCATGGTGCTTATTGTGTTCAATGCCGATGCAATTTTTGTGTTTCATCAACACTCAGAAGGTCCACAGGTTACAGAATGCTTCCAGATGGGCTTCGGAAACTACTACTAGTCATCCAGGGAACGATCAAAGCGTAGACAGTTTAAGACATTACTCCCATGGAGAAAAGTCCGCATGGTGCTTATTGTGGTCAATGCCGATGCAATTTTGGTGTTTCATCAACACTCTGATGGTCCACAAATTACAGAATGCACCCAGATGTACTTTGGAAACTACTACTAGTCTCACAGGGAACGATCAAAACGTAGACAGTTTAAGACATTACTCCCATGGAGAAAATTCCGCATGGTGCTTATTGTGTTCAATGCCGATTCAATTTCTGTGTCTCATCAACACTCTGAAGGTTCACAGATTATAGAATGCATCCAGATGTGCTTCGGAAACTACTACTAGTCATCCAGGGAACGATCAAAGATTACAGTTTAAGACAATTCTTTCATGGAAAAAAGTCAGTATGGTGCTTATTGTGTTCAATGCCGATGCAATTTCTGTGTTTCATCAACACTCTGAAGGTCCACAGATTACAGAATGCATCCAGATGTGCTTCGGAAACTACTACTAGTCTTCCAGGGAACGATCTAAGGGTAGACAGTTTAAGACATTACTCCCATGGAGAAAAGTTCGCATTGTGCTTATTGTGTTCAATGCCGATGCAATTATTGTGTTTCATCAACGCTCTGAAGGTCCACAGATTACACAATGCATCCAGATGTGCTTCGGAAACTACTACTAGTCTTCCAGTGTACGATCAAAGCGTAGACAGTTTAAGACATTACTCCCATGGAGAAAAGTCAGCATGGTGCTTATTGTGTTTAATGACGATGCAGTTTTTGTGTTTCATCAACACTCTGAAAGTCCACAGATTACAGAATGCATTCCGATGTGCTTCGGAAACTACTACTAGTCTTCCAGGGAACGATCAAAGCGTAGACATTTTGAGACATTACTCCCATGGAGAAAAGTCCGCATGGTGCTTATTGTGTTCAATGCCGATTCAATTTCTGTGTTTCATCAACACTCTGAAGGTCCACAGATTACAGAATGCATCCAGATGTGCTTCGGAAACTATTACTAGTTTCCAGGGAACGATCAAAGCGTAGACATTTTAAGACATTACTCCCATGGAGAAAAGTCCGCATGGTGCTTATTGTGTTCAATGCCGATTCAATTTCTGTGTTTCATCAACACTCTGAAGGTTCACAGATTACAGAATGCCTCCAGATGTGCTTCGGAAACTACTACTAGTCTTCCAGTGAACGATAAGAGCGTAGACAGTTTGAGACATTACTCCCGTGGAGAAAAGTCCGCATGGTGCTTATTGTGTTCAATGGCGATGCAATTTTTGTGTTTCATCAACACTCTGAAGGTCCACAGATTACAGAATGCACCAAGATGTGCTTCGGAAACTATTACTAGTTTCCAGGGAACGATCAAAGCGTAGACATTTTAAGACATTACTCCCATGGAGAAAAGTAGGCATGGTGCTTATTGTGTTCAATGTCGATTCAATTTCTGTGTTTCATCAACACTCTGAAGGTTCACAGATTACAGAATGCTTCCAGATGTGCTTCGGAAACTACTACTAGCCTTCCAGTGAGCGATCAAAGCGTAGACAGTTTGAGACATTACTCCCGTGGAGAAAAGTCTGCATGGTGCGTATTGTGTTCAATGCCGATGCAATTTTTGTGCTTCATCAACACTCTAAAGGTCCACAGATTGCAGAATGCATCCAGATGTGCTTCGGAAACTACTAGTAGTCTTCCAGGGAACGATCAAGGCGTAGACAGTTTAAGACATAACTCTCATGGAGAAAAAACCGCATGGTGCTTATTGTGTTCAATGCCGATGCAATTTCTGTGTTTCATCAACACTCTGAAGAACCACAGATTACAGAATGCATCCAGATGTGCTTCGGAAACTATTACTAGCCTTCCAGGGAACGATCAAAGCGTAGACAGTTTAAGACATTACTCCCATGGAGAAAAGTCCGCATGGTGCTTATTGTGTTCAATGCCGATGCAATTTTTGTGTTTCATCAACACTCTGTAGGTAAACAGATTTCAGAATGCATCCAGATGTGCTTCGGAAACTACTACTAGTCTTCCATTGAACGATCAAAGAGTAGACCGTTTAAGACATTACTCCCATGGAGAAAAGTCCGCATGGTGCTTATTGTGTTTAATGCCGATGAAATTTCTGTGTTTCATCAACACTCTGAAGGTATACAGATTACAGAATGCCTCCAGTTGTGCTTCGGAAACTAATACTAGTCTTCCAGTGTACGATCAAAGCGTAGACAGTTTAAGACATTACTCCCATGGAGAAAAGTCCGCATGGTGCTTTTGTGTTCCATGCCGATGCAATTTTTGTGTTTCGTCAACACTCTGAAGGTCCACAGATTACAGAATGCCTCCAGATGTGCATCGGAAACTACTACTAGTCTTTCAGTGAACGATCAAAGCGTAGACAGTTTAAGACATTACTCTCATGGAGAAAAGTGCGCATGGTGCTTATTGTGTTCAATACCGATGCAATTTTTGTGTTTCATCAACACTCTGAAGGTCCACAGATTACAGAATGCATCCAGATATGCTTCGGAAACTACTACTAGTCTTCCAGGGAACGATCAATGCGTAAACAGTTTAACACATTACTAACATGGAGAAAAGTCCATATGGTGCTTATTATGTTCAAGGCCGATGCAATTTTTGGGTTTCATCAACACTCTGAATGTAAACAGATTACAGAATGCATCCAGATGTGCTTCGGAAACTACTACTAGTCTTCCAGGGAAGGATCAAAGAGTAGACAGTTTAAGACATTACTCCCATGGAAAAAGTCGGTATGGTGTTTATTGTGTTCAATGCCGATGCAATTTTTGTGTTTCATCAACACTCTGAAGATCCACAGATTACAGAATGCCTCCAGATGTGCTTCGGAAACTACTACTAGTCTTCCAGGGAACGATCTAAGCGTAGATAGTTTAAGACATTACTCCCATGGAGAAAACTCCGCATGATGTTTATTGTGTTGAATGCCGATGCAATTTGTGTTTCATCAACACTCTGAAGTTCCACAGATTACAGAATGCATGCAGATGTGCTTCGTAAACTACTACTAGTCTTCCAGGGAACGATCAAAGCGTAGACAGTTTAAGACATTACTCTCATGGAGAAAAGTCTGCATGGTGCATATTGTGTTCAATGCCGATGCAATTTCTGTGTTTCATCAACAATCTGAAGATCCACAGATTACAGAATGCCTCCAGCTGTGCTTCGGAAACTACTACTAGTCTTCCAGTGAACGATCAAAACGTAGACAGTTTAAGACGTTACTCTCATGGAGAAAAGTCCGCATGCTGCTTATTGTGTTCAATGCCTATGCAATTTCTGTGTTTCATCAACACTGTGAAGGTCCACAGATTACAGAATGCCTCCAGATGTGCTTCGGAAACTGCGACTAGTCTTCCTGTGAACGATCAAAGCGTAGACAGATTAAGACGTTACTCTTATGGAGAAAAGTCCGCATTGAGCTTATTGTGTTCAATGCCGATGCAATTTTTGTGTTTCATCAATACTCTACAGGTCCACAGATTACAGAATGCCTCCAGATATGCTTCGGAAACTACTACTAGTCTTCCAGTGCACGATCAAAGCGTAGACAGTTTAAGACATTACTCCCATGGAGAAAACTCCGCATGATGTTTATTGTGTTCAATGCCGATGCAATTTGTGTTTCATCAACACTCTGAAGTTCCACAGATTACAGAATGCATGCAGATGTGCTTCGTAAACTACTACTAGTCTCCTACGGAACGATCAAAGCGTAGACAGTTTAAGACATTACTCCCATGGAGAAAAGTCCGCCTGGTGCTTATTGTGTTCAATGCGATGCAATTTTTGTATTTCATCAACACTCTGAAGGTCCACAGATTACAGAATGCCTCCAGATGTGCTTCGGAAACTACTACTAGTCTTCCAGGGAACGATCAAAGCGTAGACAGTTTAAGACATTACTCTCATGGAGAAAAGTCTGCATGGTGCATATTGTGTTCAATGCCGATGCAATTTCTGTGTTTCATCAACAATCTGAAGATCCACAGATTACAGAATGCATCCAGATGTGCTTCGTAAACTACTACTAGTCTCCTACGGAACGATCAAAGCGTAGACAGTTTAAGACATTACTCCCATGGAGAAAAGTCCGCATGGTGCTTATTGTGTTCAATGCGATGCAATTTTTGTATTTCATCAACACTCTGAAGGTCCACAGATTACAGAATGCCTCCAGATGTGCTTCGGAAACTACTACTAGTCTTCCAGGGAACGATCAAAGCGTAGACAGTTTAAGACATTACTCTCATGGAGAAAAGTCTGCATGGTGCCCATTGTGTTCAATACCGATGCAATTTCTGTGTTTCATCAACAATCTGAAGATCCACAGATTACAGAATGCATCCAGATGTGCTTCGGAAACTACTACTAGTCTTCCGGGGAACGTTTAAAGCGTAGACAGTTTAAGACATTACACTAATGCAGAAAAGTCCGCATGGTGCTTATTGTGTTCAATGCAGATTCAATATCTGTGTTTCATCAACACTCTGAAGGTCCGCAGATTACAGAATGCCTCCAGATGTGCTTCGGAAACTACTACTAGTCTTCCAGTGAACGATCAAAGCGTAGACAGTTTAAGACATTACTCTCATGGAGAAAAGTCCGCATGCTGCTTATTGTGTTCAATGCCTATGCAATTTCTGTGTTTCATCAACACTCTGAAGGTCCACACATTACAGAATGCATCCAGATGTGCTTCGGATACTACTACTAGTCTTCCAGGGAACGATCAAATCGTAGACAGTTTAAGACATTACTCTCATGGAGAAAAGTCCGCATGGTGATTATTGTGTTCAATTCCGATTCAATTTCTGCGTTACATCAACACTCTGAAGGTCCACAGATTACAGAATGCCTCCAGATGTGCTTCGGAAACTGCGACTAGTCTTCCTGTGAACGATCAAAGCGTAGTCAGATTAAGACGTTACTCTTATGGAGAAAAGTCCGCATGGTGCTTATTGTGTTCAATGCCGATTCAATTTCTGTTTTTTATCAACACTCTGAAGGTCCACAGATTTCAGAAAGCATCCAGATATGCTTCGGAAACTACTACTAGTCTTCCAGGGAACGATCAAAGCGTAGACAGTTTAAAACATTACTCCCATGGAGAAAAGTCCGCATGGTGCTTATTGTGTTTAATGCCGACGCAATTTTTGTGTTTCATCAACACTCTGAAGGTCCACAGATTTCAGAATGCATCCAGATGTGCTTCGGAAACTAGTACTAGTCTACCAGTGTACGATCAAAGAGTAGACAGTTTAAGACATTACTCCCATGGAGAAAAGTTCGCATGGTGCTTATTGTGTTCAATGCCGATGCAATTTTTATGTTTCATCAACACTGAGAAGGTCCACAGGTTACAAAATGCTTCCAGATGTGCTTCGGAAACTACTACTAAACTTCCAGTGTACGATCAAAGCGTAGACAGTTTAAGACATTACGTCCATAGAGAAAGTTCCGCAAGGTGATTATTGTGTTAAATGCCGATGCAATTTTTGTGTTTCATCTACACTCTGAAGGTCCACAGATTACAGAATGCATCCAGATGTGCTTCGGAAACTACTACTAGTCTTCCAGTGTACGATCAAAGAGTAGACAGTTTAAGACATTACTCCCATGGAGGAAAGTCCGCATGGTGCTTATTTTGTTCAATGACGATGTAATTTTTGTGTTTCATCAACACTCTGAAGGTCCACAGAATTCAGAAAGCATCCAGATATGCTTCGGAAACTACTACTAGTCTTCCAGGGAACGATCAAAGCGTAGACAGTTTAAGACATTACTCCCATGGAGAAAAGTCCGCATGGTGCTTATTGTGGTCAATGGAGATGCAATTTTCGTGTTTCATCAACACTCTGATGGTTTACAGATTACAGAATGCATCCAGATGTACTTCGAAAACTTCTACTAGTCTTCCAGGGAACGATCAAAACGTAGACAGTTTATGACATTACTCTCATGGAGAAAAGTCCGCATGGTGATTATTGTGTTCAATGCCGATTCAATTTCTGCGTTTCATCAACACTCTGAAGGTCCACAGATTACAGAATGCCTCCAGATGTGCTTCGGAAACTACCACTAGTCTTCCAGTGTACGATCAAAGCGTAGACTGTTTAAGACATTACTCCCATGGAGAAAAGTCCGCATGGTGATTATTGTGTTCAATGCCGATGCAATTTTTGGGTTTCATCAACACTCTGAAGGTAAACAGATTACAGAATAAATCCAGATGTGCTTCGGAAACTGCGACTAGTCTTCCTGTGAACGATCAAAGCGTAGACAGTTTAAGACGTTACTCTCATGGAGAAAAGTCCGCATGCTGCTTATTGTGTTCAATGCCTATGCAATTTCTGTGTTTCATCAACACTCTGAAGGTCCACACATTACAGAATGCATCCAGATGTGCTTCGGAAACTACTACCAGTCTTCCAGGGAACGATCAAAGCGTAGACAGTTTAAGACATTACTCTCATGGAGAAAAGTCCGCATGGTGATTATTGTGTTCAATACCGATTCAATTTCTGCGTTACATCAACACTCTGAAGGTCCACAGATTACAGAATGCCTCTAGATGTGCTTCGGAAACTGCGACTAGTCTTCCTGTGAACGATCAAAGCGTAGACAGATTAAGACGTTACTCTTATGGAGAAAAGTCCGCATTGTGCTTATTGTGTTCAATGCCGATGCAATTTTTGTGTTTCATCAATACTCTACAGGTCCACAGATTACAGAATGCCTCCAGATATGCTTCGGAAACTACTACTAGTCTTCCAGTGCACGATCAAAGCGTAGACAGTTTAAGACATTACTCCCACGGAGAAAAGTCCTCATGGTGCATATTGTGTTCAATGCCGATGCAATTTCTGTGTTTCATCAACACTCTGAAGATCCACAGATTACAGAATGCATCCAGATGTGCTTCGGAAACTACTACTAGTCTTCCAGGGAACGTTTCAAGCGTAGACAGTTTAAGACATTATTCTCATAGAGAAAAGTCCGCATGATGTTTATTGTGTTCAATGCCGATGCAATTTGTGTTTCATCAACACTCTGAAGTTCCACAGATTACAGAATGCATGCAGATGTGCTTCGTAAACTACTACTAGTCTCCTAGGGAACGATCAAAGCGTAGACAGTTTAAGACATTACTCCCATATAGAAAAGTCCGCATGGTGCTTATTGTGTTCAATGCGATGCAATTTTTGTATTTCATCAACACTCTGAAGGTCCACAGATTACAGAATGCCTCCAGATGTGCTTCGGAAACTACTACCAGTCTTCCAGGGAACGATCAAAGCGTAGACAGTTTAAGACATTACTCTCATGGAGAAAAGTCTGCATGGTGCATATTGTGTTCAATGCCGATGCAATTTCTGTGTTTCATCAACAATCTGAAGATCCACAGATTACAGAATGCATCCAGATGTGCTTCGGAAACTACTACTAGTCTTCCAGGGAACGTTTAAAGCGTAGACAGTTTAAGACATTACACTCATGCAGAAAAGTCCGAATGGTGCTTATTGTGTTCAATGCAGATTCAATTTCTGTGTTTCATCAACACTCTGAAGGTCCGCAGGTTACAGAATGCCTCCAGATGTGCTTCGTAAACTACTACTAGTCTTCCAGTGAACGATCAAAGCGTAGACAGTTTAAGACATTACTCTCATGGAGAAAAGTCCGCATGCTGCTTATTGTGTTCAATGCCTATGCAATTTCTGTGTTTCATCAACACTCTGAAGGTCCACACATTACAGAAGGCATCCAGATGTGCTTCGGAAACTACTACTAGTCTTCCAGGGAACGATCAAAGCGTAGACAGTTTAAGACATTACTCTCATGGAGAAAAGTCCGCATGGTGATTATTGTGTTCAATTCCGATTCAATTTCTGCGTTACATCAACACTCTGAAGGTCCACAGATTGCAGAATGCCTCCAGATGTGCTTCGGAAACTGCGACTAGTCTTCCTGTGAACGATCAAAGCGTAGACAGATTAAGACGTTACTCTTATGGAGAAAAGTCCGCATGGTGCTTATTGTGTTCAATGCCGATGCAATTTTTGTGTTTCATCAATACTCTACAGGTCCACAGTTTACAGAATGCCTCCAGATATGCTTCGGAAACTACTACTAGTCTTCCAGTGCACGATCAAACCGTAGACAGTTTAAGACATTACTCCCATGGAGAAAAGTCCGCATGGTGCTTATTGTGTGCAATACAGATTCAATTTCTGTGTTTCATCAACACTCTGAAGGTCCGCAGATTACAGAATGCCTCCAGATGTGCATCGGAAACTACTACTAGTCTTCCAGTGAACGATCAAAGCGTAGACAGTTTGAGACATTACTCCCATGGAGAAAAGTTCGCATTGTGCTTTTTGTGTTCAATGCCGATGCAATTTTTGTGTTTCATCAACACTCTGAAGATCCACAGATTACAGAATGCCTCCAGATGTGCCTCGGAAACTACTACTACTCTTCCAGGGAACGATCTAAGCGTAGATAGTTTAAGACATTACTCCCATGGAGAAAACTCTGCATGATGTTTATTGTGTTCAATGCCGATGCAATTTGTGTTTCATCAACACTCTGAATTTCCACAGATTACAGAATACATGCAGATGTGCTTCGTAAACTACTACTAATCTCCTAGGGAACGATCAAAGCGTAGACAGTTTAAGACATTACTCCCATGGAAAAAAGTCCGCATGGTGCTTATTGTGTTTAATGCCGATGCAATTTTTGTATTTCATCAACACTCTGAAGGTCCACAGATTACAGAATGCCTCCAGATGTGCTTCGGAAACTACTACTAGTCTTCCAGGGAACGATCAAAGCGTAGACAGTTAAAGACATTACTCTCATGGAGAAAAGTCCGCATGGTGCTTATTGTGTGCAATGCAGATTCAATTTCTGTGTTTCATCAACACTCTGAAGGTCCGGAGATTACAGAATGCCTCCAGATGTGCATCGGAAACTACTACTAGTCTTCCAGTGAACGATCAAAGCGTAGACAGTTTGAGACATTACTCCCATGGAGAAAAGTCCGCATTGTGCTTTTTCTGTTCAATGCCGATGCAATTTTTGTGTTTCATCAACACTCTGAAGGTCCACAGATTGCAGAATTCCACCAGATGTGCATCGGAAACTACTACTAGTCTTCCAGTGAACGATCAAAGCGTAGACAGTTTAAGACATTACTCTAATGGAGAAAATTCCGCATTGTGCTTATTGTGTTCAATGCCGATGCAATTTCTGTGTTCATCAACACTCTGAGGATCCATAGATTACAAAATGCTTCCAGATGTGCTTCGGAAACTACTACTAATCTTCCAGTGTACGATCAAAGCGTAGAGAGTTTAAGACATTACTTCCATAGAGAAAGTTCCGCAAGGTGATTATTGTGTTAAATGCCGATGCAATTTTTGTGTTTCATCTACACTCTGAAGGTCCACAGATTACAGAATGCATCCAGATGTGCTTCGGAAACTACTACTAGTCTTCCAGTGTACGATCAAAGAGAAGACAGTATAAGACATTACTCCCATGGAGGAAAGTCCGCATGGTGCTTATTTTGTTCAATGACGATGTAATTTTTGTGTTTCATCAACACTCTGAAGGTCCACAGATTTCAGAAAGCATCCAGATATGCTTCGGAAACTACCACTAGTCTTCCAGTGTACGATCAAAGCGTAGACAGTTTAAGACATTACTCCCATGGAGAAAAGTCCGCATGGTGATTATTGTGTTCAATGCCGATGCAATTTTTGGGTTTCATCAACACTCTGAAGGTAAACAGATTACAGAATGCATCCAGATGTGCTTCGGAAACTACTACTAGTCTTCCAGGGTACGATCAAAGCGTAGACAATTTAAGATATTACTCCCATGGAAAAAAGTCGGCATGGTGCTTATTGTGTTCAATGCCGATGCAATTTTTGTGTTTCATCAACACTCTGAAGTTCCACAGATTACAGAATGCCTCCAGATTTGCCTCGGAAACTACTACTACTCTTCCAGGGAACGATCAAAACGTAGACAGTTTAAGACATTACTCCCAAGGAGAAAAGTTCGCATGGTGCTTATTGTGTTCAATGCCGATGCAATTTCTGTGTTTCATCAACACTCTGAAGGTATACAGATCACAGAATGCCTCCAGATGTGCTTTGGAAACTACTGCTAGTCTTCCAGTGAACGATCACAGCTTAGACAGTTTAAGACATTACTCTCATGGAAAAAGGTCCGCATGGTGCTTAATGTGTTCAATGCCGATTCAAAAATCTGTGTTTCATCAACATTCTGAATGTCCACAGATTACAGAATGCCTCCAGATGTGCTTTGGAAACTACTACTAGTCTTCCAGGGAACGATCGAAGCGTAGACAGTTTAAGACATTACTCCCATGGAAAAAAGTCCGCATGGTGCTTATTGTTGTCAATGGAGATGCAATTTTCGTGTTTCATCAACACTCAGATGGTTTACAGATTACAGAATGCTCCCAGATGTACTGCGAAAACTTCTACTAGTCTTGCAGGGAACGATCAAAACGTAGACAGTTTAAGACATTACTCTCATGGAGAAAAGTCCGCATGGTGATTATTGTGTTCAATGCCGATTCAATTTCTGCGTTTCATCAACACTCTGAAGGTCCACAGATTACAGAATGCCTCCAGATGTGCTTCGGAAACTACCACTAGTCTTCCAGTGTACGATCAAAGCGTAGACAGTTTAAGACATTACTCCCATGGAGAAAAGTCCGCATGGTGATTATTGTGTTCAATGCCGATGCAATTTTTGTGTTTCATCACCACTCTGAAGGTCCACAGATTACAGAATGCATCCAGATGTGCTTCGGAAGCTACTACAAGTCTTCCAGGGAACGATCAAAGCGTTGACAGTTTAAGACATTACTTTCATGGAGAAAAGTCCGCATGGTGATTATTGTGTTCAATACCGATGCAATTTCTGTGTTTCATCAACACTCTGAAGATCCCCAGATTACAGAATGCATCCAGATGTGCTTTCTGAAACTACTACTAGTCTTCCAGGGAACGTTTAAAGCGTAGACAGTTTAAGACATTACTCTCATGGAGAAAAGTCCGCATGGTGCTTATTGTGTTCGATGCCGATTCAATTTCTGTGTTACATCAACACTCTGATGGTCCGCAGATTACAGAATGCCTACAGATGTGCATCGGAAACGACTACTAATCTTCCATTGTACGATAAAAGCGTAGACAGTTTAAGACATTACTCCCATAGAGAAAGTTCCCATGGTGCTTATTGTGTTAAATGCCGATGGAATTTTTGTGTTTCATCAACACTGAGAAGGTCCACAGGTTACAGAATGCTTCCAGATGTGCTTCGGAAACTACTACTAATCTTCCAGAGTACGATCAAAGCGTAGACAGTTTAAGACATTACTCCCATGGAGAAAAGTCCGCATGGTGTTTTTTGTGTTCAATGCCGATGCAATTTTTGTGTTTCATCAACACTCAGAAGGTCCACAGATTACAGAATGCCTACAGATGTGCATCGGAAACGACTACTAATCTTCCATTGTACGATAAAAGCGTAGACAGTTTAAGACATTACTCCCATAGAGAAAGTTCCGCATGGTGCTTATTGTGTTAAATGCCGATGGAATTTTTGTGTTTCATCAACACTGAGAAGGCCCACAGGTTACAGAATGCTTCCAGATGTGCTTCGGAAACTACTACTAATCTTCCAGTGTACGATCAAAGCGTAGACAGTTTAAGACATTACTCCCATAGAGAAAGTTCCGCAAGGTGCTTATTGTGTTAAATGCCGATGCAATTTTTGTGTTTCATCTACACTCTGAAGGTCCACAGATTTCAGAAAGCATCCAGATATGCTTCGGAAGCTACTACTAGTCTTCCAGGGAACGATCAAAGCGTAGACAGTTTAAGACATTACTCCCATGGAGAAAAGTCCGCATGCTGCATATTGTGTTCAATGCCGATGCAATTTATGTGTTTCATCAGCACTCTGAAGATCCACAGATTACAGAATGCATCCAGATGTCCTTCGGAAACTACTACTAGTCTTCCAGGGAACGTTTAAAGCGTAGATAGTTTAATACATTACTCTAATGTAGAAAAGTCCGCATGGTGCTTATTGTGGTCGATGCCGATTCAATTTCTGTGTTTCATCAACACTCTGAAGGTCCGCAGATTACAGAATGCCACCAGATGTTCTTCGGAAACTACTACTAGTCTTCCAGTGTACGATCATAGCGTAGACAGTTTAAGACATTACTACCATGGAGAAAAGTCCGCATGGTGTTTTTTGTGTTCAATGCCGATGCAATTTTTGTGTTTCATCAACACTCAGAAGGTCCACAGATTACAGAATGCCTCCAGATGTGCATCGGAAACGACTACTAATCTTCCATTGTACGATGAAAGCGTAGACAGTTTAAGACATTACTCCCATAGAGAAAGTTCCGCATGGTGCTTATTGTGGTCAATGCCGATGCAATTTTCGTGTTTCATCAACACTCTGATGGTCCACAGATTACAGAATGCATCCAGATGTACTTCGGAAACTTCTACTAGTCTTCTAGGGAACGATCAAAACATCGACAGTTTAAGACATTACTCTCATGGAGAAAAGTCCGCATGCTGAATATTGTGTTCAATGCCGATTCAATTTCAGAATTTCATCAACACTCTGAAGGTCCACAGGTTACAGAATGCCTCCAGATTTGCTTCGGAAACTACCACTAGTCTTACGGTGAACGATCAAAGCGTAAACAGTTTAAGACATTACTCCCATGGAGAAAAGTCCGCATGGTGCTTATTGTGTTCAATGCCGATGCAATTTTTGTGTTTCATCAACACTCTGAAGGTCCACAAATTACAGAATGCCTCCAGATGTGCTTCAGAAACTACTACTAGTCTTCAGGTGTACGATCAAAGCGTAGACAGTTTAAGACATTACTCCCATGGAGAAAAGTTCGCATGGTGCTTATTGTGTTCAATGCCGATGCAATTTTTGTGTTGCATCAACACTCTGAAGGTCCACCGATTACAGAATGCATCCAGATGTGCTTCGGAAACTACTACTAGTCTTCCAGGAAACGATCAAAGCGTAGACAGTTTAAGACATTACTCTCTTGGAGAAAAGTGCGCATGGTGCTTATTGTGTTCAATTCCGATGCTATTGCTGTGTTTCATCAACACTCTGAAGATCCATAGATTACAGAATGCATCCAGATGTGCTTCGGAAACTACTAGTAGTCTTCCAGGGAACGATCAAAGCCTAGACAGATTAAGACATTACTCTCAGTGAGAAAAGTTCGCATGGTGCTTATTGTGTTCAATGCCGATTCAATTTCTGTGCTTCATCAACACTCTGAAGGTCCGCAGATTACAGAATGCCTCCAGATGTGCTTCGGAAACTACTAGTAGTCTTCCAGTGTACGATCAAACGTAGACAGTTTAAGTCATAACTCCCATGGAGAAAAGTCCGCATGGTGTTTTTTGTGTTCAATGCCGATGCAATTTTTGTGTTTCATCAACACTCTGAAGGTCCACAAATTACAGAATGCCTCCAGATGTGCATCGGAAACTACTACTAGTCTTCCAGTGAACGATCAAAGCGTAGACAGTTTAAGACATTACACTTATGGAGAAAAGTCCGCATGGTGCTTATTGTGTTCAATGCCGATGCAATTTTTGTGTTTCATCAACACTCTGAAGGTCCACCGAATACAGAATGCATCCAGATGTGCTTCGGAAACTACTACTAGTCTTCCAGGAAACGATCAAAGCGTAGACTGTTTAAGACATTACTCTCATGGAGAAAAGTCCGCATGGTGCTTATTGTGTTCAATTCCGATGCTATTGCTGTGTTTCATCAACACTCTGAAGATCCATAGATTACAGAATGCATCAAGATGTGCTTCGGAAACAACTACTAGTCTTCCAGGGAACGATCAAAGCGTAGACAGATTAAGACATTACTCTCAGGGAGAAAAGTTCGCATGGTGCTTATTGTGTTCAATGCCGATTCAATTTCTGTGCTTCATCAACTCTCTGAAGGTATACAGATTACAGAATGCCTATAGATGTGCTTCGGAAACTACTGCTAGTCTTCCAGTGAACGATCACAGCTTAGAGAGTTTAAGACATTACTCTCAAGGAGAAAGGTCCGCATGGTGCTTATTGTGTTCAATGCCGACTTAATTTTTGTGTTTCATCAACACTCTGAAGGTCCACAGATTTGAGAATGACTCCAGATGTGCTTCGGAAACTAGTACTATTCTTCCAGGGAACGATCAAAGCGTAGACAGTTTAAGACATTACTCCCATGGAGAAAAGTCCGCATGGTGCTTATTGTGATCAATGACGATGCAATTTCTGTGTTACATCAACACTCTGAAGGTCCACAGATTACACAATGCATCCAGATGTGCTTCAGAAACTACTACTAGTCTTCCGGTGTACGATCAAAGCGTAGACAGTTTAAGACATTACTCCCATGGAGAAAAGTTCGCATGGTGCTTATTGTGTTCAATGCCGATGCAATTTTTGTGTTTCATCAACACTCAGAAGGTCCACAGGTTACAGAATGCTTCCAGATGTGCTTCGGAAACTACTACTAATCTTTCAGTGTACGATCAAAGCGTAGACAGTTTAAGACATTACTCCCATAGAGAAAGTTCTGCATGGTGCATATTGTGTTAAATGCCGATGCAATTTTTGTGTTTCATCTACACTCTGAAGGTCCACAGATTACAGAATGCATCCAGATGTGCTTCGGAAACTACTACTAGTCTTCCAGTGTACGATCAAAGAGTAGACAGTTTAAGACATTACACCCATGGAGGAAAGTCCGCATGGTGCTTATTTTGTTCAATGCAGATGGAATTTTTGTGTTTCATCAACAATCTGAAGGTCCACAGATTTCAGAAGGCATCCAGATATGCTTCGGAAACTACTACTAGACTTCCAGGGAACAATCAAAGCATAGTCAGTTTAAGACATTACTCCCATGGAGAAAAGTCCGCATGGTGCTCATTGTGGTCAATGGAGATGCAATTTTCGTGTTTCATCAACACTCTGATGGTTTACAGATTTCAGAATGCATGCAGATGTACCTCGAAAACTTCTACTAGGCTTCCAGGGAACGATCAAAACGTAGACAGTTTAAGACATTACTCTCATGGAGAAAAGTCCGCATGGTGATTATTGTGTTCAATGCCGATTCAATTTCTGCGTTTCATCAACACTCTGAAGGTCCACAGATTACAGAATGCCTCCAGATGTGCTTCGGAAACTACCACTAGTCTTCCAGTGTACGATCAAAGCGTAGACAGTTTAAGACATTACACCCATGGAGAAAAGTCCGCATGGTGATTATTGTGTTCAATGCCGATGCAATTTTTGTGTTTCATCAACACTCTGAAGGTCCACAGATTACAGAATGCATCCAGATGTTCTTCGGAAGCTACTACTAGTCTTCCAGGGAACGATCAAAGCGTAGACAGTTTAAGACATTACTCTCATGGGGAAAAGTCCGCATGGTGCATATTGTGTTCAATGCCGATGCAATTTCTGTGTTTCATCAACACTCTGAAGATCCACAGATTACAGAATGCATCCAGATGTGCTTCGGAAACTACTACTAGTCTTCCAGGGAACGTTTAAAGCGTAGACAGTTTAAGACATTACTCTGATGGAGGAAAGTCCGCATGGTGCTTATTGTGGTCGATGCCGATTCTATTTCTGTGTTTCATCAACACTCTGAAGGTCCGCAGATTACAGAATTCCTCCAGATATGCTTCGGAAACTACTACTAGTCTTCCAGTGTACGGTCAAAGCGTAGACAATTTAAGACATTACTCCCATGGAGAAAAGTCCGCATGGTGTTTTTTGTGTTCAATGCCGATGCAATTTTTGTGTTTCATCAACACTCTGAAGGTCCACAGATTACAGAATGCCTCTAGATGTGCTTCGGAAACTACTACTAGTCTTCCAGGGAACGTTTAAAGCGTAGACAGTTTAAGACTTTACTCTCATGGAGAAAAGTCCGCGTGGTGCTTATTGTGGTCAATGCCGATTCAATTTCTGTGTTTCATGAACACTCTGAAGGTCCGCAGATTACAGAATGCCTCCAGATGTGCTTCGGAAACTACTACTAGTCTTCCAGGGAACGATCAAAGCGTAGACAGTTTAAGACATAACTCCCATGGAGAAAAGTCCGCATGGTGTTTTTTGTGTTCAATGCCGATGCAATTTTTGTGTTTCATCAACACTCTGAAGGTCCACAGATTTCAGAATGACTCCAGATGTGCTTCGGAAACTACTACTATTCTTCCAGGGAACGATCAAAGCGTAGACAGTTTAAGACATTACTCCCATGGAGAAAAGGCCGCATGGTGGTTATTGTGATCAATGACGATGCAATTTCTGTGTTTCATCAACACTCTGAAGGTCCACAGATTACACAATGCATCCAGATGTGCTTCAAAAACTACTACTAGTCTTCCGGTGTACGATCAAAACGTAGACAGTTTAAGACATTACTCCCATGTAGAAAAGATCGCATGGTGCTTATTGTGTTCAATGCCGATGCAATTTTTGTGTTTCATCAACACTCTGAAGGTCCACAGGTTACAGAATGCTTCCAGATGTGCTTCGGAAACTACTACTAATCTTTCAGTGAACGATCAAAGCGTAGACAGTTTAAGACATTACTCCCATGGAGAAAAGTCCGCATGGTGCTTATTGTGTTCAATGCCGATGCAATTTTTGTGTTTCATCAACACTCTGGAGGTCCACAGATTACAGAATGCCTCCAGATGTGCTTCGGAAACTACTACTAGTCTTCCAGTGTACGATCAAAGCGTAGACAGTTTAAGACATTACTCCCATGGAGAAAAGTTTGCATGGTGCTTATTGTGGTCAATGCCGATTCAATTTCTGTGTTTCATGAACACTCTGAAGGTCCGCAGATTACAGAATGCCTCCAGATGTGCTTCGGAAACTACTACTAGTCTTCCAGGGAACGATCAAAGCGTAGACAGTTTAAGACATTACTCCCATGGAGAAAAGTCCGCATGGTGCTTATTGTGATCAATGACGATGCAATTTCTGTGTTTCATCAACACTCTGAAGGTCCACAGATTACACAATGCATCCAGATGTGCTTCAGAAACTACTACTAGTCTTCCGGTGTACGATCAAAGCGTAGACAGTTTAAGACATTACTCCCATGGAGAAAAGTTCGCATGGTGCTTATTGTGTTCAATGCCGATGCAATTTTTGTGTTTCATCAACACTCAGAAGGTCCACAGGTTACAGAATGCTTCCAGATGTGCTTCGGAAACTACTACTAATCTTTCAGTGTACGATCAAAGCGTAGACAGTTTAAGACATTACTCCCATAGAGAAAGTTCTGCATGGTGCATATTGTGTTAAATGCCGATGCAATTTTTCTGTTTCATCAACACTCTGAAGGTCCACAGATTACAGAATGCATCCAGATGTGCTTCGGAAACTACTACTAGTCTTCCAGTGTACGATCAAAGAGTAGACAGTTTAAGACATTACACCCATGGAGGAAAGTCCGCATGGTGCTTATTTTGTTCAATGCCGATGGAATTTTTGTGTTTCATCAACACTCTGAAGGTCCACAGATTTCAGAAGGCATCCATATATGCTTCGGAAACTACTACTAGACTTCCAGGGAACAATCAAAGCGTAGTCAGTTTAAGACATTACTCCCATGGAGAAAAGTCCGCATGGTGCTTATTGTGGTCAATGGAGATGCAATTTTCGTGTTTCATCAACACTCTGATGGTTTACAGATTTCAGAATGCATGCAGATGTACTTCGAAAACTTCTACTAGTCTTCCAGGGAACGATCAAAACGTAGACAATTTAAGACATTACTCTCATGGAGAAAAGTCCGCATGGTGATTATTGTGTTCAATGCCGATTCAATTTCTGCGTTTCATCAACACTCTGAAGGTCCACAGATTACAGAATGCCTCCAGATGTGCTTCGGAAACTACCACTAGTCTTCCAGTGTACGATCAAAGCGTAGACAGTTTAAGACATTACTCCCATGGAGAAAAGTCCGCATGGTGATTATTGTGTTCAATGCCGATGCAATTTTTGTGTTTCATCAACACTCTGAAGGTCCACAGATTACAGAATGCATCCGGATGTTCTTCGGAAGCTACTACTAGTCTTCCAGGGAACGATCAAAGCGTAGACAGTTTAAGACATTACTCTCATGGGGAAAAGTCCGCATGGTGCATATTGTGTTCAATGCCGATGCAATTTCTGTGTTTCATCAACACTCTGAAGATCCACAGATTACAGAATGCATCCAGATGTGCTTCGGAAACTACTACTAGTCTTCCAGGGAACGTTGAAAGCGTAGACAGTTTAAGACATTACTCTCATGGAGGAAAGAACGCATGGTGCTTATTGTGGTCGATGCCGATTCTATTTCTGTGTTTCATCAACACTCTGAAGGTCCGCAGATTACAGAATTCCTCCAGATATGCTTCGGAAACTACTACTAGTCTTCCAGTGTACGGTCAAAGCGTAGACAATTTAAGACATTACTCCCATGGAGAAAAGTCCGCATGGTGTTTTTTGTGTTCAATGCCGATGCAATTTTTGTGTTTCATCAACACTCTGAAGGTCCACAGATTACAGAATGCCTCCAGATGTGCTTCGGAAACTACTACTAGTCTTCCAGGGAACGTTTAAAGCGTAGACAGTTTAAGACTTTACTCTCATGGAGAAAAGTCCGCATGGTGCTTATTGTGGTCAATGCCGATTCAATTTCTGTGTTTCATGAACACTCTGAAGGTCCGCAGATTACAGAATGCCTCCAGATGTGCTTCGGAAACTACTACTAGTCTTCCAGGGAACGATCAAAGCGTAGACAGTTTAAGACATTACTCCCATGGAGAAAAGTCCGCATGGTGCTTATTGTGGTCAATGCAGATGCAATTTTCGTGTTTCATCAACACTCTGATGGTCCACAGATTACAGAATGCATCCAGATGTACTTCGGAAACTTCTACTAGTCTTCCAGGGAACGATCAAAACGTAGACAGTTTAAGTTATTACTCTCATGGAGAATAGTCTGCATGCTGATTATTGTGTTCAATGCCGATTCAATTTCTGCGTTTCATCAACACTCTGAAGGTCCACAGGTTACAGAATGCCTCCAGATGTGCTTCGGAAACTACCACTAGTCTTACAGTGAACGATCAAAGCGTAGACAGTTTCAGACATTACTCCCATGGAGAAAAGTCCGCATGGTGCTTATTGTGTTCAATGCCGATACAATTTTTGTGTTTCATCAACACTCTGGAGGTCCACAGATTACAGAATGCCTCCAGATGTGCTTCGGAAACTACTACTAGTCTTCCAGTGTACGATCAAAGCGTAGACAGTTTAAGACATTACTCCCATGGAGAAAAGCCCGCATGGTCATTATTGTGTTCAATGCCGATGCAATTTTTGTGTTTCATCAACACTCTGAAGGTCCACAGATTACAGAATGCATCCAGATGTGCTTCGGAAACTACTACTAGTCATCCAGGGAACGTTTAAAGCGTAGACAGTTTAAGACATTACTCTCATGGAGAAAAGTCCGCATGGAGCTTATTGTGTTCGATGCCGATTCAATTTCTGTGTTTCATCAACACTCTGAAGTTCCGCAGATTACAGAATGCCTCCAGATGTGCTTCGGAAACTGCTACTAGTCTTCCAGTGTACGATCAGAGCGTAGACAGTTTAAGACATAACTCCCATGGAGAAAAGTCCGCATGGTGTTTTTTGTGTTCAATGCCGATGCAATTTTTGTGTTTCATCAACACTCTGAAGGTCCACAGATTTCAGAATGACTCCAGATGTGCTTCGGAAACTACTACTATTCTTCCAGGGAACGATCAAAGCGTAGACAGTTTAAGACATTACTCCCATGGAGAAAAGTCCGCATGGTGCTTATTGTGATCAATGACGATGCAATTTCTGTGTTTCATCAACACTCTGAAGGTCCACAGATTACACAATGCATCCAGATGTGCTTCAGAAACTACTACTAGTCTTCCGGTGTACGATCAAAGCGTAGACAGTTTAAGACATTACTCCCATGTAGAAAAGTTCGCATGGTGCTTATTGTGTTCAATGCCGATGCAATTTTTGTGTTTCATCAACACTCTGAAGGTCCACAGGTTACAGAATGCTTCCAGATGTGCTTCGGAAACTACTACTAATCTTTCAGTGAACGATCAAAGCGTAGACAGTTTAAGACATTACTCCCATGGAGAAAAGTCCGCATGGTGCTTATTGTGTTCAATGCCGATGCAATTTTTGTGTTTCTTCTACACTCTGGAGGTCCACAGATTACAGAATGCATCCAGATGTGCTTCGGAAACTACTACTAGTCATCCAGGGAACGTTTAAAGCGTAGACAGTTTAAGACATTACTCTCATGGAGAAAAGTCCGCATGGAGCTTATTGTGTTCGATGCCGATTCAATTTCTGTGTTTCATCAACACTCTGAAGTTCCGCAGAATACAGAATGCTTCCAGATGTGCTTCGGAAACTACTACTAATCTTTCAGTGTACGATCAAAGCGTAGACAGTTTAAGACATTACTCCCATAGAGAAAGTTCTGCATGGTGCATATTGTGTTAAATGCCGATGCAATTTTTGTGTTTCATCAACACTCTGAAGGTCCACAGATTACAGAATGCATCCAGATGTGCTTCGGAAACTACTACTAGTCTTCCAGTGTACGATCAAAGAGTAGACAGTTTAAGACATTACACCCATGGAGGAAAGTCCGCATGGTGCTTATTTTGTTCAATGCCGATGGAATTTTTGTGTTTCATCAACACTCTGAAGGTCCACAGATTTCAGAAGGCATCCATATATGCTTCGGAAACTACTACTAGACTTCCAGGGAACAATCAAAGCGTAGACAGTTTAAGACATTACTCCCATGGAGAAAAGTCCGCATGGTGCTTATTGTGGTCAATGGAGATGCAATTTTCGTGTTTCATCAACACTCTGATGGTTTACAGATTTCAGAATGCATGCAGATGTACTTCGAAAACTTCTACTAGTCTTCCAGGGAACGATCAAAACGTAGACAGTTTAAGACATTACTCTCATGGAGAAAAGTCCGCATGGTGATTATTGTGTTCAATGCCGATTCAATTTCTGCGTTTCATCAACACTCTGAAGGTCCACAGATTACAGAATGCCTCCAGATGTGCTTCGGAAACTACCACTAGTCTTCCAGTGTACGATCAAAGCGTAGACAGTTTAAGACATTACTCCCATGGAGAAAAGTCCGCATGGTGATTATTGTGTTCAATGCCGATTCAATTTTTGTGTTTCATCAACACTCTGAAGGTCCACAGATTACAGAATGCATCCGGATGTTCTTCGGAAGCTACTACTAGTCTTCCAGGGAACGATCAAAGCGTAGACAGTTTAAGACATTACTCTCATGGGGAAAAGTCCGCATGGTGCATATTGTGTTCAATGCCGATGCAATTTCTGTGTTTCATCAACACTCTGAAGATCCACAGATTACAGAATGCATCCAGATGTGCTTCGGAAACTACTACTAGTCTTCCAGGGAACGTTGAAAGCGTAGACAGTTTAAGACATTACTCTCATGGAGGAAAGAACGCATGGTGCTTATTGTGGTCGATGCCGATTCTATTTCTGTGTTTCATCAACACTCTGAAGGTCCGCAGATTACAGAATTCCTCCAGATATGCTTCGGAAACTACTACTAGTCTTCCAGTGTACGGTCAAAGCGTAGACAATTTAAGACATTACTCCCATGGAGAAAAGTCCGCATGGTGTTTTTTGTGTTCAATGCCGATGCAATTTTTGTGTTTCATCAACACTCTGAAGGTCCACAGATTACAGAATTCCTCCAGATGTGCTTCGGAAACTACTACTAGTCTTCCAGGGAACGTTTAAAGCGTAGACAGTTTAAGACTTTACTCTCATGGAGAAAAGTCCGCATGGTGCTTATTGTGGTCAATGCCGATTCAATTTCTGTGTTTCATGAACACTCTGAAGGTCCGCAGATTACAGAATGCATCCAGATGTGCTTCGGAAACTACTACTAGTCTTCCAGGGAACGATCAAAGCGTAGACAGTTTAAGACATTACTCCCATGGAGAAAAGTCCGCATGGTGCTTATTGTGGTCAATGCAGATGCAATTTTCGTGTTTCATCAACACTCTGATGGTCCACAGATTACAGAATGCATCCAGATGTACTTCGGAAACTTCTACTAGTCTTCCAGGGAACGATCAAAACGTAGATAGTTTAAGTTATTACTCTCATGGAGAATAGTCCGCATGCTGATTATTGTGTTCAATGCCGATTCAATTTCTGCGTTTCATCAACACTCTGAAGGTCCACAGGTTACAGAATGCCTCCAGATGTGCTTCGGAAACTACCACTAGTCTTACAGTGAACGATCAAAGCGTAGACAGTTTAAGACATTACTCCCATGGAGAAAAGTCCGCATGGTGCTTATTGTGTTCAATGCCGATACAATTTTTGTGTTTCATCAACACTCTGGAGGTCCACAGATTACAGAATGCCTCCAGATGTGCTTCGGAAACTACTACTAGTCTTCCAGTGTACGATCAAAGCGTAGACAGTTTAAGACATTACTCCCATGGAGAAAAGCCCGCATGGTCATTATTGTGTTCAATGCCGATGCAATTTTTGTGTTTCATCAACACTCTGAAGGTCCACAGATTACAGAATGCATCCAGATGTGCTTCGGAAACTACTACTAGTCATCCAGGGAACGTTTAAAGCGTAGACAGTTTAAGACATTACTCTCATGGAGAAAAGTCCGCATGGAGCTTATTGTGTTCGATGCCGATTCAATTTCTGTGTTTCATCAACACTCTGAAGTTCCGCAGATTACAGAATGCCTCCAGATGTGCTTCGGAAACTGCTACTAGTCTTCCAGTGTACGATCAGAGCGTAGACAGTTTAAGACATAACTCCCATGGAGAAAAGTCCGCATGGTGTTTTTTGTGTTCAATGCCGATGCAATTTTTGTGTTTCATCAACACTCTGAAGGTCCACAGATTTCAGAATGACTCCAGATGTGCTTCGGAAACTACTACTATTCTTCCAGGGAACGATCAAAGCGTAGACAGTTTAAGACATTACTCCCATGGAGAAAAGTCCGCATGGTGCTTATTGTGATCAATGACGATGCAATTTCTGTGTTTCATCAACACTCTGAAGGTCCACAGATTACACAATGCATCCAGATGTGCTTCAGAAACTACTACTAGTCTTCCGGTGTACGATCAAAGCGTAGACAGTTTAAGACATTACTCCCATGTAGAAAAGTTCGCATGGTGCTTATTGTGTTCAATGCTGATGCAATTTTTGTGTTTCATCAACACTCTGAAGGTCCACAGGTTACAGAATGCTTCCAGATGTGCTTCGGAAACTACTACTAATCTTTCAGTGAACGATCAAAGCGTAGACAGTTTAAGACATTACTCCCATGGAGAAAAGTCCGCATGGTGCTTATTGTGTTCAATGCCGATGCAATTTTTGTGTTTCATCAACACTCTGGAGGTCCACAGATTACAGAATGCATCCAGATGTGCTTCGGAAACTACTACTAGTCATCCAGGGAACGTTTAAAGCGTAGACAGTTTAAGACATTACTCTCATGGAGAAAAGTCCGCATGGAGCTTATTGTGTTCGATGCCGATTCAATTTCTGTGTTTCATCAACACTCTGAAGTTCCGCAGAATACAGAATGCTTCCAGATGCGCTTCGGAAACTACTACTAATCTTTCAGTGTACGATCAAAGCGTAGACAGTTTAAGACGTTACTCCCATAGAGAAAGTTCTGCATGGTGCATATTGTGTTAAATGCCGATGCAATTTTTGTGTTTCATCTACACTCTGAAGGTCCACAGATTACAGAATGCATCCAGATGTGCTTCGGAAACTACTACTAGTCTTCCAGTGTACGATCAAAGAGTAGACAGTTTAAGACATTACACCCATGGAGGAAAGTCCGCATAGTACTTATTTTGTTCAATGCCGATGTAATTTTTGTGTTTCATCAACACTCTGAAGGTCCACAGATTTCAGAAAGCATCCAGATATGCTTCGGAAACTACTACTAGACTTCCAGGGAACAATCAAAGCGTAGACAGTTTAAGACATTACTCCCATGGAGAAAAGTCCGCATGGTGCTTATTGTGGTCAATGGAGATGCAATTTTCGTGTTTCATCAACACTCTGATGGTTTACAGATTACAGATTGCATCCAGATGTACTTCGAAAACTTCTACTAGTCTTCCAGGGAACGATCAATACGTAGACAGTTTAAGACATTACTCTCATGGAGAAAAGTCCGCATGGTGATTATTGTGTTCAATGCCGATTCAATTTCTGCGTTTCATCAACACTCTGAAGGTCCACAGATTACAGAATGCCTCCAGATGTGCTTCGGAAACTACCACTAGTCTTCCAGTGTACGATCAAAGCGTAGACAGTTTAAGACATTACTCCCATGGAGAAAAGTCCGCATGGTGATTATTGTGTTCAATGCCGATGCATTTTTGTGTTTCATCAACACTCTGAAGGTCCACAGATTACAGAATGCATCCAGATGTGCTTCGGAAGCTACTACTAGTCTTCCAGGGAACGATCAAAGCGTAGACAGTTTAAGACATTACTCTCATGGGGAAAAGTCCGCATGGTGCATATTGCGCTCAATGCCGATGCAATTTCTGTGTTTCATCAACACTCTGAAGATCCACAGATTACAGAATGCATCCAGATGTGCTTCGGAAACTACTACTTGTCTTCCAGGGAACGTTTAAAGCGTATACAGTTTAAGACATTACTCTCATGGAGGAAAGTCCGCATGGTGCTTATTGTGGTCGATGCCGATTCTATTTCTGTGTTTCATCAACACTCTGAATGTCCGCAGATTACAGAATGCCTCCAGATATGCTTCGGAAACTACTACTAGTCTTCCAGTGTACGATCAAAGCGTGGACAATTTAAGACATTACTCCCATGGAGAAAAGTCCGCATGGTGTTTTTTGTGTTCAATGCCGATGCAATTTTTGTGTTTCATCAACACTCTGAAGGTCCACAGATTACAGAATGCCTCCAGATATGCTTCGGAAACTACTACTAGGCTTCCAGGGAACGTTTAAAGCGTAGACAGTTTAAGACTTTACTCTCATGGAGAGAAGTCCGCATGGTGCTTATTGTGGTCAATGCCGATTCAATTTCTGTGTTTCATGAACACTCTGAAGGTCCGCTGATTACAGAATGCCTCCAGATGTGCTTCGGAAACTACTATTAGTCTTCCAGGGAACGATCAAAGCGTAGACAGTTTAAGACATTACTCCCATGGAGAAAAGTCCGCATGGTGCTTATTGTGGTCAATGCAGATGCAATTTTCGTGTTTCATTAACACTCTGATGGTCCACAGATTACAGAATGCATCCAGATGTACTTCGGAAACTTCTACTAGTCTTCCAGGGAACGATCAAAACGTAGACAGTTTAAGATATTACTCTCATGGAGAATAGTCCGCATGCTGATTATTGTGTTCAATGCCGATTCAATTTCTGCGTTTCATCAACACTCTGAAGGTCCACAGGTTACAGAATGCCTCCAGATGTGCTTCGGAAACTACTACTAGTCTTCCAGTGTACAATCAAAGCGTAGACAGTTTAAGACATTACTCCCATGGAGAAAAGCCCGCATGGTCAATATTGTGTTCAATGCCGATGCAATTTTTGTGTTTCATCAACACTCTGAAGGTCCACAGATTACAGAATGCATCCAGATGTGCTTCGGAAACTACTACTAGTCATCCAGGGAACGTTTAAAGCGTAGACAGTTTAAGACATTACTCTCATGGAGAAAAGTCCGCATGGAGCTTATTGTGTTCGATGCCGATTCAATTTCTGTGTTTCATCAACACTCTGAAGTTCCGCAGATTACAGAATGCCTCCAGATGTGCTTCGGAAACTGCTACTAGTCTTCCAGTGTACGATCAGAGCGTAGACAGTTTAAGACATAACTCCCATGGAGAAAAGTCCGCATGGTGTTTTTTGTGTTCAATGCCGATGCAATTGTTGTGTTTCATCAACACTCTGAAGGTCCACAGATTTCAGAATGACTCCAGATGTGCTTCGGAAACTACTACTATTCTTCCAGGGAACGATCTAAGCGTAGACAGTTTAAGACATTACTCCCATGGAGAAAAGTCCGCATGGTGCTTATTGTGATCAATGACGATGCAATTTCTGTGTTTCATCAACACTCTGAAGGTCCACAGATTACACAATGCATCCAGATGTGCTTCAGAAACTACTACTAGTCTTCCGGTGTACGATCAAAGCGTAGACAGTTTAAGACATTACTCCCATGTAGAAAAGTTCGCATGGTGCTTATTGTGTTCAATGCCAATGCAATTTTTGTGTTTCATCAACACTCTGAAGTTCCGCAGAATACAGAATGCTTCCAGATGTGCTTCGGAAACTACTACTAATCTTTCAGTGTACGATCAAAGCGTAGACAGTTTAAGACGTTACTCCCATGGAGAAAGTTCTGCATGGTGCTTATTGTGTTCAATGCCGATTCAATTTCTGCGTTTCATCAACACTCTGAAGGTCCACAGATTACAGAATGCCTCCAGATGTGCTTCGGAAACTACCACTAGTCTTCCAGTGTACGATCAAATCGTAGACAGTTTAAGACATTACTCCCATGGAGAAAAGTCCGCATGGTGATTATTGTGTTCAATGCCGATGTAATTTTTGTGTTTCATCAACACTCTGAAGGTCCACAGATTACAGAATGCATCCAGATGTGCTTCGGAAGCTACTACTAGTCTTCCAGGGAACGATCAAAGCGTAGACAGTTTAAGACATTACTCTCATGGGGAAAAGTCCGCATGGTGCATATTGCGCTCAATTCCGATGCAATTTCTGTGTTTCATCAACACTCTGAAGATCCACAGATTACAGAATGCATCCAGATGTGCTTCGGAAACTACTACTAGTCTTCCAGGGAACGTTTAAAGCGTATACAGTTTAAGACATTACTCTCATGGAGGAAAGTCCGCATGGTGCTTATTGTGGTCGATGCCGATTCTATTTCTGTGTTTCATCAACACTCTGAATGTCCGCAGATTACAGAATGCCTCCAGATATGCTTCGGAAACTACTACTAGTCTTCCAGTGTACGATCAAAGCGTGGACAATTTAAGACATTACTCCCATGGAGAAAAGTCCGCATGGTGTTTTTTGTGTTCAGTGCCGATGCAATTTTTGTGTTTCATCATCACTCTGAAGGTCCACAGATTACAGAATGCCTCCAGATGTGCTTCGGAAACTACTACTAGAAAAGTCCGCATGGTGCTTATTGTGGTCAATGCCGATTCAATTTCTGTGTTTCATGAACACTCTGAAGGTCCGCTGATTACAGAATGCCTCCAGATGTGCTTCGGAAACTACTACTAGTCTTCCAGGGAACGATCAAAGCGTAGACAGTTTAAGACATTACTCCCATGGAGAAAAGTCCGCATGGTGCTTATTGTGGTCAATGCAGATGCAATTTTCGTGTTTCATCAACACTCTGATGGTCCACAGATTACAGAATGCATCCAGATGTACTTCGGAAACTTCTACTAGTCTTCCAGGGAACGATCAAAA
This sequence comes from Schistocerca gregaria, assembly GCF_023897955.1. Lineage (NCBI taxonomy): Eukaryota > Metazoa > Arthropoda > Insecta > Orthoptera > Acrididae > Schistocerca > Schistocerca gregaria. The sequence continues at coordinate 49,200,272 of NC_064928.1, read as the reverse complement.
CGTAGACAGTTTAAGTTATTACTCTCATGGAGAATAGTCCGCATGCTGATTATTGTGTTCAATGCCGATTCAATTTCTGCGTTTCATCAACACTCTGAAGGTCCACAGGTTACAGAATGCCTCCAGATGTGCTTCGGAAACTACTACTAGTCTTCCAGTGTACGATCAAAGCGTAGACAGTTTAAGACATTACTCCCATGGAGAAAAGCCCGCATGGTCATTATTGTGTTCAATGCCGATGCAATTTTTGTGTTTCATCAACACTCTGAAGGTCCACAGTTTACAGAATGCATCCAAATGTGCTTCGGAAACTACTACTAGTCATCCAGGGAATGTTTAAAGCGTAGACAGTTTAAGACATTACTCTCATGGAGAAAAGTCCGCATGGAGCTTATTGTGTTCGATGCCGATTCAATTTCTGTGATTCATCAACACTCTGAAGTTCCGCAGATTACAGAATGCCTCCAGATGTGCTTCGGAATCTGCTACTAGTCTTCCAGTGTACGATCAGAGCGTAGACAGTTTAAGACATTACTCCCATGTAGAAAAGCCCGCATGGTCATTATTGTGTTCAATGCCGATGCAATTTTTGTGTTTCATCAACACTCTGAAGGTCCACAGATTTCAGAATGACTCCAGATGTGCTTCGGAAACTACTACTATTCTTCCAGGGAACGATCAAAGCGTAGACAGTTTAAGACATTACTCCCATGGAGAAAAGTCCGCATGGTGCTTATTGTGATCAATGACGATGCAATTTCTGTGTTTCATCAACACTCTGAAGGTCCACAGATTACACAATGCATCCAGATGTGCTTCAGAAACTACTACTAGTCTTCCGGTGTACGATGAAAGCGTAGACAGTTTAAGACATTACTCCCATGTAGAAAAGTTCGCATGGTGCTTATTGTGTTCAATGCCGATGCAATTTTTGTGTTTCATCAACACTCTGAAGGTCCACAGGTTACAGAATGCTTCCAGATGTGCTTCGGAAACTACTACTAATCTTTCAGTGAACGATCAAAGCGTAGACAGTTTAAGACATTACTCCCATGGAGAAAAGTCCGCATGGTGCTTATTGTGTTCAATGCCGATGCAATTTTTGTGTTTCATCAACACCCTGGAGGTCCACAGATTACAGAATGCCTCCAGATGTGCTTCGGAAACTACTACTAGTCTTCCAGTGTACGATCAAAGCGTAGACAGTTTAAGACATTACTCCCATGGAGAAAAGCCCGCATGGTCATTATTGTGTTCAATGCCGATTCAATTTTTGTGTTTCATCAACACTCTGAAGGTCCACAGATTTCAGAAAGCATCCAGATATGCTTCGGAAACTACTACTAGACTTCCAGGGAACAATCAAAGCGTAGACAGTTTAAGACATTACTCCCATGGAGAAAAGTCCGCATGGTGCTTATTGTGGTCAATGGAGATGCAATTTTCGTGTTTCATCAACACTCTGATGGTTTACAGATTACAGAATGCATCCAGATGTACTTCGAAAACTTCTACTAGTCTTCCAGGGAACGATCAATACGTAGACAGTTTAAGACATTACTCTCATGGAGAAAAGTCCGCATGGTGATTATTGTGTTCAATGCCGATTCAATTTCTGCATTTCATCAACACTCTGAAGGTCCACAGATTTCAGAATGCATCCAGATGTGCTTCGGAAGCTACTACTAGTCTTCCAGGGAACGATCAAAGCGTAGACAGTTTAAGACATTACTCTCATGGGGAAAAGTCCGTATGGTGCATATTGCGCTCAATGCCGATGCAATTTCTGTGTTTCATCAACACTCTGAAGATCCACAGATTACAGAATGCATCCAGATGTGCTTCGGAAACTACTACTAGTCTTCCAGGGAACGTTTAAAGCGTAGACAGTTTAAGACATTACTCTCATGGAGGAAAGTCCGCATGGTGCTTATTGTGGTCGATGCCGATTCGATTTCTGTGTTTCATCAACACTCTGAATGTCCGCAGATTACAGAATGCCTCCAGATATGCTTCGGAAACTACTACTAGTCTTCCAGTGTACGATCAAAGCGTAGACAATTTAAGACATTACTCCCACGGAGAAAAGTCCGCATGGTGTTTTTTGTGTTCAATGCCGATGCAATTTTTGTGTTTCATCAACACTCTGAAGGTCCACAGATTACAGAATGCCTCCAGATGTGCTTCGGAAACTACTACTAGTCTTCCAGGGAACGTTTAAAGCGTAGACAATTTAAGACATTACTGTCATGGAGAAAAGTCCGCATGGTGCTTATTGTGGTCAATGCGAATTCAATTTCTGTGTTTCATGAACACACTGAAGGCCCGCAGATTACAGAATGCCTCCAGATGTGCTTCGGAAACTACTATTAGTCTTCCAGGGAACGATCAAAGCGTAGACAGTTTAAGACATTACTCCCATGGAGAAAAGTCCGCATGGTGCTTATTGTGGTCAATGCAGATGCAATTTTCGTGTTTCATCAACACTCTGATGGTCCACAAATTACAGAATGCATCCAGATGTACTTCGGAAACTTCTACTAGTTTTCCAGGGAACGATCAAAACGTAGACAGTTTAAGTTATTACTCTCATGGAGAAAAGTCGGCATGCTGATTATTGTGTTCAATGCCGATTCAATTTCTGCGTTTCATCAACACTCTGAAGGTCCACAGGTTACAGAATGCCTCCAGATGTGCTTCGGAAACTACCACTAGTCATCCAGGGAACGTTTAAAGCGTAGACAGTTTAAGACATTACTCTCATGGAGAAAAGTCCGCATGGAGCTTATTGTGTTCGATGCCGATTCAATTTCTGTGTTTCATCAACACTCTGAAGTTCCGCAGATTACAGAATGCTTCCAGATGTGCTTCGGAAACTACTACTAGTCTTCCAGTGTACGATCAAAGCGTAGACAGTTTAAGACATAACTCCCATGGAGAAAAGTCCGCATGGTGTTTTTTGTGTTCAATGCCGATGCAATTTTTGTGTTTCATCAACACTCTGAAGGTCCACAGATTTCAGAATGACTCCAGATGTGCTTCGGAAACTACTACTATTCTTCCAGGGAACGATCAAACCGTAGACAGTTTAAGACATTACTCCCATGGAGAAAAGTCCGCATGGTGCTTATTGTGATCAATGACGATGCAATTTCTGTGTTTCATCAACACTCTGAAGGTCCACAGATTACACAATGCATCCAGATGTGCTTCAGAAATTACTACTAGTCTTCCGGTGTACGATCAAAGCGTAGACAGTTTAAGACATTACTCCCATGGAGAAAAGTTCGCATGGTGCTTATTGTGTTCAATGCCGATGCAATTTTTGTGTTTCATCAACACTCAGAATGTCCACAGGTTACAGAATGCTTCCAGATGTGCTTCGGAAACTACTACTAATCTTTCAGTGTACGATCAAAGCGTAGACATTTTAAGACATTACTCCCATAGAGAAAGTTTTGCATGGTGCTTATTGTGTTAAATGCCGATGCAATTTTTGTGTTTCATCTACACCCTGAAGGTCCACAGATTACAGAATGCCTCCAGATGTGCTTCGGAAACTACTACTAGTCTTCCAGTGAACGATCAAAGAGTAGACAGTTTAAGACATTACTCCCATGGAGGAAAGTCCGCATGGTGCTTATTTTGTTCAATGCCGATGTAATTTTTGTGTTTCATCAACACTCTGAAGTCCACAGATTTCAGAAAGCATCCAGATATGCTTCGGAAACTACTACTAGACTTCCAGGGAACGATCAAAGCGTAGACAGTTTAAGACATTACTCCCATGGAGAAAAGTCCGCATGGTGCTTATTGTGGTCAACGGAGATGCAATTTTCGTGTTTCATCAACACTCTGATGGTTTACAGATTACAGAATGCATCCAGATGTACTTCGAAAACTTCTACTAGTCTTCCAGTGAACGATCAAAACGTAGACAGTTTAAGACATTACTCTCATGGAGAAAAGTCCGCATGGTGATTATTGTGTTCAATGCCGATTCAATTTCTGCGTTTCATCAACACTCTGAAGGTCCACAGATTACAGAATGCCTCCAGATGTGCTTCGGAAACTACCACTAGTCTTCCAGTGTACGATCAAACCGTAGACAGTTTAAGACATTACTCCCATGGAGAAAAGTCCACATGGTGCTTATTGTGTTCAATGCCGATGCAATTTTTGTGTTTCATCAACAATCTGAAGGTCCACAGGTTACAGAATGCTTCCAGATGTGCTTCGGAAACTACTACTAATCTTTCAGTGAACGATCAAAGCGTAGACAGTTTAAGACATTACTGCCATGGAGAAAAGTCCGCATGGTTCTTATTGTGTTCAATGCCGATGCAATTTTTGTGTTTCATCAACACTCTGGAGGTCCACAGATTACAGAATGCCTCCAGATGTGCTTCGGAAACTACTACTAGTCTTCCAGTGTACGATCAAAGCGTAGACAGTTTAAGACATTACTCCCATGGAGAAAAGCCCGCATGGTCATTATTGTGTTCAATGCCGATGCAATTTTTGTGTTTCATCAACACTCTGAAGGTCCACAGATTACAGAATGCATCCAGATGTGCTTCGGAATCTACTACTAGTCATCCAGGGAACGTTTAAAGCGTAGACAGTTTAAGACATTACTCTCATGGAGAAAAGTCCGCATGGAGCTTATTGTGTTCGATGCCGATTCAATTTCTGTGTTTCATCAACACTCTGAAGTTCCGCAGATTACAGAATGCTTCCAGATGTGCTTCAGAAACTACTACTAATCTTTCAGTGTACGATAAAGGTGTAGACAGTTTAAGACATTACTCTCATGGAGAAAAGTCCGCATGGTGATTATTGTGTTCAATGCCGATTCAATTTCTGCGTTTCATGAACACTCTGAAGGTCCACAGATTACAGAATGCCTCCAGATGTGCTTCGGAAACTACCACTAGTCTTCCAGTGTACGATCAAAGCTTAGACAGTTTAAGACATTACTCCCATGGAGAAAAGTCCGCATGGTGATTATTGTGTTCAATGCCGATGCAATTTTTGTGTTTCATCAACACTCTGATGGTCCACAGATTACAGAATGCATCCAGATGTGCTTCGGAAACTACTACTAGTCTTCCAGGGAACGTTTAAAGCGTAGACAGTTTAAGACATTACTCTCATGGATGAAAGTCCGCATGGTGCTTATTGTGGTCAATGCCGATTCTATTTCTGTGTTTCATGAACACTCTGAAGGCCCGCAGATTACAGAATGCCTCCAGATGTGATTCGGAAACTACTACTAGTCTTCCAGGGAACGATCAAAGCCTAGACAGTTTAAGACATTATTCCCATGGAGAAAAGTCCGCATGGTGCTTATTGTGGTCAATGCAGATGCAATTTTCGTGTTTCATCAACACTCTGATGGTCCACAGATTACAGAATGCATCCAGATGTACTTCGGAAACTTCTACTAGTCTTCCAGGGAACGATCAAAACGTAGACAGTTTAAGTTATTACTCTCATGGAGAAAAGTCGGCATGCTGATTATTGTGTTCAATGCCGATTCAATTTCTGCGTTTCATCAACACTCTGAAGGACCACAGGTTACAGAATGCCTCCAGATGTGCTTCGGAAACTACCACTAGTCTTACAGTGAACGATCAAAGCGTAGACAGTTGAGGACATTACTCCCATGGAGAAAAGTCCGCATGGTGCTTATTGTGTTCAATGCCGATGCAATTTTTGTGTTTCATCAACACTCTGGAGGTCCAAAGATTACAGAATGCCTCCAGATGTGCTTCGGAAACTACTACTAGTCTTCCAGTGTTCGATCAAAGCGTAGACAGTTTAAGACATTACTCCCATGGAGAAAAGCCCGCATGGTCATTATTGTGTTCAATGCCGATGCAATTTTTGTGTTTCATCAACACTCTGAAGGTCCACAGATTACAGAATGCATCCAGATGTGCTTCGGAAACTACTACTAGTCATCCAGGGAACGTTTAAAGCGTAGACAGTTTAAGACATTACTCTCATGGAGAAAAGTCCGCATGGAGCTTATTGTGTTCGATGCCGATTCAATTTCTGTGTTTCATCAACACTCTGAAGTTCCGCAGATTACAGAATGCTTCCAGATGTGCTTCGGAAACTACTACTAGTCTTCCAGTGTACGATCAAAGCGTAGACAGTTTAAGACATAACTCCCATGGAGAAAAGTCCGCATGGTGTTTTTTGTGTTCAATGCCGATGCAATTTTTGTGTTTCATCAACACTCTGAAGGTCCACATATTTCAGAATGACTCCAGATGTGCTTCGGAAACTACTACTATTCTTCCAGGGAACGATCAAACCCTAGACAGTTTAAGACATTACTCCCATGGAGGAAAGCCCGCATGGTGCTTATTTTGTTCAATGCCGATGTAATTTTTGTGTTTCATCAACACTCTGAAGGTCCACAGATTTCAGAAAGCATCCAGATATGCTTCGGAAACTACTACTAGACTTCCAGGGAACGATCAAAGCGTAGACAGTTTAAGACATTACTCCCATGGAGGAAAGTCCGCATGGTGCTTATTGTGGTCAATGAAGATGCAATTTTCGTGTTTCATCAACACTATGATGGTTTACAGATTACAGAATGCATCCAGATGTACTTCGAAAACTTCGACTAGTCTTCCAGTGAACGATCAAAACGTAGACAGTTTAAGACATTACTCTCATAGAGAAAAGTCCGCATGGTGATTATTGTGTTCAATTCCGATTCAATTTCTGCGTTTCATCAACACTCTGGAGGTCCACAGATGACAGAATGCCTCCAGATGTGCTTCGGAAACTACCACTAGTCTTCCAGTGTACGATCAAAGCGTAGACAGTTTAAGACATTACTCCCATGGAGAAAAGTCCGCATGGTGCTTATTGTGATCAATGACGATGCAATTTCTGTGTTTCATCAACACTCTGAAGGTCCACAGATTACACAATGCATCCAGATGTGCTTCAGAAACCACTACTAGTCTTCCGGTGTACGATCAAAACGTAGACAGTTTAAGACATTACTCCCATGGAGAAAACTTCGCATGGTGCTTATTGTGTTCAAAGCCGATGCAATTTTTGTGTTTCATCAACACTCAGAAGGTCCACAGGTTACAGAATGCTTCCAGATGTGCTTCGGAAACTACTACTAATCTTTCAGTGTACGATCAAAGCGTAGACAGTTTAAGACATTACTCCCATAGAGAAAGTTTTGCATGGTGCTTATTGTGTTAAATGCCGATGCAATTTTTGTGTTTCATCTACACTCTGAAGGTCCACAGATTACAGAATGCATCCAGATGTGCTTCGGAAACTACTACTAGTCTTCCAGTGTACGATCAAAGAGTAGACAGTTTAAGACATTACTCCCATGGAGGAAAGTCCGCATGGTGCTTATTTTGTTCAATGCCGATGTAATTTTTGTGTTTCATCAACACTCTGAAGGTCCACAGATTTCAGAAAGCATCCAGATATGCTTCGGAAACTACTACTAGACTTCCAGGGAACGATCAAAGCGTAGACAGATTAAGACATTACTCCCATGGAGAAAAGTCCGCATGGTGCTTATTGTGGTCAATGAAGATGCAATTTTCGTGTTTCATCAACACTCTGATGGCTTACAGATTACAGAATGCATCCAGATGTACTTCGAAAACTTCTACTAGTCTTCCAGTGAACGATCAAAACGTAGACAGTTTAAGACATTACTCTCATGGAGAAAAGTCCGCATGGTGATTATTGTGTTCAATTCCGATTCAATTTCTGCGTTTCATCAACACTCTGAAGGTCCACAGATTACAGAATGCCTCCAGATGTGCTTCGGAAACGACCACTAGTCTTCCAGTGTACGATCAAAGCGTAGACAGTTTAAGACAATACTCCCATGGAGAAAAGTCCGCATGGTGATGATTGTGTTCAATGCCGATGCAATTTTTGTGTTTCATCAACACTCTGAAAGTCCACAGATTACAGAATGCATCCAGATGTGCTTCGGAAGCTACTACTAGTCTTCCAGGGAACGATCAAACCGTAGACAGTTTAAGACATTACTCTCATGGAGAAAAGTCTTCATGGTGCTTATTGTGGTCAATACCGATTCAATTTCTGTGTTTCATGAACACTCTGAAGGTCCGCGTATTACAGAATGCCTCCAGATGTGCTTTGGAAACTGCTACTAGTCTTCCAGGGAACGATCAAAGCGTAGACAGTTTAAGACATTACTCCCATGGAGAAAAGTCCGCATGGTGCTTATTGTGGTCAATGCAGATGCAAATTTCGTGTTTCATTAACACTCTGATGGTCCACAGATTACAGAATGCATCCAGATGTACTTCGGAAACTTCTACTAGTCTTCCAGGGAACGATCAAAACGTAGACAGTTTAAGTTATTACTCTCATGGAGAAAAGCCCGCATGCTGATTATTGTGTTCAATGCCGATTCAATTTCTGCGTTTCATCAACACTCTGAAGGTCCACAGGTTACAGAATGCCTCCAGATGTGCTTCGGAAACTACCACTAGTCTTACAGTGAACGATCAAAGCGTAGACAGTTTAAGACATTACTCCCATGGAAAAAAGTCCGCATGGTGCTTATTGTGTTCAATGCCGATGCAATATTTGTGTTTCATCAACACTCTGAAGTTCCACTGATTACAGAATGCATCCAGATGTGCTTCGGAAACTACTACTAGTCATCCAGGGAACGTTTACAGCGTAGACAGTTTAAGACATTACTCTCATGGAGAAAAGTCCGCATGGAGCTTAATGTGTTCGATGCCGATTCAATTTCTGTGTTTCATCAACACTCTGAAGTTCCGCAGATTACAGAATGCTTCCAGATGTGCTTCGGAAACTACTACTAGTCTTCCAGTGTACGATCAAAGCGTAGACAGTTTAAGACATTACTCCCATGGAGAAAAGTCCGCATGGTGCTTATTGTGGTCAATGGAGATGCAATTTTCGTGTTTCATCAACACTCTGATCGTTTACAGATTACAGAATGCATCCAGATGTACTTCGAAAACTTCTACTAGTCTTCCAGTGAACGATCAAATCGTAGACAGTTTAAGACATTACTCTCATGGAGAAAAGTCCGCATGGTGATTATTGTGTTCAATGCCGATTCAATATCTGCGTTTCATCAACACTCTGAAGGCCCACAGATTACAGAATGCCTCCAGATGTGCTTCGGAAACTACCACTAGTCTTCCAGTGTACGATCAAAGCGTAGACAGTTTAAGACATTACTCCCATGGAGAAAAGTCCGCATGGTGCTTATTGTGGTCAATGCAGATGCAATTTTCGTGTTTCATCAACACTCTGATGGTCCACAAATTACAGAATGCATCCAGATGTACTTCGGAAACTTCTACTAGTTTTCCAGGGAACGATCAAAACGTAGACAGTTTAAGTTATTACTCTCATGGAGAAAAGTCGGCATGCTGATTATTGTGTTCAATGCCGATTCAATTTCTGCGTTTCATCAACACTCTGAAGGTCCACAGGTTACAGAATGCCTCCAGATGTGCTTCGGAAACTACCACTAGTCTTACAGTGAACGATCAAAGCGTAGACAGTTTAAGACATTACTCCCATGGAGAAAAGTCCGCATGGTGCTTATTGTGTTCAATGCCGATGCAATTTTTGTGTTTCATCAACACTCTGAAGGTCCACAGATTTCAGAATGACTCCAGATGTGCTTCGGAAACTACTACTATTCTTCCAGGGAACGATCAAACCGTAGACAGTTTAAGACATTACTCCCATGGAGAAAAGTCCGCATGGTGCTTATTGTGATCAATGACGATGCAATTTCTGTGTTTCATCAACACTCAGAAGGTCCACAGGTTACAGAATGCTTCCAGATGTGCTTCGGAAACTACTACTAATCTTTCAGTGTACGATCAAAGCGTAGACATTTTAAGACATTACTCCCATAGAGAAAGTTTTGCATGGTGCTTATTGTGTTAAATGACGATGCAATTTTTGTGTTTCATCTACACTCTGAAGGTCCACAGATTACAGAATGCCTCCAGATGTGCTTCGGAAACTACTACTAGTCTTCCAGTGAACGATCAAAGAGTAGACAGTTTAAGACATTACTCCCATGGAGGAAAGTCCGCATGGTGCTTATTTTGTTCAATGCCGATGTAATTTTTGTGTTTCATCAACACTCTGAAGTCCACAGATTTCAGAAAGCATCCAGATATGCTTCGGAAACTACTACTAGACTTCCAGGGAACGATCAAAGCGTAGACAGTTTAAGACATTACTCCCATGGAGAAAAGTCCGCATGGTGCTTATTGTGGTCAACGGAGATGCAATTTTCGTGTTTCATCAACACTCTGATGGTTTACAGATTACAGAATGCATCCAGATGTACTTCGAAAACTTCTACTAGTCTTCCAGTGAACGATCAAAACGTAGACAGTTTAAGACATTACTCTCATGGAGAAAAGTCCGCATGGTGATTATTGTGTTCAATGCCGATTCAATTTCTGCGTTTCATCAACACTCTGAAGGTCCACAGATTACAGAATGCCTCCAGATGTGCTTCGGAAACTACCACTAGTCTTCCAGTGTACGATCAAACCGTAGACAGTTTAAGACATTACTCCCATGGAGAAAAGTCCACATGGTGCTTACTGTGTTCAATGCCGATGCAATTTTTGTGTTTCATCAACAATCTGAAGGTCCACAGGTTACAGAATGCTTCCAGATGTGCTTCGGAAACTACTACTAATCTTTCAGTGAACGATCAAAGCGTAGACAGTTTAAGACATTACTCCCATGGAGAAAAGTCCGCATGGTTCTTATTGTGTTCAATGCCGATGCAATTTTTGTGTTTCATCAACACTCTGGAGGTCCACAGATTACAGAATGCCTCCAGATGTGCTTCGGAAACTACTACTAGTCTTCCAGTGTACGATCAAAGCGTAGACAGTTTAAGACATTACTCCCATGGAGAAAAGCCCGCATGGTCATTATTGTGTTCAATGCCGATGCAATTTTTGTGTTTCATCAACACTCTGAAGGTCCACAGATTACAGAATGCATCCAGATGTGCTTCGGAATCTACTACTAGTCATCCAGGGAACGTTTAAAGCGTAGACAGTTTAAGACATTACTCTCATGGAGAAAAGTCTGCATGGAGCTTATTGTGTTCGATGCCGATTCAATTTCTGTGTTTCATCAACACTCTGAAGTTCCGCAGATTACAGAATGCTTCCAGATGTGCTTCAGAAACTACTACTAATCTTTCAGTGTACGATAAAGGTGTAGACAGTTTAAGACGTTACTCCCATAGAGAAAGTTCTGCATGGTGCTTATTGTGTTAAATGCCGATGCAATTTTTCTGTTCCATCTACACTCTGAAGGTCCACAGATTGCAGAATGCATCCAGATGTGCTTCGGAAACTACTACTAGTCTCCCAGTGTACGATCAAAGAGTAGACAGTTTAAGACATTACACCCATGGAGGAAAGTCCGCATGGTGCTTATTTTGTTCAATGCCGATGTAATTTTTGTGTTTCATCAACACTCTGAAGGTCCACAGATTTCAGAAAGCAATCAGATATGCTTCGGAAACTACTACTAGACTTCCAGGGAACGATCAAAGCGTAGACAGTTTAAGACATTACTCCCATGGAGAAAAGTCCGCATGGTGCTTATTGTGGTCAATGGAGATGCAATTTTCGTGTTTCATCAACACTCTGATGGTTTACAGATTACAGAATGCATCCAGATGTACTTAGAAAACTTCTACTAGTCCTCCAGGGAACGATCAATACGTAGACAGTTTAAGACATTACTCTCATGGAGAAAAGTCCGCATGGTGATTATTGTGTTCAATGCCGATTCAATTTCTGCGTTTCATCAACACTCTGAAGGTCCACAGATTACAGAATGCATCCAGATGTGCTTCGGAAACTACTACTAGTCTTCCAGGGAACGAGTAAAGCGTAGACAGTTTAAGACATTACTCTCATGGATGAAAGTCCGCATGGTGCTTATTGTGGTCAATGCCGATTCTATTTCTGTGTTTCATCAACACTCTGAAGGTCCGCAGATTACAGAATGCCTCCAGATATGCTTCGGAAACTACTACTAGTCTTCCAGTGTACGATCAAAGCGTAGACAGTTTAAGACATTACTCCCATGGAGAAAAGTCCGCATGGTGTTTTTTGTGTTCAATGCCGATGCAATTTTTGTGTTTCATCAACACTCTGAAGGTCCACAGATTACAGAATGCCTCCAGATGTGCTTCGGAAACTACTACTAGTCCTCCAGGGAACGTTTAAAGCGTAGACAGTTTAAGACATTACTCTCATGGAGAAAAGTCCGCATGGTGCTTATTGTGGTCAATGCCGATTCAATTTCTGTGTGTCATGAACACTCTGAAGGCCCGCAGATTACAGAATGCCTCCAGATGTGATTCGAAAACTACTACTAGTCTTCCAGGGAACGATCAAAGCCTAGACAGTTTAAGACATTACTCCCATGGAGAAAAGTCCGCATGGTGCTTATTGTGGTCAATGCAGATGCAATTTTCGTGTTTCATCAACACTCTGATGGTCCACAGATTACTGAATGCATCCAGATGTACTTCGGAAACTTCTACTAGTCTTCCAGGGAACGATCAAAACGTAGACAGTTTAAGTTATTACTCTCATGGAGAAAAGTCGGCATGCTGATTATTGTGTTCAATGCCGATTCAATTTCTGCGTTTCATCAACACTCTGAAGGACCACAGGTTACAGAATGCCTCCAGATGTGCTTCGGAAACTACCACTAGTCTTACAGTGAACGATCAAAGCGTAGACAGTTTAAGACATTACTCCCATGGAGAAAAGTCCGCATGGTGCTTATTGTGTTCAATGCCGATGCAATTTTTGTGTTTCATCAACACTCTGGAGGTCCACAGATTACAGAATGCCTCCAGATGTGCTTCGGAAACTACTACTAGTCTTCCAGTGTTCGATCAAAGCGTAGACAGTTTAAGACATTACTCCCATGGAGAAAAGCCCGCATGGTCATTATTGTGTTCAATGCCGATGCAATTTTTGTGTTTCATCAACACTCTGAAGGTCCACAGATTACAGAATGCATCCAGATGTGCTTCGGAAACTACTACTAGTCCTCCAGGGAACGTTTAAAGCGTAGACAGTTTAAGACATTACTCTCATGGAGAAAAGTCCGCATGGTGCTTATTGTGGTCAATGCCGATTCAATTTCTGTGTGTCATGAACACTCTGAAGGCCCGCAGATTACAGAATGCCTCCAGATGTGATTCGGAAACTACTACTAGTCTTCCAGGGAACGATCAAAGCCTAGACAGTTTAAGACATTACTCCCATGGAGAAAAGTCCGCATGGTGCTTATTGTGGTCAATGCAGATGCAATTTTCGTGTTCCATCAACACTCTGATGGTCCACAGATTACAGAATGCATCCAGATGTACTTCGGAAACTTCTACTAGTCTTCCAGGGAACGATCAAAACGTAGACTGTTTAAGTTATTACTCTCATGGAGAAAAGTCGGCATGCTGATTATTGTGTTCAATGCCGATTCAATTTCTGCGTTTCATCAACACTCTGAAGGACCACAGGTTACAGAATGCCTCCAGATGTGCTTCGGAAACTACCACTAGTCTTACAGTGAACGATCAAAGCGTAGACAGTTTAAGACATTACTCCCATGGAGAAAAGTCCGCATGGTGCTTATTGTGTTAAATGCCGATGCAATTTTTGTGTTTCATCTACACTCTGAAGGTCCACAGATTACAGAATGCATCCAGATGTGCTTTGGAAACTACTACTAGTCTTCCAGTGTACGATCAAAGAGTAGACAGTTTAAGACATTACTCCCATGGAGAAAAGTCCGCATGGTGCTTATTTTGTTCAATGCCGATGTAATTTTTGTGTTTCATCAACACTCTGAAGGTCCACAGATTTCAGAAAGCATCCAGATATGCTTCGGAAACTACTACTAGACTTCCAGGGAACGATCAAAGCGTAGACAGATTAAGACATTACTCCCATGGAGAAAAGTCCGCATGGTGCTTATTGTGGTCAATGAAGATGCAATTTTCGTGTTTCATCAACACTCTGATGGTTTACAGATTACAGAATGCATCCAGATGTACTTCGAAAACTTCTACTAGTCTTCCAGTGAACGATCAAAACGTAGACAGTTTAAGACATTACTCTCATGGAGAAAAGTCCGCATGGTGATTATTGTGTTCAATTCCGATTCAATTTCTGCGTTTCATCAACACTCTGAAGGTCCACAGATTACAGAATGCCTCCAGATGTGCTTCGGAAACGACCACTAGTCTTCCAGTGTACGATCAAAGCGTAGACAGTTTAAGACAATACTCCCATGGAGAAAAGTCCGCATGGTGATGATTGTGTTCAATGCCGATGCATTTTTTGTGTTTCATCAACACTCTGAAAGTCCACAGATTACAGAATGCATCCAGATGTGCTTCGGAAGCTACTACTAGTCTTCCAGGGAACGATCAAACCGTAGACAGTTTAAGACATTACTCTCATGGAGAAAAGTCTTCATGGTGCTTATTGTGGTCAATACCGATTCAATTTCTGTGTTTCATGAACACTCTGAAGGTCCGCATATTACAGAATGCCTCCAGATGTGCTTTGGAAACTGCTACTAGTCTTACAGTGAACGATCAAAGCGTAGACAGTTTAAGACATTACTCCCATGGAAAAAAGTCCGCATGGTGCTTATTGTGTTAAATGCCGATGCAATTTTTGTGTTTCATCTACACTCTGAAGGTCCACAGATTACAGAATGCATCCAGATGTGCTTTGGAAACTACTACTAGTCTTCCAGTGTACGATCAAAGAGTAGACAGTTTAAGACATTACTCCCATGGAGAAAAGTCCGCATGGTGCTTATTGTGGTCAATGCAGATGCAAATTTCGTGTTTCATTGACACTCTGATGGTCCACAGATTACAGAATGCATCCAGATGTACTTCGGAAACTTCTACTAGTCTTCCAGGGAACGATCAAAACGTAGACAGTTTAAGTTATTACTCTCATGGAGAAAAGCCCGCATGCTGATTATTGTGTTCAATGCCGATTCAATTTCTGCGTTTCATCAACACTCTGAAGGTCCACAGGTTACAGAATGCCTCCAGATGTGCTTCGGAAACTACCACTAGTCTTACAGTGAACGATCAAAGCGTAGACAGTTTAAGACATTACTCCCATGGAAAAAAGTCCGCATGGTGCTTATTGTGTTCAATGCCGATGCAATATTTGTGTTTCATCAACACTCTGAAGTTCCACTGATTACAGAATGCATCCAGATGTGCTTCGGAAACTACTATTAGTCATCCAGGGAACGTTTACAGCGTAGACAGTTTAAGACATTACTCTCATGGAGAAAAGTCCGCATGGAGCTTATTGTGTTCGATGCCGATTCAATTTCTGTGTTTCATCAACACTCTGAAGTTCCGCAGATTACAGAATGCTTCCAGATGTGCTTCGGAAACTACTACTAGTCTTCCAGTGTACGATCAAAGCGTAGACAGTTTAAGACATTACTCCCATGGAGAAAAGTCCGCATGGTGCTTATTGTGGTCAATGGAGATGCAATTTTCGTGTTTCATCAACACTCTGATCGTTTACAGATTACAGAATGCATCCAGATGTACTTCGAAAACTTCTACTAGTCTTCCAGTGAACGATCAAATCGTAGACAGTTTAAGACATTACTCTCATGGAGAAAAGTCCGCATGGTGATTATTGTGTTCAATGCCGATTCAATATCTGCGTTTCATCAACACTCTGAAGGCCCACAGATTACAGAATGCCTCCAGATGTGCTTCGGAAACTACCACTAGTCTTCCAGTGTACGATCAAAGCGTAGACAGTTTAAGACATTACTCCCATGGAGAAAAGTCCGCATGGTGCTTATTGTGGTCAATGCAGATGCAATTTTCGTGTTTCATCAACACTCTGATGGTCCACAAATTACAGAATGCATCCAGATGTACTTCGGAAACTTCTACTAGTTTTCCAGGGAACGATCAAAACGTAGACAGTTTAAGTTATTACTCTCATGGAGAAAAGTCGGCATGCTGATTATTGTGTTCAATGCCGATTCAATTTCTGCGTTTCATCAACACTCTGAAGGTCCACAGGTTACAGAATGCCTCCAGATGTGCTTCGGAAACTACCACTAGTCTTACAGTGAACGATCAAAGCGTAGACAGTTTAAGACATTACTCCCATGGAGAAAAGTCCGCATGGTGCTTATTGTGTTCAATGCCGATGCAATTTTTGTGTTTCATCAACACTCTGGAGGTCCACAGATTACAGAATGCCTCCAGATGTGCTTCGGAAACTACTACTAGTCTTCCAGTGTACGATCAAAGCGTAGACAGTTTAAGACATTACTCCCATGGAGAAAAGCACGCATGGTCATTATTGTGTTCAATGCCGATGCAATTTTTGTGATTCATCAACACTCTAAAGGTCCACAGATTACAGAATGCATCCAGATGTGCTTCGGAAACTACTACTAGTCATCCAGGGAACGTTTAAAGCGTAGACAGTTTAAGACATTACTCTCATGGAGAAAAGTCCGCATGGAGCTTATTGTGTTCGATGCCGATTCAATTTCTGTGTTTCATCAACACTCTGAAGTTCCGCAGATTACAGAATGCTTCCAGATGTGCTTCGGAAACTACTACTAGTCTTCCAGTGTACGATCAAAGCGTAGACAGTTTAAGACATAACTCCCATGGAGAAAAGTCCGCATGGTGTTTTTTGTGTTCAATGCCGATGAAATTTTTGTGTTTCATCAACACTCTGAAGGTCCACAGATTTCAGAATGACTCCAGATGTGCTTCGGAAACTACTACTATTCTTCCAGGGAACGATCAAACCGTAGACAGTTTAAGACATTACTCCCATGGAGAAAAGTCCGCATGGTGCTTATTGTGATCAATGACGATGCAATTTCTGTGTTTCATCAACACTCTGAAGGTCCACAGATTACACAATGCATCCAGATGTGCTTCAGAAATTACTACTAGTCTTCCGGTGTACGATCAAAGCGTAGACAGTTTAAGACATTACTCCCATGGAGAAAAGTTCGCATGGTGCTTATTGTGTTCAATGCCGATGCAATTTTTGTGTTTCATCAACACTCAGAAGGTCCACAGGTTACAGAATGCTTCCAGATGTGCTTCGGAAACTACTACTAATCTTTCAGTGTACGATCAAAGCGTAGACATTTTAAGACATTACTCCCATAGAGAAAGTTTTGCATGGTGCTTATTGTGCTAAATGCCGATGCAATTTTTGTGTTTCATCTACACTCTGAAGGTCCACAGATTACAGAATGCCTCCAGATGTGCTTCGGAAACTACAACTAGTCTTCCAGTGAACGATCAAAGAGTAGACAGTTTAAGACATTACTCCCATGGAGGAAAGTCCGCATGGTGCTTATTTTGTTCAATGCCGATGTAATTTTTGTGTTTCATCAACACTCTGAAGTCCACAGATTTCAGAAAGCATCCAGATATGCTTCGGAAACTACTACTAGACTTCCAGGGAACGATCAAAGCGTAGACAGTTTAAGACATTACTCCCATGGAGAAAAGTCCGCATGGTGCTTATTGTGGTCAACGGAGATGCAATGTTCGTGTTTCATCAACACTCTGATGGTTTACAGATTACAGAATGCATCCAGATGTACTTCGAAAACTTCTACTAGTCTTCCAGTGAACGATCAAAACGTAGACAGTTTAAGACATTACTCTCATGGAGAAAAGTCCGCATGGTGATTATTGTGTTCAATGCCGATTCAATTTCTGCGTTTCATCAACACTCTGAAGGTCCACAGATTACAGAATGCCTCCAGATGTGCTTCGGAAACTACCACTAGTCTTCCAGTGTACGATCAAACCGTAGACAGTTTAAGACATTACTCCCATGGAGAAAAGTCCACATGGTGCTTATTGTGTTCAATGCCGATGCAATTTTTGTGTTTCATCAACAATCTGAAGGTCCACAGGTTACAGAATGCTTCCAGATGTGCTTCGGAAACTACTACTAATCTTTCAGTGAACGATCAAAACGTAGACAGTTTAAGACATTACTCCCATGGAGAAAAGTCCGCATGGTTCTTATTGTGTTCAATGCCGATGCAATTTTTGTGTTTCATCAACACTCTGGAGGTCCACAGATTACAGAATGCCTCCAGATGTGCTTCGGAAACTACTACTAGTCTTCCAGTGTACGATCAAAGCGTAGACAGTTTAAGACATTACTCCCATGGAGAAAAGCCCGCATGGTCATTATTGTGTTCAATGCCGATGCAATTTTTGTGTTTCATCAACACTCTGAAGGTCCACAGATTACAGAATGCATCCAGATGTGCTTCGGAATCTACTACTAGTCATCCAGGGAACGTTTAAAGCGTAGACAGTTTAAGACATTACTCTCATGGAGAAAAGTCCGCATGGAGCTTATTGTGTTCGATGCCGATTCAATTTCTGTGTTTCATCAACACTCTGAAGTTCCGCAGATTACAGAATGCTTCCAGATGTGCTTCAGAAACTACTACTAATCTTTCAGTGTACGATAAAGGTGTAGACAGTTTAAGACGTTACTCCCATAGAGAAAGTTCTGCATGGTGCTTATTGTGTTAAATGCCGATGCAATTTTTGTGTTCCATCTACACTCTGAAGGTCCACAGATTGCAGAATGCATCCAGATGTGCTTCGGAAACTACTACTAGTCTTCCAGTGTACGATCAAAGAGTAGACAGTTTAAGACATTACACCCATGGAGGAAAGTCCGCATGGTGCTTATTTTGTTCAATGCCGATGTAATTTTTGTGTTTCATCAACACTCTGAAGGTCCACAGATTTCAGAAAGCAATCAGATATGCTTCGGAAACTACTACTAGCCTTCCAGGGAACGATCAAAGCGTAGACAGTTTAAGACATTACTCCCATGGAGAAAAGTCCGCATGGTGCTTATTGTGGTCAATGGAGATGCAATTTTCGTGTTTCATCAACACTCTGATGGTTTACAGATTACAGAATGCATCCAGATGTACTTCGAAAACTTCTACTAGTCCTCCAGGGAACGATCAATACGTAGACAGTTTAAGACATTACTCTCATGGAGAAAAGTCCGCATGGTGATTATTGTGTTCAATGCCGATTCAATTTCTGCGTTTCATCAACACTCTGAAGGTCCACAGATTACAGAATGCATCCAGATGTGCTTCGGAAACTACTACTAGTCTTCCAGGGAACAAGTAAAGCGTAGACAGTTTAAGACATTACTCTCATGGATGAAAGTCCGCATGGTGCTTATTGTGGTCAATGAAGATTCTATTTCTGTGTTTCATCAACACTCTGAAGGTCCGCAGATTACAGAATGCCTCCAGATATGCTTCGGAAACTACTACTAGTCTTCCAGTGTACGATCAAAGCGTAGACAGTTTAAGACATTACTCCCATGGAGAAAAGTCCGCATGGTGTTTTTTGTGTTCAATGCCGATGCAATTTTTGTGTTTCATCAACACTCTGAAGGTCCACAGATTACAGAATGCCTCCAGATGTGCTTCGGAAACTACTACTAGTCCTCCAGGGAACGTTTAAAGCGTAGACAGTTTAAGACATTACTCTCATGGAGAAAAGTCCGCATGGTGCTTATTGTGGTCAATGCCGATTCAATTTCTGTGTGTCATGAACACTCTGAAGGCCCGCAGATTACAGAATGCCTCCAGATGTGATTCGGAAACTACTACTAGTCTTCCAGGGAACGATCAAAGCCTAGACAGTTTAAGACATTACTCCCATGGAGAAAAGTCCGCATGGTGCTTATTGTGCTCAATGCAGATGCAATTTTCGTGTTTCATCAACACTCTGATGGTCCACAGATTACAGAATGCATCCAGATGTACTTCGGAAACTTCTACTAGTCTTCCAGGGAACGATCAAAACGTAGACAGTTTAAGTTATTACTCTCATGGAGAAAAGTCGGCATGCTGATTATTGTGTTCAATGCCGATTCAATTTCTGCGTTTCATCAACACTCTGAAGGACCACAGGTTACAGAATGCCTCCAGATGTGCTTCGGAAACTACCACTAGTCTTACAGTGAACGATCAAAGCGTAGACAGTTTAAGACATTACTCCCATGGAGAAAAGTCCGCATGGTGCTTATTGTGTTCAATGCCGATGCAATTTTTGTGTTTCATCAACACTCTGGAGGTCCACAGATTACAGAATGCCTCCAGATGTGCTTCGGAAACTACTACTAGTCTTCCAGTGTTCGATCAAAGCGTAGACAGTTTAAGACATTACTCCCATGGAGAAAAGCCCGCATGGTCATTATTGTGTTCAATGCCGATGCAATTTTTGTGTTTCATCAACACTCTGAAGATCCACAGATTACAGAATGCATCCAGATGTGCTTCGGAAACTACTACTAGTCATCCAGGGAACGTTTAAAGCGTAGACAGTTTAAGACATTACTCTCATGGAGAAAAGTCCGGATGGAGCTTATTGTGTTCGATGCCGATTCAATTTCTGTGTTTCATCAACACTCTGAAGTTCCGCAGATTACAGAATGCTTCCAGATGTGCTTCGGAAACTACTACTAGTCTTCCAGTGTACGATCAAAGCATAGACAGTTTAAGACATAACTCCCATGGTGAAAAGTCCGCATGGTGTTTTTTGTGTTCAATGCCGATGCAATTTTTGTGTTTCATCAACACTCTGAAGGTCCACAGATTTCAGAATGACTCCAGATGTGCTTCGGAAACTACTACTATTCTTCCAGGGAACGATCAAACCCTAGACAGTTTAAGACATTACTCCCATGGAGGAAAGCCCGCATGGTGCTTATTTTGTTCAATGCCGATGTAATTTTTGTGTTTCATCAACACTCTGAAGGTCCACAGATTTCAGAAAGCATCCAGATATGCTTCGGAAACTACTACTAGACTTCCAGGGAACGATCAAAGCGTAGACAGTTTAAGACATTACTCCCATGGAGGAAAGTCCGCATGGTGCTTATTGTGGTCAATGAAGATGCAATTTTCGTGTTTCATCAACACTCTGATGGTTTACAGATTACAGAATGCATCCAGATGTACTTCGAAAACTTCTACTAGTCTTCCAGTGAACGATCAAAAAGTAGACAGTTTAAGACATTACTCTCATGGAGAAAAGTCCGCATGGTGATTATTGTGTTCAATTCCGATTCAATTTCTGCGTTTCATCAACACTCTGAAGGTCCACAGATTACAGAATGCCTCCAGATGTGCTTCGGAAACTACCACTAGTCTTCCAGTGTACGATCAAACCGTAGACAGTTTAAGACATTACTCCCATGGAGAAAAGTCCACATGGTGCTTATTGTGTTCAATGCCGATGCAATTTTTGTGTTTCATCAACAATCTGAAGGTCCACAGGTTACAGAATGCTTCCAGATGTGCTTCGGAAACTACTACTAATCTTTCAGTGAACGATCAAAACGTAGACAGTTTAAGACATTACTCCCATGGAGAAAAGTCCGCATGGTTCTTATTGTGTTCAATGCCGATGCAATTTCTGTGTTTCATCAACACTCTGGAGGTCCACAGATTACAGAATGCCTCCAGATGTGCTTCGGAAACTACTACTAGTCTTCCAGTGTACGATCAAAGCGTAGACAGTTGAAGACATTACTCCCATGGAGAAAAGCCCGCATGGTCATTATTGTGTTCAATGCCGATGCAATTTTTGTGTTTCATCAACACTCTGAAGGTCCACAGATTACAGAATGCATCCAGATGTGCTTCGGAATCTACTACTAGTCATCCAGGGAACGTTTAAAGCGTAGACAGTTTAAGACATTACTCTCATGGAGAAAAGTCCGCATGGAGCTTATTGTGTTCGATGCCGATTCAATTTCTGTGTTTCATCAACACTCTGAAGTTCCGCAGATTACAGAATGCTTCCAGATGTGCTTCAGAAACTACTACTAATCTTTCAGTGTACGATAAAGGTGTAGACAGTTTAAGACGTTACTCCCATAGAGAAAGTTCTGCATGGTGCTTATTGTGTTAAATGCCGATGCAATTTTTGTGTTCCATCTACACTCTGAAGGTCCACAGATTGCAGAATGCATCCAGATGTGCTTCGGAAACTACTACTAGTCTTCCAGTGTACGATCAAAGAGTAGACAGTTTAAGACATGACACCCATGGAGGAAAGTCCGCATGGTGCTTATTTTGTTCAATGCCGATGTAATTTTTGTGTTTCATCAACACTCTGAAGGTCCACAGATTTCAGAAAGCAATCAGATATGCTTCGGAAACTACTACTAGCCTTCCAGGGAACGATCAAAGCGTAGACAGTTTAAGACATTACTCCCATGGAGAAAAGTCCGCGTGGTGCTTATTGTGGTCAATGGAGATGCAATTTTCGTGTTTCATCAACACTCTGATGGTTTACAGATTACAGAATGCATCCAGATGTACTTCGAAAACTTCTACTAGTCCTCCAGGGAACGATCAATACGTAGACAGTTTAAGACATTACTCTCATGGAGAAAAGTCCGCATGGTGATTATTGTGTTCAATGCCGATTCAATTTCTGCGTTTCATCAACACTCTGAAGGTCCACAGATTACAGAATGCATCCAGATGTGCTTCGGAAACTACTACTAGTCTTCCAGGGAACAAGTAAAGCGTAGACAGTTTAAGACATTACTCTCATGGATGAAAGTCCGCATGGTGCTTATTGTGGTCAATGAAGATTCTATTTCTGTGTTTCATCAACACTCTGAAGGTCCGCAGATTACAGAATGCCTCCAGATATGCTTCGGAAACTACTACTAGTCCTCCAGTGTACGATCAAAGCGTAGACAGTTTAAGACATTACTCCCATGGAGAAAAGTCCGCATGGTGTTTTTTGTGTTCAATGCCGATGCAATTTTTGTGTTTCATCAACACTCTGAAGGTCCACAGATTACAGAATGCCTCCAGATGTGCTTCGGAAACTACTACTAGTCCTCCAGGGAACGTTTAAAGCGTAGACAGTTTAAGACATTACTCTCATGGAGAAAAGTCCGCATGGTGCTTATTGTGGTCAATGCCGATTCAATTTCTGTGTGTCATGAACACTCTGAAGGCCCGCAGATTACAGAATGCCTCCAGATGTGATTCGGAAACTACTACTAGTCTTCCAGGGAACGATCAAAGCCTAGACAGTTTAAGACATTACTCCCATGGAGAAAAGTCCGCATGGTGCTTATTGTGCTCAATGCAGATGCAATTTTCGTGTTTCATCAACACTCTGATGGTCCACAGATTACAGAATGCATCCAGATGTACTTCGGAAACTTCTACTAGTCTTCCAGGGAACGATCAAAACGTAGACAGTTTAAGTTATTACTCTCATGGAGAAAAGTCGGCATGCTGATTATTGTGTTCAATGCCGATTCAATTTCTGCGTTTCATCAACACTCTGAAGGACCACAGGTTACAGAATGCCTCCAGATGTGCTTCGGAAACTACCACTAGTCTTACAGTGAACGATCAAAGCGTAGACAGTTTAAGACATTACTCCCATGGAGAAAAGTCCGCATGGTGCTTATTGTGTTCAATGCCGATGCAATTTTTGTGTTTCATCAACACTCTGGAGGTCCACAGATTACAGAATGCCTCCAGATGTGCTTCGGAAACTACTACTAGTCTTCCAGTGTTCGATCAAAGCGTTGACAGTTTAAGACATTACTCCCATGGAGAAAAGCCCGCATGGTCATTATTGTGTTCAATGCCGATGCAATTTTTGTGTTTCATCAACACTCTGAAGATCCACAGATTACAGAATGCATCCAGATGTGCTTCGGAAACTACTACTAGTCATCCAGGGAACGTTTAAAGCGTAGACAGTTTAAGACATTACTCTCATGGAGAAAAGTCCGGATGGAGCTTATTGTGTTCGATGCCGATTCAATTTCTGTGTTTCATCAACACTCTGAAGTTCCGCAGATTACAGAATGCTTCCAGATGTGCTTCGGAAACTACTACTAGTCTTCCAGTGTACGATCAAAGCATAGACAGTTTAAGACATAACTCCCATGGTGAAAAGTCCGCATGGTGTTTTTTGTGTTCAATGCCGATGCAATTTTTGTGTTTCATCAACACTCTGAAGGTCCACAGATTTCAGAATGACTCCAGATGTGCTTCGGAAACTACTACTATTCTTCCAGGGAACGATCAAACCCTAGACAGTTTAAGACATTACTCCCATGGAGGAAAGCCCGCATGGTGCTTATTTTGTTCAATGCCGATGTAATTTTTGTGTTTCATCAACACTCTGAAGGTCCACAGATTTCAGAAAGCATCCAGATATGCTTCGGAAACTACTACTAGACTTCCAGGGAACGATCAAAGCGTAGACAGTTTAAGACATTACTCCCATGGAGGAAAGTCCGCATGGTGCTTATTGTGGTCAATGAAGATGCAATTTTCGTGTTTCATCAACACTCTGATGGTTTACAGATTACAGAATGCATCCAGATGTACTTCGAAAACTTCTACTAGTCTTCCAGTGAACGATCAAAAAGTAGACAGTTTAAGACGTTACTCTCATGGAGAAAAGTCCGCATGGTGATTATTGTGTTCAATTCCGATTCAATTTCTGCGTTTCATCAACACTCTGAAGGTCCACAGATTACAGAATGCCTCCAGATGTGCTTCGGAAACTACCACTAGTCTTCCAGTGTACGATCAAAGCGTAGACAGTTTAAGACATTACTCCCATGGAGAAAAGTCCGCATGGTGCTTATTGTGATCAATGACGATGCAATTTCTGTGTTTCATCAACACTCTGAAGGTCCACAGATTACACAATGCATCCAGATGTGCTTCAGAAACTACTACTAGTCTTCCGGTGTACGATCAAAACGTAGACAGTTTAAGACATTACTCCCATGGAGAAAAGTTCGCATGGTGCTTATTGTGTTCAATGCCGATGCAATTTTTGTGTTTCATCAACACTCAGAAGGTCCACAGGTTACAGAATGCTTCCAGATGTGCTTCGGAAACTACTACTAATCTTTCAGTGTACGATCAAAGCGTAGACAGTTTAAGACATTACTCCCATAGAGAAAGTTTTGCATGGTGCTTATTGTGTTAAATGCCGATGCAATTTGTGTGTTTCATCTACACTCTGAAGGTCCACAGATTACAGAATGCATCCAGATGTGCTTCGGAAACTACTACTAGTCTTCCAGTGTACGATCAAAGAGTAGACAGTTTAAGACATTACTCCCATGGAGGAAAGTCCGCATGGTGCTTATTTTGTTCAATGCCGATGTAATTTTTGTGTTTCATCAACACTCTGAAGGTCCACAGATATCAGAAAGCATCCAGATATGCTTCGGAAACTACTACTAGACTTCCAGGGAACGATCAAAGCGTAGACAGATTAAGACATTACTCCCATGGAGAAAAGTCCGCATGGTGCTTATTGTGGTCAATGAAGATGCAATTTTCGTGTTTCATCAACACTCTGATGGTTTACAGATTACAGAATGCATCCAGATGTACTTCGAAAACTTCTACTAGTCTTCCAGTGAACGATCAAAACGTAGACAGTTTAAGACATTACTCTCATGGAGAAAAGTCCGCATGGTGATTATTGTGTTCAATTCCGATTCAATTTCTGCGTTTCATCAACACTCTGAAGGTCCACAGATTACAGAATGCCTCCAGATGTGCTTCGGAAACTACCACAAGTCTTCCAGTGACGATCAAAGCGTAGACAGTTTAAGACATTACTCCCATGGAGAAAAGTCCGCATGGTGATGATTGTGTTCAATGCCGATGCAATATTTGTGTTTCATCAACACTCTGAAGTTCCACTGATTACAGAATGCATCCAGATGTGCTTCGGAAACTACTACTAGTCATCCAGGGAACGTTTAAAGCGTAGACAGTTTAAGACATTACTCTCATGGAGAAAAGTCCGCATGGAGCTTATTGTGTTCGATGCCGATTCAATTTCTGTGTTTCATCAACACTCTGAAGTTCCGCAGATTACAGAATGCTTCCAGATGTGCTTCGGAAACTACTACTAGTCTTCCAGTGTACGATCAAAGCGTAGACAGTTTAAGACATAACTCCCATGGAGAAAAGTCCGCATGGTGCTTATTGTGTTCGATGCCGATGCAATTTTTGTGTTTCATCAACACTCTGAAGGTCCACAGATTACAGAATGCCTCCAGATGTGCATCGGAAACTACTACTAGTCTTCCAGTGAACGATCAAAGCGTAGACAGTTTAAGACATTACACTCATGGAGAAAGGTCCGGATGGTGATTATTGTGTTCAATGCCGATGCAATTTTTGTGTTTCATCAACACTCTGAAGGTCCACAGTTTACAGAATGCATCCAGATTTGCCTCGGAAACTACTACTAGTCTTCCAGGAAACGATCAAATCGTAGACAGTTTAAGACCTTACTCTCATGGAGAAAAGTCCGCATGGTGCTTATTGTGTTCTATTCCGATGCTATTTCTGTGTTTCATCAACACTCTGAAGATCCACAGATTACAGAATGCATCCAGATGTGCTTCGGAAAATACTACTAATCTTCCAGGGAACGATCAAAGCGTAGACAGTTTAAGACATTACTCCCATGGAGAAAAGTCCGCATGGTGCTTATTGTGGTCAATGGAGATGCAATTTTCTTTTTTCATCAACACTCTGATCGTTTACAGATTACAGAATGCATCCAGATGTACTTCGAAAACTTCTACTAGTCTTCCAGTGAACGATCAAATCGTAGACAGTTTAAGACATTACTCTCATGGAGAAAAGTCCGCATGGTGATTATTGTGTTCAATGCCGATTCAATATCTGCGTTTCATCAACACTCTGAAGGCCCACAGATTACAGAATGCCTCCAGATGTGCTTCGGAAACTACCACTAGTCTTCCAGTGTACGATCAAAGCGTAGACAGTTTAAGGCATTACTCCCATGGAGAAAAGTCCGCATGGTGATGATTGTGTTCAATGCCGATGCAATTTTTGTGTTTCATCAACACTCTGAAAGTCCACACATTACAGAATGCATCCAGATGTGCTTCGGAAGCTACTACTAGTCTTCCAGGGAACGATCAAAGCGTAGACAGTTTAAGACATTACTCTCATGGAGAAAAGTCCGCATGGTGCTTATTGTGGTCAATGCCGATTCAATTTCTGTGTTTCATGAACACTCTGAAGGTCCGCAGATTACAGAATGCCTCCAGATGTGCTTCGGAAACTACTACTAGTCTTCCAGGGAACGATCAAAGCGTAGACAGTTTAAGACATTACTCCCATGGAGAAAAGTCCGCCTGGTGCTTATTGTGGTCAATGCAGATGCAATTTTCGTGTTTCATCAACACTCTGATGGTCCACAGATTACAGAATTCATCCAGATGTACTTCGGAAACTTCTACTAGTCTTCCAGGGAACGATCAAAACGTAGACAGTTTAAGACATTACTCTCATGGAGAAAAGTCCGCATGCAGATTATTGTGTTCAATGCCGATTCAATTTCTGCGTTTCATCAACACTCTGAAGGTCCACAGGTTACAGAATGCCTCCAGATGTGCTTCGGAAACTACCACTAGTCTTACAGTGATCGATCAAAGCGTAGACAGTTTAAGACATTACTCCCATGGAAAAAAGTCCGCATGGTGCTTATTGTGTTCGATGCCGATTCAATTTCTGTGTTTCATCAACACTCTGAAGTTCCACAGATTACAGAATGCTTCCAGATGTGCTTCGGAAACTACTACTCGTCTTCCAGTGAACGATCAAAGCGTAGACAGTTTAAGACATTACACTCATGGAGAAAAGTCCGGATGGTGATTATTGTGTTCAATGCCGATGCAATTTTTGTGTTTCATCAACACTCTGAAGGTCCACCGATTACAGAATGCATCCAGATGTGCCTCGGAAACTACTACTAGTGTTCCAGGAAACGATCAAATCGTAGACAGTTTAAGACATTACTCTCATGGAGGAAAGTCCGCATGGTGCTTATTGTGTTCTATTCCGATGCTATTTCTGTGTTTCATCAACACTCTGAAGATCCACAGATTACAGAATGCATCCAGATGTGCTTCGGAAAATACTACTAATCTTCCAGGGAACGATCAAAGCGTAGACAGTTTAAGACATTACTCTCAGGGAGAAAAGTCCGCATGGTTCTTATTGTGTTCAATGCCGATTGAATTTCTGTGTTTCATCAACACTCTGAAGGTCCGCTGATTACAGAATGCCTAAAGATGTGCTTCGGAAATTACTACTAGTCTTCCAGTGTACGATCAAAGCGTAGACAGTTTAGGACATTACTCCCATAGAGAAAAGTCCGCATGGTGCTTTTTGTGTTCAATGCCGATGCAATTTTTGTTTTTCATCAACACTCTGAAGGTCCACAGATTACAGAATGCCACCAGATGTGCATCGGAAACTACTACTAGTCTTCCAGTGAACGATCAAAGCGTAGACAGTTTAAGACATTACTCTAATGGAGAAAAGTCCGCATGGTGCTTATAGTGTTCAATGCCGATGCAATTTCTGTGTTTCATCAACACTCTGAGGATCTACAGATTATAGAATGCATCCAGATGTGCTTCTGAAACTACTACTAGTCTTCCAGGGAACGATCAATGCTAAACAGTTTAAGACATTACTAACATGGAGAAAACTCCGCATGATGTTTATTGTGTTCAATGCCGATGCAATTTTTGTGTTTCATCAACACTCTGAAGTTCCACAGATTACAGAATGCATGCAGATATGCTTCGGAAACTACTACTAGTCTTCCAGGGAACGATCAAAGCGTAGACAGTTTGAGACACTACTCCCATGGAGAAAAGTTCGCATGGTGCTTATTGTGTTAAATGCCTATGCAATTTTTGTGTTTCATCTACACCCTGAAGGTCCACACATTACAGAATGCATCCAGATGTGCTTCGGAAACTACTACTAGTCTTCCAGGGAACGTTTAAAGCGTAGACAGTTTAAGACATTACTCTCATGGAGATAAGTCCGCATGCTGAATATTGTGTTCAATGCCGATTCAATTTCAGCGTTTCATCAACACTCTGAAGGTCCACAGGTTACAGAATGCCACCAGATGTGCATCGGAAACTACTACTAGTCTTCCAGTGAACGATCAAAGCGTAGACAGTTTAAGACATTACTCTCAGGGAGAAAAGTCCGCATGGTTCTTATTGTGTTCAATGCCGATTGAATTTCTGTGTTTCATCAACACTCTGAAGGTCCACAGGTTACAGAATGCCACTAGATGTGCATCGGAAACTACTACTAGTCTTCCAGTGAACGATCAAAGCGTAGACAGTTTAAGACATTACTCTCATGGAGAAAAGTCCGCATGCTGAATATTGTGTTCAATGCCGATGCAATTTTTGTTTTTCATCAACACTCTGAAGGTCCACAGATTACAGAATGCCACCAGATGTGCATCGGAAACTACTACTAGTCTTCCAGTGAACGATCAAAGCGTAGACAGTTTAAGACATTACTCTCAGGGAGAAAAGTCCGCATGGTTCTTATTGTGTTCAATGCCGATTGAATTTCTGTGTTTCATCAACACTCTGAAGGTCCGCTGATTACAGAATGCCTAAAGATGTGCTTCGGAAATTACTACTAGTCTTCCAGTGTACGATCAAAGCGTAGACAGTTTAGAACATTACTCCCATAGAGAAAAGTCCGCATGGTGCTTTTTGTGTTCAATGCCGATGCAATTTTTGTTTTTCATCAACACTCTGAAGGTCCACAGATTACAGAATGCCACCAGATGTGCATCGGAAACTACTACTAGTCTTCCAGGGAACGTTTAAAGCGTAGACAGTTTAAGACATTACTCTCATGGAGAAAAGTCCGCATGCTGAATATTGTGTTCAATGCCGATTCAATTTCAGCGTTTCATCAACACTCTGAAGGTCCACAGGTTACAGAATGCCACCAGATGTGCATCGGAAACTACTACTAGTCTTCCAGTGTACGATCAAAGCGTAGACAGTTTAGAACATTACTCCCATAGAGAAAAGTCCGCATGGTGCTTTTTGTGTTCAATGCCGATGCAATTTTTGTTTTTCATCAACACTCTGAAGGTCCACACATTACAGAATGCATCCAGATGTGCTTCGGAAACTACTACTAGTCTTCCAGGGAACGTTTAAAGCGTAGACAGTTTAAGACATTACTCTCATGGAGAAAAGTCCGCATGGTTCTTATTGTGTTCAATGCCGATTGAATTTCTGTGTTTCATCAACACTCTGAAGGTCCACAGGTTACAGAATGCCACCAGATGTGCATCGGAAACTACTACTAGTCTTCCAGTGAACGATCAAAGCGTAGACAGTTTAAGACATTACTCTCATGGAGAAAAGTCCGCATGCTGAATATTGTGTTCAATGCCGATGCAATTTTTGTTTTTCATCAACACTCTGAAGGTCCACAGATTACAGAATGCCACCAGATGTGAATCGGAAACTACTACTAGTCTTCCAGTGAACGATCAAAGCGTAGACAGTTTAAGACATTACTCTCAGGGAGAAAAGTCCGCATGGTTCTTATTGTGTTCAATGCCGATTGAATTTCTGTGTTTCATCAACACTCTGAAGGTCCGCTGATTACAGAATGCCTAAAGATGTGCTTCGGAAATTACTACTAGTCTTCCAGTGTACGATCAAAGCGTAGACAGTTTAGAACATTACTCCCATAGAGAAAAGTCCGCATGGTGCTTCTTGTGTTCAATGCCGATGCAATTTTTGTTTTTCATCAACACTCTGAAGGTCCACAGATTACAGAATGCCACCTGATGTGCATCGGAAACTACTACTAGTCTTCCAGTGAACGATCAAAGCGTAGACAGTTTAAGACATTACTCTAATGGAGAAAAGTCCGCATGGTGCTTATAGTGTTCAATGCCGTTGCAATTTCTGTGTTTCATCAACACTCTGAGGATCTACAGATTATAGAATGCATCCAGATGTGCTTCTGAAACTACTACTAGTCCTCCTGGGAACGTTTAAAGCGTAGACAGTTTAATACATTACTCTCATGGAGAAAAGTCCGCTTGGTGTATATTGTGTTCGATGCCGATTCAATTTCTGTGTTTCATCAACACTCTGAAGTTCCACAGATTACAGAATGCATGCAGATATGCTTCGGAAACTACTACTAGTCTTCCAGGGAACGATCAAAGCGTAGACAGTTTGAGACACTACTCCCATGGAGAAAAGTTCGCATGGTGCTTATTGTGTTCGATGCCGATTCAATTTCTGTGTTTCATCAACACTCTGAAGGACCGCAGATTACAGAATGCCTCCAGATGTGCTTCGGAAACTACTAGTAGTCTTCCAGTGTACGATCAAAGCGTAAACAGTTTAAGTCATAACACCCATGGAGAAAAGTCCGCATGGTGTTTTTTGTGTTCAATGCCGATGCAATTTTTGTGTATCATCAACACTCTGAAGGTCCACAGACTACAGAATGCATCCATATGTGCTTCGGAAACTACTACTAGTCTTCCAGGAAACGATCAAAGCGTAGACAGTTTAAGACATTACTCTCAGGGAGAAAAGTCCGCATGGTGCTTATTGTGTTCAATGCCGATTCAATTTCTGTGCTTCATCAACACTCTGAAGGTATACAGATTACAGAATGCGTATAGATGTGCTTCGTAAACTACTGCTAGTCTTCCAGTGAACGTCAAACCGTAGACAGTTTAAGACATTACTCCCATGGAGAAAAGTCCGCATGGTGTTTATTGTGTTCAATGCCGATGATATTTTTGTGTTTCATCAACACTCTGAAGGTTCACAGATTACAGAATGCCTCCAGATGTGCTCCGGAAACTACTACTAGTCTTCCAGGGAGCGATCAAAGCGTAGACAGTTTGAGACATTACTCCCATGGAGAAAATTCGGCATGGTGCTTATTGTGTTCAATGCCGACGCAATTTTTGTGTTTCATCAACACTCTGAAGGTCCACAGATTTCAGAATGACTCCAGATGTGCTTCGGAAACTACTACTATTCTTCCAGGGAACGATCAAAGCGTAGACAGTTTAAGACATTACTCCCATGGAGAAAAGTCCACATGGTGCTTATTGTGATTGATGACGATGCAATTTCTGTGTTTCATCAACACTCTGAAGGTCCACAGATTACACAATGCATCCAGATGTGCTTCAGAAACTACTACTAGTCTTCCGGTGTACGGTCAAAACGTAGACAGTTTAAGACATTACTCCCATGGAGAAAAGTTCGCATGGTGCTTATTGTGTTCAATGCCGATGCAATTTTTGTGTTTCATCAACACTCAGAAGGTCCACAGGTTACAGAATGCTTCCAGATGTGCTTCGGAAACTACTACTAATCTTTCAGTGTACGATCAAAGCGTAGACAGTTTAAGACATTACTCCCATAGAGAAAGTTCTGCATGCTGCTTATTGTGTTAAATGCCGATGCAATTTTTGTGTTTCATCTACACTCTGAAGGTCCACAGATTACAGAATGCATCCAGATGTGCTTCGGAAACTACTACTAGTCTTACAGTGTACGATCAAAGAGTAGACAGTTTAAGACATTACTCCCATGGAGGAAAGTCCGCATGGTGCTTATTTTGTTCAATGCCGATGTAATTTTTGTGTTTCATCAACACTCTGAAGGTCCACAGATTTCAGAAAGCATCCAGATATGCTTCGGAAACTACTACTAGACTTCCAGGGAACGATCAAAGCGTAGACAGTTTAAGACATTACTCCCATGGAGAAAAGTCCGCATGGTGCTTATTGTGGTCAATGGAGATGCAATTTTCGTGTTTCATCAACACTCTGATACTTTACAGATTACAGAATGCATCCAGATGTACTTCGAAAACTTCTACTAGTCTTCCAGGGAACGATCAAAACGTAGACAGTTTAAGACATTACTCTCATGGAGAAAAGTCCGCATGGTGATTATTGTGTTCAATGCCGATTCAATTTCTGCCTTTCATCAACACTCTGAAGGTCCACAGATTACAGAATGCCTCCAGATGTGCTTCGGAAACTACCACTAGTCTTCCAGTGTACGATCAAAGCGTAGACAGTTTAAGACATTACTCCCATGGAGAAAAGTCCGCATGGTGATTATTGTGTTCAATGCCGATGCAATTTCTGTGGTTCATCAACACTCTGAAGATCCACAGATTACAGAATGCATCCAGATGTGCTTCGGAAACTACTACTAGTCTTCCAGGGAACGTTTAAAGCGTAGACAGTTTAAGACATTACTCTCATGGAGGAAAGTCCGCATGGTGCTTATTGTGTTCAATGCCGATGCAATTTTTGTGTTTCATCAACACTCTGAAGGTCCACCGATTACAGAATGCATCCAGATGTGCCTCGGAAACTACTACTAGTCTTCCAGGAAACGATCAAAGCGTAGACAGTTTAAGACATTACTCCCATGGAGAAAAGTCCACATGGTGCTTATTGTGATCAATGACGATGCAATTTCTGTGTTTCATCAACACTCTGAAGGTCCACAGATTACACAATGCATCCAGAAGTGCTTCAGAAACTACTACTAGTCTTCCGGTGTACGATCAAAGCGTAGACAGTTTAAGACATTACTCCCATGGAGAAAAGTTCGCATGGTGCTTATTGTGTTCAATGCCGATGCAATTTTTGTGTTTCATCAGCACTCAGAAGGTCCACAGGTTACAGAATGCCTCCAGATGTGCTTCGGAAACTACTACTAATCTTTCAGTGTACGATCAAAGCGTAGACAGTTTAAGACATTACTCCCATAGAGAAAGTTCTGCATGGTGCTTATTGTGTTAAATGCCGATGCAATTTTTGTGTTTCATCTACACTCTGAAGGTCCACAGATTACAGAATGCATCCAGATGTGCTTCGGAAGCTACCACTAGTCTTCAAGGGAACGATCAAAGCGTAGACAGTTTAAGACATTACTCTCATGGGGAAAAGTCCGCATGGTGCATATTGTGTTCAATGCCGATGCAATTTCTGTGTTTCATCAACACTCTGAAGATCCACAGATTACAGAATGCATCCAGATGTGCTTCAGAAACTACTACTAGTCTTCCAGGGAACGTTTAAAGCGTAGACAGTTTAAGACATTACTCTCATGGAGGAAAGTCCGCATGGTGCTTATTGTGGTCGATGCCGATTCTACTTCTGTTTTTCATCAACACTCTGAAGGTCCGCAGATTACAGAATGCCTCCAGATATGCTTCAGAAACTACTACTAGTCTTCCAGTGTACGATCAAAGCGTAGACAGTTTAAGACATTACTCCCATGGAGAAAAGTCCGCATGGTGTTTTTTGTGTTCAATGCCGATGCAATTTTTGTGTTTCATCAACACTCTGAAGGTCCACAGATTACAGAATGCCTCCAGATGTGCTTCGGAAACTACTACTAGTCTTCGAGGGAACGTTTAAAGCGTAGACAGTTTAAGACATTACTCCCATGGAGAAAAGTCCGCATGGTGCTTATTGTGGTCAATGCAGATGCAATTTTCGTGTTTCATCAACACTCTGATGGTCCACAGATTACAGAATGCATCCAGATGTACTTCGGAAACTTCTACTAGTCTTCCAGAGAACGATCAAAACGTAGACAGTTTAAGTTATTACTCTCATGGAGAAAAGTCCGCATGCTGATTATTGTGTTCAATGCCGATTCAATTTCTGCGTTTCATCAACATTCTGAAGGTCCACAGGTTACAGAATGCCTCCAGATGTGCTTCGGAATCTAATACTAGTCTTCCAGTGTACGATCAGAGCGTAGACAGTTTAAGACATTACTCCCATGGAGAAAAGCCCGCAAGGTGATTATTGTGTTCAATGCCGATGCAATTTTTGTGTTTCATCAACACTCTGAAGGTCCACAGATTACAGAATGCATCCAGATGTGCTTCGGAAACTACTACTAGTCATCCAGGGAACGTTTAAAGCGTAGACAGTTTAAGACACTACTCTCATGGAGAAAAGTCCTCATGGAGCTTATTGTGTTCGATGCCGATTCAATTTCTGTGTTTCATCAACACTCTGAAGTTCCGCAGATTACAGAATGCTTCCAGATGTGCTTCGGAAACTACTACTAGTCTTCCAGTGTACGATCAAAGCGTAGACAGTTTAAGACATTACTCTCATGGAGAAAAGTCCGCATGGTGCTCATTGTGTTCTATTCCGATGCTATTTCTGTGTTTCATCAACACTCTGATGATCCACAGATTACAGAATGCATCCAGATGTGCTTCGGAAACTACTACTAATCTTCCAGGGAACGATCAAAGCGTAGACAGTTTAAGACATTACTCTCAGGGAGAAAAGTCCGCATGGTTCTTATTGTGTTAATTGCCGATTCAATTTCTGTGTTTCATCAACACTCTGAAGGTCCGCTGATTACAGAATGCCTCCAGATGTGCTTCGGAAACTACTACTAGTCTTCCAGTGTACGATCAAAGCGTAGACAGTTTAGGACATTACTCCCATGGAGAAAAGTCCGCATGGTGATTATTGTGTTCAATGCCGATGCAATTTCTGTGGTTCATCAACACTCTGAAGATCCACAGATTACAGAATGCATCCAGATGTGCTTCGGAAACTACTACTAGTCTTCCAGGGAACGTTTAAAGCGTAGACAGTTTAAGACATTACTCTCATGGAGGAAAGTCCGCATGGTGCTTATTGTGTTCAATGCCGATGCAATTTTTGTGTTTCATCAACACTCTGAAGGTCCACCGATTACAGAATGCATCCAGATGTGCCTCGGAAACTACTACTAGTCTTCCAGGAAACGATCAAAGCGTAGACAGTTTAAGACATTACTCCCATGGAGAAAAGTTCGCATGGTGCTTATTGTGTTAAATGCCGATGAAATTTTTGTGTTTCATCTACACTCTGAAGGTCCACAGGTTACAGAATGCATCCAGATGTACTTCGGAAACTACTACTAGTCTTTCAGTGTACGATCAAATAGTAGACAGTTTAAGACATTACTCCCATGGAGAAAAGTCCGCATGGTGCTTATTTCGTTCAATGCCGATGTAATTTTTGTGTTTCATCAACACTCTGAAGGTCCACAGATTTCAGAAAGCATTTAGATATGCTTCGGAAACTACTACTAGTCTTCCAGGGAACGATCAAAGCGTAGACAGTTTCAGACATTACTCCCATGGAGAAAAGTCCGCATGGTGCTTATTGTGGTCAATGCCGATGCTATTTTCGTGTTTCATCTACACTCTGATGGTCCACAGATTACAGAATGCATCCAGATGTACTTCGGAAACTTCTACTAGTCTTCCAGGGAGCGATCAAAACGTAGACAGTTTAAGACATTACTCTCATGGAGAAATGTCCGCATGGTGATTATTGTGTTCAATGCCGATGCAATTTCTGGGTTTCATCAACACTCTGAAGATCCACAGATTACAGAATGCATCCATATGTGCTTCGGAAACTACTACTAGTCTTCCAGGGAACGTTTAAAGCGTAGACAGTTTAATACATTACTCTCATGGAGAAAAGTCCGCATGGTGTTTATTGTGTTCGATGCCGATTCAATTTCTGCGTTTCATCAACACTCTGGAGTTCCACAGATTACAGAATGCCACCAGATGTGCATCGGAAACTACTACTAGTCTTCCAGTGAACGATCAAAGCGTAGACAGTTTAGGACATTACTGTAATGGAGAAAAGTCCATATGGTGCTTATTGTGTTCAATGCCGATGCAATTTCTGTGTTTCATCAACACTCTGAAGATCCACAGATTACAGAATGCATCCAGATGTGCTTCGGAAACTACTATTAGTCTTCCAGTGAACGATCAAATCGTAGACAGTTTAAGACATTACTCCCATGGAGAAAAGTCCGCAAGGTGTTTATTGTGTTCAATGCCGATGATATTTTTGTGTTTCATCAACGCTCTGAAGGTTCACAGATTACAGAATGTATCCAGATGTGCTTCGGAAACTACTACTAGCCTTCCAGGGAGCGATCAATGCGTAGACAGTTTGAGACATTACTCCCATGGAGAAAATTCGGCATGGTGCTTATTGTGTTCAATGCCGACGCAATTTTTGTGTTTCATCAACACTCTGAAGGTCCACAGATTTCAGAATGCCTCCAGATGTGCTTCGGAAACTACTACTAGTCTTCCAGGGAACGATCAAAGCGTAGACAGTATAAGACATTACTCCCATGGAGAAAAGTCCGAATGGGGTTTATTGTGATCAATGACGATGCAATTTTTGTGTTTCATCAACACTCAGAAGGTCCACATTTTACAGAATGCTTCCAGATGTGCTTCGGACACTACTACTAATCTTCCAGTGTACGATGAAAGCGTAGACAGTTTAAGACATTACTACCACAGAGAAAGTTGCGCATGGTGCTTATTGTGTTAAATGCCGTTGCAATTTTTGTGTTTCATCAACACTCTGAAGGTCCACAGACTACAGAATGCATCCAGATGTGCTTCGGAAACTACTACTAGTCTTCCAGTGTACGATCAAAGAGTAGACAGTTTAAGACATTACTCCCATGGAGAAAAGTCCGCATGGTGCTTATTTTGTTCAATGCCGATGCAATTTTTATGTTTTATCAACACTCTGAAGGTCCCCAGATTTCAGAAAGCATCCAGATATGCTTCGGAAACTACTACTAGTCTTACAGGGTACGATCAAAGCGTAGACCGTTTAAGACATTATTCCCATGGAGAAAAGTCCGCATGGTGCTTATTGTGGTCAATGCGGATGCAATTTTCGTGTTTCATCAACACTCTGATGGTCCACAGATTACAGAATGCATCCAGATGTACTTCGAAAACTTCTACTAGTCTTCCATGGAACGATCAAATCGTAGACAGTTTAAGACATTACTCTCGTGGAGAAAAGTCCGCATGGTGAATATTGTGTTCAATGCCGATTCAGTTTCTGCGTTTCATCAACACTCTGAAGGTCCACAGATTACAGAATGCCTCCAGATGTGCTTCGGAAACTACCACTAGTCTTACAGTGAAAGATCAAAGCTCAGACAGTTTAAGACATTACTCCCATGGAGAAAAGTCCGCATGGTGCTTATTGTGTTCAATGCCGATGCAATTTTTGTGTTTCATCAACACTCTGGAGGTTCACAGATTACAGAATGCCTCCAGATGTGCTTCGGAAACTACTACTAGTCTTCCAGTGTACTATTAAAGCGTAGACAGTTTAAGACATTACTCCCATGGAGAAAAGCCCGCATGGTGATTATTGTGTTCAATGCCGATGCAATTTTTGTGTTTCATCAACACTCTGAAGGTCCACAGATTACAGAATGCATCCAGATGTGCTTCGGAAACTACTACTAGTCATCCAGGGAACGTTTAAAGCGTAGACAGTTTAAGACATTACTTTCATGGAGAAAAGTCCGCATGGTGCTTATTGTGTTCGATGCCGATTCAATTTCTGTGTTTCATCAACACTCTGAAGGTCCGCAAATTACAGAATGCCTCCAGATGTGCTTCGGAAACTACTACTAGTCATCCAGTGTACGATCAAAGCGTAGACAGTTTAAGACATAACTCCCATGGAGAGAAGTCCGAATGGTGTTTTTTGTGTTCAATGCCGATGCAATTTTTGTGTTTCATCAACACTCTGAAGGTCCACAGATTTCAGAATTCCTCCAGATGTGCTTCGGAAACTACTACTAGTCTTCCAGGGAACGATCAAAGCGTAGTCAGTATAAGAAATTACTCCCATGGAGAAAATTCGGCATGGTGCTTATTGTGTTCAATGCCGACGCAATTTTTGTGTTTCATCAACACTCTGAAGGTCCACAGATTTCAGAATTCCTCCAGATGTGCTTCGGAAACTACTACTAGTCTTCCAGGGAACGATCAAAGCGTAGTCAGTATAAGAAATTACTCCCATGGAGAAAAGTCCGAATGGCCCTTATTGTGATCAATGACGATGCAATTTTTGTGTTTCATCAACACTCAGAAGGTCCACATTTTACAGAATGCTTCCAGATGTGCTTCGGACACTACTACTAATCTTCCAGTGTACGATGAAAGCGTAGACAGTTTAAGACATTACTACCATAGAGAAAGTTGCGCATGGTGCTTATTTTGTTCAATGCCGATGTAATTTTTGTGTTTCATCAACACTCTGAATGTCCACAGATTTCAGAAAGCATCCAGATATGCTTCGTAAACTACTACTAGTCTTCCAGGGAACGATCAAAGCGTAGACAGTGTAAGACATTACTTCCATGGAGAAAAGTTCGCATGGTGTTTATTGTGTTCAATGCCGATGATATTTTTGTGCTTCATCAACACTCTGAAGGTTCACAGATTACAGATTGCATCCAGATGTGCTCCGGAAACTACTACAAGTCTTCCAGGGAGAGATCAAAGCGTAGACAGTTTGAGACTTTACTCCCATTGAGAAAATTCGGCATGGTGCTTATTGTGATCAATGACGATGCAATTTCTGTGTTTCATCAACACTCTGAAGGTCCACAGATTACACAATGCATCCAGATGTGCTTCAGAAACTACTACTAGTCTTCCAGTGTACCGACAAAGCGTAGACAGTTTAAGACATTACTCCCAAGGAGAAAAGTTCGAATGGTGCTTATTGTGTTAAATGCCGATGAAATTTTTATGTTTCATCTACACTCTGAAGGTCCACAGGTTACAGAATGCATCCAGATGTGCTTCGGAAACTACCACTAGTCTTTCAGTGTACGATCAAAGAGTAGACAGTTTAAGACATTACTCCCATACAGAAAAGTCCGCATGGTGCTTATTGTGGTCAATGCCGATGCAATTTTCGTGTTTCATCAACACTCTGATGGTCCACAGATTACAGAATGCATCCAGATGTACTTCGGAAACTTCTACTAGTCTTCCAGGGAACAATCAAAACGTAGACAGTTTAAGACATTACTCTCATGGAGAAATGTCCGCATGGTGATTATTGTGTTCAATGCCGATTCAATTTATGCGTTTCATCAACACTCTGAAGGTCCACAGATTACAGAATGCCTCCAGATGTGCTTCGGAAACTACCACTAGTCTTACAGTGAACGATCAAAGCGTAGACAGTTTAAGACATTACTCCCATGGAGAAAAGTCCGCATGGTGCTTATTGTGTTCAATGCCGATGCAATTTTTGTGTTTCATAAACACTGTGGAGGTCCACAGATTACAGAATGCCTCAAGATGTGCTTCGGAAACTACTACTAGTCTTCCAGTGTACGATCAAAGCGTAGACAGTTTAAGACATTACTCCCATGGAGAAAGGTCCGCATGGTGACTATTGTGTTCAATGCCGATGCAATTTTTGTGTTTCATCAACACTCTGAAGGTCCACAGATTACAGAAAGCATCCAGATGTGCTTCGGACACTACTACTAGTTTTCCAGGGAACGATCAAAGCGTAGACAGTTTAAGACGTTACTCTCATGAAGAAAAGTCCGCATTGTGCATATTGTGTTCAATGCCGATGCAATTTCTGTGTTTCATCAACACTCTGAAGATCCACAGATTACAGAATGCATCCAGATGTGCTTCGGAAACTACTACTAGTCCTCCTGGGAACGTTTAAAGCGTAGACAGTTTAATACATTACTCTCATGGAGAAAAGTCCGCATGGTGTGTATTGTGTTCGATGCCGATTCAATTTCTGTGTTTCATCAACACTCTGGAGGTCCACAGATTACAGAATGCCACCAGATGTGCATCGGAAACTACTACTAGTCTTCCAGTGAACGATCAAAGCGTAGACAGTTTAAGACATTACTGTAATGGAGAAAAGTACGCATGGTGCTTATTGTGTTCAATGCCGATGCAATTTCTGTGTTTCATCAACACTCTGAAGATCCACAGATTACAGAATGCATCCAGATGTGCTTCGGAAACTACTACTAGTCTTCCAGTGAACGATCAAAGCGTAGACAGTTTAAGACATTACTCCCATGGAGAAAAGTCCGCATGGTGTTTATTGTGTTCAATGCCGATGATATTTTTGTGTTTCATCAACACTCTGAAGGTTCACATATTACAGAATGTATCCAGATGTGCTTCGGAAACTACTACTAGCCTTCCAGGGAGCGATCAATGCGTAGACAGTTTGAGACATTACTCCCATGGAGAAAATTCGGCATGGTGCTTATTGTGTTCAATGCCGACGCAATTTTTGTGTTTCATCAACACTCTGAAGGTCCACTGATTTCAGAATGCCTCCAGATGTGCTTCGGAAACTACTACTAGTCGTCCAGGGAACGATCAAAGCGTAGACAGTATAAGACATTACTCCCATGGAGAAAAGTCCGAATGGGGCTTATTGTGATCAATGACGATGCAATTTTTGTGTTTCATCAACACTCAGAAGGTCCACATTTTACAGAATGCTTCCAGATGTGCTTCGGACACTACTAATAAATTCCAGTGTACGATGAAAGCGTAGACAGTTGAAGACATTACTACCATAGAGAAAGTTGCGCATGGTGCTTATTGT
The DNA here is from genome assembly GCF_023897955.1 of Schistocerca gregaria. Lineage (NCBI taxonomy): Eukaryota > Metazoa > Arthropoda > Insecta > Orthoptera > Acrididae > Schistocerca > Schistocerca gregaria. The sequence continues at coordinate 49,158,670 of NC_064928.1, read as the reverse complement.
GTTAAATGCCGATGCAATTTTTGTGTTTCATCAACACTCTGAAGGTCCACAGATTACAGAATGCATCCAGATGTGCTTCGGAAACTACTACTAGTCCTCCAGTGTACGATCAAAGAGTAGACAGTTTAAGACATTACTCGTATGGGGAAAAGTCCGCATGGTGCTTATTTTGTTCAATGCCGATGCATTTTTTGTGTTTTATCAACACTCTGAAGGTCCCCAGATTTCAGAAAGCAATCAGATATGCTTCGGAAACTACTACTAGTCTTACAGGGAACGATCAAAGCGTAGACAGTTTAAGACATTACTCCCATGGAGAAAAGTCCGCATGGTGCTTAGTGTCGTCAATGCGGATGCAATTTTCGTGTTTCATCAACACTCTGAAGGTCCACAGATTACAGAATGCATCCAGATGAACTTCGAAAACTTCTACTAGTCTTCCATGGAACGATCAAATCGTAGACAGTTTAAGACATTACTCTCATGGGGAAAAGTCCGCATGGTGAATATTGTGTTCAATGCCGATTCAATTTCTGCGTTTCATCAACACTCTGAAGGTCCACAGATTACAGAATGCCTCCAGATGTGGTTCGGAAACTACCACTAGTCTTACAGTGAAAGATCAAAGCGTAGACAGTTTAAGACATTACTCCCATGGAGAAAAGTCCGCATGGTGCTTATTGTGTTCAATGCCGATGCAATTTTTGTGTTTCATCAACACTCTGAAGGTCCACAGATTACAGAATGCATCCAGATGTGCTTCGGAAACTACTACTAGTCATCCAGGGAACGTTTAAAGCGTAGACAGTTTAAGACATAACTCTCATGGAGAAAAGTCCGCATGGTGCTTATTGTGTTCGATGCCGATTCAATTTCTGTGTTTCATCAACACTCTGAAGGTCCGCAGATTACAGAATGCCTCCAGATGTGCTTCGGAAACTACCACTAGTCTTACAGTGAACGATCAAAGCGTAGACAGTTTAAGACATTACTCCCATGGAGAAAAGTCCGCATGGTGCTTATTGTGTTCAATGCCGATGCAATTTTTGTGTTTCATCAACACTCTGAAGGTCCACAGATTACAGAATGCCTCAAGATGTGCTTCGGAAACTACTACTAGTCATCCAGGGAACGTTTAAAGCGTAGACAGTTTAAGACATAACTCTCATGGAGAAAAGTCCGCATGGTGCTTATTGTGTTCGATGCCGATTCAATTTCTGTGTTTCATCAACACTCTGAAGGTCCGCAGATTACAGAATGCCTCCAGATGTGCTTCGGAAACTACTACTAGTCTTCCAGTGTACGATCAAAGCGTAGACAGTTTAAGACATTACTCCCATGGAGAAAAGCCCGCATGGTGATTATTGTGTTCAATGCCGATGCAATTTTTGTGTTTCATCAACACTCTGAAGGTCCACAGATTACAGAATGCATCCAGATGTGCTTCGGAAACTACTACTAGTCATCCAGGGAACGTTTAAAGCGTAGACAGTTTAAGACATAACTCTCATGGAGAAAAGTCCGCATGGTGCTTATTGTGTTCGATGCCGATTCAATTTCTGTGTTTCATCAACACTCTGAAGGTCCGCAGATTACAGAATGCCTCCAGATGTGCTTCGGAAACTACCACTAGTCTTACAGTGAACGATCAAAGCGTAGACAGTTTAAGACATTACTCCCATGGAGAAAAGTCCGCATGGTGCTTATTGTGTTCAATGCCGATGCAATTTTTGTGTTTCATCAACACTCTGAAGGTCCACAGATTACAGAATGCCTCAAGATGTGCTTCGGAAACTACTACTAGTCTTCCAGTGTACGATCAAAGCGTCGACAGTTTAAGACATTACTCCCATGGAGAAAAGTCCGCATGGTGTTTATTGTGTTCAATGCCGATGATATTTTTGTGTTTCATCAACACTCTGAAGGTTCACATATTACAGAATGTATCCAGATGTGCTTCGGAAACTACTACTAGCCTTCCAGGGAGCGATCAATGCGTAGACAGTTTGAGACATTACTCCCATGGAGAAAATTCGGCATGGTGCTTATTGTGTTCAATGCCGACGCAATTTTTGTGTTTCATCAACACTCTGAAGGTCCACAGATTTCAGAATGCCTCCAGATGTGCTTCGGAAACTACTACTAGTCGTCCAGGGAACGATCAAAGCGTAGACAGTATAAGACATTACTCCCATGGAGAAAAGTCCGAATGGGGCTTATTGTGATCAATGACGATGCAATTTTTGTGTTTCATCAACACTCAGAAGGTCCAAATTTTACAGAATGCTTCCAGATGTGCTTCGGACACTACTACTAAATTCCAGTGTACGATGAAAGCGTAGACAGTTTAAGACATTACTACCATAGAGAAAGTTGCGCATGGTGCTTATTGTGTTAAATGCCGATGCAATTTTTGTGTTTCATCAACACTCTGAAGGTCCCCAGATTTCAGAAAGCATCCAGATATGCTTCGGAAACTACTACTAGTCTTACAGGGAACGATCAAAGCGTAGACAGTTTAAGACATTACTCCCATGGAGAAAAGTCCGCATGGTGCTTAGTGTCGTCAATGCGGATGCAATTTTCGTGTTTCATCAACACTCTGATGGTCCACAGATTACAGAATGCATCCAGATGTACTTCGAAAACTTCTACTAGTCTTCCATGGAACGATCAAATCGTAGACAGTTTAAGACATTACTCTCATGGGGAAAAGTCCGCATGGTGAATATTGTGTTCAATGCCGATTCAATTTCTGCGTTTCATCAACACTCTGAAGGTCCACAGATTACAGAATGCCTCCAGATGTGCTTCGGAAACTACCACTAGTCTTACAGTGAAAGATCAAAGCGTAGACAGTTTAAGACATTACTCCCATGGAGAAAAGTCCGCATGGTGCTTATTGTGTTCAATGCCGATGCAATTTTTGTGTTTCATCAACACTCTGGAGGTCCACAGATTACAGAATGCCTCCAGATGTGCTTCGGAAACTACTACTAGTCTTCCAGTGTACGATCAAAGCGTAGACAGTTTAAGACATTACTCCCATGGAGAAAAGCCCGCATGGTGATTATTGTGTTCAATGCCGATGCAATTTTTGTGTTTCATCAACACTCTGAAGGTCCACAGATTACAGAATGCCTCCAGATGTGCTTCGGAAACTACTACTAGTCTTCCAGTGTACGATCAAAGCGTAGACAGTTTAAGACATAACTCCCATGGAGAGAAGTCCGCATGGTGTTTTTTGTGTTCAATGCCGATGCAATTTTTGTGTTTCATCAACACTCTGAAGGTCCACAGATTACGGAATGCCTCCAGATGTGCATCGGAAACTACTACTAGTCTTCCAGTGAACGATCAAAGCGTAGACAGTTTAAGACATTACACTCATGGAGAAAAGTCCGCATGGTGCGTATTGTGTTAAATGCCGATGCAATTTTTGTGTTTCATCTACACTCTGAAGGTCCACAGATTACAGAATCCATCTAGATGTGCTTCGGAAACTACTACTAGTCTTCCAGTGTACGATCAAAGAGTAGACAGTTTAAGACATTACTCCCATGGAGGAAAGTCTGCATGGTGCTTATTTTGTTCAATGCCGATGTAATTTTTGTGTTTCATCAACACTCTGAATGTTCACAGATTTCAGAAAGCATCCAGATATGCTTCGGAAACTACTACTAGTCTTCCAGGGAACGATCAAAGCGTAGACAGTTTAAGACATTACTCCCATGGAGAAAAGTCCGCATGGTGTTCTTTGTGTTCAATGCCGATGCAATTTTTGTGTTTCATCAACACTCTGAAGGTCCACAGATTACAGAATGCCTCCAGATGTGCATCGGAAACTACTACTAATCTTCTAGTGTACGATCAAAAGCGTAGACAGTTTAAGACATTACTCCCATAGAGAAAGTTCCGCATGGTGCTTATTGTGTTAAATGCCGATGCAATTTTTGTGTTTCTTCTACACTCTGAAGGTCCACAGATTACAGAATGCATCCAGATGTGCTTCGGAAACTACTACTAGTCTTCCAGTGTACGATCAAAAAGTAGACAGTTTAAGACATTACTCCCTTGAAGGAAAGTCCGCATGGTGCTTATTTTGTTCAATGCCGATGTAATTTTAGTGTTTCATCAACACTCTGAAGGTCCACAGATTTCAGAAAGCATCCAGATATGCTTCGGAAACTACTACTAGTCTTCCAGGGAACGATCAAAGCGTAGACAGTTTAAGACATTACTCCCATGGAGAGAAGTCCGCATGGTGCTTATTGTGGCTAATGCGGATGCAATTTTCGTGTTTCATCAACACTCTGATGGTCCACAGGTTACAGAATGCATCCAGATGTACTTCGGAAACTTCTACTAGTCTTCCATGGAACGATCAAAACGTAGACAGTTTAAGACATTACTCTCATGGAGAAAAGTCCGCATGGAGATTATTGTGTTCAATGCCGATTCAATTTCAGCGTTTCATCAACACTCTGAAGGTCCACAGATTACAGAATGCCTCCAGATGTGCTTCGGAAACTACCATTAGTCTTACAGTGAAAGATCAAAGCGTAGACAGTTTAAGACATTACTCCCATGGAGAAAAGTCCGCATGGTGCTTGATGAGTTCAATGCCGATGCAATTTTTGTGTTTCATCAAAACTCTGGAGGTCCACAGATTACAGAATGCCTCCAGATGTGCTTCGAAAACTACTACTAGTCTTCCGGTGTACGATCAAAGGGTAGACAGTTTAAGACATTACTCCCATGGAGAAAAGACCGCATGGTGATTATTGTGTTCAATGCCGATGCAATTTTTGTGTTTCATCAACACTCTGAAGGTCCACAGATTACAGAATGCATCCAGATGTGCTTCGGAAACTACTACTAGTCATCCAGGGAACGTTTAAAGCGTAAACAGTTTAAGACGTTACTCTCATGGAGAAAAGTCCGCATGGTGCTTATTGTGTTCGATGCCGATTCAATTTCTGTGTTTCATCAACACTCTGAAGGTCCGCAGATTACAGAATGCCTCCAGATGTGCTTCGGAAAGTACTACTAGTCTTCCAGTGTACGATCAAAGAGAAGACACTTTAAGATATTACTCCCATGGATAAAAGTCCGCATGGTGATTATTGTGTTCAATGCCGATGCAATTTTTGTGTGTCATCAACACTCTGAAGGTCCACAGATCACAGAATGCATCCAGATGTGCTTCGGAAGCTACTACTAGTCTTCCAGGGAACGATCAAAGCGTAGACAGTTTAAGACATTACTCTCATGGAGAAAAGTCCGCATGGTGCATATTGTGTTCAATGCCGATGCAATTTCTGTGTTTCATCAAAACTCTGATGATCCACAGATTACAGAATGCATCCAGATGTGCTTCGGAAACTACTACTAGTCATCCAGGGAACGTTTAAAGCGTAGACAATTTAAGACATTACTCTCATGAAGAAAAGTCCGCATGGTGCTTATTGTGTACGATGCCGATTCAATTTCTGTGTTTCATCAACACTCTGAAGGTCCGCAGATTACAGAATGCCTCCAGTTGTGCTTCGGAAACTACTACTAGTCTTCCAGTGTACGATCAAAGCGTAGACAGTTTAAGACATAACTCCCATGGAGAAAAGTCCGCATGGTGTTTTTGTGTTCAATGCCGATGCAATTTTTGTGTTTCATCAACACTCTGAAGGTCCACAGATTACAGAATGCCTCCAGATGTGCATCGGAAACTGCTACTAGTCTTCCACTGAACGATCAAAGCGTAGACAGTTTAAGACATTACACTCATGGAGAAAAGGTTGCATGGTTCTTATTGTGTTCAATGCCGATGCAATTCTTGTGTTTTATCAACACTCTGAAGGTCCACCGATTACAGAATGCATCCAGATGTGCTTCGGAAACTACTACTAGACTTCCAGGAAACGAACAAAGCGTAGACAGTTTAAGACATTACTCTCATGGAGAAAAGTCCGCATGGTGCTTATTGTGTTCAACTCCGATGCAATTTCTGTGTTTCATCAACACTCTGAGGATCCACAGGTTACAGAATGCATCCAGATGTGCTTCGGAAACTACTACTAGTCATCCAGTGTACGATCAAAGCGTAGACAGTTTAAGACATTACTCCCATGGAGAAAAGTCCGCATGGTGTTTATTGTGTTAAATGCCGATGCAATTTTTGTGTTTCATCTACACTCTGAAGGTCCACAGATTACAGAATGCATCCAGATGTGCTTCAGAAACTACTACTAGTCTTCCAGTGTACGATCAAAGCGTAGACAGTTTAAGACATTACTCCCATGGAGAAAAGTCCGCATGGTGTTTATTGTGTTAAATGCCGATGCAATTTTTGTGTTTCATCTACACTCTGAAGGTCCACAGATTACAGAATGCATCTAGATCTGCTTCGGAAACTACTACTAGTCTTCCAGTGTACGATCAAAGAGTAGACAGTTTAAGACATTACTCCCATGGAGGAAAGTCCGCATGGTGCTTATTTTGTTCAATGCCGATGCAATGTTTGTGTTTCATCAACACTCTGAAGGTCCACAGATTACAGAATGCCTCCAGATGTGCATCGGAAACTACTACTAATCTTCTAGTGTACGATCAAAGCGTAGATAGTTTAAGACATTACTCCCATAGAGAAAGTTCCGCATGGTGCTTATTGTGTTAAATGCAGATGCAATTTTTGTGTTTCATCTACACTCTGAAGGTCCACACATTACAGAATGCATCCAGATGTGCTTCGGAAACTACTACTAGTCTTCCAGTGTACGATCAAAGCGTAGACAGTTTAAGACATAACTCCCATGGAGAAAAGTTCGCATGGTGCTTTTTGTGTTCAATGCCGATGCAATTTTTGTGTTTCATCAACACTCTGAAGGTCCACAGATTACGGAATGCCTCCAGATGTGCATCGGAAACTACTACTAGTCTTCCAGTGAACGATCAAAGCGTAGACAGCTTAAGACATTACACTCATGGAGAAAAGTCCGCATGGTGCTTATTGTGTTAAATGCCGATGCAATTTTTGTGTTTCATCTACACTCTGAAGGTCCACAGATTACCGAATGCATCCAGATGTGCTTCGGAAACTACTACTAGTCTTCCAGTGCACGATCAAAGAGTAGACAGTTCAAGCCATTACTCCCATGGAGGAAAGTCCGCATGGTGCTTATTTTGTTCAATGCCGATGTAACTTTTGTGTTTCATCAACACTCTGAATGTCCACAGATTTCAGAAAGCATTCAGATATGCTTCATAAACTACTACTAGTCTTCCAGGTAACGATCAAAGCGTAGACAGTTTAAGACATTACTCCCATGGAGAAAAGTCCGCATGGTCCTTATTGTGGTCAATGCCGATGCAATTTTCGTGTTTCATCAACACTCTGATGGTCCACAGATTACAGAATGCATCCAGATGTACTTCGGAAACTTCTACTAGTCTTCCAGTGTACGATCAAAGAGAAGACAGTTTAAGATATTACTCCCATGGATAAAAGTCCGCATGGTGATTATTGTGTTCAATGCCGATGCAATTTTTGTGTGTCATCAACACTCTGAAGGTCCACAGATTACAGAATGCATCCAGATGTGCTTCGGAAGCTACTACTAGTCTTCCAGGGAACGATCAAAGCGTAGACAGTTTAAGACTTAACTCTCATGGAGAAAAGTCCGCATGGTGCATATTGTGTTCAATGCCGATGCAATTTCTGTGTTTCATAAAACTCTGATGATCCACAGATTACAGAATGCATCCAGATGTGCTTCGGAAACTACTACTAGTCATCCAGGGAACGTTTAAAGCGTAGACAATTTAAGACATTACTCTCATGGAGAAAAGTCCGCATGGTGCTTATTGTGTTCGATGCCGATTCAATTTCTGTGTTTCATCAACACTCTGAAGGTCCGCAGATTACAGAATGCCTCCAGTTGTGCTTCGGAAACTACTACTAGTCTTCCAGTGTACGATCAAAGCGTAGACAGTTTAAGACATAACTCCCATGGAGAAAAGTCCGTATGGTGTTTTTGTGTTCAATGCCGATGCAATTTTTGTGTTTCATCAACACTCTGAAGGTCCAAAGATTACAGAATGCCTCCAGATGTGCATCGGAAACTACTACTAGTCTTCCAGTGAACGATCAAAGCGTAGACAGTTTAAGACATTACACTCATGGAGAAAAGTTTTCATGGTTCTTATTGTGTTCAATGCCGATGCAATTTTTTTGTTTTATCAACACTCTGAAGGTCCACCGATTACAGAATGCATCCAGATGTGCTTCGGAAACTACTACTAGACTTCCAGGAAACGATCAAAGCGTAGACAGTTTAAGACATTACTCTCATGGAGAAAAGTCCGCATGGTGCTTATTGTGTTCAACTCCGATGCAATTTCTGTGTTTCATCAACACTCTGAGGATCCACAGGTTACAGAATGCATCCAGATGTGCTTCGGAAACTACTACTAGTCATCCAGGGATCGTTTAAAGCGTAGACAGTTTAAGACATTACTCTCATGGAGAAAAGTCCGCATGGTGCTTATTGTGTTCGATGCCGATTCAATTTCTGTGTTTCATCAACACTCTGAAGGTCCACAGATTACACAACGCATCCAGATGTGCTTCAGAAACTACTACTAGTCTTCCAGTGTACGATCAAAGCGTAGACAGTTTAAGACATTACTCCCATGGAGAAAAGTTCGCATGGGGCTTATTGTGTTCAATGCCGATGCAATTTTTGTGTTTCATCAACACTGGGAAGTTCCACAGGTTACAGAATGCTTCCAGATGTGCTGCGGAAACTACTGGTAATCTTCCAGTGTACGATCAAATCGTAGACAGTTTAAGACATTACTCCCATAGAGAAAGTTCCGCAAGGTGCTTTTTGTGTTAAATGCCGATGCAATTTTTGTGTTTCATCTACACTCTGAAGGTCTACAGATTACAGAATGCATCCAGATGTGCTTCGGAAACTACTACTAGTCTTCCAGTGTACGATCAAAGAGTAGACGGTTTAAGACATTACTCCCATGGAGGAAAGTCCGCATGGTGCTTATTTTGTTCAATGCCGATGTAATTTTTGTGTTTCATCAACACTCTGAGGGTCCACAGATTTCAGAAAGCATCCAGATATGCTTCGGAAACTACTACTAGTAATCCAGGGAACGATCAAAGCGTAGACAGTTTAAGACATTACTCATATGGAGAAAAGTCCGCATGGTGCTTATTGTGGTCAATGCCGATGCAATTTTCGTGTTTCATCAACACTCTGATGGTCAACAGATTACAGAATGCATCCAGATGTACTTCGAAAACTTCTACTAGTCTTCCAGAGAACGATCAAATCGTAGACAGTTTAAGACACTACTCTCATGGAGAAAAGTCCGCATGCTGATTATTGTGTTCAATGCCGATTCAATTTCTGCGTTTCATCAACACTCTGAAGGTTACAGATTACAGAATGCCTTCAGATGTGCTTCGGAAACTACCACTAGTCTTACAGTGAACGATCAAAGCGTAGACAGTTTAAGACATTACTCCAATGGAGAAAAGTCCGCATGGTGCTTATTGTGTTCAATGCCGATGCAATTTTTGTGTTTCATCAACACTCTGGAGGTAAACAGATTACAGAATGCCTCCAGATGTGCTTCGGAAACTACTACTAGTCTTCCAGTGTACGATCAAAGCGTAGACAGTTTAAGACATTACTCCCATGGAGAAAAGTCCGCATGGTGATTATTGTGTTCAATGCCGATGAAATTTTTGTGTTTCATCAACACTCTGAAGGTCCACAGATTACAGAATACATCCAGATGTCCTTCGGAAGCTACTACTAGTCTTCCAGGGAACGATCAAAGCGTAGACAGTTTAAGACATTACTCTCTTGGAGAAAAGTCCGCATGGTGCATATTGTGTTCAATGCCGATGCAATTTCTGTGTTTCATCACCACTCTGAAGATCCACAGATTACAGAATGCATCCAGATGAGCTTCGGAAACTACTACTAGTCTTCCAGGGAACGTTTAAAGCGTAGACAGTTTAGGACATTACTCTCATGGAGAAAAGTCCGCATGGTGCTTATTGTGTTCGATGCCGATTCAATTTCTGTGTTTCATCAACACTCTGAAGGTCCGCAGATTACAGAATGCCCCCAGATGTGCTTCGGAAACTACTACTAGTCTTCCAGTGTACGGTCAAATCGTAGACAGTTTAAGACATTACTCCCATGGAGAAAAGTCCGCATGGTGTTTTTTGTGTTCAATGCCGATGCAATTTTTGTGTTTCATCAACACTCTGAAGGTCCACAGATTACAGAATGCCTCCAGACGTGCATCGGAAACTACTACTAATCTTCCAGTGTACGAGCAAAGCGTAGACAGTTTAAGACATTACTCCCATAGAGAAAGTTCCGCATGGTGCTTATTGTGTTAAATGCCGATGCAATTTTTATGTTTCATCTACACTCTGAAGGTCCACAGATTACAGAATGCATCCAGATGTGCTTCGGAAACTACTACTAGTCTTCCAGTGTACGATCAAAGAGTAGACAGTTTAAGACATTACTCCCATGGAGGAAAGTCCGCATGGTGCTTATTTTGTTCAATGCCGATGTAATTTTTGTGTTTCATCAACACTCTGAAGGTCCACAGATTTCAGAAAGCATCCAGATATGCTTAGGAAACTACTACTAGTCTTCCAGGGAACGATCAAAGCGTAGACAGTTTAAGACATTACTCCCATGGAGAGAAGTCCGCATGGTGCTTATTGTGGTCAATGCGGATGCAATTTTCGTGTTTCATCAACACTCTGATGGTCCACAGATTACAGAATGCATCCAGATGTACTTCGGAAACTTCTACTAGTCTTCCATGGAACGATCAAAACGTAGACAGTTTAAGACATTACTCTCTGGGAGAAAAGTCCGCATGGTGAATATTGTGTTCAATGCCGATTCAATTTCTGCGTTTCATCAACACCCTGAAGGTCCAGAGATTACAGAATGCCTCCAGATGTGCTTCGGAAACTACCACTAGTCTTACAGTGAAAGATCAAAGCGTAGACAGTTTAAGACATTACTCCCATGGAGAAAAGTCCGCATGGTGCTTATTGTGTTCAATGCCGATGCAATTTTTGTGTTTCATCAACACTCTGAAGGTCCACAGATTACAGAATGCCTCCAGATGTGCTTCGGAAACTACTACTAGTCTTCCAGTGTACGATCAAAGCGTAGACAGTTTAAGACATAACTCCCATGGAGAGAAGTCCGCATGGTGTTTTTTGTGTTCAATGCCGATGCAATTTTTGTGTTTCATCAACACTCTGAAGGTCCACAGATTACGGAATGCCTCCAGTTGTGCATCGGAAACTACTACTAGTCTTCCAGTGAACGATCAGAACGTAGACAGTTTAAGACACTACACTCATGGAGAAAAGTCCGCATGGTGCTTATTGTGTTAAATGCCGATGCAATTTTTGTGTTTCATCTACACTCTGAAGGTCCACAGATTACAGAATGCATCCAGATGTGCTTCGGAAACTACTACTAGTCTTCCAGTGTACGATCAAAGAGTAGACAGTTTAAGACATTACTCCCATGGAGGAAAGTCCGCATGGTGCTTATTTTGTTCAATGCCGTTGTAATTTTTGTGTTTCATCAACACTCTGAATGTCCACAGATTTCAGAAAGCATCCAGATATGTTTCGGAAACTACTACTAGTCTTCCAGGGAACGATCAAAGCGTAGACAGTTTAAGACATTACTCCCATTTAGAAAAGTCCGCATGGTGTTTTTTGTGTTCAATGCCGATGCAATTTTTGTGTTTCATCAACACTTTGAAGGTCCACAGATTACGGAATGCATCCAGATGTGCATCGGAAACTACTACTAGTCTTCCAGTGAACGATCAAAGCGTAGACAGTTTAAGACATTACACTCATGGAGAAAAGTCCGCATCGTGCTTATTGTGTTAAATGCCAATGCAATTTTTGTGTTTCATATACACTCTGAAGGTCCACAGATTACAGAATGCATCCAGATGTCCTTCGGAAACTACTACTAGTATTCCAGTGTACGATCAAAGAGTAGATAGATTAAGACATTACTCCCATGGAGGAAAGTCCCTATGGTGCTTATTTTGTTCAATGCCGATGTAATTTTTGTGTTTCATCAACACTATGAATGTCCACAGATTTCAGAAAGCATCCAGATATGTTTCGGAAACTACTACTAGTGTTCCAGGGAACGATCAAAGCGTAGACAGATTAAGACATTACTCCCATGGAGAAAAGTCCGCATGGTGCTTATTGTGGTCAATGCCGATGCAATTTTCGTGTTTCATCAACACTCTGAAGGTCCACAGATTTCAGAAGGCATCCAGATATGCTTCGGAAACTACTGCTAGTCTTCCAGGGAACGATCAAAGCGTAGACAGTTTAAGACATTACTCCCATGGAGAAAGGTCCGCATGGTGTTTTTTGTGTTCAATGCCGATGCAATTTTTGTGTTTCATCAACACTCTGAAGGTCCACAGATTACAGAATGCCTCCAGATGTGCATCGGAAACTACTACTAATCTTCTAGTGTACGACCAAAGCGTAGACAGTTTAAGACATTACTCCCATAGAGAAAGTTCCGCATGGTGCTTATTGTGTTAAATGCCGATGCAATTTTTGTGTTTCATCTACACTCTGAAGGTCCACAGATTACAGAATGCCTCCAGATGTGCATCGGAAACTACTACTAATCTTCTAGTGTACGACCAAAGCGTAGACAGTTTAAGACATTACTCCCATAGAGAAAGTTCCGCATGGTGCTTATTGTGTTAAATGCCGATGCAATTTTTGTGTTTCATCTACACTCTGAAGGTCCACAGATTACAGAATGCATCCAGATGTGCTTCGGAAACTACTACTAGTCTTCCAGGGAACGATCAAAGCGTAGACAGTTTAAGACATTACTCTCATGGAGAAAAGTCCGCATGGTGCATATTGTGTTCAATGCCGATGCAATTTCTGTGTTTCATCAACACTCTAAAGGTCCACAGATTACAGAATGCATCCAGATGTGCTTCGGAAACTACTACTAGTCATCCAGGGAACGTTTAAAGCGTAGACAGTTTAAGACATTACTCTCATGGAGAAAAGTCCGCATGGTGCTTATTGTGTTCGATGCCGATTCAATTTCTGTGTTTCATCAACACTCTGATGGTCCGCAGATTACAGAATGCCTCCAGTTGTGCTTCGGAAACTACTACTAGTCTTCCAGTGTACGATCAAAGCGTAGACAGTTTAAGACATAACTCCCATGGAGAAAAGTCCGCATGGTGTTTTTTGTGTTCAATGCCGATGCAATTTTTGTGTTTCATCAACACTCTGAAAGTCCACAGATTACAGAATGCCTCCAGATGTGCATCGGAAACTACTACTAGTGTTCCAGGGAACGATCAAAGCGTAGACAGATTAAGACATTACTCCCATGGAGAAAAGTCCGCATGGTGCTTATTGTGGTCAATGCCGATGCAATTTTCGTGTTTCATCAACACTCTGAAGGTCCACAGATTTCAGAAGGCATCCAGATATGCTTCGGAAACTACTGCTAGTCTTCCAGGGAACGATCAAAGCGTAGACAGTTTAAGACATTACTCCCATGGAGAAAGGTCCGCATGGTGTTTTTTGTGTTCAATGCCGATGCAATTTTTGTGTTTCATCAACACTCTGAAGGTCCACAGATTACAGAATGCCTCCAGATGTGCATCGGAAACTACTACTAATCTTCTAGTGTACGACCAAAGCGTAGACAGTTTAAGACATTACTCCCATAGAGAAAGTTCCGCATGGTGCTTATTGTGTTAAATGCCGATGCAATTTTTGTGTTTCATCTACACTCTGAAGGTCCACAGATTACAGAATGCATCCAGATGTGCTTCGGAAACTACTACTAGTCTTCCAGGGAACGATCAAAGCGTAGACAGTTTAAGACATTACTCTCATGGAGAATAGTCCGCATGGTGCATATTGTGTTCAATGCCGATGCAATTTCTGTGTTTCATCAACACTCTAAAGGTCCACAGATTACAGAATGCATCCAGATGTGCTTCGGAAACTACTACTAGTCATCCAGGGAACGTTTAAAGCGTAGACAGTTTAAGACATTACTCTCATGGAGAAAAGTCCGCATGGTGCTTATTGTGTTCGATGCCGATTCAATTTCTGTGTTTCATCAACACTCTGATGGTCCGCAGATTACAGAATGCCTCCAGTTGTGCTTCGGAAACTACTACTAGTCTTCCAGTGTACGATCAAAGCGTAGACAGTTTAAGACATAACTCCCATGGAGAAAAGTCCACATGGTGTTTTTTGTGTTCAATGCCGATGCAATTTTTGTGTTTCATCAACGCTCTGAAGGTCCACAGATTACAGAATGCCTCCAGATGTGCATCGGAAACTACTACTAGTATTCCAGTGAACGATCAAAGCGTAGACAGTTTAAGACATTACTCTCATGGAGAAAAGTCCGCATGGTGCTTATTGTGTTCAATTCCGATGCAATTTCTGTGTTTCATCAACACTTTGAAGATCCACAGATTACAGAATGCATCCAGATGTGCTTCGGAAACTACTACTAGTCTTCCAGGGAACGATTAAAGCGTAGACAGTTTAAGACATTACTCTCAGGGAGAAAAGTCCGCATGGTGCTTATTGTGTTCAATGCCGATTCAATTTCTGTGTTTCATCAACACTCTGAAGTTCCGCTGATTACAGAATGCCTCCAGATGTGCTTCGGAAACTACTACTAGTCTTCCAGTGTACGATCAAAGCGTAGACAGTTTAGGACATTACTCCCATGGAGAAAAGTCCGCATGGAGCTTTTTGTGTTCAATGCCGATGCAATTTTTGTGTTTCATCAACACTCTGAAGGTCCACAGATTACAGAATGCCACCAGATGTGCATCGGAAACTACAACTAGTCTTCCAGTGAACGATCAAAGCGTAGACTGTTTAAGGCATTATTCTAATGGAGAAAAATTGGCATGGTGCTTATTGTGTTCAATGCTGATGCAATTTCTGTGTTTCATCAACACTCTGAGGATCCACAGATTACAGAATGCATCCAGATGTTCTTCTGAAACTACTACTAGTCTTCCAGGGAACGATCAATGCGTAAACAGTTTAAGACATTACTAACATGGAGAAAACTCCGCATGATGTTTATTGTGTTCAATGCCGATGCAATTTTTGTGCTTCATCAACACTCTGAAGTTCCACAGATTACAGAATGCATGCAGATGTGCTTCGGAAACTACTACTAGTCTTCCAGGGAACGATCAAAGCGTAGACAGTTTTTAGACATTACTCCCATGGAGAAAAGTTCGCATGGTGCTTATTGTGTTCAATGCCGATGCAATTTCTGTGTTTCATCAACACTCTGAAGGTATACAGATTACAGAATGCCTCCAGATGTGCTTCGGAAACTACTGCTAGTCTGCCAGTGAACGATCACAGCTTAGACAGTTTAAGACATTACTCTCATGGAGAAAGGTCCGCATGGTGATTATTGTGTTCAATGCCGATTCAATTTCTGTGTTTCATCAACACTCTGAAGGTCCACAGATTACAGAATGCATCCAGATGTACTTCGGAAGCTACAACTAGTCTTCCAGTGAACGATCAAAGCGTAGACAGTTTAAGACACTACTCTCATGGAGAAAAGTCCGCATGGTGCTTATTGTGTTCAATGCCGATTCAATTTCTGTTTTTCATCAACACTCTGAAGGTCCACAGATTACAGAATGCATCCAGATGTTCTTCGGAAACTACCACTAGTCTTCCAGTGTACAATCAAAGCGTAGAAAGTCTAAGACATTACCCCCATGGAGAAAAGTTCGCATGGTGCTTATTGTGTTCAATGCCGATGCAATTTCTGTGTTTCATCAACACTTTGAAGATCCACAGATTACAGAATGCATCCAGATGTGCTTCGGAAACTACTACTAGTCTTCCAGGGAACGATTAAAGCGTAGACAGTTTAAGACATTACTCTCAGGGAGAAAAGTCCGCATGGTGCTTATTGTGTTCAATGCCGATTCAATTTCTGTTTTTCATCAACACTCTGAAGGTCCACAGATTACAGAATGCATCCAGATGTTCTTCGGAAACTACCACTAGTCTTCCAGTGTACAATCAAAGCGTAGAAAGTCTAAGACATTACTCCCATGGAGAAAAGTTCGCATGGTGCTTATTGTGTTCAATGCCGATGCAATTTCTGTGTTTCATCAACACTCTGAAGGTATACAGATTACAGAATGCCTCCAGATGTGCTTCAGAGACTACTGCTAGTCTTCCAGTGAACGATCACAGCTTAGACAGTTTAAGACATTACTCTCATGGAGAAAAGTCCGCATGGTGCTTATTGTGGTCAATGCGGATGCAAATTTCGTGTTTCATCAACACTCTGATGGTCCACAGATTACAGAATGAATCCAGATGTACTTCGGAAACTTCTACTAGTCTTCCATGGAACGATCAAAACGTAGACAGTTTAAGACATTACTCTCATGGAGAAAAGTCCGCATGGTGAATATTGTGTTCAATGCCGATTCAATTTCTGCGTTTCATCAACACCCTGGAGGTCCACAGATTACAGAATGCCTCCAGATGTGCTTCGGAAACTACCACTAGTCTTACAGTGAAAGATCAAAGCGTAGACAGTTTAAGACATTACTCCCATGGAGAAAAGTCCGCATGGTGCTTATTGTGTTCAATGCCGATGCAATTTTTGTGTTTCATCAACACTCTGGAGGTCCACAGATTACAGAATGCCTTCAGATGTGCTTCGGAAACTACTACTAGTCTTCCAGTGTACGATCAAAGCGTAGACAGTTTAAGACATTACTCCCATGGAGAAAAGCCCGCATGGTGATTATTGTGTTCAATGCCGATGCAATTTTTGTGTTTCATCAACACTCTGAAGGTCCACAGATTACAGAATGCCTCCAGATGTGCTTCGGAAACTACTACTAGTCATCCAGGGAACGTTTAAAGCGTAGACAGTTTAAGACATTACTCTCATGGAGAAAAGTCCGCATGGTGCTTATTGTGTTCGATGCCGATTCAATATCTGTGTTTCATCAACACTCTGAAGGTCCGCAGATTACAGAATGCCTCCAGATGTGCTTCGGAAACTACTACTAGTCTTCCAGTGCACGATCAAAGCGTAGACAGTTTAAGACATAACTCCCATTGAGAGAAGTCCGCATGGTGTTTTTTGTGTTCAATGCCGATGCAATTTTTGTGTTTCATCAACACTCTGAAGGTCCACAGATTACGGAATGCCTCCAGTTGTGCATCGGAAACTACTACTAGTCTTCCAGTGAACGATCAAACCGTAGACAGTTTAAGACATTACACTCATGGAGAAAAGTCCGCATGGTGCTTATTGTGTTACATGCCGATGCAATTTTTGTGTTTCATCTACACTCTGAAGGTCCACAGATTACAGAATGCATCTAGATGTGCTTCGGAAACTACTACTAGTCTTCCAGTGTACGATCAAAGAGTAGACAGTTTAAGACATTACTCCCATGGAGGAAAGTCCGCATGGTGCTTATTTTGTTCAATGCCGTTGTAATTTTTGTGTTTCATCAACACTCTGAATGTCCACAGATTTCAGAAAGCATCCAGATATGTTTCGGAAACTACTACTAGTCTTCCAGGGAACGATCAAAGCGTAGACAGTTTAAGACATTACTCCCATGGAGAAAAGTCCACATGGTGTTTTTTGTGTTCAATGCCGATGCAATTTTTGTGTTTCATCAACACTTTGAAGGTCCACAGATTACGGAATGCCTCTAGATGTGCATCGGAAACTACTACTAGTCTTCCAGTGAACGATCAGAGCGTAGACAGTTTAAGACATTACACTCATGGAGAAAAGTCCGCATCGTGCTTATTGTGTTAAATGCCAATGCAATTTTTGTGTTTCATATACACTCTGAAGGTCCACAGATTACAGAATGCATCCAGATGTCCTTCGGAAACTACTACTAGTATTCCAGTGTACGATCAAAGAGTAGATAGTTTAAGACATTACTCCCATGGAGGAAAGTCCCTATGGTGCTTATTTTGTTCAATGCCGATGTAATTTTTGTGTTTCATCAACACTATGAATGTCCACAGATTTCAGAAAGCATCCAGATATGTTTCGGAAACTACTACTAGTGTTCCAGGGAACGATCAAAGCGTAGACAGATTAAGACATTACTCCCATGGAGAAAAGTCCGCATGGTGCTTATTGTGGTCAATGCCGATGCAATTTTCGTGTTTCATCAACACTCTGAAGGTCAACAGATTACAGAATGCATCGAGATGTACTTCGGAAGCTTCTACTAGTCTTCCAGGGAACGATCAAAACGTAGACAGTTTAAGACATTACTCTCATGGAGAAAAGTCCGCATGGTGATTATTGTGTTCAATGCCGATTCTATTTCTGCGTTTCATCAACACTCTGGAGGTCCACAGATTACGGAATGCCTCCGGATGTGCTTCGGAAACTACCACTAGTCTTACAGTGAACGATCAAAGCGTAGACAGTTTAAGACACTACTCCCATGGAGAAAAGTCCGCATGGTGCTTATTGTGTTCAATGCAGATGCAATTTTTGTGTTTCATTAACACTCTGGAGGTCCACAGATTACAGAATGCCTCCAGATGTGCTTCGGAAACTACTACTAGTCTTCCAGTGTACGATCAAAGAGTAGACAGTTTAAGACATTACTCCCATGAATAAAAGTCCGCATGGTGATTATTGTGTTCAATGCCGATGCAATTTTTGTGTTTCATCAACACTCTGAAGGTCCACAGATTACAGAATGCATCCAGATGTGCTTCGGAAGCTACTACTAGTCTTCCAGGGAACGATCAAAGCGTAGACAGTTTAAGACATTACTCTCATGGAGAAAAGTCCGCATGGTGCATATTGTGTTCAATGCCGATGCAATTTCTGTGTTTCATCAACACTCTGAAGGTCCACAGATTACAGAATGCATCCAGATGTGCTTCGGAAACTACTACTAGTCATCCAGGGAACGTTTAAAGCGTAGACAGTTTAAGACATTACTCTCATGGAGAAAAGTCCGCATGGTGCTTATTGTGTTCGATGCCGATTCAATTTCTGTGTTTCATCAACACTCTGAAGGTCCGCAGATTACAGAATGCCTCCAGTTCTGCTTCGGAAACTACTACTAGTCTTCCAGTGTACGATCAAAGCGTAGACAGTTTAAGACATAACTCCCATGGAGAAAAGTCCGCATGGTGTTTTTTGTGTTCAATGCCGATGCAATTGTTGTGTTTCATCAACACTCTGAAGGTCCACAGATTACAGAATGCCTCCAGATGTGCATCGGAAACTACTACTAGTATTCCAGTGAACGATCAAAGCGTAGACAGTTTAAGACATTACTCTCATGGAGAAAAGTCCGCATGGTGCTTATTGTGTTCAATTCCGATGCAATTTCTGTGTTTCATCAATACTTTGAAGATCCACAGATTACAGAATGCATCCAGATGTGCTTCGGAGACTACTACTAGCCTTCCAGGGAACGATTAAAGCGTAGACAGTTTAAGACATTACTCTCAGGGAGAAAAGTCCGCATGGTGCTTATTGTGTTCAATGCCGATTCAATTTCTGTGTTTCATCAACACTCTGAACTTCCGCTGATTACAGAATGCCTCCAGATGTGCTTCGGAAACTACTACTAGTCTTCCAGTGTACGATCAAAGCGTAGACAGTTTAGGACATTACTCCCATGGAGAAAATTCCGCATGGAGCTTTTTGTGTTCAATGCCGATGCAATTTTTGTGTTTCATCAACACTCTGAAGGTCCACAGATTACAGAATGCCACCAGATGTGCTTCGGAAACTACTACTAGTCTTCCAGTGTACGATCAAAGCGTAGACAGTTTAAGACATAACTCCCATTGAGAGAAGTTCGCATGGTGCTTATTGTGTTCAATGCCGATGCAATTTCTGTGTTTCATCAACACTCTGAAGGTATACAGATTACAGAATGCCTAAAGATGTGCTTCGGAAACTACTGCTAGTCTGCCAGTGAACGATCACAGCTTAGACAGTTTAAGACATTACTCTCATGGAGAAAGGTCCGCATGGTGATTATTGTGTTCAATGCCGATTCAATTTCTGTGTTTCATCAACACTCTGAAGGTCCACAGATTACAGAATGCCTCCAGATGTACTTCGGAAGCTACAACTAGTCTTCCAGTGAACGATCAAAGCGTAGACAGTTTAAGACACTACTCTCATGGAGAAAAGTCCGCATGGTGCTTATTGTGTTCAATGCCGATTCAATTTCTGTTTTTCATCAACACTCTGAAGGTCCACAGATTACAGAATGCATCCAGATGTTCTTCGGAAACTACCACTAGTCTTCCAGTGTACAATCAAAGCGTAGAAAGTCTAAGACATTACCCCCATGGAGAAAAGTTCGCATGGTGCTTATTGTGTTCAATGCCGATGCAATTTCTGTGTTTCATCAACACTTTGAAGATCCACAGATTACAGAATGCATCCAGATGTGCTTCGGAAACTACTACTAGTCTTCCAGGGAACGATTAAAGCGTAGACAGTTTAAGACATTACTCTCAGGGAGAAAAGTCCGCATGGTGCTTATTGTGTTCAATGCCGATTCAATTTCTGTTTTTCATCAACACTCTGAAGGTCCACAGATTACAGAATGCATCCAGATGTTCTTCGGAAACTACCACTAGTCTTCCAGTGTACAATCAAAGCGTAGAAAGTCTAAGACATTACTCCCATGGAGAAAAGTTCGCATGGTGCTTATTGTGTTCAATGCCGATGCAATTTCTGTGTTTCATCAACACTCTGAAGGTATACAGATTACAGAATGCCTCCAGATGTGCTTCAGAGACTACTGCTAGTCTTCCAGTGAACGATCACAGCTTAGACAGTTTAAGACATTACTCTCATGGAGAAAAGTCCGCATGGTGCTTATTGTGGTCAATGCGGATGCAATTTTCGTGTTTCATCAACACTCTGATGGTCCACAGATTACAGAATGAATCCAGATGTACTTCGGAAACTTCTACTAGTCTTCCATGGAACGATCAAAACGTAGACAGTTTAAGACATTACTCTCATGGAGAAAAGTCCGCATGGTGAATATTGTGTTCAATGCCGATTCAATTTCTGCGTTTCATCAACACTCTGAAGGTCCACAGATTACAGAATGCCTCCAGATGTGCTTCGGAAACTACCACTAGTCTTACAGTGAAAGATCAAAGCGTAGACAGTTTAAGACATTACTCCCATGGAGAAAAGTCCGCATGGTGCTTATTGTGTTCAATGCCGATGCAATTTTTGTGTTTCATCAACACTCTGGAGGTCCACAGATTACAGAATGCCTTCAGATGTGCTTCGGAAACTACTACTAGTCTTCCAGTGTACGATCAAAGCGTAGACAGTTTAAGACATTACTCCCATGGAGAAAAGCCCGCATGGTGATTATTGTGTTCAATGCCGATGCAATTTTTGTGTTTCATCAACACTCTGAAGGTCCACAGATTACAGAATGCCTCCAGATGTGCTTCGGAAACTACTACTAGTCATCCAGGGAACGTTTAAAGCGTAGACAGTTTAAGACATTACTCTCATGGAGAAAAGTCCGCATGGTGCTTATTGTGTTCGATGCCGATTCAATATCTGTGTTTCATCAACACTCTGAAGGTCCGCAGATTACAGAATGCCTCCAGATGTGCTTCGGAAACTACTACTAGTCTTCCAGTGCACGATCAAAGCGTAGACAGTTTAAGACATAACTCCCATTGAGAGAAGTCCGCATGGTGTTTTTTGTGTTCAATGCCGATGCAATTTTTGTGTTTCATCAACACTCTGAAGGTCCACAGATTACGGAATGCCTCCAGTTGTGCATCGGAAACTACTACTAGTCTTCCAGTGAACGATCAAACCGTAGACAGTTTAAGACATTACACTCATGGAGAAAAGTCCGCATGGTGCTTATTGTGTTACATGCCGATGCAATTTTTGTGTTTCATCTACACTCTGAAGGTCCACAGATTACAGAATGCATCTAGATGTGCTTCGGAAACTACTACTAGTCTTCCAGTGTACGATCAAAGAGTAGACAGTTTAAGACATTACTCCCATGGAGGAAAGTCCGCATGGTGCTTATTTTGTTCAATGCCGTTGTAATTTTTGTGTTTCATCAACACTCTGAATGTCCACAGATTTCAGAAAGCATCCAGATATGTTTCGGAAACTACTACTAGTCTTCCAGGGAACGATCAAAGCGTAGACAGTTTAAGACATTACTCCCATGGAGAAAAGTCCACATGGTGTTTTTTGTGTTCAATGCCGATGCAATTTTTGTGTTTCATCAACACTTTGAAGGTCCACAGATTACGGAATGCCTCTAGATGTGCATCGGAAACTACTACTAGTCTTCCAGTGAACGATCAGAGCGTAGACAGTTTAAGACATTACACTCATGGAGAAAAGTCCGCATCGTGCTTATTGTGTTAAATGCCAATGCAATTTTTGTGTTTCATATACACTCTGAAGGTCCACAGATTACAGAATGCATCCAGATGTCCTTCGGAAACTACTACTAGTATTCCAGTGTACGATCAAAGAGTAGATAGTTTAAGACATTACTCCCATGGAGGAAAGTCCCTATGGTGCTTATTTTGTTCAATGCCGATGTAATTTTTGTGTTTCATCAACACTATGAATGTCCACAGATTTCAGAAAGCATCCAGATATGTTTCGGAAACTACTACTAGTGTTCCAGGGAACGATCAAAGCGTAGACAGATTAAGACATTACTCCCATGGAGAAAAGTCCGCATGGTGCTTATTGTGGTCAATGCCGATGCAATTTTCGTGTTTCATCAACACTCTGAAGGTCAACAGATTACAGAATGCATCGAGATGTACTTCGGAAGCTTCTACTAGTCTTCCAGGGAACGATCAAAACGTAGACAGTTTAAGACATTACTCTCATGGAGAAAAGTCCGCATGGTGATTATTGTGTTCAATGCCGATTCTATTTCTGCGTTTCATCAACACTCTGGAGGTCCACAGATTACGGAATGCCTCCGGATGTGCTTCGGAAACTACCACTAGTCTTACAG
Organism: Schistocerca gregaria; assembly: GCF_023897955.1. NCBI lineage: Eukaryota > Metazoa > Arthropoda > Insecta > Orthoptera > Acrididae > Schistocerca > Schistocerca gregaria. The sequence goes on along the minus strand of NC_064928.1, from coordinate 49,135,486 downwards.
TGAACGATCAAAGCGTAGACAGTTTAAGACACTACTCCCATGGAGAAAAGTCCGCATGGTGCTTATTGTGTTCAATGCAGATGCAATTTTTGTGTTTCATTAACACTCTGGAGGTCCACAGATTACAGAATGCCTCCAGATGTGCTTCGGAAACTACTACTAGTCTTCCAGTGTACGATCAAAGAGTAGACAGTTTAAGACATTACTCCCATGAATAAAAGTCCGCATGGTGATTATTGTGTTCAATGCCGATGCAATTTTTGTGTTTCATCAACACTCTGAAGGTCCACAGATTACAGAATGCATCCAGATGTGCTTCGGAAGCTACTACTAGTCTTCCAGGGAACGATCAAAGCGTAGACAGTTTAAGACATTACTCTCATGGAGAAAAGTCCGCATGGTGCATATTGTGTTCAATGCCGATGCAATTTCTGTGTTTCATCAACACTCTGAAGGTCCACAGATTACAGAATGCATCCAGATGTGCTTCGGAAACTACTACTAGTCATCCAGGGAACGTTTAAAGCGTAGACAGTTTAAGACATTACTCTCATGGAGAAAAGTCCGCATGGTGCTTATTGTGTTCGATGCCGATTCAATTTCTGTGTTTCATCAACACTCTGAAGGTCCGCAGATTACAGAATGCCTCCAGTTCTGCTTCGGAAACTACTACTAGTCTTCCAGTGTACGATCAAAGCGTAGACAGTTTAAGACATAACTCCCATGGAGAAAAGTCCGCATGGTGTTTTTTGTGTTCAATGCCGATGCAATTGTTGTGTTTCATCAACACTCTGAAGGTCCACAGATTACAGAATGCCTCCAGATGTGCATCGGAAACTACTACTAGTATTCCAGTGAACGATCAAAGCGTAGACAGTTTAAGACATTACTCTCATGGAGAAAAGTCCGCATGGTGCTTATTGTGTTCAATTCCGATGCAATTTCTGTGTTTCATCAATACTTTGAAGATCCACAGATTACAGAATGCATCCAGATGTGCTTCGGAAACTACTACTAGCCTTCCAGGGAACGATTAAAGCGTAGACAGTTTAAGACATTACTCTCAGGGAGAAAAGTCCGCATGGTGCTTATTGTGTTCAATGCCGATTCAATTTCTGTGTTTCATCAACACTCTGAACTTCCGCTGATTACAGAATGCCTCCAGATGTGCTTCGGAAACTACTACTAGTCTTCCAGTGTACGATCAAAGCGTAGACAGTTTAGGACATTACTCCCATGGAGAAAATTCCGCATGGAGCTTTTTGTGTTCAATGCCGATGCAATTTTTGTGTTTCATCAACACTCTGAAGGTCCACAGATTACAGAATGCCACCAGATGTGCTTCGGAAACTACTACTAGTCTTCCAGTGTACGATCAAAGCGTAGACAGTTTAAGACATAACTCCCATTGAGAGAAGTTCGCATGGTGCTTATTGTGTTCAATGCCGATGCAATTTCTGTGTTTCATCAACACTCTGAAGGTATACAGATTACAGAATGCCTAAAGATGTGCTTCGGAAACTACTGCTAGTCTGCCAGTGAACGATCACAGCTTAGACAGTTTAAGACATTACTCTCATGGAGAAAGGTCCGCATGGTGATTATTGTGTTCAATGCCGATTCAATTTCTGTGTTTCATCAACACTCTGAAGGTCCACAGATTACAGAATGCCTCCAGATGTACTTCGGAAGCTACAACTAGTCTTCCAGTGAACGATCAAAGCGTAGACAGTTTAAGACACTACTCTCATGGAGAAAAGTCCGCATGGTGCTTATTGTGTTCAATGCCGATTCAATTTCTGTTTTTCATCAACACTCTGAAGGTCCACAGATTACAGAATGCATCCAGATGTTCTTCGGAAACTACCACTAGTCTTCCAGTGTACAATCAAAGCGTAGAAAGTCTAAGACATTACCCCCATGGAGAAAAGTTCGCATGGTGCTTATTGTGTTCAATGCCGATGCAATTTCTGTGTTTCATCAACACTTTGAAGATCCACAGATTACAGAATGCATCCAGATGTGCTTCGGAAACTACTACTAGCCTTCCAGGGAACGATTAAAGCGTAGACAGTTTAAGACATTACTCTCAGGGAGAAAAGTCCGCATGGTGCTTATTGTGTTCAATGCCGATTCAATTTCTGTGTTTCATCAACACTCTGAACTTCCGCTGATTACAGAATGCCTCCAGATGTGCTTCGGAAACTACTACTAGTCTTCCAGTGTACGATCAAAGCGTAGACAGTTTAGGACATTACTCCCATGGAGAAAATTCCGCATGGAGCTTTTTGTGTTCAATGCCGATGCAATTTTTGTGTTTCATCAACACTCTGAAGGTCCACAGATTACAGAATGCCACCAGATGTGCTTCGGAAACTACTACTAGTCTTCCAGTGTACGATCAAAGCGTAGACAGTTTAAGACATAACTCCCATTGAGAGAAGTTCGCATGGTGCTTATTGTGTTCAATGCCGATGCAATTTCTGTGTTTCATCAACACTCTGAAGGTATACAGATTACAGAATGCCTAAAGATGTGCTTCGGAAACTACTGCTAGTCTGCCAGTGAACGATCACAGCTTAGACAGTTTAAGACATTACTCTCATGGAGAAAGGTCCGCATGGTGATTATTGTGTTCAATGCCGATTCAATTTCTGTGTTTCATCAACACTCTGAAGGTCCACAGATTACAGAATGCCTCCAGATGTACTTCGGAAGCTACAACTAGTCTTCCAGTGAACGATCAAAGCGTAGACAGTTTAAGACACTACTCTCATGGAGAAAAGTCCGCATGGTGCTTATTGTGTTCAATGCCGATTCAATTTCTGTTTTTCATCAACACTCTGAAGGTCCACAGATTACAGAATGCATCCAGATGTTCTTCGGAAACTACCACTAGTCTTCCAGTGTACAATCAAAGCGTAGAAAGTCTAAGACATTACCCCCATGGAGAAAAGTTCGCATGGTGCTTATTGTGTTCAATGCCGATGCAATTTCTGTGTTTCATCAACACTTTGAAGATCCACAGATTACAGAATGCATCCAGATGTGCTTCGGAAACTACTACTAGTCTTCCAGGGAACGATTAAAGCGTAGACAGTTTAAGACATTACTCTCAGGGAGAAAAGTCCGCATGGTGCTTATTGTGTTCAATGCCGATTCAATTTCTGTTTTTCATCAACACTCTGAAGGTCCACAGATTACAGAATGCATCCAGATGTTCTTCGGAAACTACCACTAGTCTTCCAGTGTACAATCAAAGCGTAGAAAGTCTAAGACATTACTCCCATGGAGAAAAGTTCGCATGGTGCTTATTGTGTTCAATGCCGATGCAATTTCTGTGTTTCATCAACACTCTGAAGGTATACAGATTACAGAATGCCTCCAGATGTGCTTCAGAGACTACTGCTAGTCTTCCAGTGAACGATCACAGCTTAGACAGTTTAAGACATTACTCTCATGGAGAAAAGTCCGCATGGTGCTTATTGTGGTCAATGCGGATGCAATTTTCGTGTTTCATCAACACTCTGATGGTCCACAGATTACAGAATGAATCCAGATGTACTTCGGAAACTTCTACTAGTCTTCCATGGAACGATCAAAACGTAGACAGTTTAAGACATTACTCTCATGGAGAAAAGTCCGCATGGTGAATATTGTGTTCAATGCCGATTCAATTTCTGCGTTTCATCAACACCCTGAAGGTCCACAGATTACAGAATGCCTCCAGATGTGCTTCGGAAACTACCACTAGTCTTACAGTGAAAGATCAAAGCGTAGACAGTTTAAGACATTACTCCCATGGAGAAAAGTCCGCATGGTGCTTATTGTGTTCAATGCCGATGCAATTTTTGTGTTTCATCAACACTCTGGAGGTCCACAGATTACAGAATGCCTTCAGATGTGCTTCGGAAACTAGTACTAGTCTTCCAGTGTACGATCAAAGCGTAGACAGTTTAAGACATTACTCCCATGGAGAAAAGCCCGCATGGTGATTATTGTGTTCAATGCCGATGCAATTTTTGTGTTTCATCAACACTCTGAAGGTCCACAGATTACAGAATGCCTCCAGATGTGCTTCGGAAACTACTACTAGTCATCCAGGGAACGTTTAAAGCGTAGACAGTTTAAGACATTACTCTCATGGAGAAAAGTCCGCATGGTGCTTATTGTGTTCGATGCCGATTCAATTTCTGTGTTTCATCAACACTCTGAAGGTCCGCAGATTACAGAATGCCTCCAGATTTGCTTCGGAAACTACTACTAGTCTTCCAGTGTACGATCAAAGCGTAGACAGTTTAAGACATAACTCCCATTGAGAGAAGTCCGCATGGTGTTTTTTGTGTTCAATGCCGATGCAATTTTTGTGTTTCATCAACACTCTGAAGGTCCACAGATTACGGAATGCCTCCAGTTGTGCATCGGAAACTACTACTAGTCTTCCAGTGAACGATCAAACCGTAGACAGTTTAAGACATTACACTCATGGAGAAAAGTCCGCATGGTGCTTATTGTGTTACATGCCGATGCAATTTTTGTGTTTCATCTACACTCTGAAGGTCCACAGATTACGGAATGCCTCTAGATGTGCATCGGAAACTACTACTAGTCTTCCAGGGAACGATCAAAGCGTAGACAGTTTAAGACATTACTCCCATGGAGAAAAGTCCACATGGTGTTTTTTGTGTTCAATGCCGATGCAATTTTTGTGTTTCATCAACACTTTGAAGGTCCACAGATTACGGAATGCCTCTAGATGTGCATCGGAAACTACTACTAGTCTTCCAGTGAACGATCAAAGCGTAGACAGTTTAAGACATTACACTCATGGAGAAAAGTCCGCATCGTGCTTATTGTGTTAAATGCCAATGCAATTTTTGTGTTTCATATACACTCTGAAGGTCCACAGATTACAGAATGCATCCAGATGTCCTTCGGAAACTACTACTAGTATTCCAGTGTACGATCAAAGAGTAGATAGTTTAAGACATTACTCCCATGGAGGAAAGTCCCTATGGTGCTTATTTTGTTCAATGCCGATGTAATTTTTGTGTTTCATCAACACTATGAATGTCCACAGATTTCAGAAAGCATCCAGATATGTTTCGGAAACTACTACTAGTGTTCCAGGGAACGATCAAAGCGTAGACAGATTAAGACATTACTCCCATGGAGAAAAGTCCGCATGGTGCTTATTGTGGTCAATGCCGATGCAATTTTCGTGTTTCATCAACACTCTGAAGGTCAACAGATTACAGAATGCATCCAGATGTACTTCGGAAACTTCTACTAGTCTTCCAGGGAACGATCAAAACGTAGACAGTTTAAGACATTACTCTCATGGAGAAAAGTCCGCATGGTGATTATTGTGTTCAATGCCGATTCTATTTCTGCGTTTCATCAACACTCTGGAGGTCCACAGATTACGGAATGCCTCCGGATGTGCTTCGGAAACTACCACTAGTCTTACAGTGAACGATCAAAGCGTAGACAGTTTAAGACACTACTCCCATGGGGAAAAGTCCGCATGGTGCTTATTGTGTTCAATGCAGATGCAATTTTTGTGTTTCATTAACACTCTGGAGGTCACAGATTACAGAATGCCTCCAGATGTGCTTCGGAAACTACTACTAGTCTTCCAGTGTACGATCAAAGAGTAGACAGTTTAAGACATTACTCCCATGAATAAAAGTCCGCATGGTGATTATTGTGTTCAATGCCGATGCAATTTTTGTGTTTCATCAACACTCTGAAGGTCCACAGATTACAGAATGCATCCAGATGTGCTTCGGAAGCTACTACTAGTCTTCCAGGGAACGTTTAAAGCGTAGACAGTTTAAGACATTACTCTCATGGAGAAAAGTCCGCATGGTGCTTATTGTGTTCGATGCCGATTCAATTTCTGTGTTTCATCAACACTCTGAAGGTCCGCAGATTACAGAATGCCTCCAGTTCTGCTTCGGAAACTACTACTAGTCTTCCAGTGTACGATCAAAGCGTAGACAGTTTAAGACATAACTCCCATGGAGAAAAGTCCGCATGGTGTTTTTTGTGTTCAATGCCGATGCAATTGTTGTGTTTCATCAACACTCTGAAGGTCCACAGATTACAGAATGCCTCCAGATGTGCATCGGAAACTACTACTAGTATTCCAGTGAACGATCAAAGCGTAGACAGTTTAAGACATTACTCTCATGGAGAAAAGTCCGCATGGTGCTTATTGTGTTCAATTCCGATGCAATTTCTGTGTTTCATCAACACTTTGAAGATCCACAGATTACAGAATGCATCCAGATGTGCTTCGGAAACTACTACTAGCCTTCCAGGGAACGATTAAAGCGTAGACAGTTTAAGACATTACTCTCAGGGAGAAAAGTCCGCATGGTGCTTATTGTGTTCAATGCCGATTCAATTTCTGTGTTTCATCAACACTCTGAACTTCCGCTGATTACAGAATGCCTCCAGATGTGCTTCGGAAACTACTACTAGTCTTCCAGTGTACGATCAAAGCGTAGACAGTTTAGGACATTACTCCCATGGAGAAAATTCCGCATGGAGCTCTTTGTGTTCAATGCCGATGCAATTTTTGTGTTTCATCAACACTCTGAAGGTCCACAGATTACAGAATGCCACCAGATGTGCATCGGAAACTACAACTAGTCTTCCAGTGAACGATCAAAGCGTAGACTGTTTAAGATATTATTCTAATGGAGAAAAGTTGGCATGGTGCTTATTGTGTTCAATGCTGATGCAATTTCTGTGTTTCATCAACACTCTGAGGATCCACAGATTACAGAATGCATCCAGATGTTCTTCTGAAACTACTACTAGTCTTCCAGGGAACGATCAATGCGTAAACAGTTTAAGACATTACTAACATGGAGAAAACTCCGCATGATGTTTATTGTGTTCAATGCCGATGCAATTTTTGTGCTTCATCAACACTCTGAAGTTCCACAGATTACAGAATGCATGCAGATGTGCTTCGGAAACTACTACTAGTCTTCCAGGAAACGATCAAAGCGTAGACAGTTTTTAGACATTACTCCCATGGAGAAAGGTCCGCATGGTGCTTATTGTGTTCAATGCCGATTCAATTTCTGTGTTTCATCAACACTCTGAAGGTCCACAGATTACAGAATGCCTCCAGATGTACTTCGGAAGCTACTACTAGTCTTCCAGTGAACGATCAAAGCGTAGACAGTTTAAGACACTACTATCATGGAGAAAAGTCCGCATGGTGCTTATTGTGTTCAATGCCGATTCAATTTCTGTTTTTCATCAACACTCTGAAGGTCCACAGATTACAGAATGCATCCAGATGTTCTTCGGAAACTACCACTAGTCTTCCAGTGTACAATCAAAGCGTAGAAAGTCTAAGACATTACTCCCATGGAGAAAAGTCCGCATGGTGTTTATTGTGTTCAATGCCGATGATATTTTTGTGTTTCATCAACACTCTGAAGGTTCACAGATTACAGAATGCATCCAGATGTGCTTCGGTCACTACTACTAGTCTTCCAGGGAGCGATCAAAGCGTAGACAGTTTGAGACATTACTCCCATGGAGAAAATTCGGCATGGTGCTTATTGTGTTCAATGCCGACGCAATTTTTGCGTTTCATCAACACTCTGAAGGTCCACAGATTTCAGAATGCCTCCAGATGTGCTTCGGAAACTACTACTAGTCTTCCAGGGAACGATCAAAGCGTAGACAGTTTAAGACATTACTCCCATGGAGAAAAGTCCGAATGGTGCTTATTGTGTTCAATGACGATGCAATTTTTGTGTTTCATCAACACTCTGAAGGTCCACACTTTACAGAATGCTTATAGATGTGCTTCGGAAACTACTACTAATCTTCCAGTTTACGACCAAAGCGTAGACAGTTTAAGACATTACTCCCATAGAGAAAGTTCCGCATGGTGCTTATTGTGTTAAATGCCGATGCAATTTTTGTGTTTCATCTACACTCTGAAGGTCCACAGATTACAGAATGCATCCAGATGTGCTTCGGATCTACTACTAGTCTTCCAGGGTACGATCAAAGAGTAGACAGTTTAAGACATTGCTCCCATGGAGAAAAGTCCGCAAGGTGCTTATTTTGTTCAATGCCGATGTAATTTTTGTGTTTCATCAACACTCTGAAGGTCCACAGATTTCAGAAAGCATCCAGATATGCTTCGGAAACTACTACTAGTCTTCCAGGGAACGATCAAAGCGTAGACAGTTTAAGACATTACTCCCATGGAGAAAAGTCCGCATGGTGCTTATTGTGGTCAATGCCGATGCAATTTTCGTGTTTCATCAACACTCTGAAGGTCCACAGATTACAGAATGCATCCAGATGTGCTTCGGAAACTACTACTAGTCTTCCAGGGAACGATCAAAGCGTAGACAGTTTAAGACATTACTCTGATGGAGAAAAGTCCGAATGGTGCATATTGTGTTCAATGCCGATGCTATTTCTGTGTTTCATCAACACTCTGAAGATCGACAGATTACAGAATGCATCCAGATGTGCTTCGGAAACTACTACTAGTCTTCCAGGGAACGATCAAAGCGTAGACAGTTTAAGACATTACTCTGATGGAGAAAAGTCCGCATGGTGCCTATTGTGTTCAATGCCGATGCTATTTCTGTGTTTCATCAACACTGTGAAGGTCCACAGATTTCAGAATGCCTCCAGATGTGCTTCGGAAACTACTACTAGTCATCCAGGGAATGATCAAAGCGTAGAGAGTATAAGACATTACTCCCATGGAGAAAAGTCCGAATGGTGCTTATTGTGATCAATGACGATGCAATTTCTGTGTTTCATCAACACTCTGAAGGTCCACAGATTACACAATGCATCCAGATGTGCTTCAGAAACTACTACTAGTCTTCCTGTGTACGATCAAAGCGTAGACAGTTATGACATTACTCCCATGGAGAAAAGTTCGCTTGGTGCTTATTGTGTTCAATGCCGATGCAATATTTGTGTTTCATCAACACTCAGAAGGTTCACAGGTTACAGAATGCTTCCAGATGTGCTTCGGAAACTACTACTAATCTTCCAGTGTACGATCAAAGCGTAGACAGTTTAAGACATTACTACCATAGAGAAAGTTCCGCATGGTGCTTATTGTGTTAAATGGCGATGCAATTTTTGTGTTTCATCAACACTCTGAAGGTCCACAGATTACAGAATGCATCCAGATGTGCTTCGGAAACTACTACTAGTCTTCCAGGGAACGATCAAAGCGTAGACAGTTTAAGACATTACTCTGATGGAGAAAAGTCTGCATGGTGCATATTGTGTTCAATGCCGATGCTATTTCTGTTTTTCATCAACACTCTGAAGATCGACAGATTACAGAATGCATCCAGATGTGCTTCGGAAACTACTACTAGTCTTCCAGGGAGCGATCAAAGCGTAGACCGTTTGAGACATTACTACCATGGAGAAAAGTCCGCATGGTGCATATTGTGTTCAATGCCGATGCTATTTCTGTGTTTCATCAACACTCTGAAGGTCCACAGATTTCAGAATGCGTCCAGATGTGCTTCGGAAACTACTACTAGTCTTCCAGGGAACGATCAAAGCGTAGAGAGTATAAGACATTACTCCCATGGAGAAAAGTCCGAATGGTGTTTATTGTGATCAATGACGATGCAATTTCTGTGTTTCATCAACACTCTGAAGGTCCACAGATTACACAATGCATCCAGATGTGCTTCAGAAACTACTACTAGTCTTCCTGTGTACGATCAAAGCGTAGACAGTTATGACATTACTCCCATGGAGAAAAGTTCGCTTGGTACTTATTGTGTTCAATGCCGATGCAATTTTTGTGTTTCATCAACACTCAGAAGGTCCACAGGTTACAGAATGCTTCCAGATGTGCTTCGGAAGCTACTACTAATCTTCCAGTGTACGATCAAAGCGTAGACAGTTTAAGACATTACTACCATAGAGAAAGTTCCGCATGGTGCTTATTGTGTTAAATGCCGATGCAATTTTTGTGTTTCATCAACACTCTGAAGGTCCACAGATTACAGAATGCATCCAGATGTGCTTCGGAAACTACTACTAGTCTTCCTGTGTACGATCAAAGCGTAGTCAGTTTAAGACATTACTCCCATGGAGAAAAGTTCACATGGTCCTTACTGTGTTCAATGCCGATGCAATTTTTGTGTTTCATCTACACTCTGAAGGTCCACAGATTACAGAATGAATCCAGATGTACATCGGAAACTTCTACTAGTCTTTCAGGGAACGATCAAAACGTAGACAGTTTAAGACATTACTCTCATGGAGAAAAGTCCGCATGGTGATTATTGTGTTCAATGCCGATTCAATTTCAGCGTTTGATCAACACTCTGAAGGTCCACAGATTACAGAATGCCTCCAGATGTGCTTCGGAAACTACCACTAGTCTATCAGTGAACGATCAAAGCGTAGACAGTTTAAGACATTACTCCCATGGAGAAAAGTCCGCATGGTGCTTATTGTGTTCAATGCCGATGCAATTTTTGTGTTTCATCAACACTCTGGAGGTCCACAGATTACAGAATGCCTCCAGATGTGCTTCGGAAACTACTACTAGTCTTTCTGTGTACGATCAAAGCGTAGACAGTTTAAGACATTACTCCCATGGAGAAAAGTCCGCATGGTGATTATTGTGTTCAATGCCGATGCAATTTTTGTGTTTCATCAACATTCTGAAGGTCAACAGATTACAGAATGCATCCAGATGTGCTTCGGAAACTACTTTTAGTCTTCCAGGGAACGACCAAAGCGTAGACAGTTGAAGACATTACTCTCATGGAGAAAAGTCCGCATGGTGATTATTGTGTTCAATGTCGATGTAATTTCTGTGTTTCATCAACACTGTGAAGATCCACAGATTACAGAAAGAATCCAGATGTGCTTCGGAAATTACTACTAGTCTTCCAGGGAACGTTTAAAGCGTAGACAGTTTAAGACATTACTCTCAAGGAGAAAAGTCCGCATGGTGCTTATTGTGTTCGATGCCGATTCAATATCTGAGTTTCATCAACACTCTGAAGGTCCGCAGATTACAGAATGCCTCCAGATGTGCTTCGGAAACTACTACTAGTCTTCCAGTGTACGTACAAAGCGTAGACAGTTTAAGACATTACTCCCATGGAGAAAAGTCCACACGGTGTTTTTTGTGTTCAATGCCGATGCAATTTTTGTGTTTCATCATCACTCTGAACGTCCACAGATTACAGAATCCCTCCAGATGTGCTTCGGAAACTACTCCTAGTCCTCCAGTGTACGATCAAAGAGAAGACAGTTTAAGACATTACTCCCATGGAAAAAAGTCGGCATGGTGCTTATTGTGCTCAATGCCGATGCAATTTTTGTGTTTCATCAACACTCTGAAGTTCCACAGATTACAGAATGCCTCCAGATGGGCCTCGGAAACTACTACTACTCTTCCATTGAACGATCAAAGCGTAGACAGTTTAAGACATTACTCCCATGGAGAAAACTCCGCATGATGTTTATTGTGTTCAATGCCGCTGCAATTTTTGTGTTTCATCAACACTCTGAAATTCCACAGATTACAGAATGCATGCAGATGTGCTTCGGAAACTACTACTAGACTTCCAGTGTACGATCAAGGAGTAGACAATTTAAGACATTACTCCCATGGAGAAAAGTCCGCATGGTGCTTATTGTGTTCAATGCCGATGCAATTTCTGTGTTTCATCAACACTCTGAGGATCCACAGATTACAGAATGCATCCAGATGTGCTTCTGAAACTACTACTAGTCTTCTAGGGAACTTTCAATGCGCAAACAGTTTAAGACATTATTAACATGGAGAAAAGTCCGCATGGTGCTTATTGTGTTCAATGCCGATGCAATTTTTGGTTTCGTCAAAACTCTGAAGGTAAACAGATTACAGAATGCATCCAAATGTGCTTCGGAAACTAATACTAGTCTTCCAGGGAACGAATAAAGCGTAGACAGTTTAAGACATTACTCCAATGGAGAAAATTCCGCATGGTGCTTATTGTGTTCAATGGCGATGCAATTTCTGTGTTTCATCAACACTCTGAAGTTCCACAGATTACAGAATGCCTCCAGATGTGCCTCGGAAACTACTACTACTCTTCCAGGGAACGATCAAAGCGTAGGCAGTTTGAGACATTACACCCATGGAGAAAAGTTCGCATGGTGCTTATTGTGTTCAATGCCGATGCAATTTCTGTGTTTCATCAACACTCTGAAGGTATACAGGTTACAGAATGCCTCCAGATGTGCTTCGGAAACTACTGCTAGTCTTCCAGTGAACGATCACAGCTTATACAATTTAAGACATTACTCTCACAGAGAAAGGTCCGCATGGTGCTCATTGTGTTCAATGCCGATTCAATTTCTGTGTTTCATCAACACTCTGAAGGTCCACAGATTACAGAATGCCTCCAGATGTGCTTCGGAAACTACTACTAGTGTCCCAGTGAACGATCAAAGTGTAGACAGTTTAAGTCATTACTCCAATGGAGAAAATTCCGCATGGTGCTTATTGTGTTCAATGGCGATGCAATTTCTGTGTTTCATCAACACTCTGAAGGTCCACAGATTACACAATGCATCCAGATGTGCTTCAGAAACTACTACTAGTCTTCCTGTGTACGATCAAAGCGTAGACAGTTTAAGACATTACTCCCATGGAGAAAAGTTCACATGGTCCTTATTGTGTTCAATGCCGATGCAATTTTTGTGTTTCATCAACACTCAGAAGGTCCACAGGTTACAGAATGCATCCAGATGTGCTTCGGAAACTACTACTAGTCTCCCAGTGTACGATCAAAGAGTAGACAGTTTAAGACATTACTCCCATGGAGAAAAGTCCGCATGGTGCCTATTTTGTTCAATGCCGATGCAATTTCAGTGTTTCATCAACACTCTGAAGGTCCACAGATTACAGAATGCATCCAGATGTGCTTCGGAAACTACTACTAGTCTTCCAGGGAACGATCAAAGCGTAGACAGTTTAAGACATTACTCTGATGGAGAAAAGTCTGCATGGTGCATATTGTGTTCAATGCCGATGCTATTTCAGTTTTTCATCAACACTCTGAAGATCGACAGATTACAGAATGCATCCAGATGTGCTTCGGAAACTACTACTAGTCTTCCAGGGAGCGATCAAAGCGTAGACCGTTTGAGACATTACTACCATGGATAAAAGTCCGCATGGTGCATATTGTGTTCAATGCCGATGCTATTTCTGTGTTTCATCAACACTCTGAAAGTCCACAGATTTCAGAATATCTCCAGATGTGCTTCGGAAACTACTACTAGTCTTCCAGGGAACGATCAAAGCGTAGAGAGTATAAGACATTACTCCCATGGAGAAAAGTCCGAATGGTGCTTATTGTGATCAATGACGATGCAATTTCTGTGTTTCATCAACACTCTGAAGGTACACAGATTACACAATGCATCCAGATGTGCTTCAGAAACTACTACTAGCCTTCCTGTGTACGATCAAAGCGTAGACAGTTGTGACATTACTCCCATGGAGAAAAGTTCGCTTGGTGCTTATTGTGTTCAATGCCGATGCAATTTTTGTGTTTCGTCAACACTCAGAAGGTCCACAGGTTACAGAATGCTTCCAGATGTGCTTCGGAAGCTACTACTAATCTTCCAGTGTACGATCAAAGCGTAGACAGTTTAAGACATTACTACCATAGAGAAAGTTCCGCATGGTGCTTATTGTGTTAAATGCCGATGCAATTTTTGTGTTTCATCAACACTCTGAAGGTCCACAGATTACAGAATGCATCCAGATGTGCTTCGGAAGCTACTACTAGTCTTCCTGTGTACGATCAAAGCGTAGACAGTTTAAGACATTACTCCCATGGAGAAAAGTTCACATGGTCCTTACTGTGTTCAAATCCGATGCAATTTTTGTGTTTCATCTACACTCTGAAGGTCCACAGATTACAGAATGAATCCAGATGTACATCGGAAACTTCTACTAGTCTTTCAGGGAACGATCAAAACGTAGACAGTTTAAGACATTACTCTCATGGAGAAAAGTCCGCATGGTGATTATTGTGTTCAATGCCGATTCAATTTCAGCGTTTGATCAACACTCTGAAGGTCCACAGATTACAGAATGCCTCCAGATGTGCTTCGGAAACTACCACTAGTCTATCAGTGAACGATCAAAGCGTAGACAGTTTAAGACATTACTCCCATGGAGAAAAGTCCGCATGGTGCTTATTGTGTTCAATGCCGATGCAATTTTTGTGTTTCATCAACACTCTGGAGGTCCACAGATTACAGAATGCTTCCAGATGTGCTTCGGAAACTACTACTAGTCTTTCTGTGTACGATCAAAGCGTAGACAGTTTAAGACATTACTCCCATGGAGAAAAGTCCGCATGGTGATTATTGTGTTCAATGCCGATGCAATTTTTGTGTTTCATCAACATTCTGAAGGTCAACAGATTACAGAATGCATCCAGATGTGCTTCGGAAACTACTTTTAGTCTTCCAGGGAACGACCAAAGCGTAGACAGTTGAAGACATTACTCTCATGGAGAAAAGTCCGCATGGTGATTATTGTGTTCAATGTCGATGCAATTTCTGTGTTTCATCAACACTGTGAAGATCCACAGATTACAGAAAGCATCCAGATGTGCTTCGGAAATTACTACTAGTCTTCCAGGGAACGTTTAAAGCGTAGACAGTTTAAGACATTACTCTCAAGGAGAAAAGTCCGCATGGTGCTTATTGTGTTCGATGCCGATTCAATATCTGAGTTTCATCAACACTCTGAAGGTCCGCAGATTACAGAATGCCTCCAGATGTGCTTCGGAAACTACTACTAGTCTTCCAGTGTACGTACAAAGCGTAGACAGTTTAAGACATTACTCCCATGGAGAAAAGTCCACACGGTGTTTTTTGTGTTCAATGCCGATGCAATTTTTGTGTTTCATCAACACTCTGAACGTCCACAGATTACAGAATCCCTCCAGATGTGCTTCGGAAACTACTCCTAGTCCTCCAGTGTACGATCAAAGAGAAGACAGTTTAAGACATTACTCCCATGGAAAAAAGTCGGCATGGTGCTTATTGTGCTCAATGCCGATGCAATTTTTGTGTTTCATCAACACTCTGAAGTTCCACAGATTACAGAATGCCTCCAGATGGGCCTCGGAAACTACTACTACTCTTCCATTGAACGATCAAAGCGTAGACAGTTTAAGACATTACTCCCATGGAGAAAACTCCGCATGATGTTTATTGTGTTCAATGCCGCTGCAATTTTTGTGTTTCATCAACACTCTGAAATTCCACAGATTACAGAATGCATGCAGATGTGCTTCGGAAACTACTACTAGTCTTCCAGGGAACGATCAAAGCGTAGACAGTTTCAGACATTACTCCCATGGAGAAAAGTTCGCATGGTGCTTATTGTGTTCAATGCCGATGCAATTTCTGTGTTTCGTCAACACTCTGAAGGTATACAGATTACAGAATGCCTCCAGATGTGCTTCAGAGACTACTGCTAGTCTTCCAGTGAACGATCACAGCTTAGACAGTTTAAGACATTACTCTCATGGAGGAAAGTCCGCATGGTGCTTATTGTGATCAATGCCGATTCAATTTCTGTTTTTCATCAACACTCTGAAGATCCACAGATTACAGAATGCATCCAGATGTTCTTCGGAAACTACTACTACTCTTCCAGTGTACGATCAAAGCGTAGACAGTTTAAGACATTACTACCATGGAGAAAAGTCCGCATGGTGCTTATTGTGTTCAATGCCGATGATATTTTTGTGTTTCATCAACACTCGGAAGGTTCACAGGTTACAGAATGCTTCCAGATGTGCGTCGGAAACTACTACTAATCTTCCAGTGTACGATCAAAGCGTAGACAGTTTTAGACATTACTCCCATAGAGAAAGTTCCGCATGGTGCTTATTGTGTTAAATGCCGATGCAATTTTTGTGTTTCATCAACACTCTGAAGGTCCACAGATTACAGAATGCATCCAGATGTGCTTCGGAAACTACTACTAGACTTCCAGTGTACGATCAAGGAGTAGACAATTTAAGACATTACTCCCATGGACAAAAGTCCGCATGGTGCTTATTGTGTTCAATGCCGATGCAATTTCTGTGTTTCATCAACACTCTGAGGATCCACAGATTACAGAATGCATCCAGATGTGCTTCTGAAACTACTACTAGTCTTCCAGGGAACTTTCAATGCGTAAACAGTTTAAGACATTATTAACATGGAGATAAGTCCGCATGGTGCTTATTGTGTTCAATGCCGATGCAATTTTTGGTTTCGTCAAAACTCTGAAGGTAAACAGATTACAGAATGCATCCAAATGTGCTTCGGAAACTAATACTAGTCTTCCAGGGAACGAATAAAGCGTAGACAGTTTAAGACATTACTCCAATGGAGAAAATTCCGCATGGTGCTTATTGTGTTCAATGGCGATGCAATTTCTGTGTTTCATCAACACTCTGAAGTTCCACAGATTACAGAATGCCTCCAGATGTGCCTCGGAAACTACTACTACTCTTCCAGGGAACGATCAAAGCGTAGGCAGTTTGAGACATTACACCCATGGAGAAAAGTTCGCATGGTGCTTATTGTGTTCAATGCCGATGCAATTTCTGTGTTTCATCAACACTCTGAAGGTATACAGGTTACAGAATGCCTCCAGATGTGCTTCGGAAACTACTGCTAGTCTTCCAGTGAACGATCACAGCTTATACAATTTAAGACATTACTCTCACGGAGAAAGGTCCGCATGGTGCTCTTTGTGTTCAATGCCGATTCAATTTCTGTGTTTCATCAACACTCTGAAGGTCCACAGATTACAGAATGCCTCCAGATGTGCTTCGGAAACTACTACTAGTGTTCCAGTGAACGATCAAAGTGTAGACAGTTTAAGTCATTACTCTCATGGAGAGAAGTCCGCATGGTGCTTATTGTGTTCAATGCCATTTCAATTTCTGATTTTCATCAACACTCTGTAGGTCCACAGATTACAGATTGCATCCAGATGTTCTTCGGAAACTACTTCTTGTCTTCCAGTGTACGATCAAAGCATAGACAGTTTAAAACATTACTCCCATGGAGAAAAGTCCGCATGGTGCTTATTGTGTTCAATGCCGATGATATTTTTGTGTTTCATCAACACTGTGAAGGTTCATAGATTACAAAATGCATCCAGATGTGCTTCGGAAACTACTACTAGTCTTCCAGGGAACGATCAAAGCGTAGACAGTTTAAGACATTACTCCCATGGAGAAAAGTCCGCATGGTGCTTATTGTGGTCAATGCCGATGCAATTTTTGTGTTTCATCAACACTCTGATGGTCCACAGATTACAGAATGCATCCAGATGTACTTCGGAAACTTCTACTAGTCTTCCAGGGAGCGATCAAAACGTAGACAGTTTAAGACATTACTCCCATGGAGAAAAGTCCGCATGGTGCTTATTGTGTTCAATGCCGATTCAATTTCTGTGTTTCATCAACACTCTGAAGGTTCACAGATTATAGAATGCATCCAGATGTGCTTCGGAAACAACTACTAGTCATCCAGGGAACGATCAAAGCGTAGACTGTTTAACACAATTCTCTCAAGTAGAAAAGTCTGTATGGTGCTTATTGTGTTCAATGCCGATGCAATTTTTGTGTTTCATCAACACTCTGAAGGGCCACAGATTTCAGAATGCATCCAGATATGCTTCGGAAACTACTACTAGTCTTCCAGGGAACGATTAAAGCGTAGACAGTTAAAGACATTACTCCCATGGAGAAAAGTCCGCATGGTGCTTATTGTGTTCAATGCCGATGCAATTTCTGTGTTTCATCAACACTCTGAGGATCCACAGATTACAGAATGCATCCAGCTGTGCTTCTGAAACTACTACTAGTCTTCCAGGGAACTTTCAATGCGTAAACAGTTTCAGACATTATTAACATGGAGAAAAGTCCGCATGGTGCTTATTGTGTTCAATGCCGATGCAATTTTTGGTTTCGTCAGAACTCTGAAGGTAAACAGATTACAGAATGCATCCAAATGTGCTTCGGAAACTTCTACTAGTCTTCCAGGGAACGAATAAAGCGTAGACAGTCTAAGACATTACTCCCATGGAGAAAAGTCCGCATGGTGCTTATTGTGTTCAATGGCGATGCAATTTCTGTGTTTCATCAACACTCTGAAGTTCCACAGATTACAGAAGGCCTCCAGATGTGCCTCGGAAACTACTACTACTCTTCCAGGGAACGATCAAAGCGTAGGCAGTTTGAGACACTACTCCCATGGAGAAAAGTTCGCATGGTGCTTATTGTGTTCAATGCCCTTGCAGTTTCTGTGTTTTATCAACACTCTGAAGGTATACAGATTACAGAATGCCTCCAGATGTGCTTCGGAAACTACTGCTGGTCTTCCAGGGAACGATCACAGCTTATACAATTTAAGACATTACTCTCACGGAGAAAGGTCCGCATGGTGCTCATTGTGTTCAATGCCGATTCAATTTTTGTGTTTCATCAACACTGAAGGTCCACAGATTACAGAATGCCTCCAGATGTGCTTCGGAAACTACTACTAGTGTTCCAGTGAACGATCAAAGTGTAGACTGTTTAAGTCATTACTCTCATGGAGAGAAGTCCGCATGGTGCTTATTGTGTTCAATTCCATTTCAATTTCTGTTTTTCATCAACACTCTGAAGGTCCACAGATTAAAGAATGCATCCAGATGTTCTTCGGAAACTACTACTAGTCTTCCAGTGTACGATCAAAGCGTAGACAGTTTAAGACATTACTCCCATGGAGAAAAGTCCGCATGGTGCTTATTGTGTTCAATGCCGATGATATTTTTGTGTTTCATCAACACTCTGAAGGTTCACAGATTACATAATGCATCCAGATGTGCTTCGGGAACTACTACTAGTCTTCCAGGGAACGATCAAAGCGTAGACAGTTTAAGACATTACTCCCATGGAGAAAAGTCCGCATGGTGCTTATTGTGGTCAATGCCGATGCAATTTTTGTGTTTCATCAACACTCTGATGGTCCACAGATTACAGAATGCATCCAGATGTACTTCGGAAACTTCTACTAGTCTTCCAGGGAGCGATCAAAACGTAGACAGTTTAAGACATTACTCCCATGGAGAAAAGTCCGCATGGTGCTTATTGGGTTCAATGCCGATTAAATTTCTGTGTTTCATCAACACTCTGAAGGTTCACAGATTATAGAATGCATCCAGATGTGCTTCGGAAACAACTACTAGTCATCCAGGGAACGATCAAAGCGTAGACAGTTTAAGACAATTCTCTCATGTAGAAAAGTCTGTATGGTGCTTATTGTGTTCAATGCCGATGCAATTACTGCGTTTCATCAACACTCTGAAGATCCACAGATTACAAATGCATCCAGATGTGCTTCGGAAACTAATACTTGTCTTCGAGGGAACGATCAAAGCCTAGACAGTTTAATACATTACTCCCATGGAGAAAAGTCCGCATGGTGCTTATTGTGTTCAATGCCGATGCAATTTTTGTGTTTCATCAACACTCTGAAGTGCCACAGATTTCAGAATGCATCCAGATATGCTTCGGAAACTACTACTAGTCTTCCAGGGAACGATCAAAGCGTAGACAGTTTAAGACATTACTCCCATGGAGATAAGTCCGCATGGTGCTTATTGTGGTTAATGCCGATGCAATTTTTGTGTTTCATCAACACTCTGATGGTCCACAGATTACAGAATGCATTCAGATGTACTTCGGAAACTACTACTAGTCTTCCAGGGAACGATCAAAACGTAGACAATTTAAGACATTACTCCCATGGAGAAATGTCCGCATGGTGCTTATTGTGTTCAATGCCGATTCAATTTCTTTGTTTCATCAACACTCTGAAGGTTCACAGATTATAGAATGCCTGCAGATGTGCTTCGGAAACTACTACTAGTCATCCAGGGAACGATCAAAGCGTAGACAGTTTAAGACAGTTCTCTCATGTAGAATAGTCCGTATGGTGCTTATTATGTTCAATGCCGAAGCAATTTCTGTGTTTCATCAACACTCTGAAGGTCCACAGGTTACAGAATGCATCCAGATGTGCTTCGGAAACTACTACTAGTCTCCCAGTGTACGATCAAAGAGTAGACAGTTTAAGACATTACTCCCATGGAGAAAAGTCCGCATGGTGCCTATTTTGTTCAATGCCGATGCAATTTCAGTGTTTCATCAACACTCTGAAGGTCCACAGATTACAGAATGCATCCAGATGTGCTTCGGAAACTACTACTAGTCTTCCAGGGAACGATCAAATCGTAGACTGTTTAAGACATTACTCTGATGGAGAAAAGTCTGCATGGTGCATATTGTGTTCAATGCCGATGCTATTTCTGTTTTTCATCAACACTCTGAAGATCGACAGATTACAGAATGCATCCAGATGTGCTTCGGAAACTACTACTAGTCTTCCAGGGAGCGATCAAAGCGTAGACCGTTTGAGACATTACTACCATGGATAAAAGTCCGCATGGTGCATATTGTGTTCAATGCCGATGCTATTTCTGTGTTTCATCAACACTCTGAAGGTCCACAGATTTCAGAATGCCTCCAGATGTGCTTCGGAAACTACTACTAGTCTTCCAGGGAACGATCAAAGCGTAGAGAGTATAAGACATTACTCCCATGGAGAAAAGTCCGAATGGTGCTTATTGTGATCAATGACGATGCAATTTCTGTGTTTCATCAACACTCTGAAGGTCCACAGATTACACAATGCATCCAGATGTGCTTCAGAAACTACTACTAGTCTTCCTGTGTACGATCAAAGCGTAGACAGTTATGACATTACTCCCATGGAGAAAAGTTCGCTTGGTGCTTATTGTGTTCAATGCCGATGCAATTTTTGTGTTTCATCAACACTCAGAAGGTCCACAGGTTACAGAATGCTTCCAGATGTGCTTCGGAAGCTACTACTAATCTTCCAGTGTACGATCAAAGCGTAGACAGTTTAAGACATTACTACCATAGAGAAAGTTCCGCATGGTGCTTATTGTGTTAAATGCCGATGCAATTTTTGTGTTTCATCAACACTCTGAAGGTCCACAGATTACAGAATGCATCCAGATGTGCTTCGGAAGCTACTACTAGTCTTCCTGTGTACGATCAAAGCGTAGACAGTTTAAGACATTACTCCCATGGAGAAAAGTTCACATGGTCCTTACTGTGTTCAAATCCGATGCAATTTTTGTGTTTCATCTACACTCTGAAGGTCCACAGATTACAGAATGAATCCAGATGTACATCGGAAACTTCTACTAGTCTTTCAGGGAGCGATCAAAACGTAGACAGTCTAAGACATTACTCTCATGGAGAAAAGTCCGCATGGTGATTATTGTGTTCAATGCCGATTCAATTTCAGCGTTTGATCAACACTCTGAAGGTCCACAGATTACAGAATGCCTCCAGATGTGCTTCGGAAACTACCACTAGTCTATCAGTGAACGATCAAAGCGTAGACAGTTTAAGACATTACTCCCATGGAGAAAAGTCCGCATGGTGCTTATTGTGTTCAATGCCGATGCAATTTTTGTGTTTCATCAACACTCTGGATGTCCACAGATTACAGAATGCCTCCAGATGTGCTTCGGAAACTACTACTAGTCTTTCTGTGTACGATCAAAGCGTAGACAGTTTAAGACATTACTCCCATGGAGAAAAGTCCGCATGGTGATTATTGTGTTCAATGCCGATGCAATTTTTGTGTTTCATCAACATTCTGAAGGTCAACAGATTACAGAATGCATCCAGATGTGCTTCGGAAACTACTTTTAGTCTTCCAGGGAACGACCAAAGCGTAGACAGTTGAAGACATTACTCTCATGGAGAAAAGTCCGCATGGTGATTATTGTGTTCAATGTCGATGCAATTTCTGTGTTTCATCAACACTGTGAAGATCCACAGATTACAGAAAGCATCCAGATGTGCTTCGGAAATTACTACTAGTCTTCCAGGGAACGTTTAAAGCGTAGACAGTTTAAGACATTACTCTCAAGGAGAAAAGTCCGCATGGTGCTTATTGTGTTCGATGCCGATTCAATATCTGAGTTTCATCAACACTCTGAAGGTCCGCAGATTACAGAATGCCTCCAGATGTGCTTCGGAAACTACTACTAGTCTTCCAGTGTACGTACAAAGCGTAGACAGTTTAAGACATTACTCCCATGGAGAAAAGTCCACACGGTGTTTTTTGTGTTCAATGCCGATGCAATTTTTGTGTTTCATCAACACTCTGAACGTCCACAGATTACAGAATCCCTCCAGATGTGCTTCGGAAACTACTCCTAGTCCTC
Source organism: Schistocerca gregaria (assembly GCF_023897955.1). NCBI lineage: Eukaryota > Metazoa > Arthropoda > Insecta > Orthoptera > Acrididae > Schistocerca > Schistocerca gregaria. The sequence continues at coordinate 49,113,099 of NC_064928.1, read as the reverse complement.
CAGTGTACGATCAAAGAGAAGACAGTTTAAGACATTACTCCCATGGAAAAAAGTCGGCATGGTGCTTATTGTGCTCAATGCCGATGCAATTTTTGTGTTTCATCAACACTCTGAAGTTCCACAGATTACAGAATGCCTCCAGATGGGCCTCGGAAACTACTACTACTCTTCCATTGAACGATCAAAGCGTAGACAGTTTCAGACATTACTCCCATGGAGAAAAGTTCGCATGGTGCTTATTGTGTTCAATGCCGATGCAATTTCTGTGTTTCGTCAACACTCTGAAGGTATACAGATTACAGAATGCCTCCAGATGTGCTTCAGAGACTACTGCTAGTCTTCCAGTGAACGATCACAGCTTAGACAGTTTAAGACATTACATTCATGGAGGAAAGTCCGCATGGTGCTTATTGTGATCAATGCCGATTCAATTTCTGTTTTTCATCAACACTCTGAAGATCCACAGATTACAGAATGCATCCAGATGTTCTTCGGAAACTACTACTACTCTTCCAGTGTACGATCAAAGCGTAGACAGTTTAAGACATTACTACCATGGAGAAAAGTCCGCATGGTGCTTATTGTGTTCAATGCCGATGATATTTTTGTGTTTCATCAACACTCGGAAGGTTCACAGGTTACAGAATGCTTCCAGATGTGCGTCGGAAACTACTACTAATCTTCCAGTGTACGATCAAAGCGTAGACAGTTTTAGACATTACTCCCATAGAGAAAGTTCCGCATGGTGCTTATTGTGTTAAATGCCGATGCAATTTTTGTGTTTCATCAACACTCTGAAGGTCCACAGATTACAGAATGCATCCAGATGTGCTTCGGAAACTACTACTAGACTTCCAGTGTACGATCAAGGAGTAGACAATTTATGACATTACTCCCATGGAGAAAAGTCCGCATGGTGCTTATTGTGTTCAATGCCGATGCAATTTCTGTGTATCATCAACACTCTGAGGATCCACAGATTACAGAATGCATCCAGATGTGCTTCTGAAACTACTACTAGTCTTCCAGGGAACTTTCAATGCGTAAACAGTTTAAGACATTATTAACATGGAGAAAAGTCCGCATGGTGCTTATTGTGTTCAATGCCGATGCAATTTTTGGTTTCGTCAAAACTCTGAAGGTAAACAGATTACAGAATGCATCCAAATGTGCTTCGGAAACTAATACTAGTCTTCCAGGGAACGAATAAAGCGTAGACAGTTTAAGACATTACTCCAATGGAGAAAATTCCGCATGGTGCTTATTGTGTTCAATGGCGATGCAATTTCTGTGTTTCATCAACACTCTGAAGTTCCACAGATTACAGAATGCCTCCAGATGTGCCTCGGAAACTACTACTACTCTTCCAGGGAACGATCAAAGCGTAGGCAGTTTGAGACATTACACCCATGGAGAAAAGTTCGCATGGTGCTTATTGTGTTCAATGCCGATGCAATTTCTGTGTTTCATCAACACTCTGAAGGTATACAGGTTACAGAATGCCTCCAGATGTGCTTCGGAAACTACTGCTAGTCTTCCAGTGAACGATCACAGCTTATACAATTTAAGACATTACTCTCACGGAGAAAGGTCCGCATGGTGCTCTTTGTGTTCAATGCCGATTCAATTTCTGTGTTTCATCAACACTCTGAAGGTCCACAGATTACAGAATGCCTCCAGATGTGCTTCGGAAACTACTACTAGTGTTCCAGTGAACGATCAAAGTGTAGACAGTTTAAGTCATTACTCTCATGGAGAGAAGTCCGCATGGTGCTTATTGTGTTCAATGCCATTTCAATTTCTGATTTTCATCAACACTCTGTAGGTCCACAGATTACAGATTGCATCCAGATGTTCTTCGGAAACTACTTCTAGTCTTCCAGTGTACGATCAAAGCATAGACAGTTTAAAACATTACTCCCATGGAGAAAAGTCCGCATGGTGCTTATTGTGGTCAATGCCGATGCAATTTTTGTGTTTCATCAACACTCTGATGGTCCACAGATTACAGAATGCATCCAGATGTACATCGGAAACTTCTACTAGTCTTCCAGGGAGCGATCAAAACGTAGACAGTTTAAGACATTACTCCCATGGAGAAAAGTCCGCATGGTGCTTATTGTGTTCAATGCCGATTCAATTTCTGTGTTTCATCAACACTCTGAAGGTTCACAGATTATAGAATGCATCCAGATGTGCTTCGGAAACAACTACTAGTCATCCAGGGAACGATCAAAGCGTAGACAGTTTAACACAATTCTCTCAAGTAGAAAAGTCTGTATGGTGCTTATTGTGTTCAATGCCGATGCAATTTTTGTGTTTCATCAACACTCTGAAGGGCCACAGATTTCAGAATGCATCCAGATATGCTTCGGAAACTACTACTAGTCTTCCAGGGAACGATTAAAGCGTAGACAGTTAAAGACATTACTCCCATGGAGAAAAGTCCGCATGGTGCTTATTGTGTTCAATGCCGATGCAATTTCTGTGTTTCATCAACACTCTGAGGATCCACAGATTACAGAATGCATCCAGCTGTGCTTCTGAAACTACTACTAGTCTTCCAGGGAACTTTCAATGCGTAAACAGTTTCAGACATTATTAACATGGAGAAAAGTCCGCATGGTGCTTATTGTGTTCAATGCCGATGCAATTTTTGGTTTCGTCAGAACTCTGAAGGTAAACAGATTACAGAATGCATCCAAATGTGCTTCGGAAACTACTACTAGTCTTCCAGGGAACGAATAAAGCGTAGACAGTCTAAGACATTACTCCCATGGAGAAAAGTCCGCATGGTGCTTATTGTGTTCAATGGCGATGCAATTTCTGTGTTTCATCAACACTCTGAAGTTCCACAGATTACAGAAGGCCTCCAGATGTGCCTCGGAAACTACTACTACTCTTCCAGGGAACGATCAAAGCGTAGGCAGTTTGAGACACTACTCCCATGGAGAAAAGTTCGCATGGTGCTTATTGTGTTCAATGCCCTTGCAATTTCTGTGTTTTATCAACACTCTGAAGGTATACAGATTACAGAATGCCTCCAGATGTGCTTCGGAAACTACTGCTGGTCTTCCAGGGAACGATCACAGCTTATACAATTTAAGACATTACTCTCACGGAGAAAGGTCCGCATGGTGCACATTGTGTTCAATGCCGATTCAATTTTTGTGTTTCATCAACACTGAAGGTCCACAGATTACAGAATGCCTCCAGATGTGCTTCGGAAACTACTACTAGTATTCCAGTGAACGATCAAAGTGTAGACAGTTTAAGTCATTACTCTCATGGAGAGAAGTCCGCATGGTGCTAATTGTGTTCAATTCCATTTCAATTTCTGTTTTTCATCAACACTCTGAAGGTCCACAGATTAAAGAATGCATCCAGATGTTCTTCGGAAACTACTACTAGTCTTCCAGTGTACGATCAAAGCGTAGACAGTTTAAGACATTACTCCCATGGAGAAAAGTCCGCATGGTGCTTATTGTGTTCAATGCCGATGATATTTTTGTGTTTCATCAACACTCTGAAGGTTCACAGATTACATAATGCATCCAGATGTGCTTCGGGAACTACTACTAGTCTTCCAGGGAACGATCAAAGCGTAGACAGTTTAAGACATTACTCCCATGGAGAAAAGTCCGCATGGTGCTTATTCTGGTCAATGCCGATGCAATTTTTGTGTTTCATCAACACTCTGATGGTCCACAGATTACAGAATGCATCCAGATGTACTTCGGAAACTTCTACTAGTCTTCCAGGGAGCGATCAAAACGTAGACAGTTTAAGACATTACTCCCATGGAGAAAAGTCCGCATGGTGCTTATTGGGTTCAATGCCGATTAAATTTCTGTGTTTCATCAACACTCTGAAGGTTCACAGATTATAGAATGCATCCAGATGTGCTTCGTAAAACAACTACTAGTCATCCAGGGAACGATCAAAGCGTAGACAGTTTAAGACAATTCTCCCATGTAGAAAAGTCTGTATGGTGCTTATTGTGTTCAATGCCGATGCAATTACTGCGTTTCATCAACACTCTGAAGATCCACAGATTACAAATGCATCCAGATGTGCTTCGGAAACTAATACTTGTCTTCGAGGGAACGATCAAAGCCTAGACAGTTTAAGACATTACTCCCATGGAGAAAAGTCCGCATGGTGCTTATTGTGTTCAATGCCGATGCAATTTTTGTGTTTCATCAACACTCTGAAGGGCCACAGATTTCAGAATGCATCCAGATATGCTTCGGAAACTACTACTAGTCTTCCAGGGAACGATCAAAGCGCAGACAGTGTAAGACATTACTCCCATGGAGAAAAGTCCGCATGGTGATTTTTGTGTTCAATGCCAATGCAATTTTTGTGTTTCATCAACACTCTGAAGGTCCACGGATTACAGAATGCCACCAGATGTGCATCGGAAACTACTACTAGTCTTCCAGTGAACGATCAAAGCGTAGACAGTTTAAGACATTACTCTAATGGAGAAAAGTCCGCATGGTGCTTATTGTGTTCCATGCCGATGCAATTTCTGTGTTTCATCAACACTCTGAGGATCCACAGATTACAGAATGCATCCAGATGTGCTTCTGAAACTACTACTAGTCTTCCAGGGAACGATCAAAGCGTAGACAGTTTAAGACATTACTCCCATGGAGAAAAGTCCGCATGGTGCTTTTTGTGTTCAATGCCGATGCAATTTTTGTGTTTCATCAACACTCTGAAGGTCCACAGATTACAGAATGCCACCAGATGTGCATCGGAAACTACTACTAGTCTTCCAGTGAACGATCAAAGCGTAGACAGTTTAAGACATTACTCTAATGGAGAACAGTCCGCATGGTGCTTATTGTGTTCCATGCCGATGCAATTTCTGTGTTTCATCAACACTCTGAGGATCCAAAGATTACAGAATGCCTCCAGATGTGCTTCTGAAACTACTACTAGTCTTCCAGGGAACGATCAAAGCGTAGACAGTTTAAGACATTACTCTAAGGGAGAAAAGTCCGCATGGTGCTTATTGCGTTCAATGCCGATGCAATTTCTGTGTTTCATCAACACTCTGAGGATCCACAGATTACAGAATGCCACCAGATGTGCATCGGAAACTACTACTAGTCTTCCAGTGAACGATCAAAGCGTAGACACTTTAAGACATTACTCTAATGGAGAAAAGTCCGCATGGTGCTTATTGTGTTCCATGCCGATGCAATTTCTGTGTTTCATCAACACTCTGAGGATCCACAGATTACAGAATGCATCCAGATGTGCTTCTGAAACTACTACTAGTCTTCCAGGGAACTTTCAATGCGTAAACAGTTTAAGACATTATTAACATGGAGAAAAGTCCGCATGGTGCTTGTTGTGTTCAATGCCGATGCAATTTTTGGTTTCGTCAAAACTCTGAAGGTAAACAGATTACAGAATGCATCCAAATGTGCTTCGGAAACTACTACTAGTCTTCCAGGGAACGAATAAAGTGTAGACAGTTTAAGTCATTACTCTCATGGAGAGAAGTCCGCATGGTGCTTATTGTGTTCAATGCCATTTCAATTTCTGATTTTCATCAACACTCTGAAGGTCCACTGATTACAGAATGCATCCAGATGTTCTTCGGAAACTACTACTAGTCTTCCAGTGTACGATCAAAGCGTAGACAGTTTAAGACATTACTCCCATGGAGAAAAGTCCGCATGGTGCTTATTGTGGTAAATGCCGATGATATTTTTGTGTTTCATCAACACTCTGAAGGTTCACAGATTACAGAATGCATCCAGATGTGCTTCGAAAACTACTACTAGTCTTCCAGGGAACGATCAAAGCGTAGACAGTTTAAGACATTACTCCCATGGAGAAAAGTCCGCATGGTGATTTTTGTGTTCAATGCCAATGCAATTTTTGTGTTTCATCAACACTCTGAAGGTCCACGGATTACAGAATGCCACCAGATGTGCATCGGAAACTACTACTAGTCTTCCAGTGAACGATCAAAGCGTAGACAGTTTAAGACATTACTCTAATGGAGAAAAGTCCGCATGGTGCTTATTGTGTTCCATGCCGATGCAATTTCTGTGTTTCATCAACACTCTGAGGATCCACAGATTACAGAATGCATCCAGATGTGCTTCTGAAACTACTACTAGTCTTCCAGGGAACGATCAAAGCGTAGACAGTTTAAGACATTACTGTAAGGGAGAAAAGTCCGCATGGTGCTTATTGTGTTCGATGCCGATGCAATATCTGTGTTTCATCAACACTCTGAGGATCTACAGATTACAGAATGCATCCAGATGTTCTTCTGAAACTACTACTAGTCTTCCAGTGTACGTACAAAGCGTAGACAGTTTAAGACATTACTCCCATGGAGAAAAGACCGCATGGTGCTTTTTGTGTGCAATGCCGATGCATTTTTTGTGTTTCATCAACACTCTGAACGTCCACAGATTACAGAATGCCACCAGATGTGCATCGGAAACTACTACTAGTCTTCCAGTGAACGATCAAAGCGTAGACAGTTTAAGACATTACTCTAATGGAGAAAAGTCCGCATGGTGCTTAATGTGTTCAATGCCGATGCAATTTCTGTGTTTAATCAACACTCTGAGGATCCACAGATTACAGAATGCATCCAGATGTGCTTCTGAAACTACTACTAGTCTTCCAGGGAACTTTCAATGCGTAAACAGTTTCAGACATTATTAACATGCAGAAAAGTCCTCATGGTGCTTATTGTGTTCAATGCCGATGCAATTTTTGGTTTCGTCAAAACTCTGAAGGTACACAGATTACAGAATGCATCCAATTGTGCTTCGGAAACTACTACTAGTCTTCCAGGGAACGAATGAAGCGTAGACAGTTTAAGACATTACTCCCATGGAGAAAAGTCCGCATGGTGCTTATTGTGCTCAATGGCGATGCAATTTCTGTGTTTCATCAACACTCTGAAGTTCCACTGATTACAGAATGCCTCCAGATGTTCCTCGGAAACTACTACTACTCTTCCAGGGAACGATCAAAGCGTAGGCAGTTTGAGACATTACTCCCATGGAGAAAAGTTCGCATGGTGCTTATTGTGTTCAATGCCGATGCAATTTCTGTGTTTCATCTACACTCTGAAGGTATACAGATTACAGAATGCCTCCAGATGTGCTTCGGAAACTACTGCTAGTCTTCCAGTGAACGACACAGCTTATACAATTTAAGACATTACACTCACGGAGAAAGGTCCGCATGGTGCTCATTGTGTTCAATGCCGATTCAATTTCTGTGTTTCATCAACACTCTGAAGGGCCACAGATTACAGAATGCCTCCAGATGTGCTTCGGAAACTACTACTAGTGTCCCAGTGAACGATCAAAGTGTAGACAGTTTAAGTCATTACTCTCATGGAGAGAAGTCCGCATGGTGCTTATTGTGTTCAATGCCATTTCAATTTCTGTTTTTCATCAACACTCTGAAGGTCCACAGATTACAGAATGCATCCAGATGTTCTTCGGAAACTACTACTAGTCTTCCAGTGTACGATCAAAGCGTAGACAGTTTAAGACAATTCTCTCATGTAGAAAAGTCTGTATGGTGCTTATTGTGTTCAATGCCGATGCAATTACTGTGTTTCATCAACACTCTGAAGGTCCACAGATTACAGAATGCATCCAGATGTGCTTCGGAAACTAATACTTGTCTTCGAGGGAACGATCAAAGCGTAGACAGTTTAAGACATTACTCCCATGGAGAAAAGACCTCATGGTGCTTATTGTGTTCAATGCCGATGCAATTTTTGTGTTTCATCAACACTCTGAAGGGCCACAGATTTCAGAATGCATCCAGATATGCTTCGGAAACTCCTACTAGTCTTCCAGGGAACGATCAAAGCGTAGACAGTTTAAGACATTACTCCCATGGAGAAAACTCCGCATGGTGCTTATTGTGGTTAATGCCGATGCAATTTTTGTGTTTCATCAACACTCTGATGGTCCACAGATTACAGAATGCATCCAGATGTACTTCGGAAACTACTACTAGTCTTCCAGGGAACGATCAAAGCGTAGACAGTTTAAGACATTACTCTAAGGGAGAAAAGTCCGCATGGTGCTTATTGTGTTCAATGCCGATTCATTTTCTGTGTTTCATCAACACTCTGAAGGTCCGCTGATTACAGAATGCCTCCAGATGTGCATCGGAAACTACTACTAGTCTTCCAGTGTACGATCAAAGCGTAGACAGTTTAAGACATTACTCCCATGGAGAAAAGTCCGCGAGGTGCTTATTGTGTTCCATGCCTATGCAATTTCTATGTTTCATCAACACTCGGAGGATCCACAGATTACAGAATGCATCCAGATGTGCTTCTGAAACTACTACTAGTCTTCCAGGGAACGATCAAAGCGTAGACAGTTTAAGACATTACTCTAAGGGAGAAAAGTCCGCATGGTGCTTATTGTGTTCAATGCCGATTCATTTTCTGTGTTTCATCAACACTCTGAAGCTCCGCTGATTACAGAATGCCTCCAGACGTGCATCGGAAACTACTACTAGTCTTCCAGTGTGCGATCAAAGCGTAGACAGTTTAAGACATTACTCCCATGGAGAAAAGTCCGCATGGTGCTTATTGTGTTCAATGGCGATGCAATTTCTGTGTTTAATCAACACTCTGAAGATCCACAGATTACAGAATGCCTCCAGATGTGCCTCGGAAACTACTACTACTCTTCCAGGGAACGATCAAAGCGTAGACAGTTTAAGACATTACTCCCATGGAGAAAACTCCGCATGATGTTTATTGTGTTCAATGCCGATGCAATATTTGTGTTTCATCAACACTCTGAAGTTCCTCAGATTACAGAATGCATGCAGATGTGCTTCGGAAACTACTACTAGTCTTCCAGGGAAGGATCAAAGCGTAGACAGTTTGAGACATTACTCCCATGGAGAAAAGTTCGCATGGTGTTTATTGTGTTCAATGCCGATGCAATTTCTGTGTTTCATCAACACTCTGAAGGTATACAGATTACAGAATGCCTCCAGATGTGCTTCGGAAACTACTGCTAGTCTTTAAGTGAACGATCACAGCTTATACAATTTAAGACATTACTCTCACGGAGGAAGGTCCGCATGGTGCTCATTGTGTTCAATGCCTATGCATTTTCTGTGTTACAATTAACACTCTGAAGGTCCACAGATTACAGAATGCCTCCAGATGTTCTTCGGAAACTACTACTAGTGTTCCAGTGAACGATCAGAGTGTAGACTGTTTAAGTCATTACTCTCATGGAGAAAAGTCCGCATGGTGCTTAATGTGTTCAATGCCATTTCAATCTCTGTTTTTCATCAACACTCCGAAGGTCCACAGATTACAGAATGCATCCAGATGTTCTTCGGAAACTACCACTAGTCTTCCAGTGTACGATCAAAGCGTAGACAGTTTAAGACATTACTCCCATGGAGAAAAGTCCGCATGGTGCTTATTGTGATCAATGCCGATGATATTTTTGTGTTTCATCAACACTCTGAAGGTTCACAGATTACAGAATGCATCCAGATGTGCTTCGGAAACTACTACTAGTCTTCCAGGGAACGATCAATGCGTAGACAGTTTAAGACATTACTCCCATGCAGAAAAGTCCGAATGGTGCTTATTGTGATCAATGACGATGCAATGTCTGTGTTTCATCAACACTCTGAAGGTCCACAGATTACAGAATGCATGCAGATGTGCTTCGAAAACTACTACTAGTCTTCCAGGGAACGATCAAATCGTAGACAGTTTGAGACATTACTCCCATGGAGAAAAGTTCGCATGGTGCTTATTGTGTTCATTGCCGAAGCAATGTTTGTGTTTCATCAACACTCAGAAGGTCCACAGGTTACAGAATGCTTCCAGATGTACTTCGGAAACTACTACTAATCTTCCAGTGTACGATCAAAGCGTAGACAGTTTAAGACATTACTCCCATAGAGAAAGTTTCGCATGGTGCTTATTGTGTTAAATGCCGATGCAATTTTTGTGTTTCATCAACACTCAAAAGGTCCACAGAATACAGAATGCATCCATATGTGCTTCGGAAACTACTACTAGTCTTCCAGTGTACGATCAAAGAGTAGACAGTTTAAGACATTACTCCCATGGAGAAAAGTCCGCATGGTGCTTATTTTGTTCAATGCCGATGCAATTTTTGTGTTTCATCAACACTCTGAATGACCACAGATTTCTAGAAAGCATCCAGATATGCTTCGGAAACTACAACTAGTCTTACAGGGAACGATCAAAGCGTAGACGGTTTAAGACATTACTCCCATGGTGAAAAGTCCGCATGGTGCTTATTGTGGTCAATGCCGATGCAATTTTTGTGTTTCATCAACACTCTGATGGTCCACAGATTACAGAATGCATCCAGATGTACTTCGGAAACTTCTACTAGTCTTCCAGGGAACGATCAAAAAGTAGACAGTTTAAGACATTACTCCCATGGAGAAAAGTCAGCATGGTGCTTATTGTGTTCAATGCCGATTCAATTTCTGTGTTTCATCAACACTCTGATGGTCCACAGATTATAGAATGCATCCAGATGTGCTTCGGAAACAACTACTAGTCATCCAGGGAACGATCAAAGCGTAGACAGTTTAAGACAATTCTCTCATGTAGAAAAGTCTGTATGGTGCTTATTGTGTTCAATGCCGATGCAATTTCTGTGTTTCATCAACACTCTGAAGGTCCACAGATTACAGAATGCATCCAGATGTGCTTCGGAAACTAATACTAGTCTTCCAGGGAACGATCAAAGCGTAGACAGTTTAAGACATTACTCCCATGGAGAAAAGTCCGCATGGTGCTTATTGTGGTCAATGCCGATGCAATTTTTGTGTTTCATCAACACTCTGATGGTCCACAGATTACAGAATGCATCCAGATGTACTTCGGAAACTACTACTAGTCTTCCAGGGAACGATCAAAACGTAGACAGTTTAAGACATTACTCCCATGGAGAAAAGTCCGCATTTTGCTTTTTGTGTTCAATGCCGATGCAATTTTTGTGTTTCATCAACACTCTGAAGGTCCACAGATTACAGAATGCCACCAGATGTGCATCGGAAACTACTACTAGTCTTCCAGTGAACGATCAAAGCGTAGACAGTTTAAGAAATTACTCTAATGGAGAAAAGTCCGCATGGTGCTTATTGCGTTCAATGCCGATGCAATTTCTGTGTTTCATCAACACTCTGAAGTTCCACAGATTACAGAATGCCTCCAGATGTGCCTCGGAAACTACTACTACTTTCTAGGGAACGGTCAAAGCGTAGACAGTTTAAGACATTACTAACATGGAGAAAAGTCCGCATGATGTTTATTGTGTTCAATGCCGATGCAATATTTGTGTTTCATCAACACTCTGAAGTTCCTCAGATTACAGAATGCATGCAGATGTGCTTCGGAAACTACTACTAGTCTTCCAGGGAACGATCAAAGCGTAGACAGTTTGAGACATTACTCCCATGGAGGAAAGTTCGCATGGTGCTTATTGTGTTCAATGCCGATGCAATACCTGTGTTTCATCAACACTCTGAAGGTATACAGATTACAGAATGCCTCCAGATGTGCTTTGGAAACTACTGCTAGTCTTCCAGTGAACAATCACAGCTTATACAATTTAAGACATTACTCTCACGGAGAAACGTCCGCATGGTGCTCATTGTGTTCAATGCCTATTCAATTTCTGTGTTTCATCAACACTCTGAAGGTCCACAGATTAAAGAATGCCTCCAGATGTGCTTCGGAAACTACTACTAGTGTTCCAGTGAACGATCAGAGTGTAGACAGTTTAAGTCATTACTCTCATGGAGAATAGTCCGCATGGTGCTTATTGTGTTCAATGCCATTTCAATTTCTGTTTTTCATCAACACTCTGAAGGTCCACAGATTACAGAATGCATCCAGATGTTCTTCGGAAACTACTACTAGTCTTCCAGTGTACGATCAAAGCGTAGACAGTTTAAGACATTACTCTCATGGAGAAAAGTCCGCATGGTGCTTATTGTGTTCAATGCCGATGATATTTTTGTGTTTCATCAACACTCTGAAGGTTCACAGACTACAGAATGCATCCAGATGTGCTTCGGAAACTACTACTAGTCTTCCAGGGAACGATCAAAGCGTAGACAGTTTAAGACATTACTCCCATGCAGAAAAGTCCGAATGGTGCTTATTGTGATCAATGACGATGCAATGTCTGTGTTTCATCAACACTCTGAAGGTCAACAGGTTACAGAATGCATGCAGATGTGCTTCGGAAACTACTACTAGTCTTCCAGGAAACGATCAAAGCGTAGACAGTTTGAGACATTACTCCCATGGAGAAAAGTTCGCATGGTGCTTATTGTGTTCAATGCCGAAGCAATTTTTGTGTTTCATCAACACTCAGAAGGTCCACAGGTTTACAGAATGCTTCCAGATGTGCTTCGGAAACTACTACTAATCTTCCAGTGTACGATCAAAGCGTAGACAGTTTAAGACATTACTCCCATAGAGAAAGTTTCGCATGGTGCTTATTGTGTTAAATGCCGATGCAATTTTTGTGTTTCATCAACACTCAAAAGGTCCACAGAGTACAAAATGCATCCATATGTGCTTCGGAAACTACTACTAGTCTTCCAGTGTACGAACAAAGAGTAGACAATTTAAGACATTACTCCCATGGAGAAAAGTCCGCAAGGTGCTTATTTTGTTCAATGCCGATGCAATTTTTGTGTTTCATCAACACTCTGAAAGACCACAGATTTCTAGAAAGCATCCAGATATGCTTCGGAAACTACTACTAGTCTTCCAGGGAACGATCAAAGCGTAGACAATTTAAGACATTACTCCCATGGAGAAAAGTCCGCATGGTGCTTATTGTGGTAAATGCCGATGCAATTTTTGTGTTTCATCAACACTCTGATGGTCCACAGATTACAGAATGCATCCAGATGTACTTCGGAAACTTCTAATAGTCTTCCAGGTAACGATCAAATGTAGACAGTTTAAGACATTACTCCCATGGAGAAAAGTCAGCATGGTGCTTATTGTGTTCAATGCCGATTCAAATTCTGTGTTTCATCAACACTCTGTAGGTTCACAGATTATAGAATGCATCCAGATGTGCTTCGGAAACAACTACTAGTCATCCAGGGAACGATAAAAGCGTAGACAGTTTAAGACCATTCTCTCATTTAGAAAAGTCTGTATGGTGCTTATTGTGTTCAATGCCAATGCAATTTCTGTGTTTCATCAACACTCTGAAGGTCCACAGATTACAGAATGCATCCAGATGTGCTTCGGAAACTAATACTTGTCTTCCAGGGATCGATCAAAGCGTAGACAGTTTAAGACATTACTCCCATGGAGAAAAGTCCGCATGGTGCTTATTGTGTTCAATGGCGAAGCAATTTCTGTGTTTAATCAACACTCTGAAGTTCCACATATTACAGAATGCCTCCAGATGTGCCTCGGAAACTACTACTACTTTTCCAGGGAACGGTCAAAGCGTAGACAGTTTAAGACATTACTCCCATGGAGAAAACTCCGCATGATGTTTATTGTGTTCATTGCCGATGCAATATTTGTGTTTCATCAACACTCTGAAGTTCCTCAGATTACAGAATGCATGCAGATGTGCTTCGGAAACTACTACTAGTCTTCCAGGGAACGATCAAAGCGTAGACAGTTTGAGACATTACTCCCATGGACAAAAGTTCGCATGGTGCTTATTGTGATCAATGACGATGCAATGTCTGTGTTTCATCAACACTCTGAAGGTCAACAGGTTACAGAATGCATGCAGATGTGCTTCGGAAACTACTACTAGTCTTCCAGGAAACGATCAAGCGTAGACAGTTTAAGTCATTACTCTCATGGAGAATAGTCCGCATGGTGCTTATTGTGTTCAATGCCATTTCAATTTCTGTTTTTCATCAACACTCTGAAGGTCCACAGATTACAGAATCCATCCAGATGTTCTTCGGAAACTACTACTAGTCTTCCAGGGAACGATCAAAGCGTAGACAGTTTAAGACATTACTCCCATGCAGAAAAGTCCGAATGGTGCTTATTGTGATCAATGACGATGCAATGTCTGTGTTTCATCAACACTCTGAAGGTCAACAGGTTACAGAATGCATGCAGATGTGCTTCGGAAACTACTACTAGTCTTCCAGGAAACGATCAAAGCGTAGACAGTTTGAGACATTACTCCCATGGAGAAAAGTTCGCATGGTGCTTATTGTGTTCAATGCCGAAGCAATTTTTGTGTTTCATCAACACTCAGAAGGTCCACAGGTTTACAGAATGCTTCCAGATGTGCTTCGGAAACTACTACTAATCTTCCAGTGTACGATCAAAGCGTAGACAGTTTAAGACATTACTCCCATAGAGAAAGTTTCGCATGGTGCTTATTGTGTTAAATGCCGATGCAATTTTTGTGTTTCATCAACACTCAAAAGGTCCACAGAGTACAAAATGCATCCATATGTGCTTCGGAAACTACTACTAGTCTTCCAGTGTACGAACAAAGAGTAGACAATTTAAGACATTACTCCCATGGAGAAAAGTCCGCAAGGTGCTTATTTTGTTCAATGCCGATGCAATTTTTGTGTTTCATCAACACTCTGAAAGACCACAGATTTCTAGAAAGCATCCAGATATGCTTCGGAAACTACTACTAGTCTTCCAGGGAACGATCAAAGCGTAGACAATTTAAGACATTACTCCCATGGAGAAAAGTCCGCATGGTGCTTATTGTGGTAAATGCCGATGCAATTTTTGTGTTTCATCAACACTCTGATGGTCCACAGATTACAGAATGCATCCAGATGTACTTCGGAAACTTCTAATAGTCTTCCAGGTAACGATCAAATGTAGACAGTTTAAGACATTACTCCCATGGAGAAAAGTCAGCATGGTGCTTATTGTGTTCAATGCCGATTCAAATTCTGTGTTTCATCAACACTCTGTAGGTTCACAGATTATAGAATGCATCCAGATGTGCTTCGGAAACAACTACTAGTCATCCAGGGAACGATAAAAGCGTAGACAGTTTAAGACCATTCTCTCATTTAGAAAAGTCTGTATGGTGCTTATTGTGTTCAATGCCAATGCAATTTCTGTGTTTCATCAACACTCTGAAGGTCCACAGATTACAGAATGCATCCAGATGTGCTTCGGAAACTAATACTTGTCTTCCAGGGATCGATCAAAGCGTAGACAGTTTAAGACATTACTCCCATGGAGAAAAGTCCGCATGGTGCTTATTGTGTTCAATGGCGAAGCAATTTCTGTGTTTAATCAACACTCTGAAGTTCCACATATTACAGAATGCCTCCAGATGTGCCTCGGAAACTACTACTACTTTTCCAGGGAACGGTCAAAGCGTAGACAGTTTAAGACATTACTCCCATGGAGAAAACTCCGCATGATGTTTATTGTGTTCAATGCCGATGCAATATTTGTGTTTCATCAACACTCTGAAGTTCCTCAGATTACAGAATGCATGCAGATGTGCTTCGGAAACTACTACTAGTCTTCCAGGGAACGATCAAAGCGTAGACAGTTTGAGACATTACTCCCATGGACAAAAGTTCGCATGGTGCTTATTGTGATCAATGACGATGCAATGTCTGTGTTTCATCAACACTCTGAAGGTCAACAGGTTACAGAATGCATGCAGATGTGCTTCGGAAACTACTACTAGTCTTCCAGGAAACGATCAAGCGTAGACAGTTTAAGTCATTACTCTCATGGAGAATAGTCCGCATGGTGCTTATTGTGTTCAATGCCATTTCAATTTCTGTTTTTCATCAACACTCTGAAGGTCCACAGATTACAGAATCCATCCAGATGTTCTTCGGAAACTACTACTAGTCTTCCAGTGTACGATCAAAGCGTAGACAGTTTAAGACATTACTCCCATGGAGAAAAGTCCGCATGGTGCTTATTGTGTTCAATGCCGATGATATTTTTGTGTTTCATCAACACTCTGAAGGTTCACAGACTACAGAATGCATCCAGATGTGCTTCGGAAACTACTACTAGTCTTCCAGGGAACGATCAAAGCGTAGACAGTTTAAGACATTACTCCCATGGAGAAAAGTCCGCATGGTGCTTATTGTGTTCAATGCCGATGATATTTTTGTGTTTCATCAACACTCTGAAGGTTCACAGACTACAGAATGCATCCAGATGTGCTTCGGAAACTACTACTAGTCTTCCAGGGAACGATCAAAGCGTAGACAGTTTAAGACATTACTCCCTTGCAGAAAAGTCCGAATGGTGCTTATTGTGATCAATGACGATGCAATGTCTGTGTTTCATCAACACTCTGAAGGTCAACAGGTTACAGAATGCATGCAGATGTGCTTCGGAAACTACTACTAGTCTTCCAGGAAACGATCAAAGCGTAGACAGTTTGAGACATTACTCCCATGGAGAAAAGTTCGCATGGTGCTTATTGTGTTCAATGCCGATGCAATATTTGTGTTTCATCAACACTCTGAAGTTCCTCAGATTACAGAATGCATGCAGATGTGCTTCGGAAACTACTACTAGTCTTCCAGGGAACGATCAAAGCGTAGACAGTTTGAGACATTACTCCCATGGACAAAAGTTCGCATGGTGCTTATTGTGATCAATGACGATGCAATGTCTGTGTTTCATCAACACTCTGAAGGTCAACAGGTTACAGAATGCATGCAGATGTGCTTCGGAAACTACTACTAGTCTTCCAGGAAACGATCAAAGCGTAGACAGTTTAAGTCATTACTCTCATGGAGAATAGTCCGCATGGTGTTTATTGTGTTCAATGCCATTTCAATTTCTGTTTTTCATCAACACTCTGAAGGTCCACAGATTATAGAATGCATCCAGATGTTCTTCGGAAACTACTACTAGTCTTCCAGTGTACGAACAAAGAGTAGACAATTTAAGACATTACTCCCATGGAGAAAAGTCCGCAAGGTGCTTATTTTGTTCAATGCCGATGCAATTTTTGTGTTTCATCAACACTCTGAAAGACCACAGATTTCTAGAAAGCATCCAGATATGCTTCGGAAACTACTACTAGTCTTCCAGGGAACGATCAAAGCGTAGACAATTTAAGACATTACTCCCATGGAGAAAAGTCCGCATGGTGCTTATTGCGGTAAATGCCGATGCAATTTTTGTGTTTCATCAACACTCTGAATGGCCACAGATTTCAGAATGCATCCAGATATGCTTCGGAAACTACAACTAGTCTTCCAGGGAACGATCAAAGCGTAGACAGTTTAAGACATTACTCCCATGGAGAAAAGTCCGCATGGTGCTTCTTGTGTTCAATGCCGATGCAATTTTTGTGTTTCATCAACAATCTGAAGGTCCACAGATTACAGAATGCCACCAGATGTGCATCGGAAACTACTACTAGTCTTCCAGTGAACTTTCAATGCGTAAACAGTTTAAGACATTATTAACATTGAGAAAAGTCCGCATGGTGCTTATTGTGTTCAATGCCGATGCAATTTTTGGTTTCGCCAACACTCTGAAGGTAAACAGATTACAGAATGCATCCAAATGTGCTTCGGAAACTACTACTAGTCTTCCAGGGAACGAATAAAGCGTAGACAGTTTAAGACATTACTCCCATGGACAAAAGTCCGCATGGTGCTTATTGTGTTCAATGGCGAAGCAATTTCTGTGTTTAATCAACACTCTGAAGTTCCACATATTACAGAATGCCTCCAGATGTGCCTCGGAAACTACTACTACTTTTCCAGGGAACGGTCAAAGCGTAGACAGTTTAAGACATTACTCCCATGGAGAAAACTCCGCATGATGTTTATTGTGTTCAATGCCGATGCAATATTTGTGTTTCATCAACACTCTGAAGTTCCTCAGATTACAGAATGCATGCAGATGTGCTTCGGAAACTACTACTAGTCTTCCAGGGAACGATCAAATCGTAGACAGTTTGAGACATTACTCCCATGGACCAAAGTTCGCATGGTGCTTATTGTGTTCAATGCCGATGCAATTTCTGTGTTTCATCAACACTCTGAAGGTATACAGATTACAGAATGCCTCCAGATGTGCTTTGGAAACTACTGCTAGTCTTCCAGTGAACGATCACAGCTTATACAATTTAAGACATTACTCTCACGGAGAAAGGTCCTCATGGTGCTCATTGTGTTCCTTGCCTATTCAATTTCTGTGTTTCATCAACATTCTGAAGGTCCACCGGTTACAGAATGCCTCCAGATGTGCTTCGGAAACTACTACTAGTGTTCCAGTGAACGATCAGAGTGTAGACAGTTTAAGTCATTACTCTCATGGAGAAAAGTCCGCATGGTGCTTATTGTGTTCAATGCCGATGATATTTTTGTGTTTCATCAACACTCTGAAGGTTCACAGATTACAGAATGCATCCTGATGTGCTTCGGAAACTACTACTAGTCTTCCAGGGAACGATCAAAGCGTAGACAGTTTAAGACATTACTCCCATGCAGAAAAGTCCGAATGGTGCTTATTGTGATCAATGACGATGCAATGTCTGTGTTTCATCAACACTCTGAAGGTCCACAGATTACAGAATGCATGCAGATGTGCTTCGGAAACTACTACTAGTCTTCCAGGGAACGATCAAAGCGTAGAGAGTTTGAGACATTACTCCCATGGAGAAAAGTTCGCATGGTGCTTATTGTGTTCAATGCCGAAGCAATTTTTGTGTTTCATCAACACTCAGAAGGTCCACAGGTTACAGAATGCTTCCAGATGTGCTTCGGAAACTACTACTAGTCATCCAGGGAACGATGAAAGCGTAGACAGTTTAAGACAATTCTCTCATGTAGAAAAGTCTGTATGGTGCTTATTGTGTTCAATGCCGATGCAATTTCTGTGTTTCATCAACACTCTGAAGGTCCCCATATTACAGAATGCATCCAGATGTGCTTCGGAAACTAATACTAGTCTTCCAGGGAACGATCAAAGCGTAGACAGTTTAAGACATTACTCCCATGGAGAAAAGTCCGCATGGTGCTTATTGTGTTCAATGCCGATGCAATTTTTGTGTTTCATCAACACTCTGAAGGGCCACAGATTTAAGAATGCATCCAGATATGCTTCGGAAACTACTATTAGTCTTCCAGGGAACGATCAAAGCGTAGACAGTTTGAGACATTACTCCCATGGAGAAAAGTCCGCATGGTGCTTTTTGTGTTCAATGCCGATGCAATTTTTGTGTTTCATCAACACTCTGAAGGTCCACAGATTACAGAATGCCACCAGATGTGCATCGGAAACTACTACTAGACTTCCAGTGAACGATCAAAGCGTAGACAGTTTAAGACATTACTCTAATGGAGAAAAGTCCGCATGGTGCTTATTGTGTTCAATGCCGATGCAATTTCTGTGGTTCATCAACACTCTGAGGATCCACAGATTACAGAATGCATCCAGATGTGCTTCTGAAACTACTACTAGTCTTCCAGGGAACTTTCAATGCGTAAACAGTTTAAGACATTATTAACATGGAGAAAAGTCCGCATGGTGCTTATTGTGTTCAATGCCGATGCAATTTCTGTGTTTCATCAACACTCTGAAGGTATACAGATTACAGAATGCCTCCATATGTGCTTTGGAAACTACTGCTAGTCTTCCAGTGAACGATCACATCTTATACAATTTAAGACATTACTCTCACGGAGAAAGGTCCGCATGGTGCTCATTGTGTTCAATGCCGAAGCAATTTCTGTGTTTCATCAACACTCTGAAGTTCCACAGATTACAGAATGCATCCAAATGTGCTTCTGAAACTACTACTAGTCTTCTAGGGAACGATCAAAGTGTAGACAGTTTAAGACATTACTCTCAGGGAGAAAACTCCGCATGGGGGTTATTGTGTTCAATGCCGATTCATTTTCTGTGTTTCATCAACACTCTGAAGGTCCGCTGATTACAGAATGCCTCCTGATGTGCTTCGGAAACTACTACTAGTCTTCCAGTGTACGATCAAAGCGTAGACAGTTTAAGACATTACTCTAATGGAGAAAAGTCCGCATGGTGATTATTGGGTTCAATGCCGATGCAATTTCTGTGTTTCATCAACACATTTAGGATCCACACATTACAGAATGCATCCAGATGTGCTTCGGAAACTACTAGTAGTCTTCCAGTGTACGATCAAAGAGTAGACAGTTTAAGACATTACTCCCATGGAGAAAAGTCCGCATGGTGCTTATTTTATTCAATGCCGATGCAATTTTTGTGTTTCATCAACACTCTGAAGGTCCACAGATTTCAGAAAGCATCAAGATATGCTTCGGAAACTACTACTAGTCTTCCAGGGAACGATCAAATCGTAGACAGTTTAAGACATTACTCCCATGGAGAAAAGTCCGCATGGTGCTTATTGTGGTCAATGCCGATGCAACTTTGTGTTTCATCAACACTCTGATGGTCCACAGATTACAGAATGCATCCAGATGTACTTCGGAAACTTCTACTAGTCTTCCAGGGAACGATCAAAACGTAGACAGTTTAAGACATTACTCTCACGGAGAAAGGTCCGCATGGTGCTCATTGTGTTCAATGCCTATTCAATTTCTGTGTTTCATCAACACTCTGAAAGTCCACAGATTACAGAATGCATGCAGATGTGCTTCGGAAACTTCTACTAGTCTTCAAGGGAACGATCAAAGCGTAGACAGTTTAAGACATTACTCCCATGGAGAAAAATCCGCATGGTGCTTATTGTGTTCAATACCATTTCAATTTCTGTTTTTCATCAACACTCTGAAGGTCCACAGATTACAGAATGCATCCAGATGTTCTTCGGAAACTACTACTAGTCTTCCAGTGTACGATCAAAGCGTAGACAGTTTAAGACATTACTCCCATGGAGAAAAGTCCGCATGGTGCTTACTGTTTTCAATGGCGATGCAATTTCTGTGTTTCATCAACACTCTGAAGGCCACAGATTATAGAATCCCTCCAGATGTGCTTCGGAAACTACTCCTAGTCTTCCAGTGTACGATCAAAGCGTAGACAGTTTAAGACATTACTCCCATGGAAAAAAGTCGGCATGGTGCTTATTGTGTTCAATGCCGATGCAATCTTTGTGTTTCAATATCACTCTGAAGGTATACAGATTACAGAATGCCTCCAGATGTGCTTCGGAAACTACTGCTAGTCTTCCAGTGAACGAACACAGCTTATACAGTTTAAGACATTATTCTCACGGAGAAAGGTCCGCATGGTGCTCATTGTGTTCAATGCCGATTCTATTTCTGTGTTTCATCAACAGTCTGAAGGTCCACAGATTACAGAATGCCTCCAGATGTGCTTCGGAAACTACTACTAGTCTTCCAGTGAACGATCAAAGCGTAGACAGTTTAAGTAATTTCTCTCATGGAGAAAAGTCCGCATGGTGCTTATTGTGTTCAATGCCGATTCAATTTCTGTTTTTCATCAACACTCTGAAGGTCCACAGATTACAGAATGCATCCAGATGTTCTTCGGAAACTACTACTAGTCTTCCAGTGTACGATCAAATCGTAGACAGATTAAGACATTACTCCCATGGAGAAAAGTCCGAATGGTGCTTATTGTGTTCAATGCCGATGATATTTATATGTTTCATCAACACTCTGAAGGTTCACAGACTACAGAATGCAGCCAGATGTGCTTCGGAAACTACTACTAGTCTTCCAGGGAACGATCAAGGCGTAGACAGTTTAAGACATTACTCCCATGGAGAAAAGTACGAATGGTGCTTATTGTGATCAATGACGATGCAATGTCTGTGTTTCCTCAACACTCTGAAGGTCCACAGATTACACAATGCATCCAGATGTGCTTCAGAAACTACTACTAGTCTTCCAGCGTACGATCAAATCGTAGACAGATTAAGACATTACTCCCATGGAGAAAAGTCCGAATGGTGCTTATTGTGTTCAATGCCGATGATATTTATATGTTTCATCAACACTCTGAAGGTTCACAGATTACAGAATGCCTGCAGATGTGCTTCGGAAACGACTACTAGTCATCCAGTGAACGATCAAAGCGTAGACAGTTTAAGACAGTTCTCTCATGTAGAAAAGTCCATATGGTGCTTATTGTGTTCAATGCTGAAGCAATTTCTGTGTTTCATCAACATTCTGAAGGTCCACAGATGTGCTTCTGAAACTACTACTAGTCTTCCAGGGAACGATCAAAGCGTAGACAGTTTAAGACATTACTCTCATGGGGAAAGTCCGCATGGAGCTTATTGTGTTCAATGCCGATGCAATTTCTGTGTTTCATCAACACTCTGAGGATAAACAGATTACAGAATGCATCCAGATGTGCTTCTGAAACTACTACTAGTCTTCCAGGGAACGATCAATGCGTAAACAGTTTAAGGCATTATTAACATGGAGAAAAGTCCTCATTGTGCTTATTGTGTTCAATGCCGATGCAATTTTTGGTTTCATCAACACTCTGAAGGTAAACAGATTACAGAATGCGTCCAGATGTGCTTCGGAAACTACTACTAGTGTTCCAGGGAACGATCAAAGCGTAGACAGATTAAGACATTACTCCCATGGAGAAAAGTCCGCATGGTGCTTACTGTTTTCAATGGCAATGCAATTTCTGTGTTTCATCAACACTCTGAAGGCCACAGATTATAGAATCCCTCCAGATGTGCTTCGGAAACTACTCCTAGTCTTCCAGTGTACGATCAAAGCGTAGACAGTTTAAGACATTACTCCCATGGAAAAAAGTCGGCATGGTGCTTATTGTGTTCAATGCCGATGCAATCTTTGTGTTTCATTATCACTCTGAAGGTATACAGATTACAGAATGCCTCCAGATGTGCTTCGGAAACTACTGCTAGTCTTCCAGTGAACGAACACAGCTTATACAGTTTAAGACATTATTCTCACGGAGAAAGGTCCGCATGGTGCTCATTGTGTTCAATGCCGATTCTATTTCTGTGTTTCATCAACAGTCTGAAGGTCCACAGATTACAGAATGCCTCCAGATGTGCTTCGTAAACTACTACTAGTCTTCCAGTGTACGATCAAATCGCAGTCAGATTAAGACATTACTCTCATGGAGAAAAGTCCGAATGGTGCTTATTGTGTTCAATGCCGATTCAATTTCTGTTTTTCATCAACACTCTGAAGGTCCACAGATTACAGAATGCATCCAGATGTTCTTCGGAAACTACTACTAGTCTTCCAGGGAACGATCAAGGCGTAGACAGATTAAGACATTACTCCCATGGAGAAAAGTCCGCATGGTGCTTATTGTGGTCAATGCCGATGCAATTTTTGTGTTTCATCAACACTCTGATGGTCCACAGATTACGGAATGCATCCAGATGTGCTTCTGAAACTACTACTAGTCTTCCAGGGAACGATCAAAGCGTAGACAGTTTAAGACATTACTCTCAGGGAGAAAAGTCCGCATGGTGCTTATTGTGTTCAATGCGGATTCAATTTCTGTGTTTCATCAACACTCTGAAGGTCCGCTGATTACAGAATGCCTCCAGATGTGCTTCGGAATCTACTACTAGTCTTCCAGTGTACGATCAAATCGTAGAGAGATTAAGACATTACTCCCATGGAGAAAAGTCCGAATGGTGCTTATTGTGTTCAATGCCGATGATATTTTTATGTTTCATCAACACTCTGAAGGTTCACAGATTACAGAATGCATCCAGATGTGCTTCGGGAACTACTACTAGTCTTCCAGGGAGCGATCAAGGCGTAGACAGTTTAAGACATTACTCCCATGGAGAAAAGTCCGAATGGTGCTTATTGTGATCAATGACGATGATATTTATATGTTTCATCAACACTCTGAAGGTTCACAGATTACAGAATGCAGCCAGATGTGCTTCGGAAACTACTACTAGTCTTCCAGGGAACGATCAAGGCGTAGACAGTTTAAGACATTACTCCCATGGAGAAAAGTCCGAATGGTGCTTATTGTGATCAATGACGATGCAATGTCTGTGTTTCCTCAACACTCTGAAGGTCCACAGATTACACAATGCATCCAGATGTGCTTCAGAAACTACTACTAGTCTTCCAGCGTACGATCAAGGCGTAGACAGTTTAAGACATTACTCCCATGGAGAAAAGTTCGCATGGTGTTTATTGTGTTCAATGCCGATGAAATTTTTGTGTTTCATCAACACTCAGAAGGTCCACAGGTTACAGAATGCTTCCAGATGTGCTTCGGAAACTACTACTAATCTTCCAGTGTACGATCAAAGCGTAGACAGTTTAAGACATTACTCCCATAGAGAAAGTTTCGCATGGTGCTTATTGTGTTAAATGCCGATGCAATGCTTGTGTTTCATCAACACTCTGAAGGTCCACAGATTACAGAATGCATCCAGATGTGCTTCGGAAACTACTACTAGTCTTCCAGTATACGATCAAAGAGTAGACAGTTTAAGACATTACTCCCATGGAGAAAAGTCCGAATGGTGCTTATTTTGTTCAATGCCGATGCAATTTTTGTGTTTCATCAACACTCTGAAGGTCCACAGATTTCAGAAAGCATCCAGATATGCTTCGGAAACTACTACTAGTCTTCCAGGGAACGATCAAATCGTAGACAGATTAAGACATTACTCCCATGGAGAAAAGTCCGCATGGTGCTTATTGTGGTCAATGCCGATGCAATTTTTGTGTTTCATCAACACTCTGATGGTCCACAGATTACAGAATTCATCCAGATGTACTTCGGAAACTTCTACTAGTCTTCCAGGGAACGATCAAAACGTAGACAGTTTAAGACATTACTCCCATTTAGAAAAGTCCTCATGGTGCTTATTGTGTTCAATGCCGATGCAATTTTTGTGTTTCATCAACACTCTGAAGGGCCACAGATTTCAGAATGCATCCAGATATGCTACGGAAACTACTACTAGTCTTCCAGGGAACGATCAAAGCGTACACATTTTAAGACATTTCTCCCATGGAGAAAAGTCCGCATGGTGCTTATTGTGGTCAATGCCGATGCAATTTTTGTGTTTCGTCAACACTCTGATGGTCCACAGATTACGGAATGCATCCAGATGTGCTTCTGAAACTACTACTAGTCTTCCAGGGAACGATCAAAGCGTAGACAGTTTAAGACATTACTCTCAGGGAGAAAAGTCCGCATGGTGCTTATTGTGTTCAATGCGGATTCAATTTCTGTGTTTCATCAACACTCTGAAGGTCCGCTGATTACAGAATGCCTCCAGATGTGCTTCGGAATCTACTACTAGTCTTCCAGTGTACGATCAAATCGTAGAGAGATTAAGACATTACTCCCATGGAGAAAAGTCCGAATGGTGCTTATTGTGTTCAATGCCGATGATATTTTTATGTTTCATCAACACTCTGAAGGTTCACAGATTACAGAATGCATCCAGATGTGCTTCGGGAACTACTACTAGTCTTCCAGGGAGCGATCAAGGCGTAGACAGTTTAAGACATTACTCCCATGGAGAAAAGTCCGAATGGTGCTTATTGTGATCAATGACGATGCAATGTCTGTGTTTCATCTACACTCTGAAGGTCCACAGATTACACAATGCATCCAGATGTGCTTCAGAAACTACTACTAGTCTTCCAGGGAACGATCAAATCGTAGACAGATTAAGACATTACTCCCATGGAGAAAAGTCCGAATGGTGCTTATTGTGTTCAATGCCGATGATATTTTTATGTTTCATCAACACTCTGAAGGTTCACAGATTACAGAATGCAGCCAGATGTGCTTCGGAAACTACTACTAGTCTTCCAGGGAACGATCAAGGCGTAGACAGTTTAAGACATTACTCCCATGGAGAAAAGTCCGAATGGTGCTTATTGTGATCAATGACGATGCAATGTCTGTGTTTCATCAACACTCTCAAGGTCCACAGATTACACAATGCATCCAGATGTGCTCCAGAAACTACTACTAGTCTTCCAGCGTACGATCAAAGCGTAGACAGTTTAAGACATTACTCCCATGGAGAAAAGTTCGCATGGTGTTTATTGTGTTCAATGCCGATGAAATTTTTGTGTTTCATCAACACTCAGAAGGTCCACAGGTTACAGAATGCTTCCAGATGTGCTTCGGAAACTACTACTAATCTTCCAGTGTACGATCAAAGCGTAGACAGTTTAAGACATTACTCCCATAGAGAGAGTTTCGCATGGTGCTTATTGTGTTAAATGCCGATGCAATGCTTGTGTTTCATCAACACTCAGAAGGTCCACAGATTTCAGAATGCATCCAGATATGCTACGGAAACTACTACTAGTCTTCCAGCGTACGATCACAGGGTAGACAGTTTAAGACATAACTCACATGGGGAAAAGTCCGCATGGTGCTTATTGTGTTAAATGCCGGTGCAATGCTTGTGTTTCATCAACACTCTGAAGGTCCACAGATTACAGAATGCATCCAGATGTACTTCGGAAACTTCTACTAGTCTTCCAGGGAACGATCAAAACGTAGACAGTTTAAGACATTACTCCCATTTAGAAAAGTTCTCATGGTGCTTATTGTGTTCAATGCCGATGCAATTTTTGTGTTTCATCAACACTCTGAAGGGCCACAGATTTCAGAATGCATCCAGATATGCCACGGAAACTACTACTAGTCTTCCAGCGATCGATCACAGCGTAGACAGTTTAAGACATTACTCCCATGGAGAAAAGTCCGCATGGTGCTTTTTGTGTTCAATGCCGATGCAATTTTTGTGTTTCATCATCACTCTGAAGGTCCACAGATTACAGAATGCCACCAGATGTGCATCGGAAACTACTAGTAGTCTTCCAGTGAACGATCAAAGCGTAGTCAGTTTAAGACATTACTCTAATGGAGAATAGTCCGCATGGTGCTTATTGTGTTCAATGCCAATGCAATTTCTGTGTTTCATCAACACTCTGAGGATCCACAGATTACAGAATGCATCCAGATGTGCTTCTGAAACTACTACTAGTCTTCCAGGGAACGATCAATGCGTAAACAGTTTAAGACATTATTAACATGGAGAAAAGTCCGCATGGTGCTTATTGTGTTCAATGCCGATGCAATTTTTGGTTTCATCAACACTCTGAAGGTAAACAGATTACAGAATGCATCCAGATGTGCTTCGGAAACTACTTCTAGTGTTCCAGGGAACGATCAAAGCGTAGACAGTTAAAGACATTACTCCCATGGAGAAAAGTCCGCATGGTGCTTATTGTGTTCAATGGCGATTCAATTTCTGTGTTTCATCAACACTCTGAAGGCCACAGATTATAGAATCCCTCCAGATGTGTTTCGGAAACTACTACTAGTCTTCCAGTGTACGATCAAAGCGTAGACAGTTTAAGACATTACTCCCATAGAGAAAGTTCCGCATGGTGCTTATTGTGTTAAATGCCGATGCAATTTTTGTGTTTCATCAACACTCTGAAGGGCCACAGATTTCAGAATGCATCCAGATATTCTTCGGAAACTACTACTAGTCTTCCAGGGAACGATCAAAGCGTAGACAGTTTAAGACATTACTCCCATGGAGAAAAGTCCGAATGGTGCTTCTTGTGATCAATGACGATGGAATGTCTGTGTTTCATCAACACTCTGAAGGTCCACAGATTACAGAATGCATGCAGATGTGCTTCGGAAACTACTATTAGTCTTCCAGGGAACGATCAAAGCGTAGACTGTTTGAGACATTACTCCCATGGAGTAGGTAAACAGATTACAGAATGCATCCAGATGTGCTTCGGAAACTACTTCTAGTGTTCCAGGGAACGATCAAAGCGTAGACAGTTAAAGACATTACTCCCATGGAGAAAAGTCCGCATGGTGCTTATTGTGTTCAATGGCGATTCAATTTCTGTGTTTCATCAACACTCTGAAGGCCACAGATTATGGAATCCCTCCAGATGTGTTTCGGAAACTACTACTAGTCTTCCAGTGTACGATCAAAGCGTAGACAGTTTAAGACATTACTCCCATAGAGAAAGTTCCGCATGGTGCTTATTGTGTTCAATGCCGATGCAATTTTTGTGTTTCATCAACACTCTGAAGGGCCACAGATTTCAGAATGCATCCAGATATGCTTCGGAAACTACTACTAGTCTTCCAGGGAACGATCAAAGCGTAGACAGTTTAAGACATTACTCCCATGGAGAAAAGTCCGAATGGTGCTTCTTGTGATCAATGACGATGGAATGTCTGTGTTTCATCAACACTCTGAAGGTCCACAGATTACAGAATGCATGCAGATGTGCTTCGGAAACTACTATTAGTCTTCCAGGGAACGATCAAAGCGTAGACTGTTTGAGACATTACTCCCATGGAGAAAAGATCGCATGGTGCTTATTGTGTTCAATGCCGATGCAATTTTTGTGTTTCATCAACACTCTGAAGCGCCACAGATTTCAGAATGCATCCAGATATGCTTCGGAAACTACTACTAGTCTTCCAGGGAACGATCAAAGCGTACACAGTTTAAGACATTTCTCCCATGGAGAAAAGTCCGCATGGTGCTTATTGTGGTCAATGCCGATGCAATTTTTGTGTTTCGTCAACACTCTGATGGTCCACAGATTACAGAATGCATCCAGATGTGCTTCTGAAACTACTACTAGTCTTCCAGGGAACGATCAAAGCGTAGACAGTTTAAGACATTACTCTCAGGGAGAAAAGTCCGCATGGTGTTTATTGTGTTCAATGCCGATGAAATTTTTGTGTTTCATCAACACTCAGAAGGTCCACAGGTTACAGAATGCTTCCAGATGTGCTTCGGAAACTAGTACTAGTCTTCCAGCATACGATCAAAGCGTAGACAGTTTAAGACATTACTCCCATGGAGAAAAGTTCGGATGGTGCTTATTGTGATCAATGACGATGCAATGTCTGTGTTTCATCAACACTCTGAAGGTCCGCTGATTACAGAATGCCTCCAGATGTGCTTCGGAATCTACTACTAGTCTTCCAGTGTACGATCAAATCGTAGACAGATTAAGACATTACTCCCATGGAGAAAAGTCCGAATGGTGCTGATTGTGTTCAATGCCGATGATATTTTTATGTTTCATCAACACTCTGAAGGTTCACAGATTACAGAATGCATCCAGATGTGCTTCGGGAACTACTACTAGTCTTCCAGGGAGCGATCAAGGCGTAGACCGTTTAAGACATTACTCCCATGGAGAAAAGTCCGAATGGTGCTTATTGTGATCAATGACGATGCAATGTCTGTGTTTCATCAACACTCTGAAGGTCCACAGATTACACAATGCATCCAGATGTGCTTCAGAAACTACTACTAGTCTTCCAGCGTACGATCAAAGCGAAGACAGTTTAAGTCATTACTCCCATGGAGAAAAGTTCGCATGGTGTTTATTGTGTTCAATGCCGATGAAATTTTTGTGTTTCATCAACACTCAGAAGGTCCACAGGTTACAGAATGCTTCCAGATGTGCTGCGGAAACTACTACTAATCTTCCAGTGTACGATCAAAGCGTAGAGAGTTTAAGACATTACTCCCATAGAGAAAGTTTCGCATGGTGCTTATTGTGTTAAATGCCGATGCAATGCTTGTGTTTCATCAACACTCTGAAGGTCCACAGATTACAGAATGCATCCAGATGTACTTTGGAAACTTCTACTAGTCTTCCAGGGAACGATCAAAACGTAGACAGTTTAAGACATTACTCCCATTTAGAAAAGTCCTCATGGTGCTTATTGTGTTCAATGCCGATGCAATTTTTGTGTTTCATCAACACTCTGAAGGGCCACAGATTTCAGAATGCATCCAGATATGCTACGGAAACTACTACTAGTCTTCCAGCGATCGATCACAGCGTGGACAGTTTAAGACATTACTCCCATGGAGAAAAGTCCGCATGGTGATTTTTGTGTTCAATGCCGATGCAATTTTTGTGTTTCATCATCACTCTGAAGGTCCACAGATTACAGAATGCCATTAGATGTGCATCGGAAACTACTAGTAGTCTTCCAGTGAACGATCAAAGCGTAGACAGTTTAAGACATTACTCTAATGGAGAATAGTCCGCATGGTGCTTATTGTGTTCAATGCCGATGCAATTTCTGTGTTTCATCAACACTCTGAGGATCCACAGATTACAGAATGCATCCAGATGTGCTTCTGAAACTACTACTAGTCTTCCAGGGAACGATCAATGCGTAAACAGTTTAAGACATTATTAACATGGAGAAAAGTCCGCATGGTGCTTATTGTGTTCAATGCCGATGCAATTTTTGGTTTCATCAACACTCTGAAGGTAAACAGATTACAGAATGCATCCAGATGTGCTTCGGAAACTACTTCTAGTGTTCCAGGGAACGATCAAAGCGTAGACAGTTAAAGACATTACTCCCATGGAGAAAAGTCCGCATGGTGCTTATTGTGTTCAATGGCGATTCAATTTCTGTGTTTCATCAACACTCTGAAGGCCACAGATTATAGAATCCCTCCAGATGTGTTTCGGAAACTACTACTAGTCTTCCAGTGTACGATCAAACCGTAGACAGTTTAAGACATTACTCCCACAGAGAAAGTTCCGCATGGTGCTTATTGTGTTAAATGCCGATGCAATTTTTGTGTTTCATCAACACTCTGGAGGGCCACAGATTTCAGAATGCATCCAGATATGCTTCGGAAACTACTACTAGTCTTCCAGGGAACGATCAAAGCGTAGACAGTTTAAGACATTACTCCCATGGAGAAAAGTCCGAATGGTGCTTCTTGTGATCAATGACGATGGAATGTCTGTGTTTCATCAACACTCTGAAGGTCCACAGATTACAGAATGCATGCAGATGTGCTTCGGAAACTACTACTAGTCTTCCAGGGAACGATCAATGCGTAAACAGTTTAAGACATTATTAACATGGAGAAAAGTCCGCATGGTGCTTATTGTGTTCAATGCCGATGCAATTTTTGGTTTCATCAACACTCTGAAGGTAAACAGATTACAGAATGCATCCAGATGTGCTTCGGAAACTACTTCTAGTGTTCCAGGGAACGATCAAAGCGTAGACAGTTAAAGACATTACTCCCATGGAGAAAAGTCCGCATGGTGCTTATTGTGTTCAATGGCGATTCAATTTCTGTGTTTCATCAACACTCTGAAGGCCACAGATTATAGAATCCCTCCAGATGTGTTTCGGAAACTACTACTAGTCTTCCAGTGTACGATCAAAGCGTAGACAGTTTAAGACATTACTCCCATAGAGAAAGTTCCGCATGGTGCTTATTGTGTTAAATGCCGATGCAATTTTTGTGTTTCATCAACACTCTGAAGGGCCACAGATTTCAGAATGCATCCAGATATTCTTCGGAAACTACTACTAGTCTTCCAGGGAACGATCAAAGCGTAGACAGTTTAAGACATTACTCCCATGGAGAAAAGTCCGAATGGTGCTTCTTGTGATCAATGACGATGGAATGTCTGTGTTTCATCAACACTCTGAAGGTCCACAGATTACAGAATGCATGCAGATGTGCTTCGGAAACTACTATTAGTCTTCCAGGGAACGATCAAAGCGTAGACTGTTTGAGACATTACTCCCATGGAGTAGGTAAACAGATTACAGAATGCATCCAGATGTGCTTCGGAAACTACTTCTAGTGTTCCAGGGAACGATCAAAGCGTAGACAGTTAAAGACATTACTCCCATGGAGAAAAGTCCGCATGGTGCTTATTGTGTTCAATGGCGATTCAATTTCTGTGTTTCATCAACACTCTGAAGGCCACAGATTATGGAATCCCTCCAGATGTGTTTCGGAAACTACTACTAGTCTTCCAGTGTACGATCAAAGCGTAGACAGTTTAAGACATTACTCCCATAGAGAAAGTTCCGCATGGTGCTTATTGTGTTCAATGCCGATGCAATTTTTGTGTTTCATCAACACTCTGAAGGGCCACAGATTTCAGAATGCATCCAGATATGCTTCGGAAACTACTACTAGTCTTCCAGGGAACGATCAAAGCGTAGACAGTTTAAGACATTACTCCCATGGAGAAAAGTCCGAATGGTGCTTCTTGTGATCAATGACGATGGAATGTCTGTGTTTCATCAACACTCTGAAGGTCCACAGATTACAGAATGCATGCAGATGTGCTTCGGAAACTACTATTAGTCTTCCAGGGAACGATCAAAGCGTAGACTGTTTGAGACATTACTCCCATGGAGAAAAGATCGCATGGTGCTTATTGTGTTCAATGCCGATGCAATTTTTGTGTTTCATCAACACTCTGAAGCGCCACAGATTTCAGAATGCATCCAGATATGCTTCGGAAACTACTACTAGTCTTCCAGGGAACGATCAAAGCGTACACAGTTTAAGACATTTCTCCCATGGAGAAAAGTCCGCATGGTGCTTATTGTGGTCAATGCCGATGCAATTTTTGTGTTTCGTCAACACTCTGATGGTCCACAGATTACAGAATGCATCCAGATGTGCTTCTGAAACTACTACTAGTCTTCCAGGGAACGATCAAAGCGTAGACAGTTTAAGACATTACTCTCAGGGAGAAAAGTCCGCATGGTGTTTATTGTGTTCAATGCCGATGAAATTTTTGTGTTTCATCAACACTCAGAAGGTCCACAGGTTACAGAATGCTTCCAGATGTGCTTCGGAAACTAGTACTAGTCTTCCAGCATACGATCAAAGCGTAGACAGTTTAAGACATTACTCCCATGGAGAAAAGTTCGGATGGTGCTTATTGTGATCAATGACGATGCAATGTCTGTGTTTCATCAACACTCTGAAGGTCCGCTGATTACAGAATGCCTCCAGATGTGCTTCGGAATCTACTACTAGTCTTCCAGTGTACGATCAAATCGTAGACAGATTAAGACATTACTCCCATGGAGAAAAGTCCGAATGGTGCTGATTGTGTTCAATGCCGATGATATTTTTATGTTTCATCAACACTCTGAAGGTTCACAGATTACAGAATGCATCCAGATGTGCTTCGGGAACTACTACTAGTCTTCCAGGGAGCGATCAAGGCGTAGACCGTTTAAGACATTACTCCCATGGAGAAAAGTCCGAATGGTGCTTATTGTGATCAATGACGATGCAATGTCTGTGTTTCATCAACACTCTGAAGGTCCACAGATTACACAATGCATCCAGATGTGCTTCAGAAACTACTACTAGTCTTCCAGCGTACGATCAAAGCGAAGACAGTTTAAGTCATTACTCCCATGGAGAAAAGTTCGCATGGTGTTTATTGTGTTCAATGCCGATGAAATTTTTGTGTTTCATCAACACTCAGAAGGTCCACAGGTTACAGAATGCTTCCAGATGTGCTGCGGAAACTACTACTAATCTTCCAGTGTACGATCAAAGCGTAGAGAGTTTAAGACATTACTCCCATAGAGAAAGTTTCGCATGGTGCTTATTGTGTTAAATGCCGATGCAATGCTTGTGTTTCATCAACACTCTGAAGGTCCACAGATTACAGAATGCATCCAGATGTACTTTGGAAACTTCTACTAGTCTTCCAGGGAACGATCAAAACGTAGACAGTTTAAGACATTACTCCCATTTAGAAAAGTCCTCATGGTGCTTATTGTGTTCAATGCCGATGCAATTTTTGTGTTTCATCAACACTCTGAAGGGCCACAGATTTCAGAATGCATCCAGATATGCTACGGAAACTACTACTAGTCTTCCAGCGATCGATCACAGCGTGGACAGTTTAAGACATTACTCCCATGGAGAAAAGTCCGCATGGTGATTTTTGTGTTCAATGCCGATGCAATTTTTGTGTTTCATCATCACTCTGAAGGTCCACAGATTACAGAATGCCATTAGATGTGCATCGGAAACTACTAGTAGTCTTCCAGTGAACGATCAAAGCGTAGACAGTTTAAGACATTACTCTAATGGAGAATAGTCCGCATGGTGCTTATTGTGTTCAATGCCGATGCAATTTCTGTGTTTCATCAACACTCTGAGGATCCACAGATTACAGAATGCATCCAGATGTGCTTCTGAAACTACTACTAGTCTTCCAGGGAACGATCAATGCGTAAACAGTTTAAGACATTATTAACATGGAGAAAAGTCCGCATGGTGCTTATTGTGTTCAATGCCGATGCAATTTTTGGTTTCATCAACACTCTGAAGGTAAACAGATTACAGAATGCATCCAGATGTGCTTCGGAAACTACTTCTAGTGTTCCAGGGAACGATCAAAGCGTAGACAGTTAAAGACATTACTCCCATGGAGAAAAGTCCGCATGGTGCTTATTGTGTTCAATGGCGATTCAATTTCTGTGTTTCATCAACACTCTGAAGGCCACAGATTATAGAATCCCTCCAGATGTGTTTCGGAAACTACTACTAGTCTTCCAGTGTACGATCAAACCGTAGACAGTTTAAGACATTACTCCCACAGAGAAAGTTCCGCATGGTGCTTATTGTGTTAAATGCCGATGCAATTTTTGTGTTTCATCAACACTCTGGAGGGCCACAGATTTCAGAATGCATCCAGATATGCTTCGGAAACTACTACTAGTCTTCCAGGGAACGATCAAAGCGTAGACAGTTTAAGACATTACTCCCATGGAGAAAAGTCCGAATGGTGCTTCTTGTGATCAATGACGATGGAATGTCTGTGTTTCATCAACACTCTGAAGGTCCACAGATTACAGAATGCATGCAGATGTGCTTCGGAAACTACTACTAGTCTTCCAGGGAACGATCAAAGCGTAGACAGTTTAAGACATTACTCCCATGGAGAAAAGTCCGCATGGTTCTTTTTGTGTTCAATGCCGATGCAATTTTTGTGTTTCATCAACACTCTGAAGGTACACAGATTACAGAATGCCACCAGATGTTCATAGGAAACTACTACTAGTCTTCCAGTGAACGATCAAAGCGTAGACACATTTAGACATTACTCTAATGGAGAAACGTCCGCATGGTGCTTATTGTGTTCAATGCCGATGCAATTTCTGTGTTTCATCAACACTCTGAGGATCCACAGATTACAGAATGCATCCAGATGTGCTTCGGAAACTACTACTAGTCTTCCAGGGAACGATCAAATCGTAGACAGTTTAAGACATTACTCCCATGGAGAAAAGTCCGCATGGTGCTTATTGTGTTCAATGGCGATGCAATTTCTGTGTTTCATCAACACTCTGAAGGCCACAGATTACAGAATGCCTCCAGATGTGCTTCGGAAACTAGTACTAGTCTTCCAGGGAACGATCAAAGCGTAGACAGTTTGAGACATTACTCCCATGGAGAAAAGTTCGCATGGTGCTTATTGTGTTCAATGCCGATGCAATTTCTGTGTTTCATCAACACTCCGAAGGTATACAGATTACAGATTGCCACCAGATGTGCTTCTGCTAGTCTTCCAGTGAACGATCACAGCTTAGACAGTTTAAGACATTACTCTCACGGAGAAAGGTATGCATGGTGCTCATTGTGTTCAATGCCGATTCAATTTCTGTGTTTCATCAACATTCTGAAGGTCCACAGATTACAGAATGCCTCCAGATGTGCTTCGGAAACTACTACTAGTCTTCCAGCGAACGATCAAAGCGTAGACAGTTTAAGTCATTACTCTCATGGAGAAAAGTCCGCATGGTGCTTATTGTGTTCAATGCCGAATCAATTTCTGTTTTTCATCAACACTCTGAAGGTCCACAGATTACAGAATGCATCCAGTTGTTCTTCGGAAACTACTACTAGTCTTCAGTGTACGATCAAAGCGTAGACCGTTTAAGACATTACTCCCATGGAGAAAAGTTCGCGTGGTGCTTATTGTGTTCAATGAAGATGCAATTTTTGTGTTTCATCAACACTCAGAAGGTCCACAGATAACACAATGCATCCAGATGTGCTTCAGATACTACTACTAGTCTTCCAGTGTACGATCAAAGCGTAGACAGTTTAAGACATTACTCCCATGGAGAAAAGTTCGCATGGTGCTTATTGTGTTCAATGAAGATGCAATTTTTGTGTTTCATCAACACTCAGAAGTTCCACAGGTAACAGAATGCTTCCAGATGTGCTTCGGAAACTACTACTAAACTTCCAGTGTACGATCAAAGCGTAGACAGTTTAAGACATTACTCCCATAGAGAAAGTTCCGCATGGTGCTTATTGTGTTAAATGCCGATGCAATTTTTGTGTTTCATCAACACTCCGAAGGTCAACAGATTACAGAATCCATCCTGATGTGCTTCGGAAACTACTAGTAGTCTTCCAGTGTACGATCAAAGAGTAGACAGTTTAAGACATTACTCCCATGGAGAAAAGTCCGCATGGTGCTTATTTTGTTCAATGCCGATGAAATTTTTGTGTTTCATCAACACTCTGAAGGTACACTGATTTCAGAAAGCATCCAGATATGCTCGGAAACAACTACTAGTCTTCCAGGGAACGATCAAAGCGTAGACAGTTTAAGACATTACTCCCATGGAGAAAAGTCCGCATGGTGCTTATTGTGGTCAATGCCGATGCAATTTTTGTGTTTCATCAACACTCTGATGGTCCACAGATTACAGAATGCATGCAGATGTACCTCGGCAACTTCTACTAATCTTCCAGGGAACGATCAAAACGTAGACAGTTTAAGACATTACTCCCATGGAGAAAAGTCCGCATGGGGCTTATTGTGTTGAATGCCGATTCAATTTCTGTGTTCCATCAACACTCTGAAGGTTCACAGTTTATAGAATGCATCCAGATGTGCTTCGGAAACAACTACTTGTCTTCCAGGGAACGATCAAAGCGTAGACAGTTTAAGACAATTCTCTCATGTAGAAAAGTCCATATGGTGCTTATTGTGTTCAATGCCGAGGCAATTTCTGTGTTTTATCAACACTCTGAAGATCCACAGATTACAGAATGCATCCAGATGTGCTTCGCAAACTAATACTAGTCTTCCAGGGAACGATCAAAGCGTAGACAGTTTAAGACATTACTCCCATGGAGAAAAGTCCGCATGGTGATTATTGTGTTCAATGCCGATGATATTTTTGTGTTTCATCAACACTCTGACGGTTCACAGATTACAGAATGCATCCAGATGTGCTTCGGAAACTACTACTATTCTTCCAGTCTACGATCAAAGCCTAGACAGTTTAAGACATTACTACCATAGAGAAAGTTCCGCATGATGCTTATTTTGTTCAATGCCGATGCAATTTTTGTGTTTCATCAACACTCTGAAGGTACACAGATTACAAAATGCCACCAGATGTTCATCGGGAACTACTACTAGGCTTCCAGTGAACGATCAAAGCGTAGACAGTTTAAGACATTACTCCCATGGAGTAAAGTCCGAATGGTGCTTATTGTGATCAATGACGATGCAATTTCTGTGTTTCATCAACACTCTGAAGGTCCACAGATAACACAATGCATCCAGATGTGCTTCAGAAACTACTACTAGTCTTAGAGTGTACGATCAAAGCGTAGACAATTTAAGACATTACTTCCCATAGAGAAAAGTTCGCATGGTACTTATTGTGTTCAATGAAGATGCAATTTTTGTGTTTCATCAACACTCAGAAGGTCCAAAGGTAACAGAATGCTTCCAGATGTGCTTCGGAAACTACTACTAAACCTCCAGTGTACGATCAAAGCGTAGACAGTTTAAGACATTACTCCCATAGAGATAGTTCCGCATGGTGCTTATTGTGTTAAATGCCGATGCAATTTTAGTGTTTCATCAACACTCTGAAGATCAACAGATTACAGAATCCATCCAGATGTGCTTCGGAAACTACTAGTAGTCTTCCAGTGTACGATCAAAGAGTAGACAGTTTAAGACATTACTCCCATGGAGAAAAGTCCGCATGGTGCTTATTTTGTTCAATGCCGATGCAATTTTTGTGTTTCATCAACACTCTGAAGGTACACAGATTTTAGAAAGCATCCAGATATGCTTCGGAAACTACTACTAGTCTTCCAGGGATCGATCAAAGCGTAGACAGTTTAAGACATTACTCCCATGGAGAAAAGTCCGCATGGTGCTTATTGTGGTCAATGCCGATGCAATTTTTGTGTTTCATCAACACTCTGATGGTCCACAGATTACAGAATGCATGCAGATGTACTTCGGCAACTTCTACAAATCTTCCAGGGAACGATCAAAACGTAGACAGTTTAAGACATTACTCCCATGGAGAAAAGTCCGCATGGTGCTTATTGTGTTCAATGCCTACTCAATTTCTGTGTTCCATCAACACTCTGAAGGTTCACAGATTATAGAATGCATCCAGATGTGCTTCGGAAACAACTACTAGTCATACAGGGAACGATCAAAGCGTAGACAGTTTAAGACAATTCTCTCATGTAGAAAAGTCCATATGGTGCTTATTGTGTTCAATGCCTATGCAATTTCTGTGTTTCATCAACACTCTGAAGGTACACAGATTACAGAATGCATCCAGATGTGCTTCGGAAACTAATACTAGTCTTCCAGGGAACGATCAAAGCGTAGACAGTTTAAGACATTACTCCCATGGAAAAAAGTCGGCATGGTGCTTATTGTGTTCAATGCCGATGATATTTTTGTGTTTCATCAACACTCTGAAGGTTCACAGATTACAGAATGCATCCAGATGTGCTTCGGAAACTACTACTAATCTTCCAGTCTACGATCAAAGCGTAGACAGTTTAAGACATTACTACCATAGAGAAAGTTCCGCCAGGTGCTTATTTTGTTCAATGCCGATGCAAATTTTGTGTTTCATCAACACTCTGAAGGTACACAGATTACAGAATGCCACCAGATGTTCATCGGAAACTACTACTAGTCTTCCAGTGAACGATCAAAGTGTAGACAGTTTAAGACATTACTCCCATGGAGAAAAGTCCGCATGGTGCTTATTTTGTTCAATGCCGATGCAATTTTTGTGTTTCATCAACACTCTGAAGGTACACAGATTTCTGAAAGCTTCCAGATATTCTTCGGAAACTACTACTAGTCTTCCAGGGAACGATCAAAGCGTAGACAGTTTAAGACATTACTCCCATTTAGAAAAGTCCGCATGGTGCTTATTGTGGTCAATGCCGATGCAATTTTTGTGTTTCATCAACACTCTGATGGTCCACAGATTACAGGATGCATGCAGATGTACTTCGGCAACTTCTACTAATCTTCCAGGGAACGATCAAAACGTAGACAGTTTAAGACATTACTCCCATGGAGAAAAGTCCGCATGGTGCTTATTGTATTCAATGCCGATGCAATTTCTGTGTTTCATCAACACTCTGAGGATCCACAGATTACAGAATGGATCCAGATGTGCTTCGGAAACTACTACTAGTCTTCCAGGGAACGATCAAAACATAGACGGTTTAAGACATTTCTCCCATGGAGAAAAGTCCGCATGGTGCTTATTTTGGTCAATGCCGATGCAATGTTTGTGTTTCATCAACACTCTGATGATCCACAGACCACAGAATGCATCCAGATGTACTTCGGAAACTACTACTAGTCTTCCAGGGAACGATCAAAACGTAGACAGTTTGAGACATTACTCCCATGGACAAAAGTCCGCATGGTGCTTATTGTGTTCAATGCCGAAGCAATTTCTGTGTTTCATCAACATTCTGAAGGTCCACATATTACAGAATGCATCCAGATGAGCTTCTGAAACTGCTACTAGTCTTTCAGGGAACGATCAAAGCGTAGACAGTTTAAGACATTACTCTCAGGGAGAAAAGTCCGCAGGGTGCTTATTGTGTTCAATGCCGATTCAATTTCTGTGTTTCATCAACACTCTGAAGGTCCGCTGATTACAGAATGCCTCCAGATGTGCTTCGGAAACTACTACTAGTCTTCCAGTGTACGATCAAAGCGTAGACAGTTTAAGACATTACTCCCATGGAGAAAAGTCCGCATGGTTCTTTTTGTGTTCAATGCCGATGCAATTTTTGTGTTTCATCAACACTCTGAAGGTACACAGATTACAGAATGCCACCAGATGTTCATAGGAAACTACTACTAGTCTTCCAGTGAACGATCAAAGCGTAGACACATTTAGACATTACTCTAATGGAGAAACGTCCGCATGGTGCTTATTGTGTTCAATGCCGATGCAATTTCTGTGTTTCATCAACACTCTGAGGATCCACAGATTACAGAATGCATCCAGATGTGCTTCGGAAACTACTACTAGTCTTCCAGGGAACGATCAAATCGTAGACAGTTTAAGACATTACTCCCATGGAGAAAAGTCCGCATGGTGCTTATTGTGTTCAATGGCGATGCAATTTCTGTGTTTCATCAACACTCTGAAGGCCACAGATTACAGAATGCCTCCAGATGTGCTTCGGAAACTAGTACTAGTCTTCCAGGGAACGATCAAAGCGTAGACAGTTTGAGACATTACTCCCATGGAGAAAAGTTCGCATGGTGCTTATTGTGTTCAATGCCGATGCAATTTCTGTGTTTCATCAACACTCCGAAGGTATACAGATTACAGATTGCCACCAGATGTGCTTCTGCTAGTCTTCCAGTGAACGATCACAGCTTAGACAGTTTAAGACATTACTCTCACGGAGAAAGGTATGCATGGTGCTCATTGTGTTCAATGCCGATTCAATTTCTGTGTTTCATCAACATTCTGAAGGTCCACAGATTACAGAATGCCTCCAGATGTGCTTCGGAAACTACTACTAGTCTTCCAGCGAACGATCAAAGCGTAGACAGTTTAAGTCATTACTCTCATGGAGAAAAGTCCGCATGGTGCTTATTGTGTTCAATGCCGAATCAATTTCTGTTTTTCATCAACACTCTGAAGGTCCACAGATTACAGAATGCATCCAGTTGTTCTTCGGAAACTACTACTAGTCTTCAGTGTACGATCAAAGCGTAGACCGTTTAAGACATTACTCCCATGGAGAAAAGTTCGCGTGGTGCTTATTGTGTTCAATGAAGATGCAATTTTTGTGTTTCATCAACACTCAGAAGGTCCACAGATAACACAATGCATCCAGATGTGCTTCAGATACTACTACTAGTCTTCCAGTGTACGATCAAAGCGTAGACAGTTTAAGACATTACTCCCATGGAGAAAAGTTCGCATGGTGCTTATTGTGTTCAATGAAGATGCAATTTTTGTGTTTCATCAACACTCAGAAGTTCCACAGGTAACAGAATGCTTCCAGATGTGCTTCGGAAACTACTACTAAACTTCCAGTGTACGATCAAAGCGTAGACAGTTTAAGACATTACTCCCATAGAGAAAGTTCCGCATGGTGCTTATTGTGTTAAATGCCGATGCAATTTTTGTGTTTCATCAACACTCCGAAGGTCAACAGATTACAGAATCCATCCTGATGTGCTTCGGAAACTACTAGTAGTCTTCCAGTGTACGATCAAAGAGTAGACAGTTTAAGACATTACTCCCATGGAGAAAAGTCCGCATGGTGCTTATTTTGTTCAATGCCGATGAAATTTTTGTGTTTCATCAACACTCTGAAGGTACACTGATTTCAGAAAGCATCCAGATACGCTCGGAAACAACTACTAGTCTTCCAGGGAACGATCAAAGCGTAGACAGTTTAAGACATTACTCCCATGGAGAAAAGTCCGCATGGTGCTTATTGTGGTCAATGCCGATGCAATTTTTGTGTTTCATCAACACTCTGATGGTCCACAGATTACAGAA
This sequence comes from Schistocerca gregaria, assembly GCF_023897955.1. Classification (NCBI taxonomy): domain Eukaryota; kingdom Metazoa; phylum Arthropoda; class Insecta; order Orthoptera; family Acrididae; genus Schistocerca; species Schistocerca gregaria. The sequence goes on along the minus strand of NC_064928.1, from coordinate 49,071,434 downwards.
TGCATGCAGATGTACCTCGGCAACTTCTACTAATCTTCCAGGGAACGATCAAAACGTAGACAGTTTAAGACATTACTCCCATGGAGAAAAGTCCGCATGGGGCTTATTGTGTTGAATGCCGATTCAATTTCTGTGTTCCATCAACACTCTGAAGGTTCACAGTTTATAGAATGCATCCAGATGTGCTTCGGAAACAACTACTTGTCCTCCAGGGAACGATCAAAGCGTAGACAGTTTAAGACAATTCTCTCATGTAGAAAAGTCCATATGGTGCTTATTGTGTTCAATGCCGAGGCAATTTCTGTGTTTTATCAACACTCTGAAGATCCACAGATTACAGAATGCATCCAGATGTGCCTCGCAAACTAATACTAGTCTTCCAGGGAACGATCAAAGCGTAGACAGTTTAAGACATTACTCCCATGGAGAAAAGTCCGCATGGTGATTATTGTGTTCAATGCCGATGATATTTTTGTGTTTCATCAACACTCTGACGGTTCACAGATTACAGAATGCATCCAGATGTGCTTCGGAAACTACTACTATTCTTCCAGTCTACGATCAAAGCCTAGACAGTTTAAGACATTACTACCATAGAGAAAGTTCCGCATGATGCTTATTTTGTTCAATGCCGATGCAATTTTTGTGTTTCATCAACACTCTGAAGGTACACAGATTACAAAATGCCACCAGATGTTCATCGGAAACTACTACTAGGCTTCCAGTGAACGATCAAAGCGTAGACAGTTTAAGACATTACTCCCATGGAGTAAAGTCCGAATGGTGCTTATTGTGATCAATGACGATGCAATTTCTGTGTTTCATCAACACTCTGAAGGTCCACAGATAACACAATGCATCCAGATGTGCTTCAGAAACTACTACTAGTCTTAGAGTGTACGATCAAAGCGTAGACAATTTAAGACATTACTTCCCATAGAGAAAAGTTCGCATGGTACTTATTGTGTTCAATGAAGATGCAATTTTTGTGTTTCATCAACACTCAGAAGGTCCAAAGGTAACAGAATGCTTCCAGATGTGCTTCGGAAACTACTACTAAACCTCCAGTGTACGATCAAAGCGTAGACAGTTTAAGACATTACTCCCATAGAGATAGTTCCGCATGGTGCTTATTGTGTTAAATGCCGATGCAATTTTAGTGTTTCATCAACACTCTGAAGATCAACAGATTACAGAATCCATCCAGATGTGCTTCGGAAACTACTAGTAGTCTTCCAGTGTACGATCAAAGAGTAGACAGTTTAAGACATTACTCCCATGGAGAAAAGTCCGCATGGTGCTTATTTTGTTCAATGCCGATGCAATTTTTGTGTTTCATCAACACTCTGAAGGTACACAGATTTTAGAAAGCATCCAGATATGCTTCGGAAACTACTACTAGTCTTCCAGGGATCGATCAAAGCGTAGACAGTTTAAGACATTACTCCCATGGAGAAAAGTCCGCATGGTGCTTATTGTGGTCAATGCCGATGCAATTTTTGTGTTTCATCAACACTCTGATGGTCCTCAGATTACAGAATGCATGCAGATGTACTTCGGCAACTTCTACAAATCTTCCAGGGAACGATCAAAACGTAGACAGTTTAAGACATTACTCCCATGGAGAAAAGTCCGCATGGTGCTTATTGTGTTCAATGCCTACTCAATTTCTGTGTTCCATCAACACTCTGAAGGTTCACAGATTATAGAATGCATCCAGATGTGCTTCGGAAACAACTACTAGTCATACAGGGAACGATCAAAGCGTAGACAGTTTAAGACAATTCTCTCATGTAGAAAAGTCCATATGGTGCTTATTGTGTTCAATGCCTATGCAATTTCTGTGTTTCATCAACACTCTGAAGGTACACAGATTACAGAATGCATCCAGATGTGCTTCGGAAACTAATACTAGTCTTCCAGGGAACGATCAAAGCGTAGACAGTTTAAGACATTACTCCCATGGAAAAAAGTCGGCATGGTGCTTATTGTGTTCAATGCCGATGATATTTTTGTGTTTCATCAACACTCTGAAGGTTCACAGATTACAGAATGCATCCAGATGTGCTTCGGAAACTACTACTAATCTTCCAGTCTACGATCAAAGAGTAGACAGTTTAAGACATTACTACCATAGAGAAAGTTCCGCCAGGTGCTTATTTTGTTCAATGCCGATGCAAATTTTGTGTTTCATCAACACTCTGAAGGTACACAGATTACAGAATGCCACCAGATGTTCATCGGAAACTACTACTAGTCTTCCAGTGAACGATCAAAGTGTAGACAGTTTAAGACATTACTCCCATGGAGAAAAGTCCGCATGGTGCTTATTTTGTTCAATGCCGATGCAATTTTTGTGTTTCATCAACACTCTGAAGGTACACAGATTTCTGAAAGCTTCCAGATATTCTTCGGAAACTACTACTAGTCTTCCAGGGAACGATCAAAGCGTAGACAGTTTAAGACATTACTCCCATTTAGAAAAGTCCGCATGGTGCTTATTGTGGTCAATGCCGATGCAATTTTTGTGTTTCATCAACACTCTGATGGTCCACAGATTACAGGATGCATGCAGATGTACTTCGGCAACTTCTACTAATCTTCCAGGGAACGATCAAAACGTAGACAGTTTAAGACATTACTCCCATGGAGAAAAGTCCGCATGGTGCTTATTGTATTCAATGCCGATGCAATTTCTGTGTTTCATCAACACTCTGAGGATCCACAGATTACAGAATGGATCCAGATGTGCTTCGGAAACTACTACTAGTCTTCCAGGGAACGATCAAAGCGTAGACAGTATAAGACATTACTCCCATGGAGAAAAGTCCGCATGGTGCTTATTGTGTTCAATGGCGATGCAATTTCTGTGCTTCATCAACACTCTGAAGGCCACGGATTACAGAATCCCTCCAGATGTGCTTCGGAAACTAATACTAGTCTTCCAGGGAACGATCAAAGCGTAGACAATTTGAGACATTACTCCCATGGAGAAAAGTTCGCATGGTGCTTATTGTGTTCAATGCCGATGCAATTTCTGTGTTTCATCAACACTCTGAAGGTATACAGATTACAGAATGCCATCAGATGTGTTTCTGCTAGTCTTCCAGTGAACGATCACAGCTTAGACAGTTTAAGACATTACTCTCACGGAGAAAGGTCCGCATGGTGCTCATTGTGTTCAATCCCGATTCAATTTCTGTGTTTCATCAACACTCTGAAGGTCCACAGATTACATAATGCCTCCAGATGTGCTTCGGAAACTACTACTAGTCTTCCAGTGAACGATCAAAGCGTAGACAGTTTAAGTCATTACTCTCATGGAGAAAAGTCCGCATGGTGCTTATTGTGTTCAATGCCGAATCACTTTCTGTTTTTCATCAACACTCTGAAGGTCCACAGATTACAGAATGCATCCAGATGTTCTTCGGAAACCACTACTAGTCTTCCAGTGTACGATCAAAGCGTAGACAGTTTAAGACATTACTCCCATGGAGAAAAGTCCGCATGGTGCTTATTGTGTTCAATGCCGATGATATTTTTGTGTTTCATCAACACCCTGAAGGTTCAAAGATTACAGAATGCATCCAGATGTGCTTGGGAAACTACTGCTAGTCTTCCAGGGAACAATCAAAGCGTAGACAGTTTAAGACATTACTCCCATGGAGTAAAGTCCGAATGGTGCTTATTGTGATCAATGACGATGCAATTTCTGTTTTTCATCAACACTCTGAAGGTCCACAGATAACACAATGCATCCAGATGTGCTTCAGAAACTACTGCTAGTCTTCCAGTGTACGATCAAAGCGTAGACAGTTTAAGACATTACTCCCATGGAGAAAAGTTCGCATGGTGCTTATTGTGTTCAATGAAGATGCAATTTTTGTGTTTCATCAACACTCAGAAGGTCCACAGGTTACAGAATGCTTCCAGATGTGCTTCGGAAACTACTACTAAACTTCCAATGTACGAGCAATGCGTAGACAGTTTAAGATATTACTCCCATAGAGAAAGTTCCGCATGGTGCTTATTGTGTTAAATGCCGATGCAATATTTGTGTTTCATCAACACTCTGAAGGTCCACAGATTACAGAATCCATCCAGATGTGCTTCGGAAACTACTAGTAGTCTTCTAGTGTATGATCAAAGAGTAGACAGTTTAAGACATTACTCCCATGGAGAAAAGTCCGCATGGTGCTTATTTTGTTCAATGCCGATGCAATTTTTGTGTTTCATCAACACTCTGAAGGTACACAGATTTCAGAAAGCATCCAGATATTCTTCGGAAACTACTACTAGTCTTCCAGGGAACGATCAAAGCGTAGACAGTTTATGACATTACTCCCATGGAGAAAAGTCCGCATGGTGCTTATTGTGGTCAATGCCGATGCAATTTCTGTGTTTCATCAACACTCTGATGGTCCGCAGATTAAAGAATGCATCCAGATGCACTTCGGAAACTACTACTAGTCTTCCAGGGAACGATCAAGTCGTAGACAGTTTAAGACATTACTCCCATGGAGAAAAGTCCGCATGGTGCTTATTGTGGTCAATGCCGATGCAATTTTTGTGTTTCATCAACACTCTGATGGTCCACAGATTACAGAATGCATCCAGATGTGCTTCGGAAACTACTACTAGTCTTCCAGTGGACGATCAAAGCGTAGACAGTTTAATTCATTACTCTCATGGAGAAAAGTCCGCATGGTGCTTATTGTGTTCAATGCCGATTCAATTTCTGTTTTTCATCAACACCTTGAAGGTCCACATACAGAATGCATCCAGATGTTCTTCGGAAACTACTACTAGTCTTCCAGTGTACGATCAAAGCGTAGACAGATTAAGACATTACTCCCATGGAGAAAAGTCCGCATGGTGCTTATTGTGTTCAATGCCGATGATATTTTTGTGTTTCATCAACACTCTGAAGGTTCACAGATTACAGAATGCATCCAGATGTGCTTCGGAAACTACTGCTAGTCTTCCAGGGAACGATCAAAGCGTAGACAGTTTAAGACATTACTCCCATGGAGAAAAGTCCGAATGGTGCTTATTATGATCAATGACGATGCAATTTCTGGGTTTCATCAACACTCTGAAGGTCCGCAGATAACACAATGCATCCAGATGTGCTTCAGAAACTATTACTAGTCTTCCAGTGTACGATCAAAGCGTAGACAGTTTAAGACATTACTCCCATGGAGAAAAGTTCGCATGGTGCTTATTGTGTTCAATGCCGATGCAATTTTTGTGTTTCATCAACACTCTAAAGTTTCAGAGATTACAGAATGCAAGCAGATGTGCTTCGAAAACTACTACTAGTCTTCCAGGGAACGATCAAAGGCGTAGACAGTTTAAGACATTGCTCCCATTTAGAAAAGTCAGCATGGTGATTATTGTGTTCAATGCAAATGCAATTTTTGTGTTTCATCATCACTCTGAAGGTCCACAGAGTGCAGAATGCCTCCAGATGTGCTTCGGAAACTGCTACTAGTCCTCCAGTGTACGATCAAAGCGTAGACAGTTTAAGTAATTACTTCCATGGAGAAAAGTCCGCATGGTGCTTATTGTGTTCAATGCCGATTCAATATCTGTGTTTCATCAACACTCTGAAGGTTCACAGATTATAGAATGCATCAAAATGTGCTTCGGAAACTACTACTGGTCTTCCAGGGAACGATCAAAGCGTAGACAGTTTCAGACATTACTCCCATGGAGAAAAGTCCGCATGGTGCCTATTGTGGTCAATGACGATGCAATTTTTCTGTTTCATCAACACTCTGATGGTCCACAGATTACAGAATGCATCCAGATGTACTTCGGAAACTTCTACTAGTCTTCCAGGGAACGATCAAAACGTAGACAGTTTAAGACATTACTCCCATGGAGAAAAGTCCGCATGGTGCTTATTGTGTTCAATGCCGATTCAATTTCTGTGTTTCATCAACACTCTGAAGGTTCACAGATTATAGAATGCATCCAGATGTGCTTCGGAAACAACTACTAGTCATCCAGGGAACGATCAAAGCGTAGACAGTTTAAGACAATTCTCTCATGTAGAAATGTCCGTATGGTGCTTATTGTGTTCAATGCCGATTCAATTTCTGTGTTTCATCAACACTCTGAAGGTCCACAGATTACAGAATGCCTGCAGGAGTGCTTCGGAAACTACTACAAGTCTTCCAGGGAACGATCAAAGCGTAGACAGTTTAAGACATTACTCCCATGGAGAAAAGTCAGCATGGTACTTATTGTGTTCAATGCCGATGATATTTTTGTGTTTCATCAACACTCTGAAGGTCCACAGATTTCAGAAAGCATCCAGATATGCTTCGGAAACTACTACTAGTCTTCCAGGGAACGATCAAAGCGTAGACAGTTTAAGACATTACCCCCATGGAGAAAAGTCCGCATGGTGCATATTGTGGTCAATGCCGATGCAATTTTTGTGTTTCATCAACACTCTGAAGGTCCACAGATTACAGAATGCATCCAGATGTCCTTCGGAAACTACTAGTAGTATTTCAGTGTACGATCAAAGAGTAGACAGTTTAAGACAATACTCCCATGGAGAAAAGTCCGCATGGTGCTTATTTTGTTCAATGACGATGCAATTTTTATGTTTCATCAACACTCTGAAGGTCCACATATTTCAGAAAACATCCAGATATGCTTCGGAAACTACTACTAGTCTTCCAGGGAACGATCAAAGCGTAGGCAGTTTAAGACATTACTCCCATGGAGAAAAGTCCGCATGGTGCTTATTGTGGTCAATGACGATGCAATTTTTGTGTTTCATCAACACTCTGATGGTCCACAGATTACAGAATGCATCCAGATATACTTCGGAAACTTCTACTAGTCTTCCAGGGAACGATCAAAACGTAGACAGTTTAAGACATTACTCTCATGGAGAAAAGTCCGCATGGTGCTTATTGTGTTCAACGCCGATTCAATTTCTGTGTTTCATCAACACTACGAAGGTTCACAGATTATAGAATGCATCCAGATGTGCTTCGGAAACAACTACTAGTCATCCAGGGAACGATCAAAGCGTAGACAGTTTAAGACAATTCTCTCATGTAGAGAAGTCCGTATGGTGCTTATTGTGTTCAATGCCGATTCAATTTCTGTGTTTCATCAACACTCTGAAGGTCCACAGACTACAGAATGCCTCCAGATGTGCTTCGGAAACTACTACTAGTCTTCCAGGGAACGATCAAAGCGTAGACAGTTTAAGACATTACTCCCATGAAGAAAAGTCATCATGGTACTTATTGTGTTCAATGCCGATGCAATTTTTGTGTTTCATTTACACTCTGAAGGTCCACAGATTTCAGAAAGCATCCAGATATGCTTCGGAAACTACTACTGGTCTTCCAGGGAACGATCAAAGCGTAGACAGTTTAAGACATTACTCCCATGGAGAAAAGTCCGCATGGTGCTTATTGTGGTCAATGCCGATGCAATTTTTGTGTTTCATCAACACTCTGAAGGTCCACAGATTACAGAATGCATCCAGATGTGCTTCGGAAACTACTAGTAGTCTTCCAGTGTACGATCAAAGAGTAGACAGTGTAAGACATTACTCCCATGGAGAAAAGTCCGCATGGTGCTTATTTTGTTCAATGCCGATGCAATTTTTGTGTTTCATCAACACTCTGAAGGACCACAGATTTCAGAAAGCATCCAGATATGCTTCGGAAACTACTACTTGTCTTCCAGGGAACGATCAAAGCGTAGACAGTTTAAGACATTACTCCCATGGAGAAAGGTCCGCATGGTGCTTATTGTGGTCAATGACGATGCAATTTTTGTGTATCATCAACAATCTGATGGTCCACAGATTACAGAATGCATCCAGATGTACTTCGGAAACTTCTACTAGTCTTCCAGGGAACGATCAAAACGTAGACAGTTTAAGACAATACTCCCATGGAGAAAAGTCCGCATGGTGCTTATTGTGTTCAATGGCGATTCAATTTCTGTGTTTCATCAACACTCAGAAGGTTCACAGATTATAGAATGCATTCAGATGTGCTTCGGAAACAACTACTAGTCATCCAGGGAACGATCAAAGCGTAGTTTAAGTCATTACTCTCATGGAGAAAAGTCCGCATGGTGCTTATTGTGTTCAATGGCGATGCAATTTCTGTGTTTCATCAACACTCTGAAGGCCACGGATTACAGAATCCCTCCAGATGTGCTTCGGAAACTAATACTAGTCTTCCAGGGAACGATCAAAGCGTAGACAATTTGAGACATTACTCCCATGGAGAAAAGTTCGCATGGTGCTTATTGTGTTCAATGCCGATGCAATTTCTGTGTTTCATCAACACTCTGAAGGTATACAGATTACAGAATACCATCAGATGTGTTTCTGCTAGTCATCCAGTGAACGATCACAGCTTAGACAGTTTAAGACATTACTCTCACGGAGAAAGGTCCGCATGGTGCTCATTGTGTTCAATCCCGATTCAATTTCTGTGTTTCATCAACACTCTGAAGGTCCACAGATTACATAATGCCTCCAGATGTGCTTCGGAAACTACTACTAGTCTTCCAGTGAACGATCAAAGCGTAGACAGTTTAAGTCATTACTCTCATGGAGAAAAGTCCGCATGGTGCTTATTGTGTTCAATGCCGAATCACTTTCTGTTTTTCATCAACACTCTGAAGGTCCACAGATTACAGAATGCATCCAGATGTTCTTCGGAAACTACTACTAGTCTTCCAGTGTACGATCAAAGCGTAGACAGTTTAAGACATTACTCCCATGGAGAAAAGTCCGCATGGTGCTTATTGTGTTCAATGCCGATGATATTTTTGTGTTTCATCAACACCCTGAAGGTTCAAAGATTACAGAATGCATCCAGATGTGCTTGGGAAACTACTGCTAGTCTTCCAGGGAACAATCAAAGCGTAGACAGTTTAAGACATTACTCCCATGGAGTAAAGTCCGAATGGTGCTTATTGTGATCAATGACGATGCAATTTCTGTTTTTCATCAACACTCTGAAGGTCCACAGATAACACAATGCATCCAGATGTGCTTCAGAAACTACTGCTAGTCTTCCAGTGTACGATCAAAGCGTAGACAGTTTAAGACATTACTCCCATGGAGAAAAGTTCGCATGGTGCTTATTGTGTTCAATGAAGATGCAATTTTTGTGTTTCATCAACACTCAGAAGGTCCACAGGTTACAGAATGCTTCCAGATGTGCTTCGGAAACTACTACTAAACTTCCAATGTACGAGCAATGCGTAGACAGTTTAAGATATTACTCCCATAGAGAAAGTTCCGCATGGTGCTTATTGTGTTAAATGCCGATGCAATATTTGTGTTTCATCAACACTCTGAAGGTCCACAGATTACAGAATCCATCCAGATGTGCTTCGGAAACTACTAGTAGTCTTCTAGTGTATGATCAAAGAGTAGACAGTTTAAGACATTACTCCCATGGAGAAAAGTCCGCATGGTGCTTATTTTGTTCAATGCCGATGCAATTTTTGTGTTTCATCAACACTCTGAAGGTACACAGATTTCAGAAAGCATCCAGATATTCTTCGGAAACTACTACTAGTCTTCCAGGGAACGATCAAAGCGTAGACAGTTTATGACATTACTCCCATGGAGAAAAGTCCGCATGGTGCTTATTGTGGTCAATGCCGATGCAATTTTTGTGTTTCATCAACACTCTGATGGTCCGCAGATTAAAGAATGCATCCAGATGCACTTCGGAAACTACTACTAGTCTTCCAGGGAACGATCAAGTCGTAGACAGTTTAAGACATTACTCCCATGGAGAAAAGTCCGCATGGTGCTTATTGTGGTCAATGCCGATGCAATTTTTGTGTTTCATCAACACTCTGATGGTCCACAGATTACAGAATGCATCCAGATGTGCTTCGGAAACTACTACTAGTCTTCCAGTGGACGATCAAAGCGTAGACAGTTTAATTCATTACTCTCATGGAGAAAAGTCCGCATGGTGCTTATTGTGTTCAATGCCGATTCAATTTCTGTTTTTCATCAACACCTTGAAGGTCCACATACAGAATGCATCCAGATGTTCTTCGGAAACTACTACTAGTCTTCCAGTGTACGATCAAAGCGTAGACAGATTAAGACATTACTCCCATGGAGAAAAGTCCGCATGGTGCTTATTGTGTTCAATGCCGATGATATTTTTGTGTTTCATCAACACTCTGAAGGTTCACAGATTACAGAATGCATCCAGATGTGCTTCGGAAACTACTGCTAGTCTTCCAGGGAACGATCAAAGCGTAGACAGTTTAAGACATTACTCCCATGGAGAAAAGTCCGAATGGTGCTTATTATGATCAATGACGATGCAATTTCTGGGTTTCATCAACACTCTGAAGGTCCGCAGATAACACAATGCATCCAGATGTGCTTCAGAAACTATTACTAGTCTTCCAGTGTACGATCAAAGCGTAGACAGTTTAAGACATTACTCCCATGGAGAAAAGTTCGCATGGTGCTTATTGTGTTCAATGCCGATGCAATTTCTGTGTTTCATCAACACTCTAAAGTTTCAGAGATTACAGAATGCAAGCAGATGTGCTTCGAAAACTACTACTAGTCTTCCAGGGAACGATCAAAGGCGTAGACAGTTTAAGACATTGCTCCCATTTAGAAAAGTCAGCATGGTGATTATTGTGTTCAATGCAAATGCAATTTTTGTGTTTCATCATCACTCTGAAGGTCCACAGAGTGCAGAATGCCTCCAGATGTGCTTCGGAAACTGCTACTAGTCCTCCAGTGTACGATCAAAGCGTAGACAGTTTAAGTAATTACTTCCATGGAGAAAAGTCCGCATGGTGCTTATTGTGTTCAATGCCGATTCAATATCTGTGTTTCATCAACACTCTGAAGGTTCACAGATTATAGAATGCATCAAAATGTGCTTCGGAAACTACTACTGGTCTTCCAGGGAACGATCAAAGCGTAGACAGTTTCAGACATTACTCCCATGGAGAAAAGTCCGCATGGTGCCTATTGTGGTCAATGACGATGCAATTTTTCTGTTTCATCAACACTCTGATGGTCCACAGATTACAGAATGCATCCAGATGTACTTCGGAAACTTCTACTAGTCTTCCAGGGAACGATCAAAACGTAGACAGTTTAAGACATTACTCCCATGGAGAAAAGTCCGCATGGTGCTTATTGTGTTCAATGCCGATTCAATTTCTGTGTTTCATCAACACTCTGAAGGTTCACAGATTATAGAATGCATCCAGATGTGCTTCGGAAACAACTACTAGTCATCCAGGGAACGATCAAAGCGTAGACAGTTTAAGACAATTCTCTCATGTAGAAATGTCCGTATGGTGCTTATTGTGTTCAATGCCGATTCAATTTCTGTGTTTCATCAACACTCTGAAGGTCCACAGATTACAGAATGCCTGCAGGAGTGCTTCGGAAACTACTACAAGTCTTCCAGGGAACGATCAAAGCGTAGACAGTTTAAGACATTACTCCCATGGAGAAAAGTCAGCATGGTACTTATTGTGTTCAATGCCGATGATATTTTTGTGTTTCATCAACACTCTGAAGGTCCACAGATTTCAGAAAGCATCCAGATATGCTTCGGAAACTACTACTAGTCTTCCAGGGAACGATCAAAGCGTAGACAGTTTAAGACATTACCCCCATGGAGAAAAGTCCGCATGGTGCATATTGTGGTCAATGCCGATGCAATTTTTGTGTTTCATCAACACTCTGAAGGTCCACAGATTACAGAATGCATCCAGATGTCCTTCGGAAACTACTAGTAGTATTCCAGTGTACGATCAAAGAGTAGACAGTTTAAGACAATACTCCCATGGAGAAAAGTCCGCATGGTGCTTATTTTGTTCAATGACGATGCAATTTTTATGTTTCATCAACACTCTGAAGGTCCACATATTTCAGAAAACATCCAGATATGCTTCGGAAACTACTACTAGTCTTCCAGGGAACGATCAAAGCGTAGGCAGTTTAAGACATTACTCCCATGGAGAAAAGTCCGCATGGTGCTTATTGTGGTCAATGACGATGCAATTTTTGTGTTTCATCAACACTCTGATGGTCCACAGATTACAGAATGCATCCAGATATACTTCGGAAACTTCTACTAGTCTTCCAGGGAACGATCAAAACGTAGACAGTTTAAGACATTACTCTCATGGAGAAAAGTCCGCATGGTGCTTATTGTGTTCAACGCCGATTCAATTTCTGTGTTTCATCAACACTACGAAGGTTCACAGATTATAGAATGCATCCAGATGTGCTTCGGAAACAACTACTAGTCATCCAGGGAACGATCAAAGCGTAGACAGTTTAAGACAATTCTCTCATGTAGAGAAGTCCGTATGGTGCTTATTGTGTTCAATGCCGATTCAATTTCTGTGTTTCATCAACACTCTGAAGGTCCACAGACTACAGAATGCCTCCAGATGTGCTTCGGAAACTACTACTAGTCTTCCAGGGAACGATCAAAGCGTAGACAGTTTAAGACATTACTCCCATGAAGAAAAGTCATCATGGTACTTATTGTGTTCAATGCCGATGCAATTTTTGTGTTTCATTTACACTCTGAAGGTCCACAGATTTCAGAAAGCATCCAGATATGCTTCGGAAACTACTACTGGTCTTCCAGGGAACGATCAAAGCGTAGACAGTTTAAGACATTACTCCCATGGAGAAAAGTCCGCATGGTGCTTATTGTGGTCAATGCCGATGCAATTTTTGTGTTTCATCAACACTCTGAAGGTCCACAGATTACAGAATGCATCCAGATGTGCTTCGGAAACTACTAGTAGTCTTCCAGTGTACGATCAAAGAGTAGACAGTGTAAGACATTACTCCCATGGAGAAAAGTCCGCATGGTGCTTATTTTGTTCAATGCCGATGCAATTTTTGTGTTTCATCAACACTCTGAAGGACCACAGATTTCAGAAAGCATCCAGATATGCTTCGGAAACTACTACTTGTCTTCCAGGGAACGATCAAAGCGTAGACAGTTTAAGACATTACTCCCATGGAGAAAGGTCCGCATGGTGCTTATTGTGGTCAATGACGATGCAATTTTTGTGTATCATCAACAATCCGATGGTCCACAGATTACAGAATGCATCCAGATGTACTTCGGAAACTTCTACTAGTCTTCCAGGGAACGATCAAAACGTAGACAGTTTAAGACAATACTCCCATGGAGAAAAGTCCGCATGGTGCTTATTGTGTTCAATGGCGATTCAATTTCTGTGTTTCATCAACACTCAGAAGGTTCACAGATTATAGAATGCATTCAGATGTGCTTCGGAAACAACTACTAGTCATCCAGGGAACGATCAAAGCGTAGTTTAAGTCATTACTCTCATGGAGAAAAGTCCGCATGGTGCTTATTGTGTTCAATGCCGATTCAATTTTTGTTTTTCATCAACACCCTGAAGGACCACAGATTACAGAATGCATCCAGATGTTCTTCGGAAACTACTACTAGTCTTCCAGTGTACGATCAAAGCGTAGACAGTTTAAGACATTACTCCCATGGAGAAAAGTCCGCATGGTGCTTATTTTGTTCAATGCCGATGCAATTTTTGTGTTTCATCAACACTCCGAAAGTCCACAGATTTCAGAACGCATCCAGATATGCTTCGGAAACTACTACTAGTCTTCCAGGGAACGATCAAAGCGTAGACAGTTAAAGACATTACTCCCATGGAGAAAAGTCCGCATGGTGCTTATTGTGTTCAACGCCGATTCAATTTCTGTGTTTCATCAACACTATGAAGGTTCACAGATTATAGAATGCATCCAGATGTGCTTCGGAAACAACTACTAGTCATCCAGGGAACGATCAAAGCGTAGACAGTTTAAGACAATTCTCTCATGTAGAGAAGTCTGTATGGTGCTTATTGTGTTCAATGCCGATTCAATTTCTGTGTTTCATCAACACTCTGAAGGTCCACAGATTACAGAATGCCTCCAGATGTGCTTCGGAAACTACTACTAGTCTTCCAGGGAACGATCAAAGCGTAGACAGTTTAAGACATTACTCCCATGAAGAAAAGTCAGCATGGTACTTATTGTGTTCAATGCCGATGCAATTTTTGTGTTTCATTTACACTCTGAAGGTCCACAGATTTCAGAAAGCATCCAGATATGCTTCGGAAACTACTACTGGTCTTCCAGGGAACGATCAAAGCGTAGACAATTTAAGACATTACTCCCATGGAGAAAAGTCCGCATGGTGCTTATTGTGGTCAATGCCGATGCAATTTTTGTGTTTCATCAACACTCTGAAGGTCCACAGATTACAGAATGCATCCAGATGTGCTTCGGAAACTACTAGTAGTCTTCCAGTGTACGATCAAAGAGTAGACAGTTTAAGACATTACTCCCATGGAGAAAAGTCCGCATGGTGCTTATTTTGTTCAATGCCGATGCAATTTTTGTGTTTCATCAACACTCTGAAGGACCACAGATATCAAAAAGCATCCAGATATGCTTCGGAAACTACTACTTGTCTTCCAGGGAACGATCAAAGCGTAGACAGTTTAAGACATTACTCCCATGGAGAAAAGTCCGCATTGTGCTTATTGTGGTCAATGACGATGCAATTTTTGTGTATCATCAACAATCTGATGGTCCACAGATTACAGAATGCATCCAGATGTACTTCGGAAACTTCTACTAGTCTTCCAGGGAACGATCAAAACGTAGACAGTTTAAGACATTACTCCCATGGAGAAAAGTCCGCATGGTGCTTATTGTGTTCAATGGCGATTCAATGTCTGTGTTTCATCAACACTCAGAAGGTTCACAGATTATAGAATGCATTCAGATGTGCTTCGGAAACAACTACTAGTCATCCAGGGAACGATCAAAGCGTAGTTTAAGTCATTACTCTCATGGAGAAAAGTCCGCATGGTGCTTATTGTGTTCAATGCCGATTCAATTTCTGTTTTTCATCAACACCCTGAAGGACCACAGATTACAGAATGCATCCAGATGTTCTTCGGAAACTACTACTAGTCTTCCAGTGTACGATCAAAGCGTAGACAGTTTAAGACATTACTCCCATGGAGAAAAGTCCGCATGGTGCTTATTGTGTTCAATGCCGATGATATTTTTGTGTTTCATCAACACTCTGAAGGTCCACAGATTACAGAATGCATCCAGATGTGCTTCGGAAACTACTGCTAGTCTCCCAGGGAACGATCAAAGCGTAGGCAGTTTAAGACATTACTCCCATGGAGAAAAGTCCGAATGGTGCTTATTGTGAGCAATGACGATGCAATTTCTGTGTTTCATCAATACTCTGAAGGTCCGCAGATAACACAATGCATCCAGATGTGCTTCAGAAACTACTACTAGTCTACCAGTGTACGATCAAAGCGTAGACAGTGTGAGACATTACTCCCATGGAGAAAAGTTCGATTGGTGCTTATTGTGTTCAATGCCGATGCAATTTTTGCGTTTCATCAACACTCAGAAGGTCCACAGGTTACAGAATGCCTCCAGATGTGCTTCGGAAACTACTACTAGTCTTCCAGGGAACGATCAAAGCGTAGACAGTTTAAGACATTACTCCCATGGAGAAAAGTCAGCATGGTACTTATTGTGTTCAATGCCGATGCAATTTTTGTGTTTCATCCACACTCTGAAGGTCCACAGATTTCAGAAAGCATCCAGATATGCTTCGGAAACTACTACTAGTCTTCCAGGGAACGATCAAAGCGTAGACAGTTTAAGACATTACTCCCATGGAGAAAAGTCCGCATGGTGCTTATTGTGGTCAATTCCGATGCAATTTTTGTGTTTCATCAACACTCTGAAGGTCCACAGATTACAGAATGCATCCAGATGTGCTTCGGAAACTACTAGTAGTCTTCCAGTGTACGATCAAAGAGTAGACAGTTTAAGACATTACTCCCATGGAGAAAAGTCCGCATGGAGCTTATTTTGTTCAATGCCGATGCAATTTTTGTGTTTCATCAACACTCTGAAGGTCCACAGATTTCAGAAAGCATCCAGATATGCTTCGGAATTTACTACTTGTCTTCCAGGGAACGATCAAAGCGTAGACAGTTTAAGACATTACTCTCATGGAGAAAAGTCCGCATGGTGCTTATTGTGGTCAATGACGATGCAATTTTTGTGTTTCATCAACAATCTGATGGTCCACAGATTACAGAATGCATTCAGATGTGCTTCGGAAACAACTACTAGTCATCCAGGGAACGATCAAAGCGTAGTTTAAGTCATTACTCTCATGGAGAAAAGTCCGCATGGTGCTTATTGTGTTCAATGCCGATTCAATTTCTGTTTTTCATCAACACCCTGAAGGACCACAGATTACAGAATGCATCCAGATGTTCTTCGGAAACTACTACTAGTCTTCCAGTGTACGATCAAAGCGTAGACGGATTAAGACATTACTCCCATGGAGAAAAGTCCGAATGGTGCTTATTGTGTTCAATGCCCATGATATTTTTGTGTTTCATCAACACTCTGAAGGTCCAAAGATTACAGAATGCATCCAGATGAGATTCGGAAACTACTGCTAGTCTTCCAGGGAACGATCAAAGCGTAGGCAGTTTAAGACATTACTCCCATGGAGAAAAGTCCGAATGGTGCTTATTGCGATCAATGACGATGCAATTTCTGTGTTTCATCAACAGTCTGAAGGTCCGCAGATAACACAATGCATCCAGATGTGCTTCAGAAACTACTACTAGTCTTCCAGTGTACGATCAAAGCGTAGACAGTTAAAGACATTACTCCCATGGAGAAAAGTCCGCATGGTGCTTATTGTGTTCAATGCCGATGCAATTTTTGTGTTTCATCAAAACTCTGAATTGCCACAGATTTAAGAATGCATCCAGATATGCTTCGGAAACTACTACTAGTCTTCCAGGGAACGATCAAAGCGTAGACAGTTTAAGACATTACTCCCATGGAGAAAAGTCAGCATGGTGCTTATTGTGGTCAATGCCGATGCAATTTCTGTGTTTCATCAACGCTCTGAAGGTATACAGACTACAGAATGGCACCAAATGTGCTTCGGAAACTACTGCTAGTCTTCCAGTGAACGATCACGGGTGAGACAGTTTAAGACATTACTCTCACGGAGAAAGGTCAGCATGGTGCTCATTGTGTTCAATGCTGATTCAATGTCTGTGTTTCATCAACACTCTGAAGGTCCACAGATTACAGAATGCCTCCAGATGTGCTTCGGAAACTACTACTAGTCTTCCAGTGAACGATCAAAGCGTAGACAGTTTAAGTCATTACTCTTATGGAGAAAAGTCCGCATGGTGCTTATTGTGTTCAATGCCGATTCAATTTCTGTTTCTCATCAACACCCTGAAGGTCCACAGATTACAGAATGCATCCAGATGTTCTTCGGAATCTACTACTAGTCTTCCAGTGTACGATCAAAGCGTAGACGGATTAAGACATTACTCCCATGGAGAAAAGTCCGAATGGTGCTTATTGTGTTCAATGCCGATGATATTTTTGTGTTTCATCAACACTCTGAAGGTCCAAAGATTACAGAATGCATCCAGATGTGCTTCGGAAACTACTGCTAGTCTTCCAGGGAACGATCAAAGCGTAGGCAGTTTAAGACATTACTCCCATGGAGAAAAGTCCGAATGGTGCTTATTGCGATCAATGACGATGCAATTTCTGTGTTTCATCAACAGTCTGAAGGTCCGCAGATAACACAATGCATCCAGATGTGCTTCAGAAACTACTACTAGTCTTCCAGTGTACGATCAAAGCGTAGACAGTTTGAGACATTACTCCCATGGAGAAAAGTTCGAATGGTGCTTATTGTGTTCAATGCCGATGCAATTTTTGTGTTTCATCAACACTCAGAAGGTCCACAGGTTACAGAACGCTTCCAGATGTGCTTCGGAAACTACTACTAATCTTCCAGTGTACGATCAAAGCGTAGACAGTTTAAGACTTTACTCCCATAGAGAAAGTTCCGCATGGTGCTTATTGTGTTAAATGCCGATGCAATTTTTGTGTTTCATCAACACTCTGAAGGTCCACAGATTACAGAATGCATCCAGATGTGCTTCGGAAACTACTAGTAGTCTTCCAGTGTACGATCAAAGAGTAGACAGTTTAAGATATTACCCCCATGGAGAAAAGTCCGCATGGTTCTTATTTTGTTCAATGCCGATGCAATTTTTGTGTTTCATGAACACTCTGAAGGTCCACAGATTTCAGAAATCATCCGGTTTTGCTTCGGAAACTACTACTAGTCTTCCAGGGAACGATCAAAGCGTAGACAGTTTAAGACATTACTCCCATGGAGAAAAGTCCGCATTGTGCTTATTGTGTTCAATGCCGATTCAATTTCTGTGTTTCATCAACACTCTAAAGGTTCACAGATTATAGAATGCATCCAGATGTGCTTCGGAAACAACTACTAGTCATCGAGGGAACGATCAAATCGTAGACAGTTTAAGACAATTCTCTCATGTAGAAAAGTCCGTATGGTGCTCATTGTGTTCAATGCCGATTCAATTTCTGTGTTTCATCAACACTCTGAAGGTCCACAGATTACAGAATGCCTGCAGATGTGCTTCGGAAACTACTACTAGTCTTCCAGGGAACGATCAAAAGCGTAGACAGTTTAAAACATTACTCCCATGGAGAAAAGTCCGCGTAGTGCTTATTGTGTTCAATGCCGATGCAATTTTTGTGTTTCATCAACACTCAGAAGGTCCACAGATTACAGAATGCTTCCAGATGTGCTTCGGAAACTACTACTAGTCTTCCAGGAAACGATCAAATCTTAGACAGCTTAAGACACAACTCCCATGGAGAAAAGTCCGCATGGTGCTTATTGTGTTCAATGCCGATGCAATTTTTGTGTTTCATCAACACTCTGAAGGTCCACAGATTACAGAATGCTTCCAGATGTGATACGGAAACTACTACTAGTCTTCCAGGGAACGATCAAAAGCGTAGACAGTTTAAAACATTACCCCATGGAGAAAAGTCCGCGTAGTGCTTATTGTGTTCAATGCCGATGCAATTTTTGTGTTTCATCAACACTCTGAAGGTCCACAGATTACAGAATGCTTCCAGATGTGCTTCGGAAACTACTACTAGTCTTCCAGGAAACGATCAAATCTTAGACAGCTTAAGACACAACTCCCATGGAGAAAAGTCCGCATGGTGCTTATTGTGTTCAATGGCGATTCAATTTCGGTGTTTCATCAACACTCTGAAGGTTCACAGATTATAGAATGCATTCAGATGTTCTTCGGAAACAACTACTAGTCATCCAGGGAACGATCAAAGCGTAGACAGTTTAAGACAATTCTCTCATGTAGAAAAGTCCGTATGGTGCTTACTGTGTTCAATGCCGATTCATTTTCTGTGTTTCATCAACACTCTGAAAGTCCACATATCACAGAATGCCTGCAGATGTGCTTCGGAAACTACTACTAGTCTTCCAGGGAACGATCAAAGCGTAGACAGTTTAAGACATTACTCCCATGGACAAAAGTCCGCATGGTGCTTATTGTGGTCAATGCCGATGCAATTTTTGGGTTTCATTAACACTTTGATGGTCCACAGATTACAGAATGCATGCAGATGTACTTCGGAAACTTCTACTAATCTTCCAGGGAACGATCAAAACGTAGACAGTTTAAGACATTACTCCCATGGAGAAAAGTCCACATGGTGCTTATTGTGTTCAATGCCGATTCTATATCTGTGTTCCATCAACACTCTGAAGGTTCACAGATTATAGAATGCATCCAGATGTGCTTCGGAAACTAATACTAGTCTTCCAGGGAACGATCAAAGCGTAGACAGTTAAAGACATTACTCCCATGGAGAAAAGTCCGCATGGTGCTTATTGTGTTCAATGCCGATGCAATTTTTGTGTTTCATCAACACTCTGAATTGCCACAGTTTTAAGAATGCATCCAGATATGCTTCGGAAACTACTACTAGTCTTCCAGGGAACGATCAAAGCGTAGACAGTTTAAGACATTACTCCCATGGAGAAAAGTCAGCATGGTGCTTATTGTGGTCAATGCCGATGCAATTTCTGTGTTTCATCAACACTCTGAAGGTCCACAGATTACAGAATGCCTCCAGATGTGCTTCGGAAACTACTACTAGTCTTCCAGTGAACGATCAAAGCGTAGACAGTTTAAGTCGTTACTCTTATGGAGAAAAGTCCGCATGGTGCTTATTGTGTTCAATGCCGATTCAATTTCTGTTTTTCATCAACACCCTGAAGGTCCACAGATTGCAGAATGCATCCAGATGTTCTTCGGAAACTACTACTAGTCTTCCAGTGTACGATCAAGGCGTAGACGGATTAAGACATTACTCCCATGGAGAAAAGTCCGAATGGTGCTTATTGTGTTCAATGCCGATGATATTTTTGTGTTTCATCAACACTCTGAAGGTCCAAAGATTACAGAATGCATCCAGATGTGCTTCGGAAACTACTGCTAGTCTTCCAGGGAACGATCAAAGCGTAGGCAGTTTAAGACATTACTCCCATGGAGAAAAGTCCGAATGGTGCTTATTGCGATCAATGACGATGCAATTTCTGTGTTTCATCAACACTCTGAAGCTCCGCAGATAACACAATGCATCCAGATGTGCTTCAGAAACTACTACTAGTCTTCCAGTGTACGATCAAAGCGTAGACAGTTTGAGACATTACTCCCATGGAGAAAAGTTCGAATGGTGTTTATTGTGTTCAATGCCGATGCAATTTTTGTGTTTCACCAACACTCAGAAGGTCCACAGGTTACAGAACGCTTCCAGATGTGCTTCGGAAACTACTACTAATCTTCCAGTGTACGATCAAAGCGTAGACAGTTTAAGACATTACTCCCAATGAGAAAGTTCCGCATGGTGCTTATTGTGTTAAATGCCGATGCAATTTTTGTGTTTCATCAACACTCTGAAGGTCCACAGATTACAGAATGCATCCAGATGTGCTTCGGAAACTACTAGTAGTCTTCCAGTGTACGATCAAAGAGTAGACAGTTTAAGATATTACCCCCATGGAGAAAAGTCCGCATGGTTCTTATTTTGTTCAATGCCGATGCAATTTTTGTGTTTCATCAACACTCTGAAGGTCCACAGATTTCAGAAAGCATCCAGATATGCTTTGGAAACTAACACTAGTCTTCCAGGGAACGATCAAAGCGTAGACAGTTTAAGACATTACTCCCATGGAGAAAAGTCCGCATTGTGCTTATTGTGTTCAATGCCGATTCAATTTCTGTGTTTCATCAACACTCTAAAGGTTCACAGATTATAGAATGCATCCAGATGTGCTTCGGAAACAACTACTAGTCATCCAGGGAACGATCAAATCGTAGACAGTTTAAGACAATTCTCTCATGTAGAAAAGTCCGTATGGTGCTTATTGTGTTCAATGCCGATTCAATTTCTGTGTTTCATCAACACTCCGAAGGTCCACAGATTACAGAATGCCTGCAGATGTGCTTCGGAAACTACTACTAGTCTTCCAGGGAACGATCAAAGCGTAGACAGTTTAAGATATTACTCCCATGTAGAAAAGTCAGCATGGTACTTATTGTGTTCAATGCCGATGCAATTCTTGTTTTCATCAACACTCTGAAGGTCCACAGATTTCAGAATGCATCCAGATGTGCTTCGGAAACTACTACTAGTCTTCCAGGGAACGATCAAAGCGTAGACAGTTTAAGACATTACTCCCATGGAGAAAAGTCTGCGTAGTGCTTATTGTGTTCAAAGCCGATGCAATTTTTGTGTTTCATCAACACTCTGAAGGTACACAGATTACAGAATGCATCCAGTTGTGCTTCGGAAACTACTAGTAGTCTTCCAGTGTACGATCAAAGAGTAGACAGTTTAAGACATTACCCCCATGGAGAAAAGTCCGCATGGTGCTTATTTTGTTCAATGCCGATGCAATTTTTGTGTTTCATCAACACTCTGAAGGTCCACAGGTTTCAGAACGCATCCAGATATGCTTCGTAAACTACTACTAGTCTTCCAGGGAACGATCAAAGCGTAGACTGTTTAAGACATTACTCCCATGGAGAAAAGTCCGCATGGTGCTTATTGTGTTCAATGCCGATTCAATTTCTGTGTTTCATCAACACTCTGAAGGTTCACATATTATAGAATGCATCCAGATGTGCTTCGGAAACAACTACTAGTCATCCAGGGAACGATCAAATCGTAGACAGTTTAAGACAATTCTATCATGTAGAAAAGTCCGTATGGTGCTTATTGTGTTCAATGCCGATTCAATTTCTGTGTTTCATCAACACTCTGAAGGTCCACAGATTACAGAATGCCTGCAGATGTGCTTCGGAAACTACTACTAGTCTTCCAGTGTACGATCAAAGCGTAGACAGTTTGAGACATTACTCCCATGGAGAAAAGTTCGAATGGTGTTTATTGTGTTCAATGCCGATGCAATTTTTGTGTTTCATCAACACTCAGAAGGTCCACAGGTTACAGAACGCTTCCAGATGTGCTTCGGAAACTACTACTAATCTTCCAGTGTACGATCAAAGCGTAGACAGTTTAAGACATTACTCCCATTGAGAAAGTTCCGCATGGTGCTTATTGTGTTAAATGCCGATGCAATTTTTGTGTTTCATCAACACTCTGAAGGTCCACAGATTACAGAATGCATCCAGATGTGCTTCGGAAACTACTAGTAGTCTTCCAGTGTACGATCAAAGAGTAGACAGTTTAAGATATTACCCCCATGGAGAAAAGTCCGCATGGTTCTTATTTTGTTCAATGCCGATGCAATTTTTGTGTTTCATCAACACTCTGAAGGTCCACAGATTTCAGAAAGCATCCAGATATGCTTTGGAAACTACTACTAGTCTTCCAAAGAACGATCAAAGCGTAGACAGTTTAAGACATTACTCCCATGGAGAAAAGTCCGCATTGTGCTTATTGTGTTCAATGCCGATTCAATTTCTGTGTTTCATCAACACTCTAAAGGTTCACAGATTATAGAATGCATCCAGATGTGCTTCGGAAACAACTACTAGTCATCCAGGGAACGATCAAATCGTAGACAGTTTAAGACAATTCTCTCATGTAGAAAAGTCCGTATGGTGCTTATTGTGTTCAATGCCGATTCAATTTCTGTGTTTCATCAACACTCCGAAGGTCCACAGATTACAGAATGCCTGCAGATGTGCTTCGGAAACTACTACTAGTCTTCCAGGGAACGATCAAAGCGTAGACAGTTTAAGACATTACTCCCATGTAGAAAAGTCAGCATGGTACTTATTGTGTTCAATGCCGATGCAATTCTTGTTTTCATCAACACTCTGAAGGTCCACAGATTTCAGAATGCATCCAGATGTGCTTCGGAAACTACTACTAGTCTTCCAGGGAACGATCAAAGCGTAGACAGTTTAAGACATTACTCCCATGGAGAAAAGTCTGCGTAGTGCTTATTGTGTTCAAAGCCGATGCAATTTTTGTGTTTCATCAACACTCTGAAGGTACACAGATTACAGAATGCATCCAGTTGTGCTTCGGAAACTACTAGTAGTCTTCCAGTGTACGATCAAAGAGTAGACAGTTTAAGACATTACCCCCATGGAGAAAAGTCCGCATGGTGCTTATTTTGTTCAATGCCGATGCAATTTTTGTGTTTCATCAACACTCTGAAGGTCCACAGGTTTCAGAACGCATCCAGATATGCTTCGTAAACTACTACTAGTCTTCCAGGGAACGATCAAAGCGTAGACTGTTTAAGACATTACTCCCATGGAGAAAAGTCCGCATGGTGCTTATTGTGTTCAATGCCGATTCAATTTCTGTGTTTCATCAACACTCTGAAGGTTCACATATTATAGAATGCATCCAGATGTGCTTCGGAAACAACTACTAGTCATCCAGGGAACGATCAAATCGTAGACAGTTTAAGACAATTCTATCATGTAGAAAAGTCCGTATGGTGCTTATTGTGTTCAATGCCGATTCAATTTCTGTGTTTCATCAACACTCTGAAGGTCCACAGATTACAGAATGCCTGCAGATGTGCTTCGGAAACTACTACTAGTCTTCCAGTGTACGATCAAAGCGTAGACAGTTTGAGACATTACTCCCATGGAGAAAAGTTCGAATGGTGTTTATTGTGTTCAATGCCGATGCAATTTTTGTGTTTCATCAACACTCAGAAGGTCCACAGGTTACAGAACGCTTCCAGATGTGCTTCGGAAACTACTACTAATCTTCCAGTGTACGATCAAAGCGTAGACAGTTTAAGACATTACTCCCATTGAGAAAGTTCCGCATGGTGCTTATTGTGTTAAATGCCGATGCAATTTTTGTGTTTCATCAACACTCTGAAGGTCCACAGATTACAGAATGCATCCAGATGTGCTTCGGAAACTACTAGTAGTCTTCCAGTGTACGATCAAAGAGTAGACAGTTTAAGATATTACCCCCATGGAGAAAAGTCCGCATGGTTCTTATTTTGTTCAATGCCGATGCAATTTTTGTGTTTCATCAACACTCTGAAGGTCCACAGATTTCAGAAAGCATCCAGATATGCTTTGGAAACTACTACTAGTCTTCCAGGGAACGATCAAAGCGTAGACAGTTTAAGACATTACTCCCATGGAGAAAAGTCCACATTGTGCTTATTGTGTTCAATGCCGATTCAATTTCTGTGTTTCATCAACACTCTAAAGGTTCACAGATTATAGAATGCATCCAGATGTGCTTCGGAAACAACTACTAGTCATCCAGGGAACGATCAAATCGTAGACAGTTTAAGACAATTCTCTCATGTAGAAAAGTCCGTATGGTGCTTATTGTGTTCAATGCCGATTCAATTTCTGTGTTTCATCAACACTCCGAAGGTCCACAGATTACAGAATGCCTGCAGATGTGCTTCGGAAACTACTACTAGTCTTCCAGGGAACGATCAAAGCGTAGACAGTTTAAGACATTACTCCCATGTAGAAAAGTCAGCATGGTACTTATTGTGTTCAATGCCGATGCAATTCTTGTTTTCATCAACACTCTGAAGGTCCACAGATTTCAGAATGCATCCAGATGTGCTTCGGAAACTACTACTAGTCTTCCAGGGAACGATCAAAGCGTAGACAGTTTAAGACATTACTCCCATGGAGAAAAGTCTGCGTAGTGCTTATTGTGTTCAAAGCCGATGCAATTTTTGTGTTTCATCAACACTCTGAAGGTACACAGATTACAGAATGCATCCAGTTGTGCTTCGGAAACTACTAGTAGTCTTCCAGTGTACGATCAAAGAGTAGACAGTTTAAGACATTACCCCCATGGAGAAAAGTCCGCATGGTGCTTATTTTGTTCAATGCCGATGCAATTTTTGTGTTTCATCAACACTCTGAAGGTCCACAGGTTTCAGAACGCATCCAGATATGCTTCGTAAACTACTACTAGTCTTCCAGGGAACGATCAAAGCGTAGACTGTTTAAGACATTACTCCCATGGAGAAAAGTCCGCATGGTGCTTATTGTGTTCAATGCCGATTCAATTTCTGTGTTTCATCAACACTCTGAAGGTTCACATATTATAGAATGCATCCAGATGTGCTTCGGAAACAACTACTAGTCATCCAGGGAACGATCAAATCGTAGACAGTTTAAGACAATTCTATCATGTAGAAAAGTCCGTATGGTGCTTATTGTGTTCAATGCCGATTCAATTTCTGTGTTTCATCAACACTCTGAAGGTCCACAGATTACAGAATGCCTGCAGATGTGCTTCGGAAACTACTACTAGTCTTCCAGGGAACGATCAAAGCGTAGACAGTTTAAGAAATTACTCCCATGGAGAAAAGTCAGCATGGTACTTATTGTGTTCAATGCCGATGCAATTTTTGTGTTTCGTCAACACTCTGAAGGTCCACAGATTTCAGAATGCATCCAGATGTGCTTCGGAAACTACTACTAGTCTTCCAGGGAACGATCAAAGCGTAGACAGTTTAAGACATTACTCCCATGGAGAAAAGTCCGCATGGTGCTTATTGTGTTCAATGCCGATTCAATTTCTGTGTTTCATCAACACTCTTAAGGTTCACAGATTATAGAATGCATCCAGATGTGCTTCGGAAACAACTACTAGTCATCCAGGGAACGATCAAATCGTAGACAGTTTAAGACAATTCTCTTATGTAGAGAAGTCCGTATGGTGCTTATTGTGTTCAATGCCGATTCAATTTCTGTGTTTCATCAACACTCTGAAGGTCCACTGATTACAGAATGCCTGCAGATGTGCTTCGGAAACTACTACTAGTCTTCCAGGGGACGATCAAAGCGTAGACAGTTTAAGACATTACTCCCATGTAGAAAAGTCAGCATGGTACTTATTGTGTTCAATGCCGATGCAATTTTTGCTTTCATCAACACTCTGAAGGTCCACAGATTTCAGAATGCATCCAGATGTGCTTCGGAAACTACTACTAGTCTTCCAGGGAACGATCAAAGCGTAGACAGTTTAAGACATTACTCCCATGGAGAAAAGTCTGCGTAGTGCTTATTGTGTTCAATGCCGATGCAATTTTTGTGTTTCATCAACACTCTGAAGGTCCACAGATTTCAGAATGAATCCAGATGTGCTTCGGAAACTACTACTAGTCTTCCAGGGAACGATCAAAGCGTAGACAGTTTAAGACATTACTCCCATGGAGAAAAGTCCGCATGGTGCTTATTGTGTTCAATGCCGATGCAATTTTTGTGTTTCATCAACACTCTGAAGGTCCACAGATTACAGAATGCTTCCAGATGTGCTTCGGAAACTACTACTAATCTTCCAGGGAACGATAAAAGCGTAGACAGTTTAAGACATTACTCCCATGGATAAAAGTGCGCATGGTGCTTATTGTGGTCAATGCCGATGCAATTTTTGTGTTTCATCAACACTCTGATGGTCCACAGATTACAGAATGCATGCAGATGTACTTCGGAAACTTCTACTAATCTTCCAGGGAACGATCAAAACGTAGACAGTTTAAGTCATTACTCCCATGGAGAAAAGTCCACATGGTGCTTATGGTGTTCAATGCCGATTCTATTTCTGTGTTCCATCAACACTCTGAAGGTTCACAGATTATAGAATGCATCCAGATGTGCTTCGGCAACAACTACTAGTCATCCAGGGAACGATCAAAGCGTAGACAGTTTAAGACAATTCTCTCATGTAGAAAAGTCCATATGGTGCTTATTGTGTTCAATGCCTATGCAATTTCTGTGTTTCATCAACACTCTGAAGGTACACAGATTACAGAATGCATCCAGATGTGCTTCGGAAACTAATACTAGTCTTCCAGGGAACGATCAAAGCGTAGACAGTTAAAGACATTACTCCCATGGAGAAAAGTCCGCACGGTGCTTATTGTGTTCAATGCCGATGCAATTTTTGTGTTTCATCAACACTCTGAATTGCCACAGATTTAAGAATGCATCCAGATATGCTTCGGAAACTACTACTAGTCTTCCAGGGAACGATTCAAGCGTAGACAGTTTAAGACGTTACTCCCATGGAGAAAAGTCAGCATGGTGTTTATTGTGGTCAATGCCGATGCAATTTCTGTGTTTCATCAACACTCTGAAGGTATACAGATTACAGAATGCCACCAAATGTGCGTCGGAAACTACTGCTAGTCTTCCAGTGAACGATCACAGCTGAGACAGTTTAAGACATTACTCTCACGGAGAAAGGTCAGCATGGTGCTCATTGTATTCAATGCCGATTCAATTTCTGTGTTTCGTCAACACACTGAAGGTCCACAGATTACTGAATGCCTCCAGATGTGCTTCGGAAACTACTACTAGTCTTCCAGTGAACGATCAAAGCGTAGACAGTTTAAGTCATTACTCTCATGGAGAAAAGTCCGCATGGTGCTTATTGTGTTCAATGCCGATTCAATTTCTGTTTTTCATCAACACCCTGAAGGTCCACAGATTACAGAATGCATCCAGATGTTCTTCGGAAACTACTACTAGTCTTCCAGTGTACGATCAAAGCGTAGACGGATTAAGACATTACTCCCATGGAGAAAAGTCCGAATGGTGCTTATTGTGTTCAATGCCGATGATATTTTTGT
This sequence comes from Schistocerca gregaria, assembly GCF_023897955.1. Lineage (NCBI taxonomy): Eukaryota > Metazoa > Arthropoda > Insecta > Orthoptera > Acrididae > Schistocerca > Schistocerca gregaria. The sequence goes on along the minus strand of NC_064928.1, from coordinate 49,043,298 downwards.
GTTTCATCAACACTCTGAAGGTCCACAGATTACAGAATGCATCCAGATGTGCTTCGGAAACTACTGCTAGTCTTCCAGGGAACGATCAAAGCGTAGGCAATTTAAGATATTACTCCCATGGAGAAAAGTCCGAATGGTGCTTATAGCGATCAATGACGATGCAATTTCTGTGTTTCATCAACACTCTGAAGGTCCGCAGATAACACAATGCATCCAGATGTGCTTCAGAAACTACTACTAGTCTTCCAGTGTACGATCAAAGCGTAGACAGTTTGAGACATTACTCCCATGGAGAAAAGTTCGAATGGTGCTTATTGTGTTCAATGCCGATGCAATTTTTGTGTTTCATCAACACTCAGAAGGTCCACAGGTTACAGAACGCTTCCAGATGTGCTTCGGAAACTACTACTAATCTTCCAGTGTACGATCAAAGCGTAGACAGTTTAAGACATTACTCCCATAGAGAAAGTTCCGCATGGTGCTTATTGTGTTAAATGCCGATGCAATTTTTGTGTTTCATCAACATTCTGAAGGTCCACAGATTACAGAATGCATCCAGATGTGCTTCGGAAACTACTAGTAGTCTTCCAGTGTATGATCAAAGAGTAGACAGTTTAAGATATTACCCCCATGGAGAAAAGTCCGCATGGTTCTTATTTTGTTCAATGCCGATGCAATTTTTGTGTTTCATCAACACTCTGAAGGTCCACAGATTTCAGAAAGCATCCAGATATGCTTCGGAATCTACTACTAGTCTTCCAGGGAACGATCAAAGCGTAGACAGTTTAAGACATTACTCCCATGGAGAAAAGTCCGCATGGTGCTTATTGTGTTCAATGCCGATTCAATTTCTGTGTTTCATCAACACTCTGAAGGTTCACAGATTATAGAATGCATCCAGATGTGCTTCGGAAACAACTACTAGTCATCCAGGGAACGATCAAATCGTAGACAGTTTAAGACAATTCTCTCATGTAGAAAAGTCCGTATGATGCTTATAGTGTGCAATGCCGATTCAATTTCTGTGTTTCATCAACACTCTGAAGGTCCACAGATTACAGAATGCCTGCAGATTTGCTTCGGAAACTACTACTAGTCTTCCAGGGAACGATCAAAGCGTAGACAGTTTAAGACATTACTCCCATGTAGAAAAGTCAGCATGGTACTTATTGTGTTCAATGCCGATGCAATTTTTGTTTTCATCAACACTCTGAAGGTCCACAGATTTCAGAATGCATCCAGATGTGCTGCGGAAACTACTACTAGTCTTCCAGGGAACGATCAAAGCGTAGACAGTTTAAGACATTACTCCCATGGAGAAAAGTCCGCATGCTGCTTATTGTGTTCAATGCCGATGCAATTTTTGTGTTTCATCAACACTCTGAAGGTCCACAGATTACAGAATGCTTCCAGATGTGCTTCGGAAACTACTACTAGTCTTCCAGGGAACGATCAAAGCGTAGACAGTTTAAGACATTACTCCCATGGAGAAAAGTCTGCGTAGTGCTTATTGTGTTCAATGCCGATGCAATTTTTGTGTTTCATCAACACTCTGAATGTCACAGATTACAGAATGCTTCCAGATGTGCTTCGGAAACTACTACTAGTCTTCTAGGAAACGATCAAATCTTAGACAGCTTAAGACATTACTCCCATGGAGAAATGTCCGCATGGTGCTTATTGTGTACAATGCTGATGCAATTTTTGTGTTTCATCAACACTCTGAAGGTCCACAGATTACAGAATGCATCCAGATGTGCTTCGGAAACTACTACTAGTGTTCCAGGGAACGATCAAAGCGTAGACAGTTTAAGACATTACTCCCATGGAGAAAAGTCCGCATGGTGCTTATTGTGTTCAGTGCCGATGCATTTTTTGTGTTTCATCAACACTCTGAAGGTCCACAGATTACAGAATGCTTCCAGATGTGCTTCGGAAACTACTACTAGTCATCCAGGAAACGATCAAATCTTAGACAGTTTAAGACATTACTCCCATGGAGAAATGTCCGCATGGTGCTTATTTTGTTCAATGCCGATGCAATTTTTGTGTTTCATCAATACTCTGAAGGTCCACAGATTACAGAATGCCTGCAGATGTGCTTCGGAAACTACTACTAGTCTTCCAGGGAACGATCAAATCGTAGACAGTTTAAGACATTACTCCCATGGAGAAAAGTCCGCATGGTGCTTATTGTGTTCAATGGCGATTCAATTTCTGTGTTTCATCAATACTCTGAAGGTTCACAGATTTTATAATGCATTCAGATGTGCTTCGGAAACAACTACTAGTCTTCCAGGGAACGATCAAAGCGTAGACAGTTTAAGACAATTCTCTCATGTAGAAAAGTCCGTATGGTGCTTATTGTGTTCAATGCCGATTCATTTTCTGTGTTTCATCTACACTCTGAAGGTCCACAGATTACAGAATGCCTGCAGATGTGCTTCGGAAACTACTACTAGTCTTCCAGGGAACGATCAAAGCGTAGACAGTTTAAGACATTACTCCCATGTAGAAAAGTCTGCATGGTACTTATTATGTTCAATGCCGATGCAATTTTTGTGTTTCATCAACACTCTGAATGTCCACAGATTTCAGAAAGCATCTAGATATGCTTCGGAAACTACTACTAGTCTTCCAGGAAACGATCAAAGCGTAGACAGTTTAAGACATTACTCCCATGGAGAAAAGTCCGCATGGTGCTTATTGTGGTCAATGCCGATGCAATTTTTGTGTTTCATCAACACTCTGATGGTCCACAGATTACAGAATGCATGCAGATGTACTTCGGAAACTTCTACTAATCTTCCAGGGAACGATCAAAACGTAGACAGTTTAAGACATTACTCCCATGGAAAAAAGTCCGCATGGTGCTTATTGTGTTCAATGCCGATTCTATTTCTGTGTTCCATCAACACTCTGAAGGTTCACAGATTATAGAATGCATCCAGATGTGCTTCGGAAACAACTACTAGTCATCCAGGGAACGATCAAATCGTAGACAGTTTAAGACAATTCTCTCATGTAGAAAAGTCCATATGATGCTTATTGTGTTCAATGCCGATGCAATTTCTGTGTTTCATCAACACTCTGAAGGTACACAGATTACAGAATGCATCCAGATGTGCTTCGGAAACTACTGCTAGTCTTCCAGGGAACGATAAAAACGTATACAGTTTAAGACATTACTCCCATGGAGAATAGTCCGCATGGTGCTTATTTTGTTCAATGCCTACTCAATTTCTTTGTTTCATCAACACTCTGAAGGTTCACAGATTATAGAATGCCTGCAGATGTGCTTGGGAAACTACTACTAGTCATCGAGGGAACGATCAAAGCGTAGACAGTTTAAGTCATTTCTCTCATGTAGAAAAGTCCGTATGGTGCTTATTGTGTTCAATGCCGAAGCAATTTCTGTGTTTCATCAACACTCTGAAGGTCCACAGATTACAGAATGCATCCAGATGTGCTTCGGAAACTACTACTAGTCTTCCAGGGAACGATCAAAGCGTAGACAGTTTAAGACATTACTCCCATGGAGAAAAGTTCGCATGGTGCTTATTGTGTTCAATGCCGATGCAATTTCTGTGTTTCATCAACACTCTGAAGGTACACAGATTACAGAATGCCACCAAATGTGCTTCGGAAACTACTGCTTGTCTTCCAGTGAACGATCACAGCTGAGTCAGTTTAAGACATTACTCTCACGGAGAAAGGTCAGCATGGTGCTCATTGTGTTCAATGCCGATTCAATTTCTATGTTTCATCAACACTCTGAAGGTCCACAGATTACAGAATGCATCCGGGTGATCTTCGGAAACTACTACTAGTGTTCCAGGGAACGATCAAAGCGTAGACAGTTTAAGACATTACTCCCATGGAGAAAAGTCCGCATGGTGCTTATTGCGTTCAGTGCCGATGCATTTTTTGTGTTTCATCAACACTCTGAAGGTCCACAGATTACAGAATGCTTCCAGATGTGCTTCGGAAACTACTACTAGTCTTCCAGGAAACGATCAAATCTTAGACAGTTTAAGACATTACTCCCATGGAGAAAAGTCCGCATGGTGCTTATTTTGTTCAATGCCGATGCAATTTTTGTGTTTCATCAATACTCTGAAGGTCCACAGATTACAGAATGCCTGCAGATGTGCTTCGGAAACTACTACTAGTCTTCCAGGGAACGATCAAAACGTAGACAGTTTAAGACATTACTCCCATGGAGAAAAGTCCGCATGGTGCTTATTGTGTTCAATGGCGATTCAATTTCTGTGTTTCATCAATACTCTGAAGGTTCACAGATTATAGAATGCATTCAGATGTGCTTCGGAAACAACTACTAGTCATCCAGGGAACGATCAAAGCGTAGACAGTTTAAGACAATTCTCTCATGTAGAAAAGTCCGTATGGTGCTTATTGTGTTCAATGCCGATTCATTTTCTGTGTTTCATCTACACTCTGAAGGTCCACAGATTACAGAATGCCTGCAGATGTGCTTCGGAAACTACTACTAGTCTTCCAGGGAACGATCAAAGCGTAGACAGTTTAAGACATTACTCCCATGTAGAAAAGTCTGCATGGTACTTATTATGTTCAATGCCGACGCAATTTTTGTGTTTCATCAACACTCTGAAGGTCCACAGATTTCAGAAAGCATCCAGATATGCTTCGGAAACTACTACTAGTCTTCCAGGGAACGATCAAAGCGTAGACAGTTTAAGACATTACTCCCATGGAGAAAAGTCCGCATGGTGCTTATTGTGGTCAATGCCGATGCAATTTTTATGTTTCATCAACACTCTGATGGTCCACAGATTACAGAGTGCATGCAGATGTACTTCGGAAACTTCTACTAATCTTCCAGGGAACGATCAAAGCGTAGACAGTTTAAGACATTACTCCCATGGAAAAAAGTCCGCATGGTGCTTTTTGTGTTCAATGCCGATTCTATTTCTGTGTTCCATCAACACTCGGAAGGTTCACAGATTATAGAATGCATTCAGATGTGCTTCGGAAACAACTACTAGTCATCCAGGGAACGATCAAATCGTAGACAGTTTAAGACAATTCTCTCATGTAGAAAAGTCCATATGATGCTTATTGTGTTCAATGCCGATGCAATTTCTGTGTTTCATCAACACTCTGAAGGTACACAGATTACAGAATGCATCCAGATGTGCTTCGGAAACTAATACTAGTCTTCCAGGGAACGATCAAAGCGTAGACAGTTAAAGACATTACTCCCATGGAGAAATGTCCGCATGGTGCTCATTGTGTTCAATGCCGATGCAATTTTTGTGTTTCATCAACACTCTGATTGTCCGAAGATTACAGAATGCATCCAGATGTACTTCGGAAACTACTACTAGTCTTCCAGGGAACGATAAAAACGTATACAGTTTAAGACATTACTCCCATGGAGAATAGTCCGCATGGTGCTTATTGTGTTCAATGCCTACTCAATTTCTTTGTTTCATCAACACTCTGAAGGTTCATAGATTATAGAATGCCTGCAGATGTGCTTGGGAAACTACTACTAGTCATCGAGGGAACGATCAAAGCGTAGACAGTTTAAGTCATTTCTCTCATGTAGAAAAGACCGTATGGTGCTTATTGTGTTCAATGCCGAAGCAATTTCTGTGTTTCATCAACACTCTGAAGGTCCACAGTTTACAGAATGCATCCAGATGTGCTTCGGAAACTACTACTAGTCTTCCAGGGAACGATCAAAGCGTAGACAGTTTAAGACATTACTCCCATGGAGAAAAGTTCGCATGGTGCTTATTGTGTTCAATGCCGATGCAATTTCTGTGTTTCATCAATACTCTGAAGGTTCACAGATTTTATAATGCATTCAGATGTGCTTCGGAAACTACTGCTAGTCTTCCAGTGTACGATCAAAGAGTAGACAGTTTAAGACATTACCCCCATCGAGAAAAGTCCGCATGGTGCTTATTTTGTTCAATGCCGATGCAATTTTTGTGTTTCATCCACACTCTGAAGGTCCACAGATTTCAGAATGCATCCAGATGTGCTTCGGAAACTACTACTAGTCTTGCAGGGAACGATCAAAGCGTAGACAGTTTAAGTCATTACTCCCATGGAGAAAAGTCCGCATGGTGCTTATTGTGTTCAATGCCGATGCAATTTTTGTCTTTCATCAACACTCTGAAGGTCCACAGATTACAGAATGCTTCCAGGTGTGCTTCGGAAACTACTACTAGTCTTCCAGGGAACGCTCAAAGCGTAGACAGTTTAAGACATTACTCCCATGGAGAAAAGTCCGCATAGTGCTTATTGTGTTCAATGCCGATGCAATTTTTGTGTTTCATCAACACTCTGAAGGTCCACAGATTACAGAATGCTTCCAGATGTGCTTCGGAAACTACTACTAGTCTTCCAGGAAACGATCAAATCTTAGACAGCTTAAGACATTACTCCCATGGAGAAAAGTCCGCATGGTGCTTATTTTGTTCAATACCGATGCAATTTTTGTGTTTCATCAATACTCTGAAGGTCCACAGATTACAGAATGCATCCAGATGTGCTTCGGAAACTACTACTAGTCTTCCAGGGAACGATCAAAGCGTAGACAGTTTAAGACATTACTCCCATGGAGAAAAGTTCGCATGGTGCTTATTGTGTTCAATGCCGATGCAATTTCTGTGTTTCATCAACACTCTGAAGGTATACAGATTTCTGAATGCCACCAAATGTGCTTCGGAAACTACTGTTGTCTTCCAGTGAACGATCACAGCTGAGACAGTTTAAGACATTACTCTCACGGAGAAAGGTCAGCATGGTGCTCATTGTGTTCAATGCCGATTCAATTTCTGTGTTTCATCAACACTCTGAAGGTCAACAGATTACAGAATGCCTCCAGATGTGCTTCGGAAACTACTACTAGTCTTCCAGTGAACGATCAAAGCGTAGACAGTTTAAGTCATTACTCTCATGGAGAAAAGTCCGCATGGTGCTTATTGTGTTCAATACCGATTCAATTTCTGTTCTTCATCAACACCCTGAAGGTCCACAGATTACAGAATGCATCCAGATGTTCTTCGGAAACTACTACTAGTCTTCCAGTGTACGATCGAAGCGTAGACAGATTAAGACATTACTCCCATGGAGAAAAGTCCGTATGGTGCTTATTGTGTTCAATGCCGATTCATCTTCGGTGTTTCATCTACACTCTGAAGGTCCACAGATTACAGAATGCCTGCAGATGTGCTTCGGAAACTACTACTAGTCTTCCAGGGAACGATCAAAGCGTAGACAGTTTAAGACATTACTCCCATGTAGAAAAGTCTGCATGGTACTTATTATGTTCAATGCCGATGCAATTTTTGTGTTTCATCAACACTCTTTGAAGGTCCACAGATTTCAGAAAGCATCCAGATATGCTTCGGAAACTACTACTAGTCTTCCAGGGAACGATCAAAGCGTAGACAGTTTAAGACATTACTCCCATGGAGAAAAGTCCGCATGGTGCTCATTGTGTTCAATGCCGATGCAATTTTTGTGTTTCATCAACACTCTGATTGTCCGAAGATTACAGAATGCATCCAGATGTACTTCGGAAACTACTACTAGTCTTCCAGGGAACGATAAAAACGTATACAGTTTAACACATTACTCCCATGGAGAATAGTCCGCATGGTGCTTATTGTGTTCAATGCCTACTCAATTTCTTTGTTTCATCAACACTCTGAAGGTTCACAGATTATAGAATGCCTGCAGATGTGCTTGGGAAACTACTACTAGTCATCGAGGGAACGATCAAAGCGTAGACAGTTTAAGTCATTTCTCTCATGTAGAAAAGTCCGTATGGTGCTTATTGTGTTCAATGCCGAAGCAATTTCTGTGTTTCATCAACACTTTGAAGGTCCACAGATTACAGAATGCATCCAGATGTGCTTCGGAAACTACTACTAGTCTTCCAGGGAACGATCAAAGCGTAGACAGTTTAAGACATTACTCCCATGGAGAAAAGTTCGCATGGTGCTTATTGTGTTCAATGCCGATGCAATTTCTGTGTTTCATCAACACTCTGAAGGTATACAGATTACAGAATGCCACCAAATGTGCTTCGGAAACTACTGCTAGTCTTCCAGTGAACGATCACAGCTGAGTCAGTTTAAGACATTACTCTACGGAGAAAGGTCAGCATGGTGCTCATTGTGTTCAATGCCGATTCAATATCTGTGTTTCATCAACACTCTGAAGGTCCACAGATTACAGAATGCATCCAGATGTGCTTCGGAAACTACTACTAGTGTTCCAGGGAACGATCAAAGCGTAGACAGTTTAAGACATTACTAACATGGAGAAAAGTCCGCATGGTGCTTATTGTGTTCAGTGCCGATGCATTTTTTGTGTTTCATCAACACTCTGAAGGTCCACAGATTACAGAATGCTTCCAGATGTGCTTCGGAAACTACTACTAGTCTTCCAGGAAACGATCAAATCTTAGACAGTTTAAGACATTACTCCCATGGAGAAAAGTCCGCATGGTGCTTATTTTGTTCAATGCCGATGCAATTTTTGTGTTTCATCAATACTCTGAAGGTCCACAGATTACAGAATGCATCCAGATGTGCTTCGGAAACAACTACTAGTCATCCAGGGAACGATCAAAGCGTAGACAGTTTAAGACAATTCTCTCATGTAGAAAAGTCCGTATGGTGCTTATTGTGTTCAATGCCGATTCATTTTCTGTGTTTCATCTACACTCTGAAGGTCCACAGATTACAGAATGCCTGCAGATGTGCTTCGGAAACTACTACTAGTCTTCCAGGGAACGATCAAAGCGTAGACAGATTAAGACATTACTCCCATGTAGAAAAGTCTGCATGGTACTTATTATGTTCAATGCCGATGCAATTTTTGTGTTTCATCAACACTCTGAAGGTCCACAGATTTCAGAAAGCATCCAGATATGCTTCGGAAACTACTACTAGTCTTCCAGGGAACGATCAAAGCGTAGACAGTTTAAGACATTACTCCCATGGAGAAAAGTCCGCATGGTGCTTATTGTGGTCAATGCCGATGCAATTTTTGTGTTTCATCAACACTCTGATGGTCCACAGATTACAGAATGCATGCAGATGTACTTCGGAAACTTCTACTAATCTTCCAGGGAACGATCAAAACGTAGACAGTTTAAGAATTTACTCCCATGGAAAAAAGTAAGCATGGTGCTTATTGTGTTCAATGCCGATTCTATTTCTGTGTTCCATCAACACTCTGAAGGTTCACAGATTATAGAATGCATCCAGATGTGCTTCGGAAACAACTACTAGTCATCCAGGGAACGATCAAATCGTAGACAGTTTAAGACAATTCTCTCATGTAGAAAAGTCCATATGATGCTTATTGTGTTCAATGCCGATGCAATTTCTGTGTTTCATCAACACTCTGAAGGTACACAGATTACAGAATGCATCCAGATGTGCTTCGGAAACTAATACTAGTCTTCCAGGGAACGATCAAAGCGTAGACAGTTAAAGACATTACTCCCATGGAGAAAAGACCGCATGGTGCTCATTGTGTTCAATGCCGATGCAATTTTTGTGTTTCATCAACACTCTGATTGTCCGAAGATTACAGAATGCATCCAGATGTACTTCGGAAACTACTACTAGTCTTCCAGGGAACGATAAAAACGTATACAGTTTAAGACATTACTCCCATGGAGAAAAGTCCGCATGCTGCTTATTGTGATCAATGACGATGCAATTTCTGTGTTTCATCAAAACTCTGAAGGTCCGCAGATAACACAATGCATCCAGATGTGCTTCAGAAACTACTACTAGTCTTCCAGTGTACGATCAAAGCGTAGACAGATTGAGACATTACTCCCATGGAGAAAAGTTCGCATGGTGCTTATTGTGTTCAATGCCGATGCAATTTTTGTGTTTCATCAACACTCAGAAGGTCCACAGATTTCAGAATGCATCCAGATGTGCTTCGGAAACTACTACTAGTCTTCCAGGGAACGATCAAAGCGTAGACAGTTTAAGACATTACTCCCATAGAGAAAGTTCCGCATGGTGCTTATTGTGTTAAATGCCGATGCAATTTTTGTGTTTCATCAACACTCTGAAGGTCCACAGATTACAGAATGCATCCAGATGTGCTTCGGAAACTACTACTAGTCTTCCAGGAAACGATCAAATCTTAGACAGTTTAAGACATTACTCCCATGGAGAAAAGTCCGCATGGTGCTTATTGTGGTCAATGCCGATGCAATTTTTGTGTTTCATCAACACTCTGATGGTCCACAGATTACAGAATGCATGCAGATGTACTTCGGAAACTTCTACTAATCTTCCAGGGAACGATCAAAACGTAGACAGTTTAAGAATTTACTCCCATGGAAAAAAGTAAGCATGGTGCTTATTGTGTTCAATGCCGATTCTATTTCTGTGTTCCATCAACACTCTGAAGGTTCACAGATTATAGAATGCATCCAGATGTTCTTCGGAAACTACTACTAGTGTTCCAGGGAACGATCAAAGCGTAGACAGTTTAAGACATTACTAACATGGAGAAAAGTCCGCATGGTGCTTATTGTGTTCAGTGCCGATGCATTTTTTGTGTTTCATCAACACTCTGAAGGTCCACAGATTACAGAATGCTTCCAGATGTGCTTCGGAAACTACTACTATTCTTCCAGGAAACGATCAAATCTTAGACAGTTTAAGACATTACTCCCATGGAGAAAAGTCCGCATGGTGCTTATTTTGTTCAATGCCGATGCAATTTTTGTGTTTCATCAATACTCTGAAGGTCCACAGATTACAGAATGCCTGCAGATGTGCTTCGGAAACTACTACTAGTCTTCCAGGGAACGATCAAAACGTAGACAGTTTAAGACATTACTCCCATGGAGAAAAGTCCGCATGGTGCTTATTGTGTTCAATGGCGATTCAATTTCTGTGTTTCATCAATACTCTGAAGGTTCACAGATTATAGAATGCGTTCAGATGTGCTTCGGAAACAACTACTAGTCATCCAGGGAACGATCAAAGCGTAGACAGTTTAAAACAATTCTCTCATGTAGAAAAGTCCGTATGGTGCTTATTGTGTTCAATGCCGATTCATTTTCTGTGTTTCATCTACACTCTGAAGGTCCACAGATTACAGAATGCCTGCAGATGTGCTTCGGAAACTACTACTAGTCTTCCAGGGAACGATCAAAGCGTAGACAGTTTAAGACATTACTCCCATGTAGAAAAGTCTGCATGGTACTTATTATGTTCAATGCCGATGCAATTTTTGTGTTTCATCAACACTCTGAAGGTCCACAGATTTCAGAAAGCATCCAGATATGCTTCGGAAACTACTACTAGTCTTCCAGGGAACGATCAAAGCGTAGACAGTTTAAGACATTACTCCCATGGAGAAAAGTCCGCATGGTGCTTATTGTGGTCAATGCCGATGCAATTTTTGTGTTTCATCAACACTCTGATGGTCCACAGATTACAGAATGCATGCAGATGTACTTCGGAAACTTCTACTAATCTTCCAGGGAACGATCAAAACGTAGACAGTTTAAGAATTTACTCCCATGGAAAAAAGTAAGCATGGTGCTTATTGTGTTCAATGCCGATTCTATTTCTGTGTTCCATCAACACTCTGAAGGTTCACAGATTATAGAATGCATCCAGATGTGCTTCGGAAACAACTACTAGTCATCCAGGGAACGATCAAATCGTAGACAGTTTAAGACAATTCTCTCATGTAGAAAAGTCCATATGATGCTTATTGTGTTCAATGCCGATGCAATTTCTGTGTTTCATCAACACTCTGAAGGTACACAGATTACAGAATGCATCCAGATGTGCTTCGGAAACTAATACTAGTCTTCCAGGGAACGATCAAAGCGTAGACAGTTAAAGACATTACTCCCATGGAGAAAAGACCGCATGGTGCTCATTGTGTTCAATGCCGATGCAATTTTTGTGTTTCATCAACACTCTGATTGTCCGAAGATTACAGAATGCATCCAGATGTACTTCGGAAACTACTACTAGTCTTCCAGGGAACGATAAAAACGTATACAGTTTAAGACATTACTCCCATGGAGAATAGTCCGCATGGTGCTTATTGTGTTCAATGCCGATTCAATTTCTGTTTTTCATCAACACCCTGAAGGTCCACAGATTACAGAATGCATCCAGATGTTCTTCGGAAACTACTACTAGTCTTCCAGTGTACGATCAAAGCGTAGACAGATTAAGACATTACTCCCATGGAGAAAAGTCCGCATGCTGCTTATTGTGATCAATGACGATGCAATTTCTGTGTTTCATCAAAACTCTGAAGGTCCGCAGATAACACAATGCATCCAGATGTGCTTCAGAAACTACTACTAGTCTTCCAGTGTACGATCAAAGCGTAGACAGATTGAGACATTACTCCCATGGAGAAAAGTTCGCATGGTGCTTATTGTGTTCAATGCCGATGCAATTTTTGTGTTTCATCAACACTCAGAAGGTCCACAGATTTCAGAATGCATCCAGATGTGCTTCGGAAACTACTACTAGTCTTCCAGGGAACGATCAAAGCGTAGACAGTTTAAGACATTACTCCCATAGAGAAAGTTCCGCATGGTGCTTATTGTGTCAAATGCCGATGCAATTTTTGTGTTTCATCAACACTCTGAAGGTCCACAGATTACAGAATGCATCCAGATGTGCTTCGCAAAATAATGCTAGTCTTCCATTGTACGATCAAAGAGTAGACAGTTTAAGACATTACCCCCATCGAGAAAAGTCCGCATGGTGCTTATTTTGTTCAATGCCGATGCAATTTCTGTGTTTCACCCACACTCTGAAGGTCCACAGATTTCAGAAAGCATCCAGATATGCTTCGGAAACTACTACTAGTCTTCCAGGGAACGATCAAAGCGTAGACAGTTTAAGACATTACTCCCATGGAGAAAAGTCCGCATGGTGCTTATTGTGTTCAATGCTGATTCAATTTCTGTGTTTCATCAACACTCTGAAGGTTCACAGATTATAGAATGCATCCAGATGTGCTTCGGAATCAACTACTAGTCATCCAGGGAACGATAAAATCGTAGACAGTTTAAGACAATTCTCTCATGTAGAAAAGTCCGTATGGTACTTATTGTGTTCAATGCCGATTCAATTTCTGTGTTTCATCAACACTCTGAAAGTCCACAGATTACAGAATGCCTGCAGATGTGCTTCGGAAACTACTACTAGTCTTCCAGGGTACGATCAAAGCGTAGACAGTTTAAGACATTACTCCCATGGAGAAAAGTCAGCATGGTACTTATTGTGTTCAATGCCGATGCAATTTTTGTGTTTCATCAACACTCTGAAGGTCCACAGATATCAGAATGCATCCAGATGTGCTTCGGAAACTACTACTAGTCTTCCAGGGAACGATCAAAGCGTAGACAGTTTAAGACATTACTCCCATGGAGAAAAGTCCGCATGGTGCTTATTGTGTTCAATGCCGATGCAATTTTTGTCTTTCATCAACACTCTGAAGGTCCACAGATTACAGAATGCTTCCAGGTGTGCTTCGGAAACTACTACTAGTCTTCCAGGGAACGCTGAATGCGTAGACAGTTTAAGACATTACTCCCATGGAGAAAAGTCCGCGTAGTGCTTATTGTGTTCAATGCCGATGCAATTTTTGTGTTTCATCAACACTCTGAAGGTCCACAGATTACAGAAAGCTTCCAGATGTGCTTCGGAAACTACTACTAGTCTTCCAGGAAACGATCAAATCTTAGACAGCTTAAGACATTACTCCCATGGAGAAAAGTCCGCATGGTGCTTATTTTGTTCAATACCGATGCAATTTTTGTGTTTCATCAATACTCTGAAGGTCCACAGATTACAGAATGCATCCAGATGTGCTTCGGAAACTACTACTAGTCTTCCAGGGAACGATCAAAGCGTAGACAGTTTAAGACATTACTCCCATGGAGAAAAGTTCGCATGGTGCTTATTGTGTTCAATGCCGATGCAATTTCTGTGTTTCATCAACACTCTGAAGGTATACAGATTACAGAATGCCACCAAATGTGCTTCGGAAACTACTGTTGTCTTCCAGTGAACGATCACAGCTGAGACAGTTTAAGACATTACTCTCACGGAGAAAGGTCAGCATGGTGCTCATTGTGTTCAATGCCGATTCAATTTCTGTGTTTCATCAACACTCTGAAGGTCAACAGATTACAGAATGCCTCCAGATGTGCTTCGGAAACTACTACTAGTCTTCCAGTGAACGATCAAAGCGTAGACAGTTTAAGTCATTACTCTCATGGAGAAAAGTCCGCATGGTGCTTATTGTGTTCAATGCAGATTCAATTTCAGTTTTTCATCAACACCCTGAAGGTCCACAGATTACAGAATTCATCCAGATGTTCTTCGGAAACTACTACTAGTCTTCCAGTGTACGATCAAAGCGTAGACAGATTAAGACATTACTCCCATGGAGAAAAGTCCGCATGGTGCTTATTGTGTTCAATGCAGATTCAATTTCAGTTTTTCATCAACACCCTGAAGGTCCACAGATTACAGAATTCATCCAGATGTTCTTCGGAAACTACTACTAGTCTTCCAGTGTACGATCAAAGCGTAGACAGATTAAGACATTACTCCCATGGAGAAAAGTCCGCATGGTGCTTATTGTGTTCAATGCCGATTATATTTTTGTGTTTCATCAACACTCTGAAGGTCCACAGATTACAGAATGCATCCAGATGTGCTTCGGAAACTACTGCTAGTCTTCCAGGAAACGATCAAAGCGTAGGCAGTTTAAGACATTACTCCCATGGAGAAAAGTCCGAATGATGCTTATTGTGATCAATGACGATGCAATTTCTGTGTTTCATCAAAACTCTGAAGGTCCCCAGATAACACAATGCATCCAGATGTGCTTCAGAAACTACTACTAGTCTTCCAGTGTACGATCAAAGCGTAGACAGTTTGAGACATTACTCCCATGGAGAAAAGTTCGCATGGTGCTTATTGTGTTCAATGCCGATGCAATTTTTGTGTTTCATCAACACTCAGAAGGTCCACAGGTTACAGTATGCTTCCAGATGTGCTTCGGAAACTACTACTAATCTTCCAGTGTACGATCAAAGCGGAGACAGTTTAAGACATTACTCCCATAGAGAAAGTTCCGCATGGTGCGTATTGTGTTAAATGCCGATGCAATTTTTGTGTTTCATCAACACTCTGAAGGTCCACAGATTACAGAATGCATCCAGATGTGCTTCGGAAACTACTGCTAGTCTTCCATTGTACGATCAAAGAGTAGACAGTTTAAGACATTACCCCCATCGAGAAAAGTCCGCATGGTGCTTATTTTGTTCAATGCCGATGCAATTTTTGTGTTTCACCCACACTCAGAAGGTCCACAGATTTCAGAAAGCATCCAGATATGCTTCGGAAACTACTACTAGTCTTCCAGGGAACGATCAAAGCGTAGACAGTTTAAGACATTACTCCCATGGAGAAAAGTCCGCATGGTGCTTATTGTGTTCAATGCTGATTCAATTTCTGTGTTTCATCAACACTCTGAAGGTTCACAGATTATAGAATGCATCCAGATGTGCTTCGGAAACAACTACTAGTCATCCAGGGAACGATAAAATCGTAGACAGTTTAAGACAATTCTCTCATGTAGAAAAGTCCGTATGGTACTTATTGTGTTCAATGCCGATTCAATTTCTGTGTTTCATCAACACTCTGAAAGTCCACAGATTACAGAATGCCTGCAGATGTGCTTCGGAAACTACTACTAGTCTTCCAGGGAACGATCAAAGCGTAGACAGTTTAAGACATTACTCCCATGGAGAAAAGTCCGCATGGTGCTTATTGTGTTCAATGCCGATGCAATTTTTGTGTTTCATCAACACTCTGATGGTCCACAGATTACAGAATGCATGCAGATGTACTTCGGAAACTTCTACTAATCTTCCAGGGAACGATCAAAACGTAGACAGTTTAAGAATTTACTCCCATGGAAAAAAGTAAGCATGGTGCTTATTGTGTTCAATGCCGATTCTATTTCTGTGTTCCATCAACACTCTGAAGGTTCACAGATTATAGAATGCATCCAGATGTGCTTCGGAAACAACTACTAGTCATCCAGGGAACGATCAAATCGTAGACAGTTTAAGACAATTCTCTCATGTAGAAAAGTCCATATGATGCTTATTGTGTTCAATGCCGATGCAGTTTCTGTGTTTCATCAACACTCTGAAGGTACACAGATTACAGAATGCATCCAGATGTGCTTCGGAAACTAATACTAGTCTTCCAGGGAACGATCAAAGCGTAGACAGTTAAAGACATTACTCCCATGGAGAAAAGACCGCATGGTGCTCATTGTGTTCAATGCCGATGCAATTTTTGTGTTTCATCAACACTCTGATTGTCCGAAGATTACAGAATGCATCCAGATGTACTTCGGAAACTACTACTAGTCTTCCAGGGAACGATAAAAACGTATACAGTTTAAGACATTACTCCCATAGAGAAAGTTCCGCATGGTGCTTATTGTGTTAAATGCCGATGCAATTTTTGTGTTTCATCAACACTCTGAAGGTCCACAGATTACAGAATGCATCCAGATGTGCTTCGGAAACTACTGCTAGTCTTCCATTGTACGATCAAAGAGTAGACAGTTTAAGACATTACCCCCATCGAGAAAAGTCCGCATGGTGCTTATTTTGTTCAATGCCGATGCAATTTCTGTGTTTCACCCACACTCTGAAGGTCCACAGATTTCAGAAAGCATCCAGATATGCTTCGGAAACTACTACTAGTCTTCCAGGGAACGATCAAAGCGTAGACAGTTTAAGACATTACTCCCATGGAGAAAAGTCCGCATGGTGCTTATTGTGTTCAATGCTGATTCAATTTCTGTGTTTCATCAACACTCTGAAGGTTCACAGATTATAGAATGCATCCAGATGTGCTTCGGAATCAACTACTAGTCATCCAGGGAACGATAAAATCGTAGACAGTTTAAGACAATTCTCTCATGTAGAAAAGTCCGTATGGTACTTATTGTGTTCAATGCCGATTCAATTTCTGTGTTTCATCAACACTCTGAAAGTCCACAGATTACAGAATGCCTGCAGATGTGCTTCGGAAACTACTACTAGTCTTCCAGGGTACGATCAAAGCGTAGACAGTTTAAGACATTACTCCCATGGAGAAAAGTCAGCATGGTACTTATTGTGTTCAATGCCGATGCAATTTTTGTGTTTCATCAACACTCTGAAGGTCCACAGATATCAGAATGCATCCAGATGTGCTTCGGAAACTACTACTAGTCTTCCAGGGAACGATCAAAGCGTAGACAGTTTAAGACATTACTCCCATGGAGAAAAGTCCGCATGGTGCTTATTGTGTTCAATGCCGATGCAATTTTTGTCTTTCATCAACACTCTGAAGGTCCACAGATTACAGAATGCTTCCAGGTGTGCTTCGGAAACTACTACTAGTCTTCCAGGGAACGCTGAATGCGTAGACAGTTTAAGACATTACTCCCATGGAGAAAAGTCCGCGTAGTGCTTATTGTGTTCAATGCCGATGCAATTTTTGTGTTTCATCAACACTCTGAAGGTCCACAGATTACAGAAAGCTTCCAGATGTGCTTCGGAAACTACTACTAGTCTTCCAGGAAACGATCAAATCTTAGACAGCTTAAGACATTACTCCCATGGAGAAAAGTCCGCATGGTGCTTATTTTGTTCAATACCGATGCAATTTTTGTGTTTCATCAATACTCTGAAGGTCCACAGATTACAGAATGCATCCAGATGTGCTTCGGAAACTACTACTAGTCTTCCAGGGAACGATCAAAGCGTAGACAGTTTAAGACATTACTCCCATGGAGAAAAGTTCGCATGGTGCTTATTGTGTTCAATGCCGATGCAATTTCTGTGTTTCATCAACACTCTGAAGGTATACAGATTACAGAATGCCACCAAATGTGCTTCGGAAACTACTGTTGTCTTCCAGTGAACGATCACAGCTGAGACAGTTTAAGACATTACTCTCACGGAGAAAGGTCAGCATGGTGCTCATTGTGTTCAATGCCGATTCAATTTCTGTGTTTCATCAACACTCTGAAGGTCAACAGATTACAGAATGCCTCCAGATGTGCTTCGGAAACTACTACTAGTCTTCCAGTGAACGATCAAAGCGTAGACAGTTTAAGTCATTACTCTCATGGAGAAAAGTCCGCATGGTGCTTATTGTGTTCAATGCAGATTCAATTTCAGTTTTTCATCAACACCCTGAAGGTCCACAGATTACAGAATTCATCCAGATGTTCTTCGGAAACTACTACTAGTCTTCCAGTGTACGATCAAAGCGTAGACAGATTAAGACATTACTCCCATGGAGAAAAGTCCGCATGGTGCTTATTGTGTTCAATGCAGATTCAATTTCAGTTTTTCATCAACACCCTGAAGGTCCACAGATTACAGAATTCATCCAGATGTTCTTCGGAAACTACTACTAGTCTTCCAGTGTACGATCAAAGCGTAGACAGATTAAGACATTACTCCCATGGAGAAAAGTCCGCATGGTGCTTATTGTGTTCAATGCCGATTATATTTTTGTGTTTCATCAACACTCTGAAGGTCCACAGATTACAGAATGCATCCAGATGTGCTTCGGAAACTACTGCTAGTCTTCCAGGAAACGATCAAAGCGTAGGCAGTTTAAGACATTACTCCCATGGAGAAAAGTCCGAATGATGCTTATTGTGATCAATGACGATGCAATTTCTGTGTTTCATCAAAACTCTGAAGGTCCCCAGATAACACAATGCATCCAGATGTGCTTCAGAAACTACTACTAGTCTTCCAGTGTACGATCAAAGCGTAGACAGTTTGAGACATTACTCCCATGGAGAAAAGTTCGCATGGTGCTTATTGTGTTCAATGCCGATGCAATTTTTGTGTTTCATCAACACTCAGAAGGTCCACAGGTTACAGTATGCTTCCAGATGTGCTTCGGAAACTACTACTAATCTTCCAGTGTACGATCAAAGCGGAGACAGTTTAAGACATTACTCCCATAGAGAAAGTTCCGCATGG
The DNA here is from genome assembly GCF_023897955.1 of Schistocerca gregaria. NCBI lineage: Eukaryota > Metazoa > Arthropoda > Insecta > Orthoptera > Acrididae > Schistocerca > Schistocerca gregaria. The sequence goes on along the minus strand of NC_064928.1, from coordinate 49,024,184 downwards.
TGCGTATTGTGTTAAATGCCGATGCAATTTTTGTGTTTCATCAACACTCTGAAGGTCCACAGATTACAGAATGCATCCAGATGTGCTTCGGAAACTACTGCTAGTCTTCCATTGTACGATCAAAGAGTAGACAGTTTAAGACATTACCCCCATCGAGAAAAGTCCGCATGGTGCTTATTTTGTTCAATGCCGATGCAATTTTTGTGTTTCACCCACACTCAGAAGGTCCACAGATTTCAGAAAGCATCCAGATATGCTTCGGAAACTACTACTAGTCTTCCAGGGAACGATCAAAGCGTAGACAGTTTAAGACATTACTCCCATGGAGAAAAGTCCGCATGGTGCTTATTGTGTTCAATGCTGATTCAATTTCTGTGTTTCATCAACACTCTGAAGGTTCACAGATTATAGAATGCATCCAGATGTGCTTCGGAAACAACTACTAGTCATCCAGGGAACGATAAAATCGTAGACAGTTTAAGACAATTCTCTCATGTAGAAAAGTCCGTATGGTACTTATTGTGTTCAATGCCGATTCAATTTCTGTGTTTCATCAACACTCTGAAAGTCCACAGATTACAGAATGCCTGCAGATGTGCTTCGGAAACTACTACTAGTCTTCCAGGGAACGATCAAAGCGTAGACAGTTTAAGACATTACTCCCATGGAGAAAAGTCCGCATGGTGCTTATTGTGGTCAATGCCGATGCAATTTTTGTGTTTCATCAACACTCTGATGGTCCACAGATTACAGAATGCATGCAGATGTACTTCGGAAACTTCTACTAATCTTCCAGGGAACGATCAAAACGTAGACAGTTTAAGAATTTACTCCCATGGAAAAAAGTAAGCATGGTGCTTATTGTGTTCAATGCCGATTCTATTTCTGTGTTCCATCAACACTCTGAAGGTTCACAGATTATAGAATGCATCCAGATGTGCTTCGGAAACAACTACTAGTCATCCAGGGAACGATCAAATCGTAGACAGTTTAAGACAATTCTCTCATGTAGAAAAGTCCATATGATGCTTATTGTGTTCAATGCCGATGCAGTTTCTGTGTTTCATCAACACTCTGAAGGTACACAGATTACAGAATGCATCCAGATGTGCTTCGGAAACTAATACTAGTCTTCCAGGGAACGATCAAAGCGTAGACAGTTAAAGACATTACTCCCATGGAGAAAAGACCGCATGGTGCTCATTGTGTTCAATGCCGATGCAATTTTTGTGTTTCATCAACACTCTGATTGTCCGAAGATTACAGAATGCATCCAGATGTACTTCGGAAACTACTACTAGTCTTCCAGGGAACGATAAAAACGTATACAGTTTAAGACATTACTCCCATGGAGAATAGTCCGCATGGTGCTTATTGTGTTCAATGCCGATTCAATTTCTGTTTTTCATCAACACCCTGAAGGTCCACAGATTACAGAATGCATCCAGATGTTCTTCGGAAACTACTACTAGTCTTCCAGTGTACGATCAAAGCGTAGACAGATTAAGACATTACTCCCATGGAGAAAAGTCCGCATGCTGCTTATTGTGATCAATGACGATGCAATTTCTGTGTTTCATCAAAACTCTGAAGGTCCGCAGATAACACAATGCATCCAGATGTGCTTCAGAAACTACTACTAGTCTTCCAGTGTACGATCAAAGCGTAGACAGATTGAGACATTACTCCCATGGAGAAAAGTTCGCATGCTGCTTATTGTGTTCAATGCCGATGCAATTTTTGTGTTTCATCAACACTCAGAAGGTCCACAGATTTCAGAATGCATCCAGATGTGCTTCGGAAACTACTACTAGTCTTCCAGGGAACGATCAAAGCGTAGACAGTTTAAGACATTACTCCCATAGAGAAAGTTCCGCATGGTGCTTATTGTGTTAAATGCCGATGCAATTTTTGTGTTTCATCAACACTCTGAAGGTCCACAGATTACAGAATGCATCCAGATGTGCTTCGGAAACTACTGCTTGTCTTCCATTGTACGATCAAAGAGTAGACAGTTTAAGACATTACCCCCATCGAGAAAAGTCCGCATGGTGCTTATTTTGTTCAATGCCGATGCAATTTCTGTGTTTCACCCACACTCTGAAGGTCCACAGATTTCAGAAAGCATCCAGATATGCTTCGGAAACTACTACTAGTCTTCCAGGGAACGATCAAAGCGTAGACAGTTTAAGACATTACTCCCATGGAGAAAAGTCCGCATGGTGCTTATTGTGTTCAATGCTGATTCAATTTCTGTGTTTCATCAACACTCTGAAGGTTCACAGATTATAGAATGCATCCAGATGTGCTTCGGAATCAACTACTAGTCATCCAGGGAACGATAAAATCGTAGACAGTTTAAGACAATTCTCTCATGTAGAAAAGTCCGTATGGTACTTATTGTGTTCAATGCCGATTCAATTTCTGTGTTTCATCAACACTCTGAAAGTCCACAGATTACAGAATGCCTGCAGATGTGCTTCGGAAACTACTACTAGTCTTCCAGGGTACGATCAAAGCGTAGACAGTTTAAGACATTACTCCCATGGAGAAAAGTCAGCATGGTACTTATTGTGTTCAATGCCGATGCAATTTTTGTGTTTCATCAACACTCTGAAGGTCCACAGATATCAGAATGCATCCAGATGTGCTTCGGAAACTACTACTAGTCTTCCAGGGAACGATCAAAGCGTAGACAGTTTAAGACATTACTCCCATGGAGAAAAGTCCGCATGGTGCTTATTGTGTTCAATGCCGATGCAATTTTTGTCTTTCATCAACACTCTGAAGGTCCACAGATTACAGAATGCTTCCAGGTGTGCTTCGGAAACTACTACTAGTCTTCCAGGGAACGCTGAATGCGTAGACAGTTTAAGACATTACTCCCATGGAGAAAAGTCCGCGTAGTGCTTATTGTGTTCAATGCCGATGCAATTTTTGTGTTTCATCAACACTCTGAAGGTCCACAGATTACAGAAAGCTTCCAGATGTGCTTCGGAAACTACTACTAGTCTTCCAGGAAACGATCAAATCTTAGACAGCTTAAGACATTACTCCCATGGAGAAAAGTCCGCATGGTGCTTATTTTGTTCAATACCGATGCAATTTTTGTGTTTCATCAATACTCTGAAGGTCCACAGATTACAGAATGCATCCAGATGTGCTTCGGAAACTACTACTAGTCTTCCAGGGAACGATCAAAGCGTAGACAGTTTAAGACATTACTCCCATGGAGAAAAGTTCGCATGGTGCTTATTGTGTTCAATGCCGATGCAATTTCTGTGTTTCATCAACACTCTGAAGGTATACAGATTACAGAATGCCACCAAATGTGCTTCGGAAACTACTGTTGTCTTCCAGTGAACGATCACAGCTGAGACAGTTTAAGACATTACTCTCACGGAGAAAGGTCAGCATGGTGCTCATTGTGTTCAATGCCGATTCAATTTCTGTGTTTCATCAACACTCTGAAGGTCAACAGATTACAGAATGCCTCCAGATGTGCTTCGGAAACTACTACTAGTCTTCCAGTGAACGATCAAAGCGTAGACAGTTTAAGTCATTACTCTCATGGAGAAAAGTCCGCATGGTGCTTATTGTGTTCAATGCAGATTCAATTTCAGTTTTTCATCAACACCCTGAAGGTCCACAGATTACAGAATTCATCCAGATGTTCTTCGGAAACTACTACTAGTCTTCCAGTGTACGATCAAAGCGTAGACAGATTAAGACATTACTCCCATGGAGAAAAGTCCGCATGGTGCTTATTGTGTTCAATGCAGATTCAATTTCAGTTTTTCATCAACACCCTGAAGGTCCACAGATTACAGAATTCATCCAGATGTTCTTCGGAAACTACTACTAGTCTTCCAGTGTACGATCAAAGCGTAGACAGATTAAGACATTACTCCCATGGAGAAAAGTCCGCATGGTGCTTATTGTGTTCAATGCCGATTATATTTTTGTGTTTCATCAACACTCTGAAGGTCCACAGATTACAGAATGCATCCAGATGTGCTTCGGAAACTACTGCTAGTCTTCCAGGAAACGATCAAAGCGTAGGCAGTTTAAGACATTACTCCCATGGAGAAAAGTCCGAATGATGCTTATTGTGATCAATGACGATGCAATTTCTGTGTTTCATCAAAACTCTGAAGGTCCCCAGATAACACAATGCATCCAGATGTGCTTCAGAAACTACTACTAGTCTTCCAGTGTACGATCAAAGCGTAGACAGTTTGAGACATTACTCCCATGGAGAAAAGTTCGCATGGTGCTTATTGTGTTCAATGCCGATGCAATTTTTGTGTTTCATCAACACTCAGAAGGTCCACAGGTTACAGTATGCTTCCAGATGTGCTTCGGAAACTACTACTAATCTTCCAGTGTACGATCAAAGCGGAGACAGTTTAAGACATTACTCCCATAGAGAAAGTTCCGCATGGTGCGTATTGTGTTAAATGCCGATGCAATTTTTGTGTTTCATCAACACTCTGAAGGTCCACAGATTACAGAATGCATCCAGATGTGCTTCGGAAACTACTGCTAGTCTTCCATTGTACGATCAAAGAGTAGACAGTTTAAGACATTACCCCCATCGAGAAAAGGCCGCATGGTGCTTATTTTGTTCAATGCCGATGCAATTTTTGTGTTTCACCCACACTCAGAAGGTCCACAGATTTCAGAAAGCATCCAGATATGCTTCGGAAACTACTACTAGTCTTCCAGGGAACGATCAAAGCGTAGACAGTTTAAGACATTACTCCCATGGAGAAAAGTCCGCATGGTGCTTATTGTGTTCAATGCTGATTCAATTTCTGTGTTTCATCAACACTCTGAAGGTTCACAGATTATAGAATGCATCCAGATGTGCTTCGGAAACAACTACTAGTCATCCAGGGAACGATAAAATCGTAGACAGTTTAAGACAATTCTCTCATGTAGAAAAGTCCGTATGGTACTTATTGTGTTCAATGCCGATTCAATTTCTGTGTTTCATCAACACTCTGAAAGTCCACAGATTACAGAATGCCTGCAGATGTGCTTCGGAAACTACTACTAGTCTTCCAGGGAACGATCAAAGCGTAGACAGTTTAAGACATTACTCCCATGGAGAAAAGTCAGCATGGTACTTATTGTGTTCAATGCCGATGCAATTTTTGTGTTTCATCAACACTCTGAAGGTCCACAGATTTCAGAATGCATCCAGATGTGCTTCGGAAACTACTACTAGTCTTCCAGGGAACGATCAAAGCGTAGACAGTTTAAGACATTACTCCCATGGAGAAAAGTCCGCATGGTGCTTATTGTGTTCAATGCCGATGCAATTTTTGTCTTTCATCAACACTCTGAAGGTCCACAGATTACAGAATGCTTCCAGATGTGCTTCGGAAACTACTACTAGTCTTCCAGGGAACGATCAAAGCGTAGACAGTTTAAGACATTACTCCCATGGAGAAAAGTCCGCGTAGTGCTTATTGTGTTCAATGCCGATGCAATTTTTGTGTTTCATCAACACTCTGAAGGTCCACAGATTACAGAATGCCACCAAATGTGCTTCGGAAACTACTGTTGTCTTCCAGTGAACGATCACAGCTGAGACAGTTTAAGACATTACTCTCACGGAGAAAGGTCAGCATGGTGCTCATTGTGTTCAATGCCGATTCAATTTCTGTGTTTCATCAACACTCTGAAGGTCAACAGATTACAGAATGCCTCCAGATGTGCTTCGGAAACTACTACTAGTCTTCCAGTGAACGATCAAAGCGTAGACAGTTTAAGTCATTACTCTCATGGAGAAAAGTCCGCATGGTGCTTATTGTGTTCAATGCAGATTCAATTTCAGTTTTTCATCAACACCCTGAAGGTCCACAGATTACAGAATTCATCCAGATGTTCTTCGGAAACTACTACTAGTCTTCCAGTGTACGATCAAAGCGTAGACAGATTAAGACATTACTCCCATGGAGAAAAGTCCGCATGGTGCTTATTGTGTTCAATGCAGATTCAATTTCAGTTTTTCATCAACACCCTGAAGGTCCACAGATTACAGAATTCATCCAGATGTTCTTCGGAAACTACTACTAGTCTTCCAGTGTACGATCAAAGCGTAGACAGATTAAGACATTACTCCCATGGAGAAAAGTCCGCATGGTGCTTATTGTGTTCAATGCCGATTATATTTTTGTGTTTCATCAACACTCTGAAGGTCCACAGATTACAGAATGCATCCAGATGTGCTTCGGAAACTACTGCTAGTCTTCCAGGAAACGATCAAAGCGTAGGCAGTTTAAGACATTACTCCCATGGAGAAAAGTCCGAATGATGCTTATTGTGATCAATGACGATGCAATTTCTGTGTTTCATCAAAACTCTGAAGGTCCCCAGATAACACAATGCATCCAGATGTGCTTCAGAAACTACTACTAGTCTTCCAGTGTACGATCAAAGCGTAGACAGTTTGAGACATTACTCCCATGGAGAAAAGTTCGCATGGTGCTTATTGTGTTCAATGCCGATGCAATTTTTGTGTTTCATCAACACTCAGAAGGTCCACAGGTTACAGTATGCTTCCAGATGTGCTTCGGAAACTACTACTAATCTTCCAGTGTACGATCAAAGCGGAGACAGTTTAAGACATTACTCCCATAGAGAAAGTTCCGCATGGTGCGTATTGTGTTAAATGCCGATGCAATTTTTGTGTTTCATCAACACTCTGAAGGTCCACAGATTACAGAATGCATCCAGATGTGCTTCGGAAACTACTGCTAGTCTTCCATTGTACGATCAAAGAGTAGACAGTTTAAGACATTACCCCCATCGAGAAAAGTCCGCATGGTGCTTATTTTGTTCAATGCCGATGCAATTTTTGTGTTTCACCCACACTCAGAAGGTCCACAGATTTCAGAAAGCATCCAGATATGCTTCGGAAACTACTACTAGTCTTCCAGGGAACGATCAAAGCGTAGACAGTTTAAGACATTACTCCCATGGAGAAAAGTCCGCATGGTGCTTATTGTGTTCAATGCTGATTCAATTTCTGTGTTTCATCAACACTCTGAAGGTTCACAGATTATAGAATGCATCCAGATGTGCTTCGGAAACAACTACTAGTCATCCAGGGAACGATAAAATCGTAGACAGTTTAAGACAATTCTCTCATGTAGAAAAGTCCGTATGGTACTTATTGTGTTCAATGCCGATTCAATTTCTGTGTTTCATCAACACTCTGAAAGTCCACAGATTACAGAATGCCTGCAGATGTGCTTCGGAAACTACTACTAGTCTTCCAGGGAACGATCAAAGCGTAGACAGTTTAAGACATTACTCCCATGGAGAAAAGTCCGCATGGTGCTTATTGTGGTCAATGCCGATGCAATTTTTGTGTTTCATCAACACTCTGATGGTCCACAGATTACAGAATGCATGCAGATGTACTTCGGAAACTTCTACTAATCTTCCAGGGAACGATCAAAACGTAGACAGTTTAAGAATTTACTCCCATGGAAAAAAGTAAGCATGGTGCTTATTGTGTTCAATGCCGATTCTATTTCTGTGTTCCATCAACACTCTGAAGGTTCACAGATTATAGAATGCATCCAGATGTGCTTCGGAAACAACTACTAGTCATCCAGGGAACGATCAAATCGTAGACAGTTTAAGACAATTCTCTCATGTAGAAAAGTCCATATGATGCTTATTGTGTTCAATGCCGATGCAGTTTCTGTGTTTCATCAACACTCTGAAGGTACACAGATTACAGAATGCATCCAGATGTGCTTCGGAAACTAATACTAGTCTTCCAGGGAACGATCAAAGCGTAGACAGTTAAAGACATTACTCCCATGGAGAAAAGACCGCATGGTGCTCATTGTGTTCAATGCCGATGCAATTTTTGTGTTTCATCAACACTCTGATTGTCCGAAGATTACAGAATGCATCCAGATGTACTTCGGAAACTACTACTAGTCTTCCAGGGAACGATAAAAACGTATACAGTTTAAGACATTACTCCCATAGAGAAAGTTCCGCATGGTGCTTATTGTGTTAAATGCCGATGCAATTTTTGTGTTTCATCAACACTCTGAAGGTCCACAGATTACAGAATGCATCCAGATGTGCTTCGGAAACTACTGCTAGTCTTCCATTGTACGATCAAAGAGTAGACAGTTTAAGACATTACCCCCATCGAGAAAAGTCCGCATGGTGCTTATTTTGTTCAATGCCGATGCAATTTCTGTGTTTCACCCACACTCTGAAGGTCCACAGATTTCAGAAAGCATCCAGATATGCTTCGGAAACTACTACTAGTCTTCCAGGGAACGATCAAAGCGTAGACAGTTTAAGACATTACTCCCATGGAGAAAAGTCCGCATGGTGCTTATTGTGTTCAATGCTGATTCAATTTCTGTGTTTCATCAACACTCTGAAGGTTCACAGATTATAGAATGCATCCAGATGTGCTTCGGAATCAACTACTAGTCATCCAGGGAACGATAAAATCGTAGACAGTTTAAGACAATTCTCTCATGTAGAAAAGTCCGTATGGTACTTATTGTGTTCAATGCCGATTCAATTTCTGTGTTTCATCAACACTCTGAAAGTCCACAGATTACAGAATGCCTGCAGATGTGCTTCGGAAACTACTACTAGTCTTCCAGGGTACGATCAAAGCGTAGACAGTTTAAGACATTACTCCCATGGAGAAAAGTCAGCATGGTACTTATTGTGTTCAATGCCGATGCAATTTTTGTGTTTCATCAACACTCTGAAGGTCCACAGATATCAGAATGCATCCAGATGTGCTTCGGAAACTACTACTAGTCTTCCAGGGAACGATCAAAGCGTAGACAGTTTAAGACATTACTCCCATGGAGAAAAGTCCGCATGGTGCTTATTGTGTTCAATGCCGATGCAATTTTTGTCTTTCATCAACACTCTGAAGGTCCACAGATTACAGAATGCTTCCAGGTGTGCTTCGGAAACTACTACTAGTCTTCCAGGGAACGCTGAATGCGTAGACAGTTTAAGACATTACTCCCATGGAGAAAAGTCCGCGTAGTGCTTATTGTGTTCAATGCCGATGCAATTTTTGTGTTTCATCAACACTCTGAAGGTCCACAGATTACAGAAAGCTTCCAGATGTGCTTCGGAAACTACTACTAGTCTTCCAGGAAACGATCAAATCTTAGACAGCTTAAGACATTACTCCCATGGAGAAAAGTCCGCATGGTGCTTATTTTGTTCAATACCGATGCAATTTTTTGTGTTTCATCAATACTCTGAAGGTCCACAGATTACAGAATGCATCCAGATGTGCTTCGGAAACTACTACTAGTCTTCCAGGGAACGATCAAAGCGTAGACAGTTTAAGACATTACTCCCATGGAGAAAAGTTCGCATGGTGCTTATTGTGTTCAATGCCGATGCAATTTCTGTGTTTCATCAACACTCTGAAGGTATACAGATTACAGAATGCCACCAAATGTGCTTCGGAAACTACTGTTGTCTTCCAGTGAACGATCACAGCTGAGACAGTTTAAGACATTACTCTCACGGAGAAAGGTCAGCATGGTGCTCATTGTGTTCAATGCCGATTCAATTTCTGTGTTTCATCAACACTCTGAAGGTCAACAGATTACAGAATGCCTCCAGATGTGCTTCGGAAACTACTACTAGTCTTCCAGTGAACGATCAAAGCGTAGACAGTTTAAGTCATTACTCTCATGGAGAAAAGTCCGCATGGTGCTTATTGTGTTCAATGCAGATTCAATTTCAGTTTTTCATCAACACCCTGAAGGTCCACAGATTACAGAATTCATCCAGATGTTCTTCGGAAACTACTACTAGTCTTCCAGTGTACGATCAAAGCGTAGACAGATTAAGACATTACTCCCATGGAGAAAAGTCCGCATGGTGCTTATTGTGTTCAATGCAGATTCAATTTCAGTTTTTCATCAACACCCTGAAGGTCCACAGATTACAGAATTCATCCAGATGTTCTTCGGAAACTACTACTAGTCTTCCAGTGTACGATCAAAGCGTAGACAGATTAAGACATTACTCCCATGGAGAAAAGTCCGCATGGTGCTTATTGTGTTCAATGCCGATTATATTTTTGTGTTTCATCAACACTCTGAAGGTCCACAGATTACAGAATGCATCCAGATGTGCTTCGGAAACTACTGCTAGTCTTCCAGGAAACGATCAAAAGCGTAGGCAGTTTAAGACATTACTCCCATGGAGAAAAGTCCGAATGATGCTTATTGTGATCAATGACGATGCAATTTCTGTGTTTCAATCAAAACTCTGAAGGTCCCCAGATAACACAATGCATCCAGATGTGCTTCAGAAACTACTACTAGTCTTCCAGTGTACGATCAAAGCGTAGACAGTTTGAGACATTACCTCCCATGGAGAAAAGTTCGCATGGTGCTTATTGTGTTCAATGCCGATGCAATTTTTGTGTTTCATCAACACTCAGAAGGTCCACAGGTTACAGTATGCTTCCAGATGTGCTTCGGAAAACTACTACTAATCTTCCAGTGTACGATCAAAGCGGAGACAGTTTAAGACATTACTCCCATAGAGAAAGTTCCGCATGGTGCGTATTGTGTTAAATGCCGATGCAATTTTTGTGTTTCATCAACACTCTGAAGGTCCACAGATTACAGAATGCATCCAGATGTGCTTCGGAAACTACTGCTAGTCTTCCATTGTACGATCAAAGAGTAGACAGTTTAAGACATTACCCCCATCGAGAAAAGTCCGCATGGTGCTTATTTTGTTCAATGCCGATGCAATTTTTGTGTTTCACCCACACTCAGAAGGTCCACAGATTTCAGAAAGCATCCAGATATGCTTCGGAAACTACTACTAGTCTTCCAGGGAACGATCAAAGCGTAGACAGTTTAAGACATTACTCCCATGGAGAAAAGTCCGCATGGTGCTTATTGTGTTCAATGCTGATTCAATTTCTGTGTTTCATCAACACTCTGAAGGTTCACAGATTATAGAATGCATCCAGATGTGCTTCGGAAACAACTACTAGTCATCCAGGGAACGATAAAATCGTAGACAGTTTAAGACAATTCTCTCATGTAGAAAAGTCCGTATGGTACTTATTGTGTTCAATGCCGATTCAATTTCTGTGTTTCATCAACACTCTGAAAGTCCACAGATTACAGAATGCCTGCAGATGTGCTTCGGAAACTACTACTAGTCTTCCAGGGAACGATCAAAGCGTAGACAGTTTAAGACATTACTCCCATGGAGAAAAGTCCGCATGGTGCTTATTGTGGTCAATGCCGATGCAATTTTTGTGTTTCATCAACACTCTGATGGTCCACAGATAACACGCGATCTAGTGTTGTACTTCGGAAACTTCTACTAATCTTCCAGGGAACGATCAAAACGTAGACAGTTTAAGAATTTACTCCCATGGAAAAAAGTAAGCATGGTGCTTATTGTGTTCAATGCCGATTCTATTTCTGTGTTCCATCAACACTCTGAAGGTTCACAGATTATAGAATGCATCCAGATGTGCTTCGGAAACAACTACTAGTCATCCAGGGAACGATCAAATCGTAGACAGTTTAAGACAATTCTCTCATGTAGAAAAGTCCATATGATGCTTATTGTGTTCAATGCCGATGCAGTTTCTGTGTTTCATCAACACTCTGAAGGTACACAGATTACAGAATGCATCCAGATGTGCTTCGGAAACTAATACTAGTCTTCCAGGGAACGATCAAAGCGTAGACAGTTAAAGACATTACTCCCATGGAGAAAAGACCGCATGGTGCTCATTGTGTTCAATGCCGATGCAATTTTTGTGTTTCATCAACACTCTGATTGTCCGAAGATTACAGAATGCATCCAGATGTACTTCGGAAACTACTACTAGTCTTCCAGGGAACGATAAAAACGTATACAGTTTAAGACATTACTCCCATGGAGAATAGTCCGCATGGTGCTTATTGTGTTCAATGCCGATTCAATTTCTGTTTTTCATCAACACCCTGAAGGTCCACAGATTACAGAATGCATCCAGATGTTCTTCGGAAACTACTACTAGTCTTCCAGTGTACGATCAAAGCGTAGACAGATTAAGACATTACTCCCATGGAGAAAAGTCCGCATGCTGCTTATTGTGATCAATGACGATGCAATTTCTGTGTTTCATCAAAACTCTGAAGGTCCGCAGATAACACAATGCATCCAGATGTGCTTCAGAAACTACTACTAGTCTTCCAGTGTACGATCAAAGCGTAGACAGATTGAGACATTACTCCCATGGAGAAAAGTTCGCATGCTGCTTATTGTGTTCAATGCCGATGCAATTTTTGTGTTTCATCAACACTCAGAAGGTCCACAGATTTCAGAATGCATCCAGATGTGCTTCGGAAACTACTACTAGTCTTCCAGGGAACGATCAAAGCGTAGACAGTTTAAGACATTACTCCCATAGAGAAAGTTCCGCATGGTGCTTATTGTGTTAAATGCCGATGCAATTTTTGTGTTTCATCAACACTCTGAAGGTCCACAGATTACAGAATGCATCCAGATGTGCTTCGGAAACTACTGCTTGTCTTCCATTGTACGATCAAAGAGTAGACAGTTTAAGACATTACCCCCATCGAGAAAAGTCCGCATGGTGCTTATTTTGTTCAATGCCGATGCAATTTCTGTGTTTCACCCACACTCTGAAGGTCCACAGATTTCAGAAAGCATCCAGATATGCTTCGGAAACTACTACTAGTCTTCCAGGGAACGATCAAAGCGTAGACAGTTTAAGACATTACTCCCATGGAGAAAAGTCCGCATGGTGCTTATTGTGTTCAATGCTGATTCAATTTCTGTGTTTCATCAACACTCTGAAGGTTCACAGATTATAGAATGCATCCAGATGTGCTTCGGAATCAACTACTAGTCATCCAGGGAACGATAAAATCGTAGACAGTTTAAGACAATTCTCTCATGTAGAAAAGTCCGTATGGTACTTATTGTGTTCAATGCCGATTCAATTTCTGTGTTTCATCAACACTCTGAAAGTCCACAGATTACAGAATGCCTGCAGATGTGCTTCGGAAACTACTACTAGTCTTCCAGGGTACGATCAAAGCGTAGACAGTTTAAGACATTACTCCCATGGAGAAAAGTCAGCATGGTACTTATTGTGTTCAATGCCGATGCAATTTTTGTGTTTCATCAACACTCTGAAGGTCCACAGATATCAGAATGCATCCAGATGTGCTTCGGAAACTACTACTAGTCTTCCAGGGAACGATCAAAGCGTAGACAGTTTAAGACATTACTCCCATGGAGAAAAGTCCGCATGGTGCTTATTGTGTTCAATGCCGATGCAATTTTTGTCTTTCATCAACACTCTGAAGGTCCACAGATTACAGAATGCTTCCAGGTGTGCTTCGGAAACTACTACTAGTCTTCCAGGGAACGCTGAATGCGTAGACAGTTTAAGACATTACTCCCATGGAGAAAAGTCCGCGTAGTGCTTATTGTGTTCAATGCCGATGCAATTTTTGTGTTTCATCAACACTCTGAAGGTCCACAGATTACAGAAAGCTTCCAGATGTGCTTCGGAAACTACTACTAGTCTTCCAGGAAACGATCAAATCTTAGACAGCTTAAGACATTACTCCCATGGAGAAAAGTCCGCATGGTGCTTATTTTGTTCAATACCGATGCAATTTTTGTGTTTCATCAATACTCTGAAGGTCCACAGATTACAGAATGCATCCAGATGTGCTTCGGAAACTACTACTAGTCTTCCAGGGAACGATCAAAGCGTAGACAGTTTAAGACATTACTCCCATGGAGAAAAGTTCGCATGGTGCTTATTGTGTTCAATGCCGATGCAATTTCTGTGTTTCATCAACACTCTGAAGGTATACAGATTACAGAATGCCACCAAATGTGCTTCGGAAACTACTGTTGTCTTCCAGTGAACGATCACAGCTGAGACAGTTTAAGACATTACTCTCACGGAGAAAGGTCAGCATGGTGCTCATTGTGTTCAATGCCGATTCAATTTCTGTGTTTCATCAACACTCTGAAGGTCAACAGATTACAGAATGCCTCCAGATGTGCTTCGGAAACTACTACTAGTCTTCCAGTGAACGATCAAAGCGTAGACAGTTTAAGTCATTACTCTCATGGAGAAAAGTCCGCATGGTGCTTATTGTGTTCAATGCAGATTCAATTTCAGTTTTTCATCAACACCCTGAAGGTCCACAGATTACAGAATTCATCCAGATGTTCTTCGGAAACTACTACTAGTCTTCCAGTGTACGATCAAAGCGTAGACAGATTAAGACATTACTCCCATGGAGAAAAGTCCGCATGGTGCTTATTGTGTTCAATGCAGATTCAATTTCAGTTTTTCATCAACACCCTGAAGGTCCACAGATTACAGAATTCATCCAGATGTTCTTCGGAAACTACTACTAGTCTTCCAGTGTACGATCAAAGCGTAGACAGATTAAGACATTACTCCCATGGAGAAAAGTCCGCATGGTGCTTATTGTGTTCAATGCCGATTATATTTTTGTGTTTCATCAACACTCTGAAGGTCCACAGATTACAGAATGCATCCAGATGTGCTTCGGAAACTACTGCTAGTCTTCCAGGAAACGATCAAAGCGTAGGCAGTTTAAGACATTACTCCCATGGAGAAAAGTCCGAATGATGCTTATTGTGATCAATGACGATGCAATTTCTGTGTTTCATCAAAACTCTGAAGGTCCCCAGATAACACAATGCATCCAGATGTGCTTCAGAAACTACTACTAGTCTTCCAGTGTACGATCAAAGCGTAGACAGTTTGAGACATTACTCCCATGGAGAAAAGTTCGCATGGTGCTTATTGTGTTCAATGCCGATGCAATTTTTGTGTTTCATCAACACTCAGAAGGTCCACAGGTTACAGTATGCTTCCAGATGTGCTTCGGAAACTACTACTAATCTTCCAGTGTACGATCAAAGCGGAGACAGTTTAAGACATTACTCCCATAGAGAAAGTTCCGCATGGTGCGTATTGTGTTAAATGCCGATGCAATTTTTGTGTTTCATCAACACTCTGAAGGTCCACAGATTACAGAATGCATCCAGATGTGCTTCGGAAACTACTGCTAGTCTTCCATTGTACGATCAAAGAGTAGACAGTTTAAGACATTACCCCCATCGAGAAAAGTCCGCATGGTGCTTATTTTGTTCAATGCCGATGCAATTTTTGTGTTTCACCCACACTCAGAAGGTCCACAGATTTCAGAAAGCATCCAGATATGCTTCGGAAACTACTACTAGTCTTCCAGGGAACGATCAAAGCGTAGACAGTTTAAGACATTACTCCCATGGAGAAAAGTCCGCATGGTGCTTATTGTGTTCAATGCTGATTCAATTTCTGTGTTTCATCAACACTCTGAAGGTTCACAGATTATAGAATGCATCCAGATGTGCTTCGGAAACAACTACTAGTCATCCAGGGAACGATAAAATCGTAGACAGTTTAAGACAATTCTCTCATGTAGAAAAGTCCGTATGGTACTTATTGTGTTCAATGCCGATTCAATTTCTGTGTTTCATCAACACTCTGAAAGTCCACAGATTACAGAATGCCTGCAGATGTGCTTCGGAAACTACTACTAGTCTTCCAGGGAACGATCAAAGCGTAGACAGTTTAAGACATTACTCCCATGGAGAAAAGTCAGCATGGTACTTATTGTGTTCAATGCCGATGCAATTTTTGTGTTTCATCAACACTCTGAAGGTCCACAGATTTCAGAATGCATCCAGATGTGCTTCGGAAACTACTACTAGTCTTCCAGGGAACGATCAAAGCGTAGACAGTTTAAGACATTACTCCCATGGAGAAAAGTCCGCATGGTGCTTATTGTGTTCAATGCCGATGCAATTTTTGTCTTTCATCAACACTCTGAAGGTCCACAGATTACAGAATGCTTCCAGATGTGCTTCGGAAACTACTACTAGTCTTCCAGGGAACGATCAAAGCGTAGACAGTTTAAGACATTACTCCCATGGAGAAAAGTCCGCGTAGTGCTTATTGTGTTCAATGCCGATGCAATTTTTGTGTTTCATCAACACTCTGAAGGTCCACAGATTACAGAATGCTTCCAGATGTGCTTCGGAAACTACTACTAGTCTTCCAGGAAACGATCAAATCTTAGACAGCTTAAGACATTACTCCCATGGAGAAAAGTCCGCATGGTGCTTATTTTGTTCAATACCGATGCAATTTTTGTGTTTCATCAATACTCTGAAGGTCCACAGATTACAGAATGCCTGCAGACTTGCTTCGGGAACTACTACTAGTCTTCCAGGGAACGATCAAAGCGTAGATAGTTTAAGACATTACTCCCATGGAGAAAAGTCCGCATGGTGCTTATTGTGTACAATGCCGATGCAATTTTTGTGTTTCATCAACACTCTGAAGGTCCACAGATTACAGAATGCATCCAGATGTGCTTCGGAAACTACTACTAGTGTTCCAGGGAACGATCAAAGCGTAGTAGTTTAAGACATTACTCCCACGGAGAAAAGTTCGAATGGTGCTTGTTGTGTTCAATGCAGATGCATTTTTTGTGTTTCATCAACACTCTGAAGGTCCACAGGTTACAGAATGCTTCCAGATGGGCTTCGGAAACTACTACTAATCTTCCAGTGTACGATCAAAGCGTAGACAGATTAAGACATTACTCCCATGGAGAAAAGTCCGCATGGTGCTTATTGTGTTCAATGCAGATTCAATTTCAGTTTTTCATCAACACCCTGAAGGTCCACAGATTACAGAATTCATCCAGATGTTCTTCGGAAACTACTACTAGTCTTCCAGTGTACGATCAAAGCGTAGACAGATTAAGACATTACTCCCATGGAGAAAAGTCCGCATGGTGCTTATTGTGTTCAATGCCGATTATATTTTTGTGTTTCATCAACACTCTGAAGGTCCACAGATTACAGAATGCATCCAGATGTGCTTCGGAAACTACTGCTAGTCTTCCAGGAAACGATCAAAGCGTAGGCAGTTTAAGACATTACTCCCATGGAGAAAAGTCCGAATGATGCTTATTGTGATCAATGACGATGCAATTTCTGTGTTTCATCAAAACTCTGAAGGTCCCCAGATAACACAATGCATCCAGATGTGCTTCAGAAACTACTACTAGTCTTCCAGTGTACGATCAAAGCGTAGACAGTTTGAGACATTACTCCCATGGAGAAAAGTTCGCATGGTGCTTATTGTGTTCAATGCCGATGCAATTTTTGTGTTTCATCAACACTCAGAAGGTCCACAGGTTACAGTATGCTTCCAGATGTGCTTCGGAAACTACTACTAATCTTCCAGTGTACGATCAAAGCGGAGACAGTTTAAGACATTACTCCCATAGAGAAAGTTCCGCATGGTGCGTATTGTGTTAAATGCCGATGCAATTTTTGTGTTTCATCAACACTCTGAAGGTCCACAGATTACAGAATGCATCCAGATGTGCTTCGGAAACTACTGCTAGTCTTCCATTGTACGATCAAAGAGTAGACAGTTTAAGACATTACCCCCATCGAGAAAAGTCCGCATGGTGCTTATTTTGTTCAATGCCGATGCAATTTTTGTGTTTCACCCACACTCAGAAGGTCCACAGATTTCAGAAAGCATCCAGATATGCTTCGGAAACTACTACTAGTCTTCCAGGGAACGATCAAAGCGTAGACAGTTTAAGACATTACTCCCATGGAGAAAAGTCCGCATGGTGCTTATTGTGTTCAATGCTGATTCAATTTCTGTGTTTCATCAACACTCTGAAGGTTCACAGATTATAGAATGCATCCAGATGTGCTTCGGAAACAACTACTAGTCATCCAGGGAACGATAAAATCGTAGACAGTTTAAGACAATTCTCTCATGTAGAAAAGTCCGTATGGTACTTATTGTGTTCAATGCCGATTCAATTTCTGTGTTTCATCAACACTCTGAAAGTCCACAGATTACAGAATGCCTGCAGATGTGCTTCGGAAACTACTACTAGTCTTCCAGGGAACGATCAAAGCGTAGACAGTTTAAGACATTACTCCCATGGAGAAAAGTCAGCATGGTACTTATTGTGTTCAATGCCGATGCAATTTTTGTGTTTCATCAACACTCTGAAGGTCCACAGATTTCAGAATGCATCCAGATGTGCTTCGGAAACTACTACTAGTCTTCCAGGGAACGATCAAAGCGTAGACAGTTTAAGACATTACTCCCATGGAGAAAAGTCCGCATGGTGCTTATTGTGTTCAATGCCGATGCAATTTTTGTCTTTCATCAACACTCTGAAGGTCCACAGATTACAGAATGCTTCCAGATGTGCTTCGGAAACTACTACTAGTCTTCCAGGGAACGATCAAAGCGTAGACAGTTTAAGACATTACTCCCATGGAGAAAAGTCCGCGTAGTGCTTATTGTGTTCAATGCCGATGCAATTTTTGTGTTTCATCAACACTCTGAAGGTCCACAGATTACAGAATGCTTCCAGATGTGCTTCGGAAACTACTACTAGTCTTCCAGAAAACGATCAAATCTTAGACAGCTTAAGACATTACTCCCATGGAGAAAAGTCCGCATGGTGCTTATTTTGTTCAATACCGATGCAATTTTTGTGTTTCATCAATACTCTGAAGGTCCACAGATTACAGAATGCCTGCAGACTTGCTTCGGGAACTACTACTAGTCTTCCAGGGAACGATCAAAGCGTAGATAGTTTAAGACATTACTCCCATGGAGAAAAGTCCGCATGGTGCTTATTGTGTACAATGCCGATGCAATTTTTGTGTTTCATCAACACTCTGAAGGTCCACAGATTACAGAATGCATCCAGATGTGCTTCGGAAACTACTACTAGTGTTCCAGGGAACGATCAAAGCGTAGTAGTTTAAGACATTACTCCCACGGAGAAAAGTTCGAATGGTGCTTGTTGTGTTCAATGCAGATGCATTTTTTGTGTTTCATCAACACTCTGAAGGTCCACAGGTTACAGAATGCTTCCAGATGGGCTTCGGAAACTACTACTAATCTTCCAGTGTACGATCAAAGCGTAGACAGATTAAGACATTACTCCCATGGAGAAAAGTCCGCATGGTGCTTATTGTGTTCAATGCAGATTCAATTTCAGTTTTTCATCAACACCCTGAAGGTCCACAGATTACAGAATTCATCCAGATGTTCTTCGGAAACTACTACTAGTCTTCCAGTCTACGATCAAAGCGTAGACAGATTAAGACATTACTCCCATGGAGAAAAGTCCGCATGGTGCTTATTGTGTTCAATGCCGATTATATTTTTGTGTTTCATCAACACTCTGAAGGTCCACAGATTACAGAATGCATCCAGATGTGCTTCGGAAACTACTGCTAGTCTTCCAGGAAACGATCAAAGCGTAGGCAGTTTAAGACATTACTCCCATGGAGAAAAGTCCGAATGATGCTTATTGTGATCAATGACGATGCAATTTCTGTGTTTCATCAAAACTCTGAAGGTCCCCAGATAACACAATGCATCCAGATGTGCTTCAGAAACTACTACTAGTCTTCCAGTGTACGATCAAAGCGTAGACAGTTTGAGACATTACTCCCATGGAGAAAAGTTCGCATGGTGCTTATTGTGTTCAATGCCGATGCAATTTTTGTGTTTCATCAACACTCAGAAGGTCCACAGGTTACAGAATGCTTCCAGATGTGCTTCGGAAACTACTACTAATCTTCCAGTGTACGATCAAAGCGGAGACAGTTTAAGACATTACTCCCATAGAGAAAGTTCCGCATGGTGCGTATTGTGTTAAATGCCGATGCAATTTTTGTGTTTCATCAACACTCTGAAGGTCCACAGATTACAGAATGCATCCAGATGTGCTTCGGAAACTACTGCTAGTCTTCCATTGTACGATCAAAGAGTAGACAGTTTAAGACATTACCCCCATCGAGAAAAGTCCGCAAGGTGCTTATTTTGTTCAATGCCGATGCAATTTTTGTGTTTCACCCACACTCTGAAGGTCCACAGATTTCAGAAAGCATCCAGATATGCTTCGGAAACTACTACTAGTCTTCCAGGGAACGATCAAAGCGTAGACAGTTTAAGACATTACTCCCATGGAGAAAAGTCCGCATGGTGCTTATTGTGTTCAATGCTGATTCAATTTCTGTGTTTCATCAACACTCTGAAGGTTCACAGATTATAGAATGCATCCAGATGTGCTTCGGAAACAACTACTAGTCATCCAGGGAACGATAAAATCGTAGACAGTTTAAGACAATTCTCTCATGTAGAAAAGTCCGTATGGTACTTATTGTGTTCAATGCCGATTCAATTTCTGTGTTTCATCAACACTCTGAAAGTCCACAGATTAGAGAATGCCTGCAGATGTGCTTCGGAAACTACTACTAGTCTTCCAGGGAACGATCAAAGCGTAGACAGTTTAAGACATTACTCCCATGGAGAAAAGTCAGCATGGTACTTATTGTGTTCAATGCCGATGCAATTTTTGTGTTTCATCAACACTCTGAAGGTCCACAGATTTCAGAATGCATCCAGATGTGCTTCGGAAACTACTACTAGTCTTCCAGGGAACGATCAAAGCGTAGACAGTTTAAGACAATACTCCCATGGAGAAAAGTCTTCATGGTGCTTATTGTGTTCAATGCCGATGCAATTTTTGTCTTTCATCCACACTCTGAAGGTCCACAGATTACAGAATGCTTCCAGATGTGCTTCGGAAACTACTAGTAGTCTTCCAGGAAACGATCAAATCTTAGACAGCTTAAGACATTACTCCCATGGAGAAAAGTCCGCATGGTGCTTATTTTGTTCAATACCGATGCAATTTTTGTGTTTCATCAATACTCTGAAGGTCCACAGATTACAGAATGCCTGCAGACTTGCTTCGGGAACTACTACTAGTCTTCCAGGGAACGATCAAAGCGTAGATAGTTTAAGACATTACTCCCATGGAGAAAAGTCCGCATGGTGCTTCTTGTGTACAATGCCGATGCAATTTTTGTGTTTCATCAACACTCTGAAGGTCCATAGATTACAGAATGCATCCAGATGTGCTTCGGAAACTACTACTAGTGTTCCAGGGAACGATCAAAGCTTGGTAGTTTAAGACATTACTCCCACGGAGAAAAGTTCGAATGGTGCTTGTTGTGTTCAATGCAGATGCATTTTTTGTGTTTCATCAACACTCTGAAGGTCCACAGGTTACAGAATGCTTCCAGATGGGCTTCGGAAACTACTACTAGTATTCCAGGGTACGATCAAAGCGTAGACAGTTTAAGACATTTCTCCAATGGAGAAAAGTCCGCATGGTGCTTATTGTGTTCAATGCAGATTCAATTTCAGTTTTTCATCAACACCCTGAAGGTCCACAGATTACAGAATTCATCCAGATGTTCTTCGGAAACTGCTACTAGTCTTCCAGAGTACGATCAAAGCGTAGACAGATTAAGACATTACTCCCATGGAGAAAAGTCCGCATGGTGCTTATTGTGTTCAATGCCGATTATATTTTTGTGTTTCATCAACACTCTGAAAGTCCACAGATTACAGAATGCATCCAGATGTGCTTCGGAAACTACTGCTAGTCTTCCAGGGAACGATCAAAACGTAGGCAGTTTAAGACATTACTCCCATGGAGAAAAGTCCGAATGATGCTTATTGTGATCAATGACGATGCAATTTCTGTGTTTCATCAAAACTCTGAAGGTCCCCAGATAACACAATGCATCCAGATGTGCTTCAGAAACTACTACTAGTCTTCCAGTGTAAGATCAAAGTGTAGACAGTTTGAGACATTACTCCCATGGAGAAAAGTTCGCATGGTGCTTATTGTGTTCAATGCCGATGCAATTTTTGTGTTTCACCCACACTCTGAAGGTCCACAGATTTCAGAAAGCATCCAGATATGCTTCGGAAACTACTACTAGTCTTCCAGGGAACGATCAAAGCGTAGACAGTTTAAGACATTACTCCCATGGAGAAAAGTCCGCATGGTGCTTATTGTGTTCAATGCTGATTCAATTTCTGTGTTTCATCAACACTCTGAAGGTTCACAGATTATAGAATGCATCCAGATGTGCTTCGGAAACAACTACTAGTCATCCAGGGAACGATAAAATCGTAGACAGTTTAAGACAATTCTCTCATGTAGAAAAGTCCGTATGGTACTTATTGTGTTCAATGCCGATTCAATTTCTGTGTTTCATCAACACTCTGAAAGTCCACAGATTACAGAATGCCTGCAGATGTGCTTCGGAAACTACTACTAGTCTTCCAGGGAACGATCAAAGCGTAGACAGTTTAAGACATTACTCCCATGGAGAAAAGTCAGCATGGTATTTATTGTGTTCAATGCCGATGCAATTTTTGTGTTTCATCAACACTCTGAAGGTCCACAGATTTCAGAATGCATCCAGATGTGCTTCGGAAACTACTACTAGTCTTCCAGGAACGATCAAAGCGTAGACAGTTTAAGACATTACTCCCATGGAGAAAAGTCCGCATGGTGCTTATTGTGTTCAATGCCGATGCAATTTTTGTCTTTCATCAACACTCTGAAGGTCCACAGATTACAGAATGCTTCCAGATGTGCTTCGGAAACTACTACTAGTCTTCCAGGGAACGATCAAAGCGTAGACAGCTTAAGACATTACTCCCATGGAGAAAAGTCCGCGTAGTGCTTATTGTGTTCAATGCCGATGCAATTTTTGTGTTTCATCAACACTCTGAAGGTCCACAGATTACAGAATGCTTCCAGATGTGCTTCGGAAACTACTACTAGTCTTCCAGGAAACGATCAAATCTTAGACAGCTTAAGACATTACTCCCATGGAGAAAAGTCCGCATGGTGCTTATTTTGTTCAATACCGATGCAATTTTTGTGTTTCATCAATACTCTGAAGGTCCACAGATTACAGAATGCCTGCAGACTTGCTTCGGGAACTACTACTAGTCTTCCAGGGAACGATCAAAGCGTAGATAGTTTAAGACATTACTCTCATGGAGAAAAGTCCGCATGGTGCTTATTGTGTACAATGCCGATGCAATTTTTGTGTTTCATCAACACTCTGAAGGTCCACAGATTACAGAATGCATCCAGATGTGCTTCGGAAACTACTACTAGTGTTCCAGGGAACGATCAAAGCGTAGTAGTTTAAGACATTACTCCCACGGAGAAAAGTTCGAATGGTGCTTATTGTGTTCAATGCAGATGCATTTTTTGTGTTTCATCAACACTCTGAAGGTCCACAGGTTACAGAATGCTTCCAGATGGGCTTCGGAAACTACTACTAGTCTTCCAGGGTACGATCAAAGCGTAGACAGTTTAAGACATTTCTCCCAAGGAGAAAAGTCCGCATGGTGCTTATTGTGTTCAATGCCGATGCAATTTTTGTGTTTCATCAACACTCTGAAGGTCCACAGATTACAGAATGTATCGAGTTGTGCATCGGAAACTACTACTAGTCTTCCAGAGTACGATCAGAGAGTAGACAGTTTAAGACATTACTTCCATGGAGAAAAGTCGGCATGGTGCTTATAGTGTTCAATGCCGATGCAATTTTTGTGTTTCATCAACACTCTGAAGATCCACAGATTTCAGAATGCATCCAGATATGCTTCGGAAACTACTACTAGTCATCCAGGGAACGATCAAAGCGTAGACAGTTTAAGACATTACTCCCATGGAGAAAAGTCCGCATGGTGCTTATTGTGGTCAATGCCGATGCTATTTTTGTGTTTCATCAACACTCTGATGGTCCACAGATTACAGAATGCATCCAGATGTACTTCGGAAACGACTACTAGTCTTCCAGGGAACGATCAAAACGTAGACAGTTTAAGACATTACTACCATGGAGAAAAGTCCGCATGGTGCTTATTGTGTTAAATGCCGATGCTATTTTTGTGTTTCATCAACACTCTGAACTTCCATAGATTACAGAATGCCTCCAGATGTGCTTCGGAAACCACTACTGGTCTTCCAGTGTACGATCAAAGCGTAGACAGTTTAAGACATTACTCCCATGAAGATAAGTCCGCATGGTGCTTATTGTGTTCTATGCCGATGCAATTTTTGTGTTTCATCAACACTCTGAACGTCCACTGATTACAGAATGCCTTCAGATGTGCTTCGGAAATTACCATTAGTCTTCCAGTGTACGATCAAAGCGTAGACAGTTTGAGACATAACTCCCAAGGGAAAAAGGCCGCATGTTGCATATTGCGTTCAATGCCGATGCAATTTTTGTGTTTCATCGACACTCTGAATGTCCACAGATAACAGAATGCATCCAGATATGCTTCGGAAACTGCTACTAGTTCTTCAGGGAACGATCAAATCGTAGACAGTTTAAGACATTACTCCCATGGAGAAAGGTCCGCATGGTGCTTATTGTGTTTTATGGCGATGAAATTTTTTTGTTTCATCAACACTCTGAAGGTCCACAGATTACAGAATGCATCCAGATGTGCTTTGGGAAGTACTACTAGTAACCCAGGGAACGATCAAAGCGTAGACATTTTAAGACATTACTCCCATGGAGAAAAGTCCGCATGGTGCTTATTGTGTTCAATGCCGATTCAATTTCTTTGTTTCATCAACACTCTGAAGGTTCACAGATTACAGAATGCCTCCAGATGTGCTTCGGAAACTACTACTAGTCTTCCAGGGAACGATCAAATCGTAGACAGTTTAAGACATTACTCTCATGGAGAAAAGTCCGCATGGTGCTTATTGTGTTCATTGCCGATGCAATTTTTTGTTTCACCAACACTCTGAAGGTCCACAGATTACAGAATGCTTCCAGATGTGCTTCGGAAGCTACTACTAGTCTTCCAGTGAACGATCAAAGCGTAGACAGTTTGAGACATTTCTCCCATGGAGAAAAGACCGCATGGTGCTTATTGTGTTCAATGCCGATGCAATTTTTGTGCTTCACTCTGAAGGTCCACAGATTACAGAATGCATCCAGATATGCTTCGGAAACTACTACTAGTCTTCCAGGGAACGATCAAAGCGTAGACAGTTTAAGACATAACTCCCATGGAGAAAAGTCCACATGGTGCTTATTGTGTTCAATACCGATGCAATTTTTGTGTTTCATCAACACTCTGAAGGTCCACAGATTACAGAATGCCTCCAGATGTGCTTCGGAAACTACTACTAGTCTTCCAGCGAACGATCAAAGCGTAGACGATTTAAGACATTACTCTCATGGAGAAAAGTCCGCATGGTTATTATTGTGTTCAATGCCGATTCAATTTCTGTGTTTCATCAACACGCTGAAGGTCCAAAGATTACAGAATGCCTCCAGATGAGCTTCGGAAAATACCACTAGTCTTCCATTGAACGATCAAAGCGTAGACAGTTTAAGACATTACACCCATCGAGAAAAGTCCGAATGGTGCTTATTGTGTTCAATGCCGATGCAATTTTTGTGTTTCATCAACACTCTGAAGGTCCACTGATTACAGAATGCATCCAGATGTGCCTCGGAAGCTACTACTTGTCTTCCAGGGAACGATCAAAGCGTAGACAGTTTAAGACATTACTCTCTTGGAGAAAAGTCCGCATGGTGCTTATTGTGTTCAATGCCGATGCAATTTCTGTGTTTCATCAACACTCTGAAGATCCACAGATTACAGAATGGATCCAGATGTGCTTCGGAAACTATTACTAGTCTTCCAGGGAACGATCAAAGCGTAGACAGTTGAAGACATTACTCTCATGGAGGAAAGTCCGCATGGTGCTTATTGTGTTCAATGCCGATGCAATTTCTGTGTTTCATCAACACTCTGAAGATCCACAGATTACAGATTGCATCCAGATGAGCTTCGGAAACTATTACTAATCTTCCAGGGAACGATCAAAGCGTAGACAGTTTAAGACATTACTCCCATGGAGAAAAGTCCGCATGGTTCTTATTGTGTTCAATGCCGATGCTATTTTTGTGTTTCATCAACACTCAAAAGGTGATCAGATTACAGAAAGCATCCAGATGTGCTTCGGAAACTACTACTAGTCTTCCAGGGAACGATCAAAGAGTAGACCGTTTAAGACATTACTCCCTTGGAGAAAAGTCCGCATATTGCTTATTGTGTTTAATGCCGATGAAATTTCTGTGTTTCATCAACACTCTGAAGGTATACAGATTACAGAATGCCTCCAGATGTGCTTCGGAAACTACTGCTAGTCTTCCAGTGAAAGATCACAGCGTAGACAGTTTAAGACATTACTCTCATGGAGGAAAGTCCGCATGGTGCATATTGTGTTCAATGCCGATTCAATTTCTGTGTTTCATCAACACTCTGAAGGTCCACAGATTACAGAATGCCTCCAGATGTGCTTCGGAAATTACTACTAGTCTTCCAGTGTACGATCAAAGCGTAGACAATTTAAGACATTACTGCCATGGAGAAAAGTCCGCATGGTGCTTATTGTGTTCAATGCCGATGCAATTTTTGTGTTTCATCCACACTCTGAAGGTCCACAGATTACAGAATGCCTCCAGATGTGCTTCGGAAACTACTACTAGTCTTCCAGGGAACGATCAAAGCGTAGACGATTTAAGACATTACTCTCATGGAGAAAAGTCCGCATGGTGATTATTGTGTTCAATGCCGATTCAATTTCTGTGTTTCATCAACACTCTGAAGGTCCACAGATTACAGAATGCCTCCAGATGAGCTTTGGAAACTACCACTAGTCTTCCATTGAACGATCAAAGCGTAGACAGTTTAAGACATTACACCCATGGAAAAAAGTCCGCATGGTGCTTATTGTGTTCAATGCCGATTCTATTTCTGTGTTCCATCAACACTCGGAAGGTTCACAGATTATAGAATGCATCCAGATGTGCTTCGGAAACAACTACTAGTCATCCAGGGAACGATCAAATCGTAGACAGTTCAAGACAATTCTCTCATGTAGAAAAGTCCATATGATGCTTATTGTGTTCAATGCCGATGCAATTTCTGTGTTTCATCAACACTCTGATTGTCCGAAGATTACAGAATGCATCCAGATGTACTTCAGAAACTACTACTAGTCTTCCAGGTAACGATCAAAGAGTAGACCGTTTAAGACATTACTCCCATGGAGAAAAGTCCGCATGGTGCTTATTGTGTTCAATGCCTACTCAATTTCTTTGTTTCATCAACACTCTGAAGGTTCATAGATTATAGAATGCCTGCAGATGTGCTTGGGAAACTACTACTAGTCATCGAGGGAACGATCAAAGCGTAGACAGTTTAAGTCATTTCTCTCATGTAGAAAAGTCCGTATGGTGCCTATTGTGTTCAATGCCGAAGCAATTTCTGTGTTTCATCAACACTCTGAAGGTCCACAGATTACAGAATGCATCCAGATGTGCTTCGGAAACTACTACTAGTCTTCCAGGGAACGATCAAAGCGTAGACAGTTTAAGACATTACTCCCATGGAGAAAAGTTCGCATGGTGCTTATTGTGTTCAATGCCGATGCAATTTCTGTGTTTCATCAATACTCTGAAAGTTCACAGATTTTATAATGCATTCAGATGTGCTTCGGAAACTACTGCTAGTCTTCCAGTGTACGATCAAAGAGTAGACAGTTTAAGACATTACCCCCATCGAGAAAAGTCCGCATGGTGCTTATTTTGTTCAATGCCGATGCAATTTTTGTGTTTCATCCACACTCTGAAGGTCCACAGATTTCAGAATGCATCCAGATGTGCTTCGGAAACTACTACTAGTCTTGCAGGGAACGATCAAAGCGTAGACAGTTTAAGACATTACTCCCATGGAGAAAAGTCCGCATGGTGCTTATTGTGTTCAATGCCGATGCAATTTTTGTCTTTCATCAACACTCTGAAGGTCCACAGATTACAGAATGCTTCCAGGTGTGCTTCGGAAACTACTACTAGTCTTCCAGGGAACGCTCAAAGCGTAGACAGTTTAAGACATTACTCCCATGGAGAAAAGTCCGCGTAGTGCTTATTGTGTTCAATGCCGATGCAATTTTTGTGTTTCATCAACACTCAAAAGGTGATCAGATTACAGAAAGCATCCAGATGTGCTTCGGAAACTACTACTAGTCTTCCAGGGAACGATCAAAGAGTAGACCGTTTAAGACATTACTCCCTTGGAGAAAAGTCCGCATATTGCTTATTGTGTTTAATGCCGATGAAATTTCTGTGTTTCATCAACACTCTGAAGGTATACAGATTACAGAATGCCTCCAGATGTGCTTCGGAAACTACTGCTAGTCTTCCAGTGAAAGATCACAGCGTAGACAGTTTAAGACATTACTCTCATGGAGGAAAGTCCGCATGGTGCATATTGTGTTCAATGCCGATTCAATTTCTGTGTTTCATCAACACTCTGAAGGTCCACAGATTACAGAATGCCTCCAGATGTGCTTCGGAAATTACTACTAGTCTTCCAGTGTACGATCAAAGCGTAGACAATTTAAGACATTACTGCCATGGAGAAAAGTCCGCATGGTGCTTATTTTGTTCAATACCGATGCAATTTTTGTGTTTCATCAATACTCTGAAGGTCCACAGATTACAGAATGCCTGCAGACTTGCTTCGGGAACTACTACTAGTCTTCCAGGGAACGATCAAAGCGTAGATAGTTTAAGACATTACTCTCATGGAGAAAAGTCCGCATGGTGCTTATTGTGTACAATGCCGATGCAATTTTTGTGTTTCATCAACACTCTGAAGGTCCACAGATTACAGAATGCATCCAGATGTGCTTCGGAAACTACTACTAGTGTTCCAGGGAACGATCAAAGCGTAGTAGTTTAAGACATTACTCCCACGGAGAAAAGTTCGAATGGTGCTTATTGTGTTCAATGCAGATGCATTTTTTGTGTTTCATCAACACTCTGAAGGTCCACAGGTTACAGAATGCTTCCAGATGGGCTTCGGAAACTACTACTAGTCTTCCAGGGTACGATCAAAGCGTAGACAGTTTAAGACATTTCTCCCAAGGAGAAAAGTCCGCATGGTGCTTATTGTGTTCAATGCCGATGCAATTTTTGTGTTTCATCAACACTCTGAAGGTCCACAGATTACAGAATGTATCGAGTTGTGCATCGGAAACTACTACTAGTCTTCCAGAGTACGATCAGAGAGTAGACAGTTTAAGACATTACTTCCATGGAGAAAAGTCGGCATGGTGCTTATAGTGTTCAATGCCGATGCAATTTTTGTGTTTCATCAACACTCTGAAGATCCACAGATTTCAGAATGCATCCAGATATGCTTCGGAAACTACTACTAGTCATCCAGGGAACGATCAAAGCGTAGACAGTTTAAGACATTACTCCCATGGAGAAAAGTCCGCATGGTGCTTATTGTGGTCAATGCCGATGCTATTTTTGTGTTTCATCAACACTCTGATGGTCCACAGATTATAGAATGCATCCAGATGTACTTCGGAAACGACTACTAGTCTTCCAGGGAACGATCAAAACGTAGACAGTTTAAGACATTACTACCATGGAGAAAAGTCCGCATGGTGCTTATTGTGTTAAATGCCGATGCTATTTTTGTGTTTCATCAACACTCTGAACTTCCATAGATTACAGAATGCCTCCAGATGTGCTTCGGAAACTACTACTGGTCTTCCAGTGTACGATCAAAGCGTAGACAGTTTAAGACATTACTCCCATGAAGATAAGTCCGCATGGTGCTTATTGTGTTCTATGCCGATGCAATTTTTGTGTTTCATCAACACTCTGAACGTCCACTGATTACAGAATGCCTTCAGATGTGCTTCGGAAATTACCATTAGTCTTCCAGTGTACGATCAAAGCGTAGACAGTTTGAGACATAACTCCCAAGGGAAAAAGGCCGCATGTTGCATATTGCGTTCAATGCCGATGCAATTTTTGTGTTTCATCGACACTCTGAATGTCCACAGATAACAGAATGCATCCAGATATGCTTCGGAAACTGCTACTAGTTCTTCAGGGAACGATCAAATCGTAGACAGTTTAAGACATTACTCCCATGGAGAAAGGTCCGCATGGTGCTTATTGTGTTTTATGGCGATGCAATTTTTTTGTTTCATCAACACTCTGAAGGTCCACAGATTACAGAATGCATCCAGATGTGCTTTGGGAAGTACTACTAGTAACCCAGGGAACGATCAAAGCGTAGACATTTTAAGACATTACTCCCATGGAGAAAAGTCCGCATGGTGCTTATTGTGTTCAATGCCGATTCAATTTCTTTGTTTCATCAACACTCTGAAGGTTCACAGATTACAGAATGCCTCCAGATGTGCTTCGGAAACTACTACTAGTCTTCCAGGGAACGATCAAATCGTAGACAGTTTAAGACATTACTCTCATGGAGAAAAGTCCGCATGGTGCTTATTGTGTTCATTGCCGATGCAATTTTTTGTTTCACCAACACTCTGAAGGTCCACAGATTACAGAATGCTTCCAGATGTGCTTCGGAAGCTACTACTAGTCTTCCAGTGAACGATCAAAGCGTAGACAGTTTGAGACATTTCTCCCATGGAGAAAAGACCGCATGGTGCTTATTGTGTTCAATGCCGATGCAATTTTTGTGCTTCACTCTGAAGGTCCACAGATTACAGAATGCATCCAGATATGCTTCGGAAACTACTACTAGTCTTCCAGGGAACGATCAAAGCGTAGACAGTTTAAGACATAACTCCCATGGAGAAAAGTCCACATGGTGCTTATTGTGTTCAATACCGATGCAATTTTTGTGTTTCATCAACACTCTGAAGGTCCACAGATTACAGAATGCCTCCAGATGTGCTTCGGAAACTACTACTAGTCTTCCAGCGAACGATCAAAGCGTAGACGATTTAAGACATTACTCTCATGGAGAAAAGTCCGCATGGTTATTATTGTGTTCAATGCCGATTCAATTTCTGTGTTTCATCAACACGCTGAAGGTCCAAAGATTACAGAATGCCTCCAGATGAGCTTCGGAAAATACCACTAGTCTTCCATTGAACGATCAAAGCGTAGACAGTTTAAGACATTACACCCATCGAGAAAAGTCCGAATGGTGCTTATTGTGTTCAATGCCGATGCAATTTTTGTGTTTCATCAACACTCTGAAGGTCCACTGATTACAGAATGCATCCAGATGTGCCTCGGAAGCTACTACTTGTCTTCCAGGGAACGATCAAAGCGTAGACAGTTTAAGACATTACTCTCTTGGAGAAAAGTCCGCATGGTGCTTATTGTGTTCAATGCCGATGCAATTTCTGTGTTTCATCAACACTCTGAAGATCCACAGATTACAGAATGGATCCAGATGTGCTTCGGAAACTATTACTAGTCTTCCAGGGAACGATCAAAGCGTAGACAGTTGAAGACATTACTCTCATGGAGGAAAGTCCGCATGGTGCTTATTGTGTTCAATGCCGATGCAATTTCTGTGTTTCATCAACACTCTGAAGATCCACAGATTACAGAATGCATCCAGATGAGCTTCGGAAACTATTACTAATCTTCCAGGGAACGATCAAAGCGTAGACAGTTTAAGACATTACTCCCATGGAGAAAAGTCCGCATGGTTCTTATTGTGTTCAATGCCGATGCTATTTTTGTGTTTCATCAACACTCAAAAGGTGATCAGATTACAGAAAGCATCCAGATGTGCTTCGGAAACTACTACTAGTCTTCCAGGGAACGATCAAAGAGTAGACCGTTTAAGACATTACTCCCTTGGAGAAAAGTCCGCATATTGCTTATTGTGTTTAATGCCGATGAAATTTCTGTGTTTCATCAACACTCTGAAGGTATACAGATTACAGAATGCCTCCAGATGTGCTTCGGAAACTACTGCTAGTCTTCCAGTGAAAGATCACAGCGTAGACAGTTTAAGACATTACTCTCATGGAGGAAAGTCCGCATGGTGCATATTGTGTTCAATGCCGATTCAATTTCTGTGTTTCATCAACACTCTGAAGGTCCACAGATTACAGAATGCCTCCAGATGTGCTTCGGAAATTACTACTAGTCTTCCAGTGTACGATCAAAGCGTAGACAATTTAAGACATTACTGCCATGGAGAAAAGTCCGCATGGTGCTTATTGTGTTCAATGCCGATGCAATTTTTGTGTTTCATCCACACTCTGAAGGTCCACAGATTACAGAATGCCTCCAGATGTGCTTCGGAAACTACTACTAGTCTTCCAGGGAACGATCAAAGCGTAGACGATTTAAGACATTACTCTCATGGAGAAAAGTCCGCATGGTGATTATTGTGTTTAATGCCGATTCAATTTCTGTGTTTCATCAACACTCTGAAGGTCCACAGATTACAGAATGCCTCCAGATGAGCTTTGGAAACTACCACTAGTCTTCCATTGAACGATCAAAGCGTAGACAGTTTAAGACATTACACCCATGGAAAAAAGTCCGCATGGTGCTTATTGTGTTCAATGCCGATTCTATTTCTGTGTTCCATCAACACTCGGAAGGTTCACAGATTATAGAATGCATCCAGATGTGCTTCGGAAACAACTACTAGTCATCCAGGGAACGATCAAATCGTAGACAGTTCAAGACAATTCTCTCATGTAGAAAAGTCCATATGATGCTTATTGTGTTCAATGCCGATGCAATTTCTGTGTTTCATCAACACTCTGATTGTCCGAAGATTACAGAATGCATCCAGATGTACTTCAGAAACTAATACTAGTCTTCCAGGTAACGATCAAAGAGTAGACCGTTTAAGACATTACTCCCATGGAGAAAAGTCCGCATGGTGCTTATTGTGTTCAATGCCTACTCAATTTCTTTGTTTCATCAACACTCTGAAGGTTCATAGATTATAGAATGCCTGCAGATGTGCTTGGGAAACTACTACTAGTCATCGAGGGAACGATCAAAGCGTAGACAGTTTAAGTCATTTCTCTCATGTAGAAAAGTCCGTATGGTGCTTATTGTGTTCAATGCCGATGCAATTTCTGTGTTTCATCAATACTCTGAAAGTTCACAGATTTTATAATGCATTCAGATGTGCTTCGGAAACTACTGCTAGTCTTCCAGTGTACGATCAAAGAGTAGACAGTTTAAGACATTACCCCCATCGAGAAAAGTCCGCATGGTGCTTATTTTGTTCAATGCCGATGCAATTTTTGTGTTTCATCCACACTCTGAAGGTCCACAGATTTCAGAATGCATCCAGATGTGCTTCGGAAACTACTACTAGTCTTGCAGGGAACGATCAAAGCGTAGACAGTTTAAGACATTACTCCCATGGAGAAAAGTCCGCATGGTGCTTATTGTGTTCAATGCCGATGCAATTTTTGTCTTTCATCAACACTCTGAAGGTCCACAGATTACAGAATGCTTCCAGGTGTGCTTCGGAAACTACTACTAGTCTTCCAGGGAACGCTCAAAGCGTAGACAGTTTAAGACATTACTCCCATGGAGAAAAGTCCGCGTAGTGCTTATTGTGTTCAATGCCGATGCAATTTTTGTGTTTCATCAACACTCTGAAGGTCCACAGATTACAGAATGCTTCCAGATGTGCTTCGGAAACTACTACTAGTCTTCCAGGAAACGATCAAATCTTAGACAGCTTAAGACATTACTCCCATGGAGAAAAGTCCGCATGGTGCTTATTTTGTTCAATACCGATGCAATTTTTGTGTTTCATCAATACTCTGAAGGTCCACAGATTACAGAATGCATCCAGATGTGCTTCGGAAACTACTACTAGTCTTCCAGGGAACGATCAAGGCGTAGACAGTTTAAGACATTACTCCCATGGAGAAAAGTTCGCATGGTGCTTATTGTGTTCAATGCCGATGCAATTTCTGTGTTTCATCAACACTCTGAAGGTATACAGATTACAGAATGCCACCAAATGTGCTTCGGAAACTACTGTTGTCTTCCAGTGAACGATCACAGCTGAGACAGTTTAAGACATTACTCTCACGGAGAAAGGTCAGCATGGTGCTCATTGTGTTCAATGCCGATTCAATTTCTGTGTTTCATCAACACTCTGAAGGTCAACAGATTACAGAATGCCTCCAGATGTGCTTCGGAAACTACTACTAGTCTTCCAGTGAACGATCAAAGCGTAGACAGTTTAAGTCATTACTCTCATGGAGAAAAGTCCGCATGGTGCTTATTGTGTTCAATGCCGATTCAATTTCTGTTTTTCATCAACACCCTGAAGGTCCACAGATTAGAGAATGCATCCAGATGTTCTTCGGAAACTACTACTAGTCTTCCAGTGTACGATCAAAGCGTAGACAGATTAAGACATTACTCCCATGGAGAAAAGTCCGCATGGTGCTTATTGTGTTCAATGCCGATGATATTTTTGTGTTTCATCAACAATCTGAAGGTCCACAGATTACAGAATGCATCCAGATGTGCTTCGGAAACTACTGCTAGTCTTCCAGGGAACGATCAAAGCGTAGGCAGTTTAAGACATTACTCCCATGGAGAAAAGTCCGAATGATGCTTATTGTGATCAATGACGATGCAATTTCTGTGTTTCCTCAAAACTCTGAAGGTCCGCAGATAACACAATGCATCCAGATGTGCTTCAGAAACTACTACTAGTCTTCCAGTGTACGATCAAAGCGTACACAGTTTGAGACATTACTCCCATGGAGAAAAGTTCGCATGGTGCTTATTGTGTTCAATGCCGATGCAATTTTTGTGTCTCATCAACACTCAGAAGGTCCACAGGTTACAGAATGCTTCCAGATGTGCTTCGGAAACTACTACCAATCTTCCAGTGTACGATCAAAGCGTAGACAGTTTAAGACATTACTCCCATAGAGAAAGTTCCGCATGGTGCTTATTGTGTTAAATGCCGATGCAATTTTTGTGTTTCATCAACACTCTGAAGGTCCACAGATTACAGAATGCATCCAGATGTGCTTCGGAAACTACTGCTAGTCTTCCATTGTACGATCAAAGAGTAGACAGTTTAAGACATTACCCCCATCGAGAAAAGTCCGCATGGTGCTTATTTTGTTCAATGCCGATGCAATTTTTGTGTTTCATCAACACTCTGAAGGTCCACAGATTTCAGAAAGCATCCAGATATGCTTCGGAAACTACTACTAGTCTTCCAGGGAACGATCAAAGCGTAGACAATTTAAGACATCACTCCCATGGAGAAAAGTCCGCATGGTGCTTATTGTGTTCAATGCTGATTCAATTTCTGTGTTTCATCAATACTCTGAAGGTTCACAGATTATAGAATGCATTCAGATGTGCTTCGGAAACAACTACTAGTCATCCAGGGAACGATCAAAGCGTAGACAGTTTAAGACAATTCTCTCATGTAGAAAAGTCCGTATGGTGCTTATTGTGTTCAATGCCGATTCATCTTCAGTGTTTCATCTACACTCTGAAGGTCCACAGATTACAGAATGCCTGCAGATGTGCTTCGGAAACTACTACTAGTCTTCCAGGGAACGATCAAAGCGTAGACAGTTTAAGACATTACTCCCATGTAGAAAAGTCTGCATGGTACTTATTATGTTCAATGCCGATGCAATTTTTGTGTTTCATCAACACTCTGAAGGTCCACAGATTTCAGAAAGCATCCAGATATGCTGCGGAAACTACTAATAGTCTTCCAGGGAACGATCAAAGCGTAGACAGTTTAAGACATTACTCCCATGGAGAAAAGTCCGCATGGTGCTTATTGTGTTCAATGGCGATTCAATTTCTGTGTTTCATCAATACTCTGAAGGTTCACAGATTTTATAATGCATTCAGATGTGCTTCGGAAACAACTACTAGTCATCCAGGGAACGATCAAAGCGTAGACAGTTTAAGACAATTCTCTCATGTAGAAAAGTCCGTATGGTGCTTATTGTGTTCAATGCCGATTCATTTTCTGTGTTTCATCTACAGTCTGAAGGTCCACAGATTACAGAATGCCTGCAGATGTGCTTCGGAAACTACTACTAGTCTTCCAGGGAACGATCAAAGCGTAGACAGTTTAAGACATTACTCCCATGTAGAAAAGTCTGCATGGTACTTATTATGTTCAATGCCGATGCAATTTTTGTGTTTCATCAACACTCTGAAGGTCCATAGATTTCAGAAAGCATCCAGATATGCTTCGGAAACTACTACTAGTCTTCCAGGGAACGATCAAAGCGTAGACAGTTTAAGACATTACTCCCATGGAGATAAGTCCGCATGGTGCTTATTGTGGTCAATGCCGATGCAATTTTTGTGTTTCATCAACACTCTGATGGTCCACAGATAACAGAATGCATGCAGATGTACTTCGGAAACTTCTACTAATCTTCCAGGGAACGATCAAAACGTAGACAGTTTAAGACATTACTCCCATGGAAAAAAGTCCGCATGGTGCTTATTGTGTTCAATGCCGATTCTATTTCTGTGTTCCATCAACACTCTGAAGGTTCACAGATTATAGAATGCATCCAGATGTGCTTCGGAAACAACTACTAGTCATCCAGGGAACGATCAAATCGTAGACAGTTTAAGACAATTCTCTCATATAGAAAAGTCCATATGATGCTTATTGTGTTCAATGCCAATGCAATTTCTGTGTTTCATCAACACTCTGAAGGTACACAGATTACAGAATGCATCCAGATGTGCTTCGGAAACTAATACTAGTCTTCCAGGGAACGATCAAAGCGTAGACAATTAAAGACATCACTCCCATGGAGAAAAGTCCGCATGGTGCTCATTGTGTTCAATGCCGATGCAATTTTTGTGTTTCATCAACACTCTGATTGTCCGAAGATTACAGAATGCATCCAGATGTACTTCGGAAACTACTACTAGTCTTCCAGGGAACGATAAAAACGTATACAGTTTAACACATTACTCCCATGGAGAATAGTCCGCATGGTGCTTATTGTGTTCAATGCCTACTCAATTTCTTTGTTTCATCAACACTCTGAAGGTTCACAGATTATAGAATGCCTGCAGATGTGCTTGGGAAACTACTACTAGTCATCGAGGGAACGATCAAAGCGTAGACAGTTTAAGTCATTTCTCTCATGTAGAAAAGTCCGTATGGTGCTTATTGTGTTCAATGCCGAAGCAATTTCTGTGTTTCATCAACACTCTGAAGGTCCACAGATTACAGAATGCATCCAGATGTGCTTCGGAAACTACTACTAGTCTTGCAGGGAACGATCAAAGCGTAGACAGTTTAAGACATTACTCCCATGGAGAAAAGTTCGCATGGTGCTTATTGTGTTCAATGCCGATGCAATTTCTGTGTTTCATCAACACTCTGAAGGTATACAGATTACAGAATGCCACCAAATGTGCTTCGGAAACTTCTGCTAGTCTTCCAGTGAACGATCACAGCTGAGTCAGTTTAAGACATTACTCTCACGGAGAAAGGTCAGCATGGTGCTCATTGTGTTCAATGCCGATTCAATTTCTGTGTTTCATCAACACTCTGAAGGTCCACAGATTACAGAATGCATCCAGATGTGCTTCGGAAACTACTACTAGTGTTCCAGGGAACGATCAAAGCGTAGACAGTTTAAGACATTACTCCCATGGAGAAAAGTCCGCATGGTGCTTATTGTGTTCAGTGCCGATGCATTTTTTGTGTTTCATCAACACTCTGAAGGTCCACAGATTACAGAATGCTTCCAGATGTGCTTCGGAAACTACTACTAGTCTTCCAGGAAACGATCAAATCTTAGACAGTTTAAGACATTACTCCCATGGAGAAAAGTCCGCATGGTGCTTATTGTGTTCAATGCCGATGCAATTTTTGTCTTTCATCAACACTCTGAAGGTCCACAGATTACAAAATGCTTCCAGGTGTGCTTCGGAAACTACTACTAGTCTTCCAGGGAACGCTCAAAGCGTAGACAGTTTAAGACATTACTCCCATGGAGAAAAGTCCGCGTAGTGCTTATTGTGTTCAATGCCGATGCAATTTTTGTGTTTCATCAACACTCTGAAGGTCCACAGATTACAGAATGCTTCCAGATGTGCTTCGGAAACTACTACTAGTCTTCCAGGAAACGATCAAATCTTAGACAGCTTAAGACATTACTCCCATGGAGAAAAGTCCGCATGGTGCTTATTTTGTTCAATACCGATGCAATTTTTGTGTTTCATCAATACTCTGAAGGTCCACAGATTACAGAATGCATCCAGATGTGCTTCGGAAACTACTACTAGTCTTCCAGGGAACGATCAAAGCGTAGACAGTTTAAGACATTACTCCCATGGAGAAAAGTTCGCATGGTGCTTATTGTGTTCAATTCCGATGCAATTTCTGTGTTTCATCAACACTCTGAAGGTATACAGATTACAGAATGCCACCAAATGTGCTTCGGAAACTACTGTTGTCTTCCAGTGAACGATCACAGCTGAGACAGTTTAAGACATTACTCTCACGGAGAAAGGTCAGCATGGTGCTCATTGTGTTCAATGCCGATTCAATTTCTGTGTTTCATCAACACTCTGAAGGTCAACAGATTACAGAATGCCTCCAGATGTGCTTCGGAAACTACTACTAGTCTTCCAGTGAACGATCAAAGCGTAGACAGTTTAAGTAATTACTCTCATGGAGAAAAGTCCGCATGGTGCTTATTGTGTTCAATGCCGATTCAATTTCTGTTTTTCATCAACACCCTGAAGGTCCACAGATTACAGAATGCATCCAGATGTTCTTCGGAAACTACTACTAGTCTTCCAGTGTACGATCAAAGCGTAGACAGATTAAGACATTACTCCCATGGAGAAAAGTCCGCATGGTGCTTATTGTGTTCAATGCCGATGATATTTTTGTGTTTCATCAACAATCTGAAGGTCCACAGATTACAGATTGCATCCAGATGTGCTTCGGAAACTACTGCTAGTCTTCCAGGGAACGATCAAAGCGTAGGCAGTTTAAGACATTACTCCCATGGAGAAAAGTCCGAATGATGCTTATTGTGATCAATGACGATGCAATTTCTGTGTTTCCTCAAAACTCTGAAGGTCCGCAGATAACACAATGCATCCAGATGTGCTTCAGAAACTACTACTAGTCTTCCAGTGTACGATCAAAGCGTACACAGTTTGAGACATTACTCCCATGGAGAAAAGTTCGCATGGTGCTTATTGTGTTCAATGCCGATGCAATTTTTGTGTTTCATCAACACTCAGAAGGTCCACAGGTTACAGAATGCTTCCAGATGTGCTTCGGAAACTACTACTAATCTTCCAGTGTACGATCAAAGCGTAGACAGTTTAAGACATTACTCCCATAGAGAAAGTTCCGCATGGTGCTTATTGTGTTAAATGCCGATGCAATTTTTGTGTTTCATCAACACTCTGAAGGTCCACAGATTACAGAATGCATCCAGATGTGCTTCGGAAACTACTGCTAGTCTTCCATTGTACGATCAAAGAGTAGACAGTTTAAGACATTACACCCATCGAGAAAAGTCCGCATGGTGCTTATTTTGTTCAATGCCGATGCAATTTTTGTGTTTCACCCACACTCTGAAGGTCCACAGATTTCAGAAAGCATCCAGATATGCTTTGGAAACTAATACTAGTCTTCCAGGGAACGATCAAAGCGTAGACAATTAAAGACATCACTCCCATGGAGAAAAGTCCGCATGGTGCTCATTGTGTTCAATGCCGATGCAATTATTGTGTTTCATCAACACTCTGATTGTCCGAAGATTACAGAATGCATCCAGATGTACTTCGGAAACTACTACTAGTCTTCCAGGGAACGATAAAAACGTATACAGTTTAACACATTACTCCCATGGAGAATAGTCCGCATGGTGCTTATTGTGTTCAATGCCTACTCAATTTCTTTGTTTCATCAACACTCTGAAGGTTCACAGATTATAGAATGCCTGCAGATGTGCTTGGGAAACTACTACTAGTCATCGAGGGAACGATCAAAGCGTAGACAGTTTAAGTCATTTCTCTCATGTAGAAAAGTCCGTATGGTGCTTATTGTGTTCAATGCCGAAGCAATTTCTGTGTTTCATCAACACTCTGAAGGTCCACAGATTACAGAATGCATCCAGATGTGCTTCGGAAACTACTACTAGTCTTGCAGGGAACGATCAAAGCGTAGACAGTTTAAGACATTACTCCCATGGAGAAAAGTTCGCATGGTGCTTATTGTGTTCAATGCCGATGCAATTTCTGTGTTTCATCAACACTCTGAAGGTATACAGATTACAGAATGCCACCAAATGTGCTTCGGAAACTTCTGCTAGTCTTCCAGTGAACGATCACAGCTGAGTCAGTTTAAGACATTACTCTCACGGAGAAAGGTCAGCATGGTGCTCATTGTGTTCAATGCCGATTCAATTTCTGTGTTTCATCAACACTCTGAAGGTCCACAGATTACAGAATGCATCCAGATGTGCTTCGGAAACTACTACTAGTGTTCCAGGGAACGATCAAAGCGTAGACAGTTTAAGACATTACTCCCATGGAGAAAAGTCCGCATGGTGCTTATTGTGTTCAGTGCCGATGCATTTTTTGTGTTTCATCAACACTCTGAAGGTCCACAGATTACAGAATGCTTCCAGATGTGCTTCGGAAACTACTACTAGTCTTCCAGGAAACGATCAAATCTTAGACAGTTTAAGACATTACTCCCATGGAGAAAAGTCCGCATGGTGCTTATTGTGTTCAATGCCGATGCAATTTTTGTCTTTCATCAACACTCTGAAGGTCCACAGATTACAAAATGCTTCCAGGTGTGCTTCGGAAACTACTACTAGTCTTCCAGGGAACGCTCAAAGCGTAGACAGTTTAAGACATTACTCCCATGGAGAAAAGTCCGCGTAGTGCTTATTGTGTTCAATGCCGATGCAATTTTTGTGTTTCATCAACACTCTGAAGGTCCACAGATTACAGAATGCTTCCAGATGTGCTTCGGAAACTACTACTAGTCTTCCAGGAAACGATCAAATCTTAGACAGCTTAAGACATTACTCCCATGGAGAAAAGTCCGCATGGTGCTTATTTTGTTCAATACCGATGCAATTTTTGTGTTTCATCAATACTCTGAAGGTCCACAGATTACAGAATGCATCCAGATGTGCTTCGGAAACTACTACTAGTCTTCCAGGGAACGATCAAAGCGTAGACAGTTTAAGACATTACTCCCATGGAGAAAAGTTCGCATGGTGCTTATTGTGTTCAATTCCGATGCAATTTCTGTGTTTCATCAACACTCTGAAGGTATACAGATTACAGAATGCCACCAAATGTGCTTCGGAAACTACTGTTGTCTTCCAGTGAACGATCACAGCTGAGACAGTTTAAGACATTACTCTCACGGAGAAAGGTCAGCATGGTGCTCATTGTGTTCAATGCCGATTCAATTTCTGTGTTTCATCAACACTCTGAAGGTCAACAGATTACAGAATGCCTCCAGATGTGCTTCGGAAACTACTACTAGTCTTCCAGTGAACGATCAAAGCGTAGACAGTTTAAGTAATTACTCTCATGGAGAAAAGTCCGCATGGTGCTTATTGTGTTCAATGCCGATTCAATTTCTGTTTTTCATCAACACCCTGAAGGTCCACAGATTACAGAATGCATCCAGATGTTCTTCGGAAACTACTACTAGTCTTCCAGTGTACGATCAAAGCGTAGACAGATTAAGACATTACTCCCATGGAGAAAAGTCCGCATGGTGCTTATTGTGTTCAATGCCGATGATATTTTTGTGTTTCATCAACAATCTGAAGGTCCACAGATTACAGATTGCATCCAGATGTGCTTCGGAAACTACTGCTAGTCTTCCAGGGAACGATCAAAGCGTAGGCAGTTTAAGACATTACTCCCATGGAGAAAAGTCCGAATGATGCTTATTGTGATCAATGACGATGCAATTTCTGTGTTTCCTCAAAACTCTGAAGGTCCGCAGATAACACAATGCATCCAGATGTGCTTCAGAAACTACTACTAGTCTTCCAGTGTACGATCAAAGCGTACACAGTTTGAGACATTACTCCCATGGAGAAAAGTTCGCATGGTGCTTATTGTGTTCAATGCCGATGCAATTTTTGTGTTTCATCAACACTCAGAAGGTCCACAGGTTACAGAATGCTTCCAGATGTGCTTCGGAAACTACTACTAATCTTCCAGTGTACGATCAAAGCGTAGACAGTTTAAGACATTACTCCCATAGAGAAAGTTCCGCATGGTGCTTATTGTGTTAAATGCCGATGCAATTTTTGTGTTTCATCAACACTCTGAAGGTCCACAGATTACAGAATGCATCCAGATGTGCTTCGGAAACTACTGCTAGTCTTCCATTGTACGATCAAAGAGTAGACAGTTTAAGACATTACACCCATCGAGAAAAGTCCGCATGGTGCTTATTTTGTTCAATGCCGATGCAATTTTTGTGTTTCACCCACACTCTGAAGGTCCACAGATTTCAGAAAGCATCCAGATATGCTTCGGAAACTACTACTAGTCTTCCAGGGAACGATCAAATCGTAGACAATTTAAGACATCACTCCCATGGAGAAAAGTCCGCATGGTGCTTATTGTGTTCAATGCTGATTCAATTTCTGTGTTTCATCAATACTCTGAAGGTTCACAGATTATAGAATGCATTCAGATGTGCTTCGGAAACAACTACTAGTCATCCAGGGAACGATCAAAGCGTAGACAGTTTAAGACAATTCTCTCATGTAGAAAAGTCCGTATGGTGCTTATTGTGTTCAATGCCGATTCATCTTCTGTGTTTCATCTACACTCTGAAGGTCCACAGATTACAGAATGCCTGCAGATGTGCTTCGGAAACTACTACTAGTCTTCCAGGGAACGATCAAAGCGTAGACAGTTTAAGATATTACTCCCATGTAGAAAAGTCTGCATGGTACTTATTATGTTCAATGCCGATGCAATTTTTGTGTTTCATCAACACTCTGAAGGTCCACAGATTTCAGAAAGCATCCAGATATGCTGCGGAAACTACTAATAGTCTTCCAGGGAACGATCAAAGCGTAGACAGTTTAAGACATTACTCCCATGGAGAAAAGTCCGCATGGTGCTTATTGTGTTCAATGGCGATTCAATTTCTGTGTTTCATCAATACTCTGAAGGTTCACAGATTTTATAATGCATTCAGATGTGCTTCGGAAACAACTACTAGTCATCCAGGGAACGATCAAAGCGTAGACAGTTTAAGACAATTCTCTCATGTAGAAAAGTCCGTATGGTGCTTATTGTGTTCAATGCCGATTCATTTTCTGTGTTTCATCTACAGTCTGAAGGTCCACAGATTACAGAATGCCTGCAGATGTGCTTCGGAAACTACTACTAGTCTTCCAGGGAACGATCAAAGCGTAGACAGTTTAAGACATTACTCCCATGTAGAAAAGTCTGCATGGTACTTATTATGTTCAATGCCGATGCAATTTTTGTGTTTCATCAACACTCTGAAGGTCCACAGATTTCAGAAAGCATCCAGATATGCTTCGGAAACTACTACTAGTCTTCCAGGGAACGATCAAAGCGTAGACAGTTTAAGACATTACTCCCATGGAGATAAGTCCGCATGGTGCTTATTGTGGTCAATGCCGATGCAATTTTTGTCTTTCATCAACACTCTGATGGTCCACAGATAACAGAATGCATGCAGATGTACTTCGGAAACTTCTACTAATCTTCCAGGGAACGATCAAAACGTAGACAGTTTAAGACATTACTCCCACGGAAAAAAGTCCGCATGGTGCTTATTGTGTTCAATGCCGATTCTATTTCTGTGTTCCATCAACACTCTGAAGGTTCACAGATTATAGAATGCATCCAGATGTGCTTCGGAAACAACTACTAGTCATCCAGGGAACGATCAAATCGTAGACAGTTTAAGACAATTCTCTCATGTAGAAAAGTCCATATGATGCTTATTGTGTTCAATGCCAATG
The DNA here is from genome assembly GCF_023897955.1 of Schistocerca gregaria. Classification (NCBI taxonomy): domain Eukaryota; kingdom Metazoa; phylum Arthropoda; class Insecta; order Orthoptera; family Acrididae; genus Schistocerca; species Schistocerca gregaria. The sequence goes on along the minus strand of NC_064928.1, from coordinate 48,980,235 downwards.
CAATTTCTGTGTTTCATCAACACTCTGAAGGTACACAGATTACAGAATGCATCCAGATGTGCTTCGGAAACTAATACTAGTCTTCCAGGGAACGATCAAAGCGTAGACAGTTAAAGACATCACTCCCATGGAGAAAAGTCCGCATGGTGCTCATTGTGTTCAATGCCGATGCAATTTTTGTGTTTCATCAACACTCTGATTGTCCGAAGATTACAGAATGCATCCAGATGTACTTCGGAAACTACTACTAGTCTTCCAGGGAACAATAAAAACGTATACAGTTTAACACATTACTCCCATGGAGAATAGTCCGCATGGTGCTTATTGTGTTCAATGCCTACTCAATTTCTTTGTTTCATCAACACTCTGAAGGTTCACAGATTATAGAATGCCTGCAGATGTGCTTGGGAAACTACTACTAGTCATCGAGGGAACGATCAAAGCGTAGACAGTTTAAGTCATTTCTCTCATGTAGAAAAGTCCGTATGGTGCTTATTGTGTTCAATGCCGAAGCAATTTCTGTGTTTCATCAACACTCTGAAGGTCCACAGATTACAGAATGCATCCAGATGTGCTTCGGAAACTACTACTAGTCTTGCAGGGAACGATCAAAGCGTAGACAGTTTAAGACATTACTCCCATGGAGAAAAGTTCGCATGGTGCTTATTGTGTTCAATGCCGATGCAATTTCTGTGTTTCATCAACACTCTGAAGGTATACAGATGACAGAATGCCACCAAATGTGCTTCGGAAACTACTGCTAGTCTTCCAGTGAACGATCACAGCTGAGTCAGTTTAAGACATTACTCTCACGGAGAAAGGTCAGCATGGTGCTCATTGTGTTCAATGCCGATTCAATTTCTGTGTTTCATCAACACTCTGAAGGTCCACAGATTACAGAATGCATCCAGATGTGCTTCGGAAACTACTACTAGTGTTCCAGGGAACGATCAAAGCGTAGACAGTTTAAGACATTACTCCCATGGAGAAAAGTCCGCATGGTGCTTATTGTGTTCGGTGCCGATGCATTTTTTGTGTTTCATCAACACTCTGAAGGTCCACAGATTACAGAATGCTTCCAGATGTGCTTCGGAAACTACTACAAGTCTTCCAGGAAACGATCAAATCTTAGACAGTTTAAGACATTACTCCCATGGAGAAAAGTCCGCATGGTGCTTATTTTGTTCAATGCCGATGCAATTTTTGTGTTTCATCAATACTCTGAAGGTCCACAGATTACAGAATGCCTGCAGATGTGCTTCGGAAACTACTACTAGTCTTCCAGGGAGCGATCAAAACGTAGACAGTTTAAGACATTACTCCCATGGAGAAAAGTCCGCATGGTGCTTATTGTGTTCAATGGCGATTCAATTTCTGTGTTTCATCAATACTCTGAAGGTTCACAGATTATAGAATGCATTCAGATGTGCTTCGGAAACAACTACTAGTCATCCAGGGAACGATCAAAGCGTAGACAGTTTAAGACAATTCTCTCATGTAGAAAAGTCCGTATGGTGCTTATTGTGTTCAATGCCGATTCATTTTCTGTGTTTCATCTACACTCTGAAGGTCCACAGATTGCAGAATGCCTGCAGATGTGCTTCGGAAACTACTACTAGTCTTCCAGGGAACGATCAAAGCGTAGACAGTTTAAGACATTACTCCCATGTAGAAAAGTCTGCATGGTACTTATTATGTTCAATGCCGATGCAATTTTTGTGTTTCATCAACACTCTGAAGGTCCACAGATTTCAGAAAGCATCCAGATATGCTTCGGAAACTACTACTAGTCTTCCAGGGAACGATCAAAGCGTAGACAGTTTAAGACATTACTCCCATGGAGAAAAGTCCGCATGGTGCTTATTGTGGTCAATGCCGATGCAATTTTTGTGTTTCATCAACACTCTGATGGTCCACAGATTACAGAATGCATGCAGATGTACTTCGGAAACTTCTACTAATCTTCCAGGGAACGATCAAAACGTAGACAGTTTAAGAAATTACTCCCATGGAAAAAAGTCCGCATGGTGCTTATTGTGTTCAATGCCGATTCTATTTCTGTGTTCCATCAACACTCTGAAGGTTCACAGATTATAGAATGCATCCAGATGTGCTTCGGAAACAACAACTAGTCATCCAGGGAACGATCAAATCGTAGACAGTTTAAGACAATTCTCTCATGTAGAAAAGTCCATATGATGCTTATTGTGTTCAATGCCGATGCAATTTCTGTGTTTCATCAACACTCTGAAGGTACACAGATTACAGAATGCATCCAGATGTGCTTCGGAAACTACTACTAGTGTTCCAGGGAACGATCAAAGCGTAGACAGTTTAAGACATTACTCCCATGGAGAAAAGTCCGCATGGTGCTTATTGTGTTCGGTGCCGATGCATTTTTTGTGTTTCATCAACACTCTGAAGGTCCACAGATTACAGAATGCTTCCAGATGTGCTTCGGAAACTACTACAAGTCTTCCAGGAAACGATCAAATCTTAGACAGTTTAAGACATTACTCCCATGGAGAAAAGTCCGCATGGTGCTTATTTTGTTCAATGCCGATGCAATTTTTGTGTTTCATCAATACTCTGAAGGTCCACAGATTACAGAATGCCTGCAGATGTGCTTCGGAAACTACTACTAGTCTTCCAGGGAGCGATCAAAACGTAGACAGTTTAAGACATTACTCCCATGGAGAAAAGTCCGCATGGTGCTTATTGTGTTCAATGGCGATTCAATTTCTGTGTTTCATCAATACTCTGAAGGTTCACAGATTATAGAATGCATTCAGATGTGCTTCGGAAACAACTACTAGTCATCCAGGGAACGATCAAAGCGTAGACAGTTTAAGACAATTCTCTCATGTAGAAAAGTCCGTATGGTGCTTATTGTGTTCAATGCCGATTCATTTTCTGTGTTTCATCTACACTCTGAAGGTCCACAGATTGCAGAATGCTTGCAGATGTGCTTCGGAAACTACTACTAGTCTTCCAGGGAACGATCAAAGCGTAGACAGTTTAAGACATTACTCCCATGTAGAAAAGTCTGCATGGTACTTATTATGTTCAATGCCGATGCAATTTTTGTGTTTCATCAACACTCTGAAGGTCCACAGATTTCAGAAAGCATCCAGATATGCTTCGGAAACTACTACTAGTCTTCCAGGGAACGATCAAAGCGTAGACAGTTTAAGACATTACTCCCATGGAGAAAAGTCCGCATGGTGCTTATTGTGGTCAATGCCGATGCAATTTTTGTGTTTCATCAACACTCTGATGGTCCACAGATTACAGAATGCATGCAGATGTACTTCGGAAACTTCTACTAATCTTCCAGGGAACGATCAAAACGTAGACAGTTTAAGAAATTACTCCCATGGAAAAAAGTCCGCATGGTGCTTATTGTGTTCAATGCCGATTCTATTTCTGTGTTCCATCAACACTCTGAAGGTTCACAGATTATAGAATGCATCCAGATGTGCTTCGGAAACAACAACTAGTCATCCAGGGAACGATCAAATCGTAGACAGTTTAAGACAATTCTCTCATGTAGAAAAGTCCATATGATGCTTATTGTGTTCAATGCCGATGCAATTTCTGTGTTTCATCAACACTCTGAAGGTACACAGATTACAGAATGCATCCAGATGTGCTTCGGAAACTAATACTAGTCTTCCAGGGAACGATCAAAGCGTAGACAGTTAAAGACATTACTCCCATGGAGAAAAGTCCGCATGGTGCTCATTGTGTTCAATGCCGATGCAATTTTTGTGTTTCATCAACACTCTGATTGTCCGAAGATTACAGAATGCATCCAGTTGTACTTCGGAAACTACTACTAGTCTTCCAGGGAACGATAAAAACGTATACAGTTTAAGACATTACTCCCATGGAGAATAGTCCGCATGGTGCTTATTGTGTTCAATGCCGATTCAATTTCTGTTTTTCATCAACACCCTGAAGGTCCACAGATTACAGAATGCATCCAGATGTTCTTCGGAAACTACTACTAGTCTTCCAGTGTACGATCAAAGCGTAGACAGATTAAGACATTACTCCCATGGAGAAAAGTCCGCATGGTGCTTATTGTGCTCAATGCCGATGATATTTTTGTGTTTCATCAACACTTTGAAGGTCCACAGATTACAGAATGCATCCAGATGTGCTTCGGAAACTACTGCTAGTCTTCCAGGGAACGATCAAAGCGTAGGCAGTTTAAGACATTACTCCCATGAAGAAAAGTCCGATTGATGCTTATTGTGATCAATGACGATGCAATTTCTGTGCTTCATCAAAACTCTGAAGGTCCGCAGATAACACAATGCATCCAGATGTGCTTCAGAAACTACTACTAGTCTTCCAGTGTACGATCAAAGCGTAGACAGTTTGAGACATTACTCCCATGGAGAAAAGTTCGCATGGTGCTTATTGTGTTCAATGCCGATGCAATTTTTGTGTTTCATCAACACTCAGAAGGTCCACAGATTTCAGAATGCATCCAGATGTGCTTCGGAAACTACTACTAGTCTTCCAGGGAACGATCAAAGCGTAGACAGTTTAAGACATTACTCCCATAGAGAAAGTTCCGCATGGTGCTTATTGTGTTAAATGCCGATGCAATTTTTGTGTTTCAGCAACACTCTGAAGGTCCACAGATTACAGAATGCATCCAGTTGTGCTTCGGAAACTACTGCTAGTCTTCCATTGTACGATCAAAGAGTAGACAGTTTAAGACATTACCCCCATCGAGAAAAGTCCGCATGGTGCTTATTTTGTTCAATGCCGATGCAATTTTTGTGTTTCACCCACACTCTGAAGGTCCACAGATTTCAGAAAGCATCCAGATATGCTTCGGAAACTACTACTAGTCTTCCAGGGTACGATCAAAGCGTAGACAGTTTAAGACATTACTCCCATGGAGAAAAGTCCGCATGGTGCTTATTGTGTTCAATGCTGATTCAATTTCTGTGTTTCATCAACACTCTGAAGGTTCACAGATTATAGAATGCATCAAGATGTGCTTCGGAAACAACTACTAGTCATCCAGGGAACGATAAAATCGTAGACAGTTTAAGACAATTCTCTCATGTAGAAAAGTCCGTATGGTACTTATTGTGTTCAATGCCGATTCAATTTCTGTGTTTCATCAACACTCTGAAAGTCCACAGATTACAGAATGCCTGCAGATGTGCTTCGGAAACTACTACTAGTCTTCCAGGGAACGATCAAAGCGTAGACAGTTTAAGACATTACTCCCATGGAGAAAAGTCAGCATGGTACTTATTGTGTTCAATGCCGATGCAATTTTTGTGTTTCATCAACACTCTGAAGGTCCACAGATTACAGAATGCTTCCAGATGTGCTTCGGAAACTACTACTAGTCTTCCAGGGAACGCTCAATGCGTAGACAGTTTAAGACATTACTCCCATGGAGAAAAGTCCGCGTAGTGCTTATTGTGTTCAATGCCGATGCAATTTTTGTGTTTCATCAACACTCTGAAGGTCCACAGATTACAGAATGCTTCCAGATGTGCTTCGGAAACTACTACTAGTCTTCCAGGAAACGATCAAATCTTAGACAGCTTAAGACATTACTCCCATGGAGAAAAGTCCGCATGGTGCTTATTTTGTTCAATACCGATGCAATTTTTGTGTTTCAGCAACACTCTGAAGGTCCACAGATTACAGAATGCATCCAGATGTGCTTCGGAAACTACTGCTAGTCTTCCATTGTACGATCAAAGAGTAGACAGTTTAAGACATTACCCCCATCGAGAAAAGTCCGCATGGTGCTTATTTTGTTCAATGCCGATGCAATTTTTGTGTTTCACCCACACTCTGAAGGTCCACAGATTTCAGAAAGCATCCAGATATGCTTCGGAAACTACTACTAGTCTTCCAGGGAACGATCAAAGCGTAGACAGTTTAAGACATTACTCCCATGGAGAAAAGTCCGCATGGTGCTTATTGTGTTCAATGCTGATTCAATTTCTGTGTTTCATCAACACTCTGAAGGTTCACAAGATTATAGAATGCATCAAGATGTGCTTCGGAAACAACAACTAGTCATCCAGGGAACGATCAAATCGTAGACAGTTTAAGACAATTCTCTCATGTAGAAAAGTCCATATGATGCTTATTGTGTTCAATGCCGATGCAATTTCTGTGTTTCATCAACACTCTGAAGGTACACAGATTACAGAATGCATCCAGATGTGCTTCGGAAACTACTACTAGTGTTCCAGGGAACGATCAAAGCGTAGACAGTTTAAGACATTACTCCCATGGAGAAAAGTCCGCATGGTGCTTATTGTGTTCGGTGCCGATGCATTTTTTGTGTTTCATCAACACTCTGAAGGTCCACAGATTACAGAATGCTTCCAGATGTGCTTCGGAAACTACTACAAGTCTTCCAGGAAACGATCAAATCTTAGACAGTTTAAGACATTACTCCCATGGAGAAAAGTCCGCATGGTGCTTATTTTGTTCAATGCCGATGCAATTTTTGTGTTTCATCAATACTCTGAAGGTCCACAGATTACAGAATGCCTGCAGATGTGCTTCGGAAACTACTACTAGTCTTCCAGGGAGCGATCAAAACGTAGACAGTTTAAGACATTACTCCCATGGAGAAAAGTCCGCATGGTGCTTATTGTGTTCAATGGCGATTCAATTTCTGTGTTTCATCAATACTCTGAAGGTTCACAGATTATAGAATGCATTCAGATGTGCTTCGGAAACAACTACTAGTCATCCAGGGAACGATCAAAGCGTAGACAGTTTAAGACAATTCTCTCATGTAGAAAAGTCCGTATGGTGCTTATTGTGTTCAATGCCGATTCATTTTCTGTGTTTCATCTACACTCTGAAGGTCCACAGATTGCAGAATGCCTGCAGATGTGCTTCGGAAACTACTACTAGTCTTCCAGGGAACGATCAAAGCGTAGACAGTTTAAGACATTACTCCCATGTAGAAAAGTCTGCATGGTACTTATTATGTTCAATGCCGATGCAATTTTTGTGTTTCATCAACACTCTGAAGGTCCACAGATTTCAGAAAGCATCCAGATATGCTTCGGAAACTACTACTAGTCTTCCAGGGAACGATCAAAGCGTAGACAGTTTAAGACATTACTCCCATGGAGAAAAGTCCGCATGGTGCTTATTGTGGTCAATGCCGATGCAATTTTTGTGTTTCATCAACACTCTGATGGTCCACAGATTACAGAATGCATGCAGATGTACTTCGGAAACTTCTACTAATCTTCCAGGGAACGATCAAAACGTAGACAGTTTAAGAAATTACTCCCATGGAAAAAAGTCCGCATGGTGCTTATTGTGTTCAATGCCGATTCTATTTCTGTGTTCCATCAACACTCTGAAGGTTCACAGATTATAGAATGCATCCAGATGTGCTTCGGAAACAACAACTAGTCATCCAGGGAACGATCAAATCGTAGACAGTTTAAGACAATTCTCTCATGTAGAAAAGTCCATATGATGCTTATTGTGTTCAATGCCGATGCAATTTCTGTGTTTCATCAACACTCTGAAGGTACACAGATTACAGAATGCATCCAGATGTGCTTCGGAAACTAATACTAGTCTTCCAGGGAACGATCAAAGCGTAGACAGTTAAAGACATTACTCCCATGGAGAAAAGTCCGCATGGTGCTCATTGTGTTCAATGCCGATGCAATTTTTGTGTTTCATCAACACTCTGATTGTCCGAAGATTACAGAATGCATCCAGTTGTACTTCGGAAACTACTACTAGTCTTCCAGGGAACGATAAAAACGTATACAGTTTAAGACATTACTCCCATGGAGAATAGTCCGCATGGTGCTTATTGTGTTCAATGCCGATTCAATTTCTGTTTTTCATCAACACCCTGAAGGTCCACAGATTACAGAATGCATCCAGATGTTCTTCGGAAACTACTACTAGTCTTCCAGTGTACGATCAAAGCGTAGACAGATTAAGACATTACTCCCATGGAGAAAAGTCCGCATGGTGCTTATTGTGTTCAATGCCGATGATATTTTTGTGTTTCATCAACACTTTGAAGGTCCACAGATTACAGAATGCATCCAGATGTGCTTCGGAAACTACTGCTAGTCTTCCAGGGAACGATCAAAGCGTAGGCAGTTTAAGACATTACTCCCATGGAGAAAAGTCCGATTGATGCTTATTGTGATCAATGACGATGCAATTTCTGTGCTTCATCAAAACTCTGAAGGTCCGCAGATAACACAATGCATCCAGATGTGCTTCAGAAACTACTACTAGTCTTCCAGTGTACGATCAAAGCGTAGACAGTTTGAGACATTACTCCCATGGAGAAAAGTTCGCATGGTGCTTATTGTGTTCAATGCCGATGCAATTTTTGTGTTTCATCAACACTCAGAAGGTCCACAGATTTCAGAATGCATCCAGATGTGCTTCGGAAACTACTACTAGTCTTCCAGGGAACGATCAAAGCGTAGACAGTTTAAGACATTACTCCCATAGAGAAAGTTCCGCATGGTGCTTATTGTGTTAAATGCCGATGCAATTTTTGTGTTTCAGCAACACTCTGAAGGTCCACAGATTACAGAATGCATCCAGATGTGCTTCGGAAACTACTGCTAGTCTTCCATTGTACGATCAAAGAGTAGACAGTTTAAGACATTACCCCCATCGAGAAAAGTCCGCATGGTGCTTATTTTGTTCAATGCCGATGCAATTTTTGTGTTTCACCCACACTCTGAAGGTCCACAGATTTCAGAAAGCATCCAGATATGCTTCGGAAACTACTACTAGTCTTCCAGGGTACGATCAAAGCGTAGACAGTTTAAGACATTACTCCCATGGAGAAAAGTCCGCATGGTGCTTATTGTGTTCAATGCTGATTCAATTTCTGTGTTTCATCAACACTCTGAAGGTTCACAGATTATAGAATGCATCAAGATGTGCTTCGGAAACAACTACTAGTCATCCAGGGAACGATAAAATCGTAGACAGTTTAAGACAATTCTCTCATGTAGAAAAGTCCGTATGGTACTTATTGTGTTCAATGCCGATTCAATTTCTGTGTTTCATCAACACTCTGAAAGTCCACAGATTACAGAATGCCTGCAGATGTGCTTCGGAAACTACTACTAGTCTTCCAGGGAACGATCAAAGCGTAGACAGTTTAAGACATTACTCCCATGGAGAAAAGTCAGCATGGTACTTATTGTGTTCAATGCCGATGCAATTTTTGTGTTTCATCAACACTCTGAAGGTCCACAGATTACAGAATGCTTCCAGATGTGCTTCGGAAACTACTACTAGTCTTCCAGGGAACGCTCAATGCGCAGACAGTTTAAGACATTACTCCCATGGAGAAAAGTCCGCGTAGTGCTTATTGTGTTCAATGCCGATGCAATTTTTGTGTTTCATCAACACTCTGAAGGTCCACAGATTACAGAATGCTTCCAGATGTGCTTCGGAAACTACTACTAGTCTTCCAGGAAACGATCAAATCTTAGACAGCTTAAGACATTACTCCCATGGAGAAAAGTCCGCATGGTGCTTATTTTGTTCAATACCGATGCAATTTTTGTGTTTCATCAATACTCTGAAGGTCCACAGATTACAGAATGCATCCAGATGTGCTTCGGAAACTACTACTAGTCTTCCAGGGAACGATCAAAGCGTAGACAGTTTAAGACATTACTCCCATGGAGAAAAGTTCGCATGGTGCTTATTGTGTTCAATGCCGATGCAATTTCTGTGTTTCATCAACACTCTGAAGGTATACAGATTACAGAATGCCACCAAATGTGCTTCGGAAACTACTGTTGTCTTCCAGTGAACGATCACAGCTGAGACAGTTTAAGACATTACTCTCACGGAGAAAGGTCAGCATGGTGCTCATTGTGTTCAATGCCGATTCAATTTCTGTGTTTCATCAACACTCTGAAGGTCAACAGATTACAGAATGCCTCCAGATGTGCTTCGGAAACTACTACTAGTCTTCCAGTGAACGATCAAAGCGTAGACAGTATAAGTCATTACTCTCATGGAGAAAAGTCCGCATGGTGCTTATTGTGTTCAATGCCAATTCAATTTCAGTTTTTCATCAACACCCTGAAGGTCCACAGATTACAGAATTCATCCAGATGTTCTTCGGAAACTACTACTAGTCTTCCAGTGTACGATCAAAGCGTAGACAGATTAAGACTTTACTCCCATGGAGAAAAGTCCGCATGGTGCTTATTGTGTTCAATGCCGATTATATTTTTGTGTTTCATCAACACTCTGAAGGTCCACAGATTACAGAATGCATCCAGATGTGCTTCGGAAACTACCGCTAGTCTTCCAGTGAACGATCAAGGCGTAGGCAGTTTAAGACATTACTCCCATGGAGAAAAGTCCGAATGATGCTTATTGTGATCAATGACGATGCAATTTCTGTGTTTCATCAAAACTCTGAAGGTCCGCAGATAACACAATGCATCCAGATGTGCTTCAGAAACTACTACTAGTCTTCCAGTGTACGATCAAAGCGTAGACAGTTTGAGACATTACTCCCATGGAGAAAAGTTCGCATGGTGCTTATTGTGTTCAATGCCGATGCAATTTTTGTGTTTCATCAACATTCAGAAGGTCCACAGATTTCAGAATGCATCCAGATGTGCTTCGGAAACTACTACTAGTCTTCCAGGGAACGATCAAAGCGTAGACAGTTTATGACATTACTCCCATAGAGAAAGTTCCGCATGGTGCTTATTGTGTTAAATGCCGATGCAATTTTTGTGTTTCATCAACACTCTGAAGGTCCACAGATTACAGAATGCATCCAGATGTGCTTCGGAAACTACTGCTAGTCTTCCATTGTACGATCAAAGAGTAGACAGTTTAAGACATTACCCCCATCGAGAAAAGTCCGCATGGTGCTTATTTTGTTCAATGCCGATGCAATTTTTGTGTTTCACCCACACTCTGAAGGTCCACAGATTTCAGAAAGCATCCAGATATGCTTCGGAAACTACTACTAGTCTTCCAGGGAACGATCAAAGCGTAGACAGTTTAAGACATTACTCCCATGGAGAAAAGTCCGCATGGTGCTTATTGTGTTCAATGCTGATTCAATTTCTGTGTTTCATCAACACTCTGAAGGTTCACAGATTATAGAATGCATCCAGATGTGCTTCGGAAACAACTACTAGTCATCCAGGGAACGATAAGATCGTAGACAGTTTAAGACAATTCTCTCATGTAGAAAAGTCCGTATGGTACTTATTGTGTTCAATGCCGATTCAATTTCTGTGTTTCATCAACACTCTGAAAGTCCACAGATTACAGAATGCCTGCAGATGTGCTTCGGAAACTACTACTAGTCTTCCAGGGAACGATCAAAGCGTAGACAGTTTAAGACATTACTCCCATGGAGAAAAGTCAGCATGGTACTTATTGTGTTCAATGCCGATGCAATTTTTGTGTTTCATCAACACTCTGAAGGTCCACAGATTTCAGAATGCATCCAGATGTGCTTCGGAAACTACTACTAGTCTTCCAGGGAACGATCAAAGCGTAGACAGTTTGAGACATTACTCCCATGGAGAAAAGTCCGCATGGTGCTTATTGTGTTCAATGCCGATGCAATTTTTGTCTTTCATCAACACTCTGAAGGTCCACAGATTACAGAATGCTTCCAGGTGTGCTTCGGAAACTACTACTAGTCTTCCAGGGAACGCTCAATGCGTAGACAGTTTAAGACATTACTCCCATGGAGAAAAGTCCGCGTAGTGCTTATTGTGTTCAATGCCGATGCAATTTTTGTGTTTCATCAACACTCTGAAGGTCCACAGATTACAGAATGCTTCCAGATGTGCTTCGGAAACTACTACTAGTCTTCCAGGAAACGATCAAATCTTAGACAGCTTAAGACATTACTCCCATGGAGAAAAGTCCGCATGGTGCTTATTTTGTTCAATACCGATGCAATTTCTGTGTTTCATCAATACTCTGAAGGTCCACAGATTAGAGAATGCATCTAGATGTGCTTCGGAAACTACTACTAGTCTTCCAGGGAACGATCAAAGCGTAGACAGTTTAAGACATTACTCCCATGGAGAAAAGTTCGCATGGTGCTTATTGTGTTCAATGCCGATGCAATTTCTGTGTTTCATCAACACTCTGAAGGTATACAGATTACAGAATGCCACCAAATGTGCTTCGGAAACTACTGTTGTCTTCCAGTGAACGATCACAGCTGAGACAGTTTAAGACATTACTCTCACGGAGAAAGGTCAGCATGGTGCTCATTGTGTTCAATGCCGATTCAATTTCTGTGTTTCATCAACACTCTGAATGTCAACAGATTACAGAATGCCTCCAGATGTGCTTCGGAAACTACTACTAGTCTTCCAGTGAACGATCAAAGCGTAGACAGTTTAAGTCATTACTCTCATGGAGAAAAGTCCGCATGGTGCTTATTGTGTTCAATGCCAATTCAATTTCAGTTTTTCATCAACACCCTGAAGGTCCACAGATTACAGAATTCATCCAGATGTTCTTCGGAAACTACTACTAGTCTTCCAGTGTACGATCAAAGCGTAGACAGATTAAGACATTACTCCCATGGAGAAAAGTCCTCATGGTGCTTATTGTGTTCAATGCCGTTTATATTTTTGTGTTTCATCAACACTCTGAAGGTCCACAGATCACAGAATGCATCCAGATGTGCTTCGGAAACTACTGCTAGTCTTCCAGGGAACGATCAAAGCGTAGGCAGTTTAAGACATTACTCCCATGGAGAAAAGTCCGAATGATGCTTATTGTGATCAATGACGATGCAATTTCTGTGTTTCATCAAAACTCTGAAGGTCCCCAGATAACACAATGCATCCAGATGTGCTTCAGAAACTACTACTAGTCTTCCAGTGTACGATCAATGCGTAGACAGTTTGAGACATTACTCCCATGGAGAAAAGTTCGCATGGTGCTTATTGTGTTCAATGCCGATGCAATTTTTGTGTTTCATCAACACTCAGAAGGTCCACAGGTTACAGAATGCTTCCAGATGTGCTTCGGAAACTACTACTAATCTTCCAGTGTACGATCAAAGCGTAGACAGTTTAAGACATTACTCCCATAGAGAAAGTTCCGCATGGTGCGTATTGTGTTAAATGCCGATGCTATTTTTGTGTTTCATCAACACTCTGAAGGTCCACAGATTACAGAATGCATCCAGATGTGCTTCGGAAACTACTGCTAGTCTTCCATTGTACGATCAAAGAGTAGACAGTTTAAGACATTACCCCCATCGAGAAAAGTCCGCATGGTGCTTATTTTGTTCAATGAAGATGCAATTTTTGTGTTTCACCCACACTCTGAAGGTCCACAGATTTCAGAAAGCATCCAGATATGCTTCGGAAACTACTACTAGTCTTCCAGGGAACGATCAAAGCGTAGACAGTTTAAGACATTACTCCCATGGAGAAAAGTCCGCATGGTGCTTATTGTGTTCAATGCTGATTCAATTTCTGTGTTTCATCAACACTCTGAAGGTTCACAGATTATAGAATGCATCCAGATGTGCTTCGGAAACAACTACTAGTCATCCAGGGAACGATAAAATCGTAGACAGTTTAAACAATTCTCTCATGTAGAAAAGTCCGTATGGTACTTATTGTGTTCAATGCCGATTCAATTTCTGTGTTTCATCAACACTCTGAAAGTCCACAGATTACAGAATGCCTGCAGATGTGCTTCGGAAACTACTACTAGTCTTCCAGGGAACGATCAAAGCGTAGACAGTTTAAGACATTACTCCCATGGAGAAAAGTCAGCATGGTACTTATTGTGTTCAATGCCGATGCAATTTTTGTGTTTCATCAACACTCTGAAGGTCCACAGATTTCAGAATGCATCCAGATGTGCTTCGGAAACTACTACTAGTCTTCCAGGGAACGATCAAAGCGTAGACTGTTTAAGACATTACTCCCATGGAGAAAAGTCTGCATGGTGCTTATTGTGTTCAATGCCGATGCAATTTTTGTCTTTCATCAACACTCTGAAGGTCCACAGATTACAGAATGCTTCCAGATGTGCTTCGGAAACTACTACTAGTCTTCCAGGGAACGATCAAAGCGTAGACAGTTTAAGACATTACTCCCATGGAGAAAAGTCCGCGTAGTGCTTATTGTGTTCAATGCCGATGCAATTTTTGTCTTTCATCAACACTCTGAAGGTCCACAGATTACAGAATGCTTCCAGATGTGCTTCGGAAACTACTACTAGTCTTCCAGGAAACGATCAAATCTTAGACAGCTTAAGACATTACTCCCATGGAGAAAAGTCCGCATGGTGCTTATTTTGTTCAATACCGATGCAATTTTTGTGTTTCATTAATACTCTGAAGGTCCACAGATTACAGAATGCCTGCAGACTTGCTTCGGAAACTACTACTAGTCTTCCAGGGAACGATCAAAGCGTAGATAGTTTAAGACATTACTCCCATGGAGAAAAGTCCGCATGGTGCTTATTGTGTACAATGCCGATGCAATTTTTGTGTTTCATCAACACTCTGAAGGTCCACAGATTACAGAATGCATCCAGATGTGCTTCGGAAACTACTACTAGTGTTCCAGGGAACGATCAAAGCGTAGTAGTTTAAGACATTACTCCCACGGAGAAAAGTTCGAATGGTGCTTATTGTGTTCAATGCAGATGCATTTTTTGTGTTTCATCAACACTCTGAAGGTCCACAGGCAACAGAATGCTTCCAGATGGGCTTCGGAAACTACTACTAGTCTTCCAGGGTACGATCAAAGCGTAGACAGTTTAAGACATTTCTCCCATGGAGAAAAGTCCGCATGGTGCTTATTGTGTTCAATGCCGATGCAATTTTTGTGTTTCATCAACACTCTGAAGGTCCACAGATTACAGAATGTATCGAGATGTGCATCGGAAACTACTACTAGTCTTCCAGAGTACGATCAGAGAGTAGACAGTTCAAGACATTACTTCCATGGAGAAAAGTCGGCATGGTGCTCATTGTGTTCAATGCCGATGCAATTTTTGTGTTTCATCAACACTCTGAAGATCCACAGATTTCAGAATGCATCCAGATATGCTTCGGAAACTACTACTAGTCATCCAGGGAACGATCAAAGCGTAGACAGTTTAAGACATTACTCCCATGGAGAAAAGTCCGCATGGTGCTTATTGTGTTAAATGCCGATGCTATTTTTGTGTTTCATCAACACTCTGAACTTCCATAGATTACAGAATGCCTCCTGATGTGCTTCGGAAACCACTACTAGTCTTCCAGTGTACGATCAAAGCTTAGACAGTTTAAGACATTACTCCCATGAAGATAAGTCCGCATGGTGCTTATTGTGTTCAATGCCGATGCAATTTTTGTGTTTCATCAACACTCTGAACGTCCACAGATTACAGAATGCCTTCAGATGTGCTTCGGAAATTACCACTAGTCTTCCAGTGTACGATCAAAGCGTAGACAGTTTGAGACATAACTCCCAAGGGAAAAAGGCCGCATGTTGCATATTGCGTTCAATGCCGATGCAATTTTTGTGTTTCATCGACACTCTGAATGTCCACAGATAACAGAATGCATCCAGATATGCTTCGGAAACTGCTACTAGTTCTTCAGGGAACGATCAAATCGTAGACAGTTTAAGACATTACTCCCATGGAGAAAGGTCCGCATGGTGCTTATTGTGTTTTATGGCGATGCAATTTTTTTGTTTCATCAACACTCTGAAGGTCCACAGATTACAGAATGCATCCAGATGTGCTTTGGGAAGTACTACTAGTAACCCAGGGAACGATCAAAGCGTAGACATTTTAAGACATTACTCCCATGGAGAAAAGTCCGCATGGTGCTTATTGTGTTCAATGCCGATTCAATTTCTTTGTTTCATCAACACTCTGAAGGTTCACAGATTACAGAATGCCTCCAGATGTGCTTCGGAAACTACTACTAGTCTTCCAGGGAACGATCAAATCGTAGACAGTTTAAGACATTACTCTCATGGAGAAAAGTCCGCATGGTGCTTATTGTGTTCATTGCCGATGCAATTTTTTGTTTCATCAACACTCTGAAGGTCCACAGATTACAGAATGCTTCCAGATGTGCTTCGGAAACTACTACTAGTCTTCCAGTGAACGGTCAAAGCGTAGACAGTTTGAGACATTACTCCCATGGAGAAAAGACCGCATGGTGCTTATTGTGTTCAATGCCGATGCAATTTTTGTGCTTCATCAACACTCTGAAGGTCCACAGATTACAGACTGCATCCAGATATGCTTCGGAAACTACTACTAGTCTTCCAGGGAACGATCAAAGCGTAGACAGTTTAAGACATAACTCCCATGAAGAAAAGTCCACATGGTGCTTATTGTGTTCAATACCGATGCAATTTTTGTGTTTCATCAACACTCTGAAGGTCCACAGATTACAGAATGCCTCCAGATGTGCTTCGGAAACTACTACTAGTCTTCCAGCGAACGATCAAAGCGTAGACGATTTAACACATTACTCTCATGGAGAAAAGTCCGCATGGTTATTATTGTGTTCAATGCCGATTTAATTTCTGTGTTTCATCAACACGCTGAAGGTCCAAAGATTACAGAATGCCTCCAGATGAGCTTCGGAAAATACCACTAGTCTTCCACTGAACGATCAAAGCGTAGACAGTTTAAGACATTACACCCATGGAGAAAAGTCCGAATGGTGCTTATTGTGTTCAATGCCGATGCAATTTTTGTGTTTCATCAACACTCTGAAGGTCCACTGATTACAGAATGCATCCAGATGTGCCTCGGAAGCTACTACTTGTCTTACAGGGAACGATCAAAGCGTAGACAGTTTAAGACATTACTCTCTTGGAGAAAAGTCCGCATGGTGCTTATTGTGTTCAATGCCGATGCAATTTCTGTGTTTCATCAACACTCTGAAGATCCACAGATTACAGAATGGATCCAGATGTGCTTCGGAAACTATTACTAGTCTTCCAGGGAACGATCAAAGCGTAGACAGTTGAAGACATTACTCCCATGGAGAAAAGTCCGCATGGTGCTTATTGTGTTCAATGCCGATGCAATTTTTGTGTATCACCAACACTCTGGAGGTCCACAGATTACAGAATGCTTCCAGATGTGCTTCGGAAACTACTACTAGTCTTCCAGTGAACGATCAAAGCGTAGATAGTTGAAGACATTACTCCAATGGAGAAAAGTCCGCATGGTGATTATTGTGTTCAATTCCGATGCAATTTTTTTGTTTCATCAACACTCTGAAGGTCCACAGATTAAAGAATGCATCCAGATGTGCTTCGGAAACTACTACTAGTCTTCCAGGGAACGATCAAAGCGTAAACAGTTTAAGACATTACTCTCATGGAGAAAAGTCCGCACGGTGCTTATTGCGTTCAATGCCGATGCAATTTCTGTGTTTCATCAACACTCTGAAGATCCACAGATTACAGAATGCATCCAGATGAGCTTCGGAAACTATTACTAATCTTCCAGGGAACGATCAAAGCGTAGACAGTTTAAGACATTACTCCCATGGAGAAAAGTCCGCATGGTTCTTATTGTGTCCAATGCCGATGCTATTTTTGTGTTTCATCAACACTCAAAAGGTGATCAGATTACAGAAAGCATCCAGATGTGCTTCGGAAACTACTACTAGTCTTCCAGGGAACGATCAAAGAGTAGACCGTTTAAGACATTACTCCCTTGGAGAAAAGTCCGCATATTGCTTATTGTGTTTAATGCCGATGAAATTTCTGTGTTTCATCAACACTCTGAAGGTATACAGATTACAGAATGCCTCCAGATGTGCTTCGGAAACTACTGCTAGTCTTCCTGTGAAAGATCACAGCGTAGACAGTTTAAGACATTACTCTCATGGAGGAAAGTCCGCATGGTGCATATTGTGTTCAATGCCGATTCAATTTCTGTGTTTCATCAACACTCTGAAGGTCCACAGATTACAGAATGCCTCCAGATGTGCTTCGGAAATTACTACTAGTCTTCCAGTGTACGATCAAAGCGTAGACAATTTAAGACATTACTGCCATGGAGAAAAGTCCGCATGGTGCTTATTGTGTTCAATGCCGATGCAATTTTTGTGTTTCATCCACACTCTGAAGGTCCACAGATTACAGAATGCCTCCAGATGTGCTTCGGAAACTACTACTAGTCTTCCAGGGAACGATCAAAGCGTAGACGATTTAAGACATTACTCTCATGGAGAAAAGTCCGCATGGTGATTATTGTGTTCAATGCCGATTCAATTTCTGTGTTTCATCAACACTCTGAAGGTCCACAGATTACAGAATGCCTCCAGATGAGCTTCGGAAACTACCACTAGTCTTCCATTGAACGATCAAAGCGTAGACAGTTTAAGACATTACACCCATGGAGAAAAGTCCGCATGGTGCTTATTGTGTTCAATGCCGATGCAATTTCTGTGTTTCATCAACACTCTGAAGATCCACAGATTACAGAATGCCTCCAGATGTGCTTCGGAAACTACTACTAGTCTTCCAGGGAACGATCAAATCGTAGACAGTTTAAGACATTACTCTCATGGAGAAAATTCCGCATGGTGCTTATTGTGTTCATTGCCGATGCAATTTTTTGTTTCATCAACACTCTGAAGGTCCACAGATTACAGAATGCTTCCAGATGTGCTTCGGAAACTACTACTAGTCTTCCAGTGAACGGTCAAAGCGTAGACAGTTTGAGACATTACTCCCATGGAGAAAAGACCGCATGGTGCTTATTGTGTTCAATGCGGATGCAATTTTTGTGCTTCATCAACACTCTGAAGGTCCACAGATTACAGAATGCATCCAGATATGCTTCGGAAACTACTACTAGTCTTCCAGGGAACGATCAAAGCGTAGACAGTTTAAGACATAACTCCCATGGAGAAAAGTCCACATGGTGTTTATTGTGTTCAATACCGATGCAATTTTTGTGTTTCATCAACACTCTGAAGGTCCACAGATTACAGAATGCCTCCAGATGTGCTTCGGAAACTACTACTAGTCTTCCAGCGAACGATCAAAGCGTAGACGATTTAAGACATTACTCTCATGGAAAAAAGTCCGCATGGTTATTATTGTGTTCAATGCCGATTCAATTTCTGTGTTTCATCAACACGCTGAAGGTCCAAAGATTACAGAATGCCTCCAGATGAGCTTCGGAAAATACCACTAGTCTTCCATTGAACGATCAAAGCGTAGACAGTTTAAGACATTACACCCATGGAGAAAAGTCCGAATGTGGCTTATTGTGTTCAATGCCGATGCAATTTTTGTGTTTCATCAACACTCTGAAGGTCCACTGATTACAGAATGCATCCAGATGTGCCTCGGAAGCTACTACTTGTCTTCCAGGGAACGATCAAAGCGTAGACAGTTTAAGACATTACTCTCTTGGAGAAAAGTCCGCATGGTGCTTATTGTGTTCAATGCCGATGCAATTTTTGTGTATCACCAACACTCTGGAGGTCCACAGATTACAGAATGCTTCCAGATGTGCTTCGGAAACTACTACTAGTCTTCCAGTGTACGAACAAAGCGTAGATAGTTGAAGACATTACTCCCATGGAGAAAAGTCCGCATGGTGATTATTGTGTTCAATTCCGATGCAATTTTTTTGTTTCATCAACACTCTGAAGGTCCACAGATTAAAGAATGCATCCAGATGTGCTTCGGAAACTACTACTAGTCTTCCAGGGAACGATCAAAGCGTAAACAGTTTAAGACATTACTCTCATGGAGAAAAGTAAGCATGGAGCTTATTGTGTTCAATGCCGATGCAATTTTTGTGTTTCATCAACACTCTGAAGATCCACAGATTACAGAATGCATCCAGATGAGCTTCGGAAACTATTACTAATCTTCCAGGGAACGATCAAAGCGTAGACAGTTTAAGACATTACTCCCATGGAGAAAAGTCCGCATGGTTCTTATTGTGTTCAATGCCGATGCTATTTTTGTGTTTCATCAACACTCAAAAGGTGATCAGATTACAGAAAGCATCCAGATGTGCTTCGGAAACTACTACTAGTCTTCCAGGGAACGATCAAAGAGTAGACCGTTTAAGACATTACTCCCTTGGAGAAAAGTCCGCATATTGCTTATTGTGTTTAATGCCGATGAAATTTCTGTGTTTCATCAACACTCTGAATGTATACAGATTACAGAATGCCTCCAGATGTGCTTCGGAAACTACTGCTAGTCTTCCAGTGAAAGATCACAGCGTAGACAGTTTAAGACATTACTCTCATGGAGGAAAGTCCGCATGGTGCATATTGTGTTCAATGCCGATTCAATTTCTGTGTTTCATCAACACTCTGAAGGTCCACAGATTACAGAATGCCTCCAGATGTGCTTCGGAAATTACTACTAGTCTTCCAGTGTACGATCAAAGCGTAGACAATTTAAGACATTACTGCCATGGAGAAAAGTCCGCATGGTGGTTATTGTGTTCAATGCCGATGCAATTTTTGTGTTTCATCCACACTCTGAAGGTCCACAGATTACAGAATGCCTCCAGATGTGCTTCGGAAACTACTACTAGTCTTCCAGGGAACGATCAAAGCGTAGACGATTTAAGACATTACTCTCATGGAGAAAAGTCCGCATGGTGATTATTGTGTTCAATGCCGATTCAATTTCTGTGTTTCATCAACACTCTGAAGGTCCACAGATTACAGAATGCCTCCAGATGAGCTTCGCTAACTACCACTAGTCTTCCATTGAACGATCAAAGCGTAGACAGTTTAAGACATTACACCCATGGAGAAAAGTCCGCATGGTGCTTATTGTGTTCAATGCCGATGCAATTTCTGTGTTTCATCAACACTCTGAAGATCCACAGATTACAGAATGCATCCAGATGTGCCTCGGAAGCTACTACTTGTCTTCAGGGAACGATCAAAGCGTAGACAGTTTAAGACATTACTCTCATGGAGAAAAGTCCGCATGGTGCTTATTGTGTTCAATGCCGATGCAATTTCTGTGTTTCATCAACACTCTGAAGATCCACAAATTACAGAATGGATCCAGATGTGCTTCGGAAACTATTACTAGGCTTCCAGGGAACGATCAAAGCGTAGACAGTTGAAGACATTACTCCCATGGAGAAAAGTCCGCATGGTGCTTATTGTGTTCAATGCCGATGCAATTTTTGTGTATCATCAACACTCTGGAGGTCCACAGATTACAGAATGCTTCCAGATGTGCTTCGGAAACTACTACTAGTCTTCCAGTGTACGATCAAAGCGTTGATAGTTGAAGACATTACTCCCATGGAGAAAAGTCCGCATTGTGATTATTGTGTTCAATTCCGATGCAATTTTTTTGTTTCATCAACACTCTGAAGATCCACAGATTAAAGAATGCATCCAGATGTGCTTCGGAAACTACTACTAGTCTTCCAGGGAACGATCAGAGCGTAGACAGTTTAAGACATTACTCTCATGGAGAAACGCCCGCATGGTGCTTATTGTGTTCAATGCCGATGCAATTTCTGTGTTTCATCAACACTCTGAAGATCCACAGATTACAGAATGCATCCAGATGAGCTTCGGAAACTATTACTAATCTTCCAGGGAACGATCGAAGTGTAGACAGTTTAAGACATTACTCCCATGGAGAAAAGTCCGCATGGTGCTTATTGTGTTCAATGCCGATGCAATTTTTGTGTTTCATCCACACTCTGAAGGTCCACAGATTACAGAATGCCTCCAGATGTGCTTCGGAAACTACTACTAGTCTTCCAGGGAACGATCAAAGCGTAGACGATTTAAGACATTACTCTCATGGAGAAAAGTCCGCATGGTGATTATTGTGTTCAATGCCGATTCAATTTCTGTGTTTCATCAACACTCTGAAGGTCCACAGATTACAGAATGCCTCCAGATGAGCTTCGGAAACTACCACTAGTCTTCCATTGAACGATCAAAGCGTAGACAGTTTAAGACATTACACCCATGGAGAAAAGTCCGCATGGTGCTTATTGTGTTCAATGCCGATGCAATTTCTGTGTTTCATCAACACTCTGAAGATCCACAGATTACAGAATGCGTCCAGATGTGCTTCGGAAACTATTACTAGTCTTCCAGAGAACGATCAAAGCGTAAACAGTTTAAGACATTACTCCCATGGAGAAAAGTCCGCATGGTGCTTATTGTGTTCAATGCCGATGCAATTTTTGTGTATCATCAACACTCTGGAGGTCCACAGATTACAGAATGCTTCCAGATGTGCTTTGGAAACTACTACTAGTCTTCCAGTGTACGATCAAAGCGTAGATAGTTGAAGACATTACTCCCATGGAGAAAAGTCCGCATGGTGATTATTGTGTTCAATTCCGATGAAATTTTTTTGTTTCATCAACACTCTGAAGGTCCACAGATTAAAGAATGCATCGAGATGTGCTTCGGAAACTACTACTAGTCTTCCAGGGAACGATCAAAGCGTAGACAGTTTATGACATTACTCTCATGGAGAAAAGTCCGCATGGTGCTTATTGTGTTCAATGCCGATGCAATTTCTGTGTTTCATCAACACTCTGAAGATCCACAGATTACAGAATGCATCCAGATGAGCTTCGGAAACTATTACTAATCTTCCAGGGAACGATCAAAGCGTAGACAGTTTAAGAAATTACTCCCATGGAGAAAAGTCCGCATGGTGCTTATTGTGTTCAATGCCGATGCTATTTTTGTGTTTCATCAACACTCAAAAGGTGATCAGATTACAGAAAGCATCCAGATGTGCTTCGGAAACTACTACTAGTCTTCCAGGGAACGATCAAAGAGTAGACCGTTTAAGACATTACTCCCTTAGGGAAAAGTCCGCATATTGCTTATTGTGTTTAATGCCGATGAAATTTCTGTGTTTCATCAACCCTCTGAAGGTATACACATTACAGAATGCCTCCAGATGTGCTTCGGGAACTACTGCTAGTCTTCCAGTGAAAGATCACAGCGTAGACAGTTTAATACATTACTCTCATGGAGGAAAGTCCGATTGGTGCATATTGTGTTCAATGCCGATTCAATTTCTGTGTTTCATCAACACTCTGAAGGTCCACAGATTACAGAATGCCTCCAGATGAGCTTCGGAAACTACTACTGGTCTTCAAGGGAACGATCAAAGCGTAGACTATTTACGTCATTACTCCCACAGAGAAAAGACCGCATGCTGCTTATTGTATTCATGCCGATGCAATTTTTGTGTTTTATCAACACTCTGAAGGTCCACAGATTACAGAATGCCTCCAGATGTGCTTCGGAAATTACTACTAGTCTTCCAGTGTACGATCAAAGCGTAGACAATTTAAGACAATACTGCCATGGAGAAAAGTCCGCATGGTGCTTATTGTGTTCAATGCCGATGCAATTTTTGTGTTTTATCAAAACTCTGAAGGTCCACAGATTACAGAATGTATCCAGATGTGCTTCGGAAACTACTGCTAGTCTTCCAGGGAACGATCAAAGCGTAGACGATTTAAGACATTACTCTCATGGAGAAAAGTCCGCATGATGATTATTGTGTTCAATGCCGATTCAATTTCTGTGTTTCATCAACACTCTGAAGGTCCACAGATTACAGAATGCCTCCAGATGAGCTTCGGAAACTACCACTAGTCTTCCATTGAACGATCAAAGCTTAGACAGTTTAAGACATTACACCCATGGAGAAAAGTCCGCATGGTGCTTATTGTGTTCAATGCCGATGCAATTTTTGTGTTTCATCAACACTCTGGAGGTCCACAGATTACGGAATGCCTCCAGATGTGCTTCGGAAACTACTACTAGTCTTCCAGTGTACGATCAAAGCGTAGACAGTTTAAGACATTACTCCCATGGAGAAAAGTCAGCATGGTGATTATTGTGTTCAATGCCGATGCAATTTCTGTGTTTCATCAACACTCTGAAGATCCACAGATTACGGAATGCATCCAGATGTGCTTCGGAAACTACTACAAGTCTTCCAGGGAACGATCAAAGCGTAGACAGTTTAAGACATTACTCTAATGGGGAAAAGTCCGCATGGTGCTTATTGTGTTCAATGCCGATTCAATATATGTGTTTCATCAACACTCTGAAGGTCCGCAGATTACAGAATGCGTCCAGATGTGCTTCGGAAACTACCACTAGTCTTCCATTGAGCGATCAAAGCGTAGACAATTTAAGACATTACTCCCATGGAGAAAAGTCCGCATGGTGCTTATTGTGTTCAATGCCGATGCAATTTTTGTGTTTCATCAACACTCTTTAGGTCCACAGATTACAGAATGCCTCCAGATGTGCTTCGGAAACTACTACTATACTTCCAGTGTACGATCAAAGCGTAGACAGTTTAAGACATTACTCCCATGGAGAAAAGTCCGCATGGTGATTATTGTGTTCAATGCTGATGCAATTTTTTTGTTCCATCAACTCTCTGAAGGTCCTCAGATTACAGAATGCATCCAGATGTGCTTCGGAAACTACTACTAGTCTTAAAGGGAACGATCAAAGCAAAGACAGATTAAGACATTACTCCCATGGAGAAAAGTTCGCATGGTGCATATTGTGTTCAATGCCGATGCAATTTTGGAGTTTCATCGACACACTGAAGGTCCACAGATTACAGAATGCATCCAGATGTGCTTCGGAAACTACTACTAGTCTTCCAGGGAACGATCAAATCGTAGACAGTTTATGACATTACTCCCATGGAGAAAAGTTCGCATGGAGCTTATTGTGTTAATGCCGTTGCAATTTTTGTGTTTCATCAACACTCTGAACGTCCACAGATTACTGAATGCCTCCAGATGTGCTTCGGAAACTATTACTAGTCTTCCAGAGAACGATCAAAGAACAGACAGTTTAAGACATTACTCCCATGGAGAAAAGTCAGCATGGTGCTTATCGTGTTCAATGCGGATGCAATTTTTGTGTTTCATCAACACTCTGAAGGTCCGCAGATTACAGAATGCATCCAGATGAGCTTCGGAAACTACCACTAGTCTTCCATTGAACGATCAAAGCGTAGACAGTTTAAGACATTACACCCATGGAGAAAAGTCCGCATGGTGCTTATTGTGTTCAATGCCGATGCTATTTTTGTGTTTCATCAACACTCAAAAGGTGATCAGATTACAGAAAGCATCCAGATGTGCTTCGGAAACTACTACTAGTCTTCCAGGGAACGATCAAAGAGTAGACCGTTTAAGACATTACTCCCTTGGAGAAAAGTCCGCATATTGCTTATTGTGTTTAATGCCGATGAAATTTCTGTGTTTCATCAACACTCTGAAGGTATACAGATTACAGAATGCCTCCAGATGTGCTTCGGAAACTACTGCTAGTCTTCCAGTGAAAGATCACAGCGTAGACAGTTTAAGACATTACTCACATGGAGGAAAGTCCGCATGGTGCATATTGTGTTCAATGCCGATTCAATTTCTGTGTTTCATCAACACTCTGAAGGTCCACAGATTACAGAATGCCTCCAGATGTGCTTCGGAAATTACTACTAGTCTTCCAGTGTACGATCAAAGCGTAGACAATTTAAGACATTACTGCCATGGAGAAAAGTCCGCATGGTGCTTATTGTGTTCCATGCCGATGCAATTTTTGTGTTTCATCCACACTCTGAAGGTCCACAGATTACAGAATGCCTCCAGATGTGCTTCGGAAACTACTACTAGTCTTCCAGGGAACGATCAAAGCGTAGACGATTTAAGACATTACTCTCATGGAGAAAAGTCCGCATGGTGATTATTGTGTTCAATGCCGATTCAATTTCTGTGTTTCATCAACACTCTGAAGGTCCACAGATAACAGAATGCCTCCAGATGAGCTTCGGAAGCTACCACTAGTCTTCCATTGAACGATCAAAGCGTAGACAGTTTAAGACATTACACCCATGGAGAAAAGTCCACATGGTGCTTATTGTGTTCAATGCCGATGCAATATCTGTGTTTCATCAACACTCTGAAGATCCACAGATTACAGAATGCATCCAGATGTGCCTCGGAAGCTACTACTTGTCTTCCAGGGAACGATCAAAGCGTAGACAGTTTAAGACATACTCTCATGGAGAAAAGTCCGCATGGTGCTTATTGTGTTCAATGCCGATGCAATTTCTGTGTTTCATCAACACTCTGAAGATCCACAGATTACAGAATGGATCCAGATGTGCTTCGGAAACTATTACTATTCTTCCAGGGAACGATCAAAGCGTAGACAGTTTAAGACATTACTCCCATGGAGAAAAGTCCGCATGGTGCTTATTGTGTTCAATGCCGATGCAATTTTTGTGTATCATCAACACTCTGGAGGTCCACAGATTACAGAATGCTTCCAGATGTGCTTTGGAAACTACTACTAGTCTTCCAGTGTACGATCAAAGCGTAGATAGTTGAAGACATTACTCCCATGGAGAAAAGTCCGCATGGTGATTATTGTGTTCAATTCCGATGCAATTTTTTTGTTTCATCAACACTCTGAAGGTCCACAGATTAAAGAATGCATCCAGATGTGCTTCGGAAACTACTACTAGTCTTCCAGGGAACGATCAAAGCGTAGACAGTTTAAGACATTACTCTCATGGAGAAAAGTCCGCATGGTGCTTATTGTGTTCAATGCCGATGCAATTTCTGTGTTTCAACAACACTGAAGATCCACAGATTACAGAATGCATCCAGATGAGCTTCGGAAACTATTACTAATCTTCCAGGGAACGATCAAAGCGTAGACAGTTTAAGACATTACTCCCATGGAGAAAAGTCCGCATGGTGCTTATTGTGTTCAATGCCGATGCTATTTTTGTGTTTCATCAACACTCAAAAGGTGATCAGATTACAGAAAGCATCCAGATGTGCTTCGGAAACTACTACTAGTCTTCCAGGGAACGATTAAAGAGTAGACCGTTTAAGACATTACTCCCTCGGAGAAATGTCCGCATATTGCTTATTGTGTTTAATGCCGATGAAATTTCTGTGTTTCATCAACCCTCTAAACGTATACAGATTACAGAATGCCTCCAGATGTGCTTCGGGAACTACTGCTAGTCTTCCAGTGAAAGATCACAGCGTAGACAGTTTAAGACATTACTCTCATGGAGGAAAGTCCGCATGGTGCATATTGTGTTCAATGACGATTCAAATTCTGTGTTTCATCAACACTCTGAAGGTCCACAGATTACAGAATACCTCCAGATGAGCTTCGGAAACTACTACTGGTCTTCAAGGGAACGATCAAAGCGTAGACTATTTAAGTCATTACTCCCACAGAGAAAAGACCGCATGGTGCTTATTGTATTCATGCCGATGCAATTTTTGTGTTTCATCAACACTCTGAAGGTCCACAGATTACAGAATGCCTCCTGATGTGCTTCGGAAATTACTACTAGTCTTCCAGTGTACGATCAAAGCGTAGACAATTTAAGACATTACTGCCATGGAGAAAAGTCCGCATGGTGCATATTGTGTTCAATGCCGATGCAACTTTTGTGTTTTATCAAAACTCTGAAGGTCCACAGATTACAGAATGCCTCCAGATGTGCTTCGGAAACTACTACTAGTCTTCCAGGGAACGATCAAAGTGTAGACGATTTAAGACATTACTCTCATGGAGAAAAGTCCGCATGGTGATTATTGTGTTCAATGCCGATTCAATTTCTATGTTTCATCAACACTCTGAAGGTCCACAGATTACAGAATGCCTCCAGATGAGCTTCGGAAACTACCACTAGTCTTCCATTGAACGATCAAAGCTTAGACAGTTTAAGACATTACACCCATCGAGAAAAGTCCGCATGGTGCTTATTGTGTTCAATGCCGATGCAATTTTTGTGTTTCATCAATACTCTGGAGGTCCACAGATTACAGAATGCCTCCAGATGTGCTTCGGAAACTACTACTAGTCTTCCAGTGTACGATCAAAGCGTAGACAGTTTAAGACATTAATCCCATGGAGAAAAGTCTGCATGGTGATTATTGTGTTCAATGCCGATGCAATTTCTGTGCTTCATCAACACTCTGAAGATCCACAGATTACAGAATGCATCCAGATGTGCTTCGGAAACTACTACAAGTCTTCCAGGGAACGATCAAAGCGTAGACAGTTTAAGATATTACTCTCATGGGAAAAAGTCCGCATGGTGCTTATTGTGTTCAATGCCGATTCAATATATGTGTTTCATCAACACTCTGAAGGTCCGCAGATTACAGAATGCGTCCAGATGTGCTTCGGAAACTACCACTAGTCTTCCATTGAACGATCAAAGCGTAGACAGTTTAAGACATTACTCCCATGGAGAAAAGTCCGCATGGTGATTATTGTGTTCATTGCTGATGCCATTTTTTTGTTCCATCAACTCTCTGAAGGTCCTCAGATTACAGAATGCATCCAGATGTGCTTCGGAAACTACTACTAGTCTTAAAGGGAACGATCAAAGCAAAGACAGATTAATACATTACTCCCATGGAGAAAAGTTCGCATGGTGCATATTGTGTTCAATGCCGATGCAATTTTGGAGTTTCATCGACACACTGAAGGTCCACAGATTACAGAATGCATCCAGATGTGCTTCGGAAACTACTACTAGTCTTCCAGGGAAGGATCAAATCGTAGACAGTTTATGACATTACTCCCATGGAGAAAAGTTCGCATGGAGCTTATTGTGATAATGCCGTTTCAATTTTTGTGTTTCATCAACACTCTGAACGTCCACAGCTTACTGAATGCCTCCAGATGTGCTTCGGAAACTATTACTAGTCTTCCAGAGAACGATCAAAGAACAGACAGTTTAAGACATTACTCCCATGGAGAAAAGTCAGCATGGTGCTTATCGTGTTCAATGCGGATGCAATTTTTGTGTTTCATCAACACTCTGAAGGTCCACAGATTACAGAATGCCTCCAGATGTGCTTCGGAAACTACTACTAGTCTTCCAGTGACCGAACAAAGCGTAGACAGTTTGAGACATTACTCCCATGGAGAAAAGTCCGCATGGTGTTTATTGTGTTCAATGCCGATGCAATTTTTGTGCTTCATCAACAGTCTGAAGGTCCACAGTTTACAGAATGCATCCAGATATGCTTTGGAAGGTACTACTAGTCTTCCAGGGAAGGATCAAAGCGTAGACAGTTTAAGACATTACTCCCATGGAGAAAAGTCCGCATGGTGCTTATTGTGTTCAATGCCGATGCAATTTCTGTGTTTCATCAACACTCTGAAGGTCCACAGATTACAGAACGCCTCCAGATGTGCTTCGGAAACTACTACTAGTCTTCCAGGGAACGATCAAGGCGTGGACAGTTTAAGACATTACTCTCATGGAGAAAAGTCCGCATGGTGCTTATTGTGTTCAATGCCGATGCTATTTTTGTGTTTCATCAACACTCAAAAGGTGATCAGATTACAGAAAGCATCCAGATGTGCTTCGGAAACTACTACTAGTCTTCCAGGGAACGATTAAAGAGTAGACCGTTTAAGACATTACTCCCTTGGGGAAAAGTCCGCATATTGCTTATTGTGTTTAATGCCGATGAAATTTCTGTGTTTCATCAACCCTCTGAACGTATACAGATTACAGAATGCCTCCAGATGTGCTTCGGGAACTACTGCTAGTCTTCCAGTGAAAGATCACAGCGTAGACAGTTTAAGACATTACTCTCATGGAGGAAAGTCCGCATGGTGCATATTGTGTTCAATGCCGATTCAAATTCTGTGTTTCATCAACACTCTGAAGGTCCACAGATTACAGAATGCCTCCAGATGAGCTTCGGAAACTACTACTGGTCTTCAAGGGAACGATCAAAGCGTAGACTATTTAAGTCATTACTCCCACAGAGAAAAGACCGCATGGTGCTTATTGTATTCATGCCGATGCAATTTTTGTGTTTCATCAACTCTCTGAAGGTCCTCAGATTACAGAATGCATCCAGATGTGCTTCGGAAACTACTACTAGTCTTAAAGGGAACGATCAAAGCAAAGACAGATTAAGACATTACTCCCATGGAGAAAAGTTCGCATGGTGCATATTGTGTTCAATGCCGATGCAATTTTGGAGTTTCATCGACACACTGAAGGTCCACAGATTACAGAATGCATCCAGATGTGCTTCGGAAACTACTACTAGTCTTCCAGGGAACGATCAAATCGTAGACAGTTTATGACATTACTCCCATGGAGAAAAGTTCGCATGGAGCTTATTGTGTTAATGCCGTTGCAATTTTTGTGTTTCATCAACACTCTGAACGTCCACAGCTTACTGAATGCCTCCAGATGTGCTTCGGAAACTATTACTAGTCTTCCAGAGAACGATCAAAGAACAGACAGTTTAAGACATTACTCCCATGGAGAAAAGTCAGCATGGTGCTTATCGTGTTCAATGCGGATGCAATTTTTGTGTTTCATCAACACTCTGAAGGTCCACAGATTACAGAATGCCTCCAGATGTGCTTCGGAAACTACTACTAGTCTTCCAGTGACCGAACAAAGCGTAGACAGTTTGAGACATTACTCTCATGGAGAAAAGTCCGCATGGTGCTTATTGTGTTCAATGCCGATGCTATTTTTGTGTTTCATCAACACTCAAAAGGGGATCAGATTACAGAAAGCATGCAGATGTGCTTCGGAAACTACTACTAGTCTTCCAGGGAACGATTAAAGAGTAGACCGTTTAAGACATTACTCCCTTGGAGAAAAGTCCGCATATTGCTTATTGCGTTTAATGCCGATGAAATTTCTGTGTTTCATCAACCCTCTGAACGTATACAGATTACAGAATGCCTCCAGATGTGCTTCGGGAACTACTGCTAGTCTTCCAGTGAAAGATCACAGCGTAGACAGTTTAAGACATTACTCTCATGGAGGAAAGTCCGCATGG
Organism: Schistocerca gregaria; assembly: GCF_023897955.1. Classification (NCBI taxonomy): domain Eukaryota; kingdom Metazoa; phylum Arthropoda; class Insecta; order Orthoptera; family Acrididae; genus Schistocerca; species Schistocerca gregaria. Next base: position 48,949,323 of record NC_064928.1, on the reverse strand, counting down.
TGCATATTGTGTTCAATGCCAATTCAAATTCTGTGTTTCATCAACACTCTGAAGGTCCACAGATCACAGAATGCCTCCAGATGAGCTTCGGAAACTACTACTCGTCTTCAAGGGAACGATCAAAGCGTAGACTATTTAAGTCATTACTCCCACAGAGAAAAGACCGCATGGTGCTTATTGTATTCATGCCGATGCAATTTTTGTGTTTCATCAACACTCTGAAGGTCCACAGATTACAGAATGCCTCCAGATGTGCTTCGGAAATTACTACTAGTCTTCCAGTGTACGATCAAAGCGTAGACAATTTAAGACATTACTGCCATGGAGAAAAGTCCGCATGGTGCTTATTGTGTTCAATGCCGATGCAATTTTTGTGTTTTATCAAAACTCTGAAGGTCCACAGATTACAGAATGCCTCCAGATGTGCTTCGGAAACTACTACTAGTCTTCCAGGGAACGATCAAAGCGTAGACGATTTAAGACATTACACCCATGGAGAAAAGTCCGCATGGTGCTTATTGTGTTCAATGCCGATGCAATTTTTGTGTTTCATCAACACTCTGGAGGTCCACAGATTACAGAATGCCTCCAGATGTGCTTCGGAAACTACTACTAGTCTTCCAGTGTACGATCAAAGCGTAGACAGTTTAAGACATTACTCCCATGGCGAAAAGTCAGCATGGTGATTATTGTGTTCAATGCCGATGCAATATCTGTGTTTCATCAACACTCTGAAGATCCACAGATTACAGAATGCATCCAGATGTGCTTCGGAAACTACTACAAGTCTTCCAGGGAACGATCAAAGCGTAGACAGTTTAAGACATTACTCTAATGGGGAAAAGTCGGCATGGTGCTTATTGTGTTCAATGCCGATTCAATATATGTGTTTCATCAACACTCTGAAGGTCCGCAGATTACAGAATGCGTCCAGATGTGCTTCGGAAACTACCACTAGTCTTCCATTGAACGATCAAAGCGTAGACAGTTTAAGACATTACTCCCATGGAGAAAAGTCGCATGGTGCTTATTGTGTTCAATGCCGATGCAATTTTTGTGTTTCATCAACACTCTTTAGGTCCACAGATTACAGAATGCCTCCAGATGTGCTTCGGAAACTATTACTATACTTCCAGTGTACGATCAAAGCGTAGACAGTTTAAGACATTACTCCCATGGAGAAAAGTCCGCATGGTGATTATTGTGTTCAATGCTGATGCAATTTTTTTGTTCCATCAACTCTCTGAAGGTCCTCAGATTACAGAATGCATCCAGATGTGCTTCGGAAACTACTACTAGTCTTAAAGGGAACGATCAAAGCAAAGACTGATTAAGACATTACTCCCATGGAGAAAAGTTCGCATGGTGCATATTGTGTTCAATGCCGATGCAATTTTGGTGTTTCATCAACACTCTGGAGGTCCACAGATTACAGAATGCCTCCAGATGTGCTTCGGAAACTACTACTAGTCTTCCAGTGACCGAACAAAGCGTAGACAGTTTGAGACATTACTCCCATGGAGAAAAGTCCGCATGGTGTTTATTGTGTTCAATGCCGATGCAATTTTTGTGCTTCATCAACAGTCTGAAGGTCCACAGTTTACAGAATGCATCCAGATATGCTTTGGATGGTACTACTAGTCTTCCAGTGAAGGATCAAAGCGTAGAAAGTTTAAGACATTACTCCCATGGAGAAAAGTCCGCATGGTGCTTATTGTGTTCAATGCCGATGCAATTTCTGTGTTTCATCAACACTCTGAAGGTCCACAGATTACAGAACGCCTCCAGATGTGCTTCAGAAACTACTACTAGTCTTCCAGGGAACGATCAAAGCGTGGACAGTTTAAGACATTACTCTCATGGAGAAAAGTCCTCATGGTGCTTATTGTGTTCAATGCCGATGCAATTTCTGTGTTTCATCAACACTCAGAAGATCCACAGATTACAGAAGGCATCCAGATGTGCTTCGGAAACTACTACTAGTCTTCCAGGTAACGATCGAAGCGTAGACAGTTTAAGACATTACTCCCATGGAGAAAAGTCCGAATGGTGCTTATTGTGTTCAATGCCGATGCAATTTTTGTGTTTCATCAACACTTTGAAGGTAAACAGATTACAGAATGCATCCAGATGTGCTTTGGAAACTACTACTAGTCATCCAGGGAACGATCAAAGAGTAGACCGTTTAAGACATTACTCCCATGGAGAAAAGTCCGAATGGTGCTTATTGTGTTTAATGCCGATGAAATTTCTGTGTTTCATTAACACTCTGAAGGTATACAGTTTACAGAATGCCTCCAGATATGCTTCGGAAACTACTGCTAGTCATCCAGTGAACGATCACAGCGTAGACAGTTTAAGACATTACTCTCATGGAAAAAAGTCCGCATGGTGCTTATTGTGTTCAGTGCCGATGCAATTTGTGTGTCTCATCAACACTCTGAAGGTCCACAGATTACAGAATGCCTCCAGATGTGCTTTGGGTACTACTACTAGTCTTCCACTGAACGATCAAAGCGTAGACAGTTTGAGACATTACTCCCATGGAGAAAAGTCCGCATGGTGCTTATTGTGTTCAATACCGATGCAATTTTTGTGCTTCATCAACACTCTGAAGGTCCACAGATTACAGAATGGTTCCACATGTGCTTCGGAAACTACTACTAGTCTTCGAGGGAACTATCAAAGCGTAGACAGTTTAAGACATTACTCTCATGGAGAAAAGTCCGCATGGTGCTTATTGTGTTCAGTGCCGATGCAATTTCTGTGTTTCATCAATACTCTGAAGATCCACAGATTACAGAATGCATCCAGATGTGCTTCGGAAACTACTACTAGTCTTCCAGGGAACGATCAAAGCGTAGACAGCTTAAGACATTACTCCCATGGAGAAATGTCCGCATGGTGCTTATTGTGTTCAGTGCCGATGCAATTTTTGTGTTTCATCAACACTCTGAAGGTAAACAGATTACAGAATGCATCCAGATGTGCTTTGGAAACTACTACTAGTAATCCAGGGAACGATCAAAGAATTGACCGTTTAAGACATTACTCCCATGGAGAAAAGTCTGAATTGTGCTTATTGAGTTTAATGCCGATGAAATTTCTGTGTTTCATCAACACTCTGAAGGTATACAGTTTACAGAATGCCTCCAGATGCGCTTCGGAAACTACTGCTAGTCTTCCAGTGAACGATCACAGCGTAGACAGTTTAGGACATTACTCTCAAGGAGAAAAGTCCGCATGGTTCTTATTGTGTTCAATGCCGATCCAATTTCTGTGTTTCATCAAAACTCTGAAGGTCCGCAGATTACAGAATTCCTCCAGATGTGCTTCGGAAACTACTACTAGTCTTCCAGTGAACGATCAAAGCGTAGACAGTTTAAGACATTACTCTCATGGAGAAAAGTTCGCATGGTGCTTATTGTGTTCAATGCCGATGCAATTTTTGTGTTTCAACAACACTCTGAATGTCCACAGATTACAGAATGCCTCCAAAGGTGCCTCGGAAACTACTACTATACTTCCAGTGTACGATCAAAGCGTAGACAGTTTAAGTCATTACTCCCATGGAGAAAAGTCCGCATGGTGATTATTGTGTTCAATGCTGATGCAATTTTTTTGTTCCATCAACTCTCTGAAGGTCCTCAGATTACAGAATGCATCCAGATGTGCTTCGGAAACTACTACTAGTCTTAAAGGGAACGATCAAAGCAAATACAGATTAAGACATTACTCCCATGGAGAAAAGTTCGCATGGTGCATATTGTGTTCAATGCCGATGCAATTTTGGAGTTTCATCGACACACTGAAGGTCCACAGATTACAGAATGCATCCAGATGTGCTTCGGAAACTACTAGTAGTCTTCCAGGGAACGATCAAATCGTAGACAGTTTATGACATTACTCCCATGGAGAAAAGTTCGCATGGAGCTTATTGTGTTAATGCCGTTGCAATTTTTGTGTTTCATCAACACTCTGAACGTCCACAAATTACTGAATGCCTCCAGATGTGCTTCGGAAACTATTACTAGTCTTCCAGAGAACGATCAAAGAACAGACAGTTTAAGACATTACTCCCATGGAGAAAAGTCAGCATGGTGCTTATCGTGTTCAATGCGGATGCAATTTTTGTGTTTCATCAACACTCTGGAGGTCCACAGATTACAGAATGCCTCCAGATGTGCTTCGGAAACTACTACTAGTCTTCCAGTGACCGAACAAAGCGTAGACAGTTAGAGACATTACTCCCATGGAGAAAAGTCCGCATGGTGTTTATTGTGTTCAATGCCGATGCAATTTTTGTGCTTCATCAACAGTCTGAAGGTCCACAGTTTACAGAATGCATCCAGATATGCTTTGGAAGGTACTACTAGTCTTCCAGTGAAGGATCAAAGCGTCGAAAGTTTAAGACATTACTCCCATGGAGAAAAGTCCGCATGGTGCTTATTGTGTTCAATGCCGATGCAATTTCTGTGTTTCATCAACACTCTGAAGGTCCACAGATTACAGAACGCCTCCAGATGTGCTTCAGAAACCACTACTAGTCTTCCAGGGAACGATCAAAGCGTGGACAGTTTAAGACATTACTCTCATGGAGAAAAGTCCTCATGGTGCTTATTGTGTTCAATGCCGATGCAATTTCTGTGTTTCATCAACACTCAGAAGATCCACAGATTACAGAAGGCATCCAGATGTGCTTCGGAAACTACTACTAGTCTTCCAGGTAACGATCGAAGCTTAGACAGTTTAAGACATTACTCCCATGGAGAAAAGTCCGAATGGTGCTTATTGTGTTCAATGCCGATGCAATTTTTGTGTTTCATCAACACTTTGAAGGTAAACAGATTACAGAATGCATCCAGATGTGCTTTGGAAACTACTACTAGTCATCCAGGGAACGATCAAAGAGTAGACCGTTTAAGTCATTACTCCCATGGAGAAAAGTCCGAATGGTGCTTATTGTGTTTAATGCCGATGAAATTTCTGTGTTTCATTAACACTCTGAAGGTATACAGTTTACAGAATGCCTCCAGATATGCTTCGGAAACTACTGCTAGTCATCCAGTGAACGATCACAGCGTAGACAGTTTAAGACGTTACTCTCATGGAAAAAAGTCCGCATGGTGCTTAATGTGTTCAGTGCCGATGCAATTTGTGTGTCTCATCAACACTCTGAAGGTCCACAAATTACAGAATGCCTCCAGATGTGCTTTGGATACTACTACTAGTCTTCCACTGAACGATCAAAGCGTAGACAGTTTGAGACATTACTCCCATGGAGAAAAGTCCGCATGGTGCTTATTGTGTTCAATACCGATGCAATTTTTGTGCTTCATCAACACTCTGAAGGTCCACAGATTACAGAATGGTTCCACATGTGCTTCGGAAACTACTACTAGTCTTCGAGGGAACTATCAAAGCGTAGACAGTTTAAGACATTACTCTCATGGAGAAAAGTCCGAATGGTGCTTATTGTGTTCAGTGCCGATGCAATTTCTGTGTTTCATCAATACTCTGAAGATCCACAGATTACAGAATGCATCCAGATGTGCTTCGGAAACTACTACTAGTCTTCCAGGGAACGATCAAAGCGTAGACAGTTTAAGACATTACTCCCATGGAGAAATGTCCGCATGGTGCTTATTGTGTTCAGTGCCGATGCAATTTTTGTGTTTCTTCAACACTCTGAAGGTAAACAGATTACAGAATGCATCCAGATGTGATTTGGAAACTACTACTAGTAATCCAGGGAACGATCAAAGAATTGACCGTTTAAGACATTACTCCCATGGAGAAAAGTCTGAATTGTGCTTATTGAGTTTAATGCCGATGAAATTTCTGTGTTTCATCAACACTCTGAAGGTATACAGTTTACAGAATGCCTCCAGATGCGCTTCGGAAACTACTGCTAGTCTTCCAGTGAACGATCACAGCGTAGACAGTTTAGGACATTACTCTCAAGGAGAAAAGTCCGCATGGTTCTTATTGTGTTCAATGCCGATCCAATTTCTGTGTTTCATCAAAACTCTGAAGGTCCGCAGATTACAGAATTCCTCCAGATGTGCTTCGGAAACTACTACTAGTCTTCCAGTGAACGATCAAAGCGTAGACAGTTTAAGACATTACTCTCATGGAGAAAAGTTCGCATGGTGCTTATTGTGTTCAATGCCGATGCAATTTTTGTGTTTCATCAACACTCTGAAGGTCCACAGATTACAGAATGCCTCCAAAGGTGCCTCGGAAACTACTACTATACTTCCAGTGTACGATCAAAGCGTAGACAGTTTAAGACATTACTCCCATGGAGAAAAGTCCGCATGGTGATTATTGTGTTCAATGCTGATGCAATTTTTTTGTTCCATCAACTCTCTGAAGGTCCTCAGATTACAGAATGCATCCAGATGTGCTTCCGAAACTACTACTAGTCTTAAAGGGAACGATCAAAGCAAATACAGATTAAGACATTACTCCCATGGAGAAAAGTTCGCATGGTGCATATTGTGTTCAATGCCGATGTAATTTTGGAGTTTCATCGACACACTGAAGGTCCACAGATTACAGAATGCATCCAGATGTGCTTCGGAAACTACTACTAGTCTTCCAGGGAACGATCAAATCGTAGACAGTTTATGACATTACTCCCATGGAGAAAAGTTCGCATGGAGCTTATTGTGTTAATGCCGTTGCAATTTTTGTGTTTCATCAACACTCTGAACGTCCACAGATTACTGAATGCCTCCAGATGTGCTTCGGAAACTATTACTAGTCTTCCAGAGAACGATCAAAGAACAGACAGTTTAAGACATTACTCCCATGGAGAAAAGTCAGCATGGTGCTTATCGTGTTCAATGCGGATGCAATTTTTGTGTTTCATCAACACTCTGGAGGTCCACAGATTACAGAATGCCTCCAGATGTGCTTCGGAAACTACTACTAGTCTTCCAGTGACCGAACAAAGCGTAGACAGTTTGAGACATTACTCCCATGGAGAAAAGTCCGCATGGTGTTTATTGTGTTCAATGCCGATGCAATTTTTGTGCTTCATCAACAGTCTGAAGGTCCACAGTTTACAGAATGCATCCAGATATGCTTTGGAAGGTACTACTAGTCTTCCAGTGAAGGATCAAAGCGTAGAAAGTTTAAGACATTACTCCCATGGAGAAAAGTCCGCATGGTGCTTATTGTGTTCAATGCCGATGCAATTTCTGTGTTTCATCAACACTCTGAAGGTCCACAGATTACAGAACGCCTCCAGATGTGCTTCAGAAACCACTACTAGTCTTCCAGGGAACGATCAAAGCGTGGACAGTTTAAGACATTACTCTCATGGAGAAAAGTCCTCATGGTGCTTATTGTGTTCAATGCCGATGCAATTTCTGTGTTTCATCAACACTCAGAAGATCCACAGATTACAGAAGGCATCCAGATGTGCTTCGGAAACTACTACTAGTCTTCCAGGTAACGATCGAAGCGTAGACAGTTTAAGACATTACTCCCATGGAGAAAAGTCCGAATGGTGCTTATTGTGTTCAATGCCGATGCAATTTTTGTGTTTCATCAACACTTTGAAGGTAAACAGATTACAGAATGCATCCAGATGTGCTTTGGAAACTACTACTAGTCATCCAGGGAACGATCAAAGAGTAGACCGTTTAAGACATTACTCCCATGGAGAAAAGTCCGAATGGTGCTTATTGTGTTTAATGCCGATGAAATTTCTGTGTTTCATTAACACTCTGAAGGTATACAGTTTACAGAATGCCTCCAGATATGCTTCGGAAACTACTGCTAGTCATCCAGTGAACGATCACAGCGTAGACAGTTTAAGACGTTACTCCCATGGAAAAAAGTCCGCATGGTGCTTAATGTGTTCAGTGCCGATGCAATTTGTGTGTCTCATCAACACTCTGAAGGTCCACAGATTACAGAATGCCTCCATATGTGCTTTGGATACTACTACTAGTCTTCCACTGAACGATCAAAGCGTAGACAGTTTGAGACATTACTCCCATGGAGAAAAGTCCGCATGGTGCTTATTGTGTTCAATACCGATGCAATTTTTGTGCTTCATCAACACTCTGAAGGTCCACAGATTACAGAATGGTTCCACATGTGCTTCGGAAACTACTACTAGTCTTCGAGGGAACTATCAAAGCGTAGACAGTTTAAGACATTACTCTCATGGAGAAAAGTCCGAATGGTGCTTATTGTGTTCAGTGCCGATGCAATTTCTGTGTTTCATCAATACTCTGAAGATCCACAGATTACAGAATGCATCCAGATGTGCTTCGGAAACTACTACTAGTCTTCCAGGGAACGATCAAAGCGTAGACAGTTTAAGACATTACTCCCATGGAGAAATGTCCGCATGGTGCTTATTGTGTTCAGTGCCGATGCAATTTTTGTGTTTCTTCAACACTCTGAAGGTAAACAGATTACAGAATGCATCCAGATGTGCTTTGGAAACTACTACTAGTAATCCAGGGAACGATCAAAGAATTGACCGTTTAAGACATTACTCCCATGGAGAAAAGTCTGAATTGTGCTTATTGAGTTTAATGCCGATGAAATTTCTGTGTTTCATCAACACTCTGAAGGTATACAGTTTACAGAATGCCTCCAGATGCGCTTCGGAAACTACTGCTAGTCTTCCAGTGAACGATCACAGCGTAGACAGTTTAGGACATTACTCTCAAGGAGAAAAGTCCGCATGGTTCTTATTGTGTTCAATGCCGATCCAATTTCTGTGTTTCATCAAAACTCTGAAGGTCCGCAGATTACAGAATTCCTCCAGATGTGCTTCGGAAACTACTACTAGTCTTCCAGTGAACGATCAAAGCGTAGACAGTTTAAGACATTACTCTCATGGAGAAAAGTTCGCATGGTGCTTATTGTGTTCAATGCCGATGCAATTTTTGTGTTTCATCAACACTCTGAAGGTCCACAGATTACAGAGTGCCTCCAAAGGTGCCTCGGAAACTACTACTATACTTCCAGTGTACGATCAAAGCGTAGACAGTTTAAGACATTACTCCCATGGAGAAAAGTCCGCATGGTGATTATTGTGTTCAATGCTGATGCAATTTTTTTGTTCCATCAACTCTCTGAAGGTCCTCAGATTACAGAATGCATCCAGATGTGCTTCGGAAACTACTACTAGTCTTAAAGGGAACGATCAAAGCAAATACAGATTAAGACATTACTCCCATGGAGAAAAGTTCGCATGGTGCATATTGTGTTCAATGCCGATGCAATTTTGGAGTTTCATCGACACACTGAAGGTCCACAGATTACAGAATGCATCCAGATGTGCTTCGGAAACTACTACTAGTCTTCCAGGGAACGATCAAATCGTAGACAGTTTATGACATTACTCCCATGGAGAAAAGTTCGCATGGAGCTTATTGTGTTAATGCCGTTGCAATTTTTGTGTTTCATCAACACTCTGAACGTCCACAGATTACTGAATGCCTCCAGATGTGCTTCGGAAACTATTACTAGTCTTCCAGAGAACGATCAAAGAACAGACAGTTTAAGACATTACTCCCATGGAGAAAAGTCAGCATGGTGCTTATCGTGTTCAATGCGGATGCAATTTTTGTGTTTCATCAACACTCTGGAGGTCCACAGATTACAGAATGCCTCCAGATGTGCTTCGGAAACTACTACTAGTCTTCCAGTGACCGAACAAAGCGTAGACAGTTTGAGACATTACTCCCATGGAGAAAAGTCCGCATGGTGTTTATTGTGTTCAATGCCGATGCAATTTTTGTGCTTCATCAACAGTCTGAAGGTCCACAGTTTACAGAATGCATCCAGATATGCTTTGGAAGGTACTACTAGTCTTCCAGGGAAGGATCAAAGCGTAGAAAGTTTAAGACATTACTCCCATGGAGAAAAATCCGCATGGTGCTTATTGTGTTCAATGCCGATGCAATTTCTGTGTTTCATCAACACTCTGAAGGTCCACAGATTACAGAACGCCTCCAGATGTGCTTCGGAAACTACTACTAGTCTTCCAGGGAACGATCAAAGCGTGGACAGTTTAAGACATTACTCTCATGGAGAAAAGTCCTCATGGTGCTTATTGTGTTCAATGCCGATGCAATTTCTGTGTTTCATCAACACTCAGAAGATCCACAGATTACAGAAGGCATCCAGATGTGCTTCGGAAACTACTACTAGTCTTCCAGGTAACGATCGAAGCGTAGACAGTTTAAGACATTACTCCCATGGAGAAAAGTCCGAATGGTGCTTATTGTGTTCAATGCCGATGCAATTTTTGTGTTTCATCAACACTTTGAAGGTAAACAGATTACAGAATGCATCCAGATGTGCTTTGGAAACTACTACTAGTCATCCAGGGAACGATCAAAGAGTAGACCGTTTAAGACATTACTCCCATGGAGAAAAGTCCGAATGGTGCTTATTGTGTTTAATGCCGATGAAATTTCTGTGTTTCATTAACACTCTGAAGGTATACAGTTTACAGAATGCCTCCAGATATGCTTCGGAAACTACTGCTAGTCATCCAGTGAACGATCACAGCGTAGACAGTTTAAGACATTACTCTCATGGAAAAAAGTCCGCATGGTGCTTATTGTGTTCAGTGCCGATGCAATTTGTGTGTCTCATCAACACTCTGAATGTCCACAGATTACAGAATGCCTCCAGATGTGCTTCGGATACTACTACTAGTCTTCCAGTGAACGATCAAAGCGTAGACAGTTTGAGACATTACTCCCATGGAGAAAAGTCCGCATGGTGCTTATTGTGTTCAATACCGATGCAATTTTTGTGCTTCATCAACACTCTGAAGGTCCACAGATTACAGAATGGTTCCACATGTGCTTCGGAAACTACTACTAGTCTTCCAGGGAACTATCAAAGCGTAGACAGTTTAAGACATTACTCTCATGGAGAAAAGTCCGCATGGTGCTTATTGTGTTCAGTGCCGATGCAATTTCTGTGTTTCATCAACACTCTGAAGATCCACAGATTACAGAATGCATCCAGATGTGCTTCGGAAACTACTACTAGTCTTCCAGGGAACGATCAATGCGTAGACAGTTTAAGACATTACTCCCATGGAGAAATGTCCGCATGGTGCTTATTGTGTTCAGTGCCGATGCAATTTTTGTGTTTCATCAACACTCTGAAGGTAAACAGATTACAGAATGCATCCAGATGTGCTTTGGAAACTACTACTAGTAATCCAGGGAACGATCAAAGAATTGACCGTTTAAGACATTACTCCCATGGAGAAAAGTCTGAATTGTGCTTATTGAGTTTAATGCCGATGAAATTTCTGTGTTTCATCAACACTCTGAAGGTATACAGTTTACAGAATGCCTCCAGATGCGCTTCGGAAACTACTGCTAGTCTTCCAGTGAACGATCACAGCGTAGACAGTTTAGGACATTACTCTTAAGGAGATAAGTCCGCATGGTTCTTATTGTGTTCAATGCCGATCCAATTTCTGTGTTTCATCAAAACTCTGAAGGTCCGCAGATTACAGAATACCTCCAGATGTGCTTCGGAAACTACTACTAGTCTTCCAGTGAACGATCAAAGCGTAGACAGTTTAAGACATTACTCTCATGGAGAAAAGTACGCATGGTGATTATTGTGTTCAATGCCGATTCAACTTCTGCGTTGCATCAACACTCTGAAGGTCCACAGATTACAGAATGCCTCCAGATGTGCTTCGGAAACTCCACTAGTCTTCCAGTGAACGATCAAAGCGTAGACAGTTTAACACAATACTCCCATGGAGAAAAGTCCGCCTGGTGCTTATTGTGTTCAATGCCGATGCAATTTTTGTGTTTCATCAACACTCTGAAGGTCCACAGATTACAGAATGCCTCCAAAGGTGCCGCGGAAACTACTACTAGACTTCCAGTGTACGATCAAAGCGTAGACAGTTTAAGACATTACTCTGATGGAGAAATGTCCGCATGGTGATTATTGTGTTCAATGCCGATGCAATTTTTGTGTTTCATCAACACTCTGAAGGTCCACAGATTACAGAATGCATCCAGATGTGCTTCGGAATCTACTACTAGTCTTAAAGGGAACGATCAAAGCAAAGACAGATTAAGACATTACTCCCATGGAGAAAAGTTCGCATGGTGCATATTGTGTTCAATGCCGATGCAATTTTGGTGTTTCATCGACACACTGAAGTTCCACAGATTACAGAATGCATCCAGATCTGCTTCGGAAACTACTACTAGACTTCCAGGGAACGATCAAATCGTAGACAGTTTATGACATTACTCCCATGGAGAAAAGTTCGCATGGTGCTTATTGTGTTAATGCCGTTGCAATTTTTGTGTTTCATCAACACTCTGAACGTCCACAGATTACTGAATGCCTCCAGATGTGCTTCGGAAACTATTACTAGTCTTCCAGAGAACGATCAAAGAACAGAGAGTTTAAGACATTACTCCCATGGAGAAAAGTCATCATGGTGCTTATCGTGTTCAATGCGGATGCAATTTTTGTGTTTCATCAACACTCTGAAGGTCCACTGATAACAGAATGCCTCCAGATGTGCTTCGGAAACTACTACTAGTCTTCCAGTGAATGATCAAAGCGTAGACAGTTTGAGACATTACTCCCATGGAGAAAAGCCCGCATGGTGTTTATTGTGTTCAATGCCGATGCAATTTTTGTGCTTCATCAACAGTCTGAAGGTCCACAGTTTACAGAATGCATCCAGATATGCTTTGGAAGGTACTACTAGTCTTCCAGGGAAGGATCAAAGCGTAGACAGTTTAAGACATTACTCCCATGGAGAAAAGTCCGCATGGTGCTTATTGTGTTCAATGCCGATGCAATTTCTGTGTTTCATCGACACTGTGAAGGTCCACAGATTACAGAACGCCTCCAGATGTGCTTCGGAAACTACTACTAGTCTTCCAGGGAACGATCAAAGCGTGGACAGTTTAAGACATTACTCTCATGGAGAAAAGTCCTCATGGTGCTTATTGTGTTCAATGCCGATGCAATTTCTGTGTTTCATCAACACTCAGAAGATCCACAGATTACAGAAGGCATCCAGATGTGCTTCGGAAACTTCTACTAGTCTTCCAGGTAACGATCGAAGCGTAGACAGTTTAAGACATTACTCCCATGGAGAAAAGTCCGAATGGTGCTTATTGTGTTCAATGCCGATGCAATTTTTGTGTTTCATCAACACTTTGAAGGTAAACAGATTACAGAATGCATCCAGATGTGCTTTGGAAACTACTACTAGTCATCCAGGGAACGATCAAAGAGTAGACCGTTTAAGACATTACTCCCATGGAGAAAAGTCCGAATGGTGCTTATTGTGTTTAATGCCGATGAAATTTCTGTGTTTCATTAACACTCTGAAGGTATACAGTTTACAGAATGCCTCCAGATATGCTTCGGAAACTACTGCTAGTCATCCAGTGAACGATCACAGCGTAGACAGTTTAAGACATTACTCTCATGGAAAAAAGTCCGCATGGTGCTTATTGTGTTCAGTGCCGATGCAATTTGTGTGTCTCATCAACACTCTGAAGGTCCACAGATTACAGAATGCCTCCAGATGTGCTTCGGATACTACTACTAGTCTTCCAGTGAACGATCAAAGCGTAGACAGTTTGAGACATTACTCCCATGGAGAAAAGTCCGCATGGTGCTTATTGTGTTCAATACCGATGCAATTTTTGTGCTTCATCAACACTCTGAAGGTCCACAGATTACAGAATGGTTCCAGATGTGCTTCGGAAACTACTACTAGTCTTCCAGGGAACTATCAAAGCGTAGACAGTTTAAGACATTACTCTCATGGAGAAAAGTCCGCATGGTGCTTATTGTGTTCAGTGCCGATGCAATTTCTGTGTTTCATCAACACTCTGAAGATCCACAGATTACAGAATGCATCCAGATGTGCTTCGGAAACTACTACTAGTCTTACAGGGAACGATCAAAGCGTAGACAGTTTAAGACATTACTCCCATGGAGAAATGTCCGCATAGTGATTATTGTGTTCAGTGCCGATGCAATTTTTGTGTTTCATCAACACTCTGAAGGTAAACAAATTACAGAATGCATCCAGATGTGCTTTGGAAACTACTACTAGTAATCCAGGGAACGATCAAAGAGTTGACCGTTTAAGACATTACTCCCATGGAGAAAAGTCTGAATTGTGCTTATTGAGTTTAATGCCGATGAAATTTCTGTGTTTCATCAACACTCTGAAGGTATACAGTTTACAGAATGCCTCCAGATGCGCTTCGGAAACTACTGCTAGTCTTCCAGTGAACGATCACAGCGTAGACAGTTTCGGACATTACTCTCATGGAGAAAAGTCCGCATGGTTCTTATTGTGTTCAATGCCGATCCAATTTCTGTGTTTCATCAAAACTCTGAACGTCCGCAGATTACAGAATTCCTCCAGATGTGCTTCGGAAACTACTACTAGTCTTCCAGTGAACGATCAAAGCGTAGACAGTTTAAGACATTACTCTCATGGAGAAAAGTACGCATGGTGATTATTGTGTTCAATGCCGATTCAACTTCTGCGTTGCATCAACACTCTGAAGGTCCACAGATTACAGAATGCCTCCAGATGTGCTTCGGAAACTACTACTAGTCTTCCAGTGAACGATCAAAGCGTAGACAGTTTGAGACATTACTCCCATGGAGAAAAGTCCGCATGGTGTTTATTGTGTTCAATGCCGATGCAATTTTTGTGCTTCATCAACAGTCTGAAGGTCCACAGATTACAGAATGCCTCCAGATGTGCTTCGGATACTACTACTAGTCTTCCAGTGAACGATCAAAGCGTAGACAGTTTGAGACAATACTCCCATGGAGAAAAGTCCGCATGGTGCTTATTGTGTTCAATGCCGATGCAATTTTTGTGTTTCATCAACACTCTGAAGGTAAACAGATTACAGAATGCATCCAGATGTGCTTTGGAAACTACTACTAGTCATCCAGGGAACGATCAAAGAGTAGACCGTTTAAGACATTACTCCCATGGAGAAAAGTCCGAATGGTGCTTATTGTGTTTAATGCCGATGAAATTTCTGTGTTTCATTAACACTCTGAAGGTATACAGTTTACAGAATGCCTCCAGATATGCTTCGGAAACTACTGCTAGTCATCCAGTGAACGATCACAGCGTAGACAGTTTAAGACATTACTCTCATGGAAAAAAGTCCGCATGGTGCAATTGTGTTCAGTGCCGATGCAATTTGTGTGTTTCATCAACACTCTTTAGGTCCACAGATTACAGAATGCTTCCAGATGTGCTTCGGAAACTATTACTATTCTTCCAGTGTACGATCAAAGCGTAGACAGTTTAAGACATTACTCCCATGTAGAAAAGTCCGCATGGTGCTTATTGTGTTCAATGCTGATGCAATTTTTTTGTTCCATCAACTCTATGAAGTTCCTCAGATTACAGAATGCATCCAGATGTGCTTCGGAAACTACTACTAGTCTTAAAGGGAACGATCAAAGCAAAGACAAATTAAGACATTACTCCCATGGAGAAAAGTTCGCATGGTGCATATTGTGTTCAATGATGATGCAATTTTGGTGTTTCATCGACACACTGAAGGTCCACAGATTACAGAATGCCTCCAGATGTGCTTCGGATACTACTACTAGTCTTCCAGTGAACGATCAAAGCGTAGACAGTTTGAGACATTACTCCCATGGAGAAAAGTCCGCATGGTGCTTATTGTGTTCAATGCCGATGCAATTTCTGTGTTTCATCAACACTCTGAAGGTCCACAGATTACAGAACGCCTCCAGATGTGCTTCGGAAACTACTACTAGTCTTCCAGGGAACGATCAAAGCGTAGACAGTTTAAGACATTACTCTCATGGAGAAAAGTCCTCATGGTGCTTATTGTGTTCAATGCCGATGCAATTTCTATGTTTCATCAACAACCTTAAGATCCACAGATTACAGAAGGCATCCAGATGTGCTTCGGAAACTACTACTAGTCTTCCAGGGAACGATCAAAGCGTAGACAGTTTAAGACATTACTCCCATGGAGAAAAGTCCGCATGGTGCTTATTGTGTTCAGTGCCGATGCAATTTTTGTGTTTCATCAACACTCTGAAGGAAAACAGATTACAGAATGCATCCAGATGTGCTTTGGAAACTACTACTAGTAATCCAGGGAACGATCAAAGAGTTGACCGTTTAAGACGTTACTCCCATGGAGAAAAGTCTGAATTGTGCTTATTGAGTTTAATGCCGATGAAATTTCTGTGTTTCATCAACACTCTGAAGGTATACAGTTTACAGAATGCCTCCAGATGTACTTCGGGAACTACTGCTAGTCTTCCAGTGAACGATCACAGCGTAGACAGTTTAAGACATTACTCTAATGGGGAAAAGTCCGCATGGTGCTTATTGTGTTCAATGCCGATTCAATTTCTGTGTTTCATCAACACTCTGAAGGTCCACAGATTACAGAATGCCTCCAGATGACCTTCTGAAACTACTACTGGTCTTCAAGGGAACGATCAAATCGTAGACTATTTAAGTCATTACTCCCACAGAGAAAAGACCGCATGGTGCTTATTGTATTCATGCCGCTGCAATTTTTGTGTTTCATCAAAACTCTGAAGGTATACAGGTTACAGAATGCCTCCAGATGTGCTTCGGGAACTACTGCTAGTCTTCCAGTGAAAGATCACATCGTAGACTGTTTAAGACATTACTCTCATGGAGGAAAGTCCGCATGGTGATTATTGTGTTCAATGCCGATGCAATTTCTGTGTTTCATCAACACTCTGAAGATCCACAGATTACAGAATGCATCCAGATGTGCTTCGGAAACTACTACAAGTCTTCCAGGGAACGATCAAAGCGTAGACAGTTTAAGACATTACTTAATGGGGAAAAGTCCGCATGGTGCTTATTGTGTTCAATGCCGATTCAATATCTGTGTTTCATCAACACTCTGAAGGTCCGCAGATTACAGAATGCGTCCAGATGTGCTTCGGAAACTACCACTAGTCTTCCATTGAACGATCAAAGCGTAGACAGTTTAAGTCATTACTCCCATGGAGAAAAGTCCGCATGGTGCTTATTGTGTTCAATGCCGATGCAATTTTTGTGTTTCATCAACACTCTTTAGGTCCACAGATTACAGAATGCATCCAGATGTGCTTCGGAAACTACTACTAGTCTTAAAGGGAACGATCAAAGCAAAGACAAATTAAGACACTACTCCCATGGAGAAAAGTCCGCATGGTGCATATTGTGTTCAATGATGATGCAATTTTGGTGTTTCATCGACACACTGAAGGTCCACAGATTACAGAATGCCTCCAGATGTGCTTCGGATACTACTACTAGTCTTCCAGTGAACGATCAAAGCGTAGACAGTTTGAGACATTACTCCCATGGAGAAGAGTCCGCATGGTGCTTATTGTGTTCAATGCCGATGCAATTTCTGTGTTTCATCAACACTCTGAAGGTCCACAGATTACAGAACGCCTCCAGATGTGCTTCGGAAACTACTACTAGTCTTCCAGGGAACGATCAAAGCGTAGACAGTTTAAGACATTACTCTCATGGAGAAAAGTCCTCATGGTGCTTATTGTGTTCAATGCCGATGCAATTTCTATGTTTCATCAACACTCTTAAGATCCACAGATTACAGAAGGCATCCAGATGTGCTTCGGAAACTACTACTAGTCTTCCAGGTAACGATCGAAGCGTAGACAGTTTAAGACATTACTCCCATGGAGAAAAGTCCGAATGGTGCTTATTGTGTTCAATGCCGATGCAATTTTTGTGTTTCATCAACACTCTGATGGTAAACAGATTACAGAATGCATCCAGATGTGCTTTGGAAACTACTACTAGTCATCCAGGGAACGATCAAAGAGTAGACCGTTTAAGACATTACTCCCATGGAGAAAAGTCCGAATGGTGCTTATTGTGTTTAATGCCGATGATATTTCTGTGTTTCATTAACACTCTGAAGGTATACAGTTTACAGAATGCCTCCAGATATGCTTCGGAAACTACTGCTAGTCATCCAGTGAACGATCACAGTGTAGACAGTTTAAGACATTACTCTCATGGAAAAAAGTCCGCATGGTGCTTATTGTGTTCAGTGCCGATGCAATTTGTGTGTTTCATCAACACTCTGAAGGTCCACAGATTACAGAATGCCTCCAGATGTGCTTCGGATACTACTACTAGTCTTCCAGTGAACGATCAAAGCGTAGACAGTTTGAGACAATACTCCCATGGAGAAAAGTCCGCATGGTGCTTATTGTGTTCAATACCGATGCAATTTTTGTGCTTCATCAACACTCTGAAGGTCCACAGATTACAGAATGGTTCCAGATGTGCTTCGGAAACTACTACTAGTCTTCCAGGGAACTATCAAAGCGTAGACAGTTTAAGACATTACTCTCATGGAGAAAAGTCCGCATGGTGCTTATTGTGTTCAGTGCCGATGCAATTTCTGTGTTTCATCAACACTCTGAAGATCCACAGATTACAGAATGCATCCAGATGTGCTTCGGAAACTACTACTAGTCTTCCAGGGAACGATCAAAGCGTAGACAGTTTAAGACATTACTCCCATGGAGAAAAGTCCGCATGGTGCTTATTGTGTTCAGTGCCGATGCAATTTTTGTGTTTCATCAACACTCTGCAGGAAAACAGATTACACAATGCATCCAGATGTGCTTTGGAAACTACTACTAGTAATCCAGGGAACGATCAAAGAGTTGACCGTTTAAGACGTTACTCCCATGGAGAAAAGTCTGAATTGTGCTTATTGGGTTTAATGCCGATGAAATTTCTGTGTTTCATCAACACTCTGAAGGTATACAGTTTACAGAATGCCTCCAGATGTACTTCGGAAACTACTGCTAGTCTTCCAGTGAACGATCACAGCGTAGACAGTTTAGGACATTACTCTCATGGAGAAAAGTCCGCATGGTTCTTATTGTGCTCAATGCCGATTCAATTTCTGTGTTTCATCAAAACTCTGTAGGTCCGCAGATTACAGAATTCCTCCAGATGTGCTTCGGAAACTACTACTAGTCTTCCAGTGAACGATCAAAGCGTAGACAGTTTAAGACAATACTCCCATGGAGAAAAGTCCGCCTGGTGCTTATTGTGTTCAATGCCGATGCTATTTTAGTGTTTCATCAACACTCAAAAGGTGATCAGATTACAGAAAGCATCCAGGTGTGCTTCGGAAACTACTACTAGTCTTCCAGGGAACGATCAAAGAGTAGACCGTTTTAGACATTACTCCCTTGGAGAAAAGTCCGCATATTGCTTATTGTGTTTAATGCCGATGAAATTTGTGTGTTTCATCAACCCTCTGAAGGTATACAGATTACAGAATGCCTCCAGATGTGCTTCGGGAACTACTGCTAGTCTTCCAGTGAAAGATCACATCGTAGACTGTTTAAGACATTACTCTCATGGAGGAAAGTCCGCATGGTGCATATTGTGTTCAATGCCGATACAATTTCTGTGTTTCATCAACACTCTGAAGTTCCACAGATTACAGAATGCCTCCAGATGACCTTCTGAAACTACTACTGGTCTTCAAGGGAGCGATCAAAGCGTAGACTATTTAAGTCATTACTCCCACAGAGAAATGACCGCATGGTGCTTATTGTATTCATGCCGATGCAATTTTTGTGTTTCATCAACACTCTGAAGGTCCACAGATTACAGAATGCCTCCAGATGTGCTTAAGAAATTACTACTAGTCTTCCAGTGTACGATCAAAGCGTAGACAATGTGAGACATTACTGCCATGGAGAAAAGTCCGCATGGTGCTTATTGTGTTCAATGCCGATGCAATTTTTGTGTTTTATCAAAACTCTGAAGGTCCACAGATTACAGAATGATTCCCGATGTGCTTCGGAAACTACTACTAGTCTTCCAGGGAACGATCGAAGCGTAGACGTTTTAAGACATTACTCTCATGGAGAAAAGTCCGCATGGTGATTATTGTGTTCAATGCCGATTCAATTTCTGTGTTTCATCAACACTCTGAAGGTCCACAGATTACAGAATGCCTCCAGATGAGCTTCGGAAACTACCACTAGTCTTCCATTGAACGATCAAAGCTTAGACAGTTTAAGACATTACACCCATGGAGAAAAGTCCGCATGGTGCTTATTGTGTTCAATGCCGATGCAATCTTTGTGTTTCATCAACACTCTGGAGGTCCACAGATTACAGAAAGCCTCCAGATGTGCTTCGGAAACTACTACTAGTCTTCCAGTGTACGATCAAAGCGTAGACAGTTTAAGACATTACTCCCATGGAGAAAAGTCAGCATGGTGATTATTGTGTTCAATGCCGATGCAATTTCTGTGTTTCATCAACACTCTGAAGATCCACAGATTACAGAATGCATCCAGATGTGCTTCGGAAACTATTACTAGTCTTCCAGAGAATGATCAAAGAACAGACAGTTTAAGACATTACTCCCATGGTGAAAAGTCAACATGGTGCTTATCGCGTTCAATGCGGATGCAATTTTTGTGTTTCATCAACACTCTGAAGGTCCACAGATTACAGAATGCATCCAGATGTGCTTCGGAAACTAATACTAGTCTTCCAGTGAACGATCAAGGCGTAGACAGTTTGAGACATTACTCCCATGGAGAAAATTCCGCATGGTGTTTATTGTGTTCAATGCCGATGCAATTTTTGTGCTTCATCAACAGTCTGAAGGTCCACAGTTTACAGAATGCCTCCAGATGTGCTTCGGATACTACTACTTGTCTTCCAGTGAACGATCAAAGCATAGACAGTTTGAGACATTACTCCCATGGAGAAAAGTCCGCATGGTGTTTATTGAGTTCAGTGCCGATGCAATTTTTGTGTTTCATCAACACTCTGAAGGTAAACTGATTACAGAATGCATCCAGATGTGCTTTGGAAACTACTACTAGTAATCCAGGGAACGATCAAAGAGTTGACCGTTTAAGACATTACTCCCATGGAGAAAAGTCTGAATTGTGCTTATTGAGTTTAATGCCGATGAAATTTCTGTGTTTCATCAACACTCTGAAGGTATACAGTTTACAGAATGCCTCCAAATGTGCTTCGGAAACTACTGCTAGTCTTCCAGTGAACGATCACAGCGTAGACAGTTTAGGACATTACTCTCATGGAGAAAAGTCCGCATGGTTCTTATTGTGTTCAATGCCGATTCAATTTCTGTGTTTCATCAAAACTCTGAAGGTCCGCAGATTACTGAATTCCTCCAGATGTGCTTCGGAAACTACTACTAGTCTTCCAGTGTACGATCAAAGCGTAAACAGTTTAAGACATTACTCTCATGGAGAAATGTACGCATGGTGATTATTGTGTTCAATGCCGATTCAACTTCTGCGTTTCATCAACACTCTGAAGGTCCACAGATTACAGAATGCCTCCAGATGTGCTTCGGAAACTACCACTAGTCTTCCAGTGAACGATCAAAGCGTAGACAGTTTAAGACAATATTCCCATGGAGAAAAGTCCGCCTGGTGCTTATTGTGTTCAATGCCGATTCAATTTTTGTGTTTCATCAACACTCTGAAGGTCCACAGATTACAGAATGCATCCAGATGTGCTTCGGAAACTACTACTAGTCTTCAAGGGAACGATCAAAGTGTAGACAGTTTAAGACATTACTCTCATGGAGAAAAGTCCGCATGGTGCTTATTGTGTTTAATGCCGATGCAATTTTTGTGTTTCATCAACACTCTGAAGGTCCACAGATTACAGAATGCCTCCAGATGTGCTTCGGAAACTACTACTAGTCTTCCAGTGTACGATCAAAGCTTAGACAGTTTAAGACATTACTCCCATGGAGAAAAGTCCGCATGGTGATTATTGTGTTCAATGAGGATTCAATTTCTGTGTTTCATCAACACTCTGAAGGTCCGCAGATTACAGAATGCGTCCAGAAGTGCTTCGGAAACTACTACTAGCCTTCCAGTGTACGATCAAAGCGTAGACAGTTTAAGACATTACTCCCATGGAAAAAAGTCCGCATTTTGCTTATTGTGTTCAATGCCGATGCAATTTTTGTGTTTCATCAACACTCTCAAGGTCCACAGATTACAGAATGCCTCTAGATGTCTTTCGGAAACTACTACTAGTCTTCCAGTGAACGATCAAAGCGTTGACAGTTTAAGACATTACTCTCATGGGGAAAAGGCCGCATGGTGATTATTGTGTTCAATGCCGATTCAATTTCTGCGTTTCGTCAACACTCTGAAGGTCCACAGATTACAGAATGCCTCCAGATGTGCTTCGGAAACTACTACTAGTCTTCCAGGGAACGATCAAAGCGTAGACAGTTTAAGACATTACTCTCATGGGGAAAAGTCCGCATGGTGCTTATTGTGTTCAATGCCGATTCAATTTCTGTGTTTCATCAACACTCTGAAGGTCCGCAGATTACAGAATGCGTCCAGATGTGCTTCGGAAACTACCACTAGTCTTCCATTGAACGATCAAAGCGTAGACAGTTTAAGACATTACTCCCATGGAGAAAAGTCCGCATGGTGCTTATTGTGATCAATGCTGATGCCATTTTTTTGTTCCATCAACTCTCTGAAGGTCCTCAGATTACAGAATGCATCCAGATGTGCTTCGGAAACTACTACTAGTCCTAAAGGGAACGATCAAAGCAAAGACAGTTTATGACATTACTCCCATGGAGAAAAGTTCGCATGGTGCATATTGTGTTCAATGCCGATGCAATTTTTGTGCTTCATCAACAGTCTGAAGGACCACAGTTTACAGAATGCATCCAGATATGCTTTGGAAGGTACTACTAGTCTTCCAGGGAAGGATCAAAGCGTAGAAAGTTTAAGACATTACTTCCATGGAGAAAAGTCCGCATGGTGCCTATTGTGTTCAATGCCGATGCAATTTCTGTGTTTCATCAACACTCTGAAGGTCCACAGATTACAGAACGCCTCCAGATGTGCTTCGGAAACTACTACCAGTCTTCCAGGGAACGATCAAATCGTAGACAGTTTAAGACATTACTCTCATGGAGAAAAGTCCGCATGGTGCTTATTGTGTTCAATGCCGATGCAATTTCGGTGTTTCATCAACACTCTGAAGATCCACAGATTACAGAAGGCATCCAGATGTGCTTCGGAAACTACTACTAGTCTTCCAGGTAACGATCGAAGCGTAGACATTTTAAGACATTACTGCCATGGGGAAAAGTCCGAATGGTGCTTATTGTGTTCAATGCCGATGCAATTTTTGTGTTTCATCAACACTCTGAAGGTAAACAGATTACAGAATGCATCCAGATGTGCTTTGGAAACTACTACTAGTCATCCAGGGAACGATCAAAGTGTAGACCGTTTAAGACATTACTCCCATGGAGAAAAGTCCGAATGGTGCTTATTGTGTTTAATGCCGATGAAATTTCTGTGTTTTATCAACACCCTGAAGGTATACAGTTTACAGAATGCCTCCAGATATGCTTCGGAAACTACTGCTAGTCATCCAGTGAACGATCACAGTGTAGACAGTTTAAGACATTACTCTCATGGAAAAAAGTCCGCATGGTGCTTATTGTGTTCAGTGCCGATGCAATTTGTGTGTTTCATCAACACTCTGAAGGTCCACAGATTACAGAATGCCTCCAGATGTGCTTCGGATACTACTACTAGTCTTCCAGTGAACGATCAAAGCGTAGACAGTTTGAGACAATACTCCCATGGAGAAAAGTCCGCATGGTGCTTATTGTGTTCAATACCGATGCAATTTTTGTGCTTCATCAACACTCTGAAGGTCCACAGATTACAGAATGGTTCCAGATGTGCTTCGGAAACTACTACTAGTCTTCCAGGGAACTATCAAAGCGTAGACAGTTTAAGACATTACTCTCATGGAGAAAAGTCCGCATGGTGCTTATTGTGTTCAGTGCCGATGCAATTTCTGTGTTTCATCAACACTCTGAAGATCCACAGATTACAGAATGCATCCAGATGTGCTTCGGAAACTACTACTAGTCTTCCAGGGAACGATCAAAGCGTAGACAGTTTAAGACATTACTCCCATGGAGAAAAGTCCGCATGGTGCTTATTGTGTTCAGTGCCGATGCAATTTTTGTGTTTCATCAACACTCTGCAGGAAAACAGATTACACAATTCATCCAGATGTGCTTTGGAAACTACTACTAGTAATCCAGGGAACGATCAAAGAGTTGACCGTTTAAGACGTTACTCCCATGGAGAAAAGTCTGAATTGTGCTTATTGGGTTTAATGCCGATGAAATTTCTGTGTTTCATCAACACTCTGAAGGTATACAGTTTACAGAATGCCTCCAGATGTACTTCGGAAACTACTGCTAGTCTTCCAGTGAACGATCACAGCGTAGACAGTTTAGGACATTACTCTCATGGAGAAAAGTCCGCATGGTTCTTATTGTGTTCAATGCCGATTCAATTTCTGTGTTTCATCAAAACTCTGTAGGTCCGCAGATTACAGAATTCCTCCAGATGTGCTTCGGAAACTACTACTAGTCTTCCAGTGAACGATCAAAGCGTAGACAGTTTAAGACAATACTCCCATGGAGAAAAGTCCGCCTGGTGCTTATTGTGTTCAATGCCGATGCTATTTTAGTGTTTCATCAACACTCAAAAGGTGATCAGATTACAGAAAGCATCCAGGTGTGCTTCGGAAACTACTACTAGTCTTCCAGGGAACGATCAAAGAGTAGACCGTTTGATTGGAGAAAAGTCCGCATATTGCTTATTGTGTTTAATGCCGATGAAATTTGTGTGTTTCATCAACCCTCTGAAGGTATACAGATTACAGAATGCCTCCAGATGTGCTTCGGGAACTACTGCTAGTCTTCCAGTGAAAGATCACATCGTAGACTGTTTAAGACATTACTCTCATGGAGGAAAGTCCGCATGGTGCATATTGTGTTCAATGCCGATACAATTTCTGTGTTTCATCAACACTCTGAAGTTCCACAGATTACAGAATGCCTCCAGATGACCTTCTGAAACTACTACTGGTCTTGAAGGGAACGATCAAAGCGTAGACTATTTAAGTCATTACTCCCACAGAGAAATGACCGCATGGTGCTTATTGTATTCATGCCGATGCAATTTTTGTGTTTCATCAACACTCTGAAGGTCCACAGATTACAGAATGCCTCCAGATGTGCTTAAGAAATTACTACTAGTCTTCCAGTGTACGATCAAAGCGTAGACAATGTAAGACATTACTGCCATGGAGAAAAGTCCGCATGGTGCTTATTGTGTTCAATGCCGATGCAATTTTTGTGTTTACAAAACTCTGAAGGTCCACAGATTACAGAATGCCTCCAGATGTGCTTCGGAAACTACTACTAGTCTTCCAGGGAACGATCGAAGCGTAGACGTTTTAAGACATTACTCTCATGGAGAAAAGTCCGCATGGTGATTATTGTGTTCAATGCCGATTCAATTTCTGTGTTTCATCAACACTCTGAAGGTCCACAGATTACAGAATGCATCCAGATGTGCTTTGGGTACTACTACTAGTCTTCCACTGAACGATCAAGGCGTAGACAGTTTGAGACATTACTCCCATGGAGAAAAGTCCGCATGGTGTTTATTGTGTTCAATGCCGATGCAATTTTTGTGCTTCATCAACAGTCTGAAGGTCCACAGTTTACAGAATGCCTCCAGATGTGCTTCGGATACTACTACTAGTCTTCCAGTGAACGATCAAAGCGTAGACAGTTTGAGACATTACTCCCATGGAGAAAAGTCCGCATGGTGTTTATTGAGTTCAGTGCCGATGCAATTTTTGTGTTTCATCAACACTCTGAAGGTAAACTGATTACAGAATGCATCCAGATGTGCTTTGGAAACTACTACTAGTAATCCAGGGAACGATCAAAGAGTTGACCGTTTAAGACATTACTCCCATGGAGAAAAGTCTGAATTGTGCTTATTGAGTTTAATGCCGATGAAATTTC
Organism: Schistocerca gregaria; assembly: GCF_023897955.1. Classification (NCBI taxonomy): domain Eukaryota; kingdom Metazoa; phylum Arthropoda; class Insecta; order Orthoptera; family Acrididae; genus Schistocerca; species Schistocerca gregaria. Next base: position 48,923,326 of record NC_064928.1, on the reverse strand, counting down.
TGTGTTTCATCAACACTCTGAAGGTATACAGTTTACAGAATGCCTCCAAATGTGCTTCGGAAACTACTGCTAGTCTTCCAGTGAACGATCACAGCGTAGACAGTTTAGGACATTACTCTCATGGAGAAAAGTCCGCATGGTTCTTATTGTGTTCAATGCCGATTCAATTTCTGTGTTTCATCAAAACTCTGAAGGTCCGCAGATTACTGAATTCCTCCAGATGTGCTTCGGAAACTACTACTAGTCTTCCAGTGAACGATCAAAGCGTAAACAGTTTAAGACATTACTCTCATGGAGAAATGTACGCATGGTGATTATTGTGTTCAATGCCGATTCAACTTCTGCGTTTCATCAACACTCTGAAGGTCCACAGATTACAGAATGCCTCCAGATGTGCTTCGGAAACTACCACTAGTCTTCCAGTGAACGATCAAAGCGTAGACAGTTTAAGACAATATTCCCATGGAGAAAAGTCCGCCTGGTGCTTATTGTGTTCAATGCCGATTCAATTTTTGTGTTTCATCAACACTCTGAAGGTCCACAGATTACAGAATGCATCCAGATGTGCTTCGGAAACTACTACTAGTCTTCAAGGGAACGATCAAAGTGTAGACAGTTTAAGACATTACTCTCATGGAGAAAAGTCCGCATGGTGCTTATTGTGTTTAATGCCGATGCAATTTTTGTGTTTCATCAACACTCTGAAGGTCCACAGATTACAGAATGCCTCCAGATGTGCTTCGGAAACTACTACTAGTCTTCCAGTGTACGATCAAAGCTTAGACAGTTTAAGACATTACTCCCATGGAGAAAAGTCCGCATGGTGATTATTGTGTTCAATGAGGATTCAATTTCTGTGTTTCATCAACACTCTGAAGGTCCGCAGATTACAGAATGCGTCCAGAAGTGCTTCGGAAACTACTACTAGCCTTCCAGTGTACGATCAAAGCGTAGACAGTTTAAGACATTACTCCCATGGAAAAAAGTCCGCATTTTGCTTATTGTGTTCAATGCCGATGCAATTTTTGTGTTTCATCAACACTCTCAAGGTCCACAGATTACAGAATGCCTCCAGATGTCTTTCGGAAACTACTACTAGTCTTCCAGTGAACGATCAAAGCGTTGACAGTTTAAGACATTACTCTCATGGGGAAAAGGCCGCATGGTGATTATTGTGTTCAATGCCGATTCAATTTCTGCGTTTCGTCAACACTCTGAAGGTCCACAGATTACAGAATGCCTCCAGATGTGCTTCGGAAACTACCACTAGTCTTCCAGTGTACGATCAAAGCGTAGACACTTTAAGACAATACTCCCATGGAGATAAGTCCGCATGGTGCTTATTGTGTTCAATGCCGATGCAATTTCTGTGTTTCATCAACACTCTGAAGATCCACAGATTACAGAATGCATCCAGATGTGCTTCGGAAACTACTACTAGTCTTCCAGGGAACGATCAAAGCGTAGACAGTTTAAGACATTACTCTCATGGGGAAAAGTCCGCATGGTGCTTATTGTGTTCAATGCCGATTCAATTTCTGTGTTTCATCAACACTCTGAAGGTCCGCAGATTACAGAATGCGTCCAGATGTGCTTCGGAAACTACCACTAGTCTTCCATTGAACGATCAAAGCGTAGACAGTTTAAGACATTACTCCCATGGAGAAAAGTCCGCATGGTGCTTATTGTGATCAATGCTGATGCCATTTTTTTGTTCCATCAACTCTCTGAAGGTCCTCAGATTACAGAATGCATCCAGATGTGCTTCGGAAACTACTACTAGTCTTAAAGGGAACGATCAAAGCAAAGACAGTTTATGACATTACTCCCATGGAGAAAAGTTCGCATGGTGCATATTGTGTTCAATGCCGATGCAATTTTTGTGCTTCATCAACAGTCTGAAGGACCACAGTTTACAGAATGCATCCAGATATGCTTTGGAAGGTACTACTAGTCTTCCAGGGAAGGATCAAAGCGTAGAAAGTTTAAGACATTACTTCCATGGAGAAAAGTCCGCATGGTGCCTATTGTGTTCAATGCCGATGCAATTTCTGTGTTTCATCAACACTCTGAAGGTCCACAGATTACAGAACGCCTCCAGATGTGCTTCGGAAACTACTACCAGTCTTCCAGGGAACGATCAAAGCGTAGACAGTTTAAGACATTACTCTCATGGAGAAAAGTCCGCATGGTGCTTATTGTGTTCAATGCCGATGCAATTTCGGTGTTTCATCAACACTCTGAAGATCCACAGATTACAGAAGGCATCCAGATGTGCTTCGGAAACTACTACTAGTCTTCCAGGTAACGATCGAAGCGTAGACATTTTAAGACATTACTGCCATGGGGAAAAGTCCGAATGGTGCTTATTGTGTTCAATGCCGATGCAATTTTTGTGTTTCATCAACACTCTGAAGGTAAACAGATTACAGAATGCATCCAGATGTGCTTTGGAAACTACTACTAGTCATCCAGGGAACGATCAAAGTGTAGACCGTTTAAGACATTACTCCCATGGAGAAAAGTCCGAATGGTGCTTATTGTGTTTAATGCCGATGAAATTTCTGTGTTTTATCAACACCCTGAAGGTATACAGTTTACAGAATGCCTCCAGATATGCTTCGGAAACTACTGCTAGTCATCCAGTGAACGATCACAGTGTAGACACTTTAAGACATTACCCTCATGGAAAAAAGTCCGCATGGTGCTTATTGTGTTCAGTGCCGATGCAATTTGTGTGTTTCATCAACACTCTGAAGGTCCACAGATTACAGAATGCCTCCAGATGTGCTTCGGATACTACTACTAGTCTTTCAGTGAACGATCAAAGCGTAGACAGTTTGAGACATTACTCCCATGGACAAAAGTCCGCATGGTGCTTATTGTGTTCAATACCGATGCAATTTTTGTGCTTCATCAACACTCTGAAGGTCCACAGATTACAGAATGCATCCAGATGTGCTTCGGAAACTACTACTAGTCTTACGGGGAACTATCAAAGCGTAGACAGTTTAAGACATTACTCTCATGGAGAAAAGTCTGCATGGTGCTTATTGTGTTCAGTGCCGATGCAATTTCTGTGTTTCATCAACACTCTGAAGATCCACAGATTACAGAATGCATCCAGATGTGCTTCGGAAACTACTACTAGTCTTCCAGGGAACGATCAAAGCGTAGACAGTTTAAGACATTACTCCCATGGAGAAAAGTCCGCATGGGGCTTAATGTGTTCAGTGCCGATGCAATTTTTGTGTTTCATCAACACTCTGAAGGTAAACAGATTACAGAATGAATCCAGATGTGCTTTGGAAACTACTACTAGTAATCCAGGGAACGATCAAAGTGTTGACCGTTTAAGACATTACTATCATGGAGAAAAGTCCGAAATGTGCTTATTGAGTTTAATGCCGATGAAATTTCTGTGTTTCATCAACACTCTGAAGGTATACAGTTTACAGAATGCCTCCAGATGTGCTTCGGAAACTACTGCTAGTCTTCCAGTGAACGATCACAGCGTAGACAGTTTAGGACATTACTCTCATGGAGAAAAGTCCGCATGGTTCTTATTGTGTTCAATGCCGATTAAATTTCTGTGATTCATCAAAACTCTGAAGGTCCGCAGATTACAGAATTCCTCCAGATGTGCTTCGGAAACTACTACTAGTCTTCCAGTGAACGATCAAAGCGAAGACAGTTTAAGACATTACTCTCATGGAGAAAAGTACGCATGGTGATTATTGTGTTCAATGCCGATTCAACTTCTGCGTTTCATCAACACTCTGAAGGTCCATAGATTACAGAATGCCTCCAGATGTGCTTCGGAAACTACCACTAGTCTTCAAGTGTACGATCAAAGCGTAGACAGTTTAAGACATTACTCCCATGGAGAAAAGTCCGCATGATGATTATTGTGATCAATTAGGATTCAATTTCTGTGTTTCATCAACACTCTGAAGGTCCGCAGATTACAGAATGCGTCCAGATGTGCTTCGGAAACTACTACTAGCCTTCCAGTGTACGATCAAAGCGTAGATCGTTTAAGACATTACTCCCATGGAGAAAAGTCCGCATGGTGCTTATTGTGTTCAATGCCGATGCAATTTTTTGTGTTTCATCAACACTCTGAAGGTCCACAGATTACAGAATGCATCCTGATGCGCTTCGAAAACTACTACTAGTCTTCCAGTGTACGATCAAAAAGTAGACAGTTTAAGACATTACTCCCATGGAGAAAAAACCGCATGGTTCTTATTGTGTTCAATGCCGATGCAATTTTTTTTGTTCCACCAACACCCTGATGGTCCTCAGATTACAGAATGCATCCAGATGTGCTTCGGAAACTACTACTAGTCTTAAAGGGAACGATCAAAGCGTAGACAGTTTAAGACATTACTCCTATGGAGAAAAGTTCGCATGGTGCTTATTGTTTTCAATGCCGATGCAATTTTTGTGTTTCATCGACACACTGAAGGTCCACAGATTACAGAATGAATCCAGATGTGCTTCGGAAACTACTACTAGTCTTCCAGAGAACGATCAAAGAATAGACAGTTTAAGACATTACTCCCATGGAGAATTGTCAGCATGGTGCTTATTGTGTTCAATGCCGATGCAATTTTTGTGATTCATTAACACTCTGAACGTCCATAGATTACAGAATGCCTTCAGATGTGCTTTGGAAACTACTACTAGTCTTCCAGGGTACCATCAAAGCGTATACAGTTTGAGACATAACTCCCAAGGAAAGAAGTCCGCATGGTGCTTATTGTGTGGAATGCCGATGCAATTTTTGTGTTTCATCAACACTCTGAAGGTCCACAGATAACAGAATGCATCCATATATGCTTCGGAAACTACTTCTACTCTTCCAGGGAACGATCAAATCGTAGACATTTTAAGACATTACTCCCATGGAGAATTGTCAGCATGGTTCTTCTTGTGTTCAATGCCGATGCAATTTTTTTGTTCCATCAACACTCTGAAGGTCCTCAGATTACAAAATGCATCCAGACGTGCTTCGGAAACTACTACTAGTCTTCCAGGGATCGATCAAAGCGTAGACAGTTTAAGAGTTTACTCTCATGGGGAAAAGTCCGCATGGTGATTATTGTGTTCAATGCCGATTCAATTTCTGAGGTTCGTCAACACTGTGAAGGTCCACAGATTACAGAATGATTCCAGATGTGCTTCGAAAACTACCACTAGTCTTCCAGTGAACGATCAAAGCGTAGACAGTTTAAGACATTACTCCCATGGCGAAAAGTCCGCATGGTGCTTATTGTGTTCAATGCCGATGCAATTTTTGTGTTTTATCAACACTCTGAAGGTCCACAGATTACAGAATGCCCCCAGGTGTGCCTCGGAAACTACTACTAGTCTTCCAGTGTACGTTCAAAGCGTAGACAGTTTAAGACATTTCTCCCATGGAGAAAAGTCCGCATGGTGCTTATTGTGTTCAATGCCGATGCAATTTTTGTGTGTCATCAACACTCAGAAGGTCCATAGATTACAGAATGCATCCAGATTTGCTTCGGAAGCCACTACTAGTCTTCCAGTGCACGTTAAAAGCGTGGACAGTTTAAGACATTACTCCCATGGAGAAAAGCCCGCATGGTGCTTGTTGTGTTCAATGCCGATGCAATTTTTGTGTTTCATCAACACTCTGAAAGTAAACAGATTACAGAATGCATCCATATGTGCTTTGGAAACTACTACTAGTCATCCATTGAACGATCAAAGAGTAGACCGTTTAAGACATTACTCCTATGGCTAAAAGTCCGAATGGTGCTTATTGTGTTTAATGACGATGCAATTTTTGTGTTTCATCAACACTCTGAAGGTTCACAGATTACAGAATGCATCCAGAAGTGCTTCGGAAACTACTACTAGTCTTCCAGGGGACGATCAAAGCGTAGACATTTTAAGACATTACTCCCATGGAGAAAAGTACGCATGGTGCTTATTGTGTTCAATGCGGATTCAATTTCTGTGTATCATCAACAATCTGAAGGTTCACAGATTACAGAATGCCTCCAGATGTGCTTCGGAAACTAGTACTAGTCTTCCAGGGAACGATCAAAGCGTAGACAGTTTAAAACATTACTCTCATGTAGAAAAGTCCGGATGGTGCTTATTGTGTTCAATGCCGATGCAATTTCTGTGTTTCATCAACACTCTGAAGATCCACAGATTACAGAATGCATCCAGATGTGCTTCGGAAACTACTACTAGTCTTCCAATGACGATCAAAGCGTAGACAGTTTAAGACATTACTCCCATGGAGAAAAGTCCGAATGGTGCTTATTGTGTTCAATGCCGATGCAATTTTTGTGTTTCATCAACACTCTGAAAGTAAACAGATTACAGAATGCATCCATATGTGCTTTGGAAACTACTACTAGTCATCCATTGAACGATCAAAGAGTAGACCGTTTAAGACATTACTCCCATGGCTGAAAGTCCGAATGGTGCTTATTGTGTTTAATGCCAATGAAATTTCTGTGTTTCATCAACACTCTGAAGGTATACAGTTTACAGAATGCCTCCAGATGTGCTTCGGAAACTACTGCTAGTCTTCCAGTGAACGATCAAAGGGTAGACAGTTTGAGACATCACTCCCCTGGAGAAAAGTCCGCATGGTGCTTATTGTGTTCAATGCCGATGCAATTTCTGTGTTTCATCAACACTCTGAAGATCCACAGATTACAGAATGCATGGAGATGTGCTTCGGAAACTACTACTAGTCTTCGAGGGAACGATCAAATCGTAGTCAGTTTAAGACATTACTCTCATGGAGAAAAGTCCGCATTGGTGCTTATTGTGTTCAATGCCGATGCAATTTTTGTGCTTCATCAACACTATGAAAGTCCACAGATTACAGAATGCCTTCAGATGTGCTTCGGAAACTTCTACTAGTCTTCCAGTGAACGATCAAAGCGTAGACAATTTAAGACATTACTCCCATGGAGAAAAGTCCGCATGGTGCTTATTGTGTTCAATGCCGATTCAATTTCTGTGTTTCATCAACACTCTGAATGTCCGCAGATTACAGAATGCCTCCAGATGTGCTTCGGAAACTACTACTAGTCTTCCAGTGAACGATCAAAGCGTAGACAGTTTAAGACATTACTCCCATGGAGAAAAGTCCGCATGGTGCTTATTGTGTTCAATGCCGATGCAATTTTTGTGTTTCATCAACACTCTGGAGGTCCACAGATTACAGAATGCCTCCAGATGTGCTTCGGAAACTACTACTAGTCTTCCAATGTACGATCAAAGCGTAGACAGCTTAAGACATTACTCCCGTGAAAAGTCCGCATGGTGATTATTGTGTTCAGTGCCGATGCAATTTTTCGGTTTCATCAACACTCTGAAGATCCACAGATTACAGAATGCTCCCAAATGTGCCTCGGAAACTACTACTAGTCTTCCAGTGTACGATCAAATCGTAGACAGTTTAAGACATTACTATCATGGAGAATATTCCTCATGGTGCTTATTGTGTTTAATGCCGCTGCAATTTTTTTGTTCCATCAACACTCTGAAGGTCCTCAGATTACAGAATGCATCCAGATGTGCTTCGGAAACTACTACTAGTCTTCCAGGGAACGATCAAAGCGTAGACAGTTTAAGACATTACTCCCACGGAGAAAAGTCCGCATGGTGCTTATTGTGTTCGATGCCGTTGCTATTTTTGTGTTTCATCGACACACTGAAGGTCCACAGATTACAGAATGCATCCAGATGTGCTTCGGAAACTACTACTAGTCTTCCAGGGAACGATCAAATCGTAAACAGTTTATGACATTACTCCCATGGAGAAAAGTTCGCATGGTGCTTATTGTGTTAATGCCGATGCAATTTTTGTGTTTCATCAACACTCTGAAGGTCCACAGATTTCAGAATGCCTCCAGATGTGCTTGGGAAACTACTACTAGTCTCCTAAGGAACGATCAAAGCGTAGACAGTTTAAGACATTACTCCTATGGAGAAAAGTCGGCATGGTGCGTATTGTGTTCAATGCCGATGCAATTTTTGTGTTTCATCAACACTCTGAAGGTCTACAGATTACAGAATGCATCCAGATGTGCCTCGGAAACTACTACTATTCTTCCAGTGAACGATCAAAGTGTAGAAAGTTTAAGACATTACGATCATGGAAAAAAGTCCGCATGGTGATTATTGTGTTCAATACCGATTCAATTTCTGCGTTTCATCAACACTCTGAAGGTCCACAGATTACAGAATGCCTCCAGATGTGCTTTGGGAACTACTACTAGTCATCCAGGGAATGATCAAAGAGTAGACCGTTTAAGACATTACTCCCATGGAGAAAAGTCCGAATGGTACTTATTGTGTTTAATGCCGATGAAACTTCTATGTTTCATCAACACTCTGAAGGTATACAGTTTACAAAATGCCTCCAGATGTGCTTCGGAAACTACTGCTAGTCTTCCAGTGAACGATCAAAGCGTAGACAGTTTGAGACATTACTCCCATGGAGAAAAGTCCGCATGGTGCTTATTGTGTTCAATGCCGATGCAATTTTTGTGCTTCATCAACACTCTAAAGGTCCACAGATTACAGAATGCATCCAGATATGCTTCGGAAGCTACTACTACTCTTCCAGGGAACGATCAAAGCGTAGTCATTTTAAGACATAACTCCCATGGAGAAAAGTCCGCATGGTGCTTATTGTGTTCAATGCCGATGCTATTTCTGTGTTTCTTCAACACTCTGAATGTCCACAGATTACAGAAAGCATCCAGATGTGCTTCGGAAACTACTACTAGTCTTCCAGGGAACGATCAAAGCGTAGACAGTTTAAGACATTACTCCCATGGAGAAAAGTCCGCATGGTGCTTATTGTGTTCAATGCCGATGCAATTTTTGTGTTTCATCAACACTCTGAACGTCCACAGATTACAGAATGCCTCCAGATGTGCTTCGGAAACTACTACTAGACTTCCAGAGGTCGATCAAAGCCTAGACAGTTTAAGACATTACTCCCATGGAGAAAAGTCAGCATTGTGCTTTTCGTGTTTAATGACGATGCAATTTTTGTGTTTCATCAACACTCTCAAGGTCCACAGATTACAGAAAGCGTCCAGATATGCTTCGAAAACTACTACTAGTCTTCCAGGGAACGATCAATGCGTAGACATTTTAAGACATTACTCCCATGGAGAAAGTCCGCATGGTGCTTATTGTGTTCAATGCCGATGCAATTTTTGTGTTTCATCAACACTCTGAAGGTATACAGATTACAGGATGCATCCAGATGTGCTTCGGAAACTACTGCTAGTCTTCCAGAGAACGATCACAGCGTAGACAGTTTAAGACATTACTCTCATAGAGAAAAGTCCGCATGGTGCGTATTGTGTTCAATGCCGATTCAATTTCTGTGTTTCATCAACACTCTGAATGTCCGCAGATTACAGAATGCCTCCAGATGTGCTTCGGAAACTACTACTAGTCTTCCTGTGTACGATCAAATCGTAGACAGTTTAAGACATTACTCCCATGGAGAAAAGTCCGCATGGTGCTTAATGAGTTCAATGCCGATGCAATTTTTGTTTTTCATCAACACTCCGAAGGTCTACAGATTACAGAATGCCTCCAGATGTGCTTCGGAAACTACTACTAATCTTCCAGTGAACGATAAAAGCGTAGAAAGTTTAAGACATTACTCTCATGGAGAAAGGTCCGCATGGTGATTATTGTGTTCAATGCCGATTCAATTTCTGCGTTTCATCAACACTCTGAAGGTCCACAGATTACAAAGTGCCTCCAGATGTGCTTCGGAAACTACCAATAGTCTTCCAGTGAACGATCAAAGCGTAGACCATTTAAGACACTACTCCCATGGAGAAAAGTCCGCATGGTGCTTATTGTGTTCAATGCCGATGCAATTTTTGTGTTTCATCAACACTCTGGAGGTCCACAGATTACAGAATGCCTCCAGATGTGCTTCGGAAACTACTACTAGTCTTCCAGTGAACGATCAAAGCGTAGACAATTTAAGACATTACTCCCCTGGAGAAAAGTCCGCATGGTGCTTATTGTGTTCAATGCCGATGCAATTTCTGTGTTTCATCAAAACTCTGAAGGTCCGCAGATTACAGAATGCCTCCAGATGTGGTTCGGAAACTACTACTAGTCTTCCAGTGAACGATCAAAGAATAGACAGTTTAAGACATTACTCTCATGGAGAAAAGTCCGCATGGTGATTATTATGTTCAATGCCGATTCAATTTCTGCGTTTCATCAACACTCTGAAGGTCCACAGATTACAGAATGCCTCCAGATGTGCTTCTGAAACTACAACTAGTCTTCCAGTGAACGATCAAAGCGTAGACAGTTTAAGACATTACTCCCATGGAGAAAAGTCCGCATGGTGCTTATTGTGTTCAATGCCGATGCAATTTTTGTGTTTCATCAGCACTCTGAACGTCCAGAGATTACCGAATGCCTCCAGATGTGCTTCGGAAACTACTACTAGACTTCCAGAGATCGATCAAAGCCTAGACAGTTTAAGACATTACTCCCATGGAGAAAAGTCAGCATTGTGCTTTTCGTGTTCAATGCCGATGAAATTTTTGTGTTTAATCAACACTCTGAAGGTCCACAGATTTCAGAATGCCTCCAGATGTGCTTGGGAAACTACTACTAGTCTCCTAAGGAACGATCAAAGCGTAGACAGTTTAAGACATTACTCCTATGGAGAAATGTCGGCATGGTGCGTATTGTGTTCAATGCCGATGCAATTTTTGTGTTTCATCAACACTCTGAAGGTCCACCGATTACAGAATGCATACAGATGTGCTTCGGAAACTACTACTAGTCTTCCAGTGTACGATCAAAGCGTAGACAGTTTAAGACATTACTCCAATGGAGAAAAGTCTGCATGGTGCTTATTGTGTTTAATGACGATGCAATTTTTGTATTTCATCAACACGCTGAAGGACCACAGATTACAGAAAGCGTCCAGATGTGCTTCGAAAACTACTACTAGTCTTCCAGGGAACGATCAATCCGTAGACATTTTAAGACATTACTCCCATGGAGAAAGTCCGCATGGTGCTTATTGTGTTCAATGCCGATGCAATTTTTGTGTTTCATCAACACTCTGAAGGTATACAGATTACAGGATGCATCCAGATGTGCTTCGGAAACTACTGCTAGTCTTCCAGTGAACGATCACAGCGTAGACAGTTTAAGACATTACTCTCATTGAGTAAAGTCCGCATGGTGCGCATTGTGTTCAATGCCGATTCAATTTCTGTGTTTCATCAACACTCTGAATGTCCGCAGATTACAGAATGCCTCCAGATGTGCTTCGGAAACTACTACTAGTCTTCCTGTGTACGATCAAAGCGTAGAAAGTTTAAGACATTACTCCCATGGAGAAAAGTCCGCATGGTGCATATTGTGTTCAATGCCGATGCAATTTTTGTGTTTCATCAACACTCTGAAGGTCTACAGATTACAGAATGCCTCCAGATGTGCCTCGGAAACTACTACTATTCTTCCAGTGAACGATCAAAGTGTAGAAAGTTTAAGACATTACGATCATGGAAAAAAGTCCGCATGGTGATTATTGTGTTCAATACCGATTCAATTTCTGCGTTTCATCAACACTCTGAAGGTCCACAGATTACAGAATGCCTCCAGATGTGCTTCGGAAACTACCACTAGTCTTCCAGTGAACGATCAAAGCGTAGACAATTTAAGACATTACTGCCATGGAGAAAAGTCCGCAAGGTGCTTATTGTGTTCAATGCTGATGCAATTTTTGTGTTTCATCAACACTCTGGAGGTCCACGGATTACAGAATGACTCCAGATGTGCTTCGGAAACTACTACTAGTCTTCCAGTGTACGATTAAAGCGTAGACAATTTAAGACATTATTCCCATGGAGAAGAATCCGCATGGTGCTTATTGTGTTCAATGCCGATGCAACTTTTTTGTTCCATCACCACTCTGAAGGTCCTCAGCTTACAGAATGCATCCATATGTGCTTTGGAAACTACTACTAGTCTTCCAGGGAACGATCAAAGCGTAGACAGTTTAAGACATTACTCATATGGAGAAAAGTCCGAATGGTGCTTATTGTGTTCATTGCCGATGCAATTTTTGTGTTTCATCAACACTCTGAAGGTAAACAGATTACAGAATGCATCCAGATGTGCTTTGGGAACTACTACTAGTCATCCAGGGAATGATCAAAGAGTAGACCGTTTAAGACATTACTCCCATGGAGAAAAGTCCGAATGGTACTTATTGTGTTTAATGCCAAAGAAACTTCTATGTTTCATCAACACTCTGAAGGTATACAGTTTACAAAATGCCTCCAGATGTGCTTCGGAAACTACTGCTAGTCTTCCAGTGAACGATCAAAGCGTAGACAGTTTGAGACATTACTCCCATGGAGAAAAGTCCGCATGGTGCTTATTGTGTTCAATGCCGATGCAATTTTTCTGCTTCATCAACACTCTAAAGGTCCACAGATTACAGAATGCATCCAGATATGCTTCGGAAGCTACTACTACTCTTCCAGGGAACGATCAAAGCGTAGACATTTTAAGACATAACTCCCATGGAGAAAAGTCCGCATGGTGCTTATTGTGTTCAATGCCGATGCTATTTCTGTGTTTCTTCAACACTCTGAATGTCCACAGATTACAGAAAGCATCCAGATGTGCTTCGGAAACTACTACTAGTCTTCCAGGGAACGATCAAAGCGTAGACAGTTTAAGACATTACTCCCATGGAGAAAAGTCCGCATGGTGCTTATTGTGTTCAATGCCGATGCAATTTTTGTGTTTCATCAACACTCTGAACGTCCACAGATTACAGAATGCCTCCAGATGTGCTTCGGAAACTACTACTAGACTTCCAGAGGTCGATCAAAGCCTAGACAGTTTAAGACATTACTCCCATGGAGAAAAGTCAGCATTGTGCTTTTCGTGTTTAATGACGATGCAATTTTTGTGTTTCATCAACACTCTCAAGGTCCACAGATTACAGAAAGCGTCCAGATATGCTTCGAAAACTACTACTAGTCTTCCAGGGAACGATCAATGCGTAGACATTTTAAGACATTACTCCCATGGAGAAAGTCCGCATGGTGCTTATTGTGTTCAATGCCGATGCAATTTTTGTGTTTCATCAACACTCTGAAGGTATACAGATTACAGGATGCATCCAGATGTGCTTCGGAAACTACTGCTAGTCTTCCAGAGAACGATCACAGCGTAGACAGTTTAAGACATTACTCCCATGGAGAAAAGTCCGCATGGTGCTTATTGTGTTCAATGCCGATGCAATTTTTGTTTTTCATCAACACTCCGAAGGTCTACAGATTACAGAATGCCTCCAGATGTGCTTCGGAAACTACTACTAATCTTCCAGTGAACGATAAAAGCGTAGAAAGTTTAAGACATTACTCTCATGGAGAAAGGTCCGCATGGTGATTATTGTGTTCAATGCCGATTCAATTTCTGCGTTTCATCAACACTCTGAAGGTCCACAGATTACAAAGTGCCTCCAGATGTGCTTCGGAAACTACCAATAGTCTTCCAGTGAACGATCAAAGCGTAGACAATTTAAGACACTACTCCCATGGAGAAAAGTCCGCATGGTGCTTATTGTGTTCAATGCCGATGCAATTTTTGTGTTTCATCAACACTCTGGAGGTCCACAGATTACAGAATGCCTCCAGACGTGCTTCGGAAACTACTACTAGTCTTCCAGTGAACGATCAAAGCGTAGACAATTTAAGACATTACTCCCATGGAGAAAAGTCCGCATGGTGCTTATTGTGTTCAATGCCGATGCAATTTCTGTGTTTCATCAAAACTCTGAAGGTCCGCAGATTACAGAATGCCTCCAGATGTGGTTCGGAAACTACTACTAGTCTTCCAGTGAACGATCAAAGAATAGACAGTTTAAGACATTACTCTCATGGAGAAAAGTCCGCATGGTGATTATTATGTTCAATGCCGATTCAATTTCTGCGTTTCATCAACACTCTGAAGGTCCACAGATTACAGAATGCCTCCAGATGTGCTTCGGAAACTACAACTAGTCTTCCAGTGAACGATCAAAGCGTAGACTTTTTAAGACATTACTCCCATGGAGAAAAGTCCGCATGGTGCTTATTGTGTTCAATGCCGATGCAATTTTTGTATATCATCAACACTCTGGAGGTCCACAGATTACAGAATGCCTCCAGATGTGCTTCGGAAACTACTACTAGTATTCCAGGGAACGATCAAAGCGTAGATATTTTAAGACATTACTCCCATAGAGAAAGTCCGCATGGTGCTTATTGTGTTTAATGCCGATGCAATCTTTGTGTTTCAACAACACTCTGAAGGTATACAGATTACAGGATGCATCCAGATGTGCTTCGGAAACTACTGCTAGTCTTCCAGTGAACGATCACAGCGTAGACAGTTTAAGACATTACTCTCATAGAGAAAAGTCCGCATGGTGCGTAATGTGTTCAATTCCGATTCAATTTCTGTGTTTCATCAACACTCTGATTGTCCGCAGATTACAGAATGCCTCCAGATGTGCTTCGGAAACTTCTACTAGTCTTCCAGTGAACGATCAAAGCGTAGACAATTTAAGACATTACTCCCATGGAGAAAAGTCCGCATGGTGCTTATTGTGTTCAATGCCGATGCAATTTCTGTGTTTCATCAAAACTCTGAAGGTCCGCAGATTACAGAATGCCTCCAGATGTGGTTCGGAAACTACTACTAGTATTCCAGTGAACGATCAAAGAATAGACAGTTTAAGACATTACACTCATGGAGAAAAGTCCGCATGGTGATTATTGTGTTCAATGCCGATTCAATTTCTGCGTTTCATCAACACTCTGAAGGTCCACAGATTACAGAATGCCTCCAGATGTGCTTCGGAAACTACAACTAGTCTTCCAGTGAACGATAAAAGCGTAGACAGTTTAAGACATTACTCCCATGGAGAAAAGTCCGCATGGTGCTTATTGTGTTCAATGCCGATGCAATTTTTGTGGTTCATCAACACTCTGGAGGTCCACAGATTACTGAATGCCTCCAGATGTGCTTCGGAAACTACTACTAGTCTTCCAATGTACGATCAAAGCGTAGACAGCTTAAGACATTACTCCCGTGAAAAGTCCGCAAGGTGATTATTGTGTTCAATGCCGATGCAATTTTTCGGTTTCATCAACACTCTGAAGATCCACAGATTACAGAATGCTCCCAAATGTGCCTCGGAAACTACTACTAGTCTTCCAGTGTACGATCAAATCGTAGACAGTTTAAGACATTACTATCATGGAGAATATTCCTCATGGTGCTTATTGTGTTTAATGCCGCTGCAATTTTTTTGTTCCATCAACACTCTGAAGGTCCTCAGATTACAGAATGCATTCAGATGTGCTTCGGAAACTACTACTAGTCTTCCAGGGAACGATCAAAGCGTAGACAGTTTAAGACATTACTCCCACGGAGACAAGTCCGCATGGTGCTTATTGTGTTCAATGCCGTTGCAATTTTTGTGTTTCATCGACACACTGAAGGTCCACAGATTACAGAATGCATCCAGATGTGCTTCGGAAACTACTACTAGTCTTCCAGGGAACGATCAAATCGTAAACAGTTTATGACATTACTCCCATGGAGAAAAGTTCGCATGGTGCTTATTGTGTTAATGCCGATGCAATTTTTGTGTTTCATCAACACTCTGAAGGTCCACAGATTTCAGAATGCCTGCAGATGTGCTTTGGAAACTACTACTAGTCTTCCAGGGAACGATCAAAGCGTAGACAGTTTAGGACATTACTCCCATGGAGAAAAGTCCGCATGGTGCTTATTATGTTCAATGCCGATGCAATTTTTGTGTTTCATCAGCACTCTGAAAGTCCAGAGATTACCGAATGCCTCCAGATGTGCTTCGGAAACTACTACTAGACTTCCAGAGATCGATCAAAGCCCTAGACAGTTTAAGACATTACTCCAATGGAGAAAAGTCTGCATGGTGCTTATTGTGTTTAATGACGATGCAATTTTTGTGTTTCATCAACACGCTGAAGGTCCACAGATTACAGAAAGCGTCCAGATACGCTTCGAAAACTACTACTAGTCTTCCAGGGAACGATCAATCCGTAGACATTTTAAGACATTACTCCCATGGAGAAAGTCCGCATGGTGCTTATTGTGTTCAATGCCGAAGCAATTTTTGTGTTTCATCAACACTCTGAAGGTATACAGATTACAGGATGCATCCAGATGTGCTTCGGAAACTACTGCTAGTCTTCCAGTGAACGATCACAGCGTAGACAGTTTAAGACATTACTGTCATTGAGAAAAGTCCGCATGGTGCGTATTGTGTTCAATGCCGATTCAATTTCTGTGTTTCATCAACACTCTGAATGTCCGCAGATTACAGAATGCCTCCAGATGTGCTTCGGAAACTACTACTAGTCTTCCTGTGTACGATCAAAGCGTAGAAAGTTTAAGACATTACTCCCATGGAGAAAAGTCCGCATGGTGCTTATTGTGTTCAATGCCGATGCAATTTTTGTGTTTCATCAACACTCTGAAGGTATACAGTATACAAAATGCCTCCAGATGTGCTTCGGAAACTACTGCTAGTCTTCCAGTGAACGATCAAAGAGTAGACCGTTTAAGACATTACTCCCATGGAGAAAAGTCCGAATGGTGCTTATTGTGTTTAATGTCGATGAAACTTCTATGTTTTATAAACACTCTGAAGGTATACAGTTTACAAAATGCCTCCAGATGTGCTTCGGAAACTACTGCTAGTCTTCCAGTGAACGATCAAAGCGTAGACAGTTTGAGACATTACTCCCATGGAGAAAAGTCCGCATGGTGCTTATTGTGTTCAATGCCGATGCAATTTTTGTGCTTCATCAACACTCTGAAGGTCCACAGATTACAGAATGCATCCAGATATGCTTCGGAAGCTACTACTACTCTTCCAGGGAACGATCAAAGCGTAGACATTTTAAGACATAACTCCCATGGAGAAAACACCGCATGGTTCTTATTGTGTTCAATGCCGATGCAATTTCTGTGTTTCATCAACACTCTGAAGGTCCACAGATTACAGAATGCATCCAGATGTGCTTCGGAAACTACTACTAGGCTTCCAGGGAACGATCAAAGCGTAGACAGTTTAAGACATTACTCTCAGAGAGAAAAGTCCGCATGGTGCGTATTGTGTTCAATGCCGAATCAATTTCTGTGTTTCATCAACACTCTGAATGTCCGCAGATTACAGAATGCCTCCAGATGTGCTTCGGAAACTACAACTAGCCTTCCAGTGTACGATCAAAGCGTAGACAGTTTAAGACATTACTCTCATGGAGAAAAGTCCGCATGGTGATTATTGTGTTCAATGCAGATTCAATTTCTGCGTTTCATCAACACCTTGAAGGTCCACAGATTACAGAATGCCTCCAGATGTGCTTCGGAAACTACCACTAGTCTTCCAGTGAACGATCAAAGCGTAGACAATTTAAGACATTACTCCCAAGGAGAAAAGTCCGCATGGTGCTTATTGTGTTCAATGCCGATGCAATTTTTGTGTTTCATCGACACTCTGGAGGTCCACAGATTACAGAATGCCTCCAGATGTGCTTCGGAAACTACTACTAGTCTTCCAGTGTACGATCAAAGCGTAGACAGTTTAAGACATTACTCCCATGGAGAAGAATCCGCATGATGCTTATTGTGTTCAATGCCGATGCAATTTTTTTGTTCCATCAACACTCTGAAGGTCCTCAGATTACAGAATGCATCCAGATGTGCATTGGAAACTACTACTAGTCTTCCAGGGAACGATCAAAGCGTAGACAGTTTAAGACATTACTCCCATGGAGAAAAGTCCGCATGGTGCTTACTGTGTTCAATGCCGATGCAATTTCTGTGTTTCGTCGACGCACTGATGGTCCACAGATTACAGAATGCATCCAGATATGCTTCGGAAACTACTACTAGTCTTCCAGGGAACGATCAAATCGTAGACAGTTTATGACATTACAGCCATTGAGAAAAGTTCACATGGTGCTTATTGTGTTATTGCCGATGCAACTTTTGTGTTTCATCAACACTCTGAAGGTCCACAGACTACAGAATGCCTGCAGATTTGCTTTGGAATCTACTACTAGTCTTCCAGGGAACGATCAAAGCGTAGACAGTTTAAGACATTACTCCCATGGAGAAAAGTCCGAATGGTGTTTATTGTGTTTAATGCCGATGAAACTTCTATGTTTCATCAACACTCTGAAGGTATACAGTTTACAAAATGCCTCCAGATGCGCTTCGGAAACTACTGCTAGTCTTCCAGTGAACGATCAAAGAGTAGACCGTTTAAGACATTACTCCCATGGAGAAAAGTCCGAATGGTGCTTATTGTGTTTAATGACGATGCAATTTTTGTGTTTCATCAACACTCTGAAGGTCCACAGATTACAGAAAGCGTCCAGATGTGCTTCGGAAACTACTACTAGTCTTCCAGGGAACGATCATAGCGTAGACATTTTAAGACATTACTCCCATGGAGAAAGTCCGCATGGTGCTTATTGTGTTCAATGCCGATGCAATTTTTGTGTTTCATCAACACTCTGAAATTATACAGATTACAGGATGCACCCAGATGTGCTTCGGTAACTACTGCTAGTCTTGAAGTGAACGATCACAGCGTAGACAGTTTAAGACATTACTCCCATGGGGAAAAGTCCGCATGGTGCTTATTATGTTCAATGCCGTGCAATTTTTGTGTTTCATCAACACTCTGGAGGTCCACAGATTACAGAATGCCTCCAGATGTGCTTCGGAAACTACTACTAGTCTTCCAGAGTACGATCAAAGCGTACACAGTTTAAGACATTACTCCCATTGAGAAGAATCCGCATGGTGCTTATTGTGTTCAATGCCGTTGCAATTTTTTTGTTCCATCAACACTCTGAAGGTCCTCAGATTACAGAATGCCTCCAGATGTGCTTCGGAAACTACTACTAGTCTTCCAGTGTACTATTAAAGCGTAGACAATTTAAGACATTACTCCCATGGAGAAGAATCCGCATGGTGCTTATTGTGTTCAATGCTGATGCAATTTTTTTGTTCCATCAACACTCTGAAGGTCCTCAGATTACAGAATGCATCCATATGTGCTTTGGAAACTACTACTAGTCTTCCAGGGAACGATCAATGCGTAGACAGTTTAAGACATTACTCCAATGGAGAAAAATCCGAATGGTGCTTATTGTGTTCAATGCCGATGCAATTTTTGTGTTTCATCAACACTCTGAAGGTAAACAGATTACAGAATGCATCCAGATGTGCTTTGGAAACTACTACTAGTCATCCAGGGAACGATCAAAGAGTAGACCGTTTAAGACATTACTCCCATGGAGAAAAGTCCGAATGGTGTTTATTGTGTTTAATGCCGATGAAACTTCTATGTTTCATCAACACTCTGAAGGTATACAGTTTACAAAATGCCTCCAGATGCGCTTCGGAAACTACTGCTAGTCTTCCAGTGAACGATCAAAGAGTAGACCGTTTAAGACATTACTCCCATGGAGAAAAGTCCGAATGGTGCTTATTGTGTTTAATGCCGATGAAACTTCTATGTTTCATCAACACTCTGAGGGTATACAGTTTACAAAATGCCTCCAGATGTGCTTCGGAAACTACTGCTAGTCTTCCAGTGAACGATCAAAGCGTAGACAGTTTGAGACATTACTCCCATGGAGAAAAAACCGCATGGTGCTTATTGTGTTCAATGCCGATGCAATTTTTGTGCTTCATCAACACTCTGAAGGTCCACAGATTACAGAATGCATCCAGATATGCTTCGGAAGCTACTACTACTCTTCCAGGGAACGATCAAAGCGTAGACATTTTAAGACATAACTCCCATGGAGAAAAGTCCGCATGGTGCTTATTGTGTTCAATGCCGTTGCAATTTCTGTGTTTCATCAACATTCTGAAGGTCCACAGATTACAGAATGCATCCAGATGTGCTTCGTAAACTACTACTAGGCTTCCAGGGAACGATCAAAGCGTAGACAGTTTAAGACATTACTCTCATGGAGAAAAGTCCGCATGGTGCTTATTGTGTTCAATGCCGATGCAATTTTTATGCTTCATCAACACTCTGAAGGTCCACAGATTACAGAATGCATCCAGATGTGCTTTGGAAACTACTACTAGTCTTCCAGGGAACGATCAAAGCGTAGACAGTTTAAGACATTACTCCCATGGGGAAAAGTCCGCATGGTGCTTATTGTGTTCAATGCCGTTGCAATTTCTGTGTTTCATCAACACTCTGAAGGTCCACAGATTACAGAATGCATCCAGATGTGCTACGGAAACTACTACTAGGCTTCCAGGGAACGATCAAAGCGTAGACAATTTAAGACATTACTCCTATGGAGAAAAGTCCGCATGGTGCTTATTGTGTTAAAACGAAGATGCAATTTTTGTGTTTCATCAACACTCTGAAATTCCACAGATTACAGAATGAGTTCAGATGTGCTTCGGGAACTACTACTAGTCTTCCAGGGAACGATCAAATCGTAGACAGTTTCAGACATTACTCCCATGGAGAAAAGTCGCATGGTGCTTATTGTGTTTAATGACGATGCAATTTTTGTGTTTCATCAACACTCTGAAGGTCCACAGATTACAGAAAGCGTCCAGATGTGCTTCGGAAACTACTACTAGTCTTCCAGGGAACGATCAAAGAGTAGACATTTTAAGACATTACTCCCATGGAGAAAGTCCGCATGGTGCTTATTGTGTTCAATGCCGATGCAATTTTTGTGTTTCATCAACACTCTGAAATTATACAGATTACAGGATGCATCCAGATGTGCTTCGACACTACTGCTAGTCTTCCAATGTACGATCACAGCGTAGACAGTTTAAGACATTACTCTCAGAGAGAAAAGTCCGCATGGTGCGTATTGTGTTCAATGCCGAATCAATTTCTGTGTTTCATCAACACTCTGAATGTCCGCAGATTACAGAATGCCTCCAGATGTGCTTCGGAAACTACAACTAGCCTTCCAGTGTACGATCAAAGGGTAGACAGTTTAAGACATTACTCACATGGAGAAAAGTCCGCATGGTGATTATTGTGTTCAATGCAGATTCAATTTCTGCGTTTCATCAACACTCTGAAGGTCCACAGATTACAGAATGCCTCCAGATGTGCTTCGGAAACTACCACTAGTCTACCAGTGAACGATCAAAGCGTAGACAATTTAAGACATTACTCCCAAGGAGAAAAGTCCGCATGGTGCTTATTGTGTTCAATGCCGTGCAATTTTTGTGTTTCATCAACACTCTGGAGGTCCACAGATTACAGAATGCCTCCAGATGTGCTTCGGAAACTACTACTAGTCTTCCAGTGTACGATCAAAGCGTAGACAGTTTAAGACATTACTCCCATGGAGAAGAATCCGCATGATGCTTATTGTGTTCAATGCCGATGCAATTTTTTTGTTCCATCAACACTCTGAAGGTCCTCAGATTACAGAATGCATCCAGATGTGCATTGGAAACTACTACTAGTCTTCCAGGGAACGATCAAAGCGTAGACAGTTTAAGACATTACTCCCATGGAGAAAAGTCCGCATGGTGCTTATTGTGTTCAATGCCGATGCAATTTCTGTGTTTCATCGACGCACTGAAGGTCCACAGATTACAGAATGCATCCAGATGTGCTTCGGAAACTACTACTAGTCTTCCAGGGAACGATCAAATCGTAGACAGTTTATGACATTACTTCCATGGAGAAAAGTTCGCATGGTGCTTTTTGTGTTAATGCCGATGCAATTTTTGTGTTTCATCAACACTCTGAAGGTCCACAGATTACAGTATGCCTGCAGATGTGCTTCGGAAACTACTACTAGTCTTCCAGGGATCGATCAAAGCGTAGACAGTCTAAGGCATTACTCCCATGGAGAAAAGTCCGCATGTTGCTTATAGTGTTCAATGCCGATGCAATTTTTGTGTTTGATCAACACTCTGAAGGTCCACAGAGTGCAGAATGCCTCCAGATGTGCTTCGGAAACTACTACTAGTCTTCCAGAGTACGATCAAAGCGTAGACAGTTTAAGACATTACTCCCAAGGAGAAAAGTCCGCTTGGTGCTTATTTTGTTCAATGCCGATGCAATTTTTATGTTTCACCAACACTCTAAAGTTTCACAGATTACAGAATGCTGGCAGATGTGCTTCGGAAACTACTACTAGTCTTCCAGGGAACGATCAAAGCGTAGACAGTTTACGACATTGCTCCCATTTAGAAAAGTCGCATGGTGCTTATTTTGTTCAATGCCGATGCAATTTTTGTGTTTCATCAACACTCTGAAGGTCCACAGAGTGCAGAATGCCTCCAGATGTTCTTCGGAAACTACTACTAGTCTTCCAGTGTACGATCAAAGCGTAGACAGTTTAAGAATTTACTCCCATGGAGAAAAGTCCGCATGGTGCTTATTGTGTTCAATGCCGATTCAATATCTGTGTTTCATCAACACTCTGAAGGTTTACAGAATATAGAATGCATCAAAATGTGCTTCGGAAACTACTACTGGACTTCCAGAGAACGATCAATGCGTAGACAGTTTAAGACAATTCTCTCATGGAGAAAAGTCCGCATGGTGCTTATTGTGTTCAATGCCGATGCAATTTCTGTGATTCATCAACACTCTGAAGGACCACAGATTACAGAATGTATCCAGATGTGCTTTGTAAACTACTACTGGTCTTCCAGGGAACGATCAAAGCGTAGACAGTTTAAGACATTACTCCCATGGGGAAAAGTCCGCATGGTGCGTATCGTGTTCAATGCCGATGCAATTTTTGTGTTTCATCAACACTCTGGAGGTCCACAGATTACAGAATGCCTCCAGATGTGCTTCGGAAACTACTACTAGTCTTCCAGTGTACCGTTAAAGCGTAGACAATTTAAGACATTACTCCCATGGAGAAGAATCCGCATGGTGCTTATTGTGTTCAATGCCGATGCAATTTTTTTGTTCCATCAACACTCTGAAGGTCCTCAGTTTACAGAATGCATCCATATGTGCTTTGGAAACTACTACTAGTCTTCCAGGGAACGATCAAAGCGTAGACAGTTTAAGACATTACTCCCATGGAGAAAAGTCCGAATGGTGCTTATTGTGTTCAATGCCGATGCAATTTTTGTGTTTCATCAACACTCTGAAGGTAAACAGATTACAGAATGCATCCAGATGTGCTTTGGAAACTACTACTAGTCATCCAGGGAACGATCAAAGAGTAGACCGTTTAAGACATTACTCCCATGGAGAAAAGTCCGAATGGTGTTTATTGTGTTTAATGCCGATGAAACCTCTATGTTTCATCAACACTCTGAAGGTATACAGTTTACAAAATACCTCCAGATGTACTTCGGAAACTACTGCTAGTCTTCCAGTGAACGATCAAAGAGTAGACCGTTTAAGACATTACTCCCATGGAGAAAAGAACGAATGGTGCTTATTGTGTTTAATGCCGATGAAACTTCTATGTTTCATCAACACTCTGAAGGTATACAGTTTACAAAATGCCTCCAGATGTGCTTCGGAAACTACTGCTAGTCTTCCAGTGAACGATCAAAGCGTAGACAGTTTGAGACATTACTCCCATGGAGAAAAGTCCGAATGGTGCTTATTGAGTTCAATGCCGATGCAATTTTTGTGCTTCATCAACACTCTGAAGGTCCACAGATTACAGAATCCATCCAGATATGCTTCGGAAGCTACTACAACTCTTTCAGGGAACGATCAAAGCGTAGACATTTTAAGACATAACTCCCAAGGAGAAAGGTCCGCATGGTGCTTATTGTGTTCAATGCCGATGCAATTTCTGTGTTTCATCAACACTCTGAAGGTCCACAGATTACAGAATGCATCCAGATGTGCTTCGGAAACTACTACTAGTCTTCCAGGGGACGATCAAAGCGTAGACAGTTTAAGACATTACTCTCATGGAGAAAAGTCCGCATGGTGCTTATTGTGTTCAATGCCGATGCAATTTTTATGCTTCATCAACACTCGGAAGGTCCACAGATTACAGAATGCATCCAGATGTGCTTTGGAAACTACTACTAGTCATCCAGGGAACAATCAAAGAGTAGACAGTTTAAGACATTACTCCCATGGAGAAAAGTCCGAATGGTGCTTATTGAGTTTGATGCCGATGAAATTTCTGTATTTCATCAACACTCTGAAGGTATACAGATTACAGAATGCATCCAGATGTGCTTCGGAAACTACTACTAGTCTTCCAGGGAACGATCAAATCGTAGACAGTTTATGACATTACAGCCATTGAGAAAAGTTCACATGGTGCTTATTGTGTTATTGCCGATGCAATTTTTGTGTTTCATCAACACTCTGAAGTCCACAGACTACAGAAAGCGTCCAGATGTGCTTCGGAAACTACTACTAGTCTTCCAGGGAACGACCAAAGCGTAGACAGTTTAAGACATTACTCCCATGGAGAAAAGTCCGCATGGTGCATATTGTGTTCATTGCCGATGCAATTTTTGTGTTTTATCAACACTCTGAACGTCCACAGATTACAGAATGCCTCCAGATATGCTTCGGAAAATACTACTAGACTTCCAGAGGACGATCAAAGCCTAGACAGTTTAAGACATTACTCCCATGGAGAAAAGTCAGCATTGTGCTTATCGAATTCAATGCCGATGAAATTTTTGTGTTTCATCAACTCTCTGAAGGTCCTCAGATTTCAGAATGCATCCAGATGTGCATTGGAAACTGCTACTAGTATTCCAGGGAACGATCAAAGAGTAGACAGTTTAAGACATTACTCCCATGGAAAAAAGTCCGCATGGTGCTTATTGTGTTCAATGCCGATGCAATTTCTGTGTTTCATCGACGCACTGAAGGTCCATAGATTACAGAATGCATCCAGATGTGCTTCGGAAACTACTACTAGTCTTCCAGGGAACGATCAAATCGTAGACAGTTTATGACATTACTTCCATGGAGAAAAGTTCGCATGGTGCTTTTTGTGTTAATGCCGATGCAATTTTTGTGTTTCATCAACACTCTGAAGGTCAACAGATTACAGAATGCCTGCAGATGTGCTTCGGAAACTACTACTAGTCTTCCAGTGATCGATCAAAGCGTAGACAGTCTAAGGCATTACTCCCATGGAGAAAAGTCCGCATGTTGCTTATAGTGTTCAAGGCCGATGCAATTTTTGTGTTTCATCAACACTCTGAAGGTCCACAGAGTGCAGAATGCCTCCAGATGTGCTTCGGAAACTACTACTAGTCTTCCAGAGTACGATCAAAGCGTAGACAGTTTAAGACATTACTCCCATGGAGAAAGGTCCGCATGGTGCTTATTGTGTTCAATGCCGATGCAATTTTCGTGTCTCATCAACACCCTGAATGTCCACGGATTACAGAATGCCTCGAGTTGTGCTTCGGAAACTACTACTAGTCTTCCAGAGAACGATCAAAGCGTAGACAGTTTAAGACATTACTCCCATGGAGAAAAGTCAGCATGGTGCTTATCGTGTTCAATGGCGATGCGATTTTTGTGTTTCATCAACACTCTGAAGGTAAACAGACTACAGAATGTATCCAGATTTGCTTCGGAAACTACTACTAGCCTTCCAGGGAATGATCAAATCATAGACAGTTTAAGACATTACTCCCAGGGAGAAAAGACCGCTTGGTGCTTATTTTGTTCAATGCCGATGCAATTCTTATGTTTCACCAACACTCTAAAGTTTCACAGATTACAGAATGCTGGCAGATGTGCTTCGGAAACTACTACTAGTCTTCCAGGGAACGATCAAAGCGTAGACAGTATAAGACATTGCTCCCATTTAGAAAAGTCGCATGGTGCTTATTTTGTTCAATGCCGATGCAATTTTTGTGTTTCATCAACACCCTGAAGGACCACAGAGTGCAGAATGCCTCCAGATGTGCTTCGGAAACTACTACTAGTCTTCCAGTGTACGATCAAAGCGTAGACAGTTTAAGAAATTACTCCCATGGAGAAAAGTCCGCATGGTGCTTATTGTGTTCAATGCCGATTCAATATCTGTGTTTCATCAACACTCTGAAGGTTCACAGAATATAGAATGCATCAAAATGTGCTTCGGAAACTACTACTGGTCTTCCAGGGAACGATCAAAGCGTAGACAGTTTAAGACAATTCTCTCATGGAGAAAAGTCC
Organism: Schistocerca gregaria; assembly: GCF_023897955.1. Lineage (NCBI taxonomy): Eukaryota > Metazoa > Arthropoda > Insecta > Orthoptera > Acrididae > Schistocerca > Schistocerca gregaria. The sequence continues at coordinate 48,897,051 of NC_064928.1, read as the reverse complement.
GCATGGTGCTTATTGTGTTCAATGCCGATGCAATTTCTGTGATTTATCAACACTCTGAAGGACCACAGATAACAGAATGCATCCAGATGTGCTTTGTAAACTACTACTGGTCTTCCAGGGAACGATCAAAGCGTAGGCAGTTTAAGACATTACTCCCATGGAGAAAAGTCCGCATGGTGCTTATTGTGTTCAAAGCCGTCGCAATTTTTGTGTTTCATCAACACTATGAAGGTAAACAGACTACAGAATGCATCCAGATGTGCTTTGGAAACTACCACTTGTCTTCCAGGGAACGATCAGAGCTTAGACAGTTTAAGACATTACTCCGAAGGAGAAAAGTCCGCATGGTGCTTATTTTGTTCAATGCCGATTCAATTTTTGTGTTTCATCAACACTCTGAAGGTCCACAGAGTGCAGAATGCTTCCAGATGTGCTTCGGAAACTACTACTAGTCTACCAGTGTACGATCAAAGCGTAGACAATTTAAGACATAACTCCCATGGAGAAAAGTCCGCATGGTGCTTATTGTGTTCAATGACGATGCAATTTTTGGGTTTCATCAACACTCTGAAAGTCCACAGATTACTGAATGCATACGGATGTGCTTCGGAAACTACTTCTAGTCTTGCAGGGAACGATCAAAGCGTAGACATTTTAAGACATTACTCCCATGGAGAAAAGTCCGCATGGTTCTTATTTTGTTCAATGCCGATGCAATTTTTGTGTTTCATCAACACTCGGAACGTCCACAGATTACAGAATGCCTCCAGATGTGCTTCGGAAACTACTACTAGACTTCCACAGGTCGATCAAAGCCTAGACTGTTTAAGACATTACTCCCATAGAGAAAAGTCAGCATTGTGCTTTTCGTGTTCAATGCCGATGAAATTTTTGTGTTTCATCAACACTCTGAAGGTCCACAGATTTCAGATTGACTGCAGATGTGCTTCGGAAACTACTACTAGTCTCCTAAGGAACGATCAAAGCGTAGACAATTTAAGACATTACTCCTATGGAGAAAAGTCGGCATGGTGCTTATTGTGTTCAATGCCGATGCAATTTTTGTGTTTCATCAACACTCTGAAGGTCCACAGATTACAGAATGCATCCAGATGTGCTTCGGAAACTACCACTTGTCTTCCAGGGAACGATCAAAGCGTAGACAGTTTAAGACATTACTCCGAAGGAGAAAAGTCCGCATGGTGCTTATTTTGTTCAATGCCGATGCAATTTTTGTGTTTCATCAACACTCTGAGGGTCCACAGAGTGCAGAATGCTTCCAGATGTGCTTCGGAAACTACTACTAGTCTTCCAGTGTACGATCAAAGCGTAGACAATTTAAGACATAACTCCCATGGAGAAAAGTCGGCATGGTGCTTATTGTGTTCAATGACGATGCAATTTTTGGGTTTCATCAACACTCTGAAAGTCCACAGATTACTGAATGCATACGGATGTGCTTCGGAAACTACTTCTAGTCTTGCAGGGAACGATCAAAGCGTAGACATTTTAAGACATTACTCCCATGGAGAAAAGTCCGCATGGTGCTTATTTTGTTCAATGCCGATGCAATTTTTGTGTTTCATCAACACTCTGAAGGTCCACAGATTACTGAATGCATCCAGATGTGCTTCGGAAACTACTACTAGTCTTCCAGGGAACGATCAAAGCGTAGACAGTTTAAGACATTACTCCCATGGAGAAAAGTCCGCATGGTGCTTATTGTGTTCAATGCCGATGCAATTTTTGTGTTTCATCAACACTCGGAACGTCCACAGATTACAGAATGCCTCCAGATGTGCTTCGGAAACTACTACTAGACTTCCAGAGGTCGATCAAAGCCTAGACAGTTTAAGACATTACTCCCATGGAGAAAAGTCAGCGATGTGCTTTTCGTGTTCAATGCCGATGAAATTTTTGTGTTTCATCAACACTCTGAAAGTCCACAGATTTCAGAATGCCTCCATATGTGCTTCGCATACTACTACTAGTCTCCTAAGGAACGATCAAAGCGTAGACAATTTAAGACATTACTCCTATGGAGAATAGTCGGCATGGTGCTTATTGTGTTCAATGCCGATGCAATTTTTGTGTCTCATCAACACTCTGAAAGTCCACAGATTACAGAATGCATCCAGATGTGCTTCGGAAACTACTACTAGTCTTCCAGTGTACGATCAAAGCGTAGACAGTTTAAGACATTACTCCCATGGAGAAAAGTCCGCATGGTGCTTATTGTGTTTAATGACGATGCAATTTTTGTGTTTCATCAACACTCTCAAGGTCCACTGATTACAGAAAGCGTCCAGATGTGCTTCGAAAACTACTACTAGTCTTCCAGGGAACGATCAATGCGTAGACATTTTAAGACATTACTCCCATGGAGAAAGTCCGCATGGTGCTTATTGTGTTCAATACCGATGCAATTTTTGTGTTTCATCAACACTCTGAAGGTATATAGATTACAGGATGCATCCAGATGTGCTTCGGAAACTACAGCTAGTCTTCCAGTGAACAATCACAGCGTAGACAGTTTAAGACATTACTCTCATAGAGAAAAGTCCGCATGGTGCGTATTGTGTTCAATGCCGATTCAATTTCTGTGTTTCATCAACACTCTGAATGTCCGCAGATTACAGAATGCCTCCAGGTGTGCTTCGGAAACTACTACTAGTCTTCCTGTGTACGATCAAATCGTAGACAGTTTAAGACATTACTCCCATGGAGAAGAATCCGCATGGTGCTTATTGTGTTCAATGCCGATGCAATTTTTGTGTTTCATCAACACTCTGAAGGTCTACAGATTAACGAATGCCTCCAGATGTGCTTCGGAAACTACTACTAGTCTTCCAGTTAACGATCAAAGCGTAGACAATTTAAGACATTACTCCCATGGAGAAAAGTCCGCATGGTGCTTATCGTGTTCAATGCCGTTGCAATTTTTGTGTTTCATCAACACTCTGGAGGTCCACAGATTACAGAATGCCTCCAGATGTGCTTCGGAAACTACTACTAGTCTTCCAGTGTACGATTAAAGCGCAGACAATATAAGACATTACTCCCATGGAGAAGAATCCGCATGGTGCTTATTGTGTTCAATGCCGATGCAATTTTTTTGTTCCATCAACACTCTGAAGGTCCTCAGTTTACAGAATGCATCCATATGTGCTTTGGAAACTACTACTAGTCTTCCAGGGAACGATCAAAGCGTAGACAGTTTAAGACATTACTCCCACGGAGAAAAGTCCGAATGGTGCTTATTGTGTTCAATGCCGATGCAATTTTTGTGTTTCATCAACACTCTGAAGGTAAACAGATTACAGAATGCATCCAGATGTGCTTTGGAAACTACTACTAGTCATCCAGGGAACGATCAAAGAGTAGACCGTTTAAGACATTACTCCCATGGAGAAAAGTCCGAATGGTGTTTATTGTGTTTAATGCCGATGAAACTTCTATGTTTCATCAACACTCTGAAGGTATACAGTTTACAAAATACCTCCAGATGTGCTTCGGAAACTACTGCTAGTCTTCCAGTGAACGATCAAAGAGTAGACCGTTTAAGACATTACTCCCATGGAGAAAAGTCCGAATGGTGCTTATTGTGTTTAATGCCGATGAAACTTCTATGTTTCATCAACACTCTGAAGGTATACAGTTTACAAAGTGCCTCCAGATGTGCTTCGGAAACTACTGCTAGTCTTCCAGTGAACGATCAAAGCGTAGACAGTTTGAGACATTACTCCCATGGAGAAAAGTCCGCATGGTGCTTATTGTGTTCAATGCCGATGCAATTTTTGTGCTTCATCAACACTCTGAAGGTCCACAGATTACAGAATCCATCCAGATATGCTTCGGAAGCTACTACTACTCTTCCAGGGAACGATCAAAGCGTAGATATTTTAAGACATAACTCCCAAGGAGAAAAGTCCGCATGGTGCTTATTGTGTTCAATGCCGATGCAATTTCTGTGTTTCATCAACACTCTGAAGGTCCACAGATTACAGAATGCATCCAGATGTGCTTCGGAAACTACTACTAGTCATCCAGGGAACAATCAAAGAGTAGACCGATTAAGACATTACTCCCATGGAGAAAAGTCCGAATGGTGCTTATTGAGTTTAATGCCGATGAAATTTCTGTATTTCATCAACACTCTGAAGGTATACAGATTACAGAATGCATCCAGATGTGCTTCGGAAACTACTACTAGTCTTCCAGGGAACGATCAAATCGTAGACAGTTTATGACATTACAGCCATTGAGAAAAGTTCACATGGTGCTTATTGTGTTATTGCCGATGCAATTTTTGTGTTTCATCAACACTCTGAAGTCCACAGACTACAGAATGCCTGCAGATGTGCTTTGGAAGCTACTACTAGTCTTCCAGGGAACGATCAAAGCGTAGACAGTTTAAGACATTACTCCCATGGAGAAAAGTCCGAATGGTGCTTATTGTGTTCATTGCCGGTGCAATTTTTGTGTTTCATCAACACTCTGAACGTCCACAGATAACAGAATGCCTCCATATGTGCTTCGGAAACTACTACTAGACTTCCAGAGGACGATCAAAGCCTAGACAGTTTAAGACGTTACTCCCATGGAGAAAAGTCAGCATTGTGCTTATCGAATTCAATGCCGATGAAATTTTTGTGTTTCATCAACTCTCTGAAGGTCCTCAGATTTCAGAATGCCTCCAGATGTGCTTCGGAAACTACTACTAGACTTCCAGGGAACGATCAAAGCGTAGACAATTTAAGACATAACTCCTATGGAGAAAAGTCCGCATGGTGCTTATTGTGTTAAAATGAAGATGCAATTTTTGTGTTTCATCAACACTCTGAAAATCCACAGATTACAGAATGAGTTCAGATGTGCTTCGGAAACTACTACTAGTCTTCCAGGGAACGATCAAATCGTAGACAGTTTCAGACATTACTCCCATGGAGAAAAGTCCGCATGCTGCTTATTGTGTTTAATGACGATGAAATTTTTGTGTTTCATCAACACTCTGAAGGTCCACAGATTACAGAAAGCGTCCAGATGTGCTTCGGAAACTACTACTAGTCTTCCAGGGAACGATCAAAGCGTAGACATTTTAAGACATTACTCCCATGGAGAAAGTCCGCTTGGTGCTTATTGTGTTCAATGCCGATGCAATTTTTGTGTTTCATCAACACTCTGAAGGTCCACAGATTACAGAATGCATCCAGATGTGCTTCGGAAACTACTACTAGTCTTCCAGTGAACGATCAAAGCGTAGACAATTTAAGACATTACTCCCATGGAGAAAAGTCCGCATGGTGCTTATCGTGTTCAATGCCGATGCAATTTTTGTATTTCATCAACACTCTGGAGGTCCACAGATTACAGAATGCCTCGAGATGTGCTTCGGAAACTACTACTAGTCTTCCAGTGTACGATCAAAGCGTAGACAGTTTAAGAATTTACTCCCATGGAGAAAAGTCCGCATGGTGCTTATTGTGTTCAATGCCGATTCAATATCTGTGTTTCATCAACACTCTGAAGGTTTACAGAATATAGAATGCATCAAAATGTGCTTCGGAAACTACTACTGGACTTCCAGAGAACGATCAATGCGTAGACAGTTTAAGACAATTCTCTCATGGAGAAAAGTCCGCATGGTGCTTATTGTGTTCAATGCCGATGCAATTTCTGTGATTCATCAACACTCTGAAGGACCACAGATTACAGAATGTATCCAGATGTGCTTTGTAAACTACTACTGGTCTTCCAGGGAACGATCAAAGCGTAGACAGTTTAAGACATTACTCCCATGGAGAAAAGTCCGCATGGTGCGTATCGTGTTCAATGCCGATGCAATTTTTGTGTTTCATCAACACTCTGGAGGTCCACAGATTACAGAATGCCTCCAGATGTGCTTCGGAAACTACTACTAGTCTTCCAGTGTACCGTTAAAGCGTAGACAATTTAAGACATTACTCCCATGGAGAAGAATCCGCATGGTGCTTATTGTGTTCAATGCCGATGCAATTTTTTTGTTCCATCAACACTCTGAAGGTCCTCAGTTTACAGAATGCATCCATATGTGCTTTGGAAACTACTACTAGTCTTCCAGGGAACGATCAAAGCGTAGACAGTTTAAGACATTACTCCCATGGAGAAAAGTCCGAATGGTGCTTATTGTGTTCAATGCCGATGCAATTTTTGTGTTTCATCAACACTCTGAAGGTAAACAGATTACAGAATGCATCCAGATGTGCTTTGGAAACTACTACTAGTCATCCAGGGAACGATCAAAGAGTAGACCGTTTAAGACATTACTCCCATGGAGAAAAGTCCGAATGGTGTTTATTGTGTTTAATGCCGATGAAACCTCTATGTTTCATCAACACTCTGAAGGTATACAGTTTACAAAATACCTCCAGATGTACTTCGGAAACTACTGCTAGTCTTCCAGTGAACGATCAAAGAGTAGACCGTTTAAGACATTACTCCCATGGAGAAAAGAACGAATGGTGCTTATTGTGTTTAATGCCGATGAAACTTCTATGTTTCATCAACACTCTGAAGGTATACAGTTTACAAAATGCCTCCAGATGTGCTTCGGAAACTACTGCTAGTCTTCCAGTGAACGATCAAAGCGTAGACAGTTTGAGACATTACTCCCATGGAGAAAAGTCCGAATGGTGCTTATTGAGTTCAATGCCGATGCAATTTTTGTGCTTCATCAACACTCTGAAGGTCCACAGATTACAGAATCCATCCAGATATGCTTCGGAAGCTACTACAACTCTTTCAGGGAACGATCAAAGCGTAGACATTTTAAGACATAACTCCCAAGGAGAAAGGTCCGCATGGTGCTTATTGTGTTCAATGCCGATGCAATTTCTGTGTTTCATCAACACTCTGAAGGTCCACAGATTACAGAATGCATCCAGATGTGCTTCGGAAACTACTACTAGTCTTCCAGGGGACGATCAAAGCGTAGACAGTTTAAGACATTACTCTCATTGAGAAAAGTCCGCATGGTGCTTATTGTGTTCAATGCCGATGCAATTTTTATGCTTCATCAACACTCGGAAGGTCCACAGATTACAGAATGCATCCAGATGTGCTTTGGAAACTACTACTAGTCATCCAGGGAACAATCAAAGAGTAGACAGTTTAAGACATTACTCCCATGGAGAAAAGTCCGAATGGTGCTTATTGAGTTTGATGCCGATGAAATTTCTGTATTTCATCAACACTCTGAAGGTATACAGATTACAGAATGCATCCAGATGTGCTTCGGAAACTACTACTAGTCTTCCAGGGAACGATCTAATCGTAGACAGTTTATGACATTACAGCCATTGAGAAAAGGTCACATGGTGCTTATTGTGTTATTGCCGATGCAATTTTTGTGTTTCATCAACACTCTGAAGTCCACAGACTACAGAAAGCGTCCAGATGTGCTTCGGAAACTACTACTAGTCTTCCAGGGAACGACCAAAGCGTAGACAGTTTAAGACATTACTCCCATGGAGAAAAGTCCGCATGGTGCATATTGTGTTCATTGCCGATGCAATTTTTGTGTTTTATCAACACTCTGAACGTCCACAGATTACAGAATGCCTCCAGATATGCTTCGGAAAATACTACTAGACTTCCAGAGGACGATCAAAGCCTAGACAGTTTAAGACATTACTCCCATGGAGAAAAGTCAGCATTGTGCTTATCGAATTCAATGCCGATGAAATTTTTGTGTTTCATCAACTCTCTGAAGGTCCTCAGATTTCAGAATGCATCCAGATGTGCATTGGAAACTGCTACTAGTATTCCAGGGAACGATCAAAGAGTAGACAGTTTAAGACATTACTCCCATGGAAAAAAGTCCGCATGGTGCTTATTGTGTTCAATGCCGATGCAATTTCTGTGTTTCATCGACGCACTGAAGGTCCATAGATTACAGAATGCATCCAGATGTGCTTCGGAAACTACTACTAGTCTTCCAGGGAACGATCAAATCGTAGACAGTTTATGACATTACTTCCATGGAGAAAAGTTCGCATGGTGCTTTTTGTGTTAATGCCGATGCAATTTTTGTGTTTCATCAACACTCTGAAGGTCAACAGATTACAGAATGCCTGCAGATGTGCTTCGGAAACTACTACTAGTCTTCCAGGGATCGATCAAAGCGTAGACAGTCTAAGGCATTACTCCCATGGAGAAAAGTCCGCATGTTGCTTATAGTGTTCAAGGCCGATGCAATTTTTGTGTTTCATCAACACTCTGAAGGTCCACAGAGTGCAGAATGCCTCCAGATGTGCTTCGGAAACTACTACTAGTCTTCCAGAGTACGATCAAAGCGTAGACAGTTTAAGACATTACTCCCATGGAGAAAGGTCCGCATGGTGCTTATTGTGTTCAATGCCGATGCAATTTTCGTGTCTCATCAACACCCTGAATGTCCACGGATTACAGAATGCCTCGAGTTGTGCTTCGGAAACTACTACTAGTCTTCCAGAGAACGATCAAAGCGTAGACAGTTTAAGACATTACTCCCATGGAGAAAAGTCAGCATGGTGCTTATCGTGTTCAATGGCGATGCGATTTTTGTGTTTCATCAACACTCTGAAGGTAAACAGACTACAGAATGTATCCAGATTTGCTTCGGAAACTACTACTAGCCTTCCAGGGAATGATCAAATCATAGACAGTTTAAGACATTACTCCCAGGGAGAAAAGACCGCTTGGTGCTTATTTTGTTCAATGCCGATGCAATTCTTATGTTTCACCAACACTCTAAAGTTTCACAGATTACAGAATGCTGGCAGATGTGCTTCGGAAACTACTACTAGTCTTCCAGGGAACGATCAAAGCGTAGACAGTATAAGACATTGCTCCCATTTAGAAAAGTCGCATGGTGCTTATTTTGTTCAATGCCGATGCAATTTTTGTGTTTCATCAACACCCTGAAGGACCACAGAGTGCAGAATGCCTCCAGATGTGCTTCGGAAACTACTACTAGTCTTCCAGTGTACGATCAAAGCGTAGACAGTTTAAGAAATTACTCCCATGGAGAAAAGTCCGCATGGTGCTTATTGTGTTCAATGCCGATTCAATATCTGTGTTTCATCAACACTCTGAAGGTTCACAGAATATAGAATGCATCAAAATGTGCTTCGGAAACTACTACTGGTCTTCCAGGGAACGATCAAAGCGTAGACAGTTTAAGACAATTCTCTCATGGACAAAAGTCCGCATGGTGCTTATTGTGTTCAATGCCGATGCAATTTCTGTGATTTATCAACACTCTGAAGGACCACAGATTACAGAATGCATCCAGATGTGCTTTGTAAACTACTACTGGTCTTCCAGGGAACGATCAAAGCGTAGGCAGTTTAAGACAATACTCCCATGGAGAAAAGTCCGCATGGTGCTTATTGTGTTCAAAGCCGTCGCAATTTTTGTGTTTCATCAACACTATGAAGGTAAACAGACTACAGAATGCATCCAGATGTGCTTTGGAAACTACCACTTGTCTTCCAGGGAACGATCAGAGCTTAGACAGTTTAAGACATTACTCCGAAGGAGAAAAGTCCGCATGGTGCTTATTTTGTTCAATGCCGATTCAATTTTTGTGTTTCATCAACACTCTGAAGGTCCACAGAGTGCAGAATGCTTCCAGATGTGCTTCGGAAACTACTACTAGTCTTCCAGTGTACGATCAAAGCGTAGACAATTTAAGACATAACTCCCATGGAGAAAAGTCCGCATGGTGCTTATTGTGTTCAATGACGATGCAATTTTTGGGTTTCATCAACACTCTGAAAGTCCACAGATTACTGAATGCATACGGATGTGCTTCGGAAACTACTTCTAGTCTTGCAGGGAACGATCAAAGCGTAGACATTTTAAGACATTACTCCCATGGAGAAAAGTCCGCATGGTTCTTATTTTGTTCAATGCCGATGCAATTTTTGTGTTTCATCAACACTCGGAACGTCCACAGATTACAGAATGCCTCCAGATGTGCTTCGGAAACTACTACTAGACTTCCACAGGTCGATCAAAGAATAGACTGTTTAAGACATTACTCCCATAGAGAAAAGTCAGCATTGTGCTTTTCGTGTTCAATGCCGATGAAATTTTTGTGTTTCATCAACACTCTGAAGGTCCACAGATTTCAGATTGACTGCAGATGTGCTTCGGAAACTACTACTAGTCTCCTAAGGAACGATCAAAGCGTAGACAATTTAAGACATTACTCCTATGGAGAAAAGTCGGCATGGTGCTTATTGTGTTCAATGCCGATGCAATTTTTGTGTTTCATCAACACTCTGAAGGTCCACAGATTACAGAATGCATCCAGATGTGCTTCGGAAACTACCACTTGTCTTCCAGGGAACGATCAAAGCGTAGACAGTTTAAGACATTACTCCGAAGGAGAAAAGTCCGCATGGTGCTTATTTTGTTCAATGCCGATGCAATTTTTGTGTTTCATCAACACTCTGAGGGTCCACAGAGTGCAGAATGCTTCCAGATGTGCTTCGGAAACTACTACTAGTCTTCCAGTGTACGATCAAAGCGTAGACAATTTAAGACATAACTCCCATGGAGAAAAGTCGGCATGGTGCTTATTGTGTTCAATGACGATGCAATTTTTGGGTTTCATCAACACTCTGAAAGTCCACAGATTACTGAATGCATACGGATGTGCTTCGGAAACTACTTCTAGTCTTGCAGGGAACGATCAAAGCGTAGACATTTTAAGACATTACTCCCATGGAGAAAAGTCCGCATGGTGCTTATTTTGTTCAATGCCGATGCAATTTTTGTGTTTCATCAACACTCTGAAGGTCCACAGATTACTGAATGCATCCAGATGTGCTTCGGAAACTACTACTAGTCTTCCAGGGAACGATCAAAGCGTAGACAGTTTAAGACATTACTCCCATGGAGAAAAGTCCGCATGGTGCTTATTGTGTTCAATGCCGATGCAATTTTTGTGTTTCATCAACACTCGGAACGTCCACAGATTACAGAATGCCTCCAGATGTGCTTCGGAAACTACTACTAGACTTCCAGAGGTCGATCAAAGCCTAGACAGTTTAAGACATTACTCCCATGGAGAAAAGTCAGCGATGTGCTTTTCGTGTTCAATGCCGATGAAATTTTTGTGTTTCATCAACACTCTGAAAGTCCACAGATTTCAGAATGCCTCCATATGTGCTTCGCAAACTACTACTAGTCTCCTAAGGAACGATCAAAGCGTAGACAATTTAAGACATTACTCCTATGGAGAATAGTCGGCATGGTGCTTATTGTGTTCAATGCCGATGCAATTTTTGTGTCTCATCAACACTCTGAAAGTCCACAGATTACAGAATGCATCCAGATGTGCTTCGGAAACTACTACTAGTCTTCCAGTGTACGATCAAAGCGTAGACAGTTTAAGACATTACTCCCATGGAGAAAAGTCCGCATGGTGCTTATTGTGTTTAATGACGATGCAATTTTTGTGTTTCATCAACACTCTCAAGGTCCACTGATTACAGAAAGCGTCCAGATGTGCTTCGAAAACTACTACTAGTCTTCCAGGGAACGATCAATGCGTAGACATTTTAAGACATTACTCCCATGGAGAAAGTCCGCATGGTGCTTATTGTGTTCAATACCGATGCAATTTTTGTGTTTCATCAACACTCTGAAGGTATATAGATTACAGGATGCATCCAGATGTGCTTCGGAAACTACAGCTAGTCTTCCAGTGAACAATCACAGCGTAGACAGTTTAAGACATTACTCTCATAGAGAAAAGTCCGCATGGTGCGTATTGTGTTCAATGCCGATTCAATTTCTGTGTTTCATCAACACTCTGAATGTCCGCAGATTACAGAATGCCTCCAGGTGTGCTTCGGAAACTACTACTAGTCTTCCTGTGTACGATCAAATCGTAGACAGTTTAAGACATTACTCCCATGGAGAAGAATCCGCATGGTGCTTATTGTGTTCAATGCCGATGCAATTTTTGTGTTTCATCAACACTCTGAAGGTCTACAGATTAACGAATGCCTCCAGATGTGCTTCGGAAACTACTACTAGTCTTCCAGTTAACGATCAAAGCGTAGACAATTTAAGACATTACTCCCATGGAGAAAAGTCCGCATGGTGCTTATCGTGTTCAATGCCGTTGCAATTTTTGTGTTTCATCAACACTCTGGAGGTCCACAGATTACAGAATGCCTCCAGATGTGCTTCGGAAACTACTACTAGTCTTCCAGTGTACGATTAAAGCGCAGACAATATAAGACATTACTCCCATGGAGAAGAATCCGCATGGTGCTTATTGTGTTCAATGCCGATGCAATTTTTTTGTTCCATCAACACTCTGAAGGTCCTCAGTTTACAGAATGCATCCATATGTGCTTTGGAAACTACTACTAGTCTTCCAGGGAACGATCAAAGCGTAGACAGTTTAAGACATTACTCCCACGGAGAAAAGTCCGAATGGTGCTTATTGTGTTCAATGCCGATGCAATTTTTGTGTTTCATCAACACTCTGAAGGTAAACAGATTACAGAATGCATCCAGATGTGCTTTGGAAACTACTACTAGTCATCCAGGGAACGATCAAAGAGTAGACCGTTTAAGACATTACTCCCATGGAGAAAAGTCCGAATGGTGTTTATTGTGTTTAATGCCGATGAAACTTCTATGTTTCATCAACACTCTGAAGGTATACAGTTTACAAAATACCTCCAGATGTGCTTCGGAAACTACTGCTAGTCTTCCAGTGAACGATCAAAGAGTAGACCGTTTAAGACATTACTCCCATGGAGAAAAGTCCGAATGGTGCTTATTGTGTTTAATGCCGATGAAACTTCTATGTTTCATCAACACTCTGAAGGTATACAGTTTACAAAGTGCCTCCAGATGTGCTTCGGAAACTACTGCTAGTCTTCCAGTGAACGATCAAAGCGTAGACAGTTTGAGACATTACTCCCATGGAGAAAAGTCCGCATGGTGCTTATTGTGTTCAATGCCGATGCAATTTTTGTGCTTCATCAACACTCTGAAGGTCCACAGATTACAGAATCCATCCAGATATGCTTCGGAAGCTACTACTACTCTTCCAGGGAACGATCAAAGCGTAGATATTTTAAGACATAACTCCCAAGGAGAAAAGTCCGCATGGTGCTTATTGTGTTCAATGCCGATGCAATTTCTGTGTTTCATCAACACTCTGAAGGTCCACAGATTACAGAATGCATCCAGATGTGCTTCGGAAACTACTACTAGTCATCCAGGGAACAATCAAAGAGTAGACCGATTAAGACATTACTCCCATGGAGAAAAGTCCGAATGGTGCTTATTGAGTTTAATGCCGATGAAATTTCTGTATTTCATCAACACTCTGAAGGTATACAGATTACAGAATGCATCCAGATGTGCTTCGGAAACTACTACTAGTCTTCCAGGGAACGATCAAATCGTAGTCAGTTTATGACATTACAGCCATTGAGAAAAGTTCACATGGTGCTTATTGTGTTATTGCCGATGCAATTTTTGTGTTTCATCAACACTCTGAAGTCCACAGACTACAGAATGCCTGCAGGTGTGCTTTGGAAGCTACTACTAGTCTTCCAGGGAACGATCAAAGCGTAGACAGTTTAAGACATTACTCCCATGGAGAAAAGTCCGAATGGTGCTTATTGTGTTCATTGCCGGTGCAATTTTTGTGTTTCATCAACACTCTGAACGTCCACAGATAACAGAATGCCTCCATTTGTGCTTCGGAAACTACTACTAGACTTCCAGAGGACGATCAAAGCCTAGACAGTTTAAGACGTTACTCCCATGGAGAAAAGTCAGCATTGTGCTTATCGAATTCAATGCCGATGAAATTTTTGTGTTTCATCAACTCTCTGAAGGTCCTCAGATTTCAGAATGCCTCCAGATGTGCTTCGGAAACTACTACTAGACTTCCAGGGAACGATCAAAGCGTAGACAATTTAAGACATAACTCCTATGGAGAAAAGTCCGCATGGTGCTTATTGTGTTAAAATGAAGATGCAATTTTTGTGTTTCATCAACACTCTGAAAATCCACAGATTACAGAATGAGTTCAGATGTGCTTCGGAAACTACTACTAGTCTTCCAGGGAACGATCAAATCGTAGACAGTTTCAGACATTACTCCCATGGAGAAAAGTCCGCATGCTGCTTATTGTGTTTAATGACGATGAAATTTTTGTGTTTCATCAACACTCTGAAGGTCCACAGATTACAGAAAGCGTCCAGATGTGCTTCGGAAACTACTACTAGTCTTCCAGGGAACGATCAAAGCGTAGACATTTTAAGACATTACTCCCATGGAGAAAGTCCGCTTGGTGCTTATTGTGTTCAATGCCGATGCAATTTTTGTGTTTCATCAACACTCTGAAGGTCCACAGATTACAGAATGCATCCAGATGTGCTTCGGAAACTACTACTAGTCTTCCAGTGAACGATCAAAGCGTAGACAATTTAAGACATTACTCCCATGGAGAAAAGTCCGCATGGTGCTTATCGTGTTCAATGCCGATGCAATTTTTGTATTTCATCAACACTCTGGAGGTCCACAGATTACAGAATGCCTCGAGATGTGCTTCGGAAACTACTACTAGTTTTCCAGTGTACGATTAAAGCGCAGACAATTTAAGACATTACTCCCATGGAGAAGAATCCGCATGGTGCTTATTGTGTTCAATGCCGATGCAATTTTTTTGTTCCATTAACACTCTGAAGGTCCTCAGTTTACAGAATGCATCCATATGTGCTTTGGAAACTACTACTAGTCTTCCAGGGAACGATCAAAGCGTAGACAGTTTAAGACATTACTCCCATGGAGAAAAGTCCGAATGGTGCTTATTGTGTTCAATACCGATGCAATTTTTGTGTTTCATCAACACTCTGAAGGTATATAGATTACAGGATGCATCCACATGTGCTTCGGAAACTACTGCTAGTCTTCCAGTGAACAATCACAGCGTAGACAGTTTAAGACATTACTCTCATAGAGAAAAGTCCGCATGGTGCGTATTGTGTTCAATGCCGATTCAATTTCTGTGTTTCATCAACACTCTGAATGTCCGCAGATTACAGAATGCCTCCAGGTGTGCTTCGGAATCTACTACTAGTCTTCCTGTGTACGATCAAATCGTAGACAGTTTAAGACATTACTCCCATGGAGAAAAGTCCGCATGGTGCTTATTGTGTTCAATGCCGATGCAATTTTTGTGTTTCATCAACACTCTGAAGGTCTACAGATTACAGAATGCCTCCAGATGTGCTTCGGAAACTACTACTAGTCTTCGAGTGAACGATCAAAGCGTAGACAATTTAAGACATTACTCCCATGGAGAAGAGTCCGCATGGTGCTTATCGTGTTCAATGCCGATGCAATTTTTGTGTTTCATCAACACTCTGGAGGTCCACAGATTACAGAATGCCTCGAGATGTGCTTCGGAAACTACTACTAGTCTTCCAGTGTACGATTAAAGCGCAGACAATTTAAGACATTACTCCCATGGAGAAGAATCCGCATGGTGCTTATTGTGTTCAATGCCGATGCAATTTTTTTGTTCCATCAACACTCTGAAGGTCCTCAGTTTACAGAATGCATCCATATGTGCTTTGAAAACTACTACTAGTCTTCGAGGGAACGATCAAAGCGTAGACAGTTTAAGACATTACTCCCATGGAGAAAAGTCCGAATGGTGCTTATTGTGTTCAATGCCGATGCAATTTTTGTGTTTCATCAACACTCTGAAGGTAAACAGATTACAGAATGCATCCAGATGTGCTTTGGAAACTACTACTAGTCATTCAGGGAACGATCAAAGAGTAGTCCGTTTAAGACATTACTCCCATGGAGAAAAGTCCGAATGGTGTTTATTGTGTTTAATGCCGATGAAACTTCTATGTTTCATCAACACTCTGAAGGTATACAGTTTACAAAATACCTCAGGTGTGCTTCGGAAACTACTGCTAGTCTTCCAGTGAACGATCAAAGAGTAGACCGTTTAAGACATTACTCCCATGGAGAAAAGTCCGAATGGTGCTTATTGTGTTTAATGCCGATGAAACTTCTATGTTTCATCAACACTCTGAAGGTATACAGTTTACAAAATGCCTCCAGATGTGCTTCGGAAACTACTGCTAGTCTTCCAGTGAACGATCAAAGCGTAGACAGTTTGAGACATTACTCCCATGGAGAAAAGTCCGCATGGTGCTTATTGTGTTCAATGCCGATGCAATTTTTGTGCTTCATCAACACTCTGAAGGTCCACAGATTACAGAATCCATCCAGATATGCTTCGGAAGCTACTACTACTCTTCCAGGGAACGATCAAAGCGTAGATATTTTAAGACATAACTCCCAAGGAGAAAAGTCCGCATGGTGCTTATTGTGTTCAATGCCGATGCAATTTCTGTGTTTCATCAACACTCTGAAGGTCCACAGATTACAGAATGCATCCAGATGTGCTTCGGAAACTACTACTAGTCATCCAGGGAACAATCAAAGAGTAGACCGATTAAGACATTACTCCCATGGATAAAAGTCCGAATGGTGCTTATTGAGTTTAATGCCGATGAAATTTCTGTATTTCATCAACACTCTGAAGGTATACAGATTACAGAATGCATCCAGATGTGCTTCGGAAACTACTACTAGTCTTCCAGGGAACGATCAAAGCGTAGACATTTTAAGACATTACTCCCATGGAGAAAGTCCGCATGGTGCTTATTGTGTTCAATGCCGATGCAATTTTTGTGTTTCATCAACACTCTGAAATTATACAGATTACAGGATGCATCCAGATGTGCTTCGGAAACTACTGCTAGACTTCCAGAGGACGATCAAAACCTAGACAGTTTAAGACATTACTCCCATGGAGAAAAGTCAGCATTGTGCTTATCGAATTCAATGCAGATGAAATTTTTGTGTTTCATCAACTCTCTGAAGGTCCTCAGATTTCAGAATGCCTCCAGATGAGCTTCGGAAACTACGACTAGACTTCCAGGGAACGATCAAAGCGTAGACAATTTAAGACAAAACTCCTATGGAGAAAAGTCCGCATGGTGCTTATTGTGTTAAAATGAAGATGCAATTTTTGTGTTTCATCAACACTCTGAAATTCCACAGATTACAGAATGAGTTCAGATGTGCTTCGGAAACTACTACTAGTCTTCCAGGGAACGATCAAATCGTAGACAGTTTCAGACATTACTCCCATGGAGAAAAGTCCGCATGGTGCTTATTGTGTTTAATGACGATGAAATTTTTGTGTTTCATCAACACTCTGAAGGTCCACAGATTACAGAAAGCGTCCAGATGTGCTTCGGAAACTACTACTAGTCTTCCAGGGAACGATCAAAGCGTAGACATTTTAAGACATTACTCCCATGGAGAAAGTCCGCATGGTGCTTATTGTGTTCAATGCCGATGCAATTTTTGTGTTTCATCAACACTCTGAAATTATACAGATTACAGGATGCATCCAGATGTGCTTCGGAAACTACTGCTAGTCTTCCAGTGAACGATCACAGCGTAGACAGTTTAAGACATTACTCTCAGAGAGAAAAGTCCGCATGGTGCGTATTGTGTTTAATGCCGAATCAATTTCTGTGTTTCATCAACACTCTGAATGTCCGCAGATTACAGAATGCCTCCAGATGTGCTTCGGAAACTACAACTAGCCTTCCAGTGTACGATCAAAGCGTAGACAGTTTAAGACATTACTCTCATGGAGAAAAGTCCGCATGGTGATTATTGTGTTAAATGCAGATTCAATTTCTGCGTTTCATCAACACTCTGAAGGTCCACAGATTACAGAATGCCTCCAGATGTGCTTCGGAAACTACCACTAGTCTTCCAGTGAACGATCAAAGCGTAGACAATTTAAGACATTACTCCCAAGGAGAAAAGTCCGCATGGTGCTTATTGTGTTCAATGCCGTGCAATTTTTGTGTTTCATAAACACTCTGGAGGTCCACAGATTACAGAATGCATCCAGATGTGCTTCGGAAACTACTACTAGTCTTCCAGTGTACGATCAATGCGTAGACAGTTTAAGACATTACTCCCATGGAGAAGAATCCGCATGGTGCTTATTGTGTTCAATGCCGATGCAATTTCTGTGTTTCATCGACGCACTGAAGGTCCACAGATTACAGAATGCATCCAGATGTGCTTCGGAAACTACTACTAGTCTTCCAGGGAACGATCAAATCGTAGACAGTTTATGACATTACTTCCATGGAGAAAAGTTCGCATGGTACTTTTTGTGTTAACGCCGATGCAATTTTTGTGTTTCATCAAAACTCTGAAGGTCCACAGATTACAGAATGCATCCAGATGTGCTTCGGAAACTACTACTAGTATTCCAGGGAACGATCATAGCGTAGAATGTTTAAGACATTACTCCCATGGAGAAAAGTCCGCATGGTGCTTATTGTGCTCAATGCCGATGCAATTTCTGTGTTTCATCGACGCACTGAAGTTCCACAGATTACAGAATGCATCCAGATGTGCTTCGGAAACTACTACTAGTCATCCAGGGAACGATCAAATCGTAGACAGTTTATGACATTACTCCCATGGAGAAGAATCCGCATGGTGCTTTTTGTGCTAATGCCGATGCAATTTTTGTGTTTCATCAAAACTCTGAAGGTCCACAGATTACAGAATGCATCCAGATGTGTTTCGGAAACTACTACTAGTATTCCAGGGAACGATCAAAGCGTAGACAGTTTAGGACATTACTCCCATGGAGAAAAGTCCACATGGTGCTTATTGTGTCCAATGCCGATTCAATTTCTGTGTTTCATCAACACTCTGAAGGTTCACAGATTATAGAATGCATCCAGATGTGCTTCTGAAACTACTACTAGTCTTCCAGGGAACGATCAAAGCGTAGACAGTTTAAGACATTACTCCTATAGAGAAAAGTCCGCATGGTGCTTATTGTGTTCAATGCCTACGCAATTTTTGTGTTTCATCAACACTCTGAAGGTAAACAGATTACAGAATGCATCCAGATGTGCTTCGGAAACTACTACTAGTCTTCCAGGGAACGATCAAAGCTTAGACAATTTAAGACATTACTCCCATGGAGAAAAGTCCGAATGGTGTTTATTGTGTTTAATGCCGATGAAACTTCTATGTTTCATCAACACTCTGAAGGTATACAGTATACAAAATACCTCCAGATGTACTTCGGAAACTACTGCTAGTCTTCCAGTGAACGATCAAAGAGTAGACCGTTTAAGACATTACTCCCATGGAGAAAAGACCGAATGGTGCTTATTGTGTTTAATGCCGATGAAACTTCTATGTTTCATCAACACTCTGAAGGTATACAGTTTACAAAATGCCTCCAGATGTGCTTCGGAAACTACTGCTAGTCTTCCAGTGAACGATCAAAGCGTAGACAGTTTGAGACATTACTCCCATGGAGAAAAGTCCGCATGGTGCTTATTGTGTTCAATGCCGATGCAATTTTTGTGCTTCATCAACACTCTGAAGGTCCACAGATTACAGAATCCATCCAGATATGCTTCGGAAGCTACTACAACTCTTCCAGGGAACGATCAAAGCGTAGACATTTTAAGACATAACTCCCAAGGAGAAAGGTCCGCATGGTGCTTATTGTGTTCAATGCCGATGCAATTTCTGTGTTTCATCAACACTCTGAAGGTCCACAAATTACAGAATGCATCCAGATGTGCTTCGGAAACTACTACTAGTCTTCCAGGGAACGATCAAAGCGTAGACAGTTTAAGACATTACTCTCATGGAGAAAAGTCCGCATGGTGCTTACCGAATTCAATGCCGATGAAATTTTTGTGTTTCATCAACTCTCTGAAGGTCCTCAGATTTCAGAATGCCTCCAGATGTGCTTCGGAAACTACTACTAGACTTAGAGGGAACGATCAAAGCGTAGACAATTTAAGACATTACTCCTATGGAGAAAAGTCCGCATGGTGCTTATTGTGTTAAAATGAAGATGCAATTTTTGTGTTTCATCAACACTCTGAAATTCCACAGATTACAGAATGAGTTCAGATGTGCTTCGGAAACTACTACTAGTCTTCCAGGGAACGATCAAATCGTAGACAGTGTCAGACATTACTCCCATGGAGAAAAGTCCGCATGGTGCTTATTGTGTTTAATGACGATGCAATTTTTGTGTTTCATCAACACTCTGAAGGTCCACAGATTACAGAAAGCGTCCAGATGTGCTTCGGAAACTACTACTAGTCTTCCAGGGAACGATCAAAGCGAAGACAGATTAAGACATTACTCCCATGGAGAAAGTCCGCATGGTGCTTATTGTGTTCAATGCCGATGCAATTTTTGTGTTTCATCAACACTCTGAAATTATACAGATTACAGGATGCATCCAGATGTGCTTCGGAAACTACTGCTAGTCTTCCAGTGATCGATCACAGCGTAGACAGTTTAAGACATTACTCTCAGAGAGAAAAGTCCGCATGGTGCGTATTGTGTTCAATGCCGAATCAATTTCTGTGTTTCATCAACACTCTGAATGTCCGCAGATTACAGAATGCCTCCAGATGTGCTTCGGAAACTACAACTAGCCTTCCAGTGTACGATCAAAGCGTAGACAGTTTAAGACATTACTCTCATGGAGAAAAGTCCGCATGGTTATTATTGTGTTCAATGCAGATTCAATTTCTGCGTTTCATCAACACTCTGAAGGCCCACAGATTACAGAATGCCTCCAGATGTGCTTCGGAAACTACCACTAGTCTTCCAGTGAACAATCAAAGCGTAGACAATTTAAGACATTACTCCCAAGGAGAAAAGTCCGCATGGTGCTTATTGTGTTCAATGCCGTGCAATTTTTGTGTTTCATCAACACTCTGGAGGTCCACAGATTACAGAATGCCTCCAGATGTGCTTCGGAAACTACTACTAGTCTTCCAGTGTACGATCAAAGCGTAGACAGTTTAAGACATTACTCCCATGGAGAAGAATCCGCATGGTGCTTATTGTGTTCAATGCCGATGCAATTTTTTTGTTCCATCAACACTCTGAAGGTCCTCAGATTACAGAATGCATCCAGATGTGCATTGGAAACTACTACTAGTCTTCCAGGGAACGATCAAAGAGTAGACAGTTTAAGACATTACTCCCATGGAGAAAAGTCCGCATGGTGCTTATTGTGTTCAATGCCGATGCAATTTCTGTGTTTCATCGACGCACTGAAGGTCCACAGATTACAGAATGCATCCAGATGTGCCTCGGAAACTACTACTAGTCTTCCAGGGAACGATCAAATCGTAGACAGTTTATGACATTACTTCCATGGAGAAAAGTTCGCATGGTGCTTTTTGTGTTAATGCCGATGCAATTTTTGTGTTTCATCAAGACTCTGAAGGTCCACAGATTACAGAATGCCTGCAGATGTGCTTCGGAAACTACTACTAGTCTTCCAGGGATCGATCAAAGCGTAGACAGTCTAAGGCATTACTCCCATGGAGAAAAGTCCGCATGTTGCTTATAGTGTTCAATGTCGATGCAATTTTTGCGTTTCATCAACACTCTGAAGGTCCACAGAGTGCAGAATGCCTCCAGATGTGCTTCGGAAACTACTACTAGTCTTCCAGAGTACGATCAAAGCGTAGACAGTTTAAGACATTACTCCCATGGAGAAAAGTCAGCATGGTGCTTATCGTGTTCAATGGCGATGCGATTTTTGTGTTTCATCAACACTCTGAAGGTAAACAGACTACAGAATGTATCCAGATTTGTTTCGGAAACTACTACTAGCCTTCCAGGGAATGATCAAATCATAGACAGTTTAAGACATTACTCCCAAGGAGAAAAGTCCGCTTGGTGCTTATTTTGTTCAATGCCGATGCAATTTTTATGTTTCACCAACACTCTAAAGTTTCACAGATTACAGAATGCTGGCAGATGTGCTTCGGAAACTACTACTAGTCTTCCAGGGAACGATCAAAGCGTAGACAGTTTAAGACATTGCTCCCATTTAGAAAAGTCGCATGGTGCTTATTTTGTTCAATGCCGATGCAATTTTTGTGTTTCATCAACACTCTGAAGGTCCACAGAGTGC
This sequence comes from Schistocerca gregaria, assembly GCF_023897955.1. Lineage (NCBI taxonomy): Eukaryota > Metazoa > Arthropoda > Insecta > Orthoptera > Acrididae > Schistocerca > Schistocerca gregaria. The sequence goes on along the minus strand of NC_064928.1, from coordinate 48,874,937 downwards.
AGAATGCCTCCAGATGTGCTTTGGAAACTACTACTAGTCTTCCAGTGTACGATCAAAGCGTAGACAGTTTAAGAAATTACTCCCATGGAGAAAAGTCCGCATGGTGCTTATTGTGTTCAATGCCGATTCAATATCTGTGTTTCATCAACACTCTGAAGGTTCACAGAATATAGAATGCATCAAAATGTGCTTCGGAAACTACTACTGGTCTTCCAGGGAACGATCAAAGCGTAGACAGTTTAAGACAATTCTCTCATGGAGAAAAGTCCGCATGGTGCATATTGTGTTCAATGCCGATGCAATTTCTGTGATTCATCAACACTCTGAAGGACCACAGATTACAGAATGCATCCAGATGTGCTTTGTAAACTACTACTGGTCTTCCAGGGAACGATCAAAGCGTAGGCAGTTTAAGACATTTCTCCCATGGAGAAAAGTCCGCATGGTGCTTATTGTGTTCAATGCCGTCGCAATTTTTGTGTTTCATCAACACTCTGAAGGTAAACAGACTACAGAATGCATCCAGATGTGCTTCGGAAACTACCACTTGTCTTCCAGGGAACGATCAAAGCTTAGACAGTTTAAGACATTACTCCGAAGGAGAAATGTCCGCATGGTGCTTATTTTGTTCAATGCCGATGCAATTTTTGTGTTTCATCAACACTCTGAAGGTCCACAGGGTGCAGAATGCTTCCAGATGTGCTTCGGAAACTACTACTAGTCTTTCAGTGTTCGATCAAAGCGTAGACAATTTAAGACATAACTCCCATGAAGAAAAGTCCGCATGGTGCTTATTGTATTCAATGACGATGCAATATTTGTGTTTCATCAACACTCTCAAGGTCCACAGATTACAGAAAGCGTCCAGATGTGCTTCGAAAACTACTACTAGTCTTCCAGGGAACGATCAATGCGTAGACAATTTAAGACATTATTCCCATGGAGAAAGTCCGCATGGTGCTTATTGTGTTCAATACCGATGCAATTTTTGTGTTTCATCAACACTCTGAAGGTATACAGATTACAGGATGCATCCAGATGTGCTTCGGAAACTACTGCTAGTCTTCCAGTGAACAATCACAGCGTAGACAGTTTAAGACATTACTCTCATAGAGAAAAGTCCGCATGGTGCGTATTGTGTTCAATGCCGATTCAATTTCTGTGTTTCATCAACACTCTGAATGTCCGCAGATTACAGAATGCCTCCAGGTGTGCTTCGGAAACTACTACTAGTCTTCCTGTGTACGATCAAATCGTAGACAGTTTAAGACATTACTCCCATGGAGAAAAGTCCGCATGGTGCTAATTGTGTTCAATGCCGATGCAATTTTTGTGTTTCATCAACATTCTGAAGGTCTACAGATTACAGAATGCCTCCAGATGTGCTTCGGAAACTACTACTAGTCTTCCAGTGAACGATCAAAGCGTAGACAGTTTAAGACATTACTCCCATGGAGAAAAGTCCGAATGGTGCTTATTGTGTTCAATGCCGATGCAATTTTTGTGTTTCATCAACACTCTGAAGGTAAACAGAATACAGAATGCATCCAGATGTGCTTTGGAAACTACTACTAGTCATCCAGGGAACGATCAAAGAGTAGACCGTTTAAGACATTACTCCCATGGAGAAAAGTCCGAATGGTGTTTATTGTGTTTAATGCCGATGAAACTTCTATGTTTCATCAACACTCTGAAGGTATACAGTTTACAAAATGCCTCCAGATGTGCTTCGGAAACTACTGCTAGTCTTCCAGTGAACGATCAAAGCGTAGACAGTTTGAGACATTCCTATCATGGAGAAAAGTCCGCATGGTGCTTATTGTGTTCAATGCCGATGCAATTTTTGTGCTTCATCAACACTCTGAAGGTCCACAGATTACAGAATCCATCCATATATGCTTCGGAAGCTACTACTACTCTTCCAGGGAACGATCAAAGCGTAGACATTTTAAGACATAACTCCCAAGGAGAAAAGTCCGCATGGTGCTTATTGTGTTCAATGCCGATGCAATTTCTGTGTTTCATCAACACTCTGAAGGTCCACAGATTACAGAATGCATCCAGATGTGCTTCGGAAACTACTACTAGTCTTCCAGGGAACGATCAAAGCGTAGACAGTTTAAGACATTACTCTCATGGAGAAAAGTCCGCATGGTGCTTATTGTGTTCAATGCCGATGCAATTTTTAATCTTCATCAACACTCTGAAGGTCCACAGATTACAGAATGCATCCAGATGTGCTTTGGAAATTACTACTAGTCATCCAGGGAACAATCAAAGAGTAGACCGATTAAGACATTACTCCCATGGAGAAAAGTCCGAATGGTGCTTATTGAGTTTAATGCCGATGAAATTTAGCTGTTTCATCAACACTCTGAAGGTATACAGATTACAGAATGCATCCAGATGTGCTTCGGAAACTACTACTAGTCTTCCAGGTAACGATCAAATCGTAGACAGTTTATGACATTACAGCCATTGAGAAATGTTCACATGGTGCTTATTGTGTTATTGCCGATGCAATTTTTGTGTTCATCAACACTCTGAAGTCCACAGACTACAGAATGCCTGCAGATGTGCTTTGTAAACTACTACTAGTCTTCCAGGGAACGATCAGAGCGTAGACAGTTTAAGACATTACTCCCATGGAGAAAAGTCCGCATGGTGCTTATTGTGTTCATTGCCGATGCAATTTTTGTGTTTCATCAACACTCTGAACGTCCACAGATTACAGAATGCCTCCATATGTGCTTCGGAAACTACTACTAGACTTCCAGAGGACGATCAAAGCCTAGACAGTTTAAGACATTACTCCCATGGAGAAAAGTCAGCATTGTGCTTATCGAATTCAATGCCGATGAAATTTTTGTGTTTCATCAACTCTCTGAAGGTCCTCAGATTTCAGAATGCCTCCAGATGTGCTTCGGAAACTACTACTAGACTTCCAGGGAACGATCAAAGCGTAGACAATTTAAGACATAACTCCTATGGAGAAAAGTCCGCATGGTGCTTATTGTGTTAAAATGAAGATGCAATTTTTGTGTTTCATCAACACTCTGAAATTCCACAGATTACAGAATGAGTTCAGATGTGCTTCGGAAACTACTACTAGTCTTCCAGGGAACGATCAAATCCTAGACAGTTTCAGACATTACTCCCATGGAGAAAAGTCCGCATGGTGCCTATTGTGTTTAATGACGATTAGATTTTTGTGTTTCAACAACACTCTGAAGGTCCACAGATTACAGAAAGCGTCCAGATGTGCTTCGGAAACTACTACTAGTCTACCAGGGAACGATCAAAGCGTAGACATTTTAAGACATTACTCCCATGGAGAAAGTCCCCATGGTGCTTATTGTGTTCAATGCCGATGCAATTTTTGTGTTTCATCAACACTCTGAAATTATACAGATTACAGGATGCATCCAGATGTGCTTCGGAAACTACTGCTAGTCTTCCAGTGAACGATCACAGCGTAGACAGTTTAAGACATTACTCTTAGAGAGAAAAGTCCGCATGGTGCGTATTGTGTTCAATGCCGAATCAATTTCTGTGTTTCATCAACACTCTGAATGTCCGCAGAATACAGAATGCCTCCAGATGTGCTTCGGAAACTACAACTAGCCTTCCAGTGTACGATCAAAGCGTAGATAGTTTAAGACATTACTCTCATGGAGAAAAGTCCGCATGGTGATTATTGTGTTCAATGCATATTCAATTTCTGCGTTTCATCAACACTCTGAAGGTCCACAGATTACAGAATGCCTCCAGATGTGCTTCGGAAACTACCACTAGTCTTCCAGTGAACGATCAAAGCGTAGACAATTTAAGACATTACTCCCAAGGAGAAAAGTCCGCATGGTGCTTATTGTGTTCAATGCCGTGCAATTTTTGTGTTTCATCAACACTCTGGAGGTCCACATATTACAGAATGCCTCCAGATGTGCTTCGGAAACTACTACTAGTCTTCCAGTGTACGATCAAAGCGTAGACAGTTTAAGACATTACTCCCATGGAGAAGAATCCGCATGGTGCTTATTGTGTTCAATGCCGATGCAATTTTTTTGTTCCATCAACACTCTGAAGGTCTTCAGATTACAGAATGCATCCAGATGTGCATTGGAAACTACTACTAGTCTTCCAGGGAACGATCAAAGCGTAGACAGTTTAAGACATTACTCCCATGGAGAAAAGTCCGCATGGTGCTTATTGTGTTCAATGCCGATGCAATTTCTGTGTTTCATCGACGCACTGAAGGTCCACAGATTACAGAATGCATCCAGATGTGCTTCGGAAACTACTACTAGTCTTCCAGGGAACGATCAAATCGTAGACAGTTTATGACATTACTTCCATGGAGAAAAGTTCGCATGGTGCTTTTTGTGTTAATGCCGATGCCATTTTTGTGTTTCATCAAAACTCTGAAGGTCCACAGATTACAGAATGCATCCAGATGTGCTTCGGAAACTACTACTAGTATTCCAGGGAACGATCAAAACGTAGACAGTTTAAGACATTACTCCCATGGAGAGAAGTCCGCATGGTGCTTATTGTGTTCAATGCCGATGCAATTTTTGTGTTTCATCAACACTCTGAAATTATACAGATTACAGGATGCATCCAGATGTGCTTCGGAAACTACTGCTAGTCTTCCAGTGAACGATCACAGCGTAGACAGTTTAAGACATTACCCTCAGAGAGAAAAGTCCGCATGGTGCGTATTGTGTTCAATGCCGAATCAATTTCTGTGTTTCATCAACACTCTGAATGTCCGCAGATTACAGAATGCCTCCAGATGTGCTTCGGAAACTACAACTAGCCTTCCAGTGTACGATCAAAGCGTAGACAGTTTAAGACATTACTCTCATGGAGAATAGTCCGCATGGTGATTATTGTGTTCAATGCAGATTCAATTTCTGCGTTTCATCAACACTCTGAAGGTCCACAGATTACAGAATGCCTCCAGATGTGCTTCGGAAACTACCACTAGTCTTCCAGTGTACGATCAAAGCGTAGACAGTTTAAGACATTACTCCCATGGAGAAGAATCCGCATGGTGCTTATTGTGTTCAATGCCGATGCAATTTTTTTGTTCCATCAACAATCTGAAGGTCCTCAGATTACAGAATGCATCCAGATGTGCATTGGAAACTACTACTAGTCTTCCAGGGAACGATCAAAGCGTAGACAGTTTAAGACATTACTCCCATGGAGAAAAGTCCGAATGGTGCTTATTGTGTTCAATGCCGATGCAATTTCTGTGTTTCATCGACGCACTGAAGGTCCACAGATTACAGAATGCATCCAGATGTGCTTCGGAAACTACTACTAGTCTTCCAGGGAACGATCAAATCGTAGACAGTTTATGACATTACTTCCATGGAGAAAAGTTCGCATGGCGCTTTTTGTGTTAATGCCGATGCAATTTTTGTGTTTCATCAAAACTCTGAAGGTCCACAGATTACAGAATGCATCCAGATGTGCTTCGGAAACTACTACTAGTATTCCAGGGAACGATCAAAGCGTAGACAGTTTAAGACATTACTCCCATGGAGAAATGTCCGCATGGTGCTTATTGTGTCCAATGCCGATTCAATTTCTGTGTTTCATCAACACTCTGAAGGTTCACAGATTATTGAATGCATCCAGATGTGCTTCGGAAACTACTACTAGTCTTCCAGGGAACGATCAAAGCATAGACTGTTTAAGACATTACTCCTATAGAGAAAAGTCCGCATGGTGCTTATTGTGTTCAATGCCTACGCAATTTTTGTGTTTCATCAACACTCTGAAGGTAAACAGATTACAGAATGCATCCAGATGTGCTTCGGAAACTACTACTAGTCTTCCAGGGAACGATCAAAGCTTAGACAATTTAAGACATTACTCCCATGGAGTAATGTCCGCATGGTGCTTATTTTGTTCAATTCCGATGCAATTTTTGTGCTTAATCAACACTCTGAAGGTCCACAGATTACAGAATGCCTGCAGATGTGCTTCGGAAACTACTACTAGTCTTCCAGGGAACGGTCAAAGCGTAGACAGTTTAAGACATTGCTCCCATTTAGAAAAGTCGCATGGTGCTTATTATGCTCAATGCCGATGCAATTTTTGTGTTTCATCAACACTCTGAAGGACCACAGATTAGAGAATGCATCCAGATGTGCTTTGTAAACTACTACTGGTCTTCCAGATAACGATCAAAGCGTAGACAGTTTAAGACAATTCTCTCATGGAGAAAAGTCCGCATGGTGCTTATTGTGTTCAATGCCGATGCAATTTCTGTGATTCATCAACACTCTGAAGGACCACAGATTAGAGAATGGATCCAGATGTGCTTTGTAAACTACTACTGGTCTTCCAGGGAACGATCAAAGCGTAGACAGTTTAAGACATTACTCTCATGGAGAAAAGTCCGCATGGTGCTTATTGTGTTCAATGCCGACGCAATTTTTGTGTTTCATCAACACTCTGAAGGTAAACAGACTACAGAATGCATCCAGATGTGCTTCGGATACTACCACTTGTCTTCCAGGGAACGATCTAAGCTTAGACAGTTTAAGACATTACTCCCATGGAGTAATGTCCGCATGGTGCTTATTTTGTTCAATTCCGATGCAATTTTTGTGTTTCATCAACACTCTGAAGGTCCACAGATTACAGAATGCCTGCAGATGTGCTTCGGAAACTACTACTAGTCTTCCAGGGAACGATCAAAGCGTAGACAGTCTAAGGCATTACTCCCATGGAGAAAAGTCCGCATGTTGCTTATAGTGTTCAATGCCGATGCAATTTTTGTGTTTCATCAACACTCTGAAGGTCCACAGAGTGCAGAATGCCTCAAGATGTGCTTCGGAAACTACTACTAGTCTTCCAGTGTACGATCAAAGCGTAGACAGTTTAAGACATTACTCATATGGAGAAAAGTCCGCATGGTGCTTATTGTGTTCAATGCCGATGCAATTTTTGTGTCTCATCAACACCCTGAATGTCCACAGATTACAGAATGCCTCCAGTTGTGCTTCGGAAACTACTACTAGTCTTCCAGAGAACGATCAAAGCGTAGACAGTTTAAGACATTACTCCCATGGAGAAAAGTCAGCATGGTGCTTATCGTGTTCAATGGCGATGCGATTTTTGTGTTTCATCAACACTCAGAAGGTAATCAGACTACAGAATGTATCCAGATGTGCTTCGGAAACTACTAACAGCCTTCCAGGGAATGATCAAATCTTAGACAGTTTAAGACATTACTCCCAAGGAGAAAAGTCCGCTTGGTGCTTATTTTGTTCAATGCCGATGCAATTTCTGTGTTTCATCAACACTCTGAAGGTTCACAGATTATTGAATGCATCCATATGTGCTTCGGAAACTACTACTAGTCTTCCAGGGAACGATCAAAGCGTAGACAGTTTAAGACATTACTCCTATAGAGAAAAGTCCGCATGGTGCTTATTGTGTTCAATGCCGATGCAATTTTTGTGTTTCATCAACACTCTGAAGGTCCACAGATTACAGAATGCCTGCAGATGTGCTTCGGAAACTACTACTAGTCTTCCAGGGAACGGTCAAAGCGTAGACAGTTTAAGACATTGCTCCCATTTAGAAAAGTCGCATGGTGCTTATTATGTTCAATGCCGATGCAATTTTTGTGTTTCATCAACACTCTGAAGGTTCACAGAATATAGAATGCATCAAAATGTGCTTCGGAAACTAATACTGGTCTTCCAGATAATGATCAAAGCGTAGACAGTTTAAGACAATTCTCTCATGGAGAAAAGTCCGCATGGTGCTTATTGTGTTCAATGCCGATGCAATTTCTGTGATTCATCAACACTCTGAAGGACCACAGATTAGAGAATGCATCCAGATGTGCTTTGTAAACTACTACTGGTCTTCCAGGGAACGATCAAAGCGTAGACAGTTTAAGACATTACTCTCATGGAGAAAAGTTCGCATGGTGCTTATTGTGTTCAATGCCGACGCAATTGTTGTGTTTCATCAACACTCTGAAGGTAAACAGACTACAGAATGCATCCAGATGTGCTTCGGAATCTACCACTTGTCTTCCAGGGAACGATCTAAGCGTAGACAGTTTAAGACATTACTCCCATGGAGTAATGTCGCCATGGTGCTTATTTTGTTCAATTCCGATGCAATTTTTGTGTTTCATCAACACTCTGAAGGTCCACAGATTACAGAATGCCCGCAGATGTGCTTCGGAAACTACTACTAGTCTTCCAGGGAACGATCAAAGCGTAGACAGTCTAAGGCATTACTCCCATGGAGAAAAGTCCGCATGTTGCTTATAGTGTTCAATGCCGATGCAATTTTTGTGTTTCATCAACACTCTGAAGGTCCACAGAGTGCAGAATGCCTCAAGATGTGCTTCGGAAACTACGACTAGTCTTCCAGTGTACGATCAAAGCGTAGACAGTTTAAGACATTACTCATATGGAGAAAAGTCCGCATGGTGCTTATTGTGTTCAATGCCGATGCAATTTTTGTGTCTCATCAACACCCTGAATGTCCACAGATTACAGAATGCCTCCAGTTGTGCTTCGGAAACTACTACTAGTCTTCCAGACAACGATCAAAGCGTAGACAGTTTAAGACATTACTCCCATGGAGAAAAGTCAGCATGGTGCTTATCGTGTTCAATGGCGATGCGATTTTTGTGTTTCATCAACACTCAGAAGGTAATCAGACTACAGAATGTATCCAGATGTGCTTCGGAAACTACTACCAGCCTTCCAGGGAATGATCAAATCTTAGACAGTTTAAGACATTACTCCCAATTAGAAAAGTCAGCTTGGTGCTTATTTTGTTCAATGCCGATGCTATTTTTGTGTTTCACCAACACTCTAAAGTTTCACAGGTTACAGAATGCTGGCAGATGTGCTTCGGAAATTACTACTAGTCTTCCAGGGAACGATCAAAGCGTAGACAGTTTAAGACTTTGCTCCCATTTAGAAAAGTCGCATGGTGCTTATTTTGTTCAATGCCGATGCAATTTTTGTGTTTCATCAACACTCTGAAGGTCCACAGACTGCAGAATGCCTCCAGAAGTGCTACGGAAACTACTACTAGTCTTCCAGTGTACGATCAAAGCGTAGACAGTTTAAGAAATTACTCCCATGGAGAAAAGTCCGCATGTTGCTTATTGTGTTCAATGCAGATTCAATATCTGTGTTTAATCAACACTCTGAAGGTCCACAGATTACAGAATGCCTGCAGATGTGCTTCGGAAACTAGTACTAGTCTTCCAGGGAACGGTCAAAGCGTAGACAGTTTAAGACATTGCTCCCATTTAGAAAAGTCGCATGGTGCTTATTATGTTCAATGCCGATGCAATTTTTGTGTTTCATCAACACTCCGAAGGTTCACAGAATATAGAATGCATCAAAATGTGCTTCGGAAACTAATACTGGTCTTCCAGGGAACGATCAAAGCGTAGACAGTTTAAGACAATTCTCTCATGGAGAAAAGTCCGAATGGTGCTTATTGTGTTCAATGCCGATGCAATTTCTGTGATTCATCAACACTCTGAAGGACCACAGCTTACAGAATGCATCCAGATGTGCTTTGTAAACTACTACTGGTCTTCCGGGGAACGATCAAAGCGTAGACAGTTTAAGACATTACTCCCATGGAGAAAAGTCCGCATGGTGCTTATTGTGTTCAATGCCGACGCAATTTTTGTGTTTCATCAACACTCTGAAGGTAAAGAGACTACAGAATGCATCCAGATGTGCTTCGGAAACTACCACTTGTCTTCCAGGGAACGATCAAAGCTTAGACAGTTTAAGACATTACTCCCAAGGAGAAAAGTCCGCATGGTGCTTATTTTGTTCAATGCCGATGCAATTTTTGTGTTTCATCAACACTCTGAAGGTCCACAGAGTGCAGAATGCCTCCAGATGTGCTTCGGAAACTACTACTAGTCATCCAGTGTACGATCAAAGCGTAGACAATTTAAGACATTACTCCCATGGAGAAAAGTCCGCATGGTGTTTATTGTGTTCAATGACGATTCAATTTTTGTGTTTCATCAACACTCTGAAAGTCCACAGATTACTGAATGCATACAGATGTGCTTCGGAAACTACTTCTAGTCTTGCAGGGAACGATCAAAGCGTAGACATTTTAAGACATTACTCCCATATAGAAAAGTCCGCATGGTGCTTATTTTGTTCAATGCCGATGCAATTTTTGTGTTTCATCAACACTCTGAAGGTCCACAGATTACTGAATGCATCCAGATGTGCTTCTTAAACTACTACTAGTCTTCCAGTGTACGATCAAAGCGTAGACAGTTTAAGACATTACTCCCATGGAGAAAAGTCCGCATGGTGCTTATTGTGTTCAATGCCGATGCAATTTTTGTGTTTCATCAACACTCTGAACGTCCATAGATTACAGAATGCCTCCAGTTGTGCTTCGGAAACTACTACTAGTCTTCCAGTGAACGATTAAAGCGTAGACAGTTTAAGACATTACTCCCATGGAGAAAAGTCCGCATGGTGCTTATCGTGTTCAATGGCGATGCGATTTTTGTGTTTCATCAACACTCTAAAGTTTCAGAGATTACAGAATGCCTGCAGATGTGCTTTGGAAACTACTACTAGTCTTCCAGTGTACGATCAAAGAGTAGACAGTTTAAGACATTACTCCCATGGAGAAAAGTCCTCATGGTGCTTATTTTGTTCAATGCCGATGCAATTTTTGTGTTTTATCAACACTCTGAAGGTCCCCAGATTTCAGAAAGCATCCAGATATGCTTCGGAAACTACTACTAGTCTTACAGGGAACGATCAAAGCGTAGACAGTTTAAGACATTGCTCCCATTTAGAAAAGTCAGCATGGTGCTTATTGTGTTCAATGCCGATGCAATTTTTGTGTTTCATCATCACTCTGAAGGTCCACAGAGTGCAGAATGCCTCCAGATGTGCTTCGGAAACTACTACTAGTCATCCAATGTACGATCAAAGCGTAGACAGTTTAAGACATTACTCCCATTGAGATAAGTCCGCATGGTGCTTAATGTGTTCAATGACGATGCAATTTTTGTGTTTCATCAACACTCTGAAAGTCCACAGATTACTAAATGCATACAGATGTGCTTCGGAAACTACTTCTAGTCTTGCAGGGAACGATCAAAGCGTAGACATTTTAAGACATTACTCCCATGGAGAAAAGTCCGCATGGTGCTTATTTTGTTCAATGCCGATGCAATTTTTGTGTTTCATCAACACTCTGAAGGTCCACAGATTACTGAATGCATCCAGATGTGCTTTGTAAACTACTACTGGTCTTCCAGGGAACGATCAAAGCGTAGACAGTTTAAGACATTGCTCCCATTTAGAAAAGTCCGCATGGTGCTTATTGTGTTCAATGCCGATTCAATATCTGTGTTTCATCAACACTCTGAAGGTTCACAGAATATAGAATGCATCAAAATGTGCTTCGGAAACTACTACTGGTCTTCCAGGGAACGATCAAATCGTAGACAGTTTAAGACAATTCTCCCATGGAGAAAAGTCCGTATGGTGCTTATTGTGTTCAATGCCGATGCAATTTCTGTGATTCATCAACACTCTGAAGGTAAACAGACTACAGAATGGATCCAGATGTGCTTCGGAAACTACCACTTGTCTTCCAGGGAACGATCAAAGCTTAGACAGTTTAAGACATTACTCCCAAGGGGAAAAGTCCGCATGGTGCTTATTTTGTTCAATGCCGATTCAATTTTTGTCATCAACACTCTGAAGGTCCACAGAGTGCAGAATGCCTCCAGATGTGCTTCGGAAACTACTACTAGTCATCCAGTGTACGATCAAAGCGTAGACAATTTAAGACATTACTCCCATGGAGAAAAGTCCGCAGGGTGCTTATTGTGTTCAATGCAGAAGCAATTTTTGTGTTTCATCAACACTCTGAACGTCCACAGATTACAGAATGCCTCCAGTTGTGCTTCGGAAACTACTACTAGTCTTCCAGACAACGATCAAAGCGTAGACAGTTTAAGACATTACTCCCATGGAGAAAAGTCAGCATGGTGCTTATCGTGTTCAATGGCGATGCGATTTTTGTGTTTCATCAACACTCAGAAGGTAATCAGACTACAGAATGTATCCAGATGTGCTTCGGAAACTACTACCAGCCTTCCAGGGAATGATCAAATCTTAGACAGTTTAAGACATTACTCCCAATTAGAAAAGTCAGCTTGGTGCTTATTTTGTTCAATGCCGATGCAATTTTTGTGTTTCACCAACACTCTAAAGTTTCACAGATTACAGAATGCTGGCAGATGTGCTTCGGAAATTACTACTAGTCTTCCAGGGAACGATCAAAGCGTAGACAGTTTAAGACTTTGCTCCCATTTAGAAAAGTCGCATGGTGCTTATTTTGTTCGATGCCGATGCAATTTTTGTGTTTCATCAACACTCTGAAGGTCCACAGACTGCAGAATGCCTCCAGAAGTGCTACGGAAACTACTACTAGTCTTCCAGTGTACGATCAAAGCGTAGACAGTTTAAGAAATTACTCCCATGGAGAAAAGTCCGCATGTTGCTTATTGTGTTCAATGCAGATTCAATATCTGTGTTTAATCAACACTCTGAAGGTCCACAGATTACAGAATGCCTGCAGATGTGCTTCGGAGACTAGTACTAGTCTTCCAGGGAACGGTCAAAGCGTAGACAGTTTAAGACATTGCTCCCATTTAGAAAAGTCGCATGGTGCTTATTATGTTCAATGCCGATGCAATTTTTGTGTTTCATCAACACTCCGAAGGTTCACAGAATATAGAATGCATCAAAATGTGCTTCGGAAACTAATACTGGTCTTCCAGGGAACGATCAAAGCGTAGACAGTTTAAGACAATTCTCTCATGGAGAAAAGTCCGAATGGTGCTTATTGTGTTCAATGCCGATGCAATTTCTGTGATTCATCAACACTCTGAAGGACCACAGCTTACAGAATGCATCCAGATGTGCTTTGTAAACTACTACTGGTCTTCCGGGGAACGATCAAAGCGTAGACAGTTTAAGACATTACTCCCATGGAGAAAAGTCCGCATGGTGCTTATTGTGTTCAATGCCGACGCAATTTTTGTGTTTCATCAACACTCTGAAGGTAAAGAGACTACAGAATGCATCCAGATGTGCTTCGGAAACTACCACTTGTCTTCCAGGGAACGATCAAAGCTTAGACAGTTTAAGACATTACTCCCAAGGAGAAAAGTCCGCATGGTGCTTATTTTGTTCAATGCCGATGCAATTTTTGTGTTTCATCAACACTCTGAAGGTCCACAGAGTGCAGAATGCCTCCAGATGTGCTTCGGAAACTACTACTAGTCATCCAGTGTACGATCAAAGCGTAGACAATTTAAGACATTACTCCCATGGAGAAAAGTCCGCATGGTGTTTATTGTGTTCAATGACGATGCAATTTTTGTGTTTCATCAACACTCTGAAAGTCCACAGATTACTGAATGCATACAGATGTGCTTCGGAAACTACTTCTAGTCTTGCAGGGAACGATCAAAGCGTAGACATTTTAAGACATTACTCCCATATAGAAAAGTCCGCATGGTGCTTATTTTGTTCAATGCCGATGCAATTTTTGTGTTTCATCAACACTCTGAAGGTCCACAGATTACTGAATGCATCCAGATGTGCTTCTTAAACTACTACTAGTCTTCCAGTGTACGATCAAAGCGTAGACAGTTTAAGACATTACTCCCATGGAGAAAAGTCCGCATGGTGCTTATTGTGTTCAATGCCGATGCAATTTTTGTGTTTCATCAACACTCTGAACGTCCATAGATTACAGAATGCCTCCAGTTGTGCTTCGGAAACTACTACTAGTCTTCCAGTGAACGATTAAAGCGTAGACAGTTTAAGACATTACTCCCATGGAGAAAAATCCGCATGGTGCTTATCGTGTTCAATGGCGATGCGATTTTTGTGTTTCATCAACACTCTAAAGTTTCAGAGATTACAGAATGCCTGCAGATGTGCTTTGGAAACTACTACTAGTCTTCCAGTGTACGATCAAAGAGTAGACAGTTTAAGACATTACTCCCATGGAGAAAAGTACTCATGGTGCTTATTTTGTTCAATGCCGATGCAATTTTTGTGTTTTATCAACACTCTGAAGGTCCCCAGATTTCAGAAAGCATCCAGATATGCTTCGGAAACTACTACTAGTCTTACAGGGAACGATCAAAGCGTAGACAGTTTAAGACATTGCTCCCATTTAGAAAAGTCAGCATGGTGCTTATTGTGTTCAATGCCGATGCAATTTTTGTGTTTCATCATCACTCTGAAGGTCCACAGAGTGCAGAATGCCTCCAGTTGTGCTTCGGAAACTACTACTAGTCATCCAATGTACGATCAAAGCGTAGACAGTTTAAGACATTACTCCCATTGAGAAAAGTCCGCATGGTGCTTAATGTGTTCAATGACGATGCAATTTTTGTGTTTCATCAACACTCTGAAAGTCCACAGATTACTAAATGCATACAGATGTGCTTCGGAAACTACTTCTAGTCTTGCAGGGAACGATCAAAGCGTAGACATTTTAAGACATTACTCCCATGGAGAAAAGTCCGCATGGTGCTTATTTTGTTCAATGCCGATGCAATTTTTGTGTTTCATCAACACTCTGAAGGTCCACAGATTACTGAATGCATCCAGATGTGCTTTGTAAACTACTACTGGTCTTCCAGGGAACGATCAAAGCGTAGACAGTTTAAGACATTGCTCCCATTTAGAAAAGTCCGCTTGGTGCTTATTGCGTTCAATGCCGATTCAATATCTGTGTTTCATCAACACTCTGAAGGTTCACAGAATATAGAATGCATCAAAATGTGCTTTGGAAACTACGACTGGTCTTCCAGGGAACGATCAAATCGTAGACAGTTTAAGACAATTCTCTCATGGAGAAAAGTCCGTATGGTGCTTATTGTGTTCAATGCCGATGCAATTTCTGTGATTCATCCACACTCTGAAGGACCACAGATTACAGAATGCATCCAGATGTGCTTTGTAAACTACTACTGGTGTTCCAGGGAACGATCAAAGCGTTGACAGTTTAAGACATTACTCCCATGGAGAAAAGTCCGCATGGTGCTTATTGTGTTCAATGCCGACGCAATTTTTGTGTTTCATCAACACTCTGAAGGTAAACAGACTACAGAATGGATCCAGATGTGCTTCGGAAACTACCACTTGTCTTCCAGGGAACGATCAAAGCTTAGACAGTTTAAGACATTACTCCCAAGGGGAAAAGTCCGCATGGTGCTTATTTTGTTCAATGCCGATTCAATTTTTGTCATCAACACTCTGAAGGTCCACAGAGTGCAGAATGCCTCCAGATGTGCTTCGGAAACTACTACTAGTCATCCAGTGTACGATCAAAGCGTAGACAATTTAAGACATTACTCCCATGGAGAAAAGTCCGCAGGGTGCTTATTGTGTTCAATGCAGAAGCAATTTTTGTGTTTCATCAACACTCTGAACGTCCACAGATTACAGAATGCCTCCAGTTGTGCTTCGGAAACTACTACTAGTCTTCCAGAGAACGATCAAAGCGTAGACAGTTTATGTCATTACTCCCATGGAGAAAAGTCAGCATGGTGCTTATCGTGTTCAATGGCGATGCGATTTTTGTGTTTCATCAAAACTCTGAGGGTCCACAGATTACAGAATGCATCCAGATTTGCTTCGGAAACTACTACTAGTATTCCAGGGAACGATCAAAGCGTAGACAGTTTAAGACATTACTCCCATGGAGAAAAGTACGCATGGTGCTTATTGTGTCCAATGCCGATTCAATTTCTGTGTTTCATCAACACTCTGAAGGTTCACAGATTATTGAATGCATCCAGATGTGCTTCGGAAACTACTACTAGTCTTCCAGGGAACGATCAAAGCGTAGACAGTTTAAGACATTACTCCCATGGAGAAAAGTCCGCATGGTGCTTATTGTGTCCAATGCCGATTCAATTTCTGTGTTTCATCAACACTCTGAAGGTTCACAGATTATTGAATGCATCCAGATGTGCTTCGGAAACTACTACTAGTCTTCCAGGGAACGATCAAAGCGTAGACAGTTTAAGACATTACTCCTATAGAGAAAAGTCCGCATGGTGCTTATTGTGTTCAATGCCTACGCAATTTTTGTGTTTCATCAACACTCTGAAGGTAAACAGATTACAGAATGCATCCAGATGTGCTTCGGAAACTACTACTAGTCTTCCAGGGAACGATCAAAGCTTAGACAATTTAAGACATTACTCCCATGGAGTAATGTCCGCATGGTGCTTATTTTGTTCAATTCCGATGCAATTTTTGTGTTTAATCAACACTCTGAAGGTCCACAGATTACAGAATGCCTGCAGATGTGCTTCGGAAACTACTACTAGTCTTCCAGGGAACGGTCAAAGCGTAGACAGTTTAAGACATTGCTCCCATTTAGAAAAGTCGCATGGTGCTAATTATGTTCAATGCCGATGCAATTTTTGTGTTTCATCAACACTCTGAAGGTTCACAGAATATAGAATGCATCAAAATGTGCTTCGGAAACTAATACTGGTCTTCCAGATAACGTTCAAAGCGTAGACAGTTTAAGACAATTCTCTCATGGAGAAAAGTCCGCATGGTGCTTATTGTGTTCAATGCCGATGCAATTTCTGTGATTCATCAACACTCTGAAGGACCACAGATTAGAGAATGCATCCAGATGTGCTTTGTAAACTACTACTGGTCTTCCAGGGAACGATCAAAGCGTAGACAGTTTAAGACATTACTCTCATGGAGAAAAGTCCGCATGGTGCTTATTGTGTTCAATGCCGACGCAATTTTTGTGTTTCATCAACACTCTGAAGGTAAACAGACTACAGAATGCATCCAGATGTGCTTCGGATACTACCACTTGTCTTCCAGGGAACGATCTAAGCTTAGACAGTTTAAGACATTACTCCCATGGAGTAATGTCCGCATGGTGCTTATTTTGTTCAATTCCGATGCAATTTTTGTGTTTCATCAACACTCTGAAGGTCCACAGATTACAGAATGCCTGCAGATGTGCTTCGGAAACTACTACTAGTCTTCCAGGGAACGATCAAAGCGTAGACAGTCTAAGGCATTACTCCCATGGAGAAAAGTCCGCATGTTGCTTATAGTGTTCAATGCCGATGCAATTTTTGTGTTTCATCAACACTCTGAAGGTCCACAGAGTGCAGAATGCCTCAAGATGTGCTTCGGAAACTACTACTAGTCTTCCAGTGTACGATCAAAGCGTAGACAGTTTAAGACATTACTCATATGGAGAAAAGTCCGCATGGTGCTTATTGTGATCAATGCCGATGCAATTTTTGTGTCTCATCAACACCCTGAATGTCCACAGATTACAGAATGCCTCCAGTTGTGCTTCGGAAACTACTACTAGTCTTCCAGAGAACGATCAAAGCGTAGACAGTTTAAGACATTACTCCCATGGAGAAAAGTCAGCATGGTGCTTATCGTGTTCAATGGCGATGCGATTTTTGTGTTTCATCAACACTCAGAAGGTAATCAGACTACAGAATGTATCCAGATGTGCTTCAGAAACTACTACCAGCCTTCCAGGGGATGATCAAATCTTAGACAGTTTAAGACATTACTCCCAAGGAGAAAAGTCCGCTTGGTGCTTATTTTGTTCAATGCCGATGCAATTTTTGTGTTTCACCAACACTCTAAAGTTTCACAGATTACAGAATGCTGGCAGATGTGCTTCGGAAATTACTACTAGTCTTCCAGGGAACGATCAAAGCGTAGACAGTTTAAGACTTTGCTCCCATTTAGAAAAGTCGCATGGTGCTTATTTTGTTCAATGCCGATGCAATTTTTGTGTTTCATCAACACTCTGAAGGTCCACAGAGTGCAGAATGCCTCCAGATGTGCTTCGGATACTACTACTAGTCTTCCAGTGTACGATCAAAGCGTAGACAGTTTAAGAAATTACTCCCATGGAGAAAAGTCCGCATGTTGCTTATTGTGTTCAATGCAGATTCAATATCTGTGTTTAATCAACACTCTGAAGGTCCACAGATTACAGAATGCCTGCAGATGTGCTTCGGAAACTACTACTAGTCTTCCAGGGAACGGTCAAAGCGTAGACAGTTTAAGACATTGCTCCCATTTAGAAAAGTCGCATGGTGCTTATTATGTTCAATGCCGATGCAATTTTTGTGTTTCATCAACACTCTGAAGGTTCACAGAATATAGAATGCATCAAAATGTGCTTCGGAAACTACTACTGGTCTTCCAGGGAACGATCAAAGCGTAGACAGTTTAAGACAATTCTCTCATGGAGAAAAGTCCGCATGGTGCTTATTGTGTTCAATGCCGATGCAATTTCTGTGATTCATCAACACTCTGAAGGACCACAGATTACAGAATGCATCCAGATGTGCTTTGTAAACTACTACTGGTCTTCCAGGGAACGATCAAAGCGTAGACAGTTTAAGACATTACTCCCATGGAGAAAAGTCCGCATGGTGCTTATTGTGTTCAATGCCGACGCAATTTTTGTGTTTCATCAACACTCTGAAGGTAAACAGACCACAGAATGCATCCAGATGTGCTTCGGAAACTACCACTTGTCTTCCAGGGAACGATCAAAGCTTAGACAGTTTAAGACATTACTCCCAAGGAGAAAAGTCCGCATGGTGCTTATTTTGTTCAATGCCGATGCAATTATTGTGATTCATCAACACTCTGAAGGTCCACAGAGTGCAGAATGCCTCCAGATGTGCTTCGGAAACTACTACTAGTCATCCAGTGTACGATCAAAGCGTAGACAATTTAAGACATTACTCCCATGGAGAAAAGTCCTCATGGTGCTTATTTTGTTCAATGCCGATGCAATTTTTGTGTTTTATCAACACTCTGAAGGTCCCCAGATTTCAGAAAGCATCCAGATATGCTTCGGAAACTACTACTAGTCTTACAGGGAACGATCAAAGCGTAGACAGTTTAAGACATTGCTCCCATTTAGAAAAGTCAGCATGGTGCTTATTGTGTTCAATGCCGATGCCATTTTTGTGTTTCATCATCACTCTGAAGGTCCACAGAGTGCAGAATGCCTCCAGATGTGCTTCGGAAACTACTACTAGTCATCCAATGTACGATCAAAGCGTAGACAATTTAAGACATTACTCCCATTGAGAAAAGTCCGCATGGTGCTTATTGTGTTCAATGACGATGCAATTTTTGTGTTTCATCAACACTCTGAAAGTCCACAGATTACTGAATGCATACAGATGTGCTTCGGAAACTACTTCTAGTCTGGCAGGGAACGAACAAAGCGTAGACATTTTAAGTCATTACTCCCATGGAGAAAAGTCCGCATGGTGCTTATTTTGTTCAATGCCGATGCAATTTTTGTGTTTCATCAACACTCTGAAGGTCCACAGATTACTGAATGCATCCAGATGTGCTTTGTAAACTACTACTGGTCTTCCAGGGAACGATCAAAGCGTAGACAGTTTAAGACATTGCTCCCATTTAGAAAAGTCCGCATGGTGCTTATTGTGTTCAATGCCGATTCAATATCTGTGTTTCATCAGCACTCTGAAGGTTCACAGAATATAGAATGCATCAAAATGTGCTTCGGAAACTACTACTGGTCTTCCAGGGAACGATCAAAGCGTAGACAGTTTAAGACAATTCTCTCATGGAGAAAAGTCCGTATGGTGCTTATTGTGTTCAATGCCGATGCAATTTCTGTGATTCATCAACACTCTGAAGGACCACAGATTACAGAATGCATCCAGATGTGCTTTGTAAACTACTACTGGTGTTCCAGGGAACGATCAAAGCGTTGACAGTTTAAGACATTACTCCCATGGAGAAAAGTCCGCATGGTGCTTATTGTGTTCAATGCCGACGCAATTTTTGTGTTTCATCAACACTCTGAAGGTAAACAGACTACAGAATGGATCCAGATGTGCTTCGGAAACTACCACTTGTCTTCCAGGGAACGATCAAAGCTTAGACAGTTTAAGACATTACTCCCAAGGAGAAAAGTCCGCATGGTGCTTATTTTGTTCAATGCCGATTCAATTTTTGTGTTTCATCAACACTCTGAAGGTCCACAGAGTGCAGAATGCCTCCAGATGTGCTTCAAAAACTACTACTAGTCACCCAGTGTACGATCAAAGCGTAGACAATTTAAGACATTACTCCCATGGAGAAAAGTCCGCATGGTGTTTATTGTGTTCAATGCCGAAGCAATTTTTGTGTTTCATCAACCCTCTGAACGTCCACAGATTACAGAATGCCTCCAGTTGTTCTTCGGAAACTACTACTAGTCTTCCAGAGAACGATCAAAGCGTAGACAGTTTATGTCATTACTCCCATGGAGAAAAGTCAGCATGGTGCTTATCGTGTTCAATGGCGATGCGATTTTTGTGTTTCATCTACACTCTGAAGGTAAACAGACTACAGAATGTATCCAGATGTGCTTCGGAAACTACTACTAGCCTTCCAGGGAATGATCAAATCTTAGACAGTTTAAGACATTACTCCCAAGGAGAAATGTCCGCTTGGTGCTTATTTTGTTCAATGCCGATGCAATTTTTGTGTTTCACCAACACTCTAAAGTTTCCCAGATTACAGAAGGCTGGCAGATGTGCTTCGGAAACTACTACTAGTCTTCCAGGGAACGATCAAAGCGTAGACAGTTTAAGACATTGCCCCCATTTAGAAAAGTCGCATGGTGCTTATTTTGTTCAATGCCGATGCAATTTTTGTGTTTCATCAACACTCTGAAGGTCCACAGAGTGCAGAATGCCTCCAGATGTGCTTCGGAAACTACTACTGGTCTTCCAGGGAACGATCAAAGCGTAGACAGTTTAAGACAATTCTCTCATGGAGAAAAGTCCGCATGGTGCTTATTGTGTTCAATGCCGATGCAATTTCTGTGATTCATCAACACTCTGAAGGACCACAGATTACAGAATGCATCCAGATGTGCTTTGTAAACTACTACTGGTCTTCCAGGGAACGATCAAAGCGTAGACAGTTTAAGACATTACTCCCATGGAGAAAAGTCCGCTTGGTGCTTATTTTGTTCAATGCCGATGCAATTTTTGTGTTTCACCAACACTCTAAAGTTTCACAGATTACAGAATGCTGGCAGATGTGCTTCGGAAATTACTACTAGTCTTCCAGGGAACGATCAAAGCGTAGACAGTTTAAGACTTTGCTCCCATTTTGAAAAGTCGCATGGTGCTTATTTTATTCAATGCCGATGCAATTTTTGTGTTTCATCAACACTCTGAAGGTCCACAGAGTGCAGAATGCCTCCAGATGTGCTTCGGAAACTACTACTAGTCTTCCAGTGTACGATCAAAGCGTAGACAGTTTAAGAAATTACTCCCATGGAGAAAAGTCCGCATGTTGCTTATTGTGTTCAATGCAGATTCAATATCTGTGTTTAATCAACACTCTGAAGGACCACAGATTACAGAATGCATCCAGATGTGCTTCGAAAACTACTACTAGTCTTCCAGGGAACGGTCAAAGCGTAGACAGTTTAAGACATTGCTCCCATTTAGAAAAGTCGCATGGTGCTTATTATGTTCAATGCCGATGCAATTTTTGTGTTTCATCAACACTCTGAAGGTTCACAGAAAATAGAATGCATCAAAATGTGCTTCGGAAACTAATACTGGTCTTCCAGGGAACGATCAAAGCGTAGACAGTTTAAGACAATTCTCTCATGGAGAAAAGTCCGAATGGTGCTTATTGTGTTCAATGCCGATGCAATTTCTGTGAATTATCAACACTCTGAAGGACCACAGCTTACAGAATGCATCCAGATGTGCTTTGTAAACTACTACTGGTCTTCCGGGGAACGATCAAAGCGTAGACAGTTTAAGACATTACTCCCATGGAGAAAAGTCCGCATGGTGCTTATTGTGTTCAATGCCGACGCAATTTTTGTGTTTCATCAACACTCTGAAGGTAAAGAGACTACAGAATGCATCCAGATGTGCTTCGGAAACTACCACTTGTCTTCCAGGGAACGATCAAATCTTAGACAGTTTAAGACATTGCTCCCATTTAGAAAAGTCAGCATGGTGCTTATTTTGTTCAATGCCGATGCAATTTTTGTGTTTCATCAACACTCTGAAGGTCCACAGAGTGCAGAATGCCTCCAGATGTGCTTCGGAAACTACTACTAGTCATCCAATGTACGATCAAAGCGTAGACAATTTAAGACATTACTCCCATTGAGAAAAGTCCGCATGGTGCTTATTGTGTTCAATGACGATGCAATTTTTGTGTTTCATCAACACTCTGAAAGTCCACAGATTACTGAATGCATACAGATGTGCTTCGGAAACTACTTCTAGTCTTGCAGGGAACGATCAAAGCGTAGACATTTTAAGACATTACTCCCATGGAGAAAAGTCCGCATGGTGCTTATTTTGTTCAATGCCGATGCAATTTTTGTGTTTCATCAACACTCTGAAGGTCCACAGATTACTGAATGCATCCAGATGTGCTTTGTAAACTACTACTGGTCTTCCAGGGAACGATCAAAGCGTAGACAGTTTAAGACATTGCTCCCATTTAGAAAAGTCCGCATGGTGCTTATTGTGTTCAATGCCGATTCAATATCTGTGTTTCATCAACACTCTGAAGGTTCACAGAATATAGAATGCATCAAAATGTGCTTCGAAACTACTACTGGTCTTCCAGGGAACGATCAAAGCGTAGACAGTTTAAGACAATTCTCTCATGGAGAAAAGTCCGTATGGTGCTTATTGTGTTCAATGCCGATGCAATTTCTGTGATTCATCAACACTCTGAAGGACCACAGATTACAGAATGCATCCAGATGTGCTTTGTAAACTACTACTGGTGTTCCAGGGAACGA
This sequence comes from Schistocerca gregaria, assembly GCF_023897955.1. Classification (NCBI taxonomy): domain Eukaryota; kingdom Metazoa; phylum Arthropoda; class Insecta; order Orthoptera; family Acrididae; genus Schistocerca; species Schistocerca gregaria. The sequence goes on along the minus strand of NC_064928.1, from coordinate 48,851,999 downwards.
TCAAAGCGTTGACAGTTTAAGACATTACTCCCATGGAGAAAAGTCCGCATGGTGCTTATTGTGTTCAATGCCGACGCAATTTTTGTGTTTCATCAACACTCTGAAGGTAAACAGACTACAGAATGGATCCAGATGTGCTTCGGAAACTACCACTTGTCTTCCAGGGAACGATCAAAGCTTAGACAGTTTAAGACATTACTCCCAAGGAGAAAAGTCCGCATGGTGCTTATTTTGTTCAATGCCGATTCAATTTTTGTGTTTCATCAACACTCTGAAGGTCCACAGAGTGCACAATGCCTCCAGATGTGCTTCGGAAACTACTACTAGTCACCCAGTGTACGATCAAAGCGTAGACAATTTAAGACATTATTCCCATGGAGAAAAGTCCGCATGGTGCTTATTGTGTTCAATGACGATGCAATTTTTGTGTTTCATCAACACTCTGAAAGTCCACAGATTACTGAATGCATACAGATGAACTTCGGAAACTACTTCTAGTCTTGCAGGGAACGATCAAAGCGTAGACATTTTAAGACATTACTCCCATGGAGAAAAGTCCGCATGGTGCTTATTTTGTTCAATTCCGATGCAATTTTTGTGTTTCATCAACACTCTGAAGGTAAACAGAATACAGAATGCATCCAGATGTGCTTCGGAAACTACTACTAGCCTTCCAGGGAATGATCAAAGCTTAGACAGTTTAAGACATTACTCCCAAGGAGAAAAGTCCGCATGGTGCTTATTTTGGTCAATGCCGATGCAATTTTTGTGTTTCATCAACACTCTAAAGTTTCAGAGATTACAGATTGCAGGCAGATGTGCTTCGAAAACTACTACTAGTCTTCCAGGGAACGATCAAAGCGTAGACAGTTTAAGACGTTGCTCCCATTTAGAAAAGTCAGCATGGTGATTATTGTGTTCAATGACGATGCAATTTTTGTGTTTCACCATCACTCTGAAGGTCCACAGAGTGCAGAATGCCTCCAGATGTGCTTCGGAAACTGCTACTAGTCTTCCAGTGTACGATCAAAGTGTAGACAGTTTAAGTAATTACTTCCATGAAGAAAAGTCCGCATGGTGCTTATTGTGTTCAATGCCGATTCAATATCTGTGTTTCATCAACACTCTGAAGGTTCACAGATTATAGAATGCATCAAAATGTGCTTCGGAAACTACTACTGGTCCTCCAGGGAACGATCAAAGCGTAGACAGTTTAAGACAATTCTCTCATGGAGAAAAGGACGCATGGTGCTTATTGTGTTCAATGCCGATGCAATTTCTGTGATTCATCAACACTCTGAAGGACCACAGATTACAGAATGCATCCAGATGTGCTTTGTAAACTACTACTGGTGTTCCAGGGAACGATCAAAGCGTTGACAGTTTAAGACATTACTCCCATGGAGAAAAGTCCGCATGGTGCTTATTGTGTTCAATGCCGACGCAATTTTTGTGTTTCATCAACACTCTGAAGGTAAACAGACTACAGAATGGATCCAGATGTGCTTCGGAAACTACCACTTGTCTTCCAGGGAACGATCAAAGCTTAGACAGTTTAAGACATTACTCCCAAGGAGAAAAGTCCGCATGGTGCTTATTTTGTTCAATGCCGATTCAATTTTTGTGTTTCATCAACACTCTGAAGGTCCACAGAGTGCACAATGCCTCCAGATGTGCTTCGGAAACTACTACTAGTCACCCAGTGTACGATCAAAGCGTAGACAATTTAAGACATTATTCCCATGGAGAAAAGTCCGCATGGTGCTTATTGTGTTCAATGACGATGCAATTTTTGTGTTTCATCAACACTCTGAAAGTCCACAGATTACTGAATGCATACAGATGAACTTCGGAAACTACTTCTAGTCTTGCAGGGAACGATCAAAGCGTAGACATTTTAAGACATTACTCCCATGGAGAAAAGTCCGCATGGTGCTTATTTTGTTCAATTCCGATGCAATTTTTGTGTTTCATCAACACTCTGAAGGTAAACAGAATACAGAATGCATCCAGATGTGCTTCGGAAACTACTACTAGCCTTCCAGGGAATGATCAAAGCTTAGACAGTTTAAGACATTACTCCCAAGGAGAAAAGTCCGCATGGTGCTTATTTTGGTCAATGCCGATGCAATTTTTGTGTTTCATCAACACTCTAAAGTTTCAGAGATTACAGATTGCAGGCAGATGTGCTTCGAAAACTACTACTAGTCTTCCAGGGAACGATCAAAGCGTAGACAGTTTAAGACATTGCTCCCATTTAGAAAAGTCAGCATGGTGATTATTGTGTTCAATGACGATGCAATTTTTGTGTTTCACCATCACTCTGAAGGTCCACAGAGTGCAGAATGCCTCCAGATGTGCTTCGGAAACTGCTACTAGTCTTCCAGTGTACGATCAAAGTGTAGACAGTTTAAGTAATTACTTCCATGAAGAAAAGTCCGCATGGTGCTTATTGTGTTCAATGCCGATTCAATATCTGTGTTTCATCAACACTCTGAAGGTTCACAGATTATAGAATGCATCAAAATGTGCTTCGGAAACTACTACTGGTCCTCCAGGGAACGATCAAAGCGTAGACAGTTTAAGACAATTCTCTCATGGAGAAAAGGACGCATGGTGCTTATTGTGTTCAATGCCGATGCAATTTCTGTGATTCATCAACACTCTGAAGGACCACAGATTACAGAATGCATCCAGATGTGCTTTGTGAACTACTACTGGTCTTCCAGGGAACGATCAAAGCGTAGACAGTTTAAGACATTACTCCCATGGAGAAAAGTCCGCATGGTGCTCATTGTGTTCAATGCCGACGCAATTTTTGTGTTTCATCAACACTCTGAAGGTCCACAGATTACAGAATGCCTGCATATGTGCTTCGGAAACTACTACTTGTCTTCCAGGGAACGATCAAAGCGTTGACAGTTTAAGACATTACTCCAATGGAGAAAAGTCCGCATGGTGCTTATTGTGTTCAATGCCGATGCAATTTTTGTGTTTCATCAACACTCTGAAGGTCCATAGAGTGCAGAATGCCTCCATGTGTGCTTCGGAAACTACTACTAGTCTTCCAGTGTACGATCAAAGCGTATACAGTTTAAGACATTACTCCCATGGAGAAAAGTTCGCATGGTGCTTATTGTGTTCAATGCCGATGTAATTTTTGTGTTTCATCAACGCTCTGAACGTCCACAGATTACAGAATGCCTCAAGATGTGTTTCGGAAACTACTACTAGTCTTCCAGAGGACGATCAAAGCGTAGACAGTTTAAGACATTACTCCCATGGAGAAAAGTACGCGTGGTGCTTATTGTGTTCAATGCGGATCAATTTCTGTGATTCATCAACACTCTGAAGGACCACAGATTACAGAATGCATCCAGATGTGCTTTGCGAACTACTACTGGTCTTCCAGGGAACGATCAAAGCGTAGACAGTTTAAGACATTACTCCCATGGAGAAAAGTCCGCATGGTGCTCATTGTGTTCAATGCCGACGCAATTTTTGTGTTTCATCAACACTCTGAACGTCCACAGATTACAGAATGCCTAGAGATGTGCTTCGGAAACTACTACTAGTCTTCCAGGGAACGATCAAAGCGTAGACAGTTTGAGACATTACTCCCATGTAGAAAAGTTCGCATGGTGCCTATTGTGTTCAATGCCGATGCAATTTCTGTGTTTCATCAACATTCTGAAGGTATACAGATTACAGAATGCCTCCAGATGTGCTTCGGAAACTACTGCTAGTCTTCCAGTGAACGATCACAGCTTATACAGTTTAAGACATTACTCTCACGGAGAAAGGTCCGCATGGTGATCATTGTGTTCAATGCCGATTCAATTTCTGTGTTTCATCAACACTCTGAAGGTTCATAGATTACAGAATGCATCCAGATGTGCTTCGGAAACTACTACTAGTCTTCCAGGTAACGATAAAAACTTAAACAGTTTAAGACATTACACCCATGGAGTAATGTCCGCATGGTGCTTATTTTGTTCAATGCCGATGCAATTTTTGTGTTTCATCAACACTCTGAAGGTCAACAGAGTGCAGAATGCCTCCAGATGTGCTTCGGAAACTACTACTAGTCTTCCAGTGTACGATCAAAGCGTAGACCGTTTAAGACATTACTCCCATGGAGAAAAGTCCGCATGGTGCTTATTGTGTTCAATGCCGATGCAATTTTTGTGTTTCATCAACACTCTGAACGTCCACAGATTACAGAATGCCTCCAGTTGTGCTTCGGAAACTACTACTAGTCTTCCAGAGAACGATTAAAGCGTAGACAGTTTTAGACATTACTCCCATGGAGATAAGTCCGCATGGTGCTTATCGTGTTCATTGGTGATGCGATTTTTGTGTTTCATCAACACTCTGAAGGTAAACAGAACACAGAATGCATCCAGATGTGCTTCGGAAACTACTACTAGCCTTCCAGGGAATGATCAAAGCTTAGACAGTTTAAGACATTACTCCCAAGGAGAAAAGTCCGCATGGTGCTTATTTTGTTCAATGCCGATGCAATTTTTGTGTTTCATCAACACTCTAAAGTTTCAGAGATTACAGAATGCAGGCAGATGTGCTTCGGAAACTACTACTAGTCTTCCAGGGAACGATCAAAGCGTAGACAGTTTAAGACATTGCTCCCATTTAGAAAAGTCCGCATGGTGCTTATTGTGTTCAATGCCGATGAAATTTTTGTGTTTCATCAACACTCTGAAGGTCCGCAGAGTGCAGAATGCCTCCAGATGTGCTTCGGAAACTACTACTAGTCTTCCAGTGTACGATCAAAGCGTAGACAGTTTAAGAAATTACTTCCATGGAGAAAAGTCCGCATGGGGCTTATTGTGTTCAATGCCGATTCAATATCTGTGTTTCATCAACACTCTGAAGGTTCACAGATTATAGAATGCATCAAAATGTGCTTCGGAAACTACTACTGGTCTTCCAGGGAACGATCAAAGCGTTGACAGTTTAAGACAATTCTCTCATGGAGAAAAGTCCGCATGGTGCTTATTGTGTTCAATGCCGATGCAATTTCTGTGATTCATCAACACTCTGAAGGACCACAGATTACAGAATGCATCCAGATGTGCTTTGTAAACTACTACTGGTCTTCCAGGGAACGATCAAAGCGTAGACATCTTAAGACATTACTCCCATGGAGAAAAGTCCGCATGGTGCTCATTGTGCTCAATGCCGACGCAATTTTTGTGTTTCATCAACACTCTGAAGGTCCACAGATTACAGAATGCCTGCATACGTGCTTCGGAAACTACTACTAGTCTTCCAGGGAACGATCAAAGCGTTGACAGTTTAAGACATTACTCCAATGAAGAAAAGTCCGCATGGTGCTTATTGTGTTCAATGCCGATGCAATTTTTGTGTTTCATCAACACTCTGAAGGTCCATGGCGTGCAGAATGCCTCCAGATGTGCTTCGGAAACTACTGCTAGTCTTCCAGTGAACGATCATAGCTTATACAGTTTAAGACATTACTCTCACGGAGAAAGGTCCGCATGATGCTCATTGTGTTCCATGCCGATTCAATTTCTGTGTTTCATCAACACTCTGAAGGTTCATAGATTATAGAATGCATCCAGACGTGCTTCGGAAACTACTACTAGTCTTCCAGGGAACGATCAAAACTTAAACAGTTTAAGACATTACTCCCATGGAGTAATGTCCGCATGGTGCTTATTTTGTTCAATGCCGATGCAATTTTTGTGTTTCATCAACACTCTGAAGGTCCACAGATTACAGAATGCCTGCAGATGTGCTTCGGAAACTACTACAAGTCTTCCAGGGAACGATCAAAGCGTAGACAGTCTAAGGCATTACTCCCATGGAGAAAAGTCAGCACGGTGCTTATAGTGTTCAATGCCGATGCAATTTTTGTGTTTCATCAACACTCTGAAGGTCCACAGAGTGCAGAATGCCTCCAGATGTGCTTCGGAAACTACTACTAGTCTTCCGGTGTACGATCAAAGCGTAGACCGTTTAAGACATTACTCCCACGGAGAAAAGTCCGCATGGTGCTTATTGTGTTCAATGCCGATGCAATTTTTGTGTTTCATCAACACTCTGAACGTCCACAGATTACAGAATTTCTCCAGTTGTGCTTCGGAAACTACTACTAGTCTTCCAGAGAACGATTAAAGCGTAGTCAGTTTAAGACATTACTCCCATGGAGAAAAGTCCGCATGGTGCTTATCGTGTTCAATGGCGATGCGATTTTTGTGTTTCATCAACACTCTGAAGGTAAACAGAATACAGAATGCATCCAGATGTGCTTCGGAAACTACTACTAGCCTTCCAGGGAATGATCAAAACTTAGACAGTTTAAGACATTACTCCTAAGGAGAAAAGTCCGCATGGTGCTTATTTTGTTCAATGCCGATGCAATTTTTGTGTTTCATCAACACTCTGAAGGTCCACAGAGTGCAGAATGCCTCCAGATGTGCTTCGGAAACTACTACTAGTCTTCCAGTGTACGATCAAAGCGTAGACAGTTTAAGAAATTACTTCCATGGAGAAAAGTCCGCATGGTGCTTATTGTGTTCCATGCCGATGCAATTTTTGTGTTTAATCAACACTCTGAAGGTCCACAGATTACAGAATGCATCGAGATGTGCTTCGGAAACTACTACTAGTCTTCCAGTACACGATCAAAGCGTAGACAGTTTAAGACATTGCTCCCATGGAGAAAAGTCTGCATGGTGCTTATTGTGTTAAAATGAAGATGCAATTTTTGTGTTTCATCAACACTCTGAACGTCCACAGATTACAGAATGAGTTCAGATGTGCTTCGGAAACTACTACTAGTCTTCCAGGGAACGATCAAATCGTTCACAGTTTCAGACATTACTCCCATGGAGAAAAGTCCGCATGGTGCTTCTTGTGTTTAATGACGATGCAATTTTTGAGTTTCATCAACACTCTGAAGGTCCACAGATTACAGAATGCATCCAGATGTGCATTGGAAACCACTACTAGTCATCCAGGGAAGGATCAAAGCGTAGACAGTTCAAGACATTACTCACATGGAGAAAAGTCCGCATGGTGCTTATTGTGTTCAATGCCGATGCAATTTCTGTGTTCATCAACACTCTGGAGGTCCACAGATTACAGAATGCATCCAGATGTGCTTCGGAAACTACTACTAGAATTCCAGGGAACGATCAAAGCTTAGACAGTTTAAGACATTACTCCCATGGAGTAATGTCCGCATGGTGCTTATTTTGTTCAATTCCGATCCAATTACTGTGTTTCATCAACACTCTGAAGGTTCACAGATTACAGAATGCCTGCAGATGTGCTTCGGAAACTACTACTAGTCTTCCAGGGAACGATCAAAGCGTAGACAGTCTAAGGCATTACTCCCATGGAGAAAAGTCCGCATGTTGCTTATAGTGTTCAATGCCGATGCAATTTTTGTGTTTCATCAACACTCTGAAGGTCGACAGAGCGCAGAATGCCTAAAGATGTGCTTCGGAAACTACTACTAGTCATCCAGTGTACGATCAAAGCGTAGACAGTTTAAGACATTACTCCCATGGAGAAAAGTCCGCATGGTGCTTATTGTGTTCAATGCCGATGCAATTTTTGTGTCTCATCAACACCCTGAATGTCCACAGATTACAGAATGCCTCCAGTTGTGCTTCGGAAACTACTACTAGTCTTCCAGAGAACGATCAAAGCGTAGACAGTTTAAGACATTACTCCCATGGAGAAAAGTCAGCATGGTGCTTATCGCGTTCAATGGCGATGCGATTTTTGCGTTTCATCAACACGCTGAAGGTAAACAGACTACAGAATGTATCCAGATGTGCTTCGGAAACTACTACTACCCTTCCAGGGAATGGTCAAAACTTAGACAGTTTAAGACATTACTTCCAAGGAGAAAAGTCCGCATGGTGCTTATTTTGTTCAATGAAGATGCAATTTTAGTGTTTCACCAACCCTCTAAAGTTTCACAGATTACTGAATGCATACAGATGTGCTTTGCAAACTACTGCTAGTCTTCCAGTGTACGATCAAAGCTTAGACAGTTTAAGACATTACTCCGATGGAGAAATGTCTGCATGGTGCTTATTGTGTTCAATGCCGATGCAATTTTTGTGTTTCATCAACACCCTGAACGTCCACTGATTACAGAATGCCTCCAGTTGTGCTTCGGAAACTACTACTAGTCCTTCAGAGAACGATTAAAGCGTAGACAGTTTAAGACATTACTCCGATGGAGAAAAGTCCGCATGGTGCTTATCGTATTCAATGGCGATGCGATTTTTGTGTTTCATCAACACTCTGAAGGTAAACAGAATACAGAATGCATCCAGATGTGCTTCGGAAAGTACTACTAGCCTTCCAGGGAATTATCAAAACTTAGACAGTTTAAGACATTACTCCCAAGGAGAAAAGTCCGCATGGTGCTTATTTTGTTCAATGCCGATGCAGTTTTTGTGTTTCATCAATACTCTAAAGTTTCACAGATTACAGAATGCTGGCAGATGTGCTTCGAAAACTACTACTAGTCTTCCAGGGAATGATCAAAGCGTAGACAGTTTAAGACAATTCTCTCATGGAGAAAAGTCCGCATGGTGCTTATTGTGTTCAATGCCGCTGCAATTTCTGTGATTCATCAACACTCTGAAGGACCACAGATTACAGAATGCATCCAGATGTGCTTCGGAAACTACTACTAGTCTTCCAGGGAACGATCAAAGCGTTGACAGTTTAAGACATTACTCCAATGGAGAAAAGTCCGCATGGTGCTTACTGTGTTCAATGCCGATGCAATTTTTGTGTTTCATCAACACTCTGAAGGTCCATAGAGTGCAGAATGCCTCCAGATGTGCTTCGGAAACTACTACTAGTCTTCCAGTGTACGATCAAAGCGTATACAGTTTAAGACATTACTCCCAAGGAGAAAAGTCCGCATGGTGCTTAATGTGTTCAATGCAAATGCAATTTTTGTGTTTCATCAACGCTCTGAACGTACACAGATTACAGAATGCCTCAAGATGTGCTTCGGAAACTACTACTAGTCTTCCAGAGAACGATCAAAGCGTAGACAGTTTGAGACATTACTCCCATGGAGAAAAGTTCGCGTGGTGCTCATTGTATTCAATGCCGATTCAATTTCTGTGTTTCATCAACACTCTGAAGGTTCATAGATTATAGAATGCATCCAGATGTGCTTCGGAAACTACTACTAGTCTTCCAGGGAACGATCAAAACTTAAACAGTTTAAGACATTAGTCTAATGGAGTAATGTCCGCATGGTGCTTATTTTGTTCAATGCCAATGCAATTTTTGTGTTTCAGCAACACTCTGAAGGACCACAGATTACAGAATGCCTGCAGATGTGCTTCGGAAACTACTACTAGTCTTCCAGGGAACGATCAAAGTGTAGACAGTCTAAGGCATTACTCCCATGGAGAAAAGTCCGCATGGTGCTTATAGTATTCAATGCCGATGCAATTTTTGTGTTTCATCAACACTCTGAAGGTCCACAGAATGCAGAATGCCTCCAGATGTGCTTCGGAAACTACTACTAGTCTTCCAGTATACGATCAAAGCGTAGACCGTTTAAGACATTACTCCCATGGAGAAAAGTCCGCATGGTGCTTATTGTGTTCAACGCCGATGCAATTTTTGTGTTTCATGAACACTCTGAACGTCCACAGATTACAGAATGCTTCCAGTTGTGCTTCGGAAACTACTACTAGTCTTCCAGAGAACGATTAAAGCGTAGACAGTTTAAGACATTACTCCCATGGAGAAAAGTCCGCATGGTGCTTATCGTGTCCAATGGCGATGCGATTTTTGTGTTTCATCAACACTCTGAAGGTAAACAGAATACAGAATGCATCCAGATGTGCTTCGGAAACTACTACTAGCCTTCCAGGGAATGATCAAAGCTTAGACAGTTTAAGACATTACTCCCAAGGAGAAAAGTCCGCATGGTGCTTATTTTGCTTAATGCCGATGCAATTTTTGTGTTTCATCAACACTCTAAAGTTTCAGAGATTAGAGAATGCAGGCAGATGTGCTTCGGAAACTACTACTAGTCTTCCAGGGAACGATCAAAGCGTAGACAGCTTAAGACATTGCTCCCATTTAGAAAAGTCCGCATGGTGCTTATTGTGTTCAATGCCGATGAAATTTTTGTGTTTCATCAACACTCTGAAGGTCCACAGAGTGCAGAATGCCTCCAGATGTGCTTCGGAAACTACTACTAGTCTTCCAGTGTACGATCAAAGCGTAGACAGTTTAAGAAATTACTTCCATGGAGAAAAGTCCTCATGGTGCTTATTGTGTTCAATGCCGATTCAATATCTGCGTTTCATCAACACTCTGAAGGTTCACAGATTATAGAACGCATCAAAATGTGCTTCGGAAACTACTACTGGTCTTCCAGGGAACGATCAAAGCGTAGACAGTTTAAGACAATTCTCTCATGGAAAAAAGTCCGCATGGTGCTTATTGTGTTCAATGCCGACGCAATTTTTGTGTTTCATCAACACTCTGAAGGTCCACAGATTACAGAATGCCTGCAGATGTGCTTCGGAAACTACTACTAGTCTTCCAGGGAACGATCAAAGCGTGGACAGTTTAAGACATTACTCCAATGGAGAATAGTCCGCATGGTGCTTATTGTGTTCAATGCCGATGCAATTTTTGTGTTTCATCAACACTCTGAAGGTCCATAGAGTGCGGAATGCCTCCAGATGTGCTTCGGAAACTACTACTAGTCTTCCAGAGAACGATCAAGGAGTATACAGTTCAAGACATTACTCCAATGGAGAAAAGTCCGCATGGTGCTTATTGTGTTCAATGCCGATGCAATTTTTGTGTTTTATCAACGCTCTGAACGTCCACAGATTTAGAATGCCTCAAGTTGTGCTTCGGAAACTACTACTAGTCCTCCAGAGAACGATCAAAGCGTAGACAGTTTAAGACACTACTTCCATGGAGTAAAGTCCGCGTGGTGCTTATTGTGTTCAATGCCGATGCAATTTTTGTGTTTCATCAACACTCTGAACGTCCACAGATTACAGATTGCCTAGAGATGTGCTTCGGAAACTACTACTAGTCTTCCTCGGAACGATCAAAGCGTAGACAGTTTGAGACATTACTCCCATGGAGAAAAGTTCGCATGGTGCTTATTGTGTTCAATGCCGATGCAATTTCTGTGTTTCATCAACTCTCTGAAGGTATACAGATTACAGAATGCCTCCAGATGTGCTTCGGAAACTACTGCTAGTCTTCCAGTGAACGATCACAGCTTATACAGTTTAAGACATTACTCTAACGGAGAAAGGTCCGCATGGTGCTCATTATGATCAATGCCGATTCTATTTCTGTGTTTCATCAACACTCCGAAGGTTAATAGATTATAGAATGCATCCAGATGTGCTTCGGAAACTACTACTAGTCTTCCAGGGAACGATCAAATCGTAGACCGTTTAAGACATTACTCCCATCTAGAAAAGGCCGCATGGTGCTTATTGTGCTCAATGCCGACGAAATTTTTGTGTCTCATCATCACTGAAGATAAACAGATTACAGAATGCATCCAGATGTGCTTCGGAAACTACTACTAGTCTTCCAGGGAACGACCAAAGCGTAGACAGTTTAAGACATTACTCCCAAGGAAACAAGTCCGCATGGTGCTTATTGTGTTCAATGCCGATGCAATTTTTGTGATTCATCAATACTCTGAAGGTTCACAGATTACAGAATGCATCCAGATATGCATCGGCAACTACTACTAGTCTTCCAGGGAACGATTAAACCGTAGACAGTTTAAGACATTACTCCCATGGAGAAATGTCCGCATTGTGCTTATTGTGATCAATGCCGATGCAATTTTTGTGTTTCATCAACACTCTGAAGGTCCACAGATTACAGATTGCCTCCAGATGTGCCTCGGAAACTACTACTACTCTTCCAGGGAACGATCAAAACGTTGACAGTTTAAGACATTACTCCCATGGAGAAAAGACCGCATGGTGATTATTGTGTTCAATGCCGATGCAATTTTTGTGTTTCATCAACACTCTGAAGGTCCACAGATTACAGAATGCTTGCAGATGTGCTTCGGAAACTACTACTAGTCTTCCAGGGAACGATCAAAGCGTAGACAGTTTAAGACATTACTCCAATGGAGAAAAGTGCGCATGGTGCTTATTGTGTTCAATGCCGATGCAATTTTTGTGTTTCATCAACACTCTGAAGGTCCACAGAGTGCAGAATGCCTCCAGATGTGCTTCGGAAACTATTACTAGTCTTCCAGTGTACGATCAAGCGTAGACAGTTTAAGACATAACTCCCATGGAGAAAAGTCCGCATGGTGCTTATTGTGTTCAATGCCGTTGGAATTTTTGTGTTTCATCAACACTCTGAAGGTCCACAGAATACAGAATGCATCCAGATAAGCTTCGGAAACTATTACTAGTCTTCCAGGGAGCGATCAAAGCGTAGACAGTTTAAGACATTACTCCCATGGAGAAATGTCCGCATGGTGCTTATTGTGTTCAATGCCGATTCAATTTTTGTGTTTCATCAACACTCTGAAGGTCCACAGATTACAGAATGCCTCCAGATGTGCTTCGGAAACTACTACTAGCCTTCCAGTGTACGATCAAAGCGTAGACAGTTTAAGACATTACTCCCATTGAGATAAGTCCGCATGGTCCTTATTGTGTTCAATGCCGATGAATCTTTGTGTTTCATCAACACTCTGAAGGACCACAGATTACAGAATGCATCCAGATGTGCTTCGGAAACTACTACTAGTCTTCCAGTGTACGATCAAAGAGTAGACAGTTTAAGACACTACTCCCATGGAGAAAAATCCGCATGGTGCTTATTGTGTTCAATGCCGATGCAATTTTTGTGTTCCATCAACAATCTGAAGGTCCTCAGATTACAGAATGCAGCCAGATGTGCTTCGGAAACTACTACTAGTCTTTCAGGGAACGATCAAATCGTAGACAGTTTAAGACATTACTCCCATGGAGAAAAGGCCGCATGGTGCTTATTGTGGTCAGTGCCGATGCAATTTTTGTGTTTCATCCACACTCGGATGGTCCACAGTTTACAGAATGCATCCAGATGTACTCCGGAAACTACTACTAGTCTTCCAGGGAACGATCAAAGCGTAGACAGTTTAAGACATTACTCCCATAGAGAAAATCCGCATATTGCTTATTGTGTTCAATGCCGATGCAATTTTTGGGTTTCATCAGCACTCTGAAGAGAAACAGATTACAGAATGCCTCCAGATGTGCTTCGGAAACTACTACTAGTCTTCCAGTGTACGATCAAAGCGTAGACAGTTTAAGACATTACTCCCATGGAGAAAAGTCCGCATGGTGATTATTGTGTTCAATGCCGATGCAATTTTTGTGTTCCATCATCACTCTGAAGGTCCTCAGATTACAGAATGCATCCAGATGTGCTTCGGAAACCACTACTAGTCTTCCAGTGTACGATCAAAGCGTAGACAGTTTATGACATTACTCCCATGGAGAAAAGTACGCATAGTGCTTATTGTGTTTATGCCGATAGAATTTTTGTGTTTCATCAAAACTCTGAAGTTTCACATAATACAGAATGCATCCAGATGAGCTTCGGAAACTATTACTAGTCTTCCAGGGAACGATTAAACCGTAGACAGTTTAAGACATTACTCCCATGGAGAAATGTCCGCATGGTGCTTATTGTGATGAATGTCGATGCAATTTTTGTGTTCCATCATCACTCTGAAGGTCCTCAGATTACAGAATGCATCCAGATGTGCTTCGGAAACTACTACTAGTCTTCCAGGTAAATATCAAAGCGTAGACAGTTTAAGACAATTCTCTCATGGAGAAAAGTCCGCATGGTGCTTTTTGTGTTCAATGCCGATGCAATATTTGTGTTTCATCAACACTCTGAAGAGAAACAGATTGCAGAATGCATCCAGATGTGCTTCGGAAACTACTACTAGTCTTCCAGTGAACGATCAAAGCGTAGACATTTTGAGACATTACTCCCTTGGAGAAAAGTCCGCATGGTGCTTATTGTGTTCAATGCCGATGCAATTTCTGTGTTTCATCAATAATCTGAAGGTCCACAGATTACAGAATGCATCCAGATGTGCTTCGGAAACCACTACTAGTCTTCCAGTGAACGATCAAAGCGTAAACTGTTTAAGACATTACTCCCATGGAGAAAAGTCCACATGGTGCTTATTGTATTCAATGCCGATGCAATTTCTTTGTTTCATCAACGCCCTGAAGGTCCACAGATTACAGAATGCATCCAGATGTGCTTCGGAAACCACTACTAGTCTTCCAGTGAACGATCAAAGCGTAAACTGTTTAAGACATTACTCCCATGGAGAAAAGTCCACATGGTGCTTATTGTATTCAATGCCGATGCAATTTCTTTGTTTCATCAACACTCTGAAGGTCCACAGATTACAAAATGCCTCCAAATGTGCTTCGGAAACTACCACAAGTCTTCCAGGGAACGATCAAAACGTATACAGTTTAAGACATTACTCCCATGGAGAAAAGTCCGCATGTTGCTTATTGAGTTCAATGCCGATGCAAATTCTGTGTTTCATCAAAACTCTGAAGGTCCACAGATTGCAGAATGCCTCCAGATGTACTTCGGAAACTACTACTAGTCCTCCGGTGTACGTTCAAAGCGTAGACAGTTTAAGACATTACTACCATGGAGAAAAGTCCGCATGGTGCTTATTGTGTTCAATGCCGATGCAATTTTTGTGTTTCATCAACAGAAGGTCCACAGATTACAGAATGCCTCCAGATGAGCATCGGAAACTGCCACTAGCCTTCCAGGTAACGATCAAAGCGTAGACAGTTTAAGACATTATTCCCATGGAGTAAAGTCCACATGGTGCTTATTGTGTTCAATGCCAATGCAAATTTTGTGTTTCATCAACACTCTGAAGGTCCACAGATTACAGAATGCATCCAGATGTGCTTCGGAAACTACTACTAGTCTTCCAGTGTAAGATCAAAGCGTAGACCGTTTAAGACATTACTCCCATGGAGAAAAGTCTACATGGTGCTTATTGTGTTCAATGCCGATGCTATTTCTGTGTTTCATCAACACTCTGAAGGTCCACAGATTACAGAATGCCTCCAGATGTGCTTCGGAAACTACTACTAGTCTTCCAGTGTACGATCAAAGCGTAGACAGTTTAAGACATTACTCCCATGGAGAAAAGTCCGCATGGAAATTATTGTGTTAAATGCCGATGCAATTTCTGGGTTTCATCAACACTCTGAAGATCCACAGATTACAGAATGCCTCCAAATGTGCTTCGGAAACTACTACTAGTCTTCCAGTGAACGATCAAAGCGTAGACATTTTAAGACATTACTCCCATGGAGAAATGTCCGCATGGTGCTTATTCTGATCAATGCCGATGCAATTTTTGTGTTTCATCAACACTCTGAAGGTCCACAGATTACAGAATGCATCCAGATGTGCTTCGGAAACTACTACTAGTCTTCCAGTGTAAGATCAAAGAATAGACAGTTTAAGACATTACTCCCATGGAGAAAAGTCCGCTTGGTGCTTATTGTGTTAAATGCCGATGCAATTTCTGTGATTCATCAACACTCTGAAGGTCCACAGATTACAGAATGCCTCCAGTTGTGCTTCGGAAACTACTACTAGTCTTCCAGTGAACGATCAAAGCGTAGACAGTTTAAGACATTACTCCCATTAAGAAATGTCCGCATGGTGCTTATTGTGATCAATGCCGATGCAATTTCTGTGTTTCATCAACACTCTAAAGGTCCACAGATTACAGAAGGCATCCAGATGTGATTCGGAAACTACTATTAGTCTTCCAGGGAACGATCAAAGCGTCGACATTCTAAGACATTACTCCCATGGAGAAAAGTCCGCATGGTGCTTATTGTGTTCAATGCCGATTCAATTTCTGTGTTTCATCGACACAATGAACGTCCACAGATTACAGAATTTTTCCAGATGTGCTTCGGAAACTACTACTAGTCTTCCAGTGTACGATCAAAACGTAGACAGTTTATGACATTACTCCCATGGAGAAAAGTCGGCATGGTGCATATTGTGTTCAATGCCGATGCAATATTTGTGTTTCATCAACACTCTGAAGGTCCACAGAATACAGAATGCCTACAGATGTGCCTCGGAAACTACTACTACACTTCCAGGGAACGATCACAACATAGACAGTTTGAGACATTACTCCCATGGAGAAAAGTCCGCATGGTGTTTATTGTGTTCAATGCCAATGCATTTTTTGTGTTTTATCTAAACTCTGAAGGTCCACAAATTACAGAATGCATCCAGATGTGCTTCGGAAACTACTACCAGTCTTCCAGGGAACTATCAAAGCGTAGATAGTTTAAGACAGTACTCAAATGGAGAAAGGTCAACATGGTGCTTATTGTGTTAAATACCGATACAATTTCTGTATTTCATCAACACTATCAAGGTCCACAGATTACAGAATGCCTCCAGATGTGCCTCGGAAACTACTACTAGTCTTCCAGTGAACGACCAAAGCGTAGACAGTTTAAGACATTACTCTCATGGAGAAAAGTCGGCATGGTGCTTATTGTGTTCAATGTCGATTCAATTTCTGTGTTTCAACAACACTCTGAATGTCCACAGATTACTGAATGCCTCTAGATGTGCTTCGGAAACTACCACTAGTCTTCCAGTGTAAGATCAAAGCGTAGACAGTTTATGACATTACTCTCATGGAGAAAAGTCGGCATAGTGCTTATTGTGGTCAATTCCGTTGCAATTTTTGTGTTTCATCAACAATCTGAAGGTCCACAGATTACAGAATGCATCCAGAAATGCTTCGGAAACTACTACTAGTCTTCCAGTGTACGATCAAAGCGTAAACAGTTTAAGACATTACTCCCAAGGAGAAAAGGTCGCATGGTGCTTATTGTGGTCAATGCCCATGCAATTTTTGTGTTTCATCAACACTCTGATGGTCCACAGATTACAGAATGCATCCAGATGTACTTCGGAAACTACTACTAGTCTACCCGGGAACGATCAAATCGTATACAGTTTAAGACATTACTCCCATGGAGAAAAGTCCGCATGGTGCTTATTGTGTTCAATGCCGATGCAATTTTTGTGTTTCATCAACACACGGTAGGTCCACGGATTACAGAATGCCATCAGATGTGCTTCGGAAACTACTACTAGTCTTCCAGGGAACGATCAAAGAGTAGACAGTTTAAGACATTACTCCCAAGGAAAAAAGTCCGAATGGTGCTTATTGTGTTCAATGCCGATGCAATTTTTGTGTTTCATCAACACTCTGAAGGTTCATAGATTACAGAATGCATCCAGATATGATTCGGAAACTACTACTAGTCTTCCACTGAACGATCAAAGCGTAGACAGTTTAAGACATTACTCCCATGGTGAAAAGTCCGCATGGTGCTTTTTGTGTTCAATGCCGATGCAATTTCTGTGTTTCATCAACACTCTAAAGGTCAGGAGATTACAGAATGCCAACCAGATGTGCTTCGGAAACTACTACTAGTCTTCCACTGAACGATCAAAGCGTAGACAGTTTAAGACATTATTCCCATGGAGAAAAGTCCGCGTGGTGCTTATTGTGTTCAATGGCGATGCAGTTTCTGTGTTTCATCAACACTCTGAAGGTCCACAGATTAGAGAATGCATCCAGATGTGCTTCGGAAACTACTACTAGTCTTCCAGGGAACGATCAAAGCGTAGACAGTTTAAGACATTACTCTCGTGGAGAAAAGTCCGCATGGTGCTTATTGTGTTCAATGCCCATACAATTTGTGCGTTTCATCAACACTCTGAAGGTCCACAGATTACAGAATGCCTCCAGATGTGCTTCGGAAACTACTACTAGTCTTCCAGTGTACGATCAAAGCGTAGACAGTTTAAGACATTATTCCCATGGAGAAAAGTCCGCATGGTGCTTATTGTGTTAAATGCCGATGCAATTTCTGGGTTTCATCAACACTCTGAAGATCCACAGATTACAGAATGCCTCCAGATGTGCTTCGGAAACTACTACTAGTCTTCCAGTGAACGATCAAAGCGTAGACATTTTAAGACATTACTCCCATGGAGAAATGTCCGCATGGTGCTTATTCTGATCAATGCCGATGCAATTTTTGTGTTTCATCAACACTCTGAAGGTCCACAGATTACAGAATGCATCCAGATGTGCTTCGGAAACTACTACTAGTCTTCCAGTGTAAGATCATAGCGTAGACAGTTTAAGACATTACTCCCATGGAGAGAAGTCCGCTTGGTGCTTATTGTGTTAAATGCCGATGCAATTTCTGTGTTTCATTAACACTCTGAAGGTCCACAGATTACAGAATGCCTCCAGATGTGCTTCGGAAACTACTACTAGTCTTCCAGTGAACGATCAAAGCGTAGACAGTTTAAGACATTACTCTCATGGAGAAAAGTCCGCATGGTGCTTATTGTGTTCAATGCCGATTAAATTTCTGTGTTTCATCAACACTCTGAAGGTCCACAGATTACAGAATGCCTCCAGTTGTGCTTCGGAAACTACTACTAGTCTTCCAGTGAACGATCAAAGCGTAGACAGTTTAAGACATTACTCCCATGGAGAAATGTCCGCATGGTGCTTATTGTGATCAATGCCGATGCAATTTTTGTGTTTCATCAACACTCTGAAGGTCCACAGATTACAGAAGGCATCCAGATGTAATTCGGAAACTACTATTAGTCTTCCAGGGAACGATCAAAGCGTCGACATTCTAAGACATTACTCCCATGGAGAAAAGTCCGCATGGTGCTTATTGTGTTCAATGCCGATTCAATTTCTGTGTTTCATCGACACACTGAACGTCCACAGATTACAGAATTAGTCCAGATGTGCTTCGGAAACTACTACTAGTCTTCCAGTGTACGATCAAAGCGTAGACAGTTTATGACATTACTCCCATGGAGAAAAGTCAGGATGGTGCTTATTGTGTTCAATGCCGATGCAATATTTGTGTTTCATCAACACTCTGAAGGTCCACAGAATACAGAATGCCTACAGATGTGCCTCGGAAACTACTACTACACTTCCAGGGAACGATCACAACATAGACAGTTTGAGACATTACTCCCATGGAGAAAAGTCCGCATGGTGTTTATTGTGTTCAATGCCGATGCAATTTCTGTGTTTCATCACCACTCTGAAGGTCCACAGATTACATAATGCCTCCAGATGTGCTTCGGAATCTACTACTAGTCTTCCAGTGTACGATCAAAGCGTAGACTGTTTAAGACATTACTCCCACGGAGAAAAGTCCGCATGGTGCTTATTGTGTTAAATGCCGATGCAATTTCAGTGTTTCATCAACACTCTGAAGGTCCACAGATTACAGAATGCCTCCTGATGTGCTTCGGAAACTACTAATAACCTTCCAGTGTACGATCAAAGCGTAGACAGTTTAAGACATTACTCCCACGGAGAAAAGCCCGCATGGTGCTTATTGTGTTAAATGCCGATGCAATTTCAGTGTTTCATCAACACTCTGAAAGTCCACAGATTACAGAATGCCTCCTGATGTGCTTCGGAAACTGCTACTAACCTTCCAGTGAACGATCAAAGCGTTGACAGTTTAAGACATTACTCTCATGGAGAAAAGTCCGCATGGTGCATATTGTGTTCAATGCCGATTCAATTTCTGTGTTTCATCAACACTCTGAAGGTCCACAGATTACAAAATGCCTCCAGATGTGCTTCGAAAACTACCACTAGTCTTCCAGTGTAAGATCAAAGCGTAGACAGTTTAAGACATTACTCCCATGGAGAAAAGTCCGCTTGGTGCTTATTGTGTTAAATGCCGATGCAATTTCTGTGTTTCATCAACACTCTGAAGGTCCACAGATTACAGAGTGCCTCCAGATGTGCTTCGGAAACTACTACTAGTCTTCCAGTGAACGATCAAAGCGTAGACAGTTTAAGACATTACTCTCATGGAGAAAAGTCCGCATGGTGCTTATTGTGTTCAATGCCGATAAAATTTCTGTGTTTCATCAACACTCTGAAGGTCCACAGATTACAGAATGCCTCCAGTTGTGCTTCGGAAACTACTACTTGTCTTCCAGTGAACGATCAAAGCGTAGACAGTTTAAGACATTACTCCCATAGAGAAATGTCCGCATGGTGCTTATTGTGATCAATGCCGATGCAATTTCTGTGTTTCATCAACACTCTAAAGGTCCACAGATTACAGAATGCCTCCAGATGTGCTTCGGAATCTACTACTAGTCTTCCAGTGTACGATCAAAGCGTTGACAGTTTAAGACATTTCTCCCACGGAGAAAAGTCCGCATGGTGCTTATGGTGTTAAATGCCGATGCAATTTCACTGTTTCATCAACACTCTGAAGGTCCACAGATTACAGAATGCCTCCAGATGTGCTTCGGAAACTACTACTAGTCTTTCAGTGAACGATCAAAGCGTAGACATTTTAAGACATTACTCTCATTTAGAAAAGTCCGCATGGTGCTTATTGTGTTCAATGTCGATTCAATTTCTGTGTTTCAACAACACTCTGAATGTCCACAGATTACAGAATGCCTCCAGATGTGCTTCGGAAACTACCACTAGTCTTCCAGTGTACGATCAAAGCGTAGACAGTTTAAGACATTACTCTCATGGAGAAAAGTCGGCATAGTGCTTATTGTGGTCAATTCCGTTGCAATTTTTGTGTTTCATCAACAATCTGAGGGTCCGCAGATTACAGAATGCATCCAGAAATGATTCGGAAACTACTACTAGTCTTCCAGTGTACGATCAAAGCGTAGACAGTTTATGACATTACTCCCATGGAGAAAAGTCGGCATGGTGCATATTGTGTTCAATGCCGATGCAAATATTTGTGTTTCATCAACACTCTGAAGGTCCACAGAATACAGAATGCCTACAGATGTGCCTCGGAAACTACTACTACACTTCCAGGGAACGATCACAACATAGACAGTTTGAGACATTACTCCCATGGAGAAAAGTCCGCATGGTGTTTATTGTGTTCAATGCCAATGCAATTTTTGTGTTTTATCTAAACTCTGAAGGTCCACAAATTACAGAATGCATCCAGATGTGCTTCGGAAACTACTACCAGTCTTCCAGGGAACTATCAAAGCGTAGATAGTTTAAGACAGTACTCAAATGGAGAAAAGTCAACATGGTGCTTATTGTGTTAAATACCGATACAATTTCTGTATTTCATCAACACTATCAAGGTCCACAGATTACAGAATGCCTCCAGATGTGATTCGGAATCTACTATTAGTCTTCCAGGGAACGATCAAAGCGTCGACATTCTAAGACATTACTCCCATGGAGAAAAGTCCGCATGGTGCTTATTGTGTTCAATGCCGATTCAATTTCTGCGTTTCATCGACACACTGAACGTCCACAGATTACAGAATTAATCCAGATGTGCTTCGGAAACTACTACTAGTCTTCCAGGGAACGATCAAAGCCTAGACAGTTTAAGACATTACTCCCATGGAGAAAAGTCGGCATGGTGCTTATTGTGTTTTTGACGATGCAACTTCTGTGTTTCATCAACACTCTGAAGGTATACAGATTACAGAATGCCTCCAAATGTGCTTCGGAAACTTCTGCTAGTCTTCCAGTGAACGGTCACAGCGTAGACAGTTTAAGACATTCCTCTCATGGAGATAAGTCCGCATGGTGCTTGTTGAGTTAAATGCCGATTTAATTTCTGTGTTTTATCAACACTCTAAAGGTCCACAGATTACAGAATGCCTCCAGATGTGCTTCGAAAACTACCACTAGTCTTCCAGTGAACGATCAAAGCGTACACAGTTTAAGACATTACTCCCATGGAGAAAAGTCCGCATGGTGCTTATTGTGTTCAATGCCGATGCAATTTTTGTGTTTCATCAACACTCGGAAGGTCCACGGATTACAGAATGCCTTCAGATGTGCTTCGGAAACTACTACTAGTCTTCCAAGGAACGATCAAAGAGTAGACAGTTTAAAACATTACTCCCAAGGAAAAAAGTCCGCTTGGTGCTTATTGTGTTCAATGCCGATGCAATTTTTGTGTTTCATCAACAATCTGAAGGTTCATAGATTACAGAATGCATCCAGATATGCTTCGGAAACTACTACTATTCTTCCACTGAACGATCAAAGCGTAGACAGTTTAAGACATTACTCCCATGGAGAAAAGTCCGCATGGTGCTTTTTGTGTTCAATGCCGATGCAATTTCTGTGTTTCATCAACACTCTAATGGTCAGGAGATTACAGAATGCCAACCAGATGTGCTTCGGAAACTACTACTAGTCTTCCAGTGAACGATCAAAGCGTAGACATTTTAAGACATTACTCCCATGGAGAAATGTCCGCATGGTGCTTATTCTGATCAATGGCGATGCAATTTATGTGTTTCATCAACACTCTGAAGGTCCACAGATTACAGAATGCATCCAGATGTGCTTCGGAAACTACTACTAGTCTTCCAGTGTAAGATAAAAGCGTAGACAGTTTAAGACATTACTCCCATGGAGAAAAGTCCGCTTGGTGCTTATTGTGTTAAATGCCGATGCAATTTCTGTGTTTCATCAACACTCTGAAGGTCCACAGATTACAGAATGCCTCCAGATGTGCTTCCGAAACTACTACTAGTCTTCCAGTGTACTATCAAAGCGTAGACAGTTTATGACATTACTTCCATGGAGAAAAGTCGGCATGGTGCTTATTGTGTTCAATGCCGATGCAACTTCTGTGTTTCATCAACACTCTGAAGGTATACAGATTACAGAATGCCTCCAAATGTGCTTCGGAAACTTCTGCTAGTCTTCCAGTGAACGATCACAGCGTAGACAGTTTAAGACATTTCTCTCATGGAGATAAGTCCGCATGGTGCTTGTTGTGTTAAATGCCGATTTAATTTCTGTGTTTTATCAACACTCTAAAGGTCCACAGATTACAGAATGCCTCCAGATGTGCTTCGGAATCTACTACTAGTCTTCCAGTGTACGGTCAAAGCGTTGACAGTTTAAGACATTTCTCCCACGGAGAAAAGTCCGCATGGTGCTTATGGTGTTAAATGCCGATGCAATTTCACTGTTTCATCAACACTCTGAAGGTCCACAGATTACAGAATGCCTCCAGATGTGCTTCGGAAACTACTACTAGTCTTTCAGTGAACGATCAAAGCGTAGACATTTTAAGACATTACTCTCATTTAGAAAAGTCCGCATGGTGCTTATTGTGTTCAATGTCGATTCAATTTCTGTGTTTCAACAACACTCTGAATGTCCACAGATTACAGAATGCCTCCAGATGTGGTTCGGAAACTACCACTAGTCTTCCAGTGTACGATCAAAGCGTAGACAGTTTAAGACATTACTCTCATGGAGAAAAGTCGGCATAGTGCTTATTGTGGTCAATTCCGTTGCAATTTTTGTGTTTCATCAACAATCTGAGGGTCCGCAGATTACAGAATGCATCCAGAAATGATTCGGAAACTACTACTAGTCTTCCAGTGTACGATCAAAGCGTAGACAGTTTATGACATTACTCCCATGGAGAAAAGTCGGCATGGTGCATATTGTGTTCAATGCCGATGCAATATTTGTGTTTCATCAACACTCTGAAGGTCCACAGAATACAGAATGCCTACAGATGTGCCTCGGAAACTACTACTACACTTCCAGGGAACGATCACAACATAGACAGTTTGAGACATTACTCCCATGGAGAAAAGTCCGCATGGTGTTTATTGTGTTCAATGCCAATGCAATTTTTGTGTTTTATCTAAACTCTGAAGGTCCACAAATTACAGAATGCATCCAGATGTGCTTCGGAAACTACTACCAGTCTTCCAGGGAACTATCAAAGCGTAGATAGTTTAAGACAGTACTCAAATGGAGAAAAGTCAACATGGTGCTTATTGTGTTAAATACCGATACAATTTCTGTATTTCATCAACACTATCAAGGTCCACAGATTACAGAATGCCTCCAGATGTGCCTCGGAAACTACTACTAGTCTTCCAGTGAACGACCAAAGCGTAGACAGTTTAAGACATTACTCTCATGGAGAAAAGTCGGCATGGTGCTTATTGTGTTCAATGTCGATTCAATTTCTGTGTTTCAACAACACTCTGAATGTCCACAGATTACTGAATGCCTCTAGATGTGCTTCGGAAACTACCACTAGTCTTCCAGTGTAAGATCAAAGCGTAGACAGTTTATGACATTACTCTCATGGAGAAAAGTCGGCATAGTGCTTATTGTGGTCAATTCCGTTGCAATTTTTGTGTTTCATCAACAATCTGAAGGTCCACAGATTACAGAATGCATCCAGAAGTGCTTCGGAAACTACTACTAGTCTTCCAGTGTACGATCAAAGCGTAAACAGTTTAAGACATTACTCCCAAGGAGAAAAGGTCGCATGGTGCTTATTGTGGTCAATGCCCATGCAATTTTTGTGTTTCATCAACACTCTGATGGTCCACAGATTACAGAATGCATCCAGATGTACTTCGGAAACTACTACTAGTCTACCCGGGAACGATCAAATCGTAGACAGTTTAAGACATTACTCCCATGGAGAAAAGTCCGCATGGTGCTTATTGTGTTCAATGCCGATGCAATTTTTGTGTTTCATCAACACTCGGTAGGTCCACGGATTACAGAATGCCATCAGATGTGCTTCGGAAACTACTACTAGTCTTCCAGGGAACGATCAAAGAGTAGACAGTTTAAGACATTACTCCCAAGGAAAAAAGTCCGAATGGTGCTTATTGTGTTCAATGCCGATGCAATTTTTGTGTTTCATCAACACTCTGAAGGTTCATAGATTACAGAATGCATCCAGATATGATTCGGAAACTACTACTAGTCTTCCACTGAACGATCAAAGCGTAGACAGTTTAAGACATTACTCCCATGGTGAAAAGTCCGCATGGTGCTTTTTGTGTTCAATGCCGATGCAATTTCTGTGTTTCATCAACACTCTAAAGGTCAGGAGATTACAGAATGCCAACCAGATGTGCTTCGGAAACTACTACTAGTCTTCCACTGAACGATCAAAGCGTAGACAGTTTAAGACATTATTCCCATGGAGAAAAGTCCGCGTGGTGCTTATTGTGTTCAATGGCGATGCAGTTTCTGTGTTTCATCAACACTCTGAAGGTCCACAGATTAGAGAATGCATCCAGATGTGCTTCGGAAACTACTACTAGTCTTCCAGGGAACGATCAAAGCGTAGACAGTTTAAGACATTACTCTCGTGGAGAAAAGTCCGCATGGTGCTTATTGTGTTCAATGCCCATACAATTTGTGCGTTTCATCAACACTCTGAAGGTCCACAGATTACAGAATGCCTCCAGATGTGCTTCGGAAACTACTAC
Organism: Schistocerca gregaria; assembly: GCF_023897955.1. Classification (NCBI taxonomy): domain Eukaryota; kingdom Metazoa; phylum Arthropoda; class Insecta; order Orthoptera; family Acrididae; genus Schistocerca; species Schistocerca gregaria. Next base: position 48,826,547 of record NC_064928.1, on the reverse strand, counting down.
TAGTCTTCCAGTGTACGATCAAAGCGTAGACAGTTTAAGACATTATTCCCATGGAGAAAAGTCCGCATGGTGCTTATTGTGTTAAATGCCGATGCAATTTCTGGGTTTCATCAACACTCTGAAGATCCACAGATTACAGAATGCCTCCAGATGTGCTTCGGAAACTACTACTAGTCTTCCAGTGAACGATCAAAGCGTAGACATTTTAAGACATTACTCCCATGGAGAAATGTCCGCATGGTGCTTATTCTGATCAATGCCGATGCAATTTTTGTCTTTCATCAACACTCTGAAGGTCCACAGATTACAGAATGCCTCCAGATGTGCTTCGGAAACTACTACTAGTCTTCCAGTGAACGATCAAAGCGTAGACAGTTTAAGACATTACTCTCATGGAGAAAAGTCCGCATGGTGCTTATTGTGTTCAATGCCGATTAAATTTCTGTGTTTCATCAACACTCTGAAGGTTCACAGATTACAGAATGCCTCCAGTTGTGCTTCGGAAACTACTACTAGTCTTCCAGTGAACGATCAAAGCGTAGACAGTTTAAGACATTACTCCCATGGAGAAATGTCCGCATGGTGCTTATTGTGATCAATGCCGATGCAATTTTTGTGTTTCATCAACACTCTGAAGGTCCACAGATTACAGAAGGCATCCAGATGTGATTCGGAAACTACTATTAGTCTTCCAGGGAACGATCAAAGCGTCGACATTCTAAGACATTACTCCCATGGAGAAAAGTCCGCATGGTGCTTATTGTGTTCAATGCCGATTCAATTTCTGTGTTTTATCGACACACTGAACGTCCACAGATTACAGAATTAGTCCAGATGTGCTTCGGAAACTACTACTAGTCTTCCAGTGTACGATCAAAGCGTAGACAGTTTATGACATTACTCCCATGGAGAAAAGTCAGCATGGTGCTTATTGTGTTCAATGCCGATGCAATATTTGTGTTTCATCAACACTCTGAAGGTCCACAGAATACAGAATGCCTACAGATGTGCCTCGGAAACTACTACTACACTTCCAGGGAACGATCACAACATAGACAGTTTGAGACATTACTCCCATGGAGAAAAGTCCGCATGGTGTTTATTGTGTTCAATGCCGATGCAATTTCTGTGTTTCATCACCACTCTGAAGGTCCACAGATTACATAATGCCTCCAGATGTGCTTAAGAATCTACTACTAGTCTTCCAGTGTACGATCAAAGCGTAGACTGTTTAAGACATTACTCCCACGGAGAAAAGTCCGCATGGTGCTTATTGTGTTAAATGCCGATGCAATTTCAGTGTTTCATCAACACTCTGAAAGTCCACAGATTACAGAATGCCTCCTGATGTGCTTCGGAAACTGCTACTAACCTTCCAGTGAACGATCAAAGCGTTGACAGTTTAAGACATTACTCTCATGGAGAAAAGTCCGCATGGTGCTTATTGTGTTCAATGCCGATTCAATTTCTGTGTTTCATCAACACTCTGAAGGTCCACAGATTACAAAATGCCTCCAGATGTGCTTCGAAAACTACCACTAGTCTTCCAGTGAACGATCAAAGCGTATACAGTTTAAGACATTACTCCCATGGAGAAAAGTCCGCATGGTGCTTATTGTGTTCAATGCCGATGCAATTTTTGTGTTTCATCAACACTCGGAAGGTCCACGGATTACAGAATGCCTTCAGATGTGCTTCGGAAACTACTACTAGTCTTCCAGGGAACGATCAAAGAGTAGACAGTTTAAGACATTACTCCCAAGGAAAAAAGTCCGCATGGTGCTTATTGTGTTCAATGCCGATGCAATTTTTGTGTTTCAATAACACTCTGAAGTTTCATAGATTACAGAATGCATCCAGATATGCTTCGGAAACTACTACTATTCTTCCACTGAACGATCAAAGCGTAGACAGTTTAAGACATTACTCCCATGAAGAAAAGTCCGCATGGTGCTTTTTGTGTTCAATGCCGATGCAATTTCTGTGTTTCATCAACACTCTAAAGGTCAGGAGGTTACAGAATGCCAACCAGATGTGCTTCGGAAACTACTACTAGTCTTCCAGTTAACGATCAAAATGTAGACATTTTAAGACATTACTCCCATGGAGAAATGTCCGCATGGTCCTTTTCTGATCAATGCCGATGCAATTTTTGTGTTTCATCAACACTCTGAAGGTCCACAGATTACAGAATGCAATCAGATGTGCTTCGGAAACTACTACTAGTCTTCCAGTGTAAGATCAAAGCGTAGACAGTTTAAGACATTACTCCCATGGAGAAAAGTCCGCTTGGTGCTTATTGTGTTAAATGCCGATGCAATTTCTGTGTTTCATCAACACTCTGAAGGTCCACAGATTACAGAGTGCCTCCAGATGTGCTTCGGAAACTACTACTAGTCTTCCAGTGAACGATCAAAGCGTAGACAGTTTAAGACATTACTCTCATGGAGAAAAGTCCGCATGGTGCTTATTGTGTTCAATGCCGATAAAATTTCTGTGTTTCATCAACACTCTGAAGGTCCACAGATTACAGAATGCCTCCAGTTGTGCTTCGGAAACTACTACTTGTCTTCCAGTGAACGATCAAAGCGTAGACAGTTTAAGACATTCCTCCCATAGAGAAATGTCCGCATGGTGCTTATTGTGATCAATGCCGATGCAATTTCTGTGTTTCATCAACACTCTGAAGGTCCACAGATTACAGAAGGCATCCAGATGTGATTCGGAATCTACTATTAGTCTTCCAGGGAACGATCAAAGCGTCGACATTCTAAGACATTACTCCCATGGAGAAAAGTCCGCATCGTGCTTATTGTGTTCAATGCCGATTCAATTTCTGCGTTTCATCGACACACTGAACGTCCACAGATTACAGAATTAATCCAGATGTGCTTCGGAAACTACTACTAGTCTTCCAGGGAACGATCAAAGCCTAGACAGTTTAAGACATTACTCCCATGGAGAAAAGTCGGCATGGTGCTTATTGTGTTTTTGACGATGCAACTTCTGTGTTTCATCAACACTCTGAAGGTATACAGATTACAGAATGCCTCCAAATGTGCTTCGGAAACTTCTGCTAGTCTTCCAGTGAACGGTCACAGCGTAGACAGTTTAAGACATTTCTCTCATGGAGATAAGTCCGCATGGTGCTTGTTGAGTTAAATGCCGATTTAATTTCTGTGTTTTATCAACACTCTAAAGGTCCACAGATTACAGAATGCCTCCAGATGTGCTTCGAAAACTACCACTAGTCTTCCAGTGAACGATCAAAGCGTACACAGTTTAAGACATTACTCCCATGGAGAAAAGTCCGCATGGTGCTTATTGTGTTCAATGCCGATGCAATTTTTGTGTTTCATCAACACTCGGAAGGTCCACGGATTACAGAATGCCTTCAGATGTGCTTCGGAAACTACTACTAGTCTTCCAGGGAACGATCAAAGAGTAGACAGTTTAAAACATTACTCCCAAGGAAAAAAGTCCGCATGGTGCTTATTGTGTTCAATGCCGATGCAATTTTTGTGTTTCATCAACAATCTGAAGGTTCATAGATTACAGAATGCATCCAGATATGCTTCGGAAACTACTACTATTCTTCCACTGAACGATCAAAGCGTAGACAGTTTAAGACATTACTCCCATGAAGAAAAGTCCGCATGGTGCTTTTTGTGTTCAATGCCGATGCAATTTCTGTGTTTCATCAACACTCTAAAGGTCAGGAGGTTACAGAATGCCAACCAGATGTGCTTCGGAAACTACTACTAGTCTTCCAGTTAACGATCAAAATGTAGACATTTTAAGACATTACTCCCATGGAGAAATGTCCGCATGGTGCTTATTCTGATCAATGCCGATGCAATTTTTGTGTTTCATCAACACTCTGAAGGTCCACAGATTACAGAATGCATCCAGATGTGCTTCGGAAACTACTACTAGTCTTCCAGTGTAAGATCAAAGCGTAGACAGTTTAAGACATTACTCCCATGGAGAAAAGTCCGCTTGGTGCTTATTGTGTTAAATGCCGATGCAATTTCTGTGTTTCATCAACACTCTGAAGGTCCACAGATTACAGAGTGCCTCCAGATGTGCTTCGGAAACTACTACTAGTCTTCCAGTGAACGATCAAAGCGTAGACAGTTTAAGACATTACTCTCATGGAGAAAAGTCCGCATGGTGCTTATTGTGTTCAATGCCGATAAAATTTCTGTGTTTCATCAACACTCTGAAGGTCCACAGATTACAGAATGCCTCCAGTTGTGCTTCGGAAACTACTACTTGTCTTCCAGTGAACGATCAAAGCGTAGACAGTTTAAGACATTCCTCCCATAGAGAAATGTCCGCATGGTGCTTATTGTGATCAATGCCGATGCAATTTCTGTGTTTCATCAACACTCTGAAGGTCCACAGATTACAGAAGGCATCCAGATGTGATTCGGAATCTACTATTAGTCTTCCAGGGAACGATCAAAGCGTCGACATTCTAAGACATTACTCCCATGGAGAAAAGTCCGCATGGTGCTTATTGTGTTCAATGCCGATTCAATTTCTGCGTTTCATCGACACACTGAACGTCCACAGATTACAGAATTAATCCAGATGTGCTTCGGAAACTACTACTAGTCTTCCAGGGAACGATCAAAGCCTAGACAGTTTAAGACATTACTCCCATGGAGAAAAGTCGGCATGGTGCTTATTGTGTTTTTGACGATGCAACTTCTGTTTTTCATCAACACTCTGAAGGTATACAGATTACAGAATGCCTCCAAATGTGCTTCGGAAACTTCTGCTAGTCTTCCAGTGAACGGTCACAGCGTAGACAGTTTAAGACATTTCTCTCATGGAGATAAGTCCGCATGGTGCTTGTTGAGTTAAATGCCGATTTAATTTCTGTGTTTTATCAACACTCTAAAGGTCCACAGATTACAGAATGCCTCCAGATGTGCTTCGAAAACTACCACTAGTCTTCCAGTGAACGATCAAAGCGTACACAGTTTAAGACATTACTCCCATGGAGAAAAGTCCGCATGGTGCTTATTGTGTTCAATGCCGATGCAATTTTTGTGTTTCATCAACACTCGGAAGGTCCACGGATTACAGAATGCCTTCAGATGTGCTTCGGAAACTACTACTAGTCTTCCAGGGAACGATCAAAGAGTAGACAGTTTAAAACATTACTCCCAAGGAAAAAAGTCCGCATGGTGCTTATTGTGTTCAATGCCGATGCAATTTTTGTGTTTCATCAACAATCTGAAGGTTCATAGATTACAGAATGCATCCAGATATGCTTCGGAAACTACTACTATTCTTCCACTGAACGATCAAAGCGTAGACAGTTTAAGACATTACTCCCATGAAGAAAAGTCCGCATGGTGCTTTTTGTGTTCAATGCCGATGCAATTTCTGTGTTTCATCAACACTCTAAAGGTCAGGAGGTTACAGAATGCCAACCAGATGTGCTTCGGAAACTACTACTAGTCTTCCAGTTAACGATCAAAATGTAGACATTTTAAGACATTACTCCCATGGAGAAATGTCCGCATGGTGCTTATTCTGATCAATGCCGATGCAATTTTTGTGTTTCATCAACACTCTGAAGGTCCACAGATTACAGAATGCATCCAGATGTGCTTCGGAAACTACTACTAGTCTTCCAGTGTAAGATCAAAGCGTAGACAGTTTAAGACATTACTCCCATGGAGAAAAGTCCGCTTGGTGCTTATTGTGTTAAATGCCGATGCAATTTCTGTGTTTCATCAACACTCTGAAGGTCCACAGATTACAGAGTGCCTCCAGATGTGCTTCGGAAACTACTACTAGTCTTCCAGTGAACGATCAAAGCGTAGACAGTTTAAGACATTACTCTCATGGAGAAAAGTCCGCATGGTGCTTATTGTGTTCAATGCCGATAAAATTTCTGTGTTTCATCAACACTCTGAAGGTCCACAGATTACAGAATGCCTCCAGTTGTGCTTCGGAAACTACTACTTGTCTTCCAGTGAACGATCAAAGCGTAGACAGTTTAAGACATTCCTCCCATAGAGAAATGTCCGCATGGTGCTTATTGTGATCAATGCCGATGCAATTTCTGTGTTTCATCAACACTCTGAAGGTCCACAGATTACAGAAGGCATCCAGATGTGATTCGGAATCTACTATTAGTCTTCCAGGGAACGATCAAAGCGTCGACATTCTAAGACATTACTCCCATGGAGAAAAGTCCGCATGGTGCTTATTGTGTTCAATGCCGATTCAATTTCTGCGTTTCATCGACACACTGAACGTCCACAGATTACAGAATTAATCCAGATGTGCTTCGGAAACTACTACTAGTCTTCCAGGGAACGATCAAAGCCTAGACAGTTTAAGACATTACTCCCATGGAGAAAAGTCGGCATGGTGCTTATTGTGTTTTTGACGATGCAACTTCTGTTTTTCATCAACACTCTGAAGGTATACAGATTACAGAATGCCTCCAAATGTGCTTCGGAAACTTCTGCTAGTCTTCCAGTGAACGGTCACAGCGTAGACAGTTTAAGACATTTCTCTCATGGAGATAAGTCCGCATGGTGCTTGTTGAGTTAAATGCCGATTTAATTTCTGTGTTTTATCAACACTCTAAAGGTCCACATATTACAGAATGCCTCCAGATGTGCTTCGAAAACTACCACTAGTCTTCCAGTGAACGATCAAAGCGTACACAGTTTAAGACATTACTCCCATGGAGAAAAGTCCGCATGGTGCTTATTGTGTTCAATGCCGATGCAATTTTTGTGTTTCATCAACACTCGGAAGGTCCACGGATTACAGAATGCCTCCAGATGTGCTTCGGAATCTACTACTAGTCTTCCAGTGTACGATCAAAGCGTTGACAGTTTAAGACATTTCTCCCACGGAGAAAAGTCCGCATGGTGCTTATGGTGTTAAATGCCGATGCAATTTCACTGTTTCATCAACACTCTGAAGGTCCACAGATTACAGAATGCCTCCTGATGTGCTTCGGAAACTACTACTAGTCTTCCAGTGAACGATCAAAGCGTAGACATTTTAAGACATTACTCTCATTTAGAAAAGTCCGCATGGTGCTTATTGTGTTCAATGTCGATTCAATTTCTGTGTTTCAACAACACTCTGAATGTCCACAGATTACAGAATGCCTCCAGATGTGCTTCGGAAACTACCACTAGTCTTCCAGTGTACGATCAAAGCGTAGACAGTTTAAGACATTACTCTCATTAGGAAATGTCGGCATAGTGCTTATTGTGGTCAATTCCGTTGCAATTTCTGTGTTTCATCAACACTCTGAAGGTCCACAGATTACATAATGCCTCCAGATGTGCTTCGGAAACCACTACTAGTCTTCCAGTGTACGATCAAAGCGTATACAGTTTAAGACATTACTCCCACGGAGAAAAGCCCGCATGGTGCTTATTGTGTTAAATGCCGATGCAATTTCAGTGTTTCATCAACACTCTGAAGGTCCACAGATTACAGAATGCCTCCTGATGTGCTTCGGAAACTACTACTAACCTTCCAGTGAACGATCAAAGCGTAGACAGTTTAAGACATTACTCTCATGGAGAAAAGTCCGCATGGTGCTTATTGTGTTCAATGCCGATTCAATTACTGTGTTTCATCAACACTCTGAAGGTCCACAGATTACAGAATGCCTCCAGATGTGCTTCGGAAACTACCACTAGTCTTCCAGTGAACGATCAAAGCGTACACAGTTTAAGACATTACTCCCATGGAGAAAAGTCCGCATGGTGCTTATTGTGTTCAATGAAGATGCACTTTTTGTGTTTCATCAACACTCTGAAGGTCCACAGATTACTGAATGCATCCAGATGTGCTTCGGAAACTACTAGTAGTCTTCCAGTGTACGATCAAAGCGTAGACAGTTTAAGACATTACTCCCATGGAGAAAAGTCCGCATGGTGCTTATTGTGTTCTATGCCGATGCAATTTCTGTGTTTCATCAACACTCTGAAGGTCAGGAGATTACAGAATGCCAAACCAGATGTGCTTCGGAAACTAATACTAGTCTTCCAGTGAACGATCAAAGCGTAGACAGTTTAAGACATTACTCCCATGGAGAAAATTCCGCATGGTGCTTATTGTGTTCAATGCCGATGCAATTTTTGTGTTTCATCAACACTCTGAAGGTCTACAGATTACAGAATGCATCCATATATGCTTCGGAAACTACTACTAGTCTTCCAGGGAACGATCAAATCGTAGACAGTTTAAGACATTACTCTCATGGAGAAAAGTACGCATGGTGCTTATTGTTTTCAATGCCGATTCAATTTCTGTGTTTCATCATTACTCTGAAGGTCCACAGACTACATAGTGCCTCCAGATGTGCTTCGGAAACTACCACTAGTCTTCCAGTGAACGGTCAAAGCGTAGACAGTTTAGGACATTACTCCCATGGAGAAAAGTCCGCATGGTGCTTATTGTGTTCAATGCCGATGCAATTTTTGTGTTTCATCAACACTCTGGAGGTCCACGGATTACAGAATGCCTTCAGCTGTGCTTCGGAAACTACTACTAGTCTTCCAGAGTACGATCAAAGCGTGACAGTTTAAGACATTACTCCCATGGAGAAAAGTCCGCATGGTGCTTATTATGTTCAATGCCGATGCAAGTTTTGTGTTTCATCAACACTCTGAAGATAAACAGATTAAGGAATGTATCCAGATGTGCTTCGGAAACTACTGCTAGTCATCCAGTTTACGATCAAAGCGTAGACAGTTTAAGACAATACTATCATTAGTGAAAGTCAGCATGGTGCTTATTGTGTTCAATGATGATGCAATTTTTGTGTTTCACCGACACTCTGAAGGTCCACGGATTACAGAATGCATCCAGATGTGCTTCGGAAACTACTACTAGTCTTCCAGGGAACGATCAAAGCCTAGACAGTTTAAGACATTACTCCCAGGGAGAAAAGTCCGCATGGTTCTTATTGTGTTCAATGCCGATGCAATTTTTGTGTTTCATCAACACTCGGAAGGTCCACAGATTACAGAATGCATCCAGATGTGCTTCGGAAACTACTACTAGTCTTCCAGTGAACGATCAAAGCGTAGACAGTTTAAGACATTACTACCATGGAGAAAAGTCCGCATAATGCTTATTATGTTCAATGAAGATGCAATTTCTGTGTTTCATCAACACTCTGAAGGTCCACAGATTACAGAATGCATCCAGATGTGCTTCGGAAACTACCACTAGTCTTCCAGTGAGCTATCAAAGCGTAGACAGTTTAAGACATTACTCCCATGGAAAAAAGTCCGCGTGGTGCTTATTGTGTTTAATGCCGATGCAGTTTTGTTGTTTCATCAACACTCTGAAGGTCTACAGATTACAGAATGCATCCAGATGAGCTTCGGAAACTACTACTAGTCTTCCAGGGAACGATCAAAGCGTAGACAGTTTAAGACATTACTCCCATGGAGAAAAGTCCGCATGGGGCTTATTTTGTTCAATGCCGATGCAATTTTTGTGCTTCATCAACAATCTGAAGGTCCACAGATTACAGAATGCATCCAGATGTGCTTCGGAAACTACTACTAGTCTTCCAGGGAACGATCAAAGCGTAGACAGTTTATGACATTACTCCCATGGAGAAAAGTCCGCATGGTGCTTGTTGTGTTCAATGCCGATTCAATTTCTGTGTTTCATCAACACTCTGAAGGTTCACAGATTACAGAATGCCTCCAGATGTGCTTCGGAAACTACTACTGGTCTTCCATCGAACGATCAAAGCGTAGACAGTTTAAGACATTATTCACATGGAGAAAAGTCCGCATCTTGCTTATTGTAATCAATGCCGATGCAATTTTTGTGTTTCATCAACACTCTGAAGGTTGACAGATTACAGAATGCATCCAGATGTGCTTCGGAAACTACTACTAGTCTTTCACTGAACGATCAAAGCGTAGACAGTTTAAGACATTACTCCCATGGAGAAAAGCCCGCATAATGCTTATTATGTTCAATGAAGATACAATTTCTGTGTTTCATCAACACTCTGAAGGTCCACAGATTACAGAATGCATCCAGATATGCTTCGGAAACTACTACTAGTCTTCCAGGGAACGATCAAATCGTAGACAGTTTAAGACATTACTCTCATGGAGAAAAGTCCGCATAGTGCTTATTGTGTTCAATGCCGATTCAATTTCTGTGTTTCATCAACACTCTGAAGGTCCACAGATCACAGAGTGCCTCCAGATATGCTTCGGAAACTACTGCTAGTCTTAAAGGGAACGATGAAAGCGTAGGCAGTTTGAGACATTACTCCCATGGAGAAAAGTCCGCATGGTGCTTATTGTGTTCAATGCCGATGCAATTTCTGTGTTTGATCAATACTCTGAAGGTCCACAGATTACAGAATGCATCCAGATGTGCTTCGGAAACTACTACTAGTCTTCCAGTGAACGATCAAAGCGTAGACAGTTTAAGCCATTACTCCCATGGAGAAAAGTCTGCATGGTGCTTATTGTGTTCAATGCCGATGCAATTTTTGTGTTTCATCGACACTCTGAAGGTCTACAGATTACAGAATGCATCCAGATGTGCTAGAGAAATTACTACTAGTCTTCCAGTGAACGTTTAAAGCGCAGACAGTTTAAGACATTACTCCCATGGAGGAAAGTCCGCATGGTGCTTCTTGTGTTCAATGCCGATGCAATTTTTGTGTTTCATCAACACTCTGAAGGTCCACAGATTACAGAATGCATCCAGATGTGCTTCGGAAACTACTACTAGTCTTCCAGTGAACGATCAAACCGTATACAGTTTAAGAAATTACTCCCATGGAGAAAAGTCCGCATGGTGCTTATTGTGTTCTATGCCGATTCAATATCTGTGTTTCATCAACACTCTGAAGGTCCACAGATTACAGAATGCATCCAGATGTGCTTCGGAACCTACTACTAGTCTTCCAGTGAACGATCAAAGCGCAGACATTTTAAGACATTACTCCCATGGAGAAAAATCCGCATGGTGCTTATTGTGTTCATTGCCGATGCAATTTTTGTGCTTCATCAACACTCTGAAGGTCCTCAGATTACAGAATGCATCCAGATGTGCTTCGGAAACTACTACTGTCTTCCAGGGAACGATCAAAGCGTAGACAGTTAAGACATTTCTCCCATGGAGAAAAGTCTGCATGGTGCTTATTGTGTTCAATGCCGACGCAATTTTTGTGTTTCATCAACACTCTGAAGGTCCACAGATTTCAGAATGCCTCCAGATGTGCTTCGGAAACTACTACTAGTCTTCCAGCGAACGATCAAAGCGTAGACAGTTTGAGATGTTACTCCCATTAAAAAAAGTACGCATGGTTCTTATTTCGTTCAATGCTTATGAAATTTCTGTGTTTCATCAACAATCTGAAGGTCCACAGATTACAGAATGCATCCAGATGTGCTTCGGAAACTACTACTAGGCTTCCAGGGAACGATCATAGCGTAGACAGTTTAAGACATTACTCTCATGGAGAAAAGTCCGCATGGTGCTTATTGTGTTCAATGCCGATGCAATTTGTGTGTTTCATCAACACTCTGAAGGTCCACAGATTACAGAATACATTAAGATATGCTTCGGAAACTACTACTAGTCTTCCAGTGAACGATCAAGGCGTAGATAGTTTAAGACATTTCTCCCATGGAGAAAAGTACCATGGTGCTTTTTGTGTTCATTGCCGATGCAATTTCTGTGTTTCATCAACACTCTGAAGGTCCACAAATTACAGAATGCATCCGGATGTGCTTCGGATACTACTACTAATCTTAAAGGGAACGATCAAAGCGTAGTTTGAGACATTACTCCCATGGAGAAAAGTCCGCATGGGGCTTATTGTGTTCAATGCCGATTCAATTTCTGTGTTTCATCAACACTCTGAAGGTCCACAGATTACAGAATGCATCCAGATGTGCTTCGGAAGCTACTACTAGTCTACCAGTGAACGATCAAAGCACAGACATTTTAAGACATTACTCCCATGGAGTAAAGTCCGCATGGTGCTTATTGTGTTCATTGCCGATGCAATTTTTGTGCTTCATCAACACTCTGAAGGTCCTCTGATTACAGAATGCATCCAGATGTGCTTCGGAAACTACTACTATCTTCCAGGGAACGATCAAAGCGTCGACAGTTTAAGACATTACTTCCTCGGAGAAAAGTCCGCATGGTGCTTATTGAGTTCAATGCCGACGAAATTTTTGTGTTTCATCAACACTCTGAAGGTCCACAGATTTCAGAATGCCTCCAGATGTGCTTCGGAAACTACTACTAGTCTTCCAGGGAACGATCAAAGCGTTGACAGTTTGAGATGTTACTCCCATGGTGAAAAGTCCGCATGGTTCTTATTGCGTTTAATGCCGATGGAATTTCTGTGTTTCATCAACAATCTGAAGGTCCACAGATTACAGATTGCATCCAGATGTGCTTCGGAAACTACTACTACTCTTCCAGGGAACGATCAAAGCGTAGACAGTTTGAGACATTACTCCATGGAGAAAAGTCCGCATGGTGCTTAATGTGTTCAATGCCAATGCCATTTGTGTGTTTCATCAACACTCTGAAGGTCCACAGAATACAGAATGAATCCAGATGTTCTTCGGAAACTACTACTAGTCTTCCAGTGTACGATCAAAGCGTATACAGTTTAAGACATTACTCCCATGGAGAAAAGGCCGCATGGTGCTTATTGTGTTCAATGCCGATGCAATTTCTGTGTTTCATCAACACTCTGAAGGTCCAGAGATTACAGAATGCCAACCAGATGTGCTTCGGAAACTACTACTAGTCTTCCAGGGAACGATCAAAGCGTCGACATTCTAAGACATTACTCCCATGGAGAAAAGTCCGCATGGTGCTTATTGTGTTCAATTCCGATTCAATTTCTGTGTTTCATCGACACACTGAAGGTCCACAGATTACAGAATGCATCCAGATGTGCTTCGGAAACTACTACTAGTCTTCCAGGGAACGATCAAAGCGTAGACAGTTTAAGACATTACTCCCATGGAGAAAAGTCCCCATGATGCTTATTGTGTTCAATGCCGATGCCATTTTTGTGTTTCATCAACACTCTGAAGGTCCACAGAATACAGAATGAATCCAGATGTTCTTCGGAAACGACTACTAGTCTTCCAGTGTACGATCAAAGCGTATACAGTTTAAGACATTACTCCCATGGAGAAAGGACCGCATGGTGCTTATTGTGTGCAATGCCGATGCAATTTCTGTGTTTCATCAACCCTGTGAAGGTCCACAGATTACAAAATCCCTCCAGATGTGCTTTGGAAACTACTACTAGTCTTCCAGTGTACGATCAAAGCGTAGACAGTTTAAGACATTACTCCCATGGAGAAAAGTCCGCATGGTGCTTATTGTGTTCAATGCCGTTTCAATTTTTGTGTTTCATCAACACTCTGATGGTCCACAGATTACAGAATGCATCCAGATCTACTTCGGAAACTACTACTAGTCTTCCAGGCAACGATCAAAGCGTCGACATTCTAAGACGTTACTCCCATGGAGAAAAGTCCGCATTGTGCTTTTTGTGTTCAATGCCGATTCAATTTCTGTGTTTCATCGACACACTGAAGGTCCACAGTTTACAGAATGCATCCAGATGTTCTTCGGAAACTACTACTAGTCTTTCACTGAACGATCAAAGCGTAGACAGTTTAAGACATTACTCCCATGGAGAAAAGTCCGCATAATGCTTATTATGTCCAATGAAGATGCAATTTCTGTGTTTCATCAACACTCTGAAGGTCCACAGATTACAGAATGCATCCAGATATGCTTCGGAAACTACTACTAGTCTTCCAGGGAACGATCAAATCGTAGACAGTTTAAGACATTACTCTCATGGAGAAAAGTCCGCATAGTGCTTATTGTGTTCAATGCCGATTCAATTTCTGTGTTTCATCAACACTCTGAAGGTCCACAGATTACAGAATGCATGCAGATGTGCTTCGGAAACTACTACTAGTCTTCCAGGGAACGATCAAAGCGTAGACAGTTTAAGACATTACTCCAATGGAGAAAAGTGCGCATGGTGCTTATTGTGTTCATTGCCGATGCAATTTTTGTGCTTCATCAACACTCTGAAGGTCCTCTGATTACAGAATGCATCCAGATGTGCTTCGGAAACTACTACTATCTTCCAGGGAACGATCAAAGCGTCGACAGTTTAAGACATTACTTCCTCGGAGAAAAGTCCGCATGTTGCTTATTGAGTTCAATGCCGACGCAATTTTTGTGTTTCATCAACACTCTGAAGGTCCACAGATTTCAGAATGCCTCCAGATGTGCTTCGGAAACTACTACTAGTCTTCCAGGGAACTATCAAAGCGTTGACAGTTTGAGATGTTACTCCCATGGTGAAAAGTCCGCATGGTTCTTATTGCGTTTAATGCCGATGGAATTTCTGTGTTTCATCAACAATCTGAAAGTCCACAGATTACAGAATGCATCCAGATGTGCTTCGGAAACTACTACTACTCTTCCAGGGAACGATCAAAGCGTAGACAGTTAGAGACATTACTCCCATGGAGAAAAGTCCGCATGGTGCTTAATGTGTTCAATGCCAATGCCATTTGTGTGTTTCATCAACACTCTGAAGGTCCACAGAATACAGAATGAATCCAGATGTTCTTCGGAAACTACTACTAGTCTTCCAGTGTACGATCAAAGCGTATACAGTTTAAGCCATTACTCCCATGGAGAAAAGTCTGCATGGTGCTTATTGTGTCCAATGCCGATGCAATTTTTGTGTTTCATCGACACTCTGAAGGTCTACAGATTACAGAATGCATCCAGATGTGCTTGAGAAATTACTACTAGTCTTCCAGTGAACGTTCAAAGCGCAGACAGTTTAAGACATTACTCCCATGGAGGAAAGTCCGCATGGTGCTTCTTGTGTTCAATGCCGATGCAATTTTTGTGTTTCATCAACACTCTGAAGGTCCACAGATTACAGAATGCATCCAGATGTGCTACGGAAACTACTACTAGTCTTCCAGTGATCGATCAAACCGTATACAGTTTAAGAAATTACTCCCTTGGAGAAAAGTCCGCATGGTGCTTATTGTGTTCTATGCCGATTCAATATCTGTGTTTCATCAACACTCTGAAGGTCCACAGATTACAGAATGCATCCAGATGTGCTTCGGAACCTACTACTAGTCTTCCAGTGAACAATCAAAGCGCAGACAGTTTAAGACATTACTCCCATGGAGAAAAGTCCGCATGGTGCTTATTGTGTTCAATGCCGACGCAATTTTTGTGTTTCATCAACACTCTGAAGGTCCACAGATTTCAGAATGCCTCCAGATGTGCTTCGGAAACTACTACTAGTCTTCCAGCGAACGATCAAAGCGTAGACAGTTTGAGATGTTACTCCTATTTAGAAAAGTACGCATGGTTCTTATTTCGTTCAATGCTTATGGAATTTCTGTGTTTCATCAACAATCTGAAGGTCCACAGATTACAGAATGCATCCAGATGTGCTTCGGAAACTACTACTAGGCTTCCAGGGAACGATCAAAGCGTAGACAGTTTAAGACATTACTCCCATGGAGAAAAGTCCGCATGGTGCTTATTGTGTTCAATGCCGATTCAATTCCTGTGTTTCATCAACACTCTGAAGGTCAACAGATTACAGAATGCCTCCAGAAGTGCTTCGGAAACTACTACTAGTCTTCCAGTAGACGATCAAAGCGTAGGCACTTTAAGACATTACTCCCATGGAGAAAATTCCGCATGGTGCTTATTGTGTTCAATGCCGATGCAATTTTTGTGTTTCATCATCACTCTGAAGGTCCAAAGATTACAAAATGCTTCCAGATGTGCTTCGGAAACTACTACTAGTCTTCCAGTGTACGATCATAGCGTAGACAGTTTAAGACATTACTCTCATGGAGAAAAGTTCGCATGGTGCTTATTGTGTTCAATGCCGATGCAATTTGTGTGTTTCATCAACACTCTGAAGGTCTACAGATTACAGAATACATTAAGATATGCTTCGGAAACTACTACTAGTCTTCCAGTGAACGATAAAAACGTAGATAGTTTAAGACATTTCTCCCATGGAGAAAAGTACCATGGTGCTTATTGTGTTCATTGCCGATGCAATTTCTGTGTTTCATCAACACTCTGAAGGTCCACAAACTACAGAATGCATCCGGATGTGCTTCGGATACTACTACTAGTCTTAAAGGGAACGATCAAAGCGTAGTTTGAGACATTACTCCCATGGAGAAAAGTACGCATGGTGCTTATTGTGTTCAATGCCGATTCAATTTCTGGGTTTCATCAACACTCTGAAGGTCCACAGATTACAGAATGCATCCAGATGTGCTTCGGAACCTACTACTAGTCTTCCAGTGAACAATCAAAGCGCAGACATTTTAAGACATTACTCCCATGGAGAAAAATCCGCATGGTGCTTATTGTGTTCATTGCCGATGCAATTTTTGTGCTTCATCAACACTCTGAAGGTCCTCAGATTACAGAATGCATCCAGATGTGCTTCGGAAACTACTACTATCTTCCAGGGAACGATCAAAGCGTCGACAGTTTAAGACATTACTTCCTCGGAGAAAAGTCCGCATGGTGCTTATTGAGTTCAATGCCGACGCAATTTTTGTGTTTCATCAGCACTCTGAAGGTCCACAGATTTCAGAATGCCTCCAGATGTGCTTCGGAAACTACTACTAGTCTTCCAGGGAACGATCAAAGCGTTGACAGTTTGAGATGTTACTCCCATGGTGAAAAGTCCGCATGGTTCATATTGCGTTTAATGCCGATGGAATTTCTGTGTTTCATCAACAATCTGAAGGTCCACAGATTACAGAATGCATCCAGATGTGCTTCGGAAACTACTACTACTCTTCCAGGGAACGATCAAAGCGTAGACAGTTTAAGACATTACTCCCATGGAGAAAAGTCCGCATGGTGCTTATTGTGTTCAATGCCGATGCCATTTGTGTGTTTCATCAACACTCTGAAGGTCCACAGAATACAGAATGAATCCAGATGTTCTTCGGAAACTACTACTAGTCTTCCAGTGTACGATCAAAGCGTATACAGTTTAAGACATTACTCCCATGGAGAAAAGGCCGCATGGTGCTTAAACTGTTCAATACCGATGCAATTTCTGTGTTTCATCAACACTCTGAAGGTCCAGAGATTACAGAATGCCAACCAGATGTGCTTCGGAAACTACTACTAGTCTTCCAGGGAACGATCAAAGCGTCGACATTCTAAGACATTACTCCCACGGAGAAAAGTCCGCATGGTGCTTATTGTGTTCAATGCCGATTCAATTTCTGTGTTTCATCGACACACTGAAGATCCACAGATTACAGAATGCATCCAGATGTGCTTCGGAAACTACTACTAGTCTTCCAGGGAACGATCAAAGCGTAGACAGTTTAAGACATTACTCCCATGGAGAAAAGTCCGCATGATGCTTATTGTGTTCAATGCCGATGCCAATTGTGTGTTTCATCAACACTCTGAAGGTCCACAGAATACAGAATGAATCCACATGTTCTTCGGAAACTACTACTAGTCTTCCAGTGTACGATCAAAGCGTATACAGTTTAGGACATTACTCCCATGGAGAAAGGACCGCATGGTGCTTATTGTGTTCAATGCCGATGCAATTTCTGTGTATCATCAACCCTGTGAAGGTCCACAGATTACAAAATCCCTCCAGATGTGCTTTGGAAACTACTACTAGTCTTCCAGTGTAGGATCAAAGCGTAGACAGTTTAAGACATTACTCCCATGGAGAAAAGTCCGAATGGTGCTTATTGTGTTCAATGCCGATTCAATTTCTGTGTTTCATCAACACTCTGAAGGTCCACAGATTACAGAATGCCTCCAGATGTGCTTCGGAAACTACCACTAGTCTTCCAGTGTACGATCAAAGCGTAGACAGTTTAAGACATTACTCCCATGGAGAAAAGTCCGCATGGTGCTTATTGTGTTCAATGCCGATGCAATATCTGTGTTTCATCAACACTCTGAAGGTCCAGAGATTACAGAATGCCAACCAGATGTGCTTCAGAAACTACTACTAGTCTTCCAGTGGACGATCAAAGCGTAGACACTTTAAGACATTACTCAAATGGAGAAAAGTCCGGATGGTGCTTATTGTGTTAAATGCCGATGCAATTTCTGTGTTTCATCAACACTGTGAAGGTCAACAGATTACAGAATGCCTCCAGATGTGCTTCGGAAACTACAACTAGTCTTCCAGTGTACGATCAAAGCGTAGACACGATAAGACATTACTCCCATATAGAAAAGGTCGCATGGTGCTTATTGTGGTCAATGCCGATGCAATATTTGTGTTTCATCAACACTCTGATGGTCCACAGATTACAGAATGCATCCAGATGTACTTCGCAAACTACTACTAGTCTTCCAACGAACGATCAAAGCGTAGACAGTTTAAGACATTACTCCCATGGAGAAAAGTCCACATGGTGCTTATTGTGTTCAATGCCGATGCAATTTCTGTGTTTCATCACAACTCTGAAGGTCCACAGATTACAGAATGCCTCCAGATGTGCTTCGGAAACTACCACTAAGCTTCCAGTGAACGATCAAAGCGTAGACAGTTTAAGACATTACTCCCATGGAGAAAAGTCCGCATGGTGCTTATTTTGTTCAATGCCGATGCAATTTTTGTGTTTCATCAACACTCTAAAGTTCCACGGATTACAGAATGCCTTCAGATGTGCTTCGGAAACTACAACTAGTCTTCCAGTGTACGATCAAAGCGTAGACAGTTTAAGACATTACTCCCATGGAGAAAAGGCCGCATGGTGCTTATTGTGCTCAATGCCGACGCAATTTTTGTGTTTCATCAACACTCAGAAGGTAAACAGATTATAGAATGCATCCAGATGTGCTTCGGAAACTACTACTAGTCTTCCAGGGAACGATCAAAGCGTAGACAGTTTAAGACATTACTCCCAAGGAAAAAGTCTGCATGGTGCTTATTGTGTTCATTGCCGATGCAATTTTTTGTGTTTCTTCAACACTCTGAGGGTTCACAGATTACAGAATGCATCCAGATATGCTTCGGATACTACTACTAGTCTTCCAGGGAACCATCAAAGCGTAGACAGTTTAAGACATTACTCCCATGGAGAAAAGTCCGCATAGTGCTTATTGTGGTCAATGATGATGCCATTTTTATGTTTCATCAACAATCTGAAGGTCCACAGATTACAGAATGCATCCAGATGTGCTTCGGAAACTACTACTAGTCTTTCAGTGTACGATCAAAGCGTAGACAGTTTAAGACATTACTCCCAAGGAGAAAAGTCCGCATGGTGCTTATTGTGTTCAATGCCGATGCAATTTTTGTGTTTCATCAACACTCTGAAGGTCCACAGATTACAGAATGCCTCCAGATGTGCTTCGGAAACTACTACTAGTCTTCCAGTAAACGATCAAAGCATAGACAGTATAAGACATTACTCCCATGGAGAAAAGACAACATGTTGCTTGTTGTGTACAATGAGGATGCAATTTCTGTTTTTCATCAAAACTCTGAAGGACCACAGATTGCAGAATGCCTCCAGATGTGCTTCGGAAACTACTACTAGTCTTCCGGTGTACGATGAAAGCGTAGACAGTTAAAGACATTACTACCATGGAGAAAAGTCCGCATGGTGCTTATTGGGTCCAATGCCGATGCAATTTTGGTGTTTCATCAACACTCTGAAGATAAACAGATTACAGAATGCATCCAGATGTGCTTCGGAAACTACTACTAGTCATCCAGTATACGATAAAAGCGTAGACAGTTTAAGACATTACTAACATTAGAGAAAAGTCAGCATAGTTCTTATTGTGTTCGATGCCGATGCAATTTTTGTGTTTCATCAACTGAAGGTCCACAGATTACAGAATGCCTCCAGATGTGCTTCGGAAACTACTACTAGGCTTCCAGGGAACGCTCAAGGCGTAGACAGTTTGAGACTACTCCCATGGAGAAAAGTCCGCATGGTGCTTATTGAGTTTAATGCCGATGCAATTATTGTGTTTCATCAACACTCTGAAGGTCCACAGATTACAGAATGCATCCAGATGTGCTTCGGAAACTACTACTAGTCTTCCAGGGAACGATCAAAGCGTCGATATTCTAAGACATTACTCCCATGGAGAAAAATCCGCATGGTGCTTATTGTGTTCAATGCCGATTCAATTTCTGTGTTTCATCGACACACTGAAGGTCCACAGATTACAGAGTGCATCCAGATGTGCTTCGGAAACTACTACTAGTCTTCCAGTGTACGATGAAAGCGTAGACAGTTTATGACATTACTCCCATGGAGAAAAGTCTGCATGGTGCTTATTGTGTTCAATGCCGATGCAATTTTTGTGTTTCATCAACACTGTGAAGGTCCACAGATTACAAAATTCCTCCAGATGTGCTTTGGAAACTACTACTGGTCCTCCAGTGTACGATCAAAGCGTAGACAGTTTAAGACGTTATTCCCATGGAGAAAAGTCCGCATGGTGCTTATTGTGTTCAATGCCGATGCAATTTCTGTGTTTCATCAATACTCTGAAGGTCCACAGATTACAGAATGCCTACAGATGTGCCTCGGAATCTACTACTACTCTTCCAGGGAACGATCACAACGTAGACAGTTTGAGAAATTACTCCCATGGTGAAAAGTCCGCATGGTGTTCATTGTGATCAATGCCGATGCAATTTTTGTGCTTCATCAAAACTCTGAAGGTCCACAAATTACAGAATGCATCCAGATGTACTTCGGAAACTACTACTAGTCTTCCAGGGAACTATCAAATCGTAGACAGTTTAAGACATTACACCCATGGAAAAAAGTCCGCATGGTGCTTATTGTGTTAAATGCCGATGCAATTTCTGTGTTTCATCAACACTCTGAAGGTCAACAGATTACAGAATGCCTCCAGATGTGCTTCGGAAACTACTACTAGTTTTCCAGTGAACGATCAAAGCGTAGACAGTTTAAGACATAACTCTCATGGAGAAAAGTCCTCATGGTGCTTATTGTGTCCAATGCCGATGCAATTTTTGTGTTTCATCAACACTCTGAAGATAAACAGATTACAAAATGCATCCAGATGTGCTTCGGAAACTACTACTAGTCATCCAGTATACGATCAAAGCGTAGACAGTTTAAGACATTACTAACATTAGGGAAAAGTCAGCATGGTTCTTATTGTGTTCAATAAAGATGCAATTTTTGTATTTCATCGACACTCTCAAGGTCCACAGATTACAGAATGCATCAAGATGTGCTTCCGAAACTACTACTAATCATCCAGTGTACGATCAAAGCGTAGACAGTTTAAGACATTACTCCCATGGAGAAACGTACGCATGGTGCTTATTGTGAACAATGCCGATGCAATTTTTGTGTTTCATCAACACTCTGAAGGTCCACAGATTACAGAATGCATCCAGATGTGCTTCGGAAACTACTACAAGTCTTCCAGTGAACGATCAAAGCGTAGATAGTTTAAGACATTTCTCCCATGGGGAAAAGTCCCATGGTGCTTATTGTGTTCAATGCCGATGCAATTTGTGTGTTTCATCAACACTCTGAAGGTCCAGAGATTACAAAATGCCTCCAGATGTGCTTCGGAAACTACTACTAGTCTTCCAGGGAACGATCAAAGCGTAGACAGTTTAAGACATTACTCCCATGGAGAAAAGTCCGCATGGTGCTTATTGTGTTCAATGTCGATGCAATTTCAGTGTTTCATCAACACTCTGAAGGTCCACAGATTACAGAATGCCTCCAGATGTGCTTTGGAAACTACTACTAGTCTTCCAGTGTACGATCAAAGCGTAGACAGTTTAAGACATTACTCCCATGGTGAAAAGTCCGCATGGTGCTTATTGTGTTCAATGCCGATGCAATTTATGTGTTTCATTGACACTCTGAAGTTCCACGGATTATAGAATGCCTTCAGATGTGCTTCGGAAACTACAACTAGTCTTCCAGTGTACGATCAAAGCGTACACAGTTTAAGACATTACTCCCATGGATTAAAGGCCGCATGGTGCTTATTGTGCTCAATGCCAACGCAATTTTTGTGTTTCATCAACACTCTGAAGGTAAAC
Source organism: Schistocerca gregaria (assembly GCF_023897955.1). Taxonomy (NCBI): domain Eukaryota; kingdom Metazoa; phylum Arthropoda; class Insecta; order Orthoptera; family Acrididae; genus Schistocerca; species Schistocerca gregaria. Next base: position 48,804,376 of record NC_064928.1, on the reverse strand, counting down.
AGATTATAGAATGCATCCAGATGTGCTTCCGAAACTACTACTAGTCTTCCAGGGAACGATCAAAGCGTAGACAGTTTAAGACATTACTCCCAAGGAAAAAAGTCCGCATGGTGCTTATTGTGTTCATTGCCGATGTAATTTTTGTGTTTCATCAACACTCTTAGGGTTCACAGATTACAGAATGCATCCAGATATGCTTCGGATACTACTACTAGTCTTCCATGGAACGATCAAAGCGTAGACAGTTTAAGACATTACTCCCATGGAGAAAAGTCCGCATGGTGCTTATTGTGTTCAATGCCGATGCAATTTCTGTGTTTCATCAACACTCTGAAGGTCCAGAGATTACAGAATGCCAACCAGATGTGCTTCAGAAACTACTACTAGTCTTCCAGTGGACGATCAAAGCGTAGACACTTTAAGACATTACTCAAATGGAGAAAAGTCCGGATGGTGCTTATTGTGTTAAATGCCGATGCAATTTCTGTGTATCATCAACACTCTGAAGGTCAACAGATTACAGAATGCCTCCAGATGTGCTTCGGAAACTACAACTAGTCTTCCAGTGTACGATCAAAGCGTAGACACTTTAAGACATTACTCCCATATAGAAAAGCTCGCATGGTGCTTATTGTGGACAATGCCGATGCAATATTTGTGTTTCATCAACACTCTGATGGTCCACAGATTACAGAATGCATCCAGATGTACTTCGGAAACTACTACTAGTCTTCCAACGAACGATCAAAGCGTGAAGAGTTTAAGACATTACTCCCATGGAGAAAAGTCCAAATGGTGCTTATTGTGTTCAATGCCGATGCAATTTCTGTGTTTCATCACAACTCTGAAGGTCCACAGATTACAGAATGCCTCCAGATGTGCTTCGGAAACTACAACTAGTTTTCCAGTGAACGATCAAAGCGTAGACACTTAAAGACATTACTCCCATATAGAAAAGGTCGCATGGTGCTTATTGTGGTCAATGCCGATGCAATATTTGTGTATCATCAACACTCTGATGGTCCACAGACTACAGAATGCATCCAGATGTACTTCGGAAACTACTACTAGTCTTCCAACGAACGATCAAAGCGTAGACAGTTTAAGACATTACTCCCATGGAGAAAAGTCCACATGGTGCTTATTGTGTTCAATGCCGATGCAATTTCTGTGTTTCATCACAACTCTGAAGGTCCACAGATTACAGAATGCCTCCAGATGTGCTTTGGAAACTACCACTAAGCTTCCAGTGAACGATCAAAGCGTAGACAGTTTAAGACATTACTCCCAAGGAAAAAAGTCTGCATGGTGCTTATTGTGTTCATTGCCGATGTAATTTTTGTGTTTCATCAACACTCTTAGGGTTCACAGATTACAGAATGCATCCAGATATGCTTCGGATACTACTACTAGTCTTCCAGGGAACGATCAAGGCGTAGACAGTTTAAGACATTACTCCCATGGAGAAAAGTCCGCATGGTGCTTATTGTGTTCAATGCCGATGCAATTTCTGTGTTTCATCAACACTCTGAAGGTCCAGAGATTACAGAATGCCAACCAGATGTGCTTCAGAAGCTACTACTAGTCTTCCAGTGGACGATCAAAGCGTAGACACTTTAAGACATTACTCTAATGGAGAAAAGTCCGGATGGTGCTTATTGTGTTAAATGCCGATGCAATTTCTGTGTTTCATCAACACTCTGAAGGTCAACAGATTACAGAATGCCTCCAGATGTGCTTCGGAAACAACAACTAGTCTTCCAGTCTACGATCAAAGCGTAGACACTTTAAGACATAACTCCCATATAGAAAAGGTCGCATGGTGCTTATTGTGGTCAATGCCGATGCAATATTTGTGTTTCATCAACACTCTGAAGGTCCACAGATTTCGGAATGCATCCAGATGTGCTTCGGAAACTACTACTAGTCTTCCAGTGTACGATGAAAGCGTAGACAGTTTAAGCCATTACTCCCATGGAGAAAAGTCCGCATGGTGCTTATTGTGTTAAATGCCGATGCAATTTCTGTGTTTCATCAACACTCTGAAGGTCCACAGATTACAGAATGCCTCCAGATGTGCTTCGGAAACTACAACTACTTTTCCAGTGAACGATCAAAGCGTAGATAGTTTAAGACATTTCTCCCATGGGGAAAAGTCCCATGGTGCTTATTGTGTTCAATGCCGATGCAATTTGTGTGTTTCATCAACACTCTGAAGGTCCAGAGATTACAAAATGCCTCCAGATGTGCTTCGGAAACTACTACTAGTCTTCCAGGGAACGATCAAAGCGCAGACAATTTAAGACATTACTCCCATGGAGAAAAGTCCGCATGGTGCTTATTGTGTTCAATGTCGATGCAATTTCTGTGTTTCATCAACACTCTGAAGGTCCACAGATTACAGAATGCCTCCAGATGTGCTTTGGAAACTACTACTAGTCTTCCAGTGTACGATCAAAGCATAGACAGTTTAAAACATTACTCCCATGGTGAAAAGTCCGCACGGTGCTTATTGTGTTCAATGCCGATGCAATTTTTGTGTTTCATTGACACTCTGAAGTTCCACGGATTATAGAATGCCTTCAGATGTGCTTCGGAAACTACAACTAGTCTTCCAGTGTACGATCAAAGCGTACACAGTTTAAGACATTACTCCCATGAATTAAAGGCCGCATGGTGCTTATTGTGCTCAATGCCAACTCAATTTTTTTGTTTCATCAACACTCTGAAGGTAAACAGATTATAGAATGCATCCAGATGTGCTTCCGAAACTACTACTAGTCTTCCAGGGAACGATCAAAGCGTAGACAGTTTAAGACATTACTCCCAAGGAAAAAAGTCCGCATGGTGCTTATTGTGTTCATTGCCGATGTAATTTTTGTGTTTCATCAACACTCTTAGGGTTCACAGATTACAGAATGCATCCAGATATGCTTCGGATACTACTACTAGTCTTCCAGGGAACGATCAAAGCGTAGATAGTTTAAGACATTACTCCCATGGAGAAAAGTCCGCATGGTGCTTATTGATTCAATGCCGATGCAATTTCTGTGTTTCATCAACACTCTGAAGGTCCAGAGATTACAGAATGCCAACCAGATGTGCTTCAGAAACTACTACTAGTCTTCCAGTGGACGATCAAAGCGTAGACACTTTAAGACATTACTCAAATGGAGAAAAGTCCGGATGGTGATTATTGTGTTAAATGCCGATGCAATTTCTGCGTTTCATCAACACTCTGAAGGTCAACAGATTACAGAATGCCTCCAGATGTGCTTCGGAAACTACAACTAGTCTTCCAGTGTACGATCAAAGCGTAGACACTTTAAGACATTACTCCCATATAGAAAAGGTCGCATGGTGCTTATTGTGGTCAATGCCGATGCAATATTTGTGTTTCATCAACACTCTGATGGTCCACTGATTACAGAATGCATCCAGATGTACTTCGGAAACTACTACTAGTCTTCCAACGAACGATCAAAGCGTGAAGAGTTTAAGACATTACTCCCATGGAGAAAAGTCCAAATGGTGCTTATTGTGTTCAATGCCGATGCAATTTCTGTGTTTCATCACAACTCTGAAGGTCCACAGATTACAGAATGCCTCCAGATGTGCTTCGGAAACTACAACTACTTTTCCAGTGAACGATCAAAGCGTAGACACTTAAAGACATTACTCCCATATAGAAAACTTCGCATGGTGCTTATTGTGGTCAATGCCGATGCAATATTTGTGTTTCATCAACACTCTGATGGTCCACAGATTACAGAATGCATCCAGATGTACTTCGGAAACTACTACTAGTCTTCCAACGAACGATCAAAGCGTAGACAGTTTAAGACATTACTCCCATGGAGAAAAGTCCACATGGTGCTTATTGTGTTCAATGCCGATGCAATTTCTGTGTTTCATCACAACTCTGAAGGTCCACAGATTACAGAATGCCTCCAGATGTGCTTTGGAAACTACCACTAAGCTTCCAGTGAACGATCAAAGCGTAGACAGTTTAAGACATTACTCCCAAGGAAAAAAGTCCGCATGGTGCTTATTGTGTTCATTGCCGATGTAATTTTTGTGTTTCATCAACACTCTTAGGGTTCACAGATTACAGAATGCATCCAGATATGCTTCGGATACTACTACTAGTCTTCCAGGGAACGATCAAAGCGTAGACAGTTTAAGACATTACTCCCATCTAGAAAAGTCCGCATGGTGCTTATTGTGTTCAATGCCGATGCAGTTTCTGTGTTTCATCAACACTCTGAAGGTCCAGAGATTACAGAATGCCAACCAGATGTGCTTCAGAAGCTACTACTAGTCTTCCAGTGGACGATCAAAGCGTAGACACTTTAAGACATTACTCTAATGGAGAAAAGTCCGGATGGTGCTTATTGTGTTAAATGCCGATGCAATTTCTGTGTTTCATCAACACTCTGAAGGTCAACAGATTACAGAATGCCTCCAGATGTGCTTCGGAAACAACAACTAGTCTTCCAGTCTACGATCAAAGCGTAGACACTTTAAGACATAACTCCCATATGGAAAAGGTCGCATGGTGCTTATTGTGGTCAATGCCGATGCAATATTTGTGTTTCATCAACACTCTGATGGTCCACAGATTACAGAATGCATCCAGATGTACTTCGGAAACTACTACTAGTCTTCCAACGAACGATTAAAGCGTGAAGAGTTTAAGACATTACTCCCATGGAGGAAAGTCCAAATGGTGCTTATTGTGTTCAATGCCGATGCAATTTCTGTGTTTCATCACAACTCTGAAGGTCCACAGATTACAGAATGCCTCCAGATGTGCTTCGGAAACTACAACTACTTTTCCAGTGAACGATCTAAGCGTAGACACTTAAAGACATTACTCCCATATAGAAAAGGTCGCATGGTGCTTATTGTGGTCAATGCCGATGCAATATTTGTGTTTCATCAACACTCTGAAGGTCCACAGATTTCGGAATGCATCCAGATGTGCTTCGGAAACTACTACTAGTCTTCCAGTGTACGATGAAAGCGTAGACAGTTTAAGCCATTACTCCCATGGAGAAAAGTCCGCATGGTGCTTATTGTGTTAAATGCCGATGCAATTTCTGTGTTTCATCAACACTCTGAAGGTCCACAGATTACAGATTGCCTCCAGATGTGCTTCGGAAACTATTAGTAGTCTTCGAGGAAACGATCAAAGCATAGACAGTTTAAGACGATTCTCCATGGTGAAAAGTACGCATGGTGCTTATTGTGTTCAATGCCGATGCAAATTCTGTGTCTCATCAACACTCTGAAGGTCCACAGATTACAGAATGCATCCAGATGTGCATTGGAAACTACTACTAGTCTTCAAGGGAACGATCAAAGCGTAGACAGTTTAAGACATCACTAGCATGGAGAAATGTCCGCATGGTGCTTATTGTGTTCAATGCCGATGCAATTTTTGTGTTTCATCAATATCTGAACGTCCACAGATTACAGAATGAATCCAGAAGTGCTTCAGAAAGTACTACAAGTATTCCAGTGTAGGATCAAAGCATAGACAGTTTAAGACATTACTCCCATGGAGAAAAGTCCGCTTGGTGCTTATTGTGTTCAATGCCGATGCAATTTCTGTGTTTCATCAACACTCTGAAGGTTCACAGGTTATAGAATGCATCCAGATGTGCTTCGGAAACTACTACTAGTCTTCTAGGGAACGATCAAAGCTTAGACAGTTTAAGACAATACCCCCATGGAGAAAAGTCCGCATGGTGCTTATTGTGTTCAATGCCGATGCAATTTTTGTGTTTCATCAACACTCTGAAGGTCCACAGATTACAGAATGCATCCAGATGTGCTTCGGAAACTACTACTAGTCTTCCAGTGAACGATCAAAGCGTAGATAGTTTAAGACATTTCTCCCATGGGGAAAAGTCCCATGGTGCTTATTGTGTTCAATGCCGATGCAATTTGTGTGTTTCATCAACACTCTGAAGGTCCAGAGATTACAAAATGCCTCCAGATGTGCTTCGGAAACTACTACTAGTCTTCCAGGGAACGATCAAAGCGCAGACAATTTAAGACATTACTCCCATGGAGAAAAGTCCGCATGGTGCTTATTGTGTTCAATGTCGATGCAATTTCTGTGTTTCATCAACACTCTGAAGGTCCACAGATTACAGAATGCCTCCAGATGTGCTTTGGAAACTACTACTAGTCTTCCAGTGTACGATCAAAGCATAGACAGTTTAAAACATTACTCCCATGGTGAAAAGTCCGCACGGTGCTTATTGTGTTCAATGCCGATGCAATTTTTGTGTTTCATTGACACTCTGAAGTTCCACGGATTATAGAATGCCTTCAGATGTGCTTCGGAAACTACAACTAGTCTTCCAGTGTACGATCAAAGCGTACACAGTTTAAGACATTACTCCCATGAATTAAAGGCCGCATGGTGCATATTGTGCTCAATGCCAACTCAATTTTTGTGTTTCATCAACACTCTGAAGGTAAACAGATTATAGAATGCATCCAGATGTGCTTCCGAAACTACTACTAGTCTTCCAGGGAACGATCAAAGCGTAGACAGTTTAAGACATTACTCCCAAGGAAAAAAGTCCGCATGGTGCTTATTGTGTTCATTGCCGATGTAATTTTTGTGTTTCATCAACACTCTTAGGGTTCACAGATTACAGAATGCATCCAGATATGCTTCGGATACTACTACTAGTCTTCCAGGGAACGATCAAAGCGTAGATAGTTTAAGACATTACTCCCATGGAGAAAAGTCCGCATGGTGCTTATTGTGTTCAATGCCGATGCAATTTCTGTGTTTCATCAACACTCTGAAGGTCCAGAGATTACAGAATGCCTCCAGATGTGCTTCGGAAACTACAACTAGTCTTCCAGTGTACGATCAAAGCGTAGACACTTTAAGACATTACTCCCATATAGAAAAGGTCGCATGGTGCTTATTGTGGTCAATGCCGATGCAATATTTGTGTTTCATCAACACTCTGATGGTCCACTGATTACAGAATGCATCCAGATGTACTTCGGAAACTACTACTAGTCTTCCAACGAACGATCAAAGCGTGAAGAGTTTAAGACATTACTCCCATGGAGAAAAGTCCAAATGGTGCTTATTGTGTTCAATGCCGATGCAATTTCTGTGTTTCATCACAACTCTGAAGGTCCACAGATTACAGAATGCCTCCAGATGTGCTTCGGAAACTACAACTACTTTTCCAGTGAACGATCAAAGCGTAGACACTTAAAGACATTACTCCCATATAGAAAACTTCGCATGGTGCTTATTGTGGTCAATGCCGATGCAATATTTGTGTTTCATCAACACTCTGATGGTCCACAGATTACAGAATGCATCCAGATGTACTTCGGAAACTACTACTAGTCTTCCAACGAACGATCAAAGCGTAGACAGTTTAAGACATTACTCCCATGGAGAAAAGTCCACATGGTGCTTATTGTGTTCAATGCCGATGCAATTTCTGTGTTTCATCACAACTCTGAAGGTCCACAGATTACAGAATGCCTCCAGATGTGCTTTGGAAACTACCACTAAGCTTCCAGTGAACGATCAAAGCGTAGACAGTTTAAGACATTACTCCCAAGGAAAAAAGTCCGCATGGTGCTTATTGTGTTCATTGCCGATGTAATTTTTGTGTTTCATCAACACTCTTAGGGTTCACAGATTACAGAATGCATCCAGATATGCTTCGGATACTACTACTAGTCTTCCAGGGAACGATCAAAGCGTAGACAGTTTAAGACATTACTCCCATCTAGAAAAGTCCGCATGGTGCTTATTGTGTTCAATGCCGATGCAGTTTCTGTGTTTCATCAACACTCTGAAGGTCCAGGGATTACAGAATGCCAACCAGATGTGCTTCAGAAACTACTACTAGTCTTCCAGTGGACGATCAAAGCGTAGACACTTTAAGACATTACTCAAATGGAGAAAAGTCCGGATGGTGTTTATTGTGTTAAATGCCGATGCAATTTCTGTGTTTCATCAACACTCTGAAGGTCAACAGATTACAGAATGCCTCCAGATGTGCTTCGGAAACTACAACTAGTCTTCTAGTGTACGATCAAAGCGTAGACACTTTAAGACATTACTCCCATATAGAAAAGGTCGCATGGTGCTTATTGTGGTCAATGCCGATGCAATATTTGTGTTTCATCAACACTCTGATGGTCCACAGATTACAGAATGCATCCAGATGTACTTCGGAAACTACTACTAGTCTTCCAACGAACGATCAAAGCGTCAAGAGTTTAAGACATTACTCCCATGGAGAAAAGTCCGCTTGGTGCTTATTGTGTTCAATGCCGATGCAATTTTTGTGTTTCATCAATATCTGAACGTCCACAGATTACAGAATGAATCCAGAAGTGCTTCAGAAAGTACTATAAGTATTCCAGTGTAGGATCAAAGCATAGACAGTTTAAGACATTACTCCCATGGAGAAAAGTCCGCTTGGTGCTTATTGTGTTCAATGCCGATGCAATTTCTGTGTTTCATCAACACTCTGAAGGTTCACAGGTTATAGAATGCATCCAGATGTGCTTCGGAAACTACTACTAGTCTTCCAGGGAACGATCAAAGCTTAGACAGTTTAAGACAATACCCCCATGGAGAAAAGTCCGCATGGTGCTTATTGTGTTCAATGCCGATGCAATTTTTGTGTTTCATCAACACTCTGAAGGTCCACAGATTACAGAATGCATCCAGATGTGCTTCGGAAACTACTACTAGTCTTCCAGTGAACGATCAAAGCGTAGATAGTTTAAGACATTTCTCCCATGGGGAAAAGTCCCATGGTGCTTATTGTGTTCAATGCCGATGCAATTTGTGTGTTTCATCAACACTCTGAAGGTCCAGAGATTACAAAATGCCTCCAGATGTGCTTCGGAAACTACTACTAGTCTTCCAGGGAACGATCAAAGCGTAGACAGTTTAAGACATTACTCCCATGGAGAAAAGTCCGCATGGTGCTTATTGTGTTCAATGTCGATGCAATTTCTGTGTTTCATCAACACTCTGAAGGTCCACAGATTACAGAATGCCTCCAGATGTGCTTTGGAAACTACTACTAGTCTTCCAGTGTACGATCAAAGCGTAGACAGTTTAAGACATTACTCCCATGGTGAAAAGTCCGCATGGTGCTTATTGTGTTCAATGCCGATGCAATTTTTGTGTTTCATTGACACTCTGAAGTTCCACGGATTATAGAATGCCTTCAGATGTGCTTCGGAAACTACAACTAGTCTTCCAGTGTACGATCAAAGCGTACACAGTTTAAGACATTACTCCCATGGATTAAAGGCCGCATGGTGCTTATTGTGCTCAATGCCAACGCAATTTTTGTGTTTCATCAACACTCTGAAGGTAAACAGATTATAGAATGCATACAGATGTGCTTCCGAAACTACTACTAGTCTTCCAGGGAACGATCAAAGCGTGAAGAGTTTAAGACATTACTCCCATGGAGAAAAGTCCAAATGGTGCTTATTGTGTTCAATGCCGATGCAATTTCTGTGTTTCATCACAACTCTGAAGGTCCACAGATTACAGAATGCCTCCAGATGTGCTTTGGAAACTACCACTAAGCTTCCAGTGAACGATCAAAGCGTAGACAGTTTAAGACATTACTCCCATGGAGAAAAGTCCGCATGGTGCTTATTTTGATCAATGCCGATGCAATTTTTGTGTTTCTTCCACACTCTAAAGTTCCACGGATTACAGAATGCCTTCAGATGTGCTTCGGAAACTACAACTAGTCTTCCAGTGTACGATCAAAGCGTAGACAGTTTAAGACATTACTCCCATGGAGAAAAGGCTGCATGGTGCTTATTGTGCTCAATGCCGACGCAATTTTTGTGTTTCATCAACACTCTGAAGGTAAACAGATTATAGAATGCATCCAGATGTGCTTCGGAAACTACTACTAGTCTTCCAGGGAACGATCAAAGCGTAGACAGTTTAAGACATTACTCCCAAGGAAAAAGTCTGCATGGTGCTTATTGTGTTCATTGCCGATGCAATTTTTTGTGTTTCTTCAACACTCTGAGGGTTCACAGATTACAGAATGCATCCAGATATGCTTCGGATACTACTACTAGTCTTCCAGGGAACCATCAAAGCGTAGACAGTTTAAGACATTACTCCCATGGAGAAAAGTCCGCATAGTGCTTATTGTGGTCAATGCCGATGCAATTTTTATGTTTCATCAACTATCTGAAGGTCCACAGATTACAGAATGCATCCAGATGTGCTTCGGAAACTACTACTAGTCTTCCAGTGTACGATCAAAGCGTAGACAGTTTAAGACATTACTCCCAAGGAGAAAAGTCCTCATGGTGCTTATTGTGTTCAATTCCGATGCAGTTTTTGTGTTTCATTAACACTCTGAACGTCCACAGATTACAGAATGCCTCCAGATGTGCTTCGGAAACTAGTACTAGTCATCCAGGGAACGATCAAAGCGTAGACAGTTTGAGACATTACTCCCAGGGAGAAAAGTCCGCATTGTGCTTATTGTGTTCAATGCCGATGCAATTTGTGTGTTTCATCAACACTCTGAAGGTCCACAGATTACAGAATGCATCCAGATGTGCTTCGGAAACTACTACTAGACTTCCAGGGAACGATCAAAGCGTAGACAGTTTAAGACATTACTCCCATGGAGAAAAGTCCGCATGGTGCTTATTGGGTCCAATGCCGATGCAATTTTTGTGTTTCATCAACACTCTGAAGATAAACAGATTACAGAATGCATCCAGATGTGCTTCGGAAACTACTACTAGTCATCCAGTATACGATAAAAGCGTAGACAGTTTAAGACATTACTAACATTAGAGAAAAGTCAGCATAGTTCTTATTGTGTTCAATGCCGATGCAATTTTTGTGTTTCATCAACTGAAGGTCCACAGATTACAGAATGCCTCCAGATGTGCTTCGGAAACTACTACTAGCCTTCCAGGGAACGATCAAAGCGTAGACAGTTTGAGACTACTCCCATGGAGAAAAGTCCGCATGGTGCTTATTGAGTTTAATGCCGATGCAATTATTGTGTTTCATCAACACTCTGAAGGTCCACAGATTACAGAATGCATCCAGATGTGCTTCGGAAACTACTACTAGTCTTACAGGGAACGATCAAAGCGTCGATATTCTAAGACATTACTCCCATGGAGAAAAATCCGCATGGTGCTTATTGTGTTCAATGCCGATTCAATTTCTGTGTTTCATCGACACACTGAAGGTCCACAGATTACAGAGTGCATCCAGATGTGTTTCGGAAACTACTACTAGTCTTCCAGTGTACGATGAAAGCGTAGACAGTTTATGACATTACTCCCATTGAGAAAAGTCTGCATGTTGCTTATTGTGTTCAATGCCGATGCAATTTTTGTGTTTCATCAACACTGTGAAGGTCCACAGATTACAAAATTCCTCCAGATGTGCTTTGGAAACTACTACTGGTCTTCCAGTGTACGATCAAAGCGTAGACAGTTTAAGACGTTATTCCCATGGAGAAAAGTCCGCATGGTGCTTATTGTGTTCAATGCCGATGCAATTTCTGTGTTTCATCAATACTCTGAAGGTCCACAGATTACAGAATGCCTACATATGTGCCTCGGAATCTACTACTACTCTTCCAGGGAACGATCACAACGTAGACAGTTTGAGACATTACTCCCATGGTGAAAAGTCCGCATGGTGTTCATTGTGATCAATGCCGATGCAATTTTTGTGCTTCTTCAAAACTCTGAAGGTCCACAAATTACAGAATGCATCCAGATGTGCTTCGGAAACTACTACTAGTCTTCCAGGGAACTATCAAAGCGTAGACAGTTTAAGACATTACACCCATGGAAAAAAGTCCGCATGGTGCTTATTGTGTTAAATGCCGATGCAATTTCTGTGTTTCATCAACACTCTGAAGGTCAACAGATTACAGAATGCCTCCAGATGTGCTTCGGAAACTACTACTAGTTTTCCAGTGAACGATCAAAGCGTAGACAGTTTAAGACATAACTCTCATGGAGAAAAGTCCTCATGGTGCTTATTGTGTCCAATGCCGATGCAATTTTTGTGTTTCATCAACACTCTGAAGATAAACAGATTACAAAATGCATCCAGATGTGCTTCGGAAACTACTACTAGTCATCCAGTATACGATCAAAGCGTAGACAGTTTAAGACATTACTAACATTAGGGAAAAGTCAGCATGGTTCTTATTGTGTTCAATAAGGATGCAATTTTTGTGTTTCATCGACACTCTCAAGGTCCGAAGATTACAGAATGCATCCAGATGTGCTTCCGAAACTACTACTAGTCATCCAGTGTACGATCAAAGCGTAGACAATTTAAGACATTACTCCCATGGAGAAACGTACGCATGGTGCCTATTGTGAACAATGCCGATGCAATTTTTGTGTTTCATCAACACTCTGAAGGTCCACAGGTTACAGAATGCTTCCAGATGTGCTTCGGAAACTACTACTAGTCTTCTAGGGAACGATCAAAGCGTAGACAGTTTACGACATTACTCCCATAGAGAAAATTCCGTATGGTGCATATTGAGTTCAATGCCGATGCAATATCTGTGTTTCATCAACACTCTGAAGGTCCACAGATTACGGAATGCATCCAGATGTGCTTCGGAAACTACTACTAGTCTTCCAGTGTACGATGAAAGCGTAGACAGATTAAGGCATTACTCCCATGGAGAAAAGTCCACATGGTGCTTATTGTGTTAAATGCCGATGCAATTTCTGTGTTTCATCAACACTCTGAAGGTCCACAGATTACAGATTGCCTCCAGATGTGCTTCGGAAACTATTAGTAGTCTTCGAGGGAACGATCAAAGCGTAGACAGTTTAAGACAATTCTCTCATGGTGAAAAGTCCGCATGGTGCTTATTGTGTTCAATGCCGATGCAAATTCTGTGTCTCATCAACACTCTGAAGGTCCACAGATTACAGAATGCATCCAGATGTGCATTGGAAACTACTACTAGTCTTCAAGGGAACGATCAAAGCGTAGACAGTTTAAGACATCACTAGCATGGAGAAATGTCCGCATGGTGCTTATTGTGTTCACTGCCGAAGCAATTTTTGTGTTTCATCAATATCTGAACGTCCACAGATTACAGAATGAATCCAGAAGTGCTTCAGAAAGTACTACAAGTATTCCAGTGTAGGATCAAAGCATAGACAGTTTAAGACATTACTCCCATGGAGAAAAGTCCGCTTGGTGCTTATTGTGTTCAATGCCGATGCAATTTCTGTGTTTCATCAACACTCTGAAGGTTCACAGGTTATAGAATGCATCCAGATGTGCTTCGGAAACTACTACTAGTCTTCCAGGGAACGATCAAAGCTTAGACAGTTTAAGACAATACCCCCATGGAGAAAAGTCCGCATGGTGCTTATTGTGTTCAATGCCGATGCAATTTTTGTGTTTCATCAACACTCTGAAGGTCCACAGATTACAGAATGCATCCAGATGTGCTTCGGAAACTACTACTAGTCTTCCAGTGAACGATCAAAGCGTAGATAGTTTAAGACATTTCGCCCATGGTGAAAAGTCCGCACGGTGCTTATTGTGTTCAATGCCGATGCAATTTTTGTGTTTCATTGACACTCTGAAGTTCCACGGATTATAGAATGCCTTCAGATGTGCTTCGGAAACTACAACTAGTCTTCCAGTGTACGATCAAAGCGTACACAGTTTAAGACATTACTCCCATGGATTAAAGGCCGCATGGTGCTTATTGTGCTCAATGCCAACTCAATTTTTGTGTTTCATCAACACTCTGAAGGTAAACAGATTATAGAATGCATCCAGATGTGCTTCCGAAACTACTACTAGTCTTCCAGGGAACGATCAAAGCGTAGACAGTTTAAGACATTACTCCCAAGGAAAAAAGTCCGCATGGTGCTTATTGTGTTCATTGCCGATGTAATTTTTGTGTTTCATCAACACTCTTATTGTTCACAGATTACAGAATGCATCCAGATATGCTTCGGATACTACTACTAGTCTTCCAGGGAACGATCAAAGCGTAGATAGTTTAAGACATTACTCCCATGGAGAAAAGTCCGCATGGTGCTTATTGTGTTCAATGCCGATGCAATTTCTGTGTTTCATCACAACTCTGAAGGTCCACAGATTACAGAATGCCTCCAGATGTGCTTTGGAAACTACCACTAAGCTTCCAGTGAACGATCAAAGCGTAGACAGTTTAAGACATTACTCAAATGGAGAAAAGTCCGGATGGTGATTATTGTGTTAAATGCCGATGAAATTTCTGCGTTTCATCAACACTCTGAAGGTCAACAGATTACAGAATGCCTCCAGATGTGCTTCGGAAACTACAACTAGTCTTCCAGTGTACGATCAAAGCGTAGACACTTTAAGACATTACTCCCATACAGAAAAGGTCGCATGGTGCTTATTGTGGTCAATGCCGATGCAATATTTGTGTTTCATCAACACTCTGATGGTCCACTGATTACAGAATGCATCCAGATGTACTTCGGAAACTACTACTAGTCTTCCAACGAACGATCAAAGCGTGAAGAGTTTAAGACATTACTCCCATGGAGAAAAGTCCAAATGGTGCTTATTGTGTTCAATGCCGATGCAATTTCTGTGTTTCATCACAACTCTGAAGGTCCACAGATTACAGAATGCCTCCAGATGTGCTTCGGAAACTACAACTACTTTTCCAGTGAACGATCAAAGCGTAGACACTTAAAGACATTACTCACATATAGAAAACTTCGCATGGTGCTTATTGTGGTAAATGCCGATGCAATATTTGTGTTTCATCAACACTCTGATGGTCCACAGATTACAGAATGCATCCAGATGTACTTCGGAAACTACTACTAGTCTTCCAACGAACGATCAAAGCGTAGACAGTTTAAGACATTACTCCCACGGAGAAAAGTCCACATGGTGCTTATTGTGTTCAATGCCGATGCAATTTCTGTGTTTCATCACAACTCTGAAGGTCCACAGATTACAGAATGCCTCCAGATGTGCTTTGGAAACTACCACTAAGCTTCCAGTGAACGATCAAAGCGTAGACAGTTTAAGACATTACTCCCAAGGAAAAAAGTCCGCATGGTGCTTATTGTGTTCATTGCCGATGTAATTTTTGTGTTTCATCAACACTCTTAGGGTTCACAGATTACAGAATGCATCCAGATATGCTTCGGATACTACTACTAGTCTTCCAGGGAACGATCAAAGCGTAGACAGTTTATGACATTACTCCCATATAGAAAAGGTCGCATGGTGCTTATTGTGGTCAATGCCGATGCAATATTTGTGTTTCATCAACACTCTGATGGTCCACAGATTACAGAATGCATCCAGATGTACTTCGGAAACTACTACTAGTCTTCCAACGAACGATCAAAGCGTGAAGAGTTTAAGACATTACTCCCATGGAGAAAAGTCCGCTTGGTGCTTATTGTGTTCAATGCCGATGCAATTTTTGTGTTTCATCAATATCTGAACGTCCACAGATTACAGAATGAATCCAGAAGTGCTTCAGAAAGTACTATAAGTATTCCAGTGTAGGATCAAAGCATAGACAGTTTAAGACATTACTCCCATGGAGAAAAGTCCGCTTGGTGCTTATTGTGTTCAATGCCGATGCAATTTCTGTGTTTCATCAACACTCTGAAGGTTCACAGGTTATAGAATGCATCCAGATGTGCTTCGGAAACTACTACTAGTCTTCCAGGGAACGATCAAAGCTTAGACAGTTTAAGACAATACCCCCATGGAGAAAAGTCCGCATGGTGCTTATTGTGTTCAATGCCGATGCAATTTTTGTGTTTCATCAACACTCTGAAGGTCCACAGATTACAGAATGCATCCAGATGTGCTTCGGAAACTACTACTAGTCTTCCAGTGAACGATCAAAGCGTAGATAGTTTAAGACATTTCTCCCATGGGGAAAAGTCCCATGGTGCTTATTGTGTTCAATGCCGATGCAATTTGTGTGTTTCATCAACACTCTGAAGGTCCAGAGATTACAAAATGCCTCCAGATGTGCTTCGGAAACTACTACTAGTCTTCCAGGGAACGATCAAAGCGTAGACAGTTTAAGACATTACTCCCATGGAGAAAAGTCCGCATGGTGCTTATTGTGTTCAATGTCGATGCAATTTCTGTGTTTCATCAACACTCTGAAGGTCCACAGATTACAGAATGCCTCCAGATGTGCTTTGGAAACTACTACTAGTCTTCCAGTGTACGATCAAAGCGTAGACAGTTTAAGACATTACTCCCATGGTGAAAAGTCCGCATGGTGCTTATTGTGTTCAATGCCGATGCAATTTTTGTGTTTCATTGACACTCCGAAGTTCCACGGATTATAGAATGCCTTCAGATGTGCTTCGGAAACTACAACTAGTCTTCCAGTGTACGATCAAAGCGTACACAGTTTAAGACATTACTCCCATGGATTAAAGGCCGCATGGTGCTTATTGTGCTCAATGCCAACGCAATTTTTGTGTTTCATCAACACTCTGAAGGTAAACAGATTATAGAATGCATACAGATGTGCTTCCGAAACTACTACTAGTCTTCCAGGGAACGATCAAAGCGTGAAGAGTTTAAGACATTACTCCCATGGAGAAAAGTCCAAATGGTGCTTATTGTGTTCAATGCCGATGCAATTTCTGTGTTTCATCACAACTCTGAAGGTCCACAGATTACAGAATGCCTCCAGATGTGCTTTGGAAACTACCACTAAGCTTCCAGTGAACGATCAAAGCGTAGACAGTTTAAGACATTACTCCCATGGAGAAAAGTCCGCATGGTGCTTATTTTGATCAATGCCGATGCAATTTTTGTGTTTCTTCAACACTCTAAAGTTCCACGGATTACAGAATGCCTTCAGATGTGCTTCGGAAACTACAACTAGTCTTCCAGTGTACGATCAAAGCGTAGACAGTTTAAGACATTACTCCCATGGAGAAAAGGCTGCATGGTGCTTATTGTGCTCAATGCCGACGCAATTTTTGTGTTTCATCAACACTCTGAAGGTAAACAGATTATAGAATGCATCCAGATGTGCTTCGGAAACTACTACTAGTCTTCCAGGGAACGATCAAAGCGTAGACAGTTTAAGACATTACTCCCAAGGAAAAAGTCTGCATGGTGCTTATTGTGTTCATTGCCGATGCAATTTTTTGTGTTTCTTCAACACTCTGAGGGTTCACAGATTACAGAATGCATCCAGATATGCTTCGGATACTACTACTAGTCTTCCAGGGAACCATCAGAGCGTAGACAGTTTAAGACATTACTCCCATGGAGAAAAGTCCGCATAGTGCTTATTGTGGTCAATGCCGATGCAATTTTTATGTTTCATCAACAATCTGAAGGTCCACAGATTACAGAATGCATCCAGATGTGCTTCGGAAACTACTACTAGTCTTCCAGTGTACGATCAAAGCGTAGACAGTTTAAGACATTACTCCCAAGGAGAAAAGTCCTCATGGTGCTTATTGTGTTCAATTCCGATGCAGTTTTTGTGTTTCATTAACACTCTGAACGTCCACAGATTACAGAATGCCTCCAGATGTGCTTCGGAAACTAGTACTAGTCATCCAGGGAACGATCAAAGCGTAGACAGTTTGAGACATTACTCCCAGGGAGAAAAGTCCGCATTGTGCTTATTGTGTTCAATGCCGATGCAATTTGTGTGTTTCATCAACACTCTGAAGGTCCACAGATTACAGAATGCATCCAGATGTGCTTCGGAAACTACTACTAGTCTTCCAGTGAACGATCAAAGCGTAGATAGTTTAAGACATTTCTCCCATGGGGAAAAGTCCCATGGTGTTTATTGTGTTCAATGCCGATAGAATTTGTGTGTTTCATCAACACTCTGAAGGTCCAGAGATTACAAAATGCCTCCAGATGTGCTTCGGAAACTACTACTAGTCCTCCAGGGAACGATCAAAGCGTAGACAGTTTAAGACATTACTCCCATGGAGAAAAGTCCGCATGGTGCTTATTGTGTTCAATGTCGATGCAATTTCTGTGTTTCATCAACACTCTGAAGGTCCACAGATTACAGAATGCCTCCAGATGTACTTCGGAAACTACTACTAGACTTCCAGGGAACGATTAAAGCGTAGACAGTTTAAGACATTACTCCCATGGAGAAAAGTCCGCATGGTGCTTATTGTGTTCAATGCCGATGCAATTTTTGTGTTTCATCAACACTCTGAAGGTCCACAGATTACAGAATGCCTCCAGATGTGCTTCGGAAACTACTACTAGTCTTCCAGTAAACGATCAAAGCATAGACAGTATAAGACATTACTCCCATGGAGAAAAGTCAACATGTTGCTTGTTGTGTACAATGAGGATGCAATTTCTGTTTTTCATCAAAACTCTGAAGGTCCACAGATTGCAGAATGCCTCCAGATGTGCTTCGGAAACTACTACTAGTCTTCCGGTGTACGATGAAAGCGTAGACAGTTAAAGACATATCTACCATGGAGAAAAGTCCGCATGGTGCTCACTGGGTCCAATGCCGATGCAATTTTTGTGTTTCATCAACACTCTGAAGATAAACAGATTACAGAATGCATCCAGATGTGCTTCGGAAACTACTACTAGTCATCCAGTATACGATAAAAGCGTAGACAGTCTAAGACATTACTAACATTAGAGAAAAGTCAGCATAGTTCTTATTGTGTTCAATGCCGATGCAATTTTTGTGTTTCATCAACTGAAGGTCCACAGATTACAGAATGCCTCCAGATGTGCTTCGGAAACTACTACTAGCCTTCCAGGGAACGATCAAAGCGTAGACAGTTTGAGACTACTCCCATGGAGAAAAGTCCGCATGGTGCTTATTGAGTTTAATGCCGATGCAATTATTGTGTTTCATCAACACTCTGAAGGTCCACAGATTACAGAATGCATCCAGATGTGCTTCGGAAACTACTACTAGTCTTACAGGGAACGATCAAAGCGTCGATATTCTAAGACATTACTCCCATGGAGAAAAATCCGCATGGTGCTTATTGTGTTCAATGCCGATTCAATTTCTGTGTTTCATCGACACACTGAAGGTCCACAGATTACAGAGTGCATCCAGATGTGCTTCGGAAACTACTACTAGTCTTCCAGTGTACGATGAAAGCGTAGACAGTTTATGACATTACTCCCATTGAGAAAAGTCTGCATGTTGCTTATTGTGTTCAATGCCGATGCAATTTTTGTGTTTCATCAACACTGTGAAGGTCCACAGATTACAAAATTCCTCCAGATGTGCTTTGGAAACTACTACTGGTCTTCCAGTGTACGATCAAAGCGTAGACAGTTTAAGACGTTATTCCCATGGAGAAAAGTCCGCATGGTGCTTATTGTGTTCAATGCCGATGCAATTTCTGTGTTTCATCAATACTCTGAAGGTCCACAGATTACAGAATGCCTACATATGTGCCTCGGAATCTACTACTACTCTTCCAGGGAACGATCACAACGTAGACAGTTTGAGACATTACTCCCATGGTGAAAAGTCCGCATGGTGTTCATTGTGATCAATGCCGATGCAATTTTTGTGCTTCATCAAAACTCTGAAGGTCCACAAATTACAGAATGCATCCAGATGTGCTTCGGAAACTACTACTAGTCTTCCAGGGAACTATCAAAGCGTAGACAGTTTAAGACATTACACCCATGGAAAAAAGTCCGCATGGTGCTTATTGTGTTAAATGCCGATGCAATTTCTGTGTTTCATCAACACTCTGAAGGTCAACAGATTACAGAATGCCTCCAGATGTGCTTCGGAAACTACTACTAGTTTTCCAGTGAACGATCAAAGCGTAGACAGTTTAAGACATAACTCTCATGGAGAAAAGTCCTCATGGTGCTTATTGTGTCCAATGCCGATGCAATTTTTGTGTTTCATCAACACTCTGAAGATAAACAGATTACAAAATGCATCCAGATGTGCTTCGGAAACTACTACTAGTCATCCAGTATACGATCAAAGCGTAGACAGTTTAAGACATTACTAACATTAGGGAAAAGTCAGCATGGTTCTTATTGTGTTCAATAAGGATGCAATTTTTGTGTTTCATCGACACTCTCAAGGTCCAAAGATTACAGAATGCATCCAGATGTGCTTCCGAAACTACTACTAGTCATCCAGTGTACGATCAAAGCGTAGACAATTTAAGACATTACTCCCATGGAGAAACGTACGCATGGTGCCTATTGTGAACAATGCCGATGCAATTTTTGTGTTTCATCAACACTCTGAAGGTCCACAGGTTACAGAATGCTTCCAGATGTGCTTCGGAAACTACTACTAGTCTTCTAGGGAACGATCAAAGCGTAGACAGTTTACGACATTACTCCCATAGAGAAAATTCCGTATGGTGCATATTGAGTTCAATGCCGATGCAATATCTGTGTTTCATCAACACTCTGAAGGTCCACAGATTACGGAATGCATCCAGATGTGCTTCGGAAACTACTATTAGTCTTCCAGTGTACGATGAAAGCGTAGACAGATTAAGGCATTACTCCCATGGAGAAAAGTCCGCATGGTGCTTATTGTGTTAAATGCCGATGCAATTTCTGTGTTTCATCAACACTCTGAAGGTCCACAGATTACAGATTGCCTCCAGATGTGCTTCGGAAACTATTAGTAGTCTTCGAGGGAACGATCAAAGCGTAGACAGTTTAAGACAATTCTCTCATGGTGAAAAGTCCGCATGGTGCTTATTGTGTTCAATGCCGATGCAAATTCTGTGTCTCATCAACACTCTGAAGGTCCACAGATTACAGAATGCATCCAGATGTGCATTGGAAACTACTACTAGTAGTACGATGAAAGCGTAGACAGTTAAAGACATTACTACCATGGAGAAAAGTCCGCATGGTGCTTATTGGGTCCAATGCCGATGCAATTTTTGTGTTTCATCAACACTCTGAAGATAAACAGATTACAGAATGCATCCAGATGTGCTTCGGAAACTACTACTAGTCATCCAGTATACGATAAAAGCGTAGACAGTTTAAGACATTACTAACATTAGAGAAAAGTCAGCATAGTTCTTATTGTGTTCAATGCCGATGCAATTTTTGTGTTTCATCAACTGAAGGTCCACAGATTACAGAATGCCTCCAGATGTGCTTCGGAAACTACTACTAGCCTTCCAGGGAACGATCAAAGCGTAGACACTTTGAGACTACTCCCATGGAGAAAAGTCCGCATGGTGCTTATTGAGTTTAATGCCGATGCAATTATTGTGTTTCATCAACACCCTGAAGGTCCACAGATTGCAGAATGCATCCAGATGTGCTTCGGAAACTACTACTAGTCTTCCAGGGAACGATCAAAGCGTCGACATTCTAAGACATTACTCCCATGGAGAAAAATCCGCATGGTGCTTATTGTGTTCAATGCCGATTCAATTTCTGTGTTTCATCGACACACTGAAGGTCCACAGATTACAGAGTGCATCCAGATGTGCTTCGGAAACTACTACTAGTCTTCCAGTGTACGATGAAAGCGTAGACATTTTATGACATTACTCCCATGGAGAAAAGTCTGCATGGTGCTTATTGTGTTCAATGCCGATGCAATTTTTGTGTTTCATCAACACTGTGAAGGTCCACAGATTACAAAATTCCTCCAGATGTGCTTTGGAAACTACTACTGGTCTTCCAGTGTACGATCAAAGCGTAGACAGTTTAAGACGTTATTCCCATGGAGAAAAGTCCGCATGGTGCTTATTGTGTTCAATGCCGATGCAATTTCTGTGTTTCATCAATACTCTGAAGGTCCACAGATTACAGAATGCCTACAGATGTGCCTCGGAATCTACTACTACTCTTCCAGGGAACGATCACAACGTAGACAGTTTGAGACATTACTCCCATGGTGAAAAGTCCGCATGGTGTTCATTGTGATCAATGCCGATGCAATTTTTGTGCTTCATCAAAACTCTGAAGGTCCACAAATTACAGAATGCATCCAGATGTGCTTCGGAAACTACTACTAGTCTTCCAGTGAACTATCAAAGCGTAGACAGTTTAAGACATTACACCCATGGAAAAAAGTCCGCATGGTGCTTATTGTGTTAAATGCCGATGCAATTTCAGTGTTTCATCAACACTCTGAAGGTCAACAGATTACAGAATGCCTCCAGATGTGCTTCGGAAACTACTACTAGTTTTCCAGTGAACGATCAAAGCGTAGACAGTTTAAGACATAACTCTCATGGAGAGAAGTCCTCATGGTGCTTATTGTGTCCAATGCCGATGCAATTTTTGTGTTTCATCAACACTCTGAAGATAAACAGATTACAAAATGCCTCCAGATGTGCTTCGGAAACTACTACTAGTCATCCAGTATACGATCAAAGCGTAGACAGTTTAAGACATTACTAACATTAGGGAAAAGTCAGCATGGTTCTTATTGTGTTCAATAAAGATGCAATTTTTGTGTTTCATTGACACTCTCAAGGTCCTCAGATTACAGAATGCATCCAGATGTGCTTCCGAAACTACTACTAGTCATCCAGTGTACGATCAAAGCGTAGACAGTTTAAGACATTACTCCCATGGAGAAACGTACGCATGGTGCTTATTGTGAACAATGCCGATGCAATTTTTGTGTTTCATCAACACTCTGAAGGTCCACAGGTTACAGAATGCTTCCAGATGTGCTTCGGAAACTACTACTAGTCTTCTAGGGAACGATCAAAGCGTAGACAGTTTACGACATTACTCCCATAGAGAAAATTCCGTATGGTGCATATTGAGTTCAATGCCGATGCAATTTCTGTGTTTCATCAACACTCTGAAGGTCCACAGATTACGGAATGCATCCAGATGTGCTTCGGAAACTACTACTAGTCTTCCAGTGTACGATGAAAGCGTAGACAGTTTAAGGCATTACTCCCATGGAGAAAAGTCCGCATGGTGCTTATTGTGTTAAATGCCGATGCAATTTCTGTGTTTCATCAACACTCTGAAGGTCCACAGATTACAGATTGCCTCCAGATGTGCTTCGGAAACTATTAGTAGTCTTCGAGGGAACGATCAATTAGTAGACATTTTAAGACATTACTCCCATGTAGAAAAGTTCGCATGGTGCTTATTGTGTTCAATGCCGATGCAAATGCTGTGTCTCATCAACACTCTGAAGGTCCACAGATTACAGAATGCATCCAGATGTGCATTGGAAACTACTACTAGTCTTCAAGGGAACGATCAAAGCGTAGACAGTTTAAGACATCACTAGAATGGAGAAATGTCCGCATGGTGCTTATTGTGTTCAATGCCGATGCAATTTTTGTGTTTCATTATTATCTGAACGTCCACAGATTACAGAATGAATCCAGAAGTGCTTCAGAAAGTACTACAAGTATTCCAGTGTAGGATCAAAGCATAGACAGTTTAAGACATTACTCCCATGGAGAAAAGCCTGCTTGGTGCTTATTGTGTTCAATGCCAATGCAATTTCTGTGTTTCATCAACACTCTGAAGGTTCACAGGTTATAGAATGCATCCAGATGTCCTTCGGAAACTACTACTAGTCTTCCAGGGAACGATCAAAGCTTAGACAGTTTAAGACAATACCCCCATGGAGAAAAGTCCGCGTGGTGCTTATTGTGTTCAATGCCGATGCAATTTTTGTGTTTCATCAACACTCTGAAGGTCCACAGATTACAGAATGCATCCAGATATGCTTCGGAAACTACTATTAGTCTTCCAGGGAACGATCAATGCGTACACAGTTTAAGACATTACTCCCATGGAGAAAAGTCCGCATGGTGCTTATTGTGTTAAATACCGATTCAATTTCTGTGTTTCATCAACACTCTGAAGATTCACAGGTTATAGAATGCATCCAGATTTGCTTCGGAAACTACTACTAGTCTTCCAGGGAACGATCAAAGCGTAGACAGTTTAAGACAATTCTCTCATGGAGAAAAGACCGCATGGTGCTTATGTGTTCAATGCCGATGCAATTTCTGTGTTTCATCAACACTCTGAAGGTCCACAGATTAC
The DNA here is from genome assembly GCF_023897955.1 of Schistocerca gregaria. Lineage (NCBI taxonomy): Eukaryota > Metazoa > Arthropoda > Insecta > Orthoptera > Acrididae > Schistocerca > Schistocerca gregaria. Next base: position 48,780,285 of record NC_064928.1, on the reverse strand, counting down.
AGAATGCATCCAGATGTGCATTGGAAACTACTACTAGTCTTCCAGTGTACGATCATAGCGTAGACAGTTTAAGACATTACTCTCATGGAGAAAAGTCCGCATGGTGCTTATTGTGTTCAATGCCGATGCAATTTGTGTTTTTCATCAACACTCCGAAGGTCCACAGATTACAGAATACATCCAGATATGCTTCGGAAGCTACTACTAGTCTTCCAGTGAACGATCAAATCGTAGATAGTTTAAGACATTTCTCCCATGGGGAAAAGTCCCATGGTGCTTATTGTGTTCAATGCCGATGCAATTTGTGTGTTTCATCAACACTCTGAAGGTCCAGAGATTACAATATGCCTCCAGATGTGCTTCGGAAACTACTACTAGTCTTCCAGGGAACGATCAAAGCGTAGACAATTTAAGACATTACTCCCATGGAGAAAAGTCCGCATGGTGCTTATTGTGTTCAATGCCGATGCAATTTCTGTGTTTCATCAACACTCTGATGGTCCACAGATTACAGATTGCCTCCAGATGTGCTTCGGAAACTATTAGTAGTCTTCCAGGGAACGATCAAAGCGTAGACAGTTTAAGACAATTCTCTCATGGTGAAAAGTCCGCATGGTGCTCATTGTGTTCAATGCCGATGCAAATTCTGTGTCTCATCTACACTCTGAAGGTCCATAGATTACAGAATGCATCAAGATGTGCATTGGAAACTACTACTAGTCTTCAAGGGAACGATCAAAGCGTAGACTGTTTAAGACATCACTCCCATGGAGAAATGTCCGCATGGTGCTTATTGTGTTCAATACCGATGCAATTTTTGTGTTTCATCAATATCTGAACGTCCACAGGTTACAGAATGAATCCAGAAGTGCTTCAGAAAGTACTACAAGTCTTCCAGTGTACGATCAAAGCGTAGAAAGTTTAAGACATTACTCCCATGGAGAAAAGTCCGCTTGGTGCTTATTGTGTTCAATGCCGATGCAATTTCTGTGTTTCATCAAGACTCTGAAGGTTCACAGGTTATAGAATGCATCCAGATGTGCTTCGGAAACTACTACTAGTCTTCCAGGGATCGATCAAAGCGTAGACAGTTTAAGACAATACTCCCATGGAGAAAAGTCTGCATGGTGCTTATTGTGTTCAATGCCGATGCAATTTTTGTGTTTCATCAACACTCTGAAGGTCCACAGATTACAGAATGCATCCAGATATGCTTCGGAAACTACTACTAGTCTTCCAGGGAACGATCAAAGCGTACACAGTTTAAGACATTACTCCCATGGAGAAAAGTCCGCATGATGCTTATTGTGTTCAATGCCGATGCAATTTTTGTGTTTCATCAACACTCTGAAGGTCCACAGATTACAGAATGCATCCAGATATGCTTCGGAAACTACTACTAGTCTTCCAGGGAACGATCAAAGCGTACACAGTTTAAGACATTACTCCCATGGAGAAAAGTCCGCATGGTGCTTATTGTGTTCAATACCGATTCAATTTCTGTGTTTCATCAACACTCTGAAGATTCACAGGTTATAGAATGCATCCAGATTTGCTTCGGAAACTACTACTAGTCTTCCAGGGAACGATCAAAGCGTAGACAGTTTAAGACAATTCTTTCATGGAGAAAAGACCGCATATTGCTTATGTGTTCAATGCCGATGCAATTTCTGTGTTTCATCAACACTCTGAAGGTCCACAGATTACAGAATGCATCCAGATGTGCATTGGAAACTACTACTAGTCTTCCAGTGTACGATCATAGCGTAGACAGTTTAAGACATTACTCTCATGGAGAAAAGTCCGCATGGTGCTTATTGTGTTCAATGCCGATGCAATTTGTGTTTTTCATCAACACTCCGAAGGTCCACAGATTACAGAATACATCCAGATATGCTTCGGAAGCTACTACTAGTCTTCCAGTGAACGATCAAATCGTAGATAGTTTAAGAGATTTCTCCCATGGGGAAAAGTCCCATGGTGCTTATTGTGTTCAATGCCGATGCAATTTGTGTGTTTCATCAACACTCTGAAGGTCCAGAGATTACAAAATGCCTCCAGATGTGCTTCGGAAACTACTACTAGTCTTCCAGGGAACGATCAAAGCGTAGACAATTTAAGACATTACTCCCATGGAGAAAAGTCCGCATGGTGCTTATTGTGTTCAATGCCGATGCAATTTCTGTGTTTCATCAACACTCTGAAGGTCCACAGATTACAGAATGCCTCCAGATGTGCTTCGGAAACTATTAGTAGTCTTCCAGGGAACGATCAAAGCGTAGACAGTTTAAGACAATTCTCTCATGGTGAAAAGTCCGCATGGTGCTCATTGTGTTCAATGCCGATGCAAATTCTGTGTCTCATCAACACTCTGAAGGTCCATAGATTACAGAATGCATCAAGATGTGCATTGGAAACTACTACTAGTCTTCAAGGGAACGATCAAAGCGTAGACTGTTTAAGACATCACTCCCATGGAGAAATGTCCGCATGGTGCTTATTGTGTTCAATGCCGATGCAATTTTTGTGTTTCATCAATATCTGAACGTCCACAGATTACAGAATGAATCCAGAAGTGCTTCAGAAAGTACTACAAGTCTTCCAGTGTACGATCAAAGCGTAGAAAGTTGAAGACAATACTCCCATGGAGAAAAGTCCGCTTGGTGCTTATTGTGTTCAATGCCGATGCAATTTCTGTGTTTCATCAACACTCTGAAGGTTCACAGGTTATAGCATGCATCCAGATGTGCTTCGGAAACTACTACTAGTCTTCCAGGGATCGATCAAAGCGTAGACAGTTTAAGACAATACTCCCATGGAGAAAAGTCTGCATGGTACTTATTGTGTTCAATGCCGATGCAATTTTTGTGTTTCATCAACACTCTGAAGGTCCACAGATTACAGAATGCATCCAGATTTGCTTCGGAAACTACTACTAGTCTTCCAGGGAACGATCAAAGCGTAGACAGTTTAAGACAATTCTCTCATGGAGAAAAGTCCGCATGGTGCTTATTGTGTTCAATGCCGATGCAATTTCTGTGTTTCATCAACACTCTGAAGGTCCACAGATTACAGAATGCATCCAGATGTGCATTGGAAACTACTACTAGTCTTCCAGTGTACGATTATAGCGTAGACAGTTTAAGACATTTCTCCCATGGGGAAAAGTCCCATGGTGCTTATTGTGTTCAATGCCGATGCAATTTGTGTGTTTCATCAACACTCTGAAGGTCCAGAGAGTACAAAATGCCTCCATATGTGCTTCGGAAACTACTACTAGTCTTCCAGGGAACGATCAAAGCGTAGACAGTTTTAGACATTACTCCCATGGAGAAAAGTCCGCATGGTGGTTATTGTGTTCAATGCCGATGCAATTTCTGTGTTTCATCAACACTCTGAAGGTCCACAGATTACAGAATGCCTCCAGATGTGCATCGGAAACTACTACTAGACTTCCAGGGAACGATCAAAGCGTAGACAGTTTAAGACATTACTCCCATAGAGAAAAGTCCACATGGTGCTTATTGTGTTCAATGCCGATGCAATTTTTGTGTTTCATCAACACTCTGAAGGTCCACAGATTACAGAATGCTTCCAGATGTGCTTCGGAAACTACTACTATTCTTCCAGTAAACGATCAAAGCATAGACAGTATAAGACATTACTCCCATGGAGAAAAGTCCACATGGTGCTTGTTGTGTACAATGCCGATGCAATTTCTGTTTTTCATCAAAACTCTGAAGGTCCACAGATTGCAGAATGCCTCCAGATGTGCTTCGGAAACTACTACTAGTCTTCTGGTGTACGATGAAAGCGTAGACAGTTAAAGACATTACTACCATGGAGAAAAGTCCGCATGGTGCTTATTGTGTCCAATGCCGATGCAATATTTGTGTTTCATCAACACTCTGAAGATAAACAGATTACAGAATGCATCCAGATGTGCTTCGGAAACTACTACTAGTCATCCAGTATACGATAAAAGCGTAGACAGTTTAAGACATTACTAACATTAGAGAAAAGTCAGCATAGTTCTTATTGTGTTCAATGCCGATGCAATTTTTGTGTTTCATCAACTGAAGGTCCACAGATTACAGAATGCCTCCAGATGTGCTTCGGAAACTACTACTTTCTTTCCAGGGAACGATCAAAGCGTAGACAGTTTGAGACTACTCCCATGGAGAAAAGTCCGCATGGTGCTTATTGAGTTTAATGCCGATGCAATTTTTGTGTTTCATCAACACTCTGAAGGTCCACAGATTACAGAATGCATCCAGATGTGCTTCGGAAACTACTACTAGTCTTCCAGGGAACGATCAAAGCGTCGACATTCTAAGACATTACTCCCATGGAGAAAAATCCGCATGGTGCTTATTGTGTTCAATGCCGATTCAATTTCTGTGTTTCATCGACACACTGAAGGTCCACAGATTACAGAGTGCATCCAGATGTGTTTCGGAAACTACTACTAGTCTTCCAGTGTACGATGAAAGCGTAGACAGTTTATGACATTACTCCCATGGAGAAAAGTGGGCATGGTGCTTATTGTGTTCAATGCCGATGCAATTTTTGTGTTTCATCAATATCTGAACGTCCACAGATTACAGAATGAATCCAGAAGTGCTTCAGAAAGTACTACAAGTCTTCCAGTGTACGATCAAAGCGTAGAAAGTTGAAGACAATACTCCCATGGAGAAAAGTCCGCTTGGTGCTTATTGTGTTCAATGCCGATGCAATTTCTGTGTTTCATCAACACTCTGAAGGTTCACAGGTTATAGAATGCATCCAGATGTGCTTCGGAAACTACTACTAGTCTTCCAGGGAACGATCAAAGCGTAGACAGTTTAAGACAATTCTCTCATGGAGAAAAGTCCGCATGGTGCTTATTGTGTTCAATGCCGATGCAATTTCTGTGTTTCATCAACACTCTGAAGGTCCACAGATTACAGAATGCATCCAGATGTGCATTGGAAACTACTACTAGTCTTCCAGTGTACGATTATAGCGTAGACAGTTTAAGACATTTCTCCCATGGGGAAAAGTCCCATGGTGCTTATTGTGTTCAATGCCGATGCAATTTGTGTGTTTCATCAACACTCTGAAGGTCCAGAGATTACAAAATGCCTCCATATGTGCTTCGGAAACTACTACTAGTCTTCCAGGGAACGATCAAAGCGTAGACAGTTTTAGACATTACTCCCATGGAGAAAAGTCCGCATGGTGGTTATTGTGTTCAATGCCGATGCAATTTCTGTGTTTCATCAACACTCTGAAGGTCCACAGATTACAGAATGCCTCCAGATGTGCATCGGAAACTACTACTAGACTTCCAGGGAACGATCAAAGCGTAGACAGTTTAAGACATTACTCCCATAGAGAAAAGTCCACATGGTGCTTATTGTGTTCAATGCCGATGCAATTTTTGTGTTTCATCAACACTCTGAAGGTCCACAGATTACAGAATGCTTCCAGATGTGCTTCGGAAACTACTACTATTCTTCCAGTAAACGATCAAAGCATAGACAGTATAAGACATTACTCCCATGGAGAAAAGTCCACATGGTGCTTGTTGTGTACAATGCCGATGCAATTTCTGTTTTTCATCAAAACTCTGAAGGTCCACAGATTGCAGAATGCCTCCAGATGTGCTTCGGAAACTACTACTAGTCTTCTGGTGTACGATGAAAGCGTAGACAGTTAAAGACATTACTACCATGGAGAAAAGTCCGCATGGTGCTTATTGTGTCCAATGCCGATGCAATATTTGTGTTTCATCAACACTCTGAAGATAAACAGATTACAGAATGCATCCAGATGTGCTTCGGAAACTACTACTAGTCATCCAGTATACGATAAAAGCGTAGACAGTTTAAGACATTACTAACATTAGAGAAAAGTCAGCATAGTTCTTATTGTGTTCAATGCCGATGTAATTTTTGTGTTTCATCAACTGAAGGTCCACAGATTACAGAATGCCTCCAGATGTGCTTCGGAAACTACTACTAGCTTTCCAGGGAACGATCAAAGCGTAGACAGTTTGAGACTACTCCCATGGAGAAAAGTCCGCATGGTGCTTATTGAGTTTAATGCCGATGCAACTTTTGTGTTTCATCAACACTCTGAAGGTCCACAGATTACAGAATGCATCCAGATGTGCTTCGGAAACTACTACTAGTCTTCCAGGGAACGATCAAAGCGTCGACATTCTAAGACATTACTCCCATGGAGAAAAATCCGCATGGTGCTTATTGTGTTCAATGCCGATTCAATTTCTGTGTTTCATCGACACACTGAAGGTCCACAGATTACAGAGTGCATTCAGATGTGTTTCGGAAACTACTACTAGTCTTCCAGTGTACGATGAAAGCGTAGACAGTTTATGACATTACTCCCATGGAGATAAGTGGGCATGGTGCTTATTGTGTTCAATGCCGATGCAATTTTTGTGTTTCATCAACACTGTGAAGGTCCACAGATTACAAAATTCCTCCAGATGTGCTTTGGAAACTACTACTGGTCTTCCAGTGTACGATCAAAGCGTAGACAGTTTAAGACATTATTCCCATGGAGAAAAGTCCGCATGGTGCTTATTGTGTTCAATGCCGATGCAATTTCTGTGTTTCATCAACACTCTGAAGCTCCACAGATTACAGAATGCCTACAGATGTGCCTCGGAATCTAATACTACTCTTCCAGGGAACGATCACAACGTAGACAGTTTGAGACATTACTCCCATGGTGAAAAGTCCGCATGGTATTCATTGTGATCAATGCCGATGCAATTTTTGTGTTTCATCAAAACTCTGAAGGTCCACAAATTACAGAATGCATCCAGATGTGCTTCGGAAACTACTACTAGTCTTCCAGGGAACTATCAAAGCGTAGACAGTTTAAGAAATTACACCCATGGAAAAAAGTCCGCATGGTGCTTATTGTGTTAAATGCCGATGCAATTTCTGTGTTTCATCAACACTCTGAAGGTCAACAGATTACAGAATGCCTCCAGATGCGCTTCGGAAACTACTACTAGTTTTCCAGTGAACGATCAAAGCGTAGACAGTTTAAGACATTACTCTCATGGAGAAAAGTCCTCATGGTGCTTATTGTGTCCAATGCCGATGCAATTTTTGTGTTTCATCAACACTCTGAAGATAAACAGATTACAAAATGCATCCAGATGTGCTTCGGAAACTACTACTACTCATCCAGTATACGACCAAAGCGTAGACAGTTTAAGACATTACTAACATTAGGGAAAAGTCAGCATGGTTCTTATTGTGTTCAATAAAGATGCAATTTTTGTGTTTCATCGACACTCTCAAGGTCCACAGGTTACAGAATGCATCCAGATGTGCTTCCGAAACTACTACTAGTCGTCCAGTGTACGATCAAAGCGTAGACAGTTTAAGACATTACTCCCATGGAGAAACGAACGCATGGTGATTATTGTGTTCAATGCCGATGCAATTTTTGTGTTTCATCAACACTCTGAAGGTCCACAGGTTACAGAATGCTTCCAAATGTGCTTCGGAAACTACTACTAGTCTTCTAGGGAACGATCAAAGCGTAGACAGTTTAAGACATTACTCCCATAGAGAAAATTCCGCATGGTGCAAATTGAGTTCAATGCCGATGCAATTTCTGTGTTTCATCAACACTCTGAAGGTCCATAGATTACGGAATGCATCCAGATGTGCTTCGGAAACTACTACTAGTCTTCCAGTGTACGATCAAAGCGTAGACAGTTTAAGACATTACTCCCATGGAGAAAAGTCCGCTTGGTGCTTATTGTGTTCAATGCCGATGCAATTTCTGTGTTTCATCAACACCCTGAAGGGCCACAGATTACAGATTGCCTCCAGATGTGCTTCGGAAACTATTAGTAGTCTTCCAGGGAACGATCAAAGCGTAGACAGTTTAAGACAATTCTCTCATGGTGAAAAGTCCGCATGGTGCTTATTGTGTTCAATGCCGATGCAATTTTTGTGTTTCATCAACACTCTGAAGGTCCACAGATTACAGAATGCTTCCAGATGTGCTTCGGAAACTACTACTAGTCTTCCAGTAAACGATCAAAGCACAGACAATATAAGACATTACTCCCATGGAGAAAAGAACACATGGTGCTTGTTGTGTACAATGCCGATGCAATTTCTGTTTTTCATCAAAACTCTGAAGGTCCACAGATTGCAGAATGCCTCCAGATGTGCTTCGGAAACTACTACTAGTCTTCCAGGGAACGGTCAAAGCGTAGACAGTTTAAGACAATACTCCCATGGAGAAAAGTCCGCATGGTGCTTATTGTGTTCAATGCCGATGCAATTTTTGTGTTTCATCAACACTCTGAAGGTCCACAAATTACAGAATGCATCCAGATATGCTTCGGAAACTACTACTAGTCTTCCAGGGAACGATCAAAGCGTACACAGTTTAAGACATTACTCCCATGGAGAAAAGTCCGCATGGTGCTTATTGTGTTCAATGCCGATGCAATTTTTGTGTTTCATCAACACTCTGAAGGTCCACAGATTACAGAATGCATCCAGAAGTGCTTCAGAAAATACTACTAGTCTTCCAGTGTACGATCAAAGCGTAGACAGTTTAAGACAATTCTCTCATGGTGAAAAGTCCGCTTGGTGCTTATTGTGTTCAATACCGATTCAATTTCTGTGTTTCATCAACACTCTGAAGATTCACAGGTTATAGAATGCATCCAGATTTGCTTCGGAAACTATTACTAGTCTTCCAGGGAACGATCAAAGCGTAGACAGTTTAAGACAAATCTCTCATGGAGAAAAGTCCGCATGGTGCTTATTGTGTTCAATGCCGATGCAATTTCTGTGTTTCATCAACACTCTGAAGGTCCACAGATTGCAGAATGCATCCAGATGTGCATTGGAAACTACTACTAGTCATCCAGTGAAAGATCAAAGCGTAGACAGTTTGAGACATTACTCCCATGGAGAAAAGTCCGCATGGTGCTTATTGTGTTCAATGCCGATGCAATTTCTGTGTTTCATCAATAGTCTGAAGGTCCACAGATTACAGAATAAATCCAGATGTGCTTCGGAAACTACTACTAGTCTTCCAGTGAACGATCAAAGCGTAGATAGTTTAAGACATTACTCCCATGGAGAAAAGTCCGCATGGTGATTATTGTGTTCAATGCCGATGCAATTTTTGTGTTTCATCGACACTCTGAAGGTCCACAGATTACAGAATGCATCCAGATGTGCTTGAGAAACTACTTTTAGTCTCCCAGTGAACGTTCAAAGCGTAGACAGTTTAAGACATTACTCATAAGGAGAAAATACCGCATGGTGCTTATTGTGTTCAATGCCGATGCAATTTCTGTGTTTCATCAATAGTCTGAAGGTCTACAGATTACAGAATGCATCCAGATGTGCTTCGGAAACTACTGCTAGTCTTCTAGGGAATGATCAAAGCGTAGACAGTTTAAGACATTACTCCCATGGAGAAAAGGCCGCATGGTGCTTATTGTGCTCAATGCCGACGCAATTTTTGTGTTTCATCAACACTCTGAAGGTAAACAGATTACAGAATGCATCCTGATGTGCTTCGGAAACTACTACTAGCCTTCCGGTGTACGATCAAAGCGTAGACAGTTTAAGACATTACTACCATGGAGAAAAGTCCGCATGGTGCTTATTGTTTTCAATGCCAATGCAATTTTGTGTTTCATCAATTGAAGGTCCACAGATTACAGAATGCCTCCAGATGTGCTTCGGAAACTACTACCTGCCTTCCAGGGAACGATCAAAGCGTAGACAGTTTGAGACATTACTCCCATGGAGAAAAGTCCGCATGGTGCTTATTGTGTTCAATGCCGAAGCAATTTCTGTGTTTCATCAACACTCTGAAGCTCCACAGATTACAGAATGCTTACAGATGTGCCTCGGAATCTAATACTACTCTTCCACGGAACGATCACAACGTAGACAGTTTGAGACATTACTCCCATGGTGAAAAGTCCGCATGGTATTCATTGTGATCAATGCCGATGCAATTTTTGTGTTTCATCAAAACTCTGAAGGTCCACAAATTACAGAATGCATCCAGATGTGCTTCGGAAACTACTACTAGTCTTCCAGGGAACTATCAAAGCGTAGACAGTTTAAGAAATTACACCCATGGAAAAAAGTCCGCATGGTGCTTATTGTGTTAAATGCCGATGCAATTTCTGTGTTTCATCAACACTCTGAAGGTCAACAGATTACAGAATGCCTCCAGATGTGCTTCGGAAACTACTACTAGTTTTCCAGTGAACGATCAAAGCGTAGACAGTTTAAGACATTACTCTCATGGAGAAAAGTCCTCATGGTGCTTATTGGGTCCAATGCCGATGCAATTTTTGTGTTTCATCAACACTCTGAAGATAAACAGATTACAAAATGCATCCAGATGTGCTTCGGAAACTACTACTAGTCATCCAGTATACGACCAAAGCGTAGACAGTTTAAGACATTACTAACATTAGGGAAAAGTCAGCATGGTTCTTATTGTGTTCAATAAAGATGCAATTTTTGTGTTTCATCGACACTCTCAAGGTCCACAGGTTACAGAATGCATCCAGATGTGCTTCCGAAACTACTACTAGTCATCCAGTGTACGATCAGAGCGTAGACAGTTTAAGACATTACTCCCATGGAGAAACGTACGCATGGTGATTATTGTGTTCAATGCCGATGCAATTTTTGTGTTTCATCAACACTCTGAAGGTCCACAGGTTACAGAATGCTTCCAAATGTGCTTCGGAAACTACTACTAGTCTTCTAGGGACTGATCAAAGCGTAGACAGTTTAAGACATTACTCCCATAGAGAAAATTCCGCATGGTGCAAATTGAGTTCAATGCCGATGCAATTTCTGTGTTTCATCAACACTCTGAAGGTCCATAGATTACGGAATGCATCCAGATGTGCTTCGGAAACTACTACTAGTCTTCCAGTGTACGATAAAAGCGTAGACAGTTTAAGACATTACTCCCATGGAGAAAAGTTCGCATGGTGCTTATTGTGTTAAATGCCGATGCAATTTCTGAGTTTCATCAACACTCTGAAGGTCCACAGATTACAGATTGCCTCCAGATGTGCTTCGGAAACTATTAGTTGTCTTCCAGGAACGATCAAAGCGTAGACAGTTTATGACAATTCTCTCATGGTGAAAAGTCCGCATGGTGCTTATTGTGTTCAATGCCGATGCAATTTTTGTGTTTCATCAACACTCTGAAGGTCCACAGATTACAGAATGCTTCCAGATGTGCTTCGGAAACTACTACTAGTCTTCCAGTAAACGATCAAAGCATAGACAGTATAAGACATTACTCCCATGGAGAAAAGACCACATGGTGCTTGTTGTGTACAATGCCGATGCAATTTCTGTTTTTCATCAAAACTCTGAAGGTCCACAGATTGCAGAATGCCTCCAGATGTGCTTCGGAAACTACTACTAGTCTTTTTGTGTACGATGAAAGCGTAGACAGTTAAAGACATTACTACCATGGAGAAAAGTCCGCATGGTGCCTATTGTGTCCAATGCCGATGCAATTTCTGTTTTTCATCAAAACTCTGAAGGTCCACAGATTGCAGAATGCCTCCAGATGTGCTTCGGAAACTACTACTAGTCTTCTGGTGTACGATGAAAGCGTAGACAGTTTAAGACATTACTCCCATGGAGAAAAGTCCGCTTGGTGCTTATTGTGTTCAATGCCGATGCAATTTCTGCGTTTCATCAACACTCTGAAGGGTCACAGGTTATAGAATGCATCCAGATGTGCTTCCGAAACTACTACTAGTCTTCCAGGGAACGATCAAAGCGTAGACAGTTTAAGACAATACTCCCATGGAGAAAAGTCCGCATGGTGCTTATTGTGTTCAATGCCGATGCAATTTTTGTGTTTCATCAACACTCTGAAGGTCCACAAATTACAGAATGCATCCAGATATGCTTCGGAAACTACTACTAGTCTTCCAGGGAACGATCAAAGCGTACACAGTTTAAGACATTACTCCCATGGAGAAAAGTCCGCATGGTGCTTATTGTGTTCAATGCCGATGCAATTTTTGTGTTTCATCAACACTCTGAAGGTCCACAGATTACAGAATGCATCCAGAAGTGCTTCAGAAAATACTACTAGTCTTCCAGTGTACGATCAAAGCGTAGACAGTTTAAGACATTACTCTTAATGGAGAAAAGTCCGCTTGGTGCTTATTGTGTTCAATACTGATTCAATTTCTGTGTTTCATCAACACTCTGAAGATTCACAGGTTATAGAATGCATCCAGATTTGCTTCGGAAACTATTACTAGTCTTCCAGGGAACGATTAGAAGCGTAGACAGTTTAAGACAATTCTCTCATGGAGAAAAGTCCGCATGGTGCTTATTGTGTTCAATGCCGATGCAATTTCTGTGTTACATCAACACTCTGAAGGTCCACAGATTGCAGAATGCATCCAGATGTGCATTGGAAACTACTACTAGTCATCCAGTGAAAGATCAAAGCGTAGACAGTTTTAGACATTACTCCCATGGAGTAAAGTCCGCATGGTGCTTATTGTGTTCAATGCCGATGCAATTTCTGTGTTTCATCAATAGTCTGAAGGTCCACAGATTACAGAATAAATCCAGATGTGCTTCGGAAACTACTACTAGTCTTCCAGTGAACGATCAAAGCGGAGATAGTTTAAGACATTACTCCCATGGAGAAAAGTCCGCATGGTGATTATTGTGTTCAATGCCGATGCAATTTTTGTGTTTCATCGACACTCTGAAGGTCCACAGATTACAGAATGCATCCAGATGTGCTTGAGAAACTACTTTTAGTCTCCCAGTGAACGTTCAAAGCGTAGACAGTTTAAGACATTACTCATAAGGAGAAAAGACCGCATGGTGCTTATTGTGTTCAATGCCGATGCAATTTCTGTGTTTCATCAACACTCTGAAGGTCCACAGATTACAGAATGAATCCAGATGTGCTTCGGAAGCTACTACTAGTCTACCAGTGAACGATCAAAGCGTAGACAGTCTAAGACATTACTCCCATGGAGAAAAATCCGCATGGTGCTTATTGTGTACATTGCCGATGCAATTTTTGTGTTTCATCAACACTCTGAAGACCCTCAGATTACAGAATGCCTCCAGATGTGCTTCGGAAACTACTACTAGTCTTCCAGGGAACGATCAAAGCGTAGACAGTTAGAGATGTTACTCCCATGGAGAAAAGTCCGCATGGTTCTTATTGTGTTCAATGCCGATGCAATTTCTGAGTTTCATCAACACTCTGAAGGTCCACAGATTACGGAATGCATCCAGATGTGCTTCAGAAACTACTACTAGTCTTCCAGTGAACGATGAAAGCGTAGACAGTTTAAGATATTACTCCCATTGAGAAAAGTACACATGGTGCTGATTGTATTCAATGCCGATGCAATTTCTGTGTTTCATCAACACTCTGAAGGTCCACAGATTACAGAATGCATCCAGATGTGCTTCGGAAACTACTACTAGTCTTCCAGTGAACTATCAAAGCGTAGACAGTTTAAGAGATTACTCCCATGGAGAAAAGTCCGCATGGTGCTTATTGTGTTGAATGCCGATGCAGTTTCTGTGTTTCATCAATACCCTGAAGGTCTACAGATTACAGAATGCATCCAGATGTGCTTCGGAAACTACTGCTAGTCTTCTAGGGAATGATCAAAGCGTAGACAGTTTAAGACATTACTCCCATGGAGAAAAGGCCGCATGGTGCTTTTTGTGCTCAATGCCGTCGCAATTTTTGTGTTTCATCAACACTCTGAAGGTAAACAGATTACAGAATGCATCCTGATGTGCTTCGGAAACTACTACTAGTCTTCCAGGGAACGATCAAAGCGTCGACATTCTAAGACACTACTCCCATGGTGAAAAGTCTGCATGGTGCTTATTGTGTTCAATGCCGATTCAATTTCTGTGTTTCATCAAAACTCTGAAGGTTCACAGATTACAGAATGCATCCAGATATGCTTCGGTAACTACTACTTGTCTTCCGGTGTACGATCAAAGCGTAGACAGTTTAAGACATTACTACCATGGAGAAAAGTCCGCATGGTGCTTATTGTTTTCAATGCCAATGGAATTTTGTGTTTCATCAATTGAAGGTCCACAGATTACAGAATGCCTCCAGATGTGCTTCGGAAACTACTACCTGCCTTCCAGGGAACGATCAAAGCGTAGACAGTTTGAGACATTACTCCCATGGAGAAAAGTCCGCATGGTGCTTATTGTGCTCAATGCCGATGCAATTTTTGTGTTTCATCAACACTCTGAAGGTCCACAGATTACGGAATGCATCGAGATGTGCTTTGGAAACTACTACTAGTCTTCCAGGGAACGATCAAATCGTAGTCAGTTTAAGACATTACTCCCATGGAGAAAAGGCCGCATGGTGCTTATTGTGCTCAATGCCGACGCAATTTTTGTGTTTCATCAACACTCTGAAGGTAAACAGATTACAGAATGCATCCAGATGTGCTTCGGAAACAACTACTAGTCTTCCAGGGAATGATCAAAGCGTAGATAGTTTAAGACATTACTCCCAATGAAAAAAGTCCGCATGGTGCTTATTGTGTTCAATTGCGAAGCAATTTTTGTGTTTCATCAAAACTCTGAAGGTTCACAGATTACAGAATGCATCCAGATATGCTTCGGAAACTACTACTAGTCTTCCAGGGACCGATCAAAGCGTAGACAGTTTAAGACATTACTCCCATGGAGAAATGACCTTCATGGTGCTTATTGTGTACATTGCCGATGCAATTTTTGTGTTTCATCAACACTCCGAAGGTCCACAGATTACAGAATGCATCCAGATGTGCTTCGGAAACTACTACTAGTCTTCCAGGGAACGATCAAAGCGTCGACATTCTAAGACATTACTCCCATGGAGAAAAGTCCGCATGGTGCTTATTGTGCTCAATGCCGATTCAATTTCTGTGTTTCATCGACACACTGATGGTCCACAGATTACAGAATGCATCCAGATGTGCTTCGGAAACTACTACTAGTCTTCCAGTGTACGATGAAAGCGTAGACATTTTATGACATTACTCCCATGGAGAAAAGTCGGTATGGTGCTTATTGTGTTCAATGCCGATTCAATTTCTGTGTTTCATCAACACTCTGAAGGTCCACAGATTACAAAATTCCTCCAGATGAGCTTTGGAAACTACTACTAGCCTTCCAGTGTACGATCAAAGCGTAGACAGTTTAAGACATTACTCCCATGGAGAAAAGTCCGCATGGTGCTTATTGTGTTCAATTCCGATGCAATTTTGGCGTTTCAACAACACTCGGAAGGGCCACAGATTACGGAATGCATCCAGATGTGCTTCGGAAACTACTACTAGTCTTCCAGGGAACGATCAAAGCGTAGACAGTTTGAGATGTTACTCCCATGGAGAAAAGTCCGCATGGTGCTTATTGTGTTCAATGCCGATGCAATTTCTGTGTTTCATCAACACTCTGAAGGACCACAGATTACGGAATGCATCCAGATGTGCTTGAGAAACTACTACTAGTCTTCCAGTGAACGATCAAAGCGTAGACAGTTTAAGACATTACTCCCATGGAGAAAAGTCCGCATGGTGTTTATTATGTTCAATGCCGATGCAATTTTTGTGTTTCAACAACACTCTGAAGGACCACAGATTACAGAATGCATTCAGATGTGCTTCGGAAACTACTACTAGTCTTCCAGGGAATGATCAAAGCGTAGATAGTTTAAGACATTACTCCCAAGGAAAAAAGTCCGCATGGTGCTTATTGTTTTCAATGCCGATGTTATTTTTGTGTTTCATCAATTGAAGGTCCGCAGATTACAGAATGCCTCCAGATGTGCTTCGGAAACTACTACTAGCCTTCCAGGGAACGATCAAAGCGTAGACAGTTTAAGACATCACTCCCATGGAGAAATGTCAACATGGTGCTTATTGTGTTCAATGCCGATGCAATTTTTGTGTTTCATCAATATCTGAACGTCCACAGATTACAGAATGAATCCATAAGTGCTACAGAAAGTACTACAAGTCTTCCAGTGTACGATCAAAGCGTAGACAGTTTAAGACATTACTCAAATGGAGAAAAGTCCGCTTGGTGCTTATTGTGTTCAATGCCGATGCAATTTCTGTGTTTCATCAACACTCTGAAGGTTCACAGGTTATAGAATGCATCCAGATGTCCTTCGGAAACTACTACTAGTCTTCCAGGGAACGATCAAAGCGTAGTCAGTTTAAGACAATACTGTCATGGAGAAAAGTCCGCATGGTGCTTATTGTGTTCAAAGCCGATGCAATTTTTGTGTTTCATCAATACTCTGAAGGTCCACAGATTACAGAATGCATCCAGATATGCTTCGCAAACTACTACTAGTCTTCCAGGGAACGATCAAAGCGTACACAGTTTAAGACATTACTCCCATGGAGAAAAGTCCGCATGGTGCTTATTGTGTTCAATGCCGATTCAATTTCTGTGTTTCATCGACACACTGATGGTCCACAGATTACAGAATGCATCCAGATGTGCTTCGGAAACTACTACTAGTCTTCCAGTGTACGATGAAAGCGTAGACATTTTATGACATTACTCCCATGGAGAAAAGTCGGTATGGTGCTTATTGTGTTCAATGCCGATTCAATTTCTGTGTTTCATCAACACTCTGAAGGTCCACAGATTACAGAATGCATCCAGATGTGCTTTGTAAACTACTACTGGTGTTCCAGGGAACGATCAAAGCGTTGACAGTTTAAGACATTACTCCCATGGAGAAAAGTCCGCATGGTGCTTATTGTGTTCAATGCCGATGCAATTTCTGTGTTTCATCAACACTCTGAAGGTCCACAGATTGCAGAATGCATCCAGATGTGCATTGGAAACTACTACTAGTCATCCAGTGAAAGATCAAAGCGTAGACAGTTTTAGACATTACTCCCATGGAGTAAAGTCCGCATGGTGCTTATTGTGTTCAATGCCGATGCAATTTCTGTGTTTCATCAATAGTCTGAAGGTCCACAGATTACAGAATAAATCCAGATGTGCTTCGGAAACTACTACTAGTCTTCCAGTGAACGATCAAAGCGGAGATAGTTTAAGACATTACTCCCATGGAGAAAAGTCCGCATGGTGATTATTGTGTTCAATGCCGATGCAATTTTTGTGTTTCATCGACACTCTGAAGGTCCACAGATTACAGAATGCATCCAGATGTGCTTGAGAAACTACTTTTAGTCTCCCAGTGAACGTTCAAAGCGTAGACAGTTTAAGACATTACTCATAAGGAGAAAAGACCGCATGGTGCTTATTGTGTTCAATGCCGATGCAATTTCTGTGTTTCATCAACACTCTGAAGGTCCACAGATTACAGAATGAATCCAGATGTGCTTCGGAAGCTACTACTAGTCTACCAGTGAACGATCAAAGCGTAGACAGTCTAAGACATTACTCCCATGGAGAAAAATGCGCATGGTGCTTATTGTGTACATTGCCGATGCAATTTTTGTGTTTCATCAACACTCTGAAGACCCTCAGATTACAGAATGCCTCCAGATGTGCTTCGGAAACTACTACTAGTCTTCCAGGGAACGATCAAAGCGTAGACAGTTAGAGATGTTACTCCCATGGAGAAAAGTCCGCATGGTTCTTATTGTGTTCAATGCCGATGCAATTTCTGAGTTTCATCAACACTCTGAAGGTCCACAGATTACGGAATGCATCCAGATGTGCTTCAGAAACTACTACTAGTCTTCCAGTGAACGATGAAAGCGTAGACAGTTTAAGATATTACTCCCATTGAGAAAAGTACACATGGTGCTGATTGTATTCAATGCCGATGCAATTTCTGTGTTTCATCAACACTCTGAAGGTCCACAGATTACAGAATGCATCCAGATGTGCTTCGGAAACTACTACTAGTCTTCCAGTGAACTATCAAAGCGTAGACAGTTTAAGAGATTACTCCCATGGAGAAAAGTCCGCATGGTGCTTATTGTGTTGAATGCCGATGCAGTTTCTGTGTTTCATCAATACCCTGAAGGTCTACAGATTACAGAATGCATCCAGATGTGCTTCGGAAACTACTGCTAGTCTTCTAGGGAATGATCAAAGCGTAGACAGTTTAAGACATTACTCCCATGGAGAAAAGGCCGCATGGTGCTTATTGTGCTCAATGCCGTCGCAATTTTTGTGTTTCATCAACACTCTGAAGGTAAACAGATTACAGAATGCATCCTGATGTGCTTCGGAAACTACTACTAGTCTTCCAGGGAACGATCAAAGCGTCGACATTCTAAGACACTACTCCCATGGTGAAAAGTCTGCATGGTGCTTATTGTGTTCAATGCCGATTCAATTTCTGTGTTTTATCGACACACTGAAGGTCCACAGATTACAGAATGCATCCAGATGTGCTTCGGAAACTGCTACTAGTCTTCCAGTGTACGATGAAAGCGTAGACAGTTTATGACATTACTCCCATGGAGAAAAGTCGGCATGGTGCTTATTGTGTTCAATGCCGATGCAATTTCTGTGTTTCATCATCACTGTGAAGGTCCACAGATTACAAAATCCCTCCAGAAGTGCTTCGGAAACTACTACTAGTCTTCCAGGGAACGATCAAAGC
The DNA here is from genome assembly GCF_023897955.1 of Schistocerca gregaria. NCBI lineage: Eukaryota > Metazoa > Arthropoda > Insecta > Orthoptera > Acrididae > Schistocerca > Schistocerca gregaria. The sequence goes on along the minus strand of NC_064928.1, from coordinate 48,761,616 downwards.
GTAGACAGTTTAAGACATTACTCCCATGGAGAAAAGTCCGCATGGTGCTTATTGTGTTCAATGCCGATGCAATTTTTGTGTTTCAACAACACTCTGAAGGTGCACAGATTACAGAATGCATCCAGATGTGCTTCGGTAACTACTACTTGTCTTCCGGTGTACGATCAAAGCGTAGACAGTTTAAGACATTACTACCATGGAGAAAAGTCCGCATGGTGCTTATTGTTTTCAATGCCAATGCAATTTTGTGTTTCATCAATTGAAGGTCCACAGATTACAGAATGCCTCCAGATGTGCTTCGGAAACTACTACCTGCCTTCCAGGGAACGATCAAAGCGTAGACAGTTTGAGACATTACTCCCATGGAGAAAAGTCCGCATGGTGCTTATTGTGCTCAATGCCGATGCAATTTTTGTGTTTCATCAACACTCTGAAGGTCCACAGATTACGGAATGCATCGAGATGTGCTTTGGAAACTACTACTAGTCTTCCAGGGTACGATCAAATCGTAGACAGTTTAAGACATTACTCCCATGGAGAAAAGGCCGCATGGTGCTTATTGTGCTCAATGCCGACGCAATTTTTGTGTTTCATCAACACTCTGAAGGTAAACAGATTACAGAATGCATCCAGATGTGCTTCGGAAACAACTACTAGTCTTCCAGGGAATGATCAAAGCGTAGATAGTTTAAGACATTACTCCCAATGAAAAAAGTCCGCATGGTGCTTATTGTGTTCAATTGCGAAGCAATTTTTGTGTTTCATCAAAACTCTGAAGGTTCACAGATTACAGAATGCATCCAGATATGCTTCGGAAACTACTACTAGTCTTCCAGGGACCGATCAAAGCGTAGACAGTTTAAGACATTACTCCCATGGAGAAATGACCTTCATGGTGCTTATTGTGTACATTGCCGATGCAATTTTTGTGTTTCATCAACACTCCGAAGGTCCACAGATTACAGAATGCATCCAGATGTGCTTCGGAAACTACTACTAGTCTTCCAGGGAACGATCAAAGCGTCGACATTCTAAGACATTACTCCCATGGAGAAAAGTCCGCATGGTGCTTATTGTGCTCAATGCCGATTCAATTTCTGTGTTTCATCGACACACTGATGGTCCACAGATTACAGAATGCATCCAGATGTGCTTCGGAAACTACTACTAGTCTTCCAGTGTACGATGAAAGCGTAGACATTTTATGACATTACTCCCATGGAGAAAAGTCGGTATGGTGCTTATTGTGTTCAATGCCGATTCAATTTCTGTGTTTCATCAACACTCTGAAGGTCCACAGATTACAAAATTCCTCCAGATGAGCTTTGGAAACTACTACTAGCCTTCCAGTGTACGATCAAAGCGTAGACAGTTTAAGACATTACTCCCATGGAGAAAAGTCCGCATGGTGCTTATTGTGTTCAATTCCGATGCAATTTTGGCGTTTCAACAACACTCGGAAGGGCCACAGATTACGGAATGCATCCAGATGTGCTTCGGAAACTACTACTAGTCTTCCAGGGAACGATCAAAGCGTAGACAGTTTGAGATGTTACTCCCATGGAGAAAAGTCCGCATGGTGCTTATTGTGTTCAATGCCGATGCAATTTCTGTGTTTCATCAACACTCTGAAGGACCACAGATTACGGAATGCATCCAGATGTGCTTGAGAAACTACTACTAGTCTTCCAGTGAACGATCAAAGCGTAGACAGTTTAAGACATTACTCCCATGGAGAAAAGTCCGCATGGTGTTTATTATGTTCAATGCCGATGCAATTTTTGTGTTTCAACAACACTCTGAAGGACCACAGATTACAGAATGCATTCAGATGTGCTTCGGAAACTACTACTAGTCTTCCAGGGAATGATCAAAGCGTAGATAGTTTAAGACATTACTCCCAAGGAAAAAAGTCCGCATGGTGCTTATTGTTTTCAATGCCGATGTTATTTTTGTGTTTCATCAATTGAAGGTCCGCAGATTACAGAATGCCTCCAGATGTGCTTCGGAAACTACTACTAGCCTTCCAGGGAACGATCAAAGCGTAGACAGTTTAAGACATCACTCCCATGGAGAAATGTCAACATGGTGCTTATTGTGTTCAATGCCGATGCAATTTTTGTGTTTCATCAATATCTGAACGTCCACAGATTACAGAATGAATCCATAAGTGCTACAGAAAGTACTACAAGTCTTCCAGTGTACGATCAAAGCGTAGACAGTTTAAGACATTACTCAAATGGAGAAAAGTCCGCTTGGTGCTTATTGTGTTCAATGCCGATGCAATTTCTGTGTTTCATCAACACTCTGAAGGTTCACAGGTTATAGAATGCATCCAGATGTCCTTCGGAAACTACTACTAGTCTTCCAGGGAACGATCAAAGCGTAGTCAGTTTAAGACAATACTGTCATGGAGAAAAGTCCGCATGGTGCTTATTGTGTTCAAAGCCGATGCAATTTTTGTGTTTCATCAATACTCTGAAGGTCCACAGATTACAGAATGCATCCAGATATGCTTCGCAAACTACTACTAGTCTTCCAGGGAACGATCAAAGCGTACACAGTTTAAGACATTACTCCCATGGAGAAAAGTCCGCATGGTGCTTATTGTGTTCAATGCCGATTCAATTTCTGTGTTTCATCGACACACTGATGGTCCACAGATTACAGAATGCATCCAGATGTGCTTCGGAAACTACTACTAGTCTTCCAGTGTACGATGAAAGCGTAGACATTTTATGACATTACTCCCATGGAGAAAAGTCGGTATGGTGCTTATTGTGTTCAATGCCGATTCAATTTCTGTGTTTCATCAACACTCTGAAGGTCCACAGATTACAAAATTCCTCCAGATGAGCTTTGGAAACTACTACTAGCCTTCCAGTGTACGATCAAAGCGTAGACAGTTTAAGACATTACTCCCATGGAGAAAAGTCCGCATGGTGCTTATTGTGTTCAATTCCGATGCAATTTTGGCGTTTCAACAACACTCGGAAGGGCCACAGATTACGGAATGCATCCAGATGTGCTTCGGAAACTACTACTAGTCTTCCAGGGAACGATCAAAGCGTAGACAGTTTGAGATGTTACTCCCATGGAGAAAAGTCCGCATGGTGCTTATTGTGTTCAATGCCGATGCAATTTCTGTGTTTCATCAACACTCTGAAGGAACACAGATTACGGAATGCATCCAGATGTGCTTGAGAAACTACTACTAGTCTTCCAGTGAACGATCAAAGCGTAGACAGTTTAAGACATTACTCCCATGGAGAAAAGTCCGCATGGTGTTTATTATGTTCAATGCCGATGCAATTTTTGTGTTTCAACAACACTCTGAAGGACCACAGATTACAGAATGCATTCAGATGTGCTTCGGAAACTACTACTAGTCTTCCAGGGAATGATCAAAGCGTAGATAGTTTAAGACATTACTCCCAAGGAAAAAAGTCCGCATGGTGCTTATTGTTTTCAATGCCGATGTTATTTTTGTGTTTCATCAATTGAAGGTCCGCAGATTACAGAATGCCTCCAGATGTGCTTCGGAAACTACTACTAGCCTTCCAGGGAACGATCAAAGCGTAGACAGTTTAAGACATCACTTCCATGGAGAAATGTCAACATGGTGCTTATTGTGTTCAATGCCGATGCAATTTTTGTGTTTCATCAATATCTGAACGTCCACAGATTACAGAATGAATCCATAAGTGCTACAGAAAGTACTACAAGTCTTCCAGTGTACGATCAAAGCGTAGACAGTTTAAGACATTACTCAAATGGAGAAAAGTCCGCTTGGTGCTTATTGTGTTCAATGCCGATGCAATTTCTGTGTTTCATCAACACTCTGAAGGTTCACAGGTTATAGAATGCATCCAGATGTCCTTCGGAAACTACTACTAGTCTTCCAGGGAACGATCAAAGCGTAGTCAGTTTAAGACAATACTGTCATGGAGAAAAGTCCGCATGGTGCTTATTGTGTTCAAAGCCGATGCAATTTTTGTGTTTCATCAACACTCTGAAGGTCCACAGATTACAGAATGCATCCAGATATGCTTCGCAAACTACTACTAGTCTTCCAGGGAACGATCAAAGCGTACACAGTTTAAGACATTACTCCCATGGAGAAAAGTCCGCATGGTGCTTATTGTGTTCAATGCCGATGCAATTTTTGTGTTTCAACGACACTCTGAAGGTCCACAGATTACAGAATGCATCCAGATGTGCTTCGGTAACTACTACTAGTCTTCCGGTGTACGATCAAAGCGTAGACAGTTTAAGACAATACTCCAATGGAGAAAAGGCGGCATGGTGCTTATTGTGCTCAATGCCAACGCAATTTTTTTGTTTCATCAACACTCTGAAGGTAAACAGATTACAGAATGCATCCAGATGTGCTTCGAAAACAACTACTAGTCTTCCAGGGAATGATCAAACGTAGATAGTTTAAGACATTACTCCCAAGGAAAAAAGTCCGCATGGTGCTTATTGTGTTCAATGCCGAAGCAACTTTGTGTTTCATCAAAACTCTGAAGGTTTACAGATTACAGAATGCATCCAGATATGCTTCGGAAACTACTACTAGTCTGCCAGGGACCGATCAAAGCGTAGACAGTTTAAGACATTACTCCCATAGAGAAATGTCCGCATGGTGCTTATTGTGATCAATGCCGATGCAATTTTTGTGTTTCATCAACACTCCGAAGGTCCACAGATTACAGAATGCATCCAGATGTGCTTCGGAAACTATTACTAGTCTTCCAGTGTACGATGAAAGCGTAGACATTTTATGACATTACTCCCATGGAGAAAAGTCGGCATGGTGCTTATTGTGTTCAATGCCGATGCAATTTCTGTGTTTCATCAACACTCTGAAGGTCCACAGGTTACAAAATTCCTCCAGATGAGCTTTGGAAACTACTACTAGTCTTCCAGTGTACGATCAAAGCGTAGACAGTTTAAGACATTACTTCCATGGAGAAAGGTCCGCATGGTGCTTATTGTGTTCAATACCGATGCAATTTTTGTGTTTCATCAACACTCGGAAGGTCCACAGATTACAGAATGCCTACAGATGTGCCTCGGAAACTACTACTACTCTCCCAGGGAACGATCACAACGTAGACAGTTTGAGACATTACTCCCATGGAGAAAAGTCCGCATGGTGTTCATTGTGTTCAACGCCGATTCAATTTTTGTGTTTCATCAAAATTCTGAAGGTCCACAAATTACAAAACGCATCCAGATGTGCTTCGGAAACTACTACTAGTCTTCCAGGGAACTATCAAAGCGTAGACAGTTTGAGATGTTACTCCCATGGAGAAAAGTCCGCATGTGCTTCGGAAACTACTACTAGTCTTCCAGGGAACGATCAAATCGTAGACAGTTTAAGACATTACTCCCATGGAGAAAAGGCCGCATGGTGCTTATTGTGCTCAATGCCGACGCAATTTTTGTGTTTCATCAACACTCTGAAGGTTCACAGATTACAGAATGCATCCAGATATGCTTCGGAAACTACTACTAGTCTTCCAGGGACCGATCAAAGCGTAGACAGTTTAAGACATTACTCCCATAGAGAAATGTCCGCATGGTGCTTATTGTGCTCAATGCCAACGCAATTTTTTTGTTTCATCAACACTCTGAAGGTAAACAGATTACAGAATGCATCCAGATGTGCTTCGAAAACAACTACTAGTCTTCCAGGGAATGATCAAAGCGTAGATAGTTTAAGACATTACTCCCATGGAGAAATGTCCGCTTGGTGCTCATTGTGTTCAATGCCGATGCAATTTTTGCGTTTCAACAACACTCTGAAGGTCAACAGATTACAGAATGCATCCAGATGTGCTTCGGAAACTACTACTAGTCTTCCAGGGAATGATCAAAGCGTAGATAGTTTAAGACATTACTCCCAAGGAAAAAAGTCCGCATGGTGCTTATTGTTTTCAATGCCGATGCTATTTTTGTGTTTCATCAATTGAAGGTCCACAGATTACAGAATGCCTCCAGATGTGCTTTAGAAACTACTACTAGTCTTCCAGTGAACGATCAAAGCGTAGACAGTTTAAGATATTACTCCCATGGAGAAAAGTACACATGGTGCTTATTGTATTCAATGCCGATGCAATTTCTGTGTTTCATCAACACTCTGAAGGTCCACAGATTACAGAATGCATCCAGATGTGCTTCGGAAACTACTACTAGTCTTCCAGTGAACTATCAAAGCGTAGACAGTTTAAGAGATTACTCACATGGAGAAAAGTCTGCATGGTGCTTATTGTGTTGAATGCCGTTGCAGTTTCTGTGTTTCATTAATACCCTGAAGGTCTACAGATTACAGAATGCATCCAGATGTGCTTCGGAAACTACTGCTAGTCTTCTAGGGAACGATCAAAGCGTAGACAGTTTAAGACATTACTCCCACGGAGAAAAGGCCGCATGGTGCTTATTGTGCTCAATGCCGACGCAATTTTTGTGTTTCATCAACACTCTGAAGGTAAACAGATTACAGAATGCATCCAGATGTGCTTCGGAAACTACTACTAGTCTTCCAGGGACCGATCAAAGCGTAGACAGTTTAAGACATTACTCCCATAGAGAAATGTCCGCATGGTGCTTATTGTGATCAATGCCGATGCAATTTTTGTGTTTCATCAACACTCCGAAGGTCCACAGATTACAGAATGCATCCAGATGTGCTTCGGAAACTACTACTAGTCTTCCAGTGTACGATGAAAGCGTAGACATTTTATGACATTACTCCCATGGAGAAAAGTCGGCATGGTGCTTATTGTGTTCAATGCCGATGCAATTTCTGTGTTTCATCAACACTCTGAAGGTCCACAGATTACAAAATTCCTCCAGATGAGCTTTGGAAACTACTACTAGTCTTCCAGTGTACGATCAAAGCGTAGACAGTTTAAGACATTACTTCCATGGAGAAAGGTCCGCATGGTGCTTATTGTGTTCAATACCGATGCAATTTTTGTGTTTCAACAACACTCTGAAGGTCCACAGATTACAGAATGCCTCCAGATGTGCTTCGGAAACTACTACCTGCCTTCCAGGGAACGATCAAAGCGTAGACAGTTTGAGACATTACTCCCATGGAGAAATGTCCGCATGGTGCTTATTGTGTTCAATGCCGATGCAATTTCTGTGTTTCATCAACACTCTGAAGGTCCGCAGATTACAAAATCCCTCCAGATGTGCTTCGGAAACTACTACTAGTCTTCCAGTGTACGATCAAAGCGTAGACAGTTTAAGACATTACTCCCATGGAAAAATGTACGCTTGGTGCTCATTGTGTTCAATGCCGATGCAATTTTTGCGTTTCAACAACACTCTGAAGGACAACAGATTACAGAACGCATCCAGATGTGCTTCGGAAACTACTACTAGTCTTCCAGGGAATGATCAAAGCGTAGATAGTTTAAGACATTACTCCCAAGGAAAAAAGTCCGCATGGTGCTTATTGTTTTCAATGCCGATGCTATTTTTGTGTTTCATCAATTGAAGGTCCACAGATTACAGAATGCCTCCAGATGTGCTTCGGAAACTACTACTAGCCTTCCAGGGAACGATCAAAGCGTAGACAGTTTGAGACATTACTCCCATGGAGAAATGTCCGCATGGTGCTTATTGTGTTCAATGCCGATGCAATTTCTGTGTTTCATCAACACTCTGAAGGTCCACAGATTACAGAATGCATCCAGATGTGCTTCGGAAACTACTACTAGTCTTCCAGTGAACTATCAAAGCGTAGACAGTTTAAGAGATTACTCCCATGGAGAAAAGTCCGCATGGTGCATATTGTGTTGAATGACGATGCAGTTTCTGTGTTTCATCAATACCCTGAAGGTCTACAGATTACAGAATGCATCCAGATGTGCTTCGGAAACTACTGCTAGTCTTCTAGGGAACGATCAAAGCGTAGTCAGTTTAAGACATTACTCCCATGGAGAAAAGGCCGCATGGTGCTTATTGTGTTCAATGCCGACGCAATTTTTGTGTCTCATCAACACTATGAAGGTAAACAGATTACAGAATGCATCCAGATGTGCTTCGGAAACTACTACTAGTCTTCCAGGGAACGATCAAAGCGTCGATATTCTAAGACATTACTCCCATGGAGAAAAGTCCGCCTGGTGCTTATTGTGTTCAATGCCGATTCAATTTCTGTGTTTTATCGTTACACTGAAGGTCCACAGATTACAGAATGCATCCAGATGTGCTTCGGAAACTGCTACTAGTCTTCCAGTGTACGATGAAAGCGTAGACAGTTTATGACATTACTCCCATGGAGAAAAGTCGGCATGGTGCTTATTGTGTTCAATTCCGATGCAATTTCTGTGTTTCATCATCACTGTGAAGGTCCACAGATTACAAAATCCCTCCAGATGTGCTTCGGAAACTACTGCTAGTCTTCCAGGGAACGATCAAAGCGTAGACAGTTTAAGAGATTACTCCCATTGAGAAAAGTCCGCATGGTGCATATTGTGTTGAATGCCGATGCAGTTTCTGTGTTTCATCAATACCCTGAAGGTCTACAGATTACAGAATGCATCCAGATGTGCTTCGGAAACTACTGCTAGTCTTCTAGGGAACGATCAAAGCGTAGACAGTTTAAGACATTACTCCCATGGAGAAAAGGCCGCATGGTGCTTATTGTGCTCAATGCCGATGCAATTTTTGTGTTTTATCGACACACTGAAGGTCCAAAGATTACAGAATGCATCCAGATGTGCTTCGGAAACTGCTACTAGTCTTCCAGCGTACGATGAAAGCGTAGACAGTTTATGACATCACTCCCATGGAGAGAAGTCGGCATGGTGCTTATTGTGTTCAATGCCGATGCAATTTCTGTGTTTCATCATCACTGTGAAGGTCCACAGATTACAAAATCCCTCCAGATGTGCTTCGGAAACTACTACTAGTCTTCCAGGGAACGATCAAAGTGTAGAGAGTATAAGACATTACTCCCATGGAGAAAAGTCCGCTTGGTGCTTATTGTGTTCAATGCCGACGCAATTTCTGTGATTCATCAACACTCTGAAGGTCCACAGATTACAAAATCCCTCAAGATAAGCTTTGGAAACTACTACTAGTCTTCCAGTGTACGATCAAAGCGTAGACAGTTTAAGACATTACTCCCATGGAGAAATGTCCGCTTGGTGCTCATTGTGTTCAATGCCGATGCAATTTTTGCGTTTCAACAACACTCTGAAGGTCAACAGATTACAGAATGCATCCAGATGTGCTTCGGAAACTACTACTAGTCTTCCAGGGAATGATCAAAGCGTAGATAGTTTAAGACATTACTCCCAAGGAAAAAAGTCCGCATGGTGCTTATTGTTTTCAATGCCGATGCTATTTTTGTGTTTCATCAATTGAAGGTCCACAGATTACAGAATGCCTCCAGATGTGCTTCGGAAACTACTACTAGCCTTCCAGGGAACGATCAAAGCGTAGACAGTTTGAGACATTACTCCCATGGAGAAATGTCCGCATGGTGCTTATTGTGTTCAATGCCGATGCAATTTCTGTGTTTCATCAACACTCTGAAGGTCCACAGATTACAGAATGCATCCAGATGTGCTTCGGAAACTACAACTAGTCTTCCAGTGAACTATCAAAGCGTAGACAGTTTAAGAGATTACTCCCATGGAGAAAAGTCCGCATGGTGCATATTGTGTTGAATGCCGATGCAGTTTCTGTGTTTCATCAATACCCTGAAGGTCTACAGATTACAGAATGCATCCAGATGTGCTTCGGAAACTACTGCTAGTCTTCTAGGGAACGATCAAAGCGTAGTCAGTTTAAGACATTACTCCCATGGAGAAAAGGCCGCATGGTGCTTATTGTGCTCAATGCCGACGCAATTTTTGTGTTTCATCAACACTATGAAGGTAAACAGATTACAGAATGCATCCAGATGTGCTTCGGAAACTACTACTAGTCTTCCAGGGAACGATCAAAGCGTCGATATTCTATGACATTACTCCCATGGAGAAAAGTCCGCCTGGTGCTTATTGTGTTCAATGCCGATTCAATTTCTGTGTTTTATCGACACACTGAAGGTCCACAGATTACAGAATGCATCCAGATGTGCTTCGGAAACTGCTACTAGTCTTCCAGTGTACGATGAAAGCGTAGACTGTTTATGACATTACTCCCATGGAGAAAAGTCGGCATGGTGCTTATTGTGTTCAATGCCGATGCAATTTCTGTGTTTCATCATCACTGTGAAGGTCCACAGATTACAAAATCCCTCCAGATGTGCTTCGGAAACTACTGCTAGTCTTCCAGGGAACGATCAAAGCGTAGACAGTTTAAGAGATTACTCCCATGGAGAAAAGTCCGCATGGTGCATATTGTGTTGAATGCCGATTCAATTTCTGTGTTTCATCGACACACTGAAGTCCACAGATTACAGAATGCATCCAGATGTTCTTCGGAAACTACTACTAGTCTTCCAGTGTACGATGAAAGCGTCGACATTTTATTACATTACTCCCATGGAGAAAGTCGGCATGGTGCTTATTGTGTTCAATGCCGATGCAATTTCTGTGTTTCATAAACACTCAGAAGATCCACAGATTACAAAATCCCTCCAGATGTGCTTTGGAAACTACTACTAGTCTTCCAGTGTACGATCAAAGCGTAGACAGTTTAAGACATTACTCCCATGGAGAAAAGTCCGCATGGTGCTTATTGTGTTCAATGCCGATTCAATTTCTGTGTTTTATCGACACACTGAAGGTCCACAGATTACAGAATGCATCCGGATGTGCTTCGGAAACTGCTACTAGTCTTCCAGTGTACGATGAAAGCGTAGACAGTTTATGACATTACTCCCATGGAGAAAAGTCGGCATGGTGCTTATTGTGTTCAATGCCGATGCAATTTCTGTGTTTCATCATCACTGTGAAGGTCCACAGATTACAAAATCCCTCCAGATGTGCTTCGGAAACTACTACTAGTCTTCCAGGGAACGATCAAAGCGTAGAAAGTTTAAGAGATTACTCCCATGGAGAAAAGTCCGCATGGTGCATATTGTGTTGAATGCCGATGCAGTTTCTGTGTTTCATCAATACCCTGAAGGTCTACAGATTACAGAATGCATCCAGATGTGCTTCGGAAACTACTGCTAGTCTTCTAGGGAACGATCAAAGCGTAGACAGTTTAAGACATTACTCCCATGGAGAAAAGGCCGCATGGAGCTTATTGTGCTCAATGCCGACGCAATTTTTGTGTTTCATCAACACTATGAAGGTAAACAGATTACAGAATGCATCCAGATGTGCTTCGGAAACTACTACTAGTCTTCCAGGGAACGATCAAAGCGTCGACATTCTAAGACATTACTCCCATGGAGAAAAGTCCGCCTGGTGCTTATTGTGTTCAATGCCGATTCAATTTCTGTGTTTTATCGACACACTGAAGGTCCACAGATTACAGAATGCATCCAGATGTGCTTCGGAAACTGCTACTAGTCTTCCAGGGAACGATCAAATCGTAGACAGTTTAAGACATTACTCCCATGGAGAAAAGGCCGCATGGTGCTTATTGTGCTCAATGCCGACGCAATTTTTGTGTTTCATCAACACTCTGAAGGTAAACAGATTACAGAATGCATCCAGATGTGCTTCGGAAACTACTACTAGTCTTCCAGGGAATGATCAAATCGTAGATAGTTTAAGACATTATTCCCAAGGAAAAAAGTCCGCATGGTGCTTATTGTGTTCAATGCCGATGCAATTTTTAGTTTCATCAACACTCTGAAGGTTCACAGATTACAGAATGCATCCAGATATGCTTCGGAAACTACTACTAGTCTTCCAGGGACCGATCAAAGCGTAGACAATTTATGACATTACTCCCATGGAGAAATGTCCGCATGGTGTTATTGTGATCAATGCCGATGCAATTTTGGTGTTTCATGAACACTCCGAAGGTCCACAGATTACAGAATGCATCCAGATGTGCTTCGGAAACTACTACTAGTCTTCCAGGGAACGATCAAAGCGTCGACATTCTAAGACATTACTCCCATGGAGAAAAGTCCGCATGGTGCTTATTGTGTTCAATGCCGATTCAATTTCTGTGTTTCATCGACACACTGAAGGTAGACAGATTACAGAATGCATAAAGATGTGCTTCGGAAACTACTACTAGACTTCCAGTGTACGATAAAAGCGTAGACATTTTATGACAGTACTCCCATGGAGAAAAGTCGGCATGGTGCTTATTGTGTTCAATGCCGATGCAATTTCTGTGTTTCATCAACACTCTGAAGGTCCACAGATTACAAAATCCCTCCAGATGAGCTTTGGAAACTACTACTAGTCTTCCAGTGTACGATCAAAGCGTAGACAGTTTAAGACATTACTCCCATGGAGAAATGTCCGCTTGGTGCTCATTGTGTTCAATGCCGATGCAATTTTTGCGTTTCAACAACACTCTGAAGGTAAACAGATTACAGAATGCATCCAGATGTGCTTCGGAAACTACTACTAGTCTTCCAGGGAATGATCAAAGCGTAGATAGTTTTAGACATTACTCCCAAGGAAAAAAGTCCGCATGGTGCTTATTGTTTTCAATGCCGATGCTATTTTTGTGTTTCATCAATTGAAGGTCCACAGATTACAGAATGCCTCCAGATGTGCTTCAGAAACTACTACTAGCCTTCCAGGGAACGATCAAAGCGTAGACAGTTTGAGACATTACTCCCATGGAGAAAAGTCCGCATGGTGCTTATTGAGTTTAATGCCGATGCAATTTTTGTGTTTCATCAACACTCTGAAGGTCCACAGATTACGGAATGCATCCAGATGTGCTTCGAAAACTACTACTAGTCTTCCAGGGAATGATCAAAGCGTAGATAGTTTAAGACATTACTCCCAAGGAAAAAAGTCCGCATGGTGCATATTGTTTTCAATGCCGATGCTATTTTTGTGTTTCATCAATTGAAGGTCCACAGATTACAGAATGCCTCCAGATGTGCTTCGGAAACTACTACTAGCCTTCCAGGGAACGATCAAAGCGTAGACAGTTTGAGACATTACTCCCATGGAGAAAAGTCCGCATGGTGCTTATTGAGTTTAATGCCAATGCAATTTTTGTGTTTCATCAACACTCTGAAGGTCCACAGATTACGGAATGCATCCAGATGTGTTTCGGAAACTACTACTAGTCTTCCAGGGAACGATCAAAGCGTAGACAGTTTGAGACATTACTCCCATGGAGAAATGTCCGCATGGTGCTTATTGTGTTCAATGCCGATGCAATTTCTGTGTTTCATCAACACTCTGAAGGTCCGCAGATTACAAAATCCCTCCAGATGTGCTTCGGAAACTACTACTAGTCTTCCAGTGTACGATCAAAGCGTAGACAGTTTAAGACATTACTCCCATGGAAAAATGTCCGCTTGGTGCTCATTGTGTTCAATGCCGATGCAATTTTTGCGTTTCAACAACACTCTGAAGGACAACAGATTACAGAACGCATCCAGATGTGCTTCGGAAACTACTACTAGTCTTCCAGGGAATGATCAAAGCGTAGATAGTTTAAGACATTACTCCCAAGGAAAAAAGTCCGCATGGTGCTTATTGTTTTCAATGCCGATGCTATTTTTGTGTTTCATCAATTGAAGGTCCACAGATTACAGAATGCCTCCAGATGTGCTTCGGAAACTACTACTAGCCTTCCAGGGAACGATCAAAGCGTAGACAGTTTGAGACATTACTCCCATGGAGAAATGTCCGCATGGTGCTTATTGTGTTCAATGCCGATGCAATTTCTGTGTTTCATCAACACTCTGAAGGTCCACAGATTACAGAATGCATCCAGATGTGCTTCGGAAACTACTACTAGTCTTCCAGTGAACTATCAAAGCGTAGACAGTTTAAGAGATTACTCCCATGGAGAAAAGTCCGCATGGTGCATATTGTGTTGAATGACGATGCAGTTTCTGTGTTTCATCAATACCCTGAAGGTCTACAGATTACAGAATGCATCCAGATGTGCTTCGGAAACTACTGCTAGTCTTCTAGGGAACGATCAAAGCGTAGTCAGTTTAAGACATTACTCCCATGGAGAAAAGGCCGCATGGTGCTTATTGTGTTCAATGCCGACGCAATTTTTGTGTCTCATCAACACTATGAAGGTAAACAGATTACAGAATGCATCCAGATGTGCTTCGGAAACTACTACTAGTCTTCCAGGGAACGATCAAAGCGTCGATATTCTAAGACATTACTCCCATGGAGAAAAGTCCGCCTGGTGCTTATTGTGTTCAATGCCGATTCAATTTCTGTGTTTTATCGTTACACTGAAGGTCCACAGATTACAGAATGCATCCAGATGTGCTTCGGAAACTGCTACTAGTCTTCCAGTGTACGATGAAAGCGTAGACAGTTTGTGACATTACTCCCATGGAGAAAAGTCGGCATGGTGCTTATTGTGTTCAATTCCGATGCAATTTCTGTGTTTCATCATCACTGTGAAGGTCCACAGATTACAAAATCCCTCCAGATGTGCTTCGGAAACTACTGCTAGTCTTCCAGGGAACGATCAAAGCGTAGACAGTTTAAGAGATTACTCCCATTGAGAAAAGTCCGCATGGTGCATATTGTGTTGAATGCCGATGCAGTTTCTGTGTTTCATCAATACCCTGAAGGTCTACAGATTACAGAATGCATCCAGATGTGCTTCGGAAACTACTGCTAGTCTTCTAGGGAACGATCAAAGCGTAGACAGTTTAAGACATTACTCCCATGGAGAAAAGGCCGCATGGTGCTTATTGTGCTCAATGCCGATGCAATTTTTGTGTTTTATCGACACACTGAAGGTCCAAAGATTACAGAATGCATCCAGATGTGCTTCGGAAACTGCTACTAGTCTTCCAGTGTACGATGAAAGCGTAGACAGTTTATGACATCACTCCCATGGAGAGAAGTCGGCATGGTGCTTATTGTGTTCAATGCCGATGCAATTTCTGTGTTTCATCATCACTGTGAAGGTCCACAGATTACAAAATCCCTCCAGATGTGCTTCGGAAACTACTACTAGTCTTCCAGGGAACGATCAAAGTGTAGAGAGTATAAGACATTACTCCCATGGAGAAAAGTCCGCTTGGTGCTTATTGTGTTCAATGCCGACGCAATTTCTGTGATTCATCAACACTCTGAAGGTCCACAGATTACAAAATCCCTCAAGATAAGCTTTGGAAACTACTACTAGTCTTCCAGTGTACGATCAAAGCGTAGACAGTTTAAGACATTACTCCCATGGAGAAATGTCCGCTTGGTGCTCATTGTGTTCAATGCCGATGCAATTTTTGCGTTTCAACAACACTCTGAAGGTCAACAGATTACAGAATGCATCCAGATGTGCTTCGGAAACTACTACTAGTCTTCCAGGGAATGATCAAAGCGTAGATAGTTTAAGACATTACTCCCAAGGAAAAAAGTCCGCATGGTGCTTATTGTTTTCAATGCCGATGCTATTTTTGTGTTTCATCAATTGAAGGTCCACAGATTACAGAATGCCTCCAGATGTGCTTCGGAAACTACTACTAGCCTTCCAGGGAACGATCAAAGCGTAGACAGTTTGAGACATTACTCCCATGGAGAAATGTCCGCATGGTGCTTATTGTGTTCAATGCCGATGCAATTTCTGTGTTTCATCAACACTCTGAAGGTCCACAGATTACAGAATGCATCCAGATGTGCTTCGGAAACTACAACTAGTCTTCCAGTGAACTATCAAAGCGTAGACAGTTTAAGAGATTACTCCCATGGAGAAAAGTCCGCATGGTGCATATTGTGTTGAATGCCGATGCAGTTTCTGTGTTTCATCAATACCCTGAAGGTCTACAGATTACAGAATGCATCCAGATGTGCTTCGGAAACTACTGCTAGTCTTCTAGGGAACGATCAAAGCGTAGTCAGTTTAAGACATTACTCCCATGGAGAAAAGGCCGCATGGTGCTTATTGTGCTCAATGCCGACGCAATTTTTGTGTTTCATCAACACTATGAAGGTAAACAGATTACAGAATGCATCCAGATGTGCTTCGGAAACTACTACTAGTCTTCCAGGGAACGATCAAAGCGTCGATATTCTATGACATTACTCCCATGGAGAAAAGTCCGCCTGGTGCTTATTGTGTTCAATGCCGATTCAATTTCTGTGTTTTATCGACACACTGAAGGTCCACAGATTACAGAATGCATCCAGATGTGCTTCGGAAACTGCTACTAGTCTTCCAGTGTACGATGAAAGCGTAGACTGTTTATGACATTACTCCCATGGAGAAAAGTCGGCATGGTGCTTATTGTGTTCAATGCCGATGCAATTTCTGTGTTTCATCATCACTGTGAAGGTCCACAGATTACAAAATCCCTCCAGATGTGCTTCGGAAACTACTGCTAGTCTTCCAGGGAACGATCAAAGCGTAGACAGTTTAAGAGATTACTCCCATGGAGAAAAGTCCGCATGGTGCATATTGTGTTGAATGCCGATTCAATTTCTGTGTTTCATCGACACACTGAAGTCCACAGATTACAGAATGCATCCAGATGTTCTTCGGAAACTACTACTAGTCTTCCAGTGTACGATGAAAGCGTCGACATTTTATTACATTACTCCCATGGAGAAAGTCGGCATGGTGCTTATTGTGTTCAATGCCGATGCAATTTCTGTGTTTCATAAACACTCAGAAGATCCACAGATTACAAAATCCCTCCAGATGTGCTTTGGAAACTACTACTAGTCTTCCAGTGTACGATCAAAGCGTAGACAGTTTAAGACATTACTCCCATGGAGAAAAGTCCGCATGGTGCTTATTGTGTTCAATGCCGATTCAATTTCTGTGTTTTATCGACACACTGAAGGTCCACAGATTACAGAATGCATCCAGATGTGCTTCGGAAACTGCTACTAGTCTTCCAGTGTACGATGAAAGCGTAGACAGTTTATGACATTACTCCCATGGAGAAAAGTCGGCATGGTGCTTATTGTGTTCAATGCCGATGCAATTTCTGTGTTTCATCATCACTGTGAAGGTCCACAGATTACAAAATCCCTCCAGATGTGCTTCGGAAACTACTACTAGTCTTCCAGGGAACGATCAAAGCGTAGAAAGTTTAAGAGATTACTCCCATGGAGAAAAGTCCGCATGGTGCATATTGTGTTGAATGCCGATGCAGTTTCTGTGTTTCATCAATACCCTGAAGGTCTACAGATTACAGAATGCATCCAGATGTGCTTCGGAAACTACTGCTAGTCTTCTAGGGAACGATCAAAGCGTAGACAGTTTAAGACATTACTCCCATGGAGAAAAGGCCGCATGGAGCTTATTGTGCTCAATGCCGACGCAATTTTTGTGTTTCATCAACACTATGAAGGTAAACAGATTACAGAATGCATCCAGATGTGCTTCGGAAACTACTACTAGTCTTCCAGGGAACGATCAAAGCGTCGACATTCTAAGACATTACTCCCATGGAGAAAAGTCCGCCTGGTGCTTATTGTGTTCAATGCCGATTCAATTTCTGTGTTTTATCGACACACTGAAGGTCCACAGATTACAGAATGCATCCAGATGTGCTTCGGAAACTGCTACTAGTCTTCCAGGGAACGATCAAATCGTAGACAGTTTAAGACATTACTCCCATGGAGAAAAGGCCGCATGGTGCTTATTGTGCTCAATGCCGACGCAATTTTTGTGTTTCATCAACACTCTGAAGGTAAACAGATTACAGAATGCATCCAGATGTGCTTCGGAAACTACTACTAGTCTTCCAGGGAATGATCAAATCGTAGATAGTTTAAGACATTATTCCCAAGGAAAAAAGTCCGCATGGTGCTTATTGTGTTCAATGCCGATGCAATTTTTAGTTTCATCAACACTCTGAAGGTTCACAGATTACAGAATGCATCCAGATATGCTTCGGAAACTACTACTAGTCTTCCAGGGACCGATCAAAGCGTAGACAATTTATGACATTACTCCCATGGAGAAATGTCCGCATGGTGTTATTGTGATCAATGCCGATGCAATTTTGGTGTTTCATGAACACTCCGAAGGTCCACAGATTACAGAATGCATCCAGATGTGCTTCGGAAACTACTACTAGTCTTCCAGGGAACGATCAAAGCGTCGACATTCTAAGACATTACTCCCATGGAGAAAAGTCCGCATGGTGCTTATTGTGTTCAATGCCGATTCAATTTCTGTGTTTCATCGACACACTGAAGGTAGACAGATTACAGAATGCATAAAGATGTGCTTCGGAAACTACTACTAGACTTCCAGTGTACGATAAAAGCGTAGACATTTTATGACAGTACTCCCATGGAGAAAAGTCGGCATGGTGCTTATTGTGTTCAATGCCGATGCAATTTCTGTGTTTCATCAACACTCTGAAGGTCCACAGATTACAAAATCCCTCCAGATGAGCTTTGGAAACTACTACTAGTCTTCCAGTGTACGATCAAAGCGTAGACAGTTTAAGACATTACTCCCATGGAGAAATGTCCGCTTGGTGCTCATTGTGTTCAATGCCGATGCAATTTTTGCGTTTCAACAACACTCTGAAGGTAAACAGATTACAGAATGCATCCAGATGTGCTTCGGAAACTACTACTAGTCTTCCAGGGAATGATCAAAGCGTAGATAGTTTTAGACATTACTCCCAAGGAAAAAAGTCCGCATGGTGCTTATTGTTTTCAATGCCGATGCTATTTTTGTGTTTCATCAATTGAAGGTCCACAGATTACAGAATGCCTCCAGATGTGCTTCGGAAACTACTACTAGCCTTCCAGGGAACGATCAAAGCGTAGACAGTTTGAGACATTACTCCCATGGAGAAAAGTCCGCATGGTGCTTATTGAGTTTAATGCCGATGCAATTTTTGTGTTTCATCAACATTCTGAAGGTCCACAGATTACGGAATGCATCCAGATGTGCTTCGAAAACTACTACTAGTCTTCCAGGGAATGATCAAAGCGTAGATAGTTTAAGACATTACTCCCAAGGAAAAAAGTCCGCATGGTGCATATTGTTTTCAATGCCGATGCTATTTTTGTGTTTCATCAATTGAAGGTCCACAGATTACAGAATGCCTCCAGATGTGCTTCGGAAACTACTACTAGCCTTCCAGGGAACGATCAAAGCGTAGACAGTTTGAGACATTACTCCCATGGAGAAAAGTCCGCATGGTGCTTATTGAGTTTAATGCCAATGCAATTTTTGTGTTTCATCAACACTCTGAAGGTCCACAGATTACGGAATGCATCCAGATGTGTTTCGGAAACTACTACTAGTCTTCCAGGGAACGATCAAATCGTAGACATTTTAAGACATTACTCCCATGGAGAAAAGGCCGCATGGTGCTTCTTGTGTTCAATGCCGATTCAATTTCTATGTTTCATCGACACACTGAAGGTCCACAGATTACAGAATGCATCCAGATGTTCTTCGGAAACTACTACTAGTCTTCCAGTGTACGATGAAAGCGTCGACATTTTATTACATTACTCCCATGGAGAAAAGTCGGCATGGTGCTTATTGTGTTCAATGCCGATGCAATTTCTGTGTTTCATAAACACTCTGAAGGTCCACAGATTACAAAATCCCTCCAGATGTGCTTTGGAAACTACTACTAGTCTTCCAGTGTACGATCAAAGCGTAGACAGTTTAAGACATTACTCCCATGGAGAAAAGTCCGCATGGTGCTTATTGTGTTCAATACCGATGCAATTTTTGTGTTTCATCAACACTCTGAAGGTCCACAGATTAAAGAATGCCTACAGATGTGCCTCGGAAACTACTACTACCCTTCCAGGGAACGATCACAACGTAGACAGTTTGAGACATTACTCCCATGGAGAAAAGTCCGCATGTTGTTCATTGTGTTCAATGCCGATGCAATTTTTGTGTTTCATCAAAACTCTGAAGGTCCACATATTACAAAATGCATCCAGATGTGCTTTGGAAACTACTACTAGTGTTCCTGGGAACTATCAAAGCGTAGATAGTTTAAGACATTACTCCCATGGAGAAAAGTCAACATTGTGCTTATTGTGTTCAATGCCGATGCAATTTCTGTGTTTTATCAACACTCTGAAGGTCCACAGATTACAGAATGCCTCCAGATGTGCTTCGGAAACTACTACTAGTCTTCCAGGGAACGATCAAAGCGTAGACAGTTTGAGATGTTACTCCCATGGAGAAAAGTCCGCATGGTTCTTATTGTGTTCAATGCCGATGCAAATTCTGTGTTTCATCGACACTCTGAAGGTCCACAGATTACAGAATGCCTCCAGATGTGCTTCGCAAACTACTAATAGTCTTCCAGTGAAAGATCAAAGCCTAGACAGTTTAAGACACTACTCCCATGGAGAAAAGTCTGCATGGTGATTATTGTGCTCAATGCCAATGTAATTTTTGTGTTTCATCAACACTCTGAAGGTCCACAGATTGCAGAATGCATCCAGATGTGCTTCGGAAACTACTACTAGTCTTCCAGTGTACGATTAAAGCGTAGACAATTTAAGACATTACTCCCATGGAGAAGAATCCGCATGGTGCTTATTGTGTTCAATGCCGATGCAATTTTTTTGTTCCATCAACACTCTGAAGGTCCTCAGATTACAGAATGCATCCATATGTGCTTTGGAAACTACTACTCGTCTTCCAGGGAACGATCAAAGCGTCGACATTCTAAGACAATACTCCCATGGAGAAAAGTCCGCATGGTGCTTATTGTGTTCAATGCCGATTCAATTTCTGTCTTTCATCGACACACTGAAGGTCCACAGATTACAGAATGCATCCAGATGTGCTTCGGAAACTACTGCTAGTCTTCCAGTGTACGATGAAAGCGTAGACATTTTATGACATTACTCCCATGGAGAAAAGTCGGCATGGTGCTTATTGTGTTCAATGCCGATGCAATTTCTGTGTTTCATCAACACTCTGAAGGTCCACAGATTACAAAATCCCTTCAGATGTGCTTTGGAAACTACTACTAGTCTTCCAGTGTACGATCAAAGCGTAGACAGTGTAAGACATTACTCCCATGGAGAAAAGTCCTCATGGTGATTATTGTGCTCAATGCCAATGTAATTTTTGTGTTTCATCAACACTCTGAAGGTCCACAGATTGCAGAATGCATCCAGATGTGCTTCGGAAACTACTACTAGTCTTCCAGTGTACGATTAAAGCGTAGACAATTTAAGACATTACTCCCATGGAGAAGAATCCGCATGGTGCTTATTGTGTTCAATGCCGATGCAATTTTTTTGTTCCATCAACACTCTGAAGGTCCTCAGATTACAGAATGCATCCATATGTGCTTTGGAAACTACTACTCGTCTTCCAGGGAACGATCAAAGCGTCGACATTCTAAGACAATACTCCCATGGAGAAAAGTCCGCATGGTGCTTATTGTGTTCAATGCCGATTCAATTTCTGTCTTTCATCGACACACTGAAGGTCCACAGATTACAGAATGCCTCCAGATGTGCTTCGGAAACTACTACTAGTCTTCTAGGGAACGACGAAAGCGTAGACAGTTTAAGACATTACTCCCATAGAGAAAATTCCGCATGGTGCATATTGTGTTCAATGCCGATGCAATTTCTGTGTTTCATCAACACTCTGAAGGTCCACAAATTACAAAATGCATCCAGATGTGCTTCGGAAACTACTACTAGTCTTCCAGTGTACGATCAAAGCGTAGACAGTTTAAGACATTACTCCCATGGAGAAAAGTCCGCATGGTGCTTATTGTGTTCCATGCCGATGCAATTTTTGTGTTTCATCAACACTCTGAAGGTCCACATATTACAGAATGCATCCAGATATGCTTCGGAAACTACTACTAGTCTTCCAGGGAACGATCAAAGCGTAGACAGTTTAAGACATTACTCCCATGGAGAAAAGTCCGCATGGTTCTTATTGTGTTCAATGCCGATGCAATTTCTGTGTTTCATCAACACTCTGAAGGTCCACAGATTACAAAATCCCTTCAGATGTGCTTTGGAAACTACTACTAGTCTTCCAGTGTACGATCAAAGCGTAGACAGTGTAAGACATTACTCCCATGGAGAGAAGTCCGCGTGGTGCTTATTGTGTTCAATACCGATGCAATATTTGTGTTTCATCAACACTCTGAAGGTCCACAGATTACAGAATGCCTACAGATGTGCCTCGGAAACTACTACTACTCTTCCAGGGAACGATCACATCGTAGACAGTTTGAGACATTACTCCCATGAAGAAAAGTCCGCATGGTGTTCATTGTGTTCAATGCCGATGCAATTTTTGTGTTTCATCAAAACTCTGAAGGTCCACAAATTACAAAATGCATCCAGATGTGCTTCGGAAACTACTACTAGTCTTCCAGGGAACTATCAAAGCGTAGACAGTTTAAGACATTACTCCCATGGAGAAAAGTCCGCGTGGTGCTTATTGTGTTCAATACTGATGCAATTTTTGTGTTTCATCAAAACTCTGAAGGTCCACAAATTACAAAATGCATCCAGATGTGCTTCGGAAACTACTACTAGTCTTCCAGGGAACTATCAAAGCGTAGATAGTTTAAGACATTACTCCCATGGAGAAAAGTCAACATGGTGCTTATTGTGTTCAATGCCGATGCAATTTCTGTGTTTCATCAACACTCTGAATGTCCACAGATTACAGAATGCCTCCAGATGTGCTTCGGGAACTACTACTAGTCTTCCAGTGTACTATCAAAGCGTAGACAGTTTAAGACATTACTCCCATGGAGAAAAGTCCGCAGTGTGGTTATTGTGTTCAATGCCGATGCAATTTTTGTGTTTCATCAACACTCTGAAGGTCCACAGGTTACAGAATGCTTCCAGATGTGCTTCGGAAACTACTACTAGCCTTCTAGGGAACGACGAAAGCGTAGACAGTTTAAGACATTACTCCCATAGAGAAAATTCCGCATGGTGCATATTGTGTTCAATGCCGATGCAATTTCTGTGTTTCATCAACACTCTGAAGGTCCACAGATTACGGAATGCATCCAGATGTGCTTCGGAAACTACTACTAGTCTTCCAGTGTACGATCAAAGCGTAGACAGTTTAAGACATTACTCCCATGGAGAAAAGTCCGCATGGTGCTTATTGTGTTCCATGCCGATGCAATTTTTGTGTTTCATCAACACTCTGAAGGTCCACATATTACAGAATGCATCCAGATATGCTTCGGAAACTACTACTAGTCTTCCAGGGAACGATCAAAGCGTAGACAGTTTTAGACATTACTCCCATGGAGAAAAGTCCGCATGGTTCTTATTGTGTTCAATACCGATGCAATTTTAGTGTTTCATCAACACTCTGAAGGTCCACAGATTACAGAATGCCTACAGATGTGCCTCGGAAACTACTACTACTCTTCCAGGGAACGATCACAACGTAGACAGTTTGAGACACTACTCCCATGGAGAAAAGTCCGCATGGTGTTCATTGTGTTCAATGCCGATGCAATTTTTGTGTTTCATCAAACTCTGAGGGTCCACAAATTACAAAATGGATCCAGATGTGCTTCGGAAACTACTACTAGTCTTCCAGGGAACTATCAAAGCGTAGATAGTTTAAGACATTACTCCCATGGAGAAAAGTCAACATGGTGCTTATTGTGTTCAATGCCGATGCAATGTTTGTGTTTCATCAACACACTGAAGGTCCACAAGTTACAGAATGCTTCCATATGTGCTTCGGAAACTACTACTAGTCTTCTAGGGAACGATCAAAGCGTAGACAGTTTAAGACATTACTCCCATAGAGAAAATTCCGCACGCTGCATATTGTGTTCAATGCCGATGCAATTTCTGTGTTTCATCAACAGTCTGAAGGTCCACAGATTACGGAATGCATCCAGATGTGCTTCGGAAACTACTACTAGTCTTCCAGTGTACGATCAAAGCGTAGATAGTTTAAGACATTACTCCCATGGAGAAAAGTCCGCATGGTGCTTATTGTGTTCAATGCCGATGCAATTTTTGTGTTTAATCAACACTCTGAACGTCCACAGATTACAGAATGCATCCAGATATGCTTCGGAAACTACTACTAGTCTTCCAGAGAACGATCAAAGCGTAGACAGTTTAAGACATTACTCCCATGAAGAAAAGTCCGCATGGTGCTTATTGTGTTCAATGCCGATGCAATTTTAGAGTTTCATCAACACTCTGAAGGTCCACAGATTACAGAATGAATCCAGAAGTGCTTCAGAAACTTCTACTAGTCTTCCAGTGTACGATCAAAGCGTAGACAGTTTAAGACATTACTCCCATGGAGAAAAGTCCGCTTGGTGCTTATTATGTTCAATGCCAATGCAATTTCTGTGTTTCATGAACACTCTGAAGGTTCACAGGTTATAGAAAGCATCCAGATGTGCTTCGGAAACTACTACTAGTCTTAAAGGGAACGATCAAAGCGTAGACAGTTTTAGACAATTCTGTCATGGTGAAAAGTCCGCATGGTGCTTATTGTGTTCAATGCCGATGCAATTTCTGTGTTTCATCAACACTCTGAAGATCCACAGATTACAGAACGCATCCAGATGTGCATTGGAAGCTACTACTAGTCTTCCAGGGAACGATCAAAGCGTAGACAGTTTAAGACATTACTCCCATGGAGAAAAGTCCGCATGGTGCTTATAGTGTTCAATGCCGATCCAATTTTTGTGTTTCATCAACACTCTGAACGTCCACAGATTACAGAATGCATCCAGATATGCTTCGGAAACTACTACTAGTCTTCCAGGGAACGATCAAATCGTAGACAGTTTAAGACATTACTACTATGGAGAAAAGTCCGCTTGGTGCTTATTGTGTTCAATGCCGAATCAATTTCTGTCTTTCATCAACACTCTGAAGGTTCACAGGTTATAGAATGCATCCTGATTTGCTTCGGAAACTACTACTAGTCTTCCAGGGAACGATCAAAGCGTAGACAGTTTAAGACAATTCTCTCATGTAGAGAAGTCCGCATGGTGCTTATTGGGTTCAATGCCGATGCAGTTTTTGTGTTTCATCAACACTCTGAAGGTCCACAGGTTACAGAATGCTTGCAGATGTGCTTCGGAAACTACTACTAGTCTTCTAGGGAACGATCAAGGCGTAGACAGTTTAAGACATTACTAACATAGAGAAAATTCCGCATGGTGCATATTGTGTTCAATGCCGATGCAGTTTCTGTGTTTCATCAACACTCTGAAGGTCCACAGATTACGGAATGCATCCAGATGTGCTTCGGAAACTACTACCAGTCTTCCAGTGTACGATCAAAGCGTAGACAGTTTAAGATATTACTCCCAAGGAGAAAGGTCCGCATGGTGCTTATTGTGTTCAATGCCGATGCAATTTTTGTGTTTCATCAACACTCTGAAGGTCCACAGGATACAGAATGCATCCAGATATGCTTCTGAAACTACTACTAGTCTTCCAGGGAACGATCAAAGCGTAGACAGTTTAAGACATTACTCCCATGGAGAAAATTCCGCATGGTGCTTATTGTGTTCAATACCGATGCAATTTTTGTGTTTCATCAACACTCTGAAGGTCCACAGATTACAGACTGCCTACAGATGTGCCTCGGAAACTACTACTACTCTTCCAGGGAACGATCACAACGTAGACAGTTTGAGTCATTACTCCCATGGAGAAAAGTCCGCATGGTGATCATTGTGTTCAATGCCGATGCAATTTTTGTGTTTCATCAACACTCTGAAGGTCCACAGATTACGGAAAGCATCCAGATGTGCTTCGGAAACTACTACTAGTCTTCCAGTGTACGATCAAAGCGTAGATAGTTTAAGACATTACTCCCATGGAGAAAAGTCCGCATGGTGCTTATTGTGTTCAATGCAGATGCAATTTTTGTGTTTCATCAACACTCTGAAGGTCCACAGATTACAGAATGCATCCGGAAGTGCTTCAGAAACTACTACTAGTCTTCCAGTGTACGATCAAATCGTAGACAGTTTAAGACATTACTCCCATGGAGAAAAGTCCGCTTGGTGCTTATTGTGTTCAATGCCGAATGAATTTCTGTCTTTCATCAACACTCTGAAGGTTCACAGGTTATAGAATGCATCCTGATTTGCTTCGGAAACTACTACTAGTCTTCCAGTGTACGATCAAAGCGTAGACAGTTTAACACAATTCTCTAATGGAGAAAAGTCCGCATGGTGCTTATTGTGTTCAATGCCGATGCAATTTTTGTGTTTCATCAAGACTCTGAAGGTCCACAGGTTACAGAATGCTTGCAGATGTGCTTCGGAAACTACTACTAGTCTTCCAGGGAACGATCAAAGCGTAGAGAGTTTAAGACATTACTCCCATAGAGAAAATTCCAAATTGTGCATATTGTGTTTAATGCCGATGCAGTTTCTGTGTTTCATCAACACTCTGAAGGTCCACAGATTACGGAATGCATCCAGATGTGCTTCGGAAACTACTACTAGTCTTCCAGTATACGATCAAAGCGTAGACAGTTTAAGATATTACTCCCATGGAGAAAAGTCCGCATGGTGCTTATTGTGTTCAATGCCGATGCAATTTTTGTGTTTCATCAACACTCTGAAGGTCCACAGATTACAGAATGCCTACAGATGTGCCTCGGAAACTACTACTACTCTTCCAGGGAACGATCACAACGTAGACAGTTTGAGACCTTACTCCCATGGAGAAAAGTCCGCATGGTGTTTATTGTGTTCAATGCCGATGCAATTTTTGTGTTTCATCAAAACTCTGAAGGTCAACAAATTACAAAATGCATCCAGATGTGCTTCGGAAACTACTACTAGTCTTTCAGGGAACTATCAAATCGTAGATACTTTAAGACATTACTCCCATGGAGAAAAGTCAACATGGTGCATCTTGTGTTCAATGCCGATGCAATTTCTGTGTTTTATCAACACTCTGAATGTCCACAGATTACAGAATGCCTACAGATGTGCCTCGGAAACTACTACTATTCTTCCAGGGAACGATCACAACGTAGACAGTTTGAGACATTACTCCCATGGAGAAAAGTTCGCATGGTGTTCATTGTGTTCAATGCCGATGCAATTTTTGGGTTTCATCAAAATTCTGAAGGTCCACAAATTACAAAATGCATCCAGATGTGCTTCGGAAACTACTACTAGTATTCCAGGGAACTATCAAAGCGTAGATAGTTTAAGACATTACTCCCAATGGAGAAAAGTCAACATGGTGCCTATTGTGTTCCATGCCGATGCAATTTCTGTGTTTCATCAACACTCTGAATGTCCACAGATTACAGAATGCCTCCAGATGTACTTCGGGAACTACTACTAGTCTTCCAGTGTACGATCAAAGCGTAGACTGTTTAAGACATTACTCCCATGGAGAAAAGTCCGCATGGTGCTTATTATGTTCAATGCCGATGCAATTTTTATGTTTCATCAACACTCTGAATGTCCACAGGTTACAGAATGCTTCCAGATGTGCTTCGGAAACTACTACTAATCTTCTAGTGTACGATCAAAGCGTAGATAGTTTAAGACATTACTCCCATGGAGAAAAGTCTTCATGGTGCTTATTGTGTTCAATGCCGATGCAATTTTTGTGTTTCATCAACACTCTGAAGGTCCACAGATTACAGAATGCATCCAGATATGCTTCGGAAACTACTACTAGTCTTCTAGTGAACGATCAAATCGTAGACAGATTTAGACATTACTCCCATAGAGAAAATTCCGCACGGTGCATATTGTGTTCAATGCCGATGCAATTTCTGTGTTTCATCAACACTCTGAAGGTCCACAGATTACGGAAAGCATCCAGATGTGCTTCGGAAACTACTACTAGTCTTCCAGTGTACGATCAAAGCGTAGATAGTTTAAGACATTACTCCCATAGAGAAAATTCCGCATGGTGCATATTGTGTTCAATGCCGATGCAATTTCTGTGTTTCATCAACACTCTGAAGGTCCACAGATTACGGAATGCATCCAGATGTGCTTCGGAAACTACTACTAGTCTTCCTGTGTACGATCAAAGCGTAGACAGTTTAAGACATTACTCCCATGGAGAAAAGTCCGCATGGTGCTTATTGTGTTCCATGCCGATGCAATTTTTGTGTTTCATCAACACTCTGAAGGTCCACATATTACAGAATGCATCCAGATATGCTTCGGAAACTACTACTAGTCTTCCAGGGAACGATCAAAGCGTAGACAGTTTAAGACATTACTCCCATGGAGAAAAGTCCGCATGGTGCGTATTGTGTTCAATGCCGATGCAATTTTTGTGTTTAATCAACACTCTGAACGTCCACAGATTACAGAATGCATCCAGATATGCTTCGGAAACTACTACTAGTCTTCCAGGGAACGATCAAAGCGTAGACAGTTTAAGACATTACTCCCATGGAGAAAAGTCCGCATGGTGCTTATTGTGTTCAATGCCGATGCAATTTTAGAGTTTCATCAACACTCTGAAGGTCCACAGATTACAGAATGAATCCAGAAGTGCTTCAGAAACTTCTACTAGTCTTCCAGTGTACGATCAAAGCGTAGACAGTTTAAGACATTACTCCCATGGAGAAAAGTCCGCTTGGTGCTTATTATGTTCAATGCCAATGCAAATTCTGTGTTTCATCAACACTCTGAAGGTTCACAGGTTATAGAATGCATCCAGATGTGCTTCGGAAACTACTACTAGTCTTAAAGGGAACGATCAAAGCGTAGACAGTTTAAGACAATTCTGTCATGGTGAAAAGTCCGCATGGTGCTTATTGTGTTCAATGCCGATGCAATTTCTGTGTTTCATCAACACTCTGAAGATCCACAGATTACAGAACGCATCCAGATGTGCATTGGAAGCTACTACTAGTCTTCCAGGGAACGATCAAAGCGTAGACAGTTTAAGACATTAGTCCCATGGAGAAAAGTCCGCATGGTGCTTATAGTGTTCAATGCCGATCCAATTTTTGTGTTTCATCAACACTCTGAACGTCCACAGATTACAGAATGCATCCAGATATGCTTCGGAAACTACTACTAGTCTTCCAGGGAACGATCAAAGCGTAGACAGTTTAAGACATTACTAACATAGAGAAAATTCCGCATGGTGCATATTGTGTTCAATGCCGATGCAGTTTCTGTGTTTCATCAACACTCTGAAGGTCCACAGATTACGGAATGCATCCAGATGTGCTTCGGAAACTACTACCAGTCTTCCAGTGTACGATCAAAGCGTAGACAGTTTAAGATATTACTCCCAAGGAGAAAGGTCCGCATGGTGCTTATTGTGTTCAATGCCGATGCAATTTTTGTGTTTCATCAACACTCTGAAGGTCCACAGGATACAGAATGCATCCAGATATGCTTCTGAAACTACTACTAGTCTTCCAGGGAACGATCAAAGCGTAGACAGTTTAAGACATTACTCCCATGGAGAAAATTCCGCATGGTGCTTATTGTGTTCAATACCGATGCAATTTTTGTGTTTCATCAACACTCTGAAGGTAAACAGATTACAGACTGCCTACAGATGTGCCTCGGAAACTACTACTACTCTTCCAGGGAACGATCACAACGTAGACAGTTTGAGACATTACTCCCATGGAGAAAAGTCCGCATGGTGTTCATTGTGTTCAATGCCGATGCAATTTTTGTGTTTCATCAAAACTCTGAAGGTCCACAAATTACAAAATGCATCCAGATGTGCTTCGGAAACTACTACTAGTCTTCCAGGGAACTATCAAAGCGTAGATAGTTCAAGACATTACTCCCATGGAGAAAAGTCAACATGGTGCTTATTGTATTCAATGCCGATGCAATTTCTGTGTTTCATCAACACTCTGAATGTCCACAGATTACAGAATGCCACCAGATGTGCTTCGGAAAGTACTACTAGTCTTCCAGTGTACGATCAAAGCGTAGACAGTTTAAGACATTACTCCCATGGAGAAAAGTCCGCATGGTGCTTATTGTGTTCAATGCCGATGCAATTTTTGTGTTTCATCAACACTCTGAAGGTCCACAGATTACAGAATGCATCCAGATATGCTTCGGAAACTACTACTAGTCTTCTAGGGAACGATCAAAGCGTAGACAGATTAAGACATTACTACCATAGAGAAAATTCCGCACGGTGCATATTGTGTTCAATGCCGATGCAATTTCTGTGTTTCATCAACACTCTGAAGGTCCACAGATTACGGAAAGCATCCAGATGTGCTTCGGAAACTACTACTAGTCTTCCAGTGTACGATCAAAGCGTAGATAGTTTAAGACATTACTCCCATGGAGAAAAGTCCGCATGGTGCTTATTGTGTTCAATGCCGATGCAATTTTTGTGTTTCATCAACACTCTGAAGGTCCACAGATTACAGAATGCATCCGGAAGTGCTTCAGAAACTACTACTAGTCTTCCAGTGTACGATGAAATCGTAGACAGTTTAAGACATTACTCCCATGGAGAAAAGTCCGCTTGGTGCTTATTGTGTTCAATGCCGAATCAATTTCTGTCTTTCATCAACACTCTGAAGGTTCACAGGTTATAGAATGCATCCTGATTTGCTTCGGAAACTACTACTAGTCTTCCAATGTACGATCAAAGCGTAGACAGTTTAACACAATTCTCTCATGGAGAAAAGTCCGCATGGTGCTTATTGTGTTCAATGCCGATGCAATTTTTGTGTTTCATCAAGACTCTGAAGGTCCACAGGTTACAGAATGCTTGCAGATGTGCTTCGGAAACTACTACTAGTCTTCCAGGGAACGATCAAAGCGTAGAGAGTTTAAGACATTACTCCCATAGAGAAAATTCCAAATTGTGCATATTGTGTTTAATGCCGATGCAGTTTCTGTGTTTCATCAACACTCTGAAGGTCCACAGATTACAGAATGCATCCAGATGTGCTTCGGAAACTACTACTAGTCTTCCAGTATACGATCAAAGCGTAGACAGTTTAAGATATTACTCCCATGGAGAAAAGTCCGCATGGTGCTTATTGTGTTCAATGCCGATGCAATTTTTGTGTTTCATCAACACTCTGAAGGTCCACAGATTACAGAATGCCTACAGATGTGCCTCGGAAACTACTACTACTCTTCCAGGGAACGATCACAACGTAGACAGTTTGAGACCTTACTCCCATGGAGAAAAGTCCGCAAGGTGTTTATTGTGTTCAATGCCGATGCAATTTTTGTGTTTCATCAAAACTCTGAAGGTCAACAAATTACAAAATGCATCCAGATGTGCTTCGGAAACTACTACTAGTCTTTCAGGGAACTATCAAAGCGTAGATACTTTAAGACATTACTCCCATGGAGAAAAGTCAACATGGTGCATATTGTGTTCAATGCCGATGCAATTTCTGTGTTTTATCAACACTCTGAATGTCCACAGATTACAGAATGCCTACAGATGTGCCTCGGAAACTACTACTAGTATTCCAGGGAACGATCACAACGTAGACAGTTTGAGACATTACTCCCATGGAGAAAAGTTCGCATGGTGTTCATTGTGTTCAATGCCGATGCAATTTTTGGGTTTCATCAAAATTCTGAAGGTCCACAAATTACAAAATGCATCCAGATGTGCTTTGGAAACTACTACTAGTATTCCAGGGAACTATCAAAGCGGAGATAGTTTAAGACATTACTCCCAATGGAGAAAAGTCAACGTGGTGCTTATTGTGTTCCATGCCGATGCAATTTCTGTGTTTCATCAACACTCTGAATGTCCACAGATTACAGAATGCCTCCAGATGTGCTTCGGGAACTACTACTAGTCTTCCAGTGTACGATCAAAGCGTAGACTGTTTAAGACATTACTCCCATGGAGAAAAGTCCGCATGGTGCTTATTATGTTCAATGCCGATGCAATTTTTATGTTTCATCAACACTCTGAACGTCCACAGGTTACAGAATGCTTCCAGATGTGCTTCGGAAACTACTACTAGTCTTCTAGTGTACGATCAAAGCGTAGATAGTTTTTAGACATTACTCCCATGGAGAAAAGTCTTCATGGTGCTTATTGTGTTCAATGCCGATGCAATTTTTGTGTTTCATCAACACTCTGAAGGTCCACAGATTACAGAATGCATCCAGATATGCTTCGGAAACTACTACTAGTCTTCTAGGGAACGATCAAATCGTAGACAGATTTAGACATTACTCCCATAGAGAAAATTCCGCACGGTGCATATTGTGTTCAATGCCGATGCAATTTCTGTGTTTCATCAACACTCTGAAGGTCCACAGATTACGGAAAGCATCCAGATGTGCTTCGGAAACTACTACTAGTCTTCCAGTGTACGATCAAAGCGTAGATAGTTTAAGACATTACTCCCATGGAGAAAAGTCCGCATGGTGCTTATTGTGTTCAATGCCGATGCAATTTTTGTGTTTCATCAACACTCTGAAGGTCCACAGATTACAGAATGCATCCAGATATGCTTCGGAAACTACTACTAGTCTTCCAGGGAACGATCAAAGCGTACACAGTTTAAGACATTACTCCCATGGAGAAAAGTCTCCATGGTGCTTATTGCGTTCAATGCCGATGCAATTTTTGTGTTTCATCAACACTCTGAAGGTCCACAGATTACAGAATGCATCCAGAAGTGCTTCAGAAACTACTACTAGTCTTCCAGTGTACGATCAAATCGTAGACAGTTTAAGACATTACTCCCATGGAGAAAAGTCCGCTTGGTGCTTATTGTGTTCAATGCCGAATCAATTTCTGTCTTTCATCAACTCTCTGAATGTTCACAGGTTATAGAATGCATCCTGATTTGCTTCGGAAACTACTACTAGTCTTCCAGGGAACGATCAAAGCGTAGACAGTTTAAGACAATTCTCACATGGGGAAAAGTCCGCATGGTGCTTATTGTGTTCAATGCCGATGCAATTTTTGTGTTTCATCAACACTCTGAAGGTCCACAGGTTACAGAATGCTTGCAGATGTGCTTCGGAAACTACTACTAATCTTCTAGGGAACGATCAAAGCGTAGAGAGTTTAAGACGTTACTCCCATAGAGAAAATTCCAAATGGCGCATATTGTGTTCAATGCCGATGCAGTTTCTGTGTTTCATCAACACTCTGAAGGTCCACAGATTACGGAATGCATCCAGATGTGCTTTGGAAACTACTACTAGTCTTCCAGTATACGATCAAAGCGTAGACATTTTAAGATATTACTCCCATGGAGAAAAGTCCGCATGGTGCTTATTGTGTTCAATGCCGACGCAATTTTTGTGTTTCATCAACACTCTGAAGGTCCACAGATTACAGAATGCCTACAGATGTGCCTCGGAAACCACTACTACTCTTCCAGGGAACGATCACAACGTAGACAGTTTGAGACATTACTCCCATGGAGAAAAGTCCGCATGGTGTTCATTGTGTTCAATGCCGATGCAATTTTTGTGTTTCATCAAAACTCTGAAGTTCCATAAATTACAAAATGCATCCAGATGTGCTTCGGAAACTACTACTAGTCTTTCAGTGAACTATCAAAGCGTAGATAGTTTAAGACATTACTCCCATGGAGAAAAGTCAACATGGTGCATATTGTGTTCAATGCCGATGCAATTTCTGTGTTTTATCAACACTCTGAATGTCCACAGATTACAGAATGCCTACAGATGTGCCTCGGAAACTACTACTACTCTTCCAGGGAACGATCACAACGTAGGCAGTTTGAGACATTACTCCCATGGAGAAAAGTCAGCATGGTGTTCATTGTGTTCAATGCCGATGCAATTTTTGTGTTTCATCAATACTCTGAAGGTCCACAGATTACAGAATGCATCCAGAAGTGCTTCAGAAACTACTACTAGTCTTCCAGTGTACGATCAAATCGTAGACAGTTTAAGACATTACTGCCATGGAGAAAAGTCCGCATGGTGCTTATTATGTTCAATGCCGATGCAATTTTTGTGTTTCATCAACACTCTGAAGGTCCACAGGTTACAGAATGCTTGCAGATGTGCTTCGGAAACTACTACTAGTCTTCTAGGGAACGATCAAAGCGTAGAGAGTTTAAGACATTACTCCCATAGAGAAAATTCCAAATGGTGCATATTGTGTTCAATGCCGATGCAGTTTCTGTGTTTCATCAACACTCTGAAGGTCCACAGATTACGGAATGCATCC
This sequence comes from Schistocerca gregaria, assembly GCF_023897955.1. Lineage (NCBI taxonomy): Eukaryota > Metazoa > Arthropoda > Insecta > Orthoptera > Acrididae > Schistocerca > Schistocerca gregaria. Next base: position 48,727,435 of record NC_064928.1, on the reverse strand, counting down.
AGATGTGCTTTGGAAACTACTACTAGTCTTCCAGTATACGATCAAAGCGTAGACAGTTTAAGATATTACTCCCATGGAGAAAAGTCCGCATGGTGCTTATTGTGTTCAATGCCGATGCAATATTTGTGTTTCATCAACACTCCGAAGGTCCACAAGATACAGAATGCATCCAGATATGCTTCGGAAACTACTACTAGTCTTCCAGGGAACGATCAAAGCGTAGACAGTTTAAGACATTACTCCCATGGAGAAAATTCCGCATGGTGCTTATTGTGTTCAATACCGATGCAATTTTTGTGTTTCATCAACACTCTGAAGGTCCACAGATTACATAATGCCTACAGATGTGCCTCGGAAACTACTACTAGTCTTCCAGGTAACGATCACAATGTAGACAGTTTGAGACATTACTCCCATGGAGAAAAGTCCGCATGGTGTTCATTGTGTTCAATGCCGATGCAATTTTTGTGTTTCATCAAAACTCTGAGGGTCCACAAATTACAGAATGCATCCAGATGTACTTGAGAAACTACTTTTAGTCTTCCAGTGAACGTTCAAAGCGTAGACAGTTTATGACATTACTCCCATGGAGAAAAGTCCGCATGGTGCTTCTTGTGTTCAATGCCGATGCAATTTTTGTGTTCCATCAACACTCTGAAGGTCCACAGATTACAGAATGCATCCAGATGTGCTTCGGAAGCTACTACTAGTCTACCAGTGAACGATCAAAGCGTACACAGTTTAAGACATTACTCCCATGGAGAAAAAACCCGCATGGTGCTTATTGTGTACATTGCCGATGCAATTTTTGTGTTTCATTAACACTCTGAAGGTCCTCAGATTACAGAATGCCTCCAGATGTGCTTCGGAAACTACTACTAGTCTTCCAGGGAACGATCAAAGCGTAGACAGTTTGAGATGTTACTCCCATGGAGAAAAGTCCGCATGGTTCTTATTGTGTTCAATGCCGATGCAATTTCTGTGTATCATCAACACTCAGAAGGTCCACAGATTTCAGAATGCCTCCAGATGTGCTTCGGAATCCACTACTAGTCTTCCAGGGAACGATCAAAACGTAGACAGTTTAAGACATTACTCCATGGAGAAAGGTCCGATTGGTGGTTATTGTTCAATGCCGATGCAGTTTCTGTGTTTCATCAATACCCTGAAGGTCCACAGATTACAGAATGCATCCAGATGTGCTTCGGAAACTACTACTAGTCTTTCAGGGAACGATCAAAGCGTAGGCAGTTTAAGACATTACTCCCATGGAGAGAAGACCGCATGGTGCTTATTGTGTTCAATGCCGATGCAATTATTGTGTTTCAACAACACTCTGATGGTCCACAGATTACAGAATGCATCCAGATGTGCTTCGGAAACTACTACTAGTCTTCCAGTGAACGATCAAAGCGTAGACAGTTGAAGACATTACTCCCATGGAGAAAAGTCCGCTTGGAGCTTATTGTGTTCAATGCCAATGCAGGTTCTGTGTTTCATCAATACCCTGAAGGTCCACAGATTACAGAATGCATCCAGATGTGCTTCGGAAGCTACCACTAGTCTTCCAGGGAACGATCAAAGCGTAGACAGTTTAAGACATTACTCCCATGGAGAAAAGTCCGCATGGTGCTTATTGTGTTCAATGCCGATGCAATTTTTGTGTTTCATCATCACTCTGAACGTCCACAGATTACAGAATGCATCCAGTTGTGCTTCGGAAACTACTACTAGTCTTCCAGTGTACGATCAAAGCGTAGATAGTTTAAGACATTACTCAGATGGAGAAAAGTCCGCATGGTGCTTATTGTGTTCAATGCCGATGCAATTTTTGTGTTTCATCAACACTCTGAAGGTCCACAGATTACAGAATGCATCCAGATATGCTTCGGAAACTACTACTAGTCTTCCAGGGAACGATCAAAGCGTACACAGATTAAGACATTACTCCCATGGAGAAAAGTCTCCATGGTGCTTATTGCGTTCAATGCCGATGCAATTTTTGTGTTTCATCAACACTCTGAAGGTCCACAGATTACAGAATGCATCCAGAAGTGCTTGAGAAACTACTACTAGTCTTCCAGTGTACGATCAAATCGTAGACAGTTTAAGACATTACTCCCATGAAGAAAAGTCAGCTTGGTGCTTATTGTGTTCAATGCCAAATCAATTTGTGTCTTTCATCAACACTCTGAAGGTTCGCAGGTTATAGAATGCATCCTGATTTGCTTCGGAAACTACTACTAGTCTTCCAGGGAACGATCAAAGCGTAGACAGTTTAAGACAATTCTCTCATGGAGAAAAGTCCGCATGGTGCTTATTGTGTTCAATGCCGATGCAATTTTTGTGTTTCATCAACACTCTGAAGGTCCACAGGTTACAGAATGCTTGCAGATGTGTTTCGGAAACTACTACTAGTCTTCTAGGGAACGATCAAAGCGTAGAGAGTTTAAGACATTACTCCCATAGAGAAAATTCCAAATGGTGCATATTGTGTTCAATGCCGATGCAGTTTCTGTGTTTCATCAACACTCTGAAGGTCCACAGATTACGGAATGCATCCAGATGTGCTTTGGAAACTACTACTAGTCTTCCAGTATACGATCAAAGCGTAGACAGTTTAAGATATTACTCCCATGGAGAAAAGTCCGCATGGTGCTTATTGTGTTAAATGCCGATGCAATATTTGTGTTTCATCAACACTCTGAAGGTCCACAAGATACAGAATGCATCCAGATATGCTTCGGAAACTACTACTAGTCTTCCAGGGAACGATCAAAGCGTAGACAGTTTAAGACATTACTCCCATGGAGAAAATTCCGCATGGTGCTTATTGTGTTCAATACCGATGCAATTTTTGTGTTTCATCAACACTCTGAAGGTCCACAGATTACAGAATGCCTACAGATGTGCCTCGGAAACTACTACTAGTCTTCCAGGGAACGATCACAACGTAGACAGTTTGAGACATTACTCCCATGGAGAAAAGTCCGCATGGTGTTCATTGTGTTCAATGCCGATGCAATTTTTGTTTTTCATCAAAACTCTGAAGGCCCACAAATTACAAAATGCATCCAGATGTGCTTCGGAAACTACTACTAGTCTTCCAGGGAACTATCAAAGCGTAGATAGATTAAGACATTACTCCCATGGAGAAAAGTCAACATGGTGCATATTGTGTTCAATGCCGATGCAATGTCTGTGTTTTATCAACACTCTGAATGTCCACAGATTACAGAATACCTCCAGATGTGCTTCGGAAACTACTACTAGTCTTCCAGTGTACGATCAAAGCGTAGACAGTTTAAGACATTACTGCCATGGAGAAAAGTCCGCATGGTGCTTATTGTGTTCAATGCCGATGCAATTTTTGTGTTTCATCAACAGTCTGAAGGTCCACAGGTTACAGAATGCTTCCAGATGTGCTTCGGAAACTACTACTAGTCTTCTAGGGAACGATCAAAGCGTAGACAGTTTAAGACATTACTCCCATAGAGAAAATTCTTCATGGTGCATATTGTGTTCAATGCCGATGCAATTTCTGTGTTTCATCAATAGTCTGAAGGTCCACAGATTACAGATTGCATACAGTTGTGCTTCGGAAACTACTACTAGTCTTCCAGTGAACGATCAAAGCGTAGACAGTTCAAGACATTACTCCCATGGAGAAAAGTCCGCATGGTGCTTATTGTGTTCAATGCCGATGCAATTTTTGCGTTTCATCGACACTCTGAAGGTCTACAGATTACAGAATGCATCCAGATGTACTTGAGAAACTACTTTTAGTCTTCCAGTGAACGTTCAAAGCGTAGACAGTTTAAGACATTACTCCCATGGAGAAAAGTCCGCATGGTGCTTCTTGTGTTCAATGCCGATGCAATTTTTGTGTTCCATCAACACTCTGAAGGTCCACAGATTACAGAATGCATCCAGATGTGCTTCGGAAACTACTACTAGTCTTCCAGTGAACGATCAAAGCGTAGACAGTTTAAGACATTACTCCCATGGGGAAAAGACCGCATGGTGCTTATTGTGTTCAATGACGATGCAATTTCTGTGTTTCATCAACACTCTGAAGGTCCACAGATTACAGAATGCATCCAGATGTGCTTCGGAAGCTACTACTAGTCTACCAGTGAACGATCAAAGCGTAGACAGTTTCAGACATTACTCCCATGGAGAAAAAACCCGCATGGTGCTTATTGTGTACATTGCCGATGCAATTTTTGTGTTTCATTAACACTCTGAAGGTCCTCAGATTACAGAATGCCTCCAGATGTGCTTCGGAAACTACTACTAGTCTTCCAGGGAACGAGCAAAGCGTAGACAGTTTGAGATGTTACTCCCATGGAGAAAAGTCCGCATGGTTCTTATTGTGTTCAATGCCGATGCAATTTCTGTGTATCATCAACACTCAGAAGGTCCACAGATTTCAGAATGCCTCCAGATGTGCTTCGGAAACTACTACTAGTCTTCCAGGGAACGATCAAAACGTAGACTGTTTAAGACATTACTCCATGGTGAAAGGTCCGATTGGTGGTTATTGTGTTCAATGCCGATGCAGTTTCTGTGTTTCATCAATACCCTGAAGGTCCACAGATTACAGAATGCATCCAGATGTGCTTCGGAAACTACTACTAGTCTTTCAGGGAACGATCAAAGCGTAGGCAGTTTAAGACATTACTCCCATGGAGAAAAGACCGCATGGTGCTTATTGTGTACAATGCCGATGCAATTATTGTGTTTCAACAACACTCTGATGGTCCACAGATTACAGAATGCATCCAGATGTGCTTCGGAAACTACTACTAGTCTTCCAGTGAACGATCAAAGCGTAGACAGTTTAAGACATTACTGCCATGGAGAAAAGTCCTCATGGTGCTTATTGTGTTCAATGCCGATGCAATTTTTGTTTTTCATCAATAATCTGAAGGTCCACAGATTACAGAATGCATCCAGATGTGCTTCGGAAGCTACTACTAGTCTTCCAGGGAACGATCAAAGCGTAGACAGTTTAAGACATTACTCCCATGGAGAAAAGTCGGCATGGTGTTTATTGTGTTCAATGCCGATGCAATTTTTGTGTTTCATCAACACTCTGAAGGTCCACAGATTACAGAATGCATATCGATGTCCTTCAGAAACTAATACTAGTCTTCCAGTGAACGATCAAAGCGTAGACAGTTTAAGACATTACTGCCATGGAGAAAAGTCCTCATGGTGCTTATTGTGTTCAATGCCGATGCAATTTTTGTTTTTCATCAATAATCTGAAGGTCCACAGATTACAGAATGCATCCAGATGTGCTTCGGAAACTACTACTAATCTTCCAGTGAACGTTTAAAGCGTAGACAGTTGAAGACATTACTCCCATGGAGAAAAGTCTGCATGGTGCTTATTGAGTTCAATACCGATTCAATTTCTGTGTTTCATCAACACTCTGAAGGTCCAGAGATTACAGAATGCATCCAGATGTGCTTCGGAAACTACTACTAGTCTTCCAGTGAACGATCAAAGCGTAGACACTTTAAGGCATTACTCCCATGGAGAAAAGTCCGCATGGAGCTTATTGTGTTCAATGCCAATGCAGTTTCTGTGTTTCATCAATACCCTGAAGGTCCACAGATTACAGAATGCATCCAGATGTGCTTCGGAAGCTACTACTAGTCTTCCAGTGAACGATCAAAGCGTAGACAGTTTAAGACATTACTCCCATGGAGAAAAGTCCGCTTGATGCTTATTGTGTTCAATGTCGACGCAATTTTTGTGTTTCATCAACACTCTGAAGGTCCACAGATTACAGAATGCATATCGATGTCCTTCAGAAACTAATACTAGTCTTCCAGTGAACGATCAAAGCGTAGACAGTTTAAGACATTACTGCCATGGAGAAAAGTCCTCATGGTGCTTATTGTGTTCAATGCCGATGCAATTTTTGTTTTTCATCAACAATCTGAAGGTCCACAGATTACACAATGCATCCAGATGTGCTTCGGAAACTACTACTAATCTTCCAGTGAACGTTTAAAGCGTAGCCAGTTTAAGACATTACTCCCATGGAGAAAAGTCTGCATGGTGCTTATTGTGTTCAATGCCGATGCAATTTTTGTGTTTCATCAACACTCTGAACGTCCACAGATTACAGAATGCATCCAGATGTGCTTCGGAAACTACTACTAGTCTTCCAGTGAACGATCAAAGCGTAGACAGTTTAAGACATTACTCCCATCGAGAAAAGTCCGCATGGTGCTTATTGTGTTCAATGCCGATGGAATTTTTTTTTCATCAACAATCAGAAGGTCCACAGATTACAGAATGCATCCAGATGTGCTTCGGAAACTTGGACTAGTCTTCCAGTGTACGATCAAAGCGTAGACAGTTTGAGACATTACTCGGATAGAGAAAATTCCGCATGGTGCTTATTGTGTTCAATGCCGATGCAATTTTTGTGTTTCATCAACACTCTGAAGGTCCACAGATTACAGAATGCGTCCAGATGTGCTTCGGAAACTACTACTAGTCTTCCAGTGTACGATCAAAGCGTAGACAGTCTAAGACATTACTCCCATGGAGAAAAGTCCGCATGGAGCTTATTGTGTTCAATGCCGATGGAATTTTTGTGTTTCATCTACACTCTGAAGGTCCACAGATTACAGAATGCTTCCAGATGTGCTTTGGAAACTACTACTATTCTTCCAGTGTACGATCAAAGCGTAGACAGTTTAAGACATTATTCCCATGGAGAAAAATCCGCATGGTGCTTATTGTGCTCAATGCCGATGCAATTTTTGTGTTTCATCAACACTCTGAAGGTCCACAGATTACAGAAAGCATCCAGATGTGCTTCGGAAACTACTACTAGTCTTCCAGTGTTCGATCAATGCGTAGACATTTTAAGACATTACTCCCATGGAGAAAAGTTCGCATGGTGCTTATTGTGTTCAATGCCGATGAAATATTTGTGATTCATCAACACTCAGAAGGTCCACAGATTACAGAATGTATCCATATGTGCTTCGGAAACTACTACTAGTCTACCAGGGAACGATCAAAGCGTAGACAGTTTAAGACATTACTCCCATGGAGAAAAAACCCGCATGGTGCTTATTGTGTACATTGCCGATGCAATTTTTGTGTTTCATTAACACTCTGAAGGTCCTCAGATTACAGAATGCCTCCAGATGTGCTTCGGAATCCACTACTAGTCTTCCAGGGAACGATCAAAACGTAGACAGTTTAAGACATTACTCCATGGAGAAAGGTCCGATTGGTGGTTATTGTTCAATGCCGATGCAGTTTCTGTGTTTCATCAACACTCAGAAGGTCCACAGATTTCAGAATGCCTCCAGATGTGCTTCGGAAACTACTACTAGTCTTCCAGGGAACGATCAAAACGTAGACTGTTTAAGACATTACTCCATGGTGAAAGGTCCGATTGGTGGTTATTGTGTTCAATGCCGATGCAGTTTCTGTGTTTCATCAATACCCTGAAGGTCCACAGATTACAGAATGCATCCAGATGTGCTTCGGAAACTACTACTAGTCTTTCAGGGAACGATCAAAGCGTAGGCAGTTTAAGACATTACTCCCATGGAGAAAAGACCGCATGGTGCTTATTGTGTACAATGCCGATGCAATTATTGTGTTTCAACAACACTCTGATGGTCCACAGATTACAGAATGCATCCAGATGTGCTTCGGAAACTACTACTAGTCTTCCAGTGAACGATCAAAGCGTAGACACTTTAAGGCATTACTCCCATGGAGAAAAGTCCGCATGGAGCTTATTGTGTTCAATGCCAATGCAGTTTCTGTGTTTCATCAATACCCTGAAGGTCCACAGATTACAGAATGCATCCAGATGTGCTTCGGAAGCTACTACTAGTCTTCCAGGGAACGATCAAAGCGTAGACAGTTTAAGACATTACTCCCATGGAGAAAAGTCGGCATGGTGTTTATTGTGTTCAATGCCGATGCAATTTTTGTGTTTCATCAACACTCTGAAGGTCCACAGATTACAGAATGCATATCGATGTCCTTCAGAAACTAATACTAGTCTTCCAGTGAACGATCAAAGCGTAGACAGTTTAAGACATTACTGCCATGGAGAAAAGTCCTCATGGTGCTTATTGTGTTCAATGCCGATGCAATTTTTGTTTTTCATCAATAATCTGAAGGTCCACAGATTACAGAATGCATCCAGATGTGCTTCGGAAACTACTACTAATCTTCCAGTGAACGTTTAAAGCGTAGACAGTTGAAGACATTACTCCCATGGAGAAAAGTCTGCATGGTGCTTATTGAGTTCAATACCGATTTAATTTCTGTGTTTCATCAACACTCTGAAGGTCCAGAGATTACAGAATGCATCCAGATGTGCTTCGGAAACTACTAGTAGTCTTCCAGTGAACGATCAAAGCGTAGACACTTTAAGGCATTACTCCCATGGAGAAAAGTCCGCATGGAGCTTATTGTGTTCAATGCCAATGCAGTTTCTGTGTTTCATCAATACCCTGAAGGTCCACAGATTACAGAATGCATCCAGATGTACTTCGGAAGCTACTACTAGTCTTCCAGTGAACGATCAAAGCGTAGACAGTTTAAGACATTACTCCCATGGAGAAAAGTCCGCATGATGCTTATTGTGTTCAATGTCGACGCAATTTTTGTGTTTCATCAACACTCTGAAGGTCCACAGATTACAGAATGCATATCGATGTCCTTCAGAAACTAATACTAGTCTTCCAGTGAACGATCAAAGCGTAGACAGTTTAAGACATTACTGCCATGGAGAAAAGTCCTCATGGTGCTTATTGTGTTCAATGCCGATGCAATTTTTGTTTTTCATCAACAATCTGAAGGTCCACAGATTACACAATGCATCCAGATGTGCTTCGGAAACTACTACTAATCTTCCAGTGAACGTTTAAAGCGTAGCCAGTTTAAGACATTACTCCCATGGAGAAAAGTCTGCATGGTGCTTATTGTGTTCAATGCCGATGCAATTTTTGTGTTTCATCAACACTCTGAACGTCCACAGATTACAGAATGCATCCAGATGTGCTTCGGAAACTACTACTAGTCTTCCAGTGAACGATCAAAGCGTAGACAGTTTAAGACATTACTCCCATCGAGAAAAGTCCGCATGGTGCTTATTGTGTTCAATGCCGATGAAATTTTTTTTTCATCAACAATCAGAAGGTCCACAGATTACAGAATGCATCCAGATGTGCTTCGGAAACTTGGACTAGTCTTCCAGTGTACGATCAAAGCGTAGACAGTTTGAGACATTACTCGGATAGAGAAAATTCCGCATGGCGCTTATTGTGTTCAATGCCGATGCAATTTTTGTGTTTCATCAACACTCTGAAGGTCCACAGATTACAGAATGCGTCCAGATGTGCTTCGGAAACTACTACTAGTCTTCCAGTGTACGATCAAAGCGTAGACAGTCTAAGACATTACTCCCATGGAGAAAAGTCCGCATGGAGCTTATTGTGTTCAATGCCGATGGAATTTTTGTGTTTCATCTACACTCTGAAGGTCCACAGATTACAGAATGCTTCCAGATGTGCTTCGGAAACTACTACTATTCTTCCAGTGTACGATCAAAGCGTAGACAGTTTAAGACATTATTCCCATGGAGAAAAATCCGCATGGTGCTTATTGTGTTCAATGCCGATGCAATTTTTGTGTTTCATCAACACTCTGAAGGTCCACAGATTACAGAAAGCATCCAGATGTGCTTCGGAAAGTACTACTAGTCTTCCAGTGTACGATCAATGCGTAGACATTTTAAGACATTACTCCCATGGAGAAAAGTTCGCATGGTGCTTATTGTGTTCAATGCCGATGAAATATTTGTGATTCATCAACACTCAGAAGGTCCACAGATTACAGAATGTATCCATATGTGCTTCGGAAACTACTACTAGTCTACCAGGGAACGATCAAAGCGTAGACAGTTTAAGACATTACTCCCATGGAGAAAAGTCCGCATGGTGCTTATTGTGTTCAATGCCGATTCAATTCCTGTGTTTCATCAACACTATGAAGGTACACAGATTGCAGAATGTATCCATATGTGCTTCGGAAACTACTACTAGTCTACCAGGGAACGATCAAAGCGTAGACAGTTTAAGACATTACTCCCATGGAGAAAAATCCGCATGGTGCTTATTGTGTTCAATGCCGATGCAATTTTTGCGTTTCATCAACACTCTGAAGGTCCACAGATTGCAGAATGCATCCAGATGTGCTTCGTAAACTACTACTAGTCTTCCAGTGTACGATCAAAGCGTAGACAGTTTAAGACATTACTCCCATGGAGAAAAATCCGCATGGTGCTTATTGTGTTCAATGCCGATGCAATTTTTGCGTTTCATCAACACTCTGAATGTCTACAGATTACAGAATGCATCCAGATGTACTTGAGAAACTACTTTTAGTCTTCCAGTGAACGTTCAAAGCGTAGACAGTTTAAGACATTACTCCCATGGAGAAAAGTCCGCATGGTGCATCTTGTGTTCAATGCCGATGCAATTTTTGTGTTCCATCAACACTCTGAAGGTCCACAGATTACAGAATGCATCCAGATGTGCTTCGGAAACTACTACTAGTCTTCCAGTGAACGATCAAAGCGTAGACAGTTTAAGACATTACTCCCATGGGGAAAAGTCCGCATGGTGCTTATTGTGTTCAATGACGATGCAATTTCTGTGTTTCATCAACACTCTGAAGGTCCACAGATTACAGAATGCATCCAGATGTGCTTCGGAAGCTACTACTAGTCTACCAGTGAACGATCAAAGCGTAGACAGTTTAAGACATTACTCCCATGGAGAAAAAACCCGCATGGTGCTTATTGTGTACATTGCCGATGCAATTTTTGTGTTTCATTAACACTCTGTAGGTCCTCAGATTACAGAATGCCTCCAGATGTGCTTCGGAAACTACTACTAGTCTTCCAGGGAACGATCAAAGCGTAGACAGTTTGAGATGTTACTCCCAAGGAGAAAAGTCCGCATGGTTCTTATTGTGTTCAATGCCGATGCAATTTCTGTGTATCATCAACACTCAGAAGGTCCACAGATTTCAGAATGCCTCCAGATGTGCTTCGGAATCCACTACTAGTCTTCCAGGGAACGATCAAATCGTAGACAGTTTAAGACATTACTCCATGGAGAAAGGTCCGATTGGTGGTTATTGTTCAATGCCGATGCAGTTTCTGTGTTTCATCAATACCCTGAAGGTCCACAGATTACAGAATGCATCCAGATGTGCTTCGGAAACTACTACTAGTCTTTCAGGGAACGATCAAAGCGTAGGCAGTTTAAGACATTACTCCCATGGAGAAAAGACCGCATGGTGCTTATTGTGTTCAATGCCGATGCAATTATTGTGTTTCAACAACACTCTGATGGTCCACAGATTACAGAATGCATCCAGATGTGCTTCGGAAACTACTACTAGTCTTCCAGTGAACGATCAAAGCGTAGACAGTTTAAGACATTACTCCCATGGAGAAAAGTCCGCTTGGAGCTTATTGTGTTCAATGCCAATGCAGTTTCTGTGTTTCATCAATACCCTGAAGGTCCACAGATTACAGAATGCATCCAGATGTGCTTCGGAAGCTACCACTAGTCTTCCAGGGAACGATCAAAGCGTAGACAGTTTAAGACATTACTCCCATGGAGAAAAGTCCGCATGGTGCTTATTGTGTTCAATGCCGATGCAATTTTTGTGTTTCATCATCACTCTGAACGTCCACAGATTACAGAATGCATCCAGTTGTGCTTCGGAAACTACTACTAGTCTTCCAGTGTACGATCAAAGCGTAGATAGTTTAAGACATTACTCCCATGGAGAAAAGTCCCATGGTGCTTATTGTGTTCAATGCCGATGCAATTTTTGTGTTTCATCAACACTCTGAAGGTCCACAGATTACAGAATGCATCCAGATATGCTTCGGAAACTACTACTAGTCTTCTAGGGAACGATCAAAGCGTAGACAGATTAAGACATTACTCCCATAGAGAAAATTCCGCACGGTGCATATTGTGTTCAATGCCGATGCAATTTCTGTGTTTCATCAACACTCTGAGGGTCCACAGATTACGGAAAGCATCCAGATGTGCTTCGGAAACTACTACTAGTCTTCCAGTGTACGATCAAAGCGTAGATAGTTTAAGACATTACTCCCATGGAGAAAAGTCCGCATGGTGCTTATTGTGTTCAATGCCGATGCAATTTTTGTGTTTCATCAACACTCTGAAGGTCCACAGATTACAGAATGCATCCAGATATGCTTCGGAAACTACTACTAGTCTTCCAGGGAACGATCAAAGCGTACACAGATTAAGACATTACTCCCATGGAGAAAAGTCTCCATGGTGCTTATTGCGTTCAATGCCGATGCAATTTTTGTGTTTCATCAACACTCTGAAGGTCCACAGATTACAGAATGCATCCAGAAGTGCTTGAGAAACTACTACTAGTCTTCCAGTGTACGATCAAATCGTAGACAGTTTAAGACATTACTCCCATGAAGAAAAGTCAGCTTGGTGCTTATTGTGTTCAATGCCGAATCAATTTGTGTCTTTCATCAACACTCTGAAGGTTCGCAGGTTATAGAATGCATCCTGATTTGCTTCGGAAACTACTACTAGTCTTCCAGGGAACGATCAAAGCGTAGACAGTTTAAGACAATTCTCTCATGGAGAAAAGTCCGCATGGTGCTTATTGTGTTCAATGCCGATGCAATTTTTGTGTTTCATCAACACTCTGAAGGTCCACAGGTTACAGAATGCTTGCAGATGTGTTTCGGAAACTACTACTAGTCTTCTAGGGAACGATCAAAGCGTAGAGAGTTTAAGACATTACTCCCATAGAGAAAATTCCAAATGGTGCATATTGTGTTCAATGCCGATGCAGTTTCTGTGTTTCATCAACACTCTGAAGGTCCACAGATTACGGAATGCATCCAGATGTGCTTTGGAAACTACTACTAGTCTTCCAGTATACGATCAAAGCGTAGACAGTTTAAGATATTACTCCCATGGAGAAAAGTCCGCATGGTGCTTATTGTGTTAAATGCCGATGCAATATTTGTGTTTCATCAACACTCTGAAGGTCCACAAGATACAGAATGCATCCAGATATGCTTCGGAAACTACTACTAGTCTTCCAGGGAACGATCAAAGCGTAGACAGTTTAAGACATTACTCCCATGGAGAAAATTCCGCATGGTGCTTATTGTGTTCAATACCGATGCAATTTTTGTGTTTCATCAACACTCTGAAGGTCCACAGATTACAGAATGCCTACAGATGTGCCTCGGAAACTACTACTAGTCTTCCAGGGAACGATCACCACGTAGACAGTTTGAGACATTACTCCCATGGAGAAAAGTCCGCATGGTGTTCATTGTGTTCAATGCCGATGCAATTTTTGTGTCTCATCAAAACTCTGAAGGCCCACAAATTACAAAATGCATCCAGATGTGCTTCGGAAACTACTACTAGTCTTCCAGGGAACTATCAAAGCGTAGATAGATTAAGACATTACTCCCATGGAGAAAAGTCAACATGGTGCATATTGTGTTCAATGCCGATGCAATGTCTGTGTTTTATCAACACTCTGAATGTCCACAGATTACAGAATACCTCCAGATGTGCTTCGGAAACTACTACTAGTCTTCCAGTGTACGATCAAAGCGTAGACAGTTTAAGACATTACTGCCATGGAGAAAAGTCCGCATGGTGCTTATTGTGTTCAATGCCGATGCAATTTTTGTGTTTCATCAACAGTCTGAAGGTCCACAGGTTACAGAATGCTTCCAGATGTGCTTCGGAAACTACTACTAGTCTTCTAGGGAACGATCAAAGCGTAGACAGTTTAAGACATTACTCCCATAGAGAAAATTCTTCATGGTGCATATTGTGTTCAATGCCGATGCAATTTCTGTGTTTCATCAATAGTCTGAAGGTCCACAGATTACAGATTGCATACAGTTGTGCTTCGGAAACTACTACTAGTCTTCCAGTGAACGATCAAAGCGTAGACAGTTCAAGACATTACTCCCATGGAGAAAAGTCCGCATGGTGCTTATTGTGTTCAATGCCGATGCAATTTTTGCGTTTCATCGACACTCTGAAGGTCTACAGATTACAGAATGCATCCAGATGTACTTGAGAAACTACTTTTAGTCTTCCAGTGAACGTTCAAAGCGTAGACAGTTTAAGACATTACTCCCATGGAGAAAAGTCCGCATGGTGCTTCTTGTGTTCAATGCCGATGCAATTTTTGTGTTCCATCAACACTCTGAAGGTCCACAGATTACAGAATGCATCCAGATGTGCTTCGGAAACTACTACTAGTCTTCCAGTGAACGATCAAAGCGTAGACAGTTTAAGACATTACTCCCATGGGGAAAAGACCGCATGGTGCTTATTGTGTTCAATGACGATGCAATTTCTGTGTTTCATCAACACTCTGAAGGTCCACAGATTACAGAATGCATCCAGATGTGCTTCGGAAGCTACTACTAGTCTACCAGTGAACGATCAAAGCGTAGACAGTTTCAGACATTACTCCCATGGAGAAAAAACCCGCATGGTGCTTATTGTGTACATTGCCGATGCAATTTTTGTGTTTCATTAACACTCTGAAGGTCCTCAGATTACAGAATGCCTCCAGATGTGCTTCGGAAACTACTACTAGTCTTCCAGGGAACGAGCAAAGCGTAGACAGTTTGAGATGTTACTCCCATGGAGAAAAGTCCGCATGGTTCTTATTGTGTTCAATGCCGATGCAATTTCTGTGTATCATCAACACTCAGAAGGTCCACAGATTTCAGAATGCCTCCAGATGTGCTTCGGAAACTACTACTAGTCTTCCAGGGAACGATCAAAACGTAGACTGTTTAAGACATTACTCCATGGTGAAAGGTCCGATTGGTGGTTATTGTGTTCAATGCCGATGCAGTTTCTGTGTTTCATCAATACCCTGAAGGTCCACAGATTACAGAATGCATCCAGATGTGCTTCGGAAACTACTACTAGTCTTTCAGGGAACGATCAAAGCGTAGGCAGTTTAAGACATTACTCCCATGGAGAAAAGACCGCATGGTGCTTATTGTGTACAATGCCGATGCAATTATTGTGTTTCAACAACACTCTGATGGTCCACAGATTACAGAATGCATCCAGATGTGCTTCGGAAACTACTACTAGTCTTCCAGTGAACGATCAAAGCGTAGACACTTTAAGGCATTACTCCCATGGAGAAAAGTCCGCATGGAGCTTATTGTGTTCAATGCCAATGCAGTTTCTGTGTTTCATCAATACCCTGAAGGTCCACAGATTACAGAATGCATCCAGATGTGCTTCGGAAGCTACTACTAGTCTTCCAGGGAACGATCAAAGCGTAGACAGTTTAAGACATTACTCCCATGGAGAAAAGTCGGCATGGTGTTTATTGTGTTCAATGCCGATGCAATTTTTGTGTTTCATCAACACTCTGAAGGTCCACAGATTACAGAATGCATATCGATGTCCTTCAGAAACTAATACTAGTCTTCCAGTGAACGATCAAAGCGTAGACAGTTTAAGACATTACTGCCATGGAGAAAAGTCCTCATGGTGCTTATTGTGTTCAATGCCGATGCAATTTTTGTTTTTCATCAATAATCTGAACGTCCACAGATTACAGAATGCATCCAGATGTGCTTCGGAAACTACTACTAATCTTCCAGTGAACGTTTAAAGCGTAGACAGTTGAAGACATTACTCCCATGGAGAAAAGTCTGCATGGTGCTTATTGAGTTCAATACCGATTCAATTTCTGTGTTTCATCAACACTCTGAAGGTCCAGAGATTACAGAATGCATCCAGATGTGCTTCGGAAACTACTACTAGTCTTCCAGTGAACGATCAAAGCGTAGACACTTTAAGGCATTACTCCCATGGAGAAAAGTCCGCATGGAGCTTATTGTGTTCAATGCCAATGCAGTTTCTGTGTTTCATCAATACCCTGAAGGTCCACAGATTACAGAATGCATCCAGATGTGCTTCGGAAGCTACTACTAGTCTTCCAGTGAACGATCAAAGCGTAGACAGTTTAAGACATTACTCCCATGGAGAAAAGTCCGCATGATGCTTATTGTGTTCAATGTCGACGCAATTTTTGTGTTTCATCAACACTCTGAAGGTCCACAGATTACAGAATGCATATCGATGTCCTTCAGAAACTAATACTAGTCTTCCAGTGAACGATCAAAGCGTAGACAGTTTAAGACATTACTGCCATGGAGAAAAGTCCTCATGGTGCTTATTGTGTTCAATGCCGATGCAATTTTTGTTTTTCATCAACAATCTGAAGGTCCACAGATTACACAATGCATCCAGATGTGCTTCGGAAACTACTACTAATCTTCCAGTGAACGTTTAAAGCGTAGCCAGTTTAAGACATTACTCCCATGGAGAAAAGTCTGCATGGTGCTTATTGTGTTCAATGCCGATGCAATTTTTGTGTTTCATCAACACTCTGAACGTCCACAGATTACAGAATGCATCCAGATGTGCTTCGGAAACTACTACTAGTCTTCCAGTGAACGATCAAAGCGTAGACAGTTTAAGACATTACTCCCATCGAGAAAAGTCCACATGGTGCTTATTGTGTTCAATGCCGATGGAATTATTTTTTCATCAACAATCAGAAGGTCCACAGATTACAGAATGCATCCAGATGTGCTTCGGAAACTTGGACTAGTCTTCCGTTGTACGATCAAAGCGTAGACAGTTTGAGACATTACTCGGATAGAGAAAATTCCGCATGGTGCTTATTGTGTTCAATGCCGATGCAATTTTTGTGTTTCATCAACACTCTGAAGGTCCACAGATTACAGAATGCGTCCAGATGTGCTTCGGAAACTACTACTAGTCTTCCAGTGTACGATCAAAGCGTAGACAGTCTAAGACATTACTCCCATGGAGAAAAGTCCGCATGGAGCTTATTGTGTTCAATGCCGATGGAATTTTTGTGTTTCATCTACACTCTGAAGGTCCACAGATTACAGAATGCTTCCAGATGTGCTTCGGAAACTACTACTATTCTTCCAGTGTACGATCAAAGCGTAGACAGTTTAAGACATTATTCCCATGGAGAAAAATCCGCATGGTGCTTATTGTGTTCAATGCCGATGCAATTTTTGTGTTTCATCAACACTCTGAAGGTCCACAGATTACAGAAAGCATCCAGATGTGCTTCGGAAACTACTACTAGTCTTCCAGTGTACGATCAATGCGTAGACATTTTAAGACATTACTCCCATGGAGAAAAGTTCGCATGGTGCTTATTGTGTTAAATGCCGATGAAATATTTGTGATTCATCAACACTCAGAAGGTCCACAGATTACAGAATGTATCCATATGTGCTTCGGAAACTACTACTAGTCTACCAGGGAACGATCAAAGCGTAGACAGTTTAAGACATTACTCCCATGGAGAAAAGTCCGCATGGTGCTTATTGTGTTCAATGCCGATTCAATTCCTGTGTTTCATCAACACTATGAAGGTACACAGATTGCAGAATGCATCCAGATGTGTTTCGGAAACTACTGCTAGTCTTCCAGGGAATGATCAAATCGTAGACATTTTAAGACATTACTCCCATGGAGAAAAGTCCGCATGGTGCTTATTGTGTTCAATGCCGATGGAATATTTGTGTTTCATCTACACTCTGAAGGCCCACAGATTACAGAATGCTTCCAGATGTGCTTCGGAAACTACTACTATTCTTCCAGTGTACGATCAAAGCGTACACTGTTTAAGACATTACTCCCATGGAGAAAAATCCGCATGGTGCTTATTGTGTTCAATGCCGATGCAATTTTTGCGTTTCATCAACACTCTGAAGGTCCACAGATTACAGAATGCATCCAGATGTGCTTCGTAAACTACTACTAGTCTTCCAGTGTACGATCAAAGCGTAGACAGTTTAAGACATTACTCCCATGGAGAAAAATCCGCATGGTGCTTATTGTGTTCAATGCCGATGCAATTTTTGCGTTTCATCAACACTCTGAATGTCTACAGATTACAGAATGCATCCAGATGTACTTGAGAAACTACTTTTAGTCTTCCAGTGAACGTTCAAAGCGTAGACAGTTTAAGACATTACTCCCATGGAGAAAAGTCCGCATGGTGCTTCTTGTGTTCAATGCCGATGCAATTTTTGTGTTCCATCAACACTCTGAAGGTCCACAGATTACAGAATGCATCCAGATGTGCTTCGGAAACTACTACTAGTCTTCCAGTGAACGATCAAAGCGTAGACAGTTTAAGACATTACTCCCATGGGGAAAAGACCGCATGGTGCTTATTGTGTTCAATGACGATGCAATTTCTGTGTTTCATCAACACTCTGAAGGTCCACAGATTACAGAATGCATCCAGATGTGCTTCGGAAGCTACTACTAGTCTACCAGTGAACGATCAAAGCGTAGACAGTTTAAGACATTACTCCCATGGAGAAAAAACCCGCATGGTGCTTATTGTGTACATTGCCGATGCAATTTTTGTGTTTCATTAACACTCTGTAGGTCCTCAGATTACAGAATGCCTCCAGATGTGCTTCGGAAACTACTACTAGTCTTCCAGGGAACGATCAAAGCGTAGACAGTTTGAGATGTTACTCCCAAGGAGAAAAGTCCGCATGGTTCTTATTGTGTTCAATGCCGATGCAATTTAGGTGTATCATCAACACTCAGAAGGTCCACAGATTTCAGAATGCCTCCAGATGTGCTTCGGAAACTACTACTAGTCTTCCAGGGAACGATCAAAACGTAGACTGTTTAAGACATTACTCCATGGAGAAAGGTCCGATTGGTGGTTATTGTGTTCAATGCCGATGCAGTTTCTGTGTTTCATCAATACCCTGAAGGTCCACAGATTACAGAATGCATCCAGATGTGCTTCGGAAACTACTACTAGTCTTTCAGGGAACGATCAAAGCGTAGGCAGTTTAAAACATTACTCCCATGGAGAAAAGACCGCATGGTGCTTATTGTGTTCAATGCCGATGCAATTATTGTGTTTCAACAGCACTCTGATGGTCCACAGATTACAGAATGCATCCAGATGTGCTTCGGAAACTACTACTAGTCTTCCAGTGAACGATCAAAGCGTAGACACTTTAAGACATTACTCCCATGGAGAAAAGTCCGCATGGAGCTTATTGTGTTCAATGCCAATGCAGTTTCTGTGTTTCATCAATACCCTGAAGGTCCACAGATTACAGAATGCATCCAGATGTGCTTCGGAAGCTACTACTAGTCTTCCAGGGAACGATCAAAGCGTAGACAGTTTAAGACATTACTCCCATGGAGAAAAGTCCGCATGGTGTTTATTGTGTTCAATGCCGATGCAATTTTTGTGTTTCATCAACACTCTGAAGGTCCACAGATTACAGAATGCATATCGATGTCCTTCAGAAACTAATACTAGTCTTCCAGTGAACGATCAAAGCGTAGACAGTTTAAGACATTACTGCCATGGAGAAAAGTCCTCATGGTGCTTATTGTGTTCAATGCCGATGCAATTTTTGTTTTTCATCAATAATCTGAAGGTCCACAGATTACAGAATGCATCCAGATGTGCTTCGGAAACTACTACTAATCTTCCAGTGAACGTTTAAAGCGTAGACAGTTGAAGACATTACTCCCATGGAGAAAAGTCTTCATGGTGCTTATTAAGTTCAATACCGATTCAATTTCTGTGTTTCATCAACACTCTGAAGGTCCAGAGATTACAGAAAGCATCCAGATGTGCTGCGGATACTACTACTAGTCTTCCAGGGAACGAGCAAAGCGTATACAGTTTAAGACATTAAGACATTACTCCCATGGAGAAAAGTCCGCATGGAGCTTATTGTGTTCAATGCCAATGCAGTTTCTGTGTTTCATCAATACCCTGAAGGTCCACAGATTACAGAATGCATCCAGATGTGCTTCGGAAGCTACTACTAGTCTTCCAGGGAACGATCAAAGCGTAGACAGTTTAAGACATTACTGCCAAGGAGAAAAGTCCGCATGGTGCTTATTGTGTTCAATGCCGATGCAATTTTTGTGTTTCATCAACACTCTGAACGTCCACAGATTACAGAATGCATCCAGATGTGCTTCGGAAACTACTACTAGTCTTCCAGTGAACGATCAAAGCGTAGACAGTTTAAGACATTACTCCCACGGAGAAAAGTCCGCATGATGCTTATTGTGTTCAATGTCGACGCAATATTTGTGTTTCATCAACACTCTGAAGGTCCACAGATTACAGAATGCATATCGATGTCCTTCAGAAACTAATACTAGTCTTCCAGTGAACGATCAAAGCGTAGACAGTTTAAGACATTACTGCCATGGAGAAAAGTCCTCATGGTGCTTATTGCGTTCAATGCCGATGCAATTTTTGTTTTTCATCAACAATCTGAAGGTCCACAGATTACACAATGCATCCAGATGTGCTTCGGAAACTACTACTAATCTTCCAGTGAACGTTTAAAGCGTAGCCAGTTTAAGACATTACTCCCATGGAGAAAAGTCTGCATGGTGCTTATTGTGTTCAATGCCGATGCAATTTTTGTGTTTCATCAACACTCTGAACGTCCACAGATTACAGAATGCATCCAGATGTGCTTCGGAAACTACTACTAGTCTTCCAGTGAACGATCAAAGCGTAGACAGTTTAAGACATTACTCCCATCGAGAAAAGTCCGCATGGTGCTTATTGTGTTCAATGCCGATGGAATTTTTTTTTCATCAACAATCAGAAGGTCCACAGATTACAGAATGCATCCAGATGTGCTTCGGAAACTTGGACTAGTCTTCCAGTGAACGATCAAAGCGTAGACAGTTTGAGACATAACTCGGATAGAGAAAATTCCGTATGGTGCTTATTGTGTTCAATGCCGATGCAATTTTTGTGTTTCATCAACACTCTGAAGGTCCACAGATTACAGAATGCATCCAGATGTGCTTCGGAAACTACTACTAGTCTTCCAGTGTACGATCAAAGCGTAGACAGTCTAAGACATTACTCCCATGGAGAAAAGTCCGCATGGAGCTTATTGTGTTCAATGCCTATGGAAATTTTGTGTTTCATCTACACTCTGAAGGTCCACAGATTACAGAATGCTTCCAGATGTGCTTCGGAAACTACTACTATTCTTCCAGTGTACGATCAATGCGTAGACATTTTAAGACATTACTCCCATGGAGAAAAGTTCGCATGGTGCTTATTGTGTTCAATGCCGATGAAATATTTGTGTTTCATCAACACTCAGAAGGTCCACAGATTACAGAATGTATCCATATGTGCTTCGGAAACTACTACTAGTCTACCAGGGAACGATCAAAGCGTAGACAGTTTAAGACATTACTCCCATGGAGAAAAGTCCGCATGGTGCTCATTGTGTTCAATGCCGATTCAATTCCTGTGTTTCATCAACACTATGAAGGTCCACAGATTGCAGAATGCATCCAGATGTGCTTCGGAAACTACTGCTAGTCTTCCAGGGAACGATCAAATCGTAGACATTTTAAGACATTACTCCCATGGAGAAAAGTCCGCATGGTGCTTATTGTGTTCAATGCCGATGGAATATTTGTGTTTCATCTACACTCTGAAGGTCCACAGATTACAGAATGCTTCCAGATGTGCTTCGGAAACTACTACTATTCTTCCAGTGTACGATCAAAGCGTACACTGTTTAAGACATTACTCCCATGGAGAAAAATCCGCATGGTGCTTATTGTGTTCAATGCCGATGCAATTTTTGCGTTTCATCAACACTCTGAAGGTCCACAGATTACAGAATGCATCCAGATGTGCTTCGTAAACTACTACTAGTCTTCCAGTGTACGATCAAGGCATAGACAGTTTAAGACATTACTCCCATGGAGAAAAGTCCGCATGATGCTTCTTGTGTTCCATGTCGACGCAATTTTTGTGTTTCATCAACACTCTGAAGGTCCACAGATTACAGAATGCATATCGATGTCCTTCAGAAACTAATACTAGTCTTCCAGTGAACGATCAAAGCGTAGACAGTTTAAGACATTACTGCCATGGAGAAAAGTCCTCATGGTGCTTATTGTGTTCAATGCCGATGCAATTTTTGTTTTTCATCAACAATCTGAAGGTCCACAGATTACACAATGCATCCAGATGTGCTTCGGAAACTACTACTAATCTTCCAGTGAACGTTTAAAGCGTAGACAGTTTAAGACATTACTCCCATGGAGAAAAGTCTGCATGGAGCTTATTGTGTTCAATGCCGATGCAATTTTTGTGTTTCATCAACACTCTGAACGTCCACAGATTACAGAATGCATCCAGATGTGCTTCGGAAACTACTACTAGTCTTCCAGTGAACGATCAAAGCGTAGACAGTTTAAGACATTACTCCCATCGAGAAAAGTCCGCATGGTGCTTATTGTGTTAAATGCCGATGGAATTTTTTTTTCATCAACAATCTGAAGGTCCACAGATTACAGAATGCATCCAGATGTGTTTCGGAAACTTGGACTAGTCTTCCAGTGAACGATCAAAGCGTAGACAGTTTGAGACATAACTCGGATAGAGAAAATTCCGCATGGTGCTTATTGTGTTCAATGCCGATGCAATTTTTGTGTTTCATCAACACTCTGAAGGTCCACAGATTACAGAATGCATCCAGATGTGCTTCGGAAACTACTACTAGTCTTCCAGTGTACGATCAAAGCGTAGACAATCTAAGACATTACTCCCATGGAGAAAAGTCCGCATGGAGCTTATTGTGTTCAATGCCGATGGAATTTTTGTGTTTCATCTACACTCTGAAGGTCCACAGATTACAGAATGCTTCCAGATGTGCTTCGGAAACTACTACCATTCTTCCAGTGTACGATCAAAGCGTAGACAGTTTAAGACATTATTCCCATGGAGAAAAATTCGCATGGTGCTTATTGTGTTCAATGCCGATGCAATTTTTGTGTTTCATCAACACTCTGAAGGTCCACAGATTACAGAATGCATAGAGATGTGCTTCGGAAACTACTACTAGTCTTCTAGTGTTCGATCAAAGAGTAGACAGTTTAAGACATCACTCCCATTTAGAAAAGTCCGCATGGTGCTTATTTTGTTCAATGCCGAAGCAATTTATGTGTTTCATCAACACTCTGAAGGTCCACAGATTACAAAATCCCTTCAGATGTGCTTCGGAAACTACTACTAGTCTTCCAGTGTACGATCAAAGCGTAGACAGTTTAAGACATTACTTCCATGGAGAAAAGTCCGCATGGTGCTTATTGTGTTCAATGTCAACGCAATTTTTGTGTTTCATCAACACTCTGAAGGTCCACAGATTACAGAATGCCTCCAGATGTGCTTCGGAAACTACTACTAGTCTTCCAGTGTACGATCAAAGCGTAGACAGTTTAAGACATTACTCCCATTTAGAAAAGTCCGAATGGTGCTTATTGTGTTCAATGCCGATGTAATTTTTGTGTTTCATCAACACTGTGAAGGTCCACAGATTACAGAATGCCTCCCGATGTGCTTCGGAAACTACTACTAGTCTTCAAGGGAACGATCAAAGCGTAGACAGTTTAAGACGTTACTCTCATGCAGAAAAGTCCGCATGGTGCTTATTGTGTCCAATGCCGGTGCAAATTCTGTGTTTCATCAACACTCTGAAGCTCTACAGATTACAGAATGCTTCCAGGTGTGCTTCGGAAACTACTACTAGTCTTCCAGTGTACGATCAAAGCGTAGACAGCTTAAGACATTATTCCCATGGAGAAAAGTTCGCATGGTGCCTATTGTGTTCAATGCCGATGCAATTTTTGTGTTTCATCAACACTCTGAAGGTCCACAGATTACAGAATGCATCCAGATGTGCTTCGGAAACTACTACTAGTCTCCCAGTGTACGATCAATGAGTAGACATTTTAAGACATTACTCCCATGGAGAAAAGTTCGCATGGTGCTTATTGTGTTCAATGCCGATGAAATATTTGTGTTTCATCAACACTCTGAAGGTCCACAGATTACAGAATGTATCCATATGTGCTTCGGAAACTACTACTAGTCTTCCAGGGAACGATCAAAGCGTAGACAGTTTAAGACATTACTCCCATGGAGAAAAGTCCGCATGGTGCTTATTGTGTTCAATGCCGATTCAATTCCTGTGTTTCATCAACACTATGAAGGTCCACAGATTGCAGAATGCATCCGGATGTGCTTCGGAAACTACTGCTAGTCTTCCAGGGAACGATCAAATCGTAGACATTTTAAGACATTACTCCCATGGAGAAAAATGGTGCTTATTGTGTTCAATGCCGATGGAATATTTCTGTTTCATCTACAATCTGAAGGTCCACAGATTACAGAATGCCTCCAGATGTGCTTCGGAAATTACTACTAGTCTTCAAGGGAACGATCAAAGCGTAGACAGTTTAAGACGTTACTCTCATGCAGAAAAGTCCGCATGGTGCTTATTGTGTTCAATGCCGGTGCAAATTCTGTGTTTCATCAACACTCTGAAGTTCTACAGATTACAGAATGCTTCCAGGTGTGCTTCGGAAACTACTACTAGTCTTCCAGTGTACGATCAAAGCGTAGACAGCTTAAGACATTATTCCCATGGAGAAAAGTTCGCATGGTGCCTATTGTGTTCAATGCCGATGCAATTTTTGTGTTTCACCAACACTCTGAAGGTCCACAGATTACAGAATGCATCCAGATGTGCTTCGGAAACTACTACTAGTCTTCCAGTGTACGATCAATGAGTAGACATTTTAAGACATTACTCCCATGTAGAAAAGTTCGCATGGAGCTTATTGTGTTCAATGCCGATGAAATATTTGTGTTTCATCAACACTCTGAAGGTCCACAGATTACAGAATGTATCCATATGTGCTTCGGAAACTACTACTAGTCTTCCAGGGAACGATCAAAGCGTAGACAGTTTAAGACATTACTCCCATGGAGAAAAGTCCGCATGGTGCTTATTGTGTTCAATGACGATTCAATTCCTGTGTTTCATCAACACTATGAAGGTCCACAGATTGCAGAATGCATCCGGATGTGCTTCGGAAACTACTGCTAGTCTTCCAGGGAACGATCAAATCGTAGACATTTTAAGACATTACTCCCATGGAGAAAAATGGTGCTTATTGTGTTCAATGCCGATGGAATATTTGTGTTTCATCTACACTCTGAAGGTCCACAGATTACAGAATGCTTCCAGATGTGCTTCGGAAACTACTACTATTCTTCCAGTGTACGATCAAAGCGTACACTGTTTAAGACATTACTCCCATGGAGAAAAATCCGCATGGTGCTTATTGTGTTCAATGCCGATGCAATTTTTGCGTTTCATCAACACTCTGAAGGTCCACAGATTACAGAATGCATCCAGATGTGCTTCGTAAACTACTACTAGTCTTCCAGTGTACGATCAAAGCGTAGACAGTTTAAGACATTACTCCCATGGAGAAAAGTCCGCATGGTGCTTATTGTGTCCAATGCCGATACAATTTTTGTGTTTCATCAACATTCTGAATGTCCACAGATTACAGAATGCCTCCAGATGTACTCCGGAAACTACCACTAGTCTTCCAGTATACGATCAAAGTGTAGACAGTAAGACATTACTCCCATGGAGATAAGTCCTCATGGTGTTTATTTTGTTCAATGTCGATGCAATTTTTGTGTTTCATCAACACTCTGAAGGTCCACTGATTACAGAATGCCTCCAGATGTTCTTCGGAAACTACTACTAGTCTTCCAGTGTACGATCAAAGCGTAGACAGTTTAAGACATTACTCCCATGCAGAAAAGTCCGCATGGTGCTTATTGTGATCAATGTCGATGCAATTTTTGTGTTTCATCAACACTCTGAAGGTCCACAGAATTCAGAACGCCTAAAGATGTGCTTCGGAAACTACTACTAGTCTTCCAGGTAACGAACAAAGTGTAGACAGTTTAAGACATTACTCCCTTTAGAAAAGTCCGCATGGTGCTTATTGTGTCCAATGCCGATGCAATTTCTGTGTTTCATCAACACTCTGAAGGTCCACAGACTACAGAATGCATCCAGATGTGCTTCGGAAACTACTGCTAGTCTTCCAGGGAACGATCAAATCGTAGACAGTTTTAGACATTACTCCCATGGAGAAAAGTCCGCATGGTGCTTATTGTATTCAATGCCGATGCAATTTCTGTGTTTCATCAACACTCTGAAGGTCCACAGATTACAGAATGCTTCCAGATGTGCTTCGGAAACTACTACTAGTCTTCCAGTGTACGATCAAAGCGTAGACAGTCTAAGACATTACTCCCACGGAGAAAAGTCCGCATGGTGCTTATTGTGTTCAATGCCGATGGAATTTTTGTGTTTCATCTACACTCTGAAGGTCCACAGATTACAGAATGCTTCCAGATGTGCTTCGGAAACTACTACTATTCTTCTAGTGTACGATCAAAGCGTAGACAGTTTAAGACATTACTCCCATGGAGAAAAATCCCCATGGTGCTTATTGTGTTCAATGCCGATTGAATTCCTGTGTTTCATCAACACTCTGAAGGTCCACAGATTACAGAATGCATCCAGATGTGCTTCGGAAACTACTACTAGTCTTCTAGTGTACGATCAAAGCGTAGACAGTTTAAGACATTACTCCCATGGAGAAAAATCCGCATGGTGCTTATTGTGTTCAATGCCGATTGAATTTCTGTGTTTCATCAACACTCTGAAGGTCCACAGATTACAGAATGCATCCAGATGTGCTTCGGAAACTACTACTAGTCTTCTAGTGTACGATCAAAGCGTAGACAGTTTAAGACATTACTCCCATGGAGAAAAGTCCGCATGGTGCTTATTGTGTTCAATGTCGACGCAATTTTTGTGTTTCATCAACACTCTGAAGGTCCACAGATTACAGACTGCCTCCAGATGTGCTTCGGAAACTACTACTAGTCTTCCAGTGTACGATCAAAGCGTATACAGTTTAAGACATTACTCCCATTGAGAAAAGTCCGCATGGTGCTTATTGTGTTCAATGCCGATCCAATTTTTGTGTTTCATCAACACTCTGAAGGTCCACAGATTACAGAATGCATCCAGATATGCTTTGGAAACTACTACTAGTCTTCCAGGGAACGATCAAATTGTACAAAGTTTAAGACATTACTCCCATGGAGAAAAGTCTCCATGGTGCTTATTGTGTTCAATGCCGATGCAATTTTTGTGTTTCATCAACACTCTGAAGGTCCACAGATTACAGAATGCATCCAGAAGTGCTCCAGAAACTACTACTAGTCTTCCAGTGTACGATCAAATCGTAGACAGTTTAAGACATTACTCCCATGGAGAGAAGTCCGCTTGGTGCTTATTGTGTTCAATGCCGATCCAATTTTTGTGTTTCATCAACACTCTGAAGGTCCACAGATTACAGAATGCATCCAGATATGCTTTGGAAACTACTACTAGTCTTCCAGGGAACGATCAAAGTGTACACAGTTTAAGACATTACTCCCATGGTGAAAAGTCTCCATGGTGCTTATTGTGTTCAATGCCGATGCAATTTTTGTGTTTCATCAACACTCTGAAGGTCCACAGATTACAGAATGCATCCAGAAGTGCTCCAGAAACTACTACTAGTCTTCCAGTGTACGATCAAATCGTAGACAGTTTAAGACATTACTCCCATGGAGAGAAGTCCGCTTGGTGCTTATTGTGTTCAATGCCGATTCAATTTCTGTGTTTCATCAACACTCTGAAGGTTCACAGATTATAGAATGCATCCTGATTTGCTTCGGAAACTACTACTAGTCTTCCAGGGAACGATCAAAGCGTAGACAGTTTAAGACAATTCTCTCATGAAGAAAAGTCCGCATGGTGCTTATTGTGTTCAATGCCGATGCAATTTCTGTGTTTCATCAACACTCTGATGGTCCACAGATAACAGAATGCATCCAGATGTGCATTGGAAACTAGTACTAGTCTTCCAGTGAACGATCAATGCGTAGACAGTCTGAGACATTACTCCCATGGAGAAAAGTCCGCATGGTGCTTATTGTGTTCAATGCCGAAGCAATTTCTGTGTTTCATCAATAGTCTGAAGGTCCACAGATTACAGAATGCATCCAGTTGTGCTTCGGAACCTACTACTAGTCTTCCAGTGAACGATCAAAGCGTAGACAGTTTAAGACATTACTCCCATGGAGAAAAGTCCGCACGGTGCTTATTGTGTTCAATGCCGATGCAATTTTTGTGCTTCATCAACACTCTGAAGGTCCAAAGATTACAGAATGCATCCAGATGTGCTTCGGAAACTACTACTAGTCTTCCAGTGTACGATCAATGAGTAGACATTTTAAGACATTACTCCCATGTAGAAAAGTTCGCATGGTGCTTATTGTGTTCAATGCCGATGAAATATTTGTGTTTCATCAACACTCTGAAGGTCCACAGATTACAGAATGTATCCATATGTGCTTCGGAAACTACTACTAGTCTTCCAGTGAACGATCAAAGCGTAGACAGTTTAAGACATTACTCCCATGGAGAAAAGTCCGCATGGTGCTTATTGTGTTCAATGACGATTCAATTCCTGTGTTTCATCAACACTATGAAGGTCCACAGATTGCAGAATGCATCCGGATGTGCTTCGGAAACTACTGCTAGTCTTCCAGGGAACGATCAAATCGTAGACATTTTAAGACATTACTCCCATGGAGAAAAATGGTGCTTATTGTGTTCAATGCCGATGGAATATTTGTGTTTCATCTACACTCTGAAGGTCCACAGATTACAGAATGCTTCCAGATGTGCTTCGGAAACTACTACTATTCTTCCAGTGTACGATCAAAGCGTACACTGTTTAAGACATTACTCCCATGGAGAAAAATCCGCATGGTGCTTATTGTGTTCAATGCCGATGCAATTTTTGCGTTTCATCAACACTCTGAAGGTCCACAGATTACAGAATGCATCCAGATGTGCTTCGTAAACTACTACTAGTCTTCCAGTGTACGATCAAAGCGTAGACAGTTTAAGACATTACTCCCATGGAGAAAAGTCCGCATGGTGCTTATTGTGTCCAATGCCGATACAATTTTTGTGTTTCATCAACATTCTGAATGTCCACAGATTACAGAATGCCTCCAGATGTACTCCGGAAACTACCACTAGTCTTCCAGTATACGATCAAAGTGTAGACAGTAAGACATTACTCCCATGGAGATAAGTCCTCATGGTGTTTATTTTGTTCAATGTCGATGCAATTTTTGTGTTTCATCAACACTCTGAAGGTCCACTGATTACAGAATGCCTCCAGATGTTCTTCGGAAACTACTACTAGTCTTCCAGTGTACGATCAAAGCGTAGACAGTTTAAGACATTACTCCCATGCAGAAAAGTCCGCATGGTGCTTATTGTGATCAATGTCGATGCAATTTTTGTGTTTCATCAACACTCTGAAGGTCCACAGAATTCAGAACGCCTAAAGATGTGCTTCGGAAACTACTACTAGTCTTCCAGGTAACGAACAAAGTGTAGACAGTTTAAGACATTACTCCCTTTAGAAAAGTCCGCATGGTGCTTATTGTGTCCAATGCCGATGCAATTTCTGTGTTTCATCAACACTCTGAAGGTCCACAGACTACAGAATGCATCCAGATGTGCTTCGGAAACTACTGCTAGTCTTCCAGGGAACGATCAAATCGTAGACAGTTTTAGACATTACTCCCATGGAGAAAAGTCCGCATGGTGCTTATTGTATTCAATGCCGATGCAATTTCTGTGTTTCATCAACACTCTGAAGGTCCACAGATTACAGAATGCTTCCAGATGTGCTTCGGAAACTACTACTAGTCTTCCAGTGTACGATCAAAGCGTAGACAGTCTAAGACATTACTCCCACGGAGAAAAGTCCGCATGGTGCTTATTGTGTTCAATGCCGATGGAATTTTTGTGTTTCATCTACACTCTGAAGGTCCACAGATTACAGAATGCTTCCAGATGTGCTTCGGAAACTACTACTATTCTTCTAGTGTACGATCAAAGCGTAGACAGTTTAAGACATTACTCCCATGGAGAAAAATCCGCATGGTGCTTATTGTGTTCAATGCCGATTGAATTTCTGTGTTTCATCAACACTCTGAAGGTCCACAGATTACAGAATGCATCCAGATGTGCTTCGGAAACTACTACTAGTCTTCTAGTGTACGATCAAAGCGTAGACAGTTTAAGACATTACTCCCATGGAGAAAAATCCGCATGGTGCTTATTGTGTTCAATGCCGATTGAATTTCTGTGTTTCATCAACACTCTGAAGGTCCACAGATTACAGAATGCATCCAGATGTGCTTCGGAAACTACTACTAGTCTTCTAGTGTACGATCAAAGCGTAGACAGTTTAAGACATTACTCCCATGGAGAAAAGTCCGCATGGTGCTTATTGTGTTCAATGTCGACGCAATTTTTGTGTTTCATCAACACTCTGAAGGTCCACAGATTACAGACTGCCTCCAGATGTGCTTCGGAAACTACTACTAGTCTTCCAGTGTACGATCAAAGCGTATACAGTTTAAGACATTACTCCCATTGAGAAAAGTCCGCATGGTGCTTATTGTGTTCAATGCCGATCCATTTTTTGTGTTTCATCAACACTCTGAAGGTCCACAGATTACAGAATGCATCCAGATATGCTTTGGAAACTACTACTAGTCTTCCAGGGAACGATCAAATTGTACAAAGTTTAAGACATTACTCCCATGGGGAAAAGTCTCCATGGTGCTTATTGTGTTCAATGCCGATGCAATTTTTGTGTTTCATCAACACTCTGAAGGTCCACAGATTACAGAATGCATCCAGAAGTGCTCCAGAAACTACTACTAGTCTTCCAGTGTACGATCAAATCGTAGACAGTTTAAGACATTACTCCCATGGAGAGAAGTCCGCTTGGTGCTTATTGTGTTCAATGCCGATCCAATTTTTGTGTTTCATCAACACTCTGAAGGTCCACAGATTACAGAATGCATCCAGATATGCTTTGGAAACTACTACTAGTCTTCCAGGGAACGATCAAAGTGTACACAGTTTAAGACATTACTCCCATGGTGAAAAGTCTCCATGGTGCTTATTGTGTTCAATGCCGATGCAATTTTTGTGTTTCATCAACACTCTGAAGGTCCACAGATTACAGAATGCATCCAGAAGTGCTCCAGAAACTACTACTAGTCTTCCAGTGTACGATCAAATCGTAGACAGTTTAAGACATTACTCCCATGGAGAGAAGTCCGCTTGGTGCTTATTGTGTTCAATGCCGATTCAATTTCTGTGTTTCATCAACACTCTGAAGGTTCACAGATTATAGAATGCATCCTGATTTGCTTCGGAAACTACTACTAGTCTTCCAGGGAACGATCAAAGCGTAGACAGTTTAAGGCAATTCTCTCATGAAGAAAAGTCCGCATGGTGCTTATTGTGTTCAATGCCGATGCAATTTCTGTGTTTCATCAACACTCTGATGGTCCACAGATAACAGAATGCATCCAGATGTGCATTGGAAACTAGTACTAGTCTTCCAGTGAACGATCAATGCGTAGACAGTCTGAGACATTACTCCCATGGAGAAAAGTCCGCATGGTGCTTATTGTGTTCAATGTCGAAGCAATTTCTGTGTTTCATCAATAGTCTGAAGGTCCACAGATTACAGAATGCATCCAGTTGTGCTTCGGAACCTACTACTAGTCTTCCAGTGAACGATCAAAGCGTAGACAGTTTAAGACATTACTCCCATGGAGAAAAGTCCGCACGGTGCTTATTGTGTTCAATGCCGATGCAATTTTTGTGCTTCATCAACACTCTGAAGGTCCAAAGATTACAGAATGCATCCAGATGTGCTTCGGAAACTACTACTAGTCTTCCAGTGAACGATCAAAGCGTAGACAGTTTAAGACATTACTCCCATGGAGAAAAGTCGGCATGGTGCTTATTGTGTTCAATGCCAATGCAATTTTTGTGTTTCATCAACTCTCTGAACGTCCACAGATTACAGAATGCCTCAAGATGTGCTTCGGAAACTACTACTAGTCTTCCAGAGAACGATCAAAGCGTAGACAGTTTAAGACATTACTCCCATGGAGAAAAGTCCGCATGGTGCTTATTGTGTTCAATGCCGATGCAGTATCTGTGTTTCATCAATACCCTGAAGGTCCACAGATTACAGAATGCATCCAGATGTGCTTCGGAAACTACTACTAGTCTTCCAGGGAACGATCAAAGCGTAGACAGTTTAAGACATTACTCCCATGGAGAAAAGTTATCTTGGTGCTTATTGTGTTCAATGCCGATGCAATTTTTGTGTTTCAACAACACTCTGAAAGTCCACAGATTACAGAATGCATCCAGATGTGCTTCGGAAACTACTACTAGTCTTCCAGTGAACGATCAAAGCGTAGACAGTTTAAGACCTTACTCCCATGGAGAAAACTCCGCATGGTGTTTATTGTGTTCAATGCCGACGCAATTTTTGTGTTTCATCAACACTCTGAAGGTCCACAGATTACAGAATGCATCCCGATGTCCTTTAGAAACTAATACTAGTCTTCCAGTGAACGATCAAAGCGTAGACAGTTTAAGACATTACTGCCATGGAGAAAAGACCTCATGGTGCTTATTGTGTTCAATGCCGATGAAATTTTTGTTTTTCATCAACAATCTGAAGGTCCACAGATTACAGAATGCATCCAGATGTGCTTAAGAAACTACTACTAGTCTTCTAGTGTACGATCAAAGCGTAGACAGTTTAAGACTTTACTCCCATTTAGAAAAGTCAGAATGGTGCTTATTGTGTTCAATGCCGATGCAATTTTTGTGTTTCATCAACACTGTGAAGGTCCACAGATTACAGAATGCCTCCAGATGTGCTTCGGAAACTACTACTAGTCTTCAAGGGAACGATCAAAGCGTACACAGTTTAAGACATTACTCCCATGCAGAAAAGTCCGCATGGTGCTTATTGTGTTCAATGCCGATGCAATTTCTGTGTTTCATCAACACTCTGAAGGTCCACAGATTACAGAATGCATCCAGATGTGGATTGGAAGCTACTACTAGTCTTCCAGGGAACGATCAAAGCGTAGACAGTTTAAGACATTACTCCCATGTAGAAAAGTCCGCATGGTGCATATTGTGTTCAATGCCGATCCAATTTTTGTGTTTCATCAACACTCTGAAGGTCCACAGATTACAGAATGCATCCAGATATGCTTTGGAAACCACTACTAGTCTTCCAGGGAACGATCAAAGCGTACACAGTTTAAGACATTACTCCCATGGTGAAAAGTCTCCATGGTGCTTATTGTGTTCAATGCCGATGCAATTTTTGTGTTTCATCAACACTCTGAAGGTCCACAGATTACAGAATGCATCCAGAAGTGCTCCAGAAACTACTACTAGTCTTCCAGTGTACGATCAAATCGTAGACAGTTTAAGACATTACTCCCATGGAGAGAAGTCCGCTTGGTGCTTATTGTGTTCAATGCCGATTCAATTTCTGTGTTTCATCAACACTCTGAAGGTTCACAGGTTATAGAATGCATCCTGATTTGCTTCGGAAACTACTACTAGTCTTCCAGGGAACGATCAAAGCATAGACAGTTTAAGACAATTCTCTCATGGAGAAAAGTCCGCATGGTGCTTATTGTGTTCAATGCCGATGCAATTTCTGTGTTTCATAAACACTCTGAAGGTCCACAGATTACAGAATGCATCCTGATGTGCATTGGAAACTACTACTAGTCTTCCAGTGAACGATCAAAGCGTAGACAGTTTGAGACATTACTCCCATGGAGAAAAGTCCGCATGGTGCTTATTGTGTTCAATGCCGATGCAATTTCTGTATTTCATCAATAGTCTGAAGGTCCACAGATTACAGAATGCATCCAGTTGTGCTTCGGAACCTACTACTAGTCTTCCAGTGAACGATCAAAGCGTAGACAGTTTAAGACATTACTCCCATGGAGAAAAGTCCGCATGGTGCTTATTGTGTTCTATGCCGATGCAATTTTTGTGTTTCATCGACACTCTGAAGGTCTACAGATTACAGAATGCATCCAGATGTGCTTCGGAAGCTACTACTAGTCTACCAGTGAACGATCAAAGCGTAGACAGTTTAAGACATTACTCCCATGGAGAAAAATCCGCATGGTGCTTATTGTGTACATTGCCGATGCAATTTTTGTGTTTCATTAACACTCTGAAGGTCCTCAGATTACAGAATGCCTCCAGATGTGCTTCGGAAACTACTACTAGTATTCCAGGGAACGATCAAAGCGTAGACAGTTTGAGATGTTACTCCCATGGAGAAAAGTCCGCATGGTTCTTATTGTGTTCAATGCCAATGCAATTTCTGTGTTTCATCAACACTCTGAAGGTCCACAGATTACGGAATGCATCCAGATGTGCTTCAGAAACTACTACTAGTCTTCCAGGGAACGATAAAAGCGTAGACAGTTTAAGACATTACTCCCATGGAGAAAAGTCCGCACGGTGCTTATTGTGTTCAATGCCGATGCAATTTTTGTGCTTCATCAACACTCTGAAGGTCCACAGATTACAGAATGCATCCAGATGTGCTTCGGAAACTACTACTAGTCTTCCAGTGAACGATCAAAGCGTAGACAGTTTAAGACATTACTCCCATGGAGAAAAGTCCGCATGGTGCTTATTGTGTTCAATGCCAATGCAATTTTTGTGTTTCATCAACTCTCTGAACGTCCACAGACTACAGAATGCCTCAAGATGTGCTTCGGAAACTACTACTAGTCTTCCAGAGAACGATCAAAGCGTAGACAGTTTAAGACATTACTCCCATGGAGAAAAGTCCGCATGGTGCTTTTTGTGTTCAATGCCGATGCAGTTTCTGTGTTTCATCAATACCCTGAAGGTCCACAGATTACAGAATGCATCCAGATGTGCTTCGGAAACTACTACTAGTCTTCCAGGGAACGATCAAAGCGTAGACAGTTTAAGACATTACTCCCATGGAGAAAAGTCATCTTGGTGCTTATTGTGTTCAATGCCGATGCAATTTTTGTGTTTCAACAACACTCTGAAGGTCCACAGATTACAGACTGCATCCAGATGTGCTTCGGAAACTACTACTAGTCTTCCAGTGAACGATCAAAGCGTAGACAGTTTAAGACCTTACTCCCATGGAGAAAACTCTGCATGGTGTTTATTGTGTTCAATGCCGACGCAATTTTTGTGTTTCATCAACACTCTGAAGGTCCACAGATTACAGAATGCATCCCGATGCCCTTTAGAAACTAATATTAGTCTTCCATTGAACGATCAAAGCGTAGACAGTTTAAGACATTACTGCCATGGAGAAAAGACCTCATGGTGCTTATTGTGTTCAATGCCGATGCAATTTTTGTTTTTCATCAACAATCTGAAGGTCCACAGATTACAGAATGCATCCAGATGTGCTTAAGAAACTGCTACTAGTCTTCTAGTGTACGAT
Organism: Schistocerca gregaria; assembly: GCF_023897955.1. Taxonomy (NCBI): domain Eukaryota; kingdom Metazoa; phylum Arthropoda; class Insecta; order Orthoptera; family Acrididae; genus Schistocerca; species Schistocerca gregaria. The sequence continues at coordinate 48,691,859 of NC_064928.1, read as the reverse complement.
CAAAGCGTAGACAGTTTAAGACATTACTCCCATTTAGAAAAGTCAGAATGGTGCTTATTGTGTTCAATGCCGATGCAATTTTTGTGTTTCATCAACACTGTGAAGGTCCACAGATTACAGAATGCCTCCAGATGTGCTTCGGAAACTACTACTAGTCTTCAAGGGAACGATCAAAGCGTACACAGTTTAAGACATTACTCCCATGCAGAAAAGTCCGCATGGTGCTTATTGTGTTCAATGCCGATGCAATTTCTGTGTTTCATCAACACTCTGAAGGTCCACAGATTACAGAATGCATCCAGATGTGCATTGGAAGCTACTACTAGTCTTCCAGGGAACGATCAAAGCGTAGACAGTTTAAGACATTACTCCCATGTAGAAAAGTCCGCATGGTGCACATTGTGTTCAATGCCGATCCAATTTTTGTGTTTCATCAACACTCTGAAGGTCCACAGATTACAGAATGCATCCAGATATGCTTTGGAAACTACTACTAGTCTTCCAGGGAACGATCAAAGCGTACACAGTTTAAGACATTACTCCCATGGTGAAAAGTCTCCATAGTGCTTATTGTGTTCAATGCCGATGCAATTTTTGTGTTTCATCAACACTCAGAAGGTCCACAGATTACAGAATGCATCCAGAAGTGCTCCAGAATCTACTACTAGTCTTCCAGTGTACGATCAAATCGTAGACAGTTTAAGACATTACTCCCATGGAGAGAAGTCCGCTTGGTGCTTATTGTGTTCAATGCCGATTCAATTTCTGTGTTTCATCAACACTCTGAAGGTCCACAGATTACAGAATGCATCCTGATGTGCATTGGAAACTACTACTAGTCTTCCAGTGAACGATCAATGCGTAGACAGTTTGAGACATTACTCCCATGGAGAAAAGTCCGCATGGTGCTTATTGTGTTCAATGCCGATGCAATTTCTGTATTTCATCAATAGTCTGAAGGTCCACAGATTACAGAATGCATCCAGTTGTGCTTCGGAACCTACTACTAGTCTTCCAGTGAACGATCAAAGCGTAGACAGTTTAAGACATTACTCCCATGGAGAAAAGTCCGCATGGTGCTTATTGTGTTCAATGCCGATGCAATTTTTGTGTTTCATCAACTCTCTGAACGTCCACAGATTACAGAATGCCTCAAAATGTGCTTCGGAAACTACTACTAGTCTTCCAGAGAACGATCAAAGCGTAGACAGTTTAAGACATTACTCCCATGGAGAAAAGTCCGCATGGTGGTTATTGTGTTCAATGCCGATGCAGTTTCTGTGTTTCATCAATACCCTGAAGGTCCACAGATTACAGAATGCATCCAGATGTGCTTCGGAAACTACTACTAGTCTTCCAGGGAACGAACAAAGCGTAGACAGTTAAAGACATTACTCTCATGGAGAAAAGTCATCTTGGTGCTTTTTGTGTTCTATGCCGATGCAATTTTTGTGTTTCATTGACACTCTGAAGGTCTACAGATTACAGAATGCATCCAGATGTGCTTCGGAAGCTACTACTAGTCTACCAAGGAACGATCAAAGCGTAGACAGTTTAAGACATTACTCCCATGGAGAAAAATTCGCATGGTGCTTATTGTGTACATTGCCGATGCAAATTTTGTGTTTCATTAACACTCTGAAGGTATTCAGATTACAGAATGCCTCCAGATGTGCTTCGGAAACTACTACTAGTATTCCAGGGAACGATCAAAGCGTAGACAGTTTGAGATGTTACTCCCATGGAGAAAAGTCCGCATGGTTCTTATTGTGTTCAATGCCGATGCAATTTCTGTGTTTCATAAACACTCTGAAGGTCCACAGATTACAGAATGCATCCTGATGTGCATTGGAAACTACTACTAGTCTTCCAGTGAACGATCAAAGCGTAGACAGTTTGAGACATTACTCCCATGGAGAAAAGTCCGCATGGTGTTTATTGTGTTCAATGCCGATGCAATTTCTGTATTTCATCAATAGTCTGAAGGTCCACAGATTACAGAATGCATCCAGTTGTGCTTCGCAACCTACTACTAGTCTTCCAGTGAACGATCAAAGCGTAGACAGTTTAAGACATTACTCCCATGGAGAAAAGTCCGCATGGTGCTTATTGTGTTCTATGCCGATGCAATTTTTGTGTTTCATCGACACTCTGAAGGTCTACAGATTACAGAATGCATCCAGATGTGCTTCGGAAGCTACTACTAGTCTACCAGTGAACGATCAAAGCGTAGACAGTTTAAGACATTACTCCCATGGAGAAAAATCCGCATGGTGCTTATTGTGTACATTGCCGATGCAATTTTTGTGTTTCATTAACACTCTGAAGGTCCTCAGATTACAGAATGCCTCCAGATGTGCTTCGGAAACTACTACTAGTATTCCAGGGAACGATCAAAGCGTAGACAGTTTGAGATGTTACTCCCATGGAGAAAAGTCCGCATGGTTCTTATTGTGTTCAATGCCAATGCAATTTCTGTGTTTCATCAACACTCTGAAGGTCCACAGATTACGGAATGCATCCAGATGTGCTTCAGAAACTACTACTAGTCTTCCAGGGAACGATAAAAGCGTAGACAGTTTAAGACATTACTCCCATGGAGAAAAGTCCGCACGGTGCTTATTGTGTTCAATGCCGATGCAATTTTTGTGCTTCATCAACACTCTGAAGGTCCACAGATTACAGAATGCATCCAGATGTGCTTCGGAAACTACTACTAGTCTTCCAGTGAACGATCAAAGCGTAGACAGTTTAAGACATTACTCCCATGGAGAAAAGTCCGCATGGTGCTTATTGTGTTCAATGCCAATGCAATTTTTGTGTTTCATCAACTCTCTGAACGTCCACAGATTACAGAATGCCTCAAGATGTGCTTCGGAAACTACTACTAGTCTTCCAGAGAACGATCAAAGCGTAGACAGTTTAAGACATTACTCCCATGGAGAAAAGTCCGCATGGTGCTTATTGTGTTCAATGCCGATGCAGTTTCTGTGTTTCATCAATACCCTGAAGGTCCACAGATTACAGAATGCATCCAGATGTGCTTCGGAAACTACTACTAGTCTTCCAGGGAACGATCAAAGCGTAGACAGTTTAAGACATTACTCCCATGGAGAAAAGTCATCTTGGTGCTTATTGTGTTCAATGCCGATGCAATTTTTGTGTTTCAACAACACTCTGAAGGTCCACAGATTACAGACTGCATCCAGATGTGCTTCGGAAACTACTACTAGTCTTCCAGTGAACGATCAAAGCGTTGACAGTTTAAGACCTTACTCCCATGGAGAAAACTCTGCATGGTGTTTATTGTGTTCAATGCCGACGCAATTTTTGTGTTTCATCAACACTCTGAAGGTCCACAGATTACAGAATGCATCCCGATGCCCTTTAGAAACTAATACTAGTCTTCCAGTGAACGATCAAAGCGTAGACAGTTTAAGACATTACTGCCATGGAGAAAAGACCTCATGGTGCTTATTGTGTTCAATGCCGATGCAATTTTTGTTTTTCATCAACAATCTGAAGGTCCACAGATTACAGAATGCATCCAGATGTGCTTAAGAAACTGCTACTAGTCTTCTAGTGTACGATCAAAGCGTAGACAGTTTAAGACATTACTCCCATTTAGAAAAGTCAGAATGGTGCTTATTGTGTTCAATGCCGATGCAATTTTTGTGTTTCATCAACACTGTGAAGGTCCACAGATTACAGAATGCCTCCAGATGTGCTTCGGAAACTACTACTAGTCTTCAAGGGAACGATCAAAGCGTACACAGTTTAAGACATTACTCCCATGCAGAAAAGTCCGCATGGTGCTTATTGTGTTCAATGCCGATGCAATTTCTGTGTTTCATCAACACTCTGAAGGTCCACAGATTACAGAATGCATCCAGATGTGCATTGGAAGCTACTACTAGTCTTCCAGGGAACGATCAAAGCGTAGACAGTTTAAGACATTACTCCCATGTAGAAAAGTCCGCATGGTGCATATTGTGTTCAATGCCGATCCAATTTTTGTGTTTCATCAACACTCTGAAGGTCCACAGATTACAGAATGCATCCAGATATGCTTTGGAAACTACTACTAGTCTTCCAGGGAACGATCAAAGCGTACACAGTTTAAGACATTACTCCCATGGTGAAAAGTCTCCATGGTGCTTATTGTGTTCAATGCCGATGCAATTTTTGTGTTTCATCAACACTCAGAAGGTCCACAGATTACAGAATGCATCCAGAAGTGCTCCAGAATCTACTACTAGTCTTCCAGTGTACGATCAAATCGTAGACAGTTTAAGACATTACTCCCATGGAGAGAAGTCCGCTTGGTGCTTATTGTGTTCAAAGCCGATTCAATTTCTGTGTTTCATCAACACTCTGAAGGTTCACAGGTTATAGAATGCATCCTGATTTGCTTCGGAAACTACTACTAGTCTTCCAGGGAACGATCAAAGCATAGACAGTTTAAGACAATTCTCTCATGGAGAAAAGTCCGCATGGTGCTTATTGTGTTCAATGCCGATGCAATTTCTGTGTTTCATCAACACTCTGAAGGTCCACAGATTACAGAATGCATCCTGATGTGCATTGGAAACTACTACTAGTCTTCCAGTGAACGATCAATGCGTAGACAGTTTGAGACATTACTCCCATGGAGAAAAGTCCGCATGGTGCTTATTGTGTTCAATGCCGATGCAATTTCCGTATTTCATCAATAGTCTGAAGGTCCACAGATTACAGAATGCATCCAGTTGTGCTTCGGAACCTACTACTAGTCTTCCATTGAACGATCAAAGCGTAGACAGTTTAAGACATTACTCCCATGGAGAAAAGTCCGCATGGTGCTTATTGTGTTCTATGCGATGCAAATTTTGTGTTTCATTAACACTCTGAAGGTATTCAGATTACAGAATGCCTCCAGATGTGCTTCGGAAACTACTACTAGTATTCCAGGGAACGATCAAAGCGTAAACAGTTTGAGATGTTACTCCCATGGAGAAAAGTCCGCATGGTTCTTATTGTGTTCAATGCCGATGCAATTTCTGTGTTTCATCAAGACTCTGAAGGTCCACAGATTACGGAATGCATCCAGATGTGCTTCAGAAACTACTACTGGTCTTCCAGTGAACGATCAAAGCGTAGACAGTTTAAGATATTACTCCCATGGGGAAAAGTAATCATGGTGCTTATTATATTCAATGCCGATGCAATTTCTGTGTTTCATCAACACTCTGAAGGTCCACAGATTACAGAATGCATCCAGATGTGCTTCGGAAACTACTACTAGTCTTCCAGTGAACTATCAAAGCGTAGACAGTTTAAGACATTACTCCCATGGAGAAAAGGCCGCATGGTGCTTATTGTGTTCAATGCCGATGCAGTTTCTGTGTTTCATCGTTACCCTGAAGTTCTACAGATTACAGAATGCATCCAGATGAGCTTCGGAAACTAATACTAGTCTTCCAGGGAACGATCAAAGCGTAGACAGTTTAAGACATAATTCCCATGGAGAAAAGTCCGCATGGTGCTTATTGTGTTCAATGCCGATGCAATTTTTGTGCTTCATCAACACTCCGTAGGTCTACAGATTACAGAATGCATCGAGATGTGCTTCGGAAACTACTACTAGTCTTCCAGTGAACGATCAAAGCGTAGACAGTTTAAGACATTACTCCCATGGAGAAAAGTCCGAATGGTGCATATTGTGTTCAATGCCGATTGAATTTTTGTGTTTCATCAACTCTCTGAACGTCCACAGATTACAGAATGCCTCAAGATGTGCTTCGGATACTACTACTAGTCTTCCAGAGAACGATCAAAGCGTAGACAGTTTAAGACATTACTCCCATGGAGAAGAGTCAGCATGGTGCTTATTGTGTTCAATGCCGATGCAGTTTCTGTGTTTCATCAATACCCTGAAGGTCCACAGATTACAGAATGCCTCAAAATGTGCTTCGGAAACTACTGCTAGTCTTCCAGAGAACGATCAAAGCGTAGACAGTTTAAGACATTACTCCCATGGAGAAAAGTCTGCATGGTGGCTATTGTGTTCAATGCCGATGCAGTTTCTGTGTTTCATCAATACCCTGAAGGTCCACAGATTACAGAATGCATCCAGATGTGCTTCGGAAACTACTACTAGTCTTCCAGGGAACGAACAAAGCGTAGACAGTTAAAGACATTACTCTCATGGAGAAAAGTCATCTTGGTGCTTATTGTGTTCTATGCCGATGCAATTTTTGTGTTTCATTGACACTCTGAAGGTCTACAGATTACAGAATGCATCCAGATGTGCTTCGGAAGCTACTACTAGTCTACCAAGGAACGATCAAAGCGTAGACAGTTTAAGACATTACTCCCATGGAGAAAAATTCGCATGGTGCTTATTGTGTACATTGCCGATGCAAATTTTGTGTTTCATTAACACTCTGAAGGTATTCAGATTACAGAATGCCTCCAGATGTGCTTCGGAAACTACTACTAGTATTCCAGGGAACGATCAAAGCGTAGACAGTTTGAGATGTTACTCCCATGGAGAAAAGTCCGCATGGTTCTTATTGTGTTCAATGCCGATGCAATTTCTGTGTTTCATCAACACTCTGAAGGTCCACAGATTACGGAATGCATCCAGATGTGCTTCAGAAACTACTACTAGTCTTCCAGTGAACGATCAAAGCGTAGACAGTTTAAGACATTACTCCCATGGGGAAAAGTATACATGGTGCTTATTATATTCAATGCCGATGCAATTTCTGTGTTTCATCAACACTCTGAAGGTCCACAGATTACAGAATGCATCCAGATGTGCTTCGGAAACTACTACTAGTCTTCCAGTGAACTATCAAAGCGTAGACAGTTTAAGACATTACTCCCATGGAGAAAAGGCCGCATGGTGCTTATTGTGTTCAATGCCGATGCAGTTTCTGTGTTTCATCGTTACCCTGAAGTTCTACAGATTACAGAACGCATCCAGATGAGCTTCGGAAACTAATACTAGTCTTCCAGGGAACGATCAAAGCGTAGACAGTTTAAGACATAACTCCCATGGAGAAAAGTCCGCATGGTGCTTATTGTGTTCAATGCCGATGCAATTTTTGTGCTTCATCAACACTCCGTAGGTCTACAGATTACAGAATGCATCGAGATGTGCTTCGGAAACTACTACTAGTCTTCCAGTGAACGATCAAAGCGTAGACAGTTTAAGACATTACTCCCATGGAGAAAAGTCCGCATGGTGCTTATTGTGTTCAATGCCGATGCAATTTTTGTGTTTCATCAACTCTCTGAACGTCCACAGATTACAGAATGCCTCAAGATGTGCTTCGGATACTACTACTAGTCTTCCAGAGAACGATCAAAGCGTAGACAGTTTAAGACATTACTCCCATGGAGAAGAGTCAGCATGGTGCTTATTGTGTTCAATGCCGATGCAGTTTCTGTGTTTCATCAATACCCTGAAGGTCCACAGATTACAGAATGCATCCAGATGTGCTTCGGAAACAACTACTAGTCTTCCAGGGAACGATCAAAGCGTAGACAGTTTAAGACATTACTCCCATGGAGAAAAGTCCGCACGGTGCTTATTGTGTTCAATGCCGATGCAATTTTTGTGCTTCATCAACACTCTGAAGGTCCACAGATTACAGAATGCATCCAGATGTGCTTCGGAAACTACTACTAGTCTTCCAGTGAACGATCAAAGCGTAGACAGTTTAAGACATTACTCCCATGGAGAAAAGTCCGCATGGTGCTTATTGTGTTCAATGCCGATGCAATTTTTGTGTTTCATCAACTCTCTGAACGTCCACAGATTACAGAATGCCTCAAAATGTGCTTCGGAAACTACTACTAGTCTTCCAGAGAACGATCAAAGCGTAGACAGTTTAAGACATTACTCCCATGGAGAAAAGTCCGCATGGTGGTTATTGTGTTCAATGCCGATGCAGTTTCTGTGTTTCATCAATACCCTGAAGGTCCACAGATTACAGAATGCATCCAGATGTGCTTCGGAAACTACTACTAGTCTTCCAGGGAACGAACAAAGCAAAGACAGTTAAAGACATTACTCTCATGGAGAAAAGTCATCTTGGTGCTTATTGTGTTCAATGCCGATGCAATTTTTGTGTTTCAACAACACTCTGAAGGTCCACAGATTACAGGACGCATCCAGATGTGCTTCGTAAACTACTACTAGTCTTCCAGTGAACGATCAAAGCGTAGACAGTTTAAGACATTACTCCCATGGAGAAAACTCCGCATGGTGTTTATTGTGTTCAATGCCGACGCAATTTTTGTGTTTCATCAACACTCTGAAGGTCCACAGATTACAGAATGCATCCCGATGTCATTTAGAAACTAATACTAGTCTTCCAGTGAACGATCAAAGCGTAGACAGTTTAAGACATTACTGCCATGGAGAAAAGTCCTCATGGTGCTTATTGTGTTCAATGCCGACGCAATTTTTGTTTTTCATCAACAATCTGAAGGTCCACAGATTACAGAATGCATCCAGATGTGCTTCGCAAACTACTACTAATCTTCCAGTGAACGTTTAAACGGTAGACAGTTTAAGACATTACTCCCATGGAGAAATGTCTGCATGGTGCTTATTGTGTTCAATACCGATTCAATTTCTGTGTTTCATCAACACTCTGAAGGTCCAGAGATTACAGAATGCATCCAGATGTGCTGCGGATACTACTACTAGTCTTCCAGGGATCGAGCAAAGTGTAGGCAGTTTAAGACATTACTCCCATGAAAGAAAAGTCCGCATGGTTCTTATTGTGTTCAATGCCGAAGCAATTTTGTTGTTTCATCAACACTTAGAAGGTCCACAGATTTCAAAATGCCTCCAGATGTGCTTCGGAAACTACTACTAGTCTTCCAGGGAACGATCAAAACGTAGACAGTTTCAGACATTACTCCATGGAGATAGGTCCGCATGGTGCTTATTGTGTTAAATGCCGATGCAGTTTCTGTGTTTCATCAATACCCTGAAGGTCTACAAATTACAGAATGCATCCAGATGTGCTTCGGAAACTACTACTAGTCTGCCAGGGAACGATCAAAGCGTAGACAGTTTAAGACAATTCTCTCATGGAGAACAGTCCGCATGGTGCTTATTGTGTTCAATGCCGATGCAATTTCTGTGTTTCATCAACCCTCTGAAATTCCACAGATTACAGAATGCATCCTGATGTGCATTGGAAACTACTACTAGTCTTCCAGTGAACGATCAATGCGTAGACAGTTTGAGACATTACTCCCATGGAGAAAAGTCCGCATGTTGCTTATTGTGTTCAATGCCGATGCAATTTCTGTGTTTCATCAATAGTCTGAAGGTCCACAGATTACAGAATGCATCCAGTTGTGCTTCGGAAACTACTACTAGTCTTCCAGTGAACGATCAAAGCGTAGACAGTTTAAGACATTACTCCCATGGAGAAAAGTCCGCATGGTGCTTATTCTGTTCAATGCCGATGCAATTTTTGTGTTTCATCGACACTCTGAAGGTCTACAGATTACAGAATGCATATAGATGTGCTTGAGAAACTACTTTTAGTCTTCCAGTGAACGTTCAAAGCGTAGACAGTTTAAGACATTACTCTCATGGAGAAAAGTCCGCATGGTGCTTCTTGTGTTCAATGCCGATGCAATTATTAAGTTTCATCAACACTCTGAAGGTCCACAGATTACAGAATGCTTCCAGATGTGCTTCGGAAACTACTACTAGTCTTCCAGTGAACGATCAAAGCGTAGACAGTTTAAGACATTACTCCCATGGGGAGAAGACCGCATGGTGCTTATTGTGTTCAATGCCGATGCAATTTCTGTGTTTCATCAACACTCTGAAGGTCCACAGATTACAGAATGCATCCAGATGTGCTTCGGAAGCTACTACTAGTCTACCAGTGAACGATCAAAGCGTAGACAGTTTAAGACATTACTCCCATGGGGAAAAGTACACATGGTGCTTATTGTATTCAATGCCGATGCAATTTTTGTTTTTCATCAACACTCTGAAGGTCCACAGATTACAGAATGCATCCAGATGTGCTTCGGAAACTACTACTAGTCTTCCAGTGAACTATCAAACCGTAGACAGTTTAAGACATTACTCCCATGGAGAAAAGGCCGCATGGTGCTTTTTGTGTTCAATGCCGATGCAGTTTCTGTGTTTCATCGATACCCTGAAGTTCTACAGATTACAGAATGCATCCAGATGTGCTTCGGAAACTACTACTAGTCTTCCAGGGAACGATCAAAGCGTAGACAATTTAAGACATTACTCCCATGGAGAAGAGTCCGCATGGTGCGTATTGTGTTCAATGCCGATGCAATTTTTGTGCTTCATCAACACTCTGAAGGTCCACAGATTACAGAATGCATCCAGATGTGCTTCGCAAACTACTACTAGTCTTCCAGTGAACGATCAAAGCGTAGACAGTTGAAGACATTACTCCCATGGAGAAAAGTCCGCATGGTACTTATTGTGTTCAATGCCGATGCAGTTTCTGTGTTTCATCAATACCCTGAAGGTCCACAGATTACAGAATGCATCCAGATGTGCTTCGGAAACTACTACTAGTCTTCCAGGGAACGATCAAAACGTAGACAGTTTAAGACATTACTCCCATGGAGAAAAGTCCGCTTGGTGCTTATTGTGTTCAATGCCGATGCAATTTTTGTGTTTCAACAACACTCTGAAGGTCCACAGATTACAGAATGCATCCAGATGTGCTTCGGAAACAACTACTAGTCTTCCAGGGAACGATCAAAGCGTAGACAGTTTAAGACATTACTCCCATGGAGAAAAGTCCGCACGGTGCTTATTGTGTTCAATGCCGATGCAATTTTTGTGCTTCATCAACACTCTGAAGGTCCACAGATTACAGAATGCATCCAGATGTGCTTCGGAAACTACTACTAGTCTTCCAGTGAACGATCAAAGCGTAGACAGTTTAAGACATTACTCCCATGGAGAAAAGTCCGCATGGTGCTTATTGTGTTCAATGCCGATGCAATTTTTGTGTTTCATCAACTCTCTGAACGTCCACAGATTACAGAATGCCTCAAAATGTGCTTCGGAAACTACTACCAGTCTTCCAGAGAACGATCAAAGCGTAGACAGTTTAAGACATTACTCCCATGGAGAAAAGTCCGCATGGTGGTTATTGTGTTCAATGCCGATGCAGTTTCTGTGTTTCATCAATACCCTGAAGGTCCACAGATTACAGAATGCATCCAGATGTGCTTCGGAAACTACTACTAGTCTTCCAGGGAACGAACAAAGCGTAGACAGTTAAAGACATTACTCTCATGGAGAAAAGTCATCTTGGTACTTATTGTGTTCAATGCCGATGCAATTTTTGTGTTTCAACAACACTCTGAAGGTCCACAGATTACAGGACGCATCCAGATGTGCTTCGTAAACTACTACTAGTCTTCCAGTGAACGATCAAAGCGTAGACAGTTTAAGACATTACTCCCATGGAGAAAACTCCGCATGGTGTTTATTGTGTTCAATGCCGACGCAATTTTTGTGTTTCATCAACACTCTGAAGGTCCACAGATTACAGAATGCATCCCGATGTCCTTTAGAAACTAATACTAGTCTTCCAGTGAACGATCAAAGCGTAGACAGTTTAAGACATTACTGCCATGGAGAAAAGTCCTCATGGTGCTTATTGTGTTCAATGCCGACGCAATTTTTGTTTTTCATCAACAATCTGAAGGTCCACAGATTACAGAATGCATCCAGATGTGCTTCGCAAACTACTACTAATCTTCCAGTGAACGTTTAAACCGTAGACAGTTTAAGACATTACTCCCATGGAGAAATGTCTGCATGGTGCTTATTGTGTTCAATACCGATTCAATTTCTGTGTTTCATCAACACTCTGAAGGTCCAGAGATTACAGAATGCATCCAGATGTGCTGCGGATACTACTACTAGTCTTCCAGGGATCGAGCAAAGTGTAGGCAGTTTAAGACATTACTCCAATGAAAGAAAAATCCGCATGGTGCTTATTGTGTTCAATGCCGATGCTATTTATGTGTTTCATCAACACTCTGAAGGTCCACAGATTACAGAATGCATCCAGATTTGCTTCGGAAACTTGGACTAGTCTTCCAGTGAACGATCAAAGCGTAGACAGTTTAAGACATTACTCCCGTGGAGAGAAGTCTGCATGGTGCTTATTGTGTTCAATGCCGAAGCAATTTTGTTGTTTCATCAACACTCAGAAGGTCCACAGATTTCAAAATGCCTCCAGATGTGCTTCGAAAACTACTACTAATCTTCCAGTGAACGTTTTAAACCGTAGACAGTTTAAGACATTACTCCCATGGAGAAAACTCCGCATGGTGTTTATTGTGTTCAATGCCGACGCAATTTTTGTGTTTCATCAACACTCTGAAGGTCCACAGATTACAGAATGCATCCCGATGTCCTTTAGAAACTAATACTAGTCTTCCAGTGAACGATCAAAGCGTAGACAGTTTAAGACATTACTGCCATGGAGAAAAGTCCTCATGGTGCTTATTGTGTTCAATGCCGACGCAATTTTTGTTTTTCATCAACAATCTGAAGATCCACAGATTACAGAATGCATCCAGATGTGCTTCGCAAACTACTACTAATCTTCCAGTGAACGTTTAAACCGTAGACAGTTTAAGACATTACTCCCATGGAGAAATGTCTGCATGGTGCTTATTGTGTTCAATACCGATTCAATTTCTGTGTTTCATCAACACTCTGAAGGTCCAGAGATTACAGAATGCATCCAGATGTGCTGCGGATACTACTACTAGTCTTCCAGGGATAGAGCAAAGTGTAGGCAGTTTAAGACATTACTCCAATGAAAGAAAAATCCGCATGGTGCTTATTGTGTTCAATGCCGATGCTATTTATGTGTTTCATCAACACTCTGAAGGTCCACAGATTACAGAATGCATCCAGATTTGCTTCGGAAACTTGGACTAGTCTTCCAGTGAACGATCAAAGCGTAGACAGTTTAAGACATTACTCCCGTGGAGAGAAGTCTGCATGGTGCTTATTGTGTTCAATGCCGAAGCAATTTTGTTGTTTCATCAACACTCAGAAGGTCCACAGATTTCAAAATGCCTCCAGATGTGCTTCGAAAACTACTACTAATCTTCCAGTGAACGTTTAAACCGTAGACAGTTTAAGACATTACTCCCATGGAGAAAACTCCGCATGGTGTTTATTGTGTTCAATGCCGACGCAATTTTTGTGTTTCATCAACACTCTGAAGGTCCACAGATTACAGAATGCATCCCGATGTCCTTTAGAAACTAATACTAGTCTTCCAGTGAACGATCAAAGCGTAGACAGTTTAAGACATTACTGCCATGGAGAAAAGTCCTCATGGTGCTTATTGTGTTCAATGCCGACGCAATATTTGTTTTTCATCAACAATCTGAAGGTCCACAGATTACAGAATGCATCCAGATGTGCTTCGCAAACTACTACTAATCTTCCAGTGAACGTTTAAACCGTAGACAGTTTAAGACATTACTCCCATGGAGAAATGTCTGCATGGTGCTTATTGTGTTCAATACCGATTCAACTTCTGTGTTTCATCAACACTCTGAAGGTCCAGAGATTACAGAATGCATCCAGATGTGCTGCGGATACTACTACTAGTCTTCCAGGGATCGAGCAAAGTGTAGGCAGTTTAAGACATTACTCCAATGAAAGAAAAATCCGCATGGTGCTTATTGTGTTCAATGCCGATGCTATTTATGTGTTTCATCAACACTCTGAAGGTCTACAGATTACAGAATGCATCCAGATTTGCTTCGGAAACTTGGACTAGTCTTCCAGTGAACGATCAAAGCGTAGACAGTTTAAGACATTACTCCCGTGGAGAGAAGTCTGCATGGTGCTTATTGTGTTCAATGCCGAAGCAATTTTGTTGTTTCATCAACACTCAGAAGGTCCACAGATTTCAAAATGCCTCCAGATGTGCTTCGAAAACTACTACTAATCTTCCAGTGAACGTTTAAACCGTAGACAGTTTAAGACATTATTCCCATGGAGAAAACTCCGCATGGTGTTTATTGTGTTCAATGCCGACGCAATTTTTGTGTTTCATCAACACTCTGAAGGTCCACAGATTACAGAATGCATCCCGATGTCCTTTAGAAACTAATACTAGTCTTCCAGTGAACGATCAAAGCGTAGACAGTTTAAGACATTACTGCCATGGAGAAAAGTCCTCATGGTGCTTATTGTGTTCAATGCCGACGCAATTTTTGTTTTTCATCAACAATCTGAAGGTCCACAGATTACAGAATGCATCCAGATGTGCTTCGCAAACTACTACTAATCTTCCAGTGAACGTTTAAACCGTAGACAGTTTAAGACATTACTCCCATGGAGAAATGTCTGCATGGTGCTTATTGTGTTCAATACCGATTCAATTTCTGTGTTTCATCAACACTCTGAAGGTCCAGAGATTACAGAATGCATCCAGATGTGCTGCGGATACTACTACTAGTCTTCCAGGGATCGAGCAAAGTGTAGGCAGTTTAAGACATTACTCCAATGAAAGAAAAATCCGCATGGTGCTTATTGTGTTCAATGCCGATGCTATTTATGTGTTTCATCAACACTCTGAAGGTCCACAGATTACAAAATGCATCCAGATTTGCTTCGGAAACTTGGACTAGTCTTCCAGTGAACGATCAAAGCGTAGACAGTTTAAGACATTACTCCCGTGGAGAGAAGTCTGCATGGTGCTTATTGTGTTCAATGCCGAAGCAATTTTGTTGTTTCATCAACACTCAGAAGGTCCACAGATTTCAAAATGCCTCCAGATGTGCTTCGAAAACTACTACTAATCTTCCAGTGAACGTTTAAACCGTAGACAGTTTAAGACATTACTCCCATGGAGAAAACTCCGCATGGTGTTTATTGTGTTCAATGCCGACGCAATTTTTGTGTTTCATCAACACTCTGAAGGTCCACAGATTACAGAATGCATCCCGATGTCCTTTAGAAACTAATACTAGTCTTCCAGTGAACGATCAAAGCGTAGACAGTTTAAGACATTACTGCCATGGAGAAAAGTCCTCATGGTGCTTATTGTGTTCAATGCCGACGCAATTTTTGTTTTTCATCAACAATCTGAAGGTCCACAGATTACAGAATGCATCCAGATGTGCTTCGCAAACTACTACTAATCTTCCAGTGAACGTTTAAACCGTAGACAGTTTAAGACATTACTCCCATGGAGAAATGTCTGCATGGTGCTTATTGTGTTCAATACCGATTCAATTTCTGTGTTTCTTCAACACTCTGAAGGTCCAGAGATTACAGACTGCATCCAGATGTGCTGCGGATACTACTACTAGTCTTCCAGGGATCGAGCAAAGTGTAGGCAGTTTAAGACATTACTCCAATGAAAGAAAAATCCGCATGGTGCTTATTGTGTTCAATGCCGATGCTATTTATGTGTTTCATCAACACTCTGAAGGTCCACAGATTACAGAATGCATCCAGATTTGCTTCGGAAACTTGGACTAGTCTTCCAGTGAACGATCAAAGCGTAGACAGTTTAAGACATTACTCCCGTTGAGAGAAGTCTGCATGGTGCTTATTGTGTTCAATGCCGAAGCAATTTTGTTGTTTCATCAACACTCAGAAGGTCCACATATTTCAAAATGCCTCCAGATGTGCTTCGAAAACTACTACTAATCTTCCAGTGAACGTTTAAACCGTAGACAGTTTAAGACATTACTCCCATGGAGAAAACTCCGCATGGTGTTTATTGTGTTCAATGCCGACGCAATTTTTGTGTTTCATCAACACTCTGAAGGTCCACAGATTACAGAATGCATCCCGATGTCCTTTAGAAACTAATACTAGTCTTCCAGTGAACGATCAAAGCGTAGACAGTTTAAGACATTACTGCCATGGAGAAAAGTCCTCATGGTGCTTATTGTGTTCAATGCCGACGCAATTTTTGTTTTTCATCAACAATCTGAAGGTCCACAGATTACAGAATGCATCCAGATGTGCTTCGCAAACTACTACTAATCTTCCAGTGAACGTTTAAACCGTAGACAGTTTAAGACATTACTCCCATGGAGAAATGTCTGCATGGTGCTTATTGTGTTCAATACCGATTCAATTTCTGTGTTTCATCAACACTCTGAAGGTCCAGAGATTACAGAATGCATCCAGATGTGCTGCGGATACTACTACTAGTCTTCCAGGGATCGAGCAAAGTGTAGGCAGTTTAAGACATTACTCCCATGAAAGAAAAATCCGCATGGTGCTTATTGTGTTCAATGCCGATGCAATTTATGTGTTTCATCAACACTCTGAAGGTCCACAGATTACAGAATGCATCCAGATTTGCTTCGGAAACTTGGACTAGTCTTCCAGGGAACGATCAAAACGTAGACAGTTTCAGACATTACTCCATGGAGATGGGTCCGCATGGTGCTTATTGTGTTAAATGCCGATGCAGTTTCTGTGTTTCATCAATACCCTGAAGGTCTACAAATTACAGAATGCATCCAGATGTGCTTCGGAAACTACTACTAGTCTGCCAGGGAACGATCAAAGCGTAGACAGTTTAAGACAATTCTCTCATGGAGAACAGTCCGCATGGTGCTTATTGTGTTCAATGCCGATGCAATTTCTGTGTTTCATCAACCCTCTGAAATTCCACAGATTACAGAATGCATCCTGATGTGCATTGGAAACTACTACTAGTCTTCCAGTGAACGATCAATGCGTAGACAGTTTGAGACATTACTCCCATGGAGAAAAGTCCGCATTTTGCTTATTGTGTTCAATGCCGATGCAATTTCTGTGTTTCATCAATAGTCTGAAGGTCCACAGATTACAGAATGCATCCAGTTGTGCTTCGGAAACTACTACTAGTCTTCCAGTGAACGATCAAAGCGTAGACAGTTTAAGACATTACTCCCATGGAGAAAAGTCCGCATGGTGCTTATTCCGTTCAATGCCGATGCAATTTTTGTGTTTCATCGACACTCTGAAGGTCTACAGATTACAGAATGCATATAGATGTGCTTGAGAAACTACTTTTAGTCTTCCAGTGAACGTTCAAAGCGTAGACAGTTTAAGACATTACTCCCATGGAGAGAAGTCCGCATGGTGCTTATTGTGTTCAATGCCGATGCAATTTTTGTGTTTCATCGACACTCTGAGGGTCTACAGATTACAGAATGCATCCAGATGTACTTGAGAAACTACTTTTAGTCTTCCAGTGAACGTTCAAAGCGTAGACAGTTTATGACATTACTCCCATGGAGAAAAGTATCTATGGTGCTTATTGTATTCAATGCCGATGCAATTTTTGTTTTTCATCAACACTCTGAAGGTCCACAGATTACAGAATGCATCCAGATGTACTTCGGAAACTACTACTAGTCTTCCAGTGAACTATCAAACCGTAGTCAGTTTAAGACATTACTCCCATGGAGAAAAGGCCGCATGGTGCTTATTGTGTTCAATGCCGATGCAGTTTCTGTGTTTCATCGATACCCTGAAGTTCTACAAATTACAGAATGCATCCAGATGTGCTTCGGAAACTACTACTAGTCTTCCAGGGAACGATCAAAGCGTAGACAATTTAAGACATTACTCCCATGGAGAAGAGTCCGCATGGTGCTTATTGTGTTCAATGCCGATGCAATTTTTGTGCTTCATCAACACTCTGAAGGTCCACAGATTACAGAATGCATCCAGTTGTGCTTCGCAAACTACTACTAGTCTTCCAGTGAACGATCAAAGCGTAGACAGTTGAAGACATTACTCCCATGGAGAAAAGTCCGCATGGTGCTTATTGTGTTCAATGCCGATGCAGTTTCTGTGTTTCATCAATACCCTGAAGGTCCACAGATTGCAGAATGCATCCAGATGTGCTTCGGAAACTACTACTAGTCTTCCAGGGAACGATCAAAGCGTAGACAGTTTAAGACATTACTCCCATGGAGAAAAGTCCGCTTGGTGCTTATTGTGTTCAATGCCGATGCAATTTTTGTGTTTCAACAACACTCTGAAGGTCCACAGATTACAGAATGCATCCAGATGTGCTTCGCAAACTACTACTAGTCTTCCAGTGAACGATCAAAGCGTAGACAGTTGAAGACATTACCCCCATGGAGAAAAGTCCGCATGGTGCTTATTGTGTTCAATGCCCATGCAGTTTCTGTGTTTCATCAATACCCTGAAGGTCCACAGATTACAGAATGCATCCAGATGTGCTTCGGAAACTACTACTAGTCTTCCAGGGAACGATCAAACCGTAGACAGTTTAAGACATTACTCCCATGGAGAAAAGTCCGCTTGGTGCTTATTGTGTTCAATGCCGATGCAATTTTTGTGTTTCAACAACACTCTGAAGGTCCACAGATTACAGAATGCATCCAGATGTGCTTCGGGAACTACTACTAGTCTTCCAGTGAACGAATAAAGCGTAGACAGTTTAAGACAATTCTCTCATGGAGAAAAGTCCGCATGGTGGTTATTGTGTCCAATGCCGATGCAATTTCTGTGATTCATCAACACTCTGAAGGACCACAGATTACAGAATGCATCCAGATGTGCTTTGTAAACTACTACTGGTCTTCCAGGGAACGATCAAAGCGTAGACAGTTTAAGACATTACTCCCATGGAGAAAAGTCCGCATGGTGCTTATTGTGTTCAATGCCGACGCAATTTTTGTGTTTCATCAACACTCTGAAGGTAAACAGATTACAGAATGCATCCAGATGTGCTTCGGAAACTACCACTTGTCTTCCAGGGAACGATCAAAGCTTAGACAGTTTAAGACATTACTCCCATGGAGTAATGTCCGCATGGTGCTTATTTTGCTCAATTCCGATGCAATTTTTGTGTTTCATCAACACTCTGAAGGTCCACAGATTACAGTATGCCTGCAGATGTGCTTAGGAAACTACTACTAGTCTTCCAGGGAACGATCAAAGCGTAGACAGTCTAAGAAATTACTCCCATGGAGAAAAGTCCGCATGCTGCTTATAGTGTTCAATGCCGATGCAATTTTCGTGTTTCATCAACACTCTGAAGGTCCACAGAGTGCAGAATGCCTCCAGATGTGCTTCGGAAACTACTGCTAGTCTTCCAGTGTACGATCAAAGCGTAGACAGATTAAGACATTACTCCCATGGAGAAAAGTCCGCTTGGTGCTTATTGTGTTCAATGCCGATGCAATTTTTGTGTTTCAACAACACTCTGAAGGTCCACAGATTACAGAATGCATCCCGATGTCCTTCAGAAACTAATACTAGTCTTCCAGTGAACGATCAAAGCGTAGACAGTATAAGACATTACTGCCATGGAGAAAAGTCCTCATGGTGCTTATTGTGTTCAAAGCCGATGCAATTTTTGTTTTTCATCAACAATCTGAAGGACCACAGATTACAGAATGCATCCAGATGTGCTTCGGAAACTAATACTAATTTTCCAGTGAACGTTTAAACCTTAGACAGTTTAAGACATTACTCCCATGGAGAAAAGTCTGCATGGTGCTTATTGTGTTCAATACCGATTCAATTTCTGTGTTTCATCAACACTCTGAAGGTCCAGAGATTACAGAATGCATCCAGATGTGCTGCGGATACTACTACTAGTCCCCCAGGGAACGAGCAAAGCGTACACAGTTTAAGACATTACTCCCATGAAAGAAAAATCCGCATGGTGCTTATTGTGTTCAATGCCGATTCAATTTATGTGTTTCATCAACACTCTGAAGGTCCACAGAGTACAGAATGCATCCAGATGTGCTTCGGAAACTACTACTAGTCTTCCAGTGAACGATCAATGCGTAGACAGTTTAAGACATTACTCCCGTGGAGAGAAGTCCGCATGGTGCTTATTGTGTTCAATGCCGAAGCAATTTTGTTGTTTCATCAACACTCAGAAGGTCCACAGATTTCAGAATGCCTCCAGATGTGCTTCGGAAACTACTACTAGTCTTCCAGGGACCGATCAAAACGTAGACAGTTTAAGACATTACTCCATGGAGAAAGGCCGCATGGTGCTTATTGTGTTCAATGCCGATGCAGTTTCTGTGTTTCATCAATACCTTGAAGGTCCACAGATTACAGAATGCATCCAGATGTGCTTCGGAAACTAATACTAGTCTTCCAGTGAACGATCAAAGCGTAGACAGTTTAAGACATTACTCCCGTGGAGAGAAGTCCGCATGGTGCTTATTGTGTTCAATGCCGAAGCAATTTTGTTGTTTCATCAACACTCAGAAGGTCCACAGATTTCAGAATGCCTCCAGATGTGCTTCGGAAACTACTACTAGTCTTCCAGGGAACGATCAAAACGTAGACAGTTTAAGACATTACTCCATGGAGAAAGGTCCGCATGGTGCTTATTGTGTTCAATGCCGATTCTGTTTCTGTGTTTCATCAATACCCTGAAGGTCCAGAAATTACAGAATGCATCCAGATGTGCTTCGGAAACTACTACTAGTCTTTCAGGTAACGATCAAAGCGTAGGCGGTTTAAGACATTACTCCCATGGAGAAAAGTCCGCATGGTGATTATTGTGTTCAATTCTGATGCAATTTTTGTGTTTCAACAACACTCTGAAGGTCCACAGATTACAGAATGCATCCTGATGTGCTTCGGAAACTACTACTAGTCTTCCAGTGAACGATCAAAGCGTAGACAGTTTAAGACATTACTCCCATGCAGAAAAGTCCTCATGGTGCTTATTGTGTTCAATGCCGATGCAATTTTTGTGATTCATCAATACCCTGAAGGTCCACACATTACAGAATGCATCCAGAAGTGCTTCGGAAACTACTACTAGTCTTCCAGGGAACGATCAAAGCGTAGACAGTTTAAGACATTACTCCCATGGAGAAAAGTCCTCATGGTGCTTATTTTGTTCAATGCCGATGCAATTTTTGTGTTTCATCAACACTCTGAACGTCCACAGATTACAGAATGCATCCAGATGTGGTTCGGAAACTACTACTAGTCTTCCAGTGAACGATCAATGCGTAGACATTTTAAGACATTACTCCCATGGAGAAAAGTCCGCATGGTGCTTATTGTGTTCAATGCCGATGCAATTTCTGTGTTTCCTCAACACTCTGATGGTCCACAGATTAGAGAATGCATGCAGATGTGCTTCGGAAACTACTACTAGTCTTCCAGGGAAAGATCAAAGCGTAGACAGTTTAGGACATTACTCCCATGGAGAAAAGTCCGCATGGTGCTTATTGTGCTCAATGCCGATGGAATTTTTGTGTTTCATCAACACTCTGAAGGTCCGCAGATTACAGAATGCATCCAGATGTGCTTCGGAAACTACTATTAGTGTTCCAGAGAACGACCAAAGCGTAGACAGGTTAAGACATTACTCCAATGGAGAAAAGTCTGCATGGTGCTTATTGTGTTTAATGCCGATGCAATTTCAGTGTTTCATCAACACTCTGAAGGTCCACAGATTACAGAATGCATCCAGATGTGCTTCGGAAACTACTACTAGTCTTCCAGTGAACTATCAAAACGTAGACAGATTAAGACATTACTCCCGTGGAGAAAAGTCCGCATGGTGCTTATTGTGTTCAATGCCGATGCAGTGTCTGTGTTTGATCAATACCCTGAAGGTCCACAGATTACAGAATGCATCTAGATGTGCTTCGGAAACTACTACTAGTCTTCCAGGGAACGATCAAAGCGTAGACATTTTAAGACATTACTCCCATGGATAGAAGTCCGCATGGTGCTTATTGTGTTCAATGCCGACGCAATTTTTGTGTTTCATCAACACTCTGACGGTCCACAGATTTCAGAATGCCTCCAGATGTGCTTCGGAAACTACTACTAGTATTCCAGGAAACGATCAAAACGTAGACAGTTTAAGACATTACTCCCATGGAGAAAAGACCGCATGGTGCTTATTGTGTTCAATGCCGATGCAGTTTCTGTGTTTCATCAATACCCTGAAGGTCCACAGATTACAGAATGCATCCAGATGTGCTTCGGAAACTACTACTAGTCTTCCAGGGAACGATCAAAGCGTAGACAGTTTAAGACATTACTCCCATGGAGAAAAGTCCGCATGGTGCTTATTGTGTTCAATGCCGATGCAATTTTTGTGTTTCAACAACACTCTGAAGGTCCACAGATTACAGAATGCATCCAGATGTGCTTCGGAAACTACTACTAGTCTTCCAGTGAACGATCAAAGCGTAGACAGTTTTTAGACATTACCCCTATGGAGAAAAGTCTTTATGGTGTTTATTGTGTTCAATGCCGATGCAATATTTGTGTTTCATCAACACTCTGAAGGTCCACAGATTACCGAATGCATCCCGATGTCCTTCGGAAACTACTACTAGTCTTCCAGTGTACGATCAAATCGTAGACAGTTTAAGACATTACTCCCATGGAGAAAAGTCCGCTTGGTGCTTATTGTGTTCAATGCCGAATCAATTTCTGTGTTTCATCAACACTCTGAAGGTTCACAGGTTATAGAATGCATCCTGATTTGCTTCGGAAACTACTACTAGTCATCTAGGGAACGATCAAAGCGTAGACAGTGTAAGACAATTCTCTCATGGAGAAAAGCTCGCATGGTGCTTATTGTGTTCAATGCCGATGCAATTTCTGTGTTTCATCAACACTCTGAAGGTCCACAGATTACAGAATGCATCCAGATGTGCATTGGAAACTACTACTAGTCTTCCAGTGAACGATCAATGCGTAGACAGTTTGAGACATTACTCCCATGGAGAAAAGTCCGCATGGTGCTTATTGTGTTCAATGCCGATGCAATTTTTGTGTTTCATCAACACTCTGAAGGTCCACAGATTACAGAATGCCTACAGATGTGCCTCGGAAACTACTACTACTCTTCCAAGGAACGATCACAACGTAGACAGTTTGAGACATTACTCCCATGGAGAAAATTCCGGATGGTGTTCATTGTGTTCAATGCCGATGCAATTTCTGTGTTTCATCAACACTCTGAAGGTCCACAGGTTACAGAATGCTTGCAGATGTGCTTCGGATACTACTACTAGTCTTCTAGGGAACGATCAAAGCGTAGACAGTTTAAGACATTACTCCCATGGAGAAAATTCCGCATGGTGCATATTGTGTTCAATGCCGATGCAATTTCTGTGTTTCATCAACACTCTGAAGGTCCACAGATTACGGAATGCATCCAGATGTGCTTCGGAAACTACTACTAGTGTTCCAGTGTACGATCAAAGCGTAGACAGTTTAAGACATTACTCCCATGGAGAAAAGTCCGCATGGTGCTTATTGTGTTCAATGCCGATGCAATTTTTGTGTTTCATCAACACTCTGAAGGTCCACAGATTACAGAATGCCTCCAGATATGCTTCGGAAACTACTACTAGTCTTCCAGGGAACGATCAAAGCGTAGACAGTTTAAGACATTACTCCCATGGAGAAAAGTCAAAATGGTGCTTATTGTGTTCAATGCCGATGCAATTTTTTTGTTTCATCAACACTCTGAAGGTCCACAAATTACAAAATGCATCCAGATGTGCTTCGGAAACTACTACTAGTCTTCCTGGGAACTATTAAAGCGTAGACCGTTTAAGACATTACTCCCATGGAGAAAAGTCCGCATGGTGTTTATTGTGTTGAATGCCGATGCAATTTTTGTGTTTCATCAACATTCTGAAGGTCCACAGATTACAGAATGCATCCAGATATGCTTCGGAAACTACTACTAGTCTTCCAGGGAACGATGAAAGCGTAGACAGTTTAAGACATTACTCCGATGGAGAAAAGTCCGCATGGGACTTATTGTGTTCAATGCCGATGCAATTTTTGTGTTTCATCAACACTCTGAAGGTCCACAGATTACAGAATGCATCCAGATGTGCATTGGAAACTACTACTAGTCTTCCAGTGAACGATCAATGCGTAGACAGTTTGAGACATTACTCCCATGGAGAAAAGTCCGCATGGTGCTTATTGTGTTCAATGCCGATGCAATTTCTGTGTTTCATCAACACTCTGAATGTCCACAGATTACAGAATGCCTCCAGATGTGCTTCGGAAACTACTACTAGTCTTCCAGTGTACGATCAAAGCGTAGACAGTTTAAGACATTACTCCCATAGAGAAAAGTCCGCATGGTGCTTATTGTGTTCAATGCCGATGCAATGTTTGTGTTTCATCAACACTCTGAAGGTCCACAGGTTACAGAATGCTTCCAGATGTGCTTCGGAAACTACTACTAGTCTTCTAGGGAACGATCAAAGCGTAGACAGTTTAAGACATTACTCCCATAGAGAAAATTCCGCATGGTGCATATTGTGTTCAATGCCGATGCAATTTCTGTGTTTCATCAACACTCTGAAGGTCCACAGATTACGGAATGCATCCAGATGTGCTTCGGAAACTACTACTAGTCTTCCAGTGTACGATCAAAGCGTAGACAGTTTAAGACATTACTCCCATGGAGAAAAGTCCGCATGGTGCTTATTGTGTTCAATGCCGATGCAATTTTTTTGTTTCATCAACACTCTGAAGGTCCACAGATTACAGAATGCCTACAGATGTACCTCGGAAACTACTACTACTCTTCCAAGGAACGATCACAACGTAGACAGTTTGAGACATTACTCCCATGGAGGAAATTCCGCATGGTGTTCATTGTGTTCAATGCCGATGCAATGTCTGTGTTTCATCAAAACTCTGAAGGTCCACAAATTACAAAATGCATACAGATGTGCTTCGGAAACTTCTACTAGTCTTCCAGTGTACGATCAAAGCGTAGACAGTTTAAGACATTACTCCCATGGAGAAAAGTCCGCATGGTGCTTATTGTGTTCAATGCCGATGCAATTTTTGTGTTTTTATCAACATTCTGAAGGTCCACAGATTACAGAATGCATCCAGATATGCTTCGGAAACTACTACCAGACGTCCACGGAACGATGAAAGCGTAGACACTTTAAGACATTACTCCCATGGAGAAAAGTCCGCATGGAACTTACTGTGTTCAACGCCGATGCAATTTTTGTGTTTCATCAACACTCTGAAGGTAAACAGATTACAGAATGCAACCAGAAGTGCTTCAGAAACTACTACTAGTCTTCCAGTGTACGATCAAAGCTTAGACAGTTTAAGACATTACTCCCATGGAGAAAAGTCCGCTTAGTGCTTACTGTGTTCAATGCCGATGCAATTTTTGTGTTTTATCAACACTATGAAGGTTCACAGGTTATAGAATGCATCCAGATGTGCTCCGGAAACTACTACTAGTCTTCCAGGGAACGATCAAAGCATACACAGTTTAAGACATTACTCCCATGGAGAAAAGTCTCCATGGTGCTTATTGTGTTCAATGCCGATGCAATTTTTGTGTTTCATCAACACTCTGAAGGTCCACAGATTACAGAATGCATCCAGAAGTGCTTCAGAAACTACTACTAGTCTTCCAGAGTACGATCAAATCGTAGACAGTTTAAGACATTACTCCCATGGAGAAAAGTCCGCTTGGTGCTTATTGTGTTCAATGCCGAATCAATTTTCGTGTTTCAACAACACTCTGTAGGTCCACAGATTACAGAATGCATCCAGATGTGCTTCGGAAACTACTACTAGTCTTCCAGTGAACGATCAAAGCCTAGACAGTTTAAGACATTACTCCCTTGGAGAAGAGTCCGCATGGTGCTTATTGTGTTCAATGCCGATGCAATTTTTGTGTTTCATCAACACTCTGAAGGTCCACAGATTACAGAATGAATCCAGAAGTGCTTCAAAAAACTACTACTAGTCTCCCAGTGAACGATCAAAGCGTAGACAATTTAAGACATTACTCCCATGGAGAAAAGTCCGCGTGGTGCTTATTGTGTTCAATGCCGATGCAATTTTTGTGTTTCATCAACTCTCTGAACGTCCACAGATTACAGAATGCCTCAAGATGTGCTTCGGAAACTACTACTAATCTTCCAGTGAACATTTAAAGCGTAGAGAGTTTAAGACATTACTCCCATGGAGAAAAGTCTGCATGGTGCTTATTGTGTTCAATACCGATTCAATTTCTGTGTTTCATCAACACTCTGAAGGTCCAGAGATTACAGAATGCATCCAGATGTGCTGCGGATACTACTACTAGTCTTCCAGGGAACGTGCAAAGCGTAGACAGTTTAAGACATTACTCCCATGAAAGAAAAATCCGCATGGTGTTTATTGTGTTCAATGCCGATGCAATTTATGTGTTTCTTCAACACTCTGATGGTCCACAGATTACAGAATGCATCCAGATGTGCTTCGGAAACTACTACTAGTCTTCCAGTGAACGATCAAAGCGTAGACACTTTAAGACATTACTCCCTTGGAGAAGAGTCCGCATGGTGCTTATTGTGCTCAATGCCGGCGCAATTTTTGTGTTTCATCAACACTCTGAAGGTCCATAGATTACAGAATGCATCCTGATATCCTTCGGAAACTACTACTAGTCTTCCAGTGAACGATCAAAGCGAAGACAGTTTAAGACATTACTCATATGGAGAAAAGTCCATACGGTGCTTATTGTGTTCAATGCCGATGCAATTTTTGTGTTTCAACAACACTCTGACGTCCACAGATTACAGAATGCATCCAGATGTGCTTTGGAAACTATTACTAGTCTTCCAGTGAACGATCAAAGCGTAGACAGTTTAAGACATTACTCTCATGGAGAAAAGTCCGCATGGTGCTTATTGTGTTCAATGCCGACGCAATTTTTGTGTTTCATCAACACTCTGAAGGTCCACAGATTACAGAATGCATCCAGATGTGGTTCGGAAACTACTACTAGTCTTCCAGTGAACGATCAAAGCGTAGACATTTTAAGACATTACTCCCATGGAGAAAAGTCCGCATGGTGCTTATTGTGTTCAATGCCGATGCACTTTCTGTGTTTCATCAACACTCTGATGGTCCACAGATTAGAGAATGCATGCAGATGTGCTTCGGAAACTACTACTAGTCTTCCAGGGAAAGATCAAAGCGTAGACAGTTTAAGACATTACTCCCATGGAGAAAAGTCCGCATGGTGCTTATTGTGCTCAATGCCGATGGAATTTTTGTGTTTCATCAACACTCTGAAGGTCCGCAGATTACAGAATGCATCCAGGTGTGCTTCGGAAACTACTATTAGTCTTCCAGTGAACGACCAAAGCGTAGACAGGTTAAGATATTACTCCAATGGAGAAAAGTCTGCATGGTGCTTATTGTGTTCAATGCCGATGCAATTTCAGTGTTTCATCAACACTCTGAAGGTCCACAGGTTACAGAATGCATCCAGATGTGCTTCGGAAACTACTACTAGTCTTCCAGTGAACTATCAAAGCGTAGACAGATTAAGACATTACTCCCGTGGAGAAAAGTCCGCATGGTGCTTATTGTGTTCAATGCCGATGCAGTGTCTGTGTTTGATCAATACCCTGAAGGTCCACAGATTACAGAATGCATCTAGATGTGCTTCGGAAACTACTACTAGTCTTCCAGGGAACGATCAAAGCGTAGACATTTTAAGACATTACTCCCATGGAGAAAAGTCCGCATGGTGCTTATTGTGTTCAATGCCGATGCAATGTTTGTGTTTCATCAACACTCTGAAGGTCCACAGGTTACAGAATGCTTCCAGATGTGCTTCGGAAACTACTACTAGTCTTCCAGTGAACGATCAAAGCGTAGACAGTTTTTAGACATTACCCCTATGGAGAAAAGTCCGCATGGTGTTTATTGTGTTCAATGCCGATGCAATATTTGTGTTTCATCAACACTCTGAAGGTCCACAGATTACCGAATGCATCCCGATGTCCTTCGGAAACTAATACTAGTCTTTCAGTGAACGATCTAAGCGTAGACAGTTTAAGACATTACTCTCATGGAGAAAAGTCCGCATGGTGCTTATTGTGTTCAATGCCGACGCAATTTCTGTTTTTCATCAACACTCTGATGGTCCACAGATTACAGAATGCATCCAGATGTGCTTCGGAAACTTCTACTAGTCTTCCAGGGAACTATCAATGCGTAGACAGTTTAAGACATTACTCCCGTGGAGATAAGTCCGCATGTTGCTTATTGTGTTCAATGCCGTTGCAGTTTCTGTGTTTGATCAATACCCTGAAGGTCCACAGATTACAGAATGCATCCAGATATGCTTCGGAAACTACTACTAGTCTTCCACGTAACGATCAAATCGTAGACAGTTTAAGACATTACTCCCATGGAGAAAAGTCCGCATGGTGCTTATTGTGTTCAATGCCGATGCAATTTTTGTGTTTCAACAACCCTCTGAAGGTCCACAGATTACAGAATGCATCCAGATGTGTTTCGGAAACTACTACTAGTCTTCCAGTGAACGATCAAAGCGTAGACAGTTTAAGACATTACTCTCATGGAGAAAAGTCTGCATGGTGCTTATTGTGTTCAATGCCGATGCAATTTTTGTTTTTCATCAACAATCTGAAGGTCCACAGATTACAGAATGCATCCAGATGTGCTTCGGAAACTACTACTAATCTTCCAGTGAACGATCAAAGCGTAGACAGTTTAAGACATTACTCCCATGGAGAGAAGTCCGCATGGTGCTTATTGTGTTGAATGCCGACGCAATTTTTGTGTTTCATCAACCCTCTGAAGGTCCACAGATTTCACAATGCCTCCAGATGTGCTTCGGAAACTACTACTAGTCTTCCAGGGAACGATCAAAGCGTAGACAGTTTAAAACATTACTCCCATGGAGAAAAGTCAGCATGGTGCTTAATGTGTTCAATGCCGATGCAATTTCTGTGTTTCATCAACACTCTGATGGTCCACAGATTAGAGAATGCATGCAGATGTGCTTCGGAAACTACTACTAGTCTTCCAGGGAAAGATCAAAGCGTAGACAGTTTAAGACATTACTCCCATGGAGAAAAGTCCGCATGGTGCTTATTGTGCTCAATGCCGATGGAATTTTTGTGTTTCATCAACACTCTGAAGGTCCGCAGATTACAGAATGCATCCAGATGTGCTTCGGAAACTACTATTAGTCTTCCAGAGAACGACCAAAGCGTAGACAGGTTAAGACATTACTCCAATTGAGAAAAGTCTGCATGGTGCTTATTGTGTTCAATGCCGATGCAATTTGAGTGTTTCATCAACACTCTGAATGTCCACAGATTACAGAATGCATCCAGATGTGCTTCGGAAACTACCACTAGTCTTCCAGTGAACTATCAAACCGTAGACAGATTAAGACATTACTCCCGTGGAGAAAAGTCCGCATGGTGCTTATTGTGTTCAATGCCGATGCAGTGTCTGTGTTTGATCAATACCCTGAAGGTCCACAGATTACAGAATGCATCTAGATGTGCTTCGGAAACTACTACTAGTCTATCAGGGAACAGTCAAAGCGTAGACAGTTTAAGACGTTACTCCCATGGAGAAAAGTCCGCATGGTGCTTATTGTGTTCAATGCCGATGCAATTTTTGTGTTTCAACAACACTCTGAAAGTCCACAGATTACAGAATGCATCCAGATGTGTTTCCGAAACTACTACTAGTCTTCCAGTGAACGATCAAAGCGTAGACAGTTTAAGACATTACTCCCATGGAGAAAAGTCCGCATGGTGCTTATTGTGCTCAATGCCGATGGAATTTTTGTGTTTCATCAACACTCTGAAGGTCCGCAGATTACAGAATGCATCCAGATGTGCTTTGGAAACTACTATTAGTCTTCCAAAGAACGACCAAAGCGTAGACAGTTTAAGACATTACTCCCATGGAGAAAAGTCCGCATGGTGCTTATTGTGTTCAATGCCGATGCAATTTTTGTGTTTCAACAACACTCTGAAGGTCCACAGATTACAGAATGCATCCAGATGTGCTTCGGAAACTACTACTAGTCTTCCAGTGAACGATCAAAGCGTAGACAGTTTAAGACATTACCCCTATGGAGAAAAGTCCGCATGGTGTTTATTGTGTTCAATGCCGATGCAATATTTGTGTTTCATCAACACTCCGAAGGTCCACACATTACAGAATGCATCCCGATGTCCTTCGGAAACTAATACTAGTCTTCCAGTGAACGATCTAAGCGTAGACAGTTTAAGACATTACTCTCATGGAGAAAAGTCCGCATGGTGCTTATTGCGTTCAACGCCGATGCAATTTTTGTTTTTCATCAACAATCTGAAGGTCCACAGATTACAGAATGCATCCAGATGTGCTTCGGAAACTACTACTAATCTTCCAGTGAACGATCAAAGCGTAGACAGTTTAAAACATTACTCCCATGGAGAAAAGTCAGCATGGTGCTTACTGTGTTCAATGCCGATGCAATTTCTGTGTTTCATCAACACTCTGATGGTCCACAGATTAGAGAATGCATGCAGATGTGCTTCGGAAACTACTACTAGTCTTCCAGGGAAAGATCAAAGCGTAGACAGTTTAAGACATTACTCCCATGGAGAAAAGTCCGCATGGTGCTTATTGTGCTCAATGCCGATGGAATTTTTGTGTTTCATCAACACTCTGAAGGTCCGCAGATTACAGAATGCATCCAGATGTGCTTCGGAAACTACTATTAGTCTTCCAGAGAACGACCAAAGCGTAGACAGGTTAAGACATTACTCCAATGGAGAAAAGTCCGCATGGAGCTTATTGTGTTCAATGCCGATGCAATTTAAGTGTTTCATCAAAACACTCTGAAGGTCCACAGATTACAGAATGCATCCAGATGTGCTTCGGAAACTACTACTAATCTTCCAGTGAACTATCAAAGCCTAGATAGATTAAGACATTACTCCCGTGGAGAAAAGTCCGCATGGTGCTTATTGTGTTCAATGCCGATGCAGTGTCTGTGTTTGATCAATACCCTGAAGGTCCACAAATTACAGAATGCATCTAGATGTGCTTCGGAAACTACTACTAGTCTTCCAGGGAACGATCAAAGCGTAGACTGTTTAAGACGTTACTCCCATGGAGAAAAGTCAGCATGGTGCTTATTGCGTTCAATGCTGATGCAATTTCTATGTTTCATCAACACTCTGAAGGTCCACAGATTAGAGAATGCATGCAGATGTGCTTCGGAAACTACTACTAGTCTTCCAGGGAACGATCAAAGCGTAGACAGTTTAAGACATTACTCCCATGGAGAAAAGTCCGCATGGTGCTTATTGTGCTCAATGCCGATGGAATTTTTGTGTTTCATCAACACTCTGAAGGTCCGCAGATTACAGAATGCATCCAGATGTGCTTCCGAAACTACTACTAGTCTTCCAGAGAACGACCAAAGCGTAGACAGGTTAAAACATTACTCCCATGGAGAAAAGTCTGCATGGAGCTTATTGTGTCCAATGCCGATGCAATTTCTGTGTTTCATCAACACTCTGAATGTCCACAGATAACAGATTGCCTCCAGATGTGCTTCAGAAACTACTACTAGTCTTCCAGTGTACGATCAAAGCGTAGACAGTTTAAGAGATTACTGCCATGGAGAAAAGTCTGCATGGTGCTTTTTGTGTTCAATGCAAATGCAATTTTTGTGTTTCATCAACACTCTGAAGGTCCACAGATTACATAATGCGTCCAGATGTGCATCGGAAACTGCTACTAGTCTTCCGGTGAACGTCAAAGCGTAGACAGTTTAAGACATTACTCCGATGGAGAAAAGTCCGCATGGTGCTTATAGTGTTCAATGCCGATGCAATTTCAGTGTTTCATCAACACTCTGAAGGTCCACAGATTACAGAATGCATCCAGATGTGCTTCGGAAACTACTACTATCTTCCAGGGAACGATGAAACCGTAGACAGTTTAAGACATTACTCCCATTGAGAAAAGTCCGCATGGTTCTAGTTGTTTTCAATGCCGACGCAGGTTTTGTGCTACATCAACACTCTGAGGGTCCACAGATTTCATAATGCCTCAAGATGTGCTTCGGAAACTACTACTAGTCTTCCAGCGAACGATCAAAGCGTAGATAGTTTAAGACGTTACTCCCATGGAGAAAAGTCCGCATGGTTCTTATTGTGTTCAATGCCGATGCAATTTCTGTGTTTCATCAACACTCTGAAGGTCCACAGATTACAGAATGCATCCCGATGTGCTTAGGAAACTACTACTAGTCTTCCAGTGACCTATCAAATCGTAGACAGATTAAGACATTACTCCCGTGGAGAAAAGTCCGCATGGTGCTTATTGTGTTCAATGCTGATGCAGTGTCTGTGTTTGATCAATACCCTGAAGGTCCACAGATTACAGAATGCATCTAGATGTGCTTCGGAAACTACTACTAGTCTTCCAGGGAACGATCAAAGCGTAGACATTTTAAGACGTTACTCTCATGGAGAAAAGTCCGCATGGTGCTTATTGTGTTCAATGCCGATGCAATTTTTGTGTTTCAACAACACTCTGAAAGTCCACAGAGTACAGAATGCATCCAGATGTGTTTCGGAAACTACTACTAGTCTTCCAGTGAACGATCAAAGCGTAGACAGTTTAAGACATTACTCCCATGGAGAAAAGTCCGCATGGTGCTTATTGTGTTCAATGCCGATGCAATTTTGTGTTTCATCAACACTCTGAAGTTCCACAGATTACAGAATGCATCCCGATGTCCTTCGGAAACTAATACTAGTCTTCCAGTGAACGATCAAAGCGTGGACAGTTTAAGACATTACTTTCATGGAGAAAAGTCCGCATGGTGCTTATTGTGTTCAATGCCGATGACATTTTTTTTTTCATCAACAATCTGAAGGTCCACAGATTACAGAATGCATCCAGATGTGCTTCGGAATCTACTACTAATCTTCCAGTGAACGATCAAAGCGTAGACAGTTTAAGACATTACTCCCATGGAGAGAAGTCAGCATGGTGCTTATTGAGTTCAATGCCGACGCAATTTTTGTGTTTCATCAACACTCTGAAGGTCCACAGATTTCAGAATGCCTCCAGATGTGCTTCGGAAACTACTACTAGTCTTCCAGGGAGCGATCAAAGCGTAGACAGTTTAAGACATTACTCCCATGGAGAAAAGTCAGCATGGTGCTTATTGCGTTCAATGCGGATGCAATTTTTGTGTTTCATCAACACTCTGAAGGTCCACAGATTTCAGAATGCCTCCAGATGTGCTTCGGAAACTACTACTAGTCTTCCAGGGAACGATCAAAGCGTAGACAGTTTAAGACATTACTCCCATGGAGAAAAGTCCGCATGGTGCTTTTTGTGCTCAATGCCGATGGAATTTTTGTGTTTCATCAACACTCTGAGGTTCCACAGATTTCATAATGCCTCAAGATGTGCTTCGGAAACTACTACTAGTCTTCCAGTGTACGATCAAAGCGTAGACAGTTTAAGAGATTACTCCCATGGAGAAAAGTGTGCATGGTGCTTCTTGTGTTCAATGCAAATGCAATTTTTGTGTTTCATCAACACTCTGAAGGTCCACAGATTACAGAATGCGTCCAGATGTGCATCGGAAACTACTACTAGTCTTCCGGTGAACGATCAAAGCGTAGACAGTTTAAGACATTACTCCCATGGAGAAAAGTCCGCATGGTGCTTATAGTGTTCAATGCCGATGCAATTTCAGTGTTTCATCAACACTCTGAAGGTCCACAGATTACAGAATGCATCCAGATGTGCTTCGGAAGCTACTACTAGTCTTCCAGTGAACGATCAAAGCGTAGACATATAAGACATTACTCCCATGGAGAAAAATTCGCATGGTGCTTATTGTGTTCATTGCCGACGCAATTTTTGTGTTTCATCAACACTCTGAAGGTCCTCAGATTACAGAATGCATCCAGATGTGCTTCGGAAACTACTACTATCATCCAGGGAACGATGAAACCGTAGACAGTTTAAGACATTACTCCCATTGAGAAAAGTCCGCATGGTTCTTGTTGTGTTCAATGCCGACGCAGTTTTTGTGTTTCATCAACACTCTGAGGGTCCACAGATTTCATAATGCCTCAAGATGTGCTTCGAAAACTACTACTAGTCTTCCAGGGAACGATCAAAGCGTAGACAGTTTAAGACGTTACTCCCATGGAGAAAAGTCCGCATGGTTCTTATTGTGTTCAATGCCGATGCAATTTCTGTGTTTCATCAACACTCTGAAGGTCCACAGATTACAGAATGCATCCAGATGTGCTTCGGAAACTACTACTAGTCTTCCAGTGAACGATCAAAGCGTAGACAGTTTAAGACATTACTCCCATGGAGAAAAGTCCAAATGGTGCTTATTGTGTTCATTACCGATGCAATTTCTGTGTTTCATAACACTCTGAAGGTATACAGATTACAGAATGCCTCCAGATGTGCTTCAGAAACTACTGCTAGTCTTCCAGTGAACGATCACATCGTAGACAGATTAAGACATTACTCCCATGGAGAAAATACCGCATGGTGCTTATTGTGTTCAATGCCCACGCAATATCTGTCTTTCATCAACACTCTGAAGGACCACATTTTACAGAATGCCTCCAGATGTGCTTCGGAAACTACTACTAGTCTTCCAGTGAACGGTCAAAGGGTCGACAGTTTCAGACATTACTCTCATGGAGAAAAGTCCGCATGGAGATTATTGTGTTCAATGCCGATTCAATTTCTGCGTTTCATCAACACTCTGAAGGTCCACAGATTACAGAATGCCTCCAGATGTGCTTCGGAAACTACTACTAGTCTTCCAGTGTACGATCAAAGCGTAGACAGTTTAAGACATTACTCCCATGGAGAAAAGTCCGCATGGTGATTATTGTGTTCAATGCCGATGCAATTTTTGTGTTTCATCAACACTCTGAAGGTCCACAGATTACAGAATGCATCCCGATGTCCTTCGGAAACTAATACTAGTCTTCCAGTGATCGATCGTAGCGTAGGCAGTTTAAGATATTACTCCCATGGAGAAAAGTCATCATGGTGCTTATTGTGTTCAATGCCGATGCAATTTCTGTGTTTCATCAACACTGTGATGGTCCACAGATTAGAGAATGCATGCAGATGTGCTTCGGAACCTACTACTAGTCTTCCAGAGAACGACCAAAGCGTAGACAGGTTAAAACATTACTCCCATGGAGAAAAGTCTGCATGGTGCTTATTGTGTCCAATGCCGATGCAATTTCTGTGTTTCATCAACACTCTGAATGTCCACAGATAACAGATTGCCTCCAGATGTGCTTCAGAAACTACTACTAGTCTTCCAGTGTACGATCAAAGCGTAGACAGTTTAAGAGATTACTCCCATGGAGAAAAGTCTGCATGGTGCTTCTTGTGTTCAATGCAAATGCAACTTTTGTGTTTCATCAACACTCTGAAGGTCCACAGATTACAGAATGCGTCCAGACGTGCATCGGAAACTATTACTAGTCTTCCGGTGAACGATCAAAGCGTAGACAGTTTAAGACATTACTCCGATGGAGAAAAGTCCGCATGGTGCTTATAGTGTTCAATGCCGATGCAATTTTTGTGTTTCATCAACACTCTGAAGGTCCTCAGATTACAGAATGCATCCAGATGTGCTTCGGAAACTACTACTATCTTCCAGGGAACGATGAAACCATAGACAGTTTAAGACATTACTCCCATTGAGAAAAGTCCGCATGGTTCTTGTTGTGTAAAATGCCGACGCAGTTTTTGTGTTTCATCAACACTCTGAGGGTCCACAGATTTCATAATGCCTCAATAAGTGCTTCGGAAACTACTACTAGTCTTCCAGGGAACGATCAAAGCGTAGACAGATTAAGACGTTACTCCCATGGAGAAAAGTCCGCATGGTTCTTATTGTGTTCAATGCCGATGCAAATTCTGTGCTTCATCAATACTCTGAAGGTCCACAGATTACAGAATGCATCCAGATGTGCTTCGGAAACTACTACTAGTCTTCCAGTGAACGATCAAAGCGTAGACAGTTTAAGACATTACTCCCATGGAGAAAAGTCCACATGGTGCTTATTGTGTTCAATACTGATGCAATTTCTGTGTTTCATCAACACTCTGAAGGTATACAGATTACAGAATGCCTCCAGATGTGCTTCAGAAACTACTGCTAGTCTTCCAGTGAACGATCACAGCGTAGACAGATTAAGACATTACTCCCAAGGAGAAAATTCCGCATGGTGCTTATTGTGTTCAATGCCCATGCAATATTTGTGTTTCATCAACACTCTGAAGGTCCACAGGTTACAGAATGCCTCCAGATGTGCTTCGGAAACTACTACTAGTCTTCCAGTGAACGATCAAAGCGTCGACAGTTTCAGACATTACTCTCATGGAGAAAAGTCCGCATGGAGATAATTGTGTTCAATGCCGATTCAATTTCTGCGTTTCATCAACACTCTGAAGGTCCACAGATTACAGAATGCCTCCAGATGTGCTTAGGAAACTACTACTAGTCTTCCAGTGTACGATCAAAGCGTAGACAGTTTAAGACATTACTCCCATGGAGAAAAGTCCGCATGGTGATTATTGTGTTCAATGCCGATGCAATTTTTGTGTTTCATCAACACTCTGAAGGTCCACAGTTTACAGAATGCATCCCGATGTCCTTCGGAAACTAATACTAGTCTTCCAGTGAACGATCGAAGCGTAGGCAGTTTAAGATATTACTCCCATGGAGAAAAGTCCGCATGGTGCTTATTGTGTTCAATGCCGATGCAAATTTTGTGTTTGATCAACACTCTGAAGCTCCACAGATTACAGAATGCATCCAGATGTGCTTCGGAAACTACTACTAATCTTCCAGTGAACGATCAAAGCTTAGACAGTTTACGACACTACTCCCATGGAGAAAAGTCTGCCTGGTGCTAATTGTGTTCAATGCCGATGCAATTTCTGTGTTTCATCAACACTCTGAAGGTCCACAGATTACGGAATGCATCCAGATGTGCTTCGGAAACTACTACTAGTCTTTCAGTGAACGATCAAAGCGTAGACAGTTTAAGACATTACTCTCATGGAGAAAAGTCCGCATGGTGCTTATTGCGTTCAATGCCGATGCAATTTTTGTTTTTCATCAACAATCTGAAGGTCCACAGATTACAGAATGCATCCAGATGTGCTTCGGAAACTACTACTAATCTTCCAGTGAACGATCAAAGCGTAGACAGTTTAAAACATTACTCCCATGGAGAAAAGTCAGCATGGTGCTTATTGTGTTCAATGCCGATGCAATTTCTGTGTTTCATCAACACTCTGATGGTCCACAGATTAGAGAATGCATGCAGATGTGCTTCGGAAACTACTACTAGTCTTCCAGGGAAAGATCAAAGCGTAGACAGTTTAAGACATTACTCCAATGGAGAAACGTCTGCATGGTGCTTATTGTGTTCAATGCCGATGCAATTTCAGTGTTTCATCAAAACATTCTGAAGGTCCACAGATTACGGAATGCATCCAGATGTGCTTCGGAAACTACTACTAATCTTCCAGTGAACTATCAAAGCGTAGACAGATTAAGACATTACTCCCATGGAGAAAAGTCCGCATGGTGCTTATTGTGCTTAATGCCGATGGAATTTTTGTGTTTCATCAACACTCTGAAGGTCCGCAGATTACAGAATGCATCCAGATGTGCTTCCGAAACTACTACTAGTCTTCCAGGGAACGATCAAAGCGTAGACAGTTTAAGACATTACTCCCATGGAGAAAAGTCCGCATGGTGCTTATTGTGCTCAATGCCGATGCAATTTCAGTGTTTCATCAACACTCTGAAGGTCCACAGATTACAGAATGCATCCAGATGTGCTTCGGAAGCTACTACTAGTCTTCCAGTGAACGATCAAAGCGTAGACAGTATAAGACAGTACTCCCATGGAGAAAAATCCGCATGGTGCTTATTGTGTTCATTGCCGATGCAATTTTTGTGTTTCATCAACACTCTGAAGGTCCACAGATTACAGAATGCATCCAGATGTGCTTAGGAAACTACTACTAGTCTTCCAGTGAACTATCAAATCATAGACAGATTAAGACATTACTCCCGTGGAGAAAAGTCCGCATGTTGCTTATTGTGTTCAATGCCGATGCAGTGTCTGTGTTTGATCAATACCCTGAAGGTCCAAAGATTACAGAATGCATCTAGATGTGCTTCGGAAACTACTACTAGTCTTCCAGGGAACGATCAAAGCGTAGACATTTTAAGACGTTACTCTCATGAAGAAAAGTCCGCATGGTGCTTATTGTGTTCAATGCCGATGCAATTTTTGTGTTTCAACAACACTCTGAAAGTCCACAGATTACAGAATGCATCCAGATGTGTTTCGGAAACTACTACTAGTCTTCCAGTGAACGATCAAAGCGTAGACAGTTTAAGACATTACTCCCATGGAGAAAAGTCCGCATGGTGCTTATTGTGTTCAATGCCGATGCAATTTTGTGTTTCATCAACACTCTGAAGTTCCACAGATTACAGAATGCATCCCGATGTCCTTCGGAAACTAATACTAGTCTTCCAGTGAACGATCAAAGCGTGGACAGTTTAAGACATTACTTCCATGGAGAAAAGTCCGCATGGTGCTTATTGTGTTCAATGCCGATGACATTTTTTTTTTCATCAACAATCTGAAGGTCCACAGATTACAGAATGCATCCAGATGTGCTTCGGAATCTACTACTAATCTTCCAGTGAACGATCAAAGCGTAGACAGTTTAAGACATTACTCCCATGGAGAGAAGTCAGCATGGTGCTTATTGAGTTCAATGCCGACGCAATTTTTGTGTTTCATCAACACTCTGAAGGTCCACAGATTTCAGAATGCCTCCAGATGTGCTTCGGAAACTACTACTAGTCTTCCAGGGAGCGATCAAAGCGTAGACAGTTTAAGACATTACTATCATGGAGAAAAGTCAGCATGGTGCTTATTGCGTTCAATGCGGATGCAATTTTTGTGTTTCATCAACACTCTGAAGGTCCACAGATTTCAGAATGCCTCCAGATGTGCTTCGGAAACTACTACTAGTCTTCCAGGGAACGATCAAAGCGTAGACAGTTTAAGACATTACTCCCATGGAGAAAAGTCCGCATGGTGCTTATTGTGCTCAATGCCGATGGAATTTTTGTGTTTCATCAACACTCTGAGGTTCCACAGATTTCATAATGCCTCAAGATGTGCTTCGGAAACTACTACTAGTCTTCCAGTGTACGATCAAAGCGTAGACAGTTTAAGACATTACTCCCATGGAGAAAAGTCCGCATGGTGCTTATAGTGTTCAATGCCGATGCAATTTCAGTGTTTCATCAACACTCTGAAGGTCCACAGATTACAGAATGCATCCAGATGTGCTTCGGAAGCTACTACTAGTCTTCCAGTGAACGATCAAAGCGTAGACAGTATAAGACATTACTCCCATGGAGAAAAATTCGCATGGTGCTTATTGTGTTCATTGCCGATGCAATTTTTGTGTTTCATCAACACTCTGAAGGTCCTCAGATTACAGAATGCATCCAGATGTGCTTCGGAAACTACTACTATCATCCAGGGAACGATGAAACCGTAGACAGTTTAAGACATTACTCCCATTGAGAAAAGTCCGCATGGTTCTTGTTGAGTTCAGTGCCGACGCAGTTTTTGTGTTTCATCAACACTCTGAGGGTCCACAGATTTCATAATGCCTCAAGATGTGCTTCGAAAACTACTACTAGTCTTCCAGGGAACGATCAAAGCGTAGACAGTTTAAGACGTTACTCCCATGGAGAAAAGTCCGCATGGTTCTTATTGTGTTCAATGCCGATGCAATTTCTGTGTTTCATCAACACTCTGAAGGTCCACAGATTACAGAATGCATCCAGATGTGCTTCGGAAACTAATACTAGTCTTCCAGTGAACGATCAAAGCGTAGACAGTTTAAGACATTACTCCCATGGAGAAAAGTCCAAATGGTGCTTATTGTGTTCATTACCGATGCAATTTCTGTGTTTCATAACACTCCGAAGGTATACAGATTACAGAATGCCTCCAGATGTGCTTCAGAAACTACTGCTAGTCTTCCAGTGAACGATCACAGCGTAGACAGATTAAGACATTACTCCCATGGAGAAAATACCGCATGGTGCTTATTGTGTTCAATGCCCATGCAATATCTGTGTTTCATCAACACTCTGAAGGACCACAGGTTACAGAATGCCTCCAGATGTGCTTCGGAAACTACTACTAGTCTTCCAGTGAACGGTCAAAGGGTCGACAGTTTCAGACATTACTCTCATGGAGAAAAGTCCGCATGGAGATTATTGTGTTCAATGCCGATTCAATTTCTGCGTTTCATCAACACTCTGAAGGTCCACAGATTACAGAATGCCTCCAGATGTGCTTCGGAAACTACTAGTAGTCTTCCAGTGAACGATCAAAGCTTAGACAGTTTAAGACATTACTCCCATGGAGAAAAGTCTGCATGGTGCTTATTGTGTTCAATGCCGATGCAATTTCTGTGTTTCATCAACACTCTGAAGGTCCACAGATTACGGAATGCATCCAGATGTGCTTCGGAAACTTCTACTAGTCTTCCAGTGTACGATCAAAGCGTAGACAGTTTAAGACATTACTCCCATGAAAGAGAAATCCGCATGGTGCTTATTGTGTTCAATGCCGATGCAATTTTTGTGTTTCATCAACACTAATAAGGTCCACAGATTACAGAATGCATCCAGATGTGCTTCGGAAACTAGTACTAGTCTTCCAGTGAACTATAAAAGCGTAGGCAGTTTAACACATTACTCCCATGGAGAGAAGTCTGCATGGTGCTTATTGTGTTCAATGCCGACGCAATTTTTGTGTTTCATCAACCCTCTTAAGGTCCACAGATTTCACAATGCCTCCAGATGTGCTTCGGAAACTTCTACTAGTCTTCCAGAGAACGATCAAAGCGTAGACAGTTTAAAACATTACTCCCATGGAGAAAAGTCAGCATGGTGCTTATTGTGTTCAATGCCGATGCAATTTCTGTGTTTCATCAACACTCTGATGGTCCACAGATTAGAGAATGCATGCAGATGTGCTTCGGAACCTACTACTAGTCTTCCAGAGAACGACCAAAGCGTAGACAGGTTAAAACATTACTCCCATGGAGAAAAGTCTGCATGGTGCTTATTGTGTCCAATGCCGATGCAATTTCTGTGTTTCATCAACACTCTGAATGTCCACAGATAACAGATTGCCTCCAGATGTGCTTCAGAAACTACTACTAGTCTTCCAGTGTACGATCAAAGCGTAGACAGTTTAAGAGATTACTCCCATGGAGAAAAGTCTGCATGGTGCTTCTTGTGTTCAATGCAAATGCAACTTTTGTGTTTCATCAACACTCTGAAGGTCCACAGATTACAGAATGCGTCCAGATGTGCATCGGAAACTATTACTAGTCTTCCGGTGAACGATCAAAGCGTAGACAGTTTAAGACATTACTCCGATGGAGAAAAGTCCGCATGGTGCTTATAGTGTTCAATGCCGATGCAATTTTTGTGTTTCATCAACACTCTGAAGGTCCTCAGATTACAGAATGCATCCA
Organism: Schistocerca gregaria; assembly: GCF_023897955.1. NCBI lineage: Eukaryota > Metazoa > Arthropoda > Insecta > Orthoptera > Acrididae > Schistocerca > Schistocerca gregaria. The sequence continues at coordinate 48,650,347 of NC_064928.1, read as the reverse complement.
GATGTGCTTCGGAAACTACTACTATCTTCCAGGGAACGATGAAACCGTAGACAGTTTAAGACATTACTCCCATTGAGAAAAGTCCGCATGGTTCTTGTTGTGTTCAATGCCGACGCAGTTTTTGTGTTTCATCAACACTCTGAGGGTCCACAGATTTCATAATGCCTCAATATGAGCTTCGGAAACTACTACTAGTCTTCCAGGGAACGATCAAAGCGTAGACAGATTAAGACGTTACTCCCATGGAGAAAAGTCCGCATGGTTCTTATTGTGTTCAATGCCGATGCAAATTCTGTGCTTCATCAACACTCTGAAGGTCCACAGATTACAGAATGCATCCAGATGTGCTTCGGAAACTACTACTAGTCTTCCAGTGAACGATCAAAGCGTAGACAGTTTAAGACTTTACTCCCATGGAGAAAAGTCCACATGGTGCTTATTGTGTTCAATACCGATGCAATTTCTGTGTTTCATCAACACTCTGAAGGTATACAGATTACAGAATGCCTCCAGATGTGCTTCAGAAACTACTGCTAGTCTTCCAGTGAACGATCACAGCGTAGACAGATTAAGACATTACTCCCAAGGAGAAAATTCCGCATGGTGCTTATTGTGTTCAATGCCCATGCAATATTTCTGTTTCATCAACACTCTGAAGGACCACCGGTTACAGAATGCCTCCAGATGTGCTTCGGAAACTACTACTAGTCTTCCAGTGAACGATCAAAGCGTAGACAGTTTAAGACTTTACTCCCATGGAGAAAAGTCCACATGGTGCTTATTGTGTTCAATACCGATGCAATTTCTGTGTTTCATCAACACTCTGAAGGTATACAGATTACAGAATGCCTCCAGATGTGCTTCAGAAACTACTGCTAGTCTTCCAGTGAACGATCACAGCGTAGACAGATTAAGACATTACTCCCAAGGAGAAAATTCCGCATGGTGCTTATTGTGTTCAATGCCCATGCAATATTTCTGTTTCATCAACACTCTGAAGGACCACCGGTTACAGAATGCCTCCAGATGTGCTTCGGAAACTACTACTAGTCTTCCAGTGAACGATCAAAGCGTAGACAGTATAAGACATTACTCCCATGGAGAAAAATTCGCATGGTGCTTATTGTGTTCATTGCCGATGCAATTTTTGTGTTTCATCAACACTCTGAAGGTCCTCAGATTACAGAATGCATCCAGATGTGCTTCGGAAACTACTACTATCATCCAGGGAACGATGAAACCGTAGACAGTTTAAGACATTACTCCCATTGAGAAAAGTCCGCATGGTTCTTGTTGTGTTCAATGCCGACGCAGTTTTTGTGTTTCATCAACACTCTGAGGGTCCACAGATTTCATAATGCCTCAAGATGTGCTTCGAAAACTACTACTAGTCTTCCAGGGAACGATCAAAGCGTAGACAGTTTAAGACGTTACTCCCATGGAGAAAAGTCCGCATGGTTCTTATTGTGTTCAATGCCGATGCAATTTCTGTGTTTCATCAACACTCTGAAGGTCCACAGATTACAGAATGCATCCAGATGTGCTTCGGAAACTACTACTAGTCTTCCAGTGAACGATCAAAGCGTAGACAGTTTAAGACATTACTCCCATGGAGAAAAGTCCAAATGGTGCTTATTGTGTTCATTACCGATGCAATTTCTGTGTTTCATAACACTCTGAAGGTATACAGATTACAGAATGCCTCCAGATGTGCTTCAGAAACTACTGCTAGTCTTCCAGTGAACGATCACAGCGTAGACAGATTAAGACATTACTCCCATGGAGAAAATACCGCATGGTGCTTACTGTGTTCAATGCCCATGCAATATCTGTGTTTCATCAACACTCTGAAGGACCACAGGTTACAGAATGCCTCCAGATGTGCTTCGGAAACTACTACTAGTCTTCCAGTGTACGATCAAAGCGTAGACAGTTTAAGAGATTACTCCCATGGAGAAAAGTCTGCATGGTGCTTCTTGTGTTCAATGCAAATGCAACTTTTGTGTTTCATCAACACTCTGAAGGTCCACAGATTACAGAATGCATCCAGATGTGCATCGGAAACTACTACTAGTCTTCCAGTGAACGGTCAAAGGGTCGACAGTTTCAGACATTACTCTCATGGAGAAAAGTCCGCATGGTGATTATTGTGTTCAATGCCGATGCAATTTTTGTGTTTCATCAACACTCTGAAGGTCCACAGATTACAGAATGCATCCCGATGTCCTTCGGAAACTAATACTAGTCTTCCAGTGATCGATCGTATTGTAGGCAGTTTAAGATATTACTCCCATGGAGAAAAGTCCGCATGGTGCTTATTGTGTTCAATGCCGATGCAATTTTTGTGTTTGATCAACACTCTGAAGGTCCAAAGATTACAGAATGCATCCAAATGTGCTTCGGAAACTACTACTAATCTTCCAGTGAACGATCAAAGATTAGACAGTTTAAGACATTACTCCCATTGAGAAAAGTCCGCATGGTTCTTGTTGTGTTCAATGCCGACGCAGTTTTTGTGTTTCATCAACACTCTGAGGGTCCACAGATTTCATAATGCCTCAAGATGTGCTTCGAAAACTACTACTAGTCTTCCAGGGAACGATCAAAGCGTAGACAGTTTAAGACGTTACTCCCATGGAGAAAAGTCCGCATGGTTCTTATTGTGTTCAATGCCGATGCAATTTCTGTGTTTCATCAACACTCTGAAGGTCCACAGATTACAGAATGCATCCAGATGTGCTTCGAAAACTACTACTAATCTTCCAGTGAACGATCAAAGCGTAGACAGTTTAAGACATTACTCCCATGGAGAGAAGTCAGCATGGTGCTTATTGAGTTCAATGCCGACGCAATTTTTGTGTTTCATCAACACTCTGAAGGTCCACAGATTTCAGAATGCCTCCAGATGTGCTTCGGAAACTACTACTAGTCTTCCAGGGAGCGATCAAAGCGTAGACAGTTTAAGACATTACTCCCATGGAGAAAAGTCAGCATGGTGCTTATTGCGTTCAATGCGGATGCAATTTTTGTGTTTCATCAACACTCTGAAGGTCCACAGATTTCAGAATGCCTCCAGATGTGCTTCGGAAACTACTACTAGTCTTCCAGGGAACGATCAAAGCGTAGACAGTTTAAGACATTACTCCCATGGAGAAAAGTCCGCATGGTGCTTATTGTGCTCAATGCCGTTGGAATTTTTGTGTTTCATCAACACTCTGAGGTTCCACAGATTTCATAATGCCTCAAGATGTGCTTCGGAAACTACTACTAGTCTTCCAGTGTACGATCAAAGCGTAGACAGTTTAAGAGATTACTCCCATGGAGAAAAGTGTGCATGGTGCTTCTTGTGTTCAATGCAAATGCAATTTTTGTGTTTCATCAACACTCTGAAGGTCCACAGATTACAGAATGCGTCCAGATGTGCATCGGAAACTACTACTAGTCTTCCGGTGAACGATCAAAGCGTAGACAGTTTAAGACATTACTCCCATGGAGAAAAGTCCGCATGGTGCTTATAGTGTTCAATGCCGATGCAATTTCAGTGTTTCATCAACACTCTGAAGGTCCACAGATTACAGAATGCATCCAGATGTGCTTCGGAAGCTACTACTAGTCTTCCAGTGAACGATCAAAGCGTAGACATATAAGACATTACTCCCATGGAGAAAAATTCGCATGGTGCTTATTGTGTTCATTGCCGACGCAATTTTTGTGTTTCATCAACACTCTGAAGGTCCTCAGATTACAGAATGCATCCAGATGTGCTTCGGAAACTACTACTATCATCCAGGGAACGATGAAACCGTAGACAGTTTAAGACATTACTCCCATTGAGAAAAGTCCGCATGGTTCTTGTTGTGTTCAATGCCGACGCAGTTTTTGTGTTTCATCAACACTCTGAGGGTCCACAGATTTCATAATGCCTCAAGATGTGCTTCGGAAACTACTACTAGTCTTCCAGTGAACGATCAAAGCGTAGACAGTTTAAGACATTACTCCCATGGAGAAAATACCGCATGGTGCTTATTGTGTTCAATGCCCACGCAATATCTGTGTTTCATCAACACTCTGAAGGACCACATTTTACAGAATGCCTCCAGATGTGCTTCGGAAACTACTACTAGTCTTCCAGTGAACGATCAAAGCGTAGACAGTTTAAGACATTACTCCCATGGAGAAAAGTCCAAATGGTGCTTATTGTGTTCATTACCGATGCAATTTCTGTGTTTCATAACACTCTGAAGGTATACAGATTACAGAATGCCTCCAGATGTGCTTCAGAAACTACTGCTAGTCTTCCAGTGAACGATCACATCGTAGACAGATTAAGACATTACTCCCATGGAGAAAATACCGCATGGTGCTTATTGTGTTCAATGCCCACGCAATATCTGTGTTTCATCAACACTCTGAAGGACCACATTTTACAGAATGCCTCCAGATGTGCTTCGGAAACTACTACTAGTCTTCCAGTGAACGGTCAAAGGGTCGACAGTTTCAGACATTACTCTCATGGAGAAAAGTCCGCATGGAGATTATTGTGTTCAATGCCGATTCAATTTCTGCGTTTCATCAACACTCTGAAGGTCCACAGATTACAGAATGCCTCCAGATGTGCTTCGGAAACTACTACTAGTCTTCCAGTGTACGATCAAAGCGTAGACAGTTTAAGACATTACTCCCATGGAGAAAAGTCCGCATGGTGCTTATTGTGTTCAATGCCGATGCAATTTTTGTGTTTCATCAACACTCTGAAGGTCCACAGATTACAGAATGCATCCCGATGTCCTTCGGAAACTAATACTAGTCTTCCAGTGATCGATCGTAGCGTAGGCAGTTTAAGATATTACTCCCATGGAGAAAAGTCTGCATGGTGCTTCTTGTGTTCAATGCAAATGCAACTTTTGTGTTTCATCAACACTCTGAAGGTCCACAGATTACAGAATGCGTCCAGACGTGCATCGGAAACTATTACTAGTCTTCCGGTGAACGATCAAAGCGTAGACAGTTTAAGACATTACTCCGATGGAGAAAAGTCCGCATGGTGCTTATAGTGTTCAATGCCGATGCAATTTTTGTGTTTCATCAACACTCTGAAGGTCCTCAGATTACAGAATGCATCCAGATGTGCTTCGGAAACTACTACTATCTTCCAGGGAACGATGAAACCATAGACAGTTTAAGACATTACTCCCATTGAGAAAAGTCCGCATGGTTCTTGTTGTGTTCAATGCCGACGCAGTTTTTGTGTTTCATCAACACTCTGAGGGTCCACAGATTTCATAATGCCTCAATAAGTGCTTCGGAAACTACTACTAGTCTTCCAGGGAACGATCAAAGCGTAGACAGATTAAGACGTTACTCCCATGGAGAAAAGTCCGCATGGTTCTTATTGTGTTCAATGCCGATGCAAATTCTGTGCTTCATCAACACTCTGAAGGTCCACAGATTACAGAATGCATCCAGATGTGCTTCGGAAACTACTACTAGTCTTCCAGTGAACGATCAAAGCGTAGACAGTTTAAGACATTACTCCCATGGAGAAAAGTCCACATGGTGCTTATTGTGTTCAATACTGATGCAATTTCTGTGTTTCATCAACACTCTGAAGGTATACAGATTACAGAATGCCTCCAGATGTGCTTCAGAAACTACTGCTAGTCTTCCAGTGAACGATCACAGCGTAGACAGATTAAGACATTACTCCCAAGGAGAAAATTCCGCATGGTGCTTATTGTGTTCAATGCCCATGCAATATTTGTGTTTCATCAACACTCTGAAGGACCACAGGTTACAGAATGCCTCCAGATGTGCTTCGGAAACTACTACTAGTCTTCCAGTGAACGATCAAAGCGTCGACAGTTTCAGACATTACTCTCATGGAGAAAAGTCCGCATGGAGATTATTGTGTTCAATGCCGATTCAATTTCTGCGTTTCATCAACACTCTGAAGGTCCACAGATTACAGAATGCCTCCAGATGTGCTTAGGAAACTACTACTAGTCTTCCAGTGTACGATCAAAGCGTAGACAGTTTAAGACATTACTCCCATGGAGAAAAGTCCGCATGGTGATTATTGTGTTCAATGCCGATGCAATTTTTGTGTTTCATCAACACTCTGAAGGTCCACAGTTTACAGAATGCATCCCGATGTCCTTCGGAAACTAATACTAGTCTTCCAGTGAACGATCGAAGCGTAGGCAGTTTAAGATATTACTCCCATGGAGAAAAGTCCGCATGGTGCTTATTGTGTTCAATGGAGATGCAAATTTTGTGTTTGATCAACACTCTGAAGGTCCACAGATTACAGAATGCATCCAGATGTGCTTCGGAAACTACTACTAATCTTCCAGTGAACGATCAAAGCTTAGACAGTTTACGACACTACTCCCATGGAGAAAAGTCTGCCTGGTGCTAATTGTGTTCAATGCCGATGCAATTTCTGTGTTTCATCAACACTCTGAAGGTCCACAGATTACGGAATGCATCCAGATGTGCTTCGGAAACTACTACTAGTCTTTCAGTGAACGATCAAAGCGTAGACAGTTTAAGACATTACTCTCATGGAGAAAAGTCCGCATGGTGCTTATTGCGTTCAATGCCGATGCAATTTTTGTTTTTCATCAACAATCTGAAGGTCCACAGATTACAGAATGCATCCAGATGTGCTTCGGAAACTACTACTAATCTTCCAGTGAACGATCAAAGCGTAGACAGTTTAAAACATTACTCCCATGGAGAAAAGTCAGCATGGTGCTTATTGTGTTCAATGCCGATGCAATTTCTGTGTTTCATCAACACTCTGATGGTCCACAGATTAGAGAATGCATGCAGATGTGCTTCGGAAACTACTACTAGTCTTCCAGGGAAAGATCAAAGCGTAGACAGTTTAAGACATTACTCCAATGGAGAAACGTCTGCATGGTGCTTATTGTGTTCAATGCCGATGCAATTTCAGTGTTTCATCAAAACATTCTGAAGGTCCACAGATTACGGAATGCATCCAGATGTGCTTCGGAAACTACTACTAATCTTCCAGTGAACTATCAAAGCGTAGACAGATTAAGACATTACTCCCATGGAGAAAAGTCCGCATGGTGCTTATTGTGCTTAATGCCGATGGAATTTTTGTGTTTCATCAACACTCTGAAGGTCCGCAGATTACAGAATGCATCCAGATGTGCTTCCGAAACTACTACTAGTCTTCCAGGGAACGATCAAAGCGTAGACAGTTTAAGACATTACTCCCATGGAGAAAAGTCCGCATGGTGCTTATTGTGCTCAATGCCGATGCAATTTCAGTGTTTCATCAACACTCTGAAGGTCCACAGATTACAGAATGCATCCAGATGTGCTTCGGAAGCTACTACTAGTCTTCCAGTGAACGATCAAAGCGTAGACAGTATAAGACAGGACTCCCATGGAGAAAAATCCGCATGGTGCTTATTGTGTTCATTGCCGATGCAATTTTTGTGTTTCATCAACACTCTGAAGGTCCACAGATTACAGAATGCATCCAGATGTGCTTAGGAAACTACTACTAGTCTTCCAGTGAACTATCAAATCATAGACAGATTAAGACATTACTCCCGTGGAGAAAAGTCCGCATGTTGCTTATTGTGTTCAATGCCGATGCAGTGTCTGTGTTTGATCAATACCCTGAAGGTCCAAAGATTACAGAATGCATCTAGATGTGCTTCGGAAACTACTACTAGTCTTCCAGGGAACGATCAAAGCGTAGACATTTTAAGACGTTACTCTCATGAAGAAAAGTCCGCATGGTGCTTATTGTGTTCAATGCCGATGCAATTTTTGTGTTTCAACAACACTCTGAAAGTCCACAGATTACAGAATGCATCCAGATGTGTTTCGGAAACTACTACTAGTCTTCCAGTGAACGATCAAAGCGTAGACAGTTTAAGACATTACTCCCATGGAGAAAAGTCCGCATGGTGCTTATTGTGTTCAATGCCGATGCAATTTTGTGTTTCATCAACACTCTGAAGTTCCACAGATTACAGAATGCATCCCGATGTCCTTCGGAAACTAATACTAGTCTTCCAGTGAACGATCAAAGCGTGGACAGTTTAAGACATTACTTCCATGGAGAAAAGTCCGCATGGTGCTTATTGTGTTCAATGCCGATGACATTTTTTTTTTTTTCATCAACAATCTGAAGGTCCACAGATTACAGAATGCATCCAGATGTGCTTCGGAATCTACTACTAATCTTCCAGTGAACGATCAAAGCGTAGACAGTTTAAGACATTACTCCCATGGAGAGAAGTCAGCATGGTGCTTATTGAGTTCAATGCCGACGCAATTTTTGTGTTTCATCAACACTCTGAAGGTCCACAGATTTCAGAATGCCTCCAGATGTGCTTCGGAAACTACTACTAGTCTTCCAGGGAGCGATCAAAGCGTAGACAGTTTAAGACATTACTCCCATGGAGAAAAGTCAGCATGGTGCTTATTGCGTTCAATGCGGATGCAATTTTTGTGTTTCATCAACACTCTGAAGGTCCACAGATTTCAGAATGCCTCCAGATGTGCTTCGGAAACTACTACTAGTCTTCCAGGGAACGATCAAAGCGTAGACAGTTTAAGACATTACTCCCATGGAGAAAAGTCCGCATGGTGCTTATTGTGCTCAATGCCGATGGAATTTTTGTGTTTCATCAACACTCTGAGGTTCCACAGATTTCATAATGCCTCAAGATGTGCTTCGGAAACTACTACTAGTCTTCCAGTGTACGATCAAAGCGTAGACAGTTTAAGACATTACTCCCATGGAGAAAAGTCCGCATGGTGCTTATAGTGTTCAATGCCGATGCAATTTCAGTGTTTCATCAACACTCTGAAGGTCCACAGATTACAGAATGCATCCAGATGTGCTTCGGAAGCTACTACTAGTCTTCCAGTGAACGATCAAAGCGTAGACAGTATAAGACATTACTCCCATGGAGAAAAATTCGCATGGTGCTTATTGTGTTCATTGCCGATGCAATTTTTGTGTTTCATAAACACTCTGAAGGTCCTCAGATTACAGAATGCATCCAGATGTGCTTCGGAAACTACTACTATCATCCAGGGAACGATGAAACCGTAGACAGTTTAAGACATTACTCCCATTGAGAAAAGTCCGCATGGTTCTTGTTGAGTTCAGTGCCGACGCAGTTTTTGTGTTTCATCAACACTCTGAGGGTCCACAGATTTCATAATGCCTCAAGATGTGCTTCGAAAACTACTACTAGTCTTCCAGGGAACGATCAAAGCGTAGACAGTTTAAGACGTTACTCCCATGGAGAAACGTCCGCATGGTTCTTATTGTGTTCAATGCCGATGCAATTTCTGTGTTTCATCAACACTCTGAAGATCCACAGATTACAGAATGCATCCAGATGTGCTTCGGAAACTAATACTAGTCTTCCAGTGAACGATCAAAGCGTAGACAGTTTAAGACATTACTCCCATGGAGAAAAGTTCAAATGGTGCTTATTGTGTTCATTACCGATGCAATTTCTGTGTTTCATAACACTCTGAAGGTATACAGATTACAGAATGCCTCCAGATGTGCTTCAGAAACTACTGCTAGTCTTCCAGTGAACGATCACAGCGTAGACAGATTAAGACATTACTCCCATGGAGAAAATACCGCATGGTGCTTATTGTGTTCAATGCCCATGCAATATCTGTGTTTCATCAACACTCTGAAGGACCACAGGTTACAGAATGCCTCCAGATGTGCTTCGGAAACTACTACTAGTCTTCCAGTGAACGGTCAAAGGGTCGACAGTTTCAGACATTACTCTCATGGAGAAAAGTCCGCATGGAGATTATTGTGTTCAATGCCGATTCAATTTCTGCGTTTCATCAACACTCTGAAGGTCCACAGATTACAGAATGCCTCCAGATGTGCTTCGGAAACTACTACTAGTCTTCCAGTGTACGATCAAAGCGTAGACAGTTTAAGACATTACTCCCATGGAGAAAAGTCCGCATGGTGATTATTGTGTTCAATGCCGATGCAATTTTTGTGTTTCATCAACACTCTGAAGGTCCACAGATTACAGAATGCATCCCGATGTCCTTCGGAAACTACTACTAATCTTCCAGTGAACGATCAAAGCTTAGACAGTTTAAGACATTACTCCCATGGAGAAAAGTCTGCATGGTGCTTATTGTGTTCAATGCCGATGCAATTTCTGTGTTTCATCAACACTCTGAAGGTCCACAGATTACGGAATGCATCCAGATGTGCTTCGGAAACTTCTACTAGTCTTCCAGTGTACGATCAAAGCGTAGACAGTTTAAGACATTACTCCCATGAAAGAGAAATCCGCATGGTGCTTATAGTGTTCAATGCCGATGCAATTTTTGTGTTTCATCAACACTAATAAGGTCCACAGATTACAGAATGCATCCAGATGTGCTTCGGAAACTAGTACTAGTCTTCCAGTGAACTATAAAAGCGTAGGCAGTTTAACACATTACTCCCATGGAGAGAAGTCTGCATGGTGCTTATTGTGTTCAATGCCGACGCAATTTTTGTGTTTCATCAACCCTCTTAAGGTCCACAGATTTCACAATGCCTCCAGATGTGCTTCGGAAACTTCTACTAGTCTTCCAGAGAACGATCAAAGCGTAGACAGTTTAAAACATTACTCCCATGGAGAAAAGTCAGCATGGTGCTTATTGTGTTCAATGCCGATGCAATTTCTGTGTTTCATCAACACTCTGATGGTCCACAGATTAGAGAATGCATGCAGATGTGCTTCGGAACCTACTACTAGTCTTCCAGAGAACGACCAAAGCGTAGACAGGTTAAAACATTACTCCCATGGAGAAAAGTCTGCATGGTGCTTATTGTGTCCAATGCCGATGCAATTTCTGTGTTTCATCAACACTCTGAATGTCCACAGATAACAGATTGCCTCCAGATGTGCTTCAGAAACTACTACTAGTCTTCCAGTGTACGATCAAAGCGTAGACAGTTTAAGAGATTACTCCCATGGAGAAAAGTCTGCATGGTGCTTCTTGTGTTCAATGCAAATGCAACTTTTGTGTTTCATCAACACTCTGAAGGTCCACAGATTACAGAATGCGTCCAGATGTGCATCGGAAACTATTACTAGTCTTCCGGTGAACGATCAAAGCGTAGACAGTTTAAGACATTACTCCCATGGAGAAAAGTCCGCATGGTGCTTATAGTGTTCAATGCCGATGCAATTTTTGTGTTTCATCAACACTCTGAAGGTCCTCAGATTACAGAATGCATCCAGATGTGCTTCGGAAACTACTACTATCTTCCAGGGAACGATGAAACCGTAGACAGTTTAAGACATTACTCCCATTGAGAAAAGTCCGCATGGTTCTTGTTGTGTTCAATGCCGACGCAGTTTTTGTGTTTCATCAACACTCTGAGGGTCCACAGATTTCATAATGCCTCAATATGTGCTTCGGAAACTACTACTAGTCTTCCAGGGAACGATCAAAGCGTAGACAGATTAAGACGTTACTCCCATGGAGAAAAGTCCGCATGGTTCTTATTGTGTTCAATGCCGATGCAAATTCTGTGCTTCATCAACACTCTGAAGGTCCACAGATTACAGAATGCATCCAGATGTGCTTCGGAAACTACTACTAGTCTTCCAGTGAACGATCAAAGCGTAGACAGTTTAAGACTTTACTCCCATGGAGAAAAGTCCACATGGTGCTTATTGTGTTCAATACCGATGCAATTTCTGTGTTTCATCAACACTCTGAAGGTATACAGATTACAGAATGCCTCCAGATGTGCTTCAGAAACTACTGCTAGTCTTCCAGTGAACGATCACAGCGTAGACAGATTAAGACATTACTCCCAAGGAGAAAATTCCGCATGGTGCTTATTGTGTTCAATGCCCATGCAATATTTGTGTTTCATCAACACTCTGAAGGACCACCGGTTACAGAATGCCTCCAGATGTGCTTCGGAAACTACTACTAGTCTTCCAGTGAACGATCAAAGCGTAGACAGTATAAGACATTACTCCCATGGAGAAAAATTCGCATGGTGCTTATTGTGTTCATTGCCGATGCAATTTTTGTGTTTCATCAACACTCTGAAGGTCCTCAGATTACAGAATGCATCCAGATGTGCTTCGGAAACTACTACTATCATCCAGGGAACGATGAAACCGTAGACAGTTTGAGACATTACTCCCATTGAGAAAAGTCCGCATGGTTCTTGTTGTGTTCAATGCCGACGCAGTTTTTGTGTTTCATCAACACTCTGAGGGTCCACAGATTTCATAATGCCTCAAGATGTGCTTCGAAAACTACTACTAGTCTTCCAGGGAACGATCAAAGCGTAGACAGTTTAAGACGTTACTCCCATGGAGAAAAGTCCGCATGGTTCTTATTGTGTTCAATGCCGATGCAATTTCTGTGTTTCATCAACACTCTGAAGGTCCACAGATTACAGAATGCATCCAGATGTGCTTCGGAAACTACTACTAGTCTTCCAGTGAACGATCAAAGCGTAGACAGTTTAAGACATTACTCCCATGGAGAAAAGTCCAAATGGTGCTTATTGTGTTCATTTCCGATGCAATTTCTGTGTTTCATAACACTCTGAAGGTATACAGATTACAGAATGCCTCCAGATGTGCTTCAGAAACTACTGCTAGTCTTCCAGTGAACGATCACAGCGTAGACAGATTAAGACATTACTCCCATGGAGAAAATACCGCATGGTGCTTACTGTGTTCAATGCCCATGCAATATCTGTGTTTCATCAACACTCTGAAGGACCACAGGTTACAGAATGCCTCCAGATGTGCATCGGAAACTACTACTAGTCTTCCAGTGAACGGTCAAAGGGTCGACAGTTTCAGACATTACTCTCATGGAGAAAAGTCCGCATGGAGATTATTGTGTTCAATGCCGATTCAATTTCTGCGTTTTATCAACACTCTGAAGGTCCACAGATTACAGAATGCCTCCAGATGTGCTTCGGAAACTACTACTAGTCTTCCAGTGTACGATCAAAGCGTAGACAGTTTAAGACATTACTCCCATGGAGAAAAGTCCGCATGGTGATTATTGTGTTCAATGCCGATGCAATTTTTGTGTTTCATCAACACTCTGAAGGTCCACAGATTACAGAATGCATCCCGATGTCCTTCGGAAACTAATACTAGTCTTCCAGTGATCGATCGTATTGTAGGCAGTTTAAGATATTACTCCCATGGAGAAAAGTCCGCATGGTGCTTATTGTGTTCAATGCCGATGCAATTTTTGTGTTTGATCAACACTCTGAAGGTCCAAAGATTACAGAATGCATCCAAATGTGCTTCGGAAACTACTACTAATCTTCCAGTGAACGATCAAAGATTAGACAGTTTAAGACATTACTCCCATGGAGAAAAGTCTGCATGGTGCTTATTGTGTTCAATGCCGATGCAATTTCTGTGTTTCATCAACACTCTGAAGGTCCACAGATTACGGAATGCATCCAGATGTGCTTCGGAAACTTCTACTAGTCTTCCAGTGTACGATCAAAGCGTAGACAGTTTAAGACATTACTCCCATGAAAGAGAAATCCGCATGGTGCTTATTGTGTTCAATGCCGATGCAATTTTTGTGTTTCATCAACACTAATAAGGTCCACAGATTACAGAATGCATCCAGATGTGCTTCGGAAACTAGTACTAGTCTTCCAGTGAACTATCAAAGCGTAGACAGTTTAACACATTACTCCCATGGAGAGAAGTCTGCATGGTGCTTATTGTGTTCAATGCCGACGCAATTTTTGTGTTTCATCAACCCTCTTAAGGTCCACAGATTTCACAATGCCTCCAGATGTGCTTCGGAAACTTCTACTAGTCTTCCAGAGAACGATCAAAGCGTAGACAGTTTAAAACATTACTCCCATGGAGAAAAGTCAGCATGGTGCTTATTGTGTTCAATGCCGATGCAATTTCTGTGTTTCATCAACACTCTGATGGTCCACAGATTAGAGAATGCATGCAGATGTGCTTCGGAACCTACTACTAGTCTTCCAGAGAACGACCAAAGCGTAGACAGGTTAAAACATTACTCCCATGGAGAAAAGTCTGCATGGTGCTTATTGTGTCCAATGCCGATGCAATTTCTGTGTTTCATCAACACTCTGAATGTCCACAGATAACAGATTGCCTCCAGATGTGCTTCAGAAACTACTACTAGTCTTCCAGTGTACGATCAAAGCGTAGACAGTTTAAGAGATTACTCCCATGGAGAAAAGTCTGCATGGTGCTTCTTGTGTTCAATGCAAATGCAACTTTTGTGTTTCATCAACACTCTGAAGGTCCACAGATTACAGAATGCGTCCAGATGTGCATCGGAAACTATTACTAGTCTTCCGGTGAACGATCAAAACGTAGACAGTTTAAGACATTACTCCGATGGAGAAAAGTCCGCATGGTGCTTATAGTGTTCAATGCCGATGCAATTTTTGTGTTTCATCAACACTCTGAAGGTCCTCAGATTACAGAATGCATCCAGATGTGCTTCGGAAACTACTACTATCTTCCAGGGAACGATGAAACCGTAGACAGTTTAAGACATTACTCCCATTGAGAAAAGTCCGCATGGTTCTTGTTGTGTTCAATGCCGACGCAGTTTTTGTGTTTCATCAACACTCTGAGGGTCCACAGATTTCATAATGCCTCAATATGTGCTTCGGAAACTACTACTAGTCTTCCAGGGAACGATCAAAGCGTAGACAGATTAAGACGTTACTCCCATGGAGAAAAGTCCGCATGGTTCTTATTGTGTTCAATGCCGATGCAAATTCTTTGCTTCATCAACACTCTGAAGGTCCACAGATTACAGAATGCATCCAGATGTGCTTCGGAAACTACTACTAGTCTTCCAGTGAACGATCAAAGCGTAGACAGTTTAAGACATTACTCCCATGGAGAAAAGTCCACATGGTGCTTATTGTGTTCAATACCGATGCAATTTCTGTGTTTCATCAACACTCTGAAGGTATACAGATTACAGAATGCCTCCAGATGTGCCTCAGAAACTACTGCTAGTCTTCCAGTGAACGATCACAGCGTAGACAGATTAAGACATTACTCCCAAGGAGAAAATTCCGCATGGTGCTTATTGTGTACAATGCCCATGCAATATTTGTGTTTCATCAACACTCTGAAGGACCACAGGTTACAGAATGCCTCCAGATGTGCTTCGGAAACTACTACTAGTCTTCCAGTGAACGATCAAAGCGTCGACAGTTTCAGACATTACTCTCATGGAGAAAAGTCCGCATGGAGATTATTGTGTTCAATGCCGATTCAATTTCTGCGTTTCATCAACACTCTGAAGGTCCACAGATTACAGAATGCCTCCAGATGTGCTTCGGAAACTACTACTAGTCTTCCAGTGTACGATCAAAGCGTAGACAGTTTAAGACATTACTCCCATGGAGAAAAGTCCGCATGGTGACTATTGTGTTCAATGCCGATGCAATTTTTGTGTTTCATCAACACTCTGAAGGTCCACAGATTACAGAATTCATCCCGATGTCCTTCGGAAACTAATACTAGTCTTCCAGTGAACGATCGAAGCGTAGGCAGTTTAAGATATTACTCCCATGGAGAAAAGTCCGCATGGTGCTTATTGTGTTCAATGCCGATGCAAATTTTGTGTTTGATCAACACTCTGAAGGTCCACAGATTACAGAATGCATCCAGATGTGCTTCGGAAACTACTACTAATCTTCCAGTGAACGATCGAAGCTTAAACAGTTTACGACACTACTCCCATGGAGAAAAGTCTGCCTGGTGCTAATTGTGTTCAATGCCGATGCAATTTCTGTGTTTCATCAACACTCTGAAGGTCCACAGATTACGGAATGCATCCAGATGTGCTTCGGAAACTTCTACTAGTCTTCCAGTGTACGATCAAAGCGTAGACAGTTTAAGACATTACTCCCATGGAGAAAAGTCTCCATGGTGCTTATTGTGTTCAATGCCGATGCAATTTTTGTGTTTCATCAACACACTGAAGGTCCACAGATTACAGAATGCATCCAGATGTGCTTCGGATACTACTACTAGTCTTCCAGGGAACGATCAAAGCGTAGACAGTTTTAGACATTACTCCCATGAAAGAAAAATCCGCATGGTGCTTATTGTGTTCAATGCCGATGCAATTTTTGTGTTTCATCAACACTCATAAGGTCCACAGATTACAGAATGCATCCAGAAGTGCTTCGGAAACTAGTACTAGTCTTCCAGTGAACTATCAAAGCGTAGACAGTTTAAGACATTACTTCCATGGAGAGAAGTCTGCATGGTGGCTATTGTGTTCAATGCCGACGCAATTTTTGTGTTTCATCAACACTCTGAAGGTCCACAGATTACAGAATGCATGCAGATGTGCTTCGGAAACTACTACAAGTCTTTCAGGGAACGATCAAAGCGTAGACAGTTTAAGACATTACTCCCATGGAGAAAAGTCCGCATGGTGCTTATTGTGTTCAATGCCGATGCAATTTCTGTGTATCATCAACACTCTGAAGGTCCACAGATTACAGAATGCATCCAGATGTGCTTCGGAAACTACTACTAGTCTTCCAGTGTACGATCAAAGCGTAGACAGTTTAAGACATTACTCCCATGGAGAAAAGTCCGCATGGTGATTATTGTGTTCAATGCCGATGCAATTTCTGTGTTTGATCAACACTCTGAAGGTCCAGAGATTACAGAATGCATGCAGATGTGCTTCGGAAACTACTACAAGTCTTTCAGGGAACGATCAAAGCGTAGACAGTTTAAGACATTACTCCCATGGAGAAAAGTCCACATGGTGTTTATTTTGTTCAATGCCGATTCAATTCCTGTGTTTCATCAACACTCTGAAGGTCCACAGATTACAGAATGCCTCCAGAAGTGCTTCGGAACCTTTTACTAGTCTTCCAGTGTACGATCAAAGCGTAGACAGTTTCAGGCATTACACCCATGGAGAAAAGTCCGCATTGTGCTTATTGGGTTTAATGCCGATGCAATTTTTGTGTTTCATCAATACTCTGAAGGTCCACGGATTACAGAATGCTTCCAGAAGTGCTTCGGAAACTACTACTAGTCTTCCAGTGTACGATCAAAGCGTAGACAGTTTAAGACATTACTCCCATGGAGAAAAGTCCGCATGGTGCTTACTGTGTTCAATGCGGATGCAATTTTTGTGTTTCATCTACACTCTGGAGATCCATAGATTACAGAATGTCTCCAGATGTGCTTCTGAAACTACTACTAGTCTTCCAGTAAACGATCAAAGCATAGACAGTTTAAGACACTACTCCCATGGAGAAAAGTAAACATGGTGCTTGTTGTGATCAATGCCGATGCAATTTCTGTGTTTCGTCAACCCTTTGAAGGTCCAAAGATTACAGAATGCATCCAGATGTGCTTCGGAAGCTAGTACTAGTCTTCCAGTGAACGATCAAAGCGTAGACAGTTGAAGACATTACTCTCATGGAGAAAAGTCCGCATGGTGGTTATTGTGTTCAATGCCGATTCAATTCCTGTGTTTCATCAACACTCTGAAGGTCCACAGATTACAGAATGCCTCCAGAAGTGCTTCGGAAACTTCTACTAGTCTTCCAGTGTACGATCAAAGCGTAGACAGTTTAAGACATTACTCCCATGGAGAAAAGTCCGCTAGGTGTTTATTGTGTTCAATGCCGATTCAATTTTTGTACTTAATCAAAACTCTGTAGGTCCTCAGATTACAGAATGCCTCCAGGTGTGCATTGGAAACTACTACTAGTCTTCCAGGGAACGATCAAAGCGTAGACAGTTTGAGACATTACTCCCATGGAGAGAAGTCCGCATGGTGCTTATTGTGTTCAATGCCGACGCAATTTTTGTGTTTCATCAACACTCTGAAGGTCCACAGATTTCAGAATGCCTCCAGATGTGCTTCGGAAACTACTACTAGTCTTCCAGGGAACGATCAAAGCGTAGACAGTTTAAGACATTACTCCCATGGAGAAAAGTCAGCATGGTGCTTATTGTGTTCAATGCCGATGCAATTTCTGTGTTTCATCAACACTCTGAAGGTCCACAGATTAGAGAATGCATGCAGATGTGCTTCGGAAACTACTACTAGTCTTCCAGGGATCGATCAAATCGTAGACAGTTTAAGACATTACTCCCATGGAGAAAAGTCCGCATGGTGCTTCTTGTGTTCAATGCCGATGCAATTTTTGTGTTTCAACAACACTCTGAAGGTCCACAGATTACAGAATGCATCCAGATGTGCTTCGGAAACTACTACTAGTCTTCCAGTGAATGATCAAAGCGTAGACAGTTTAAGACATTACTCCTATGGAGAAAAGTCCGCATGGTGTTTATTGTGTTCAATGCCGATGCAATATTTGTGTTTCATCAACACTCTGAAGGTCCACAGATTACAGAATGCATCCCGATGTACTTCGGAAACTAATACTAGTCTTCCAGTGAACGATCAAAGCGTAGACAGTTTAAGACATTACTCTCATGGAGAAAAGTCTGCATGGTGCTTATTGTGTTCAATGCCGATGCAATTTCTGTGTTTCATCAACACTCTGAAGGTCCACAGATTACAGAATGCAACCAGATGTGCTTCGGAAACTACTACTAGTCTTCCAGTGAACGATCAAAGCGTAGACAGTTTAAGACATTACGCCCATGGAGAAAAGTCCGCATGGTGCTTATTGTGTTCAATGCCGACGCAATTTTTGTGTTTCATCAACACTCTGAAGGTCCACAGATTTCAGAATGCCTCCAGATGTGCTTCGGAAACTACTACTAGTCTTCCAGGGAACGATCAAAGCATAGACAGTTTAAGACATTACTCCCATTGAGAAAAGTCAGCATGGTGATTATTGTGTTCAATGCCGAAGCAATTTCTGTGTTTCATCAACACTCTGAAGGTCCACAGATTAGAGAATGCATGCAGATGTGCTTCGGAAACTACTACTAGTCTTCCAGGGATCGATCAAAGCGTAGACAGTTTAAGACATTACTCCCATGGAGAGAAGTCCGCATGGTGCTTATTGTGTACAATGCCGACGCAATTTCTGTGTTTCATCAACACTCTGAATGTCCACAGATAACAGATTGCCTCCAGATGTGCTTCGGAAGCTACTACTAGTCTTCCAGAGTACGATCAAAGCGTAGACAGTCTAAGAGATTACTCCCATGGAGAAAAATCCGCATGGTGCTTCTTGTGTTCAATGCTAATGCAATTTTTGTGTTTCATCAACACTCTGAAGGTCCTCAGATTACCGAATGCATCCAGATGTGCATCGGAAACTACTACTAGTCTTCCGGTGAACGATCAAAGCGTAGACAGTTCAAGACATTACTCCGATGGAGAAAAGTCCGCATGGTGCTTATTGTGTTCAATGCCGATGCAATTTCTGTGTTTCATCAACACTCTGAAGGTCCACAGATTACAGAATGCATCCAGATGTGCTTCGGAAACTACTACTAGTCTTCCAGTGTACGATCAAAGCGTAGACAGTTTAAGACATTACTCCCATGGAGAAAAGTCCGCATGGTGATTATTGTGTTCAATGCCGATGCAATTTCTGTGTTTGATCAACACTCTGAAGGTCCAGAGATTACAGAATGCATGCAGATGTGCTTCGGAAACTACTACAAGTCTTTCAGGGAACGATCAAAGCGTAGACAGTTTAAGACATTACTCCCATGGAGAAAAGTCCACATGGTGTTTATTTTGTTCAATGCCGATTCAATTCCTGTGTTTCATCAACACTCTGAAGGTCCACAGATTACAGAATGCCTCCAGAAGTGCTTCGGAACCTTCTACTAGTCTTCCAGTGTACGATCAAAGCGTAGACAGTTTCAGGCATTACACCCATGGAGAAAAGTCCGCATTGTGCTTATTGGGTTTAATGCCGATGCAATTTTTGTATTTCATCAATACTCTGAAGGTCCACGGATTACAGAATGCTTCCAGAAGTGCTTCGGAAACTACTACTAGTCTTCCAGTGTACGATCAAAGCGTAGACAGTTTAAGACATTACTCCCATGGAGAAAAGTCCGCATGGTGCTTACTGTGTTCAATGCGGATGCAATTTTTGTGTTTCATCTACACTCTGGAGATCCATAGATTACAGAATGTCTCCAGATGTGCTTCTGAAACTACTACTAGTCTTCCAGTAAACGATCAAAGCATAGACAGTTTAAGACACTACTCCCACGGAGAAAAGTAAACATGGTGCTTGTTGTGATCAATGCCGATGCAATTTCTGTGTTTCATCAACACTTTGAAGGTCCAAAGATTACAGAATGCATCCAGATGTGCTTCGGAAGCTAGTACTAGTCTTCCAGTGAACGATCAAAGCGTAGACAGTTGAAGACATTACTCTCATGGAGAAAAGTCCGCATGGTGGTTATTGTGTTCAATGCTGATTCAATTCCTGTGTTTCATCAACACTCTGAAGGTCCACAGATTACAGAATGCCTCCAGAAGTGCTTCGGAAACTTCTACTAGTCTTCCAGTGTACGATCAAAGCGTAGACAGTTTAAGACATTACTCCCATGGAGAAAAGTCCGCTAGGTGTTTATTGTGTTCAATGCCGATTCAATTTTTGTACTTAATCAAAACTCTGAAGGTCCTCAGATTACAGAATGCCTCCAGGTGTGCATTGGAAACTACTACTAGTCTTCCAGGGAACGATCAAAGCGTAGACAGTTTGAGACATTACTCCCATGGAGAGAAGTCCGCATGGTGCTTATTGTGTTCAATGCCGACGCAATTTTTGTGTTTCATCAACACTCTGATGGTCCACAGATTTCAGAATGCCTCCAGATGTGCTTCGGAAACTACTACTAGTCTTCCAGGGAACGATCAAAGCGTAGACAGTTTAAGACATTACTCCCATGGAGAAAAGTCAGCATGGTGCTTATTGTGTTCAATGCCGATGCAATTTCTGTGTTTCATCAACACTCTGAAGGTCCACAGATTAGAGAATGCATGCAGATGTGCTTCGGAAACTACTACTAGTCTTCCAGGGATCGATCAAATCGTAGACAGTTTAAGACATTACTCCCATGGAGAAAAGTTCGCATGGTGCTTCTTGTGTTCAATGCCGATGCAATTTTTGTGTTTCAACAACACTCTGAAGGTCCACAGATTACAGAATGCATCCAGATGTGCTTCGGAAACTACTACTAGTCTTCCAGTGAATGATCAAAGCGTAGACAGTTTAAGACATTACTCCTATGGAGAAAAGTCCGCATGGTGTTTATTGTGTTCAATGCCGATGCAATATTTGTGTTTCATCAACACTCTGAAGGTCCACAGATTACAGAATGCATCCCGATGTACTTCGGAAACTATACTAGTCTTCCAGTGAACGATCAAAGCGTAGACAGTTAAAGACGTTACTCTCATGGAGAAAAGTCTGCATGGTGCTTATTGTGTTCAATGCCGATGCAATTTCTGTGTTTCATCAACACTCTGAAGGTCCACAGATTACAGAATGCAACCAGATGTGCTTCGGAAACTACTACTAGTCTTCCAGTGAACGATCAAAGCGTAGACAGTTTAAGACATTACGCCCATGGAGAAAATTCCGCATGGTGCTTATTGTGTTCAATGCCGACGCAATTTTTGTGTTTCATCAACACTCTGAAGGTCCACAGATTTCAGAATGCCTCCAGATGTGCTTCGGAAACTACTACTAGTCATCCAGGGAACGATCAAAGCGTAGACAGTTTAAGACATTACTCCCATGGAGAAAAGTCAGCATGGTGATTATTGTGTTCAATGCCGATGCAATTTCTGTGTTTCATCAACACTCTGAAGGTCCACAGATTAGAGAATGCATGCAGATGTGCTTCGGAAACTACTACTAGTCTTCCAGGGATCGATCAAATCGTAGACAGTTTAAGACATTACTCCCATGGAGAAAAGTCCGCATGGTGCTTCTTGTGTTCAATGCCGATGCAATTTTTGTGTTTCAACAACACTCTGAAGGTCCACAGATTACAGAATGCATCCAGATGTGCTTCGGAAACTACTACTAGTCTTCCAGTGAACGATCAAAGCGTAGACAGTTTAAGACATTACTCCTATGGAGAAAAGTCCGCATGGTGTTTATTGTGTTCAATGCCGATGCAATATTTGTGTTTCATCAACACTCTGAAGGTCCACAGATTACAGAATGCATCCCGATGTACTTCGGAAACTAATACTAGTCTTCCAGTGAACGATCAAAGCGTAGGCAGTTTAAGACATTACTCTCATGGAGAAAAGTCTGCATGGTGCTTATTGTGTTCAATACCGATGCAATTTCTGTGTTTCATCAACACTCTGAAGGTCCACAGATTACAGAATGCATCCAGATGTGCTTCGGAAACTACTACTAGTCTTCCAGTGAACGATCAAAGCGTAGACAGTTTAAGACATTACGCCCATGGAGAAAAGTCCGCATGGTGCTTATTGTGTTCAATGCCGATGCAATTTTTGTGTTTCATCAACACTCTGAAGTTCCACAGATTACAGAATGCATCCCGATGTCCTTCGGAAACCAATACTAGTCTTCCAGTGAACGATCAAAGCGTAGACAGTTTAAGACATTACTCTCATGGAGAAAAGTCCGCATGGTGCTTATTGTGTTCAATGCCGATGCAATTTTTGTTTTTCATCAACACTCTAAAGGTCCACAGATTACAGAATGCATCCAGATGTGCTTCGGAAACTACTACTAATCTTCCAGTGAACGATCAAAGCGTAGACAGTTTAAGACATTACTCCCATGGAGAGAAGTCCGCATGGTGCTTATTGTGTTCAATGCCGACGCAATTTCTGTGTTTCATCAACACTCTGAATGTCCACAGATAACAGATTGCCTCCAGATGTGCTTCGGAAGCTACTACTAGTCTTCCAGTGTACGATCAAAGCGTAGACAGTCTAAGAGATTACTCCCATGGAGAAAAATCCGCATGGTGCTTCTTGTGTTCAATGCTAATGCAATTTTTGTGTTTCATCAACACTCTGAAGGTCCTCAGATTACCGAATGCATCCAGATGTGCATCGGAAACTACTACTAGTCTTCCGGTGAACGATCAAAGCGTAGACAGTTCAAGACATTACTCCGATGGAGAAAAGTCCGCATGGTGCTTATTGTGTTCAATGCCGATGCAATTTCTGTGTTTCATCAACACTCTGAAGGTCCACAGATTACAGAATGCATCCAGATGTGCTTCGGAAACTACTACTAGTCTTCCAGTGAACGATCAAAGCGTAGACAGTTTAAGACATTACTCCCATGGAGAAAAGTCCGCATGGTGCTTATTGTGTTCAATGCCGATGCAATGTTTGTGTTTCATCAACACTCCGAAGGTCTACAGATTACAGAATGCATCCCGATGTCCTTCGGAAACTAATACTAGTATTCCAGTGAACGATCAAAGAGTAGGCAGTTTAACATATTACTCCCATGGAGAAAAGTCCGCATGGTGCTTATTGTGTTCAATGCCGATGCAATTTTTGTGTTTCATCAACACTCTGAAGGTCCACAGATTACAGAATGCATCCCGATGTCCTTCGGAAACTAATACTAGTCTTCCAGTGAACTATCAAAGCGTAGGCAGTTTAACATATTACTCCCATGAAGAAAAGTCCGCATGGTGCTTATGTTGTTCAATGCCGATGCAATTTTTGTGTTTGATCCACACTCTGAAGGTCCACAGATTACAGAATGCATCCAGATGTGCTTCGGGTACTACTACTAATCTTCCAGTGAACGATCAAGGCTTAGACAGATTAAGACATTACTCCCATGGGGAAAAGTCTGTATGGTGCTTATTGTGTTCAATGCCGATGCAATTTCTGTGTTTCATCAACACTCTGAAGGTCCACAGATTACAGATTGCATCCAGATGTGCTTCGGATACTACTACTAGTCTTGCAGGGAACGATCAAAGCGTAGACAGTTTAAGACATTACTCCCATGAAAGAGATATACGCATGGGGCTTATTGTGTTCAATGCCCACGCAATTTTTGTGTTTCATCAACACTCATAAGGTCCACAGATTACCGAATGCATTAAGATGTGCTTCGGAAACTAGTACTAGTCTTCCAGTGAACGATCAAAGCGTAGACAGTTTAAGACATTACTCCCATGGAGAGAAGTCTGCATGGTGCTCATTGTGTTCAATGCCGACGCAATTTTTGTGTTTCATCAACACTCTGAAGGTCCACAGATTACAGAATGCATGCAGATGTGCTTCGGAAACTACTACTAGTCTTCCAGGGAACGATCAAAGCGTAGACAGTTTAAGACATTACTCCCATGGAGAAAAGTCCGCATGGTGCTTATTGTGCTCAATGCCGATGGAATTTTTGTGTTTCATCAACACTCTGAAGGTCCGCAGATGACAGAATGCATCCAGATGTGCTTCGGAAACAATTACTAGTCTTCCAGAGAACGACCAAAGCGTAGACAGGTTAAGACATTACTCCCATGGAGAAAAGTCTGCATGGTGCTTATTGTGTTAAATGCTGATGCAATTTCTGTGTTTCATCAACACTCTGAATGTCCACAGATAACAGATTGCCTCCAGATGTGCTTCGGAAACTACTACTAGTCTTCCAGTGTACGATCAAAGCGTAGACAGTTTAAGAGATTACTCCCATGGAGAAAAGTCCGCATGGTGCTTCTTGTGTTCAATGCAAATGCAATTTTTCTTTTTCATCAACACTCTGAAGGTCCGCAGATTACAGAATGCATCCAGATGTGCATCGGAAACTATTACTAGTCTTCCGGTGAACGATCAAAGCGTAGACAGTTTAAGACATTACTCCGATGGAGAAAAGTCCGCATGGTGCTTATTGTGTTCAATGCCGATGCAGTTTCTGTGTTTCATCAACACTCTGAAGGTCCACAGATTACAGAATGCATCCAGATGTGCTTCTGAAGCTACTACTAGTCTTCCAGTGAACGATCAAAGCGTAGGCAGTTTAAGATATTACTCCCATGGAGAAAAGTCCGCATGGTGCTTATTGTGTTCAAAGCCGATGCAATTTTTGTGTTTGATCAACACTCTGAAGGTCCACAGATTACAGAATGCATCCAGATGTGCTTCGGAAACTACTACTAATCTTCCGCCGAACGATCAAAGCGTTGACAGTTTAAGACATTACTCCGATGGAGAGAAGTCCGCATGTTGCTTATTGTGTTCAATGCCGATGCAATTTCTGTGTTTCATCAACACTCTGAAGGTCCACAGATTACAGAATGCATCCAGATGTGCTTCGGAAACTACTACTAGTCTTCCAGTGAACGATCAAAGCGTAGGCAGTTTAAGACATTACTCCGATGGAGAAAAGTCCGCATGGTGCTTATTGTGTTCAATGCCGATGCAATTTTTGTGTTTCATCAACACTCTGAAGGTCCACAGATTACAGAATGCATCCCGATGTCCTTCGGAAACTAATACTAGTCTTCCAGTGAACGATCAAAGCGTAGGCAGTTTAACATATTACTCCCATGGAGAAAAGTCCGCATGGTGCTTATTGTGTTCAATGCCGATGCAATTTTTGTGTTTCATCAACACTCTGAAGGTCCACAGATTGCAGAATGCATCCCGATGTCGTTCGGAAACTAATACTAGTCTTCCAGTGAACGATGAAAGCGTAGGCAGTTTAACATATTACTCCCATGGAGAAAAGTCCGCATGGTGCTTATTGTGTTCAATGCCGACGCAATTTTTGTGTTTGATCCACACTCTGAAGGTCCACAGATTACAGAATGCATCCAGATGTGCTTCGGATACTACTACTAGTCTTGCAGGGAACGATCAAAGCGTAGACAGTTTAAGACATTACTCCCATGAAAGAGATATCCGCATGGGGCTTATTGTGTTCATTGCCCACGCAATTTTTGTGTTTCATCAACACTCATAAGGTCCACAGATTACCGAATGCATTAAGATGTGCTTCGGAAACTAGTACTAGTCTTCCAGTGAACGATCAAAGCGTAGACAGTTTAAGACATTACTCCCATGGAGAGAAGTCTGCATGGTGCTCATTGTGTTCAATGCCGACGCAATTTTTGTGTTTCATCAACACTCTGAAGGTCCACAGATTACAGAATGCATGCAGATGTGCTTCGGAAACTACTACTAGTCTTCCAGGGAACGATCAAAGCGTAGACAGTTTAAGACATTACTCCCATGGAGAAAAGTCCGCATGGTGCTTATTGTGCTCAATGCCGATGGAATTTTTGTGTTTCATCAACACTCTGAAGGTCCGCAGATGACAGAATGCATCCAGATGTGCTTCGGAAACAACTACTAGTCGTCCAGAGAACGACCAAAGCGTAGACAGGTTAAGACATTACTCCCATGGAGAAAAGTCTGCATGGTGCTTATTGTGTTCAATGCTGATGCAATTTCTGTGTTTCATCAACACTCTGAATGTCCACAGATAACAGATTGCCTCCAGATGTGCTTCGGAAACTACTACTAGTCTTCCAGTGTACGAT
Organism: Schistocerca gregaria; assembly: GCF_023897955.1. NCBI lineage: Eukaryota > Metazoa > Arthropoda > Insecta > Orthoptera > Acrididae > Schistocerca > Schistocerca gregaria. The sequence goes on along the minus strand of NC_064928.1, from coordinate 48,623,807 downwards.
CAAAGCGTAGACAGTTTAAGAGATTACTCCCATGGAGAAAAGTCCGCATGGTGCTTCTTGTGTTCAATGCAAATGCAATTTTTCTGTTTGATCAACACTCTGAAGTTCCGCAGATTACAGAATGCATCCAGATCTGCATCGGAAACTATTACTAGTCTTCCGGTGAACGATCAAAGCGTAGACAGTTTAAGACATTACTCCGACGGAGAAAAGTCCGCATGGTGCTTATTGTGTTCAATGCCGATGCAGTTTCTGTGTTTCATCAACACTCTGAAGGTCCACAGATTACAGAATGCATCCAGATGTGCTTCTGAAGCTACTACTAGTCTTCCAGTGAACGATCAAAGCGTAGGCAGTTTAAGATATTACTCCCATGGAGAAAAGTCCGCATGGTGCTTATTGTGTTCAATGCCGATGCAATTTTTGTGTTTGATCAACACTCTGAAGGTCCACAGATTACAGAATGCATCCAGATGTGCTTCGGAAACTACTACTAATCTTCCGCCGAACGATCAAAGCGTAGACAGTTTAAGACATTACTCCGATGGAGAGAAGTCCGCATGTTGCTTATTGTGTTCAATGCCGATGCAATTTCTGTGTTTCATCAACACTCTGAAGGTCCACAGATTACAGAATGCATCCAGATGTGCTTCGGAAACTACTACTAGTCTTCCAGTGAACGATCAAAGCGTAGACAGTTTAAGACATTACTCCGATGGAGAAAAGTCCGCATGGTGCTTATTGTGTTCAATGCCGATGCAATTTTTGTGTTTCATCAACACTCTGAAGGTCCACAGATTACAGAATGCATCCCGATGTCCTTCGGAAACTAATACTAGTCTTCCAGTGAACGATCAAAGCGTAGGCAGTTTAACATATTACTCCCATGGAGAAAAGTCCGCATGGTGCTTATTGTGTTCAATGCCGATGCAATTTTTGTGTTTCATCAACACTCTGAAGGTCCACAGATTGCAGAATGCATCCCGATGTCGTTCGGAAACTAATACTAGTCTTCCAGTGAACGATCAAAGCGTAGGCAGTTTAACATATTACTCCCATGGAGAAAAGTCCGCATGGTGCTTATTGTGTTCAATGCCGACGCAATTTTTGTGTTTGATCCACACTCTGAAGGTCCACAGATTACAGAATGCATCCAGATGTGCTTCGGGTACTACTACTAATCTTCCAGTGAACGATCAAGGCTTAGACAGTTTAAGACATTACTCCCATGGAGAAAAGTCTGTATGGTGCTTATTGTGTTCAATGCCGATGCAATCTCTGTGTTTCATCAACACTCTGAAGGTCCACAGATTACAGATTGCATCCAGATGTGCTTCGGATACTAGTACTAGTCTTGCAGGGAACGATCAAAGCGTAGACAGTTTAAGACATTACTCCCATGAAAGAGATATCCGCATGGTGCTTATTGTGTTCAATGCCCACACAATTTTTGTGTTTCATCAACACTCATAAGGTCCACAGATTACCGAATGCATCCAGATGTGCTTCGGAAACTAGTACTAGTCTTCCAGTGAACGATCAAAGCGTAGACAGTTTAAGACATTACTCCCATGGAGAGAAGTCTGCATGGTGCTCATTGTTTTCAATGCCGACGCAATTTTTGTGTTTCATCAACACTCTGAAGGTCCACAGATTACAGAATGCATCCAGATGTGCTTCGGAAACTACTACTAGTCTTCCAGTGAAAGATCAAAGCGTAGACAGTTTAAGACATTACTCCTATGGAGAAAAGTCCGCATGGTGTTTATTGTGTTCAATGCCGATGCAATATTTGTGTTTCATCAACACTCTGAAGGTCCACAGATTACAGAATGCATCCCGATCTCCTTCGGAAACTAATACTAGTCTTCCAGAGAACGATCAAAGCGTAGACAGTTTAAGACATTACTCTCATGGAGAAAAGTCTGCATGGTGCTTATTGTGTTCAATGCCGATGCAATTTCTGTGTTTCATCAACACTCTGAAGGTCCACAGATTACAGAATGCATCCAGATGTGCTTCGGAAACTACTACTAGTCTTCCAGTGAACGATCAAAGCGTAGACAGTTTAAGACATTACTCCCATGGAGAAAAGTCCGCATGGTGCTTATTGTGTTCAATGCCGATGCAATTTTTGTGTTTCATCAACACTCTGAAGTTCCAAAGATTACAGAATGCATCCCGATGTCCTTCGGAAACTAATACTAAACTTCCAGTGAACGATCAAACCGTAGACAGTTTAAGACATTACTCTCATGGAGAAAAGTCCGCATGGTGCTTATTGTGTTCAATGCCGATGCAATTTTTGTTTTTCATCAACACTCTGAAGGTCCACAGATTACAGAATGCATCCAGATGTGCTTCGGAAACTACTACTAATCTTCCAGTGAACGATCAAAGCGTAGACAGTTTAAGACATTACTCCCATGGAGAGAAGTCCGCATGGTGCTTATTGTGTTCAATGCCGACGCAATTTTTGTGTTTCATCAACACTCTGAAGGTCCACAGATTTCAGAATGCCTCCAGATGTGCTTCGGAAACTACTACTAGTCTTCCAGGGGACCATCATAGCGTAGACAGTTTAAGACGTTACTCCCATGGAGAAAAGTCAGCATGGTGCTTATTGTGTTCCATGCCGATGCAATGTTTGTGTTTCATCAACACTCTGAAGGTCCACAGATTACAGAATGCATCCCGATGTCCTTCGGAAACTAATACTAGTATTCCAGTGAACGATCAAAGCGTAGACAGTTTAAGACATTACTCCCATGGAGAGAAGTCTGCATGGTGCTTATTGTGTTCAATGCCGATGCAATTTCTGTGTTTCATCAACACTCTGAAGGTCCACAGATTACAGAATGCATCCAGATGTGCTTCGGAAACTACTACTAGTCTTCCAGTGAACGATCAAAGCGTAGACAGTTTAAGACATTACTCCCATGGAGAAAAGTCCGCATGGTGCTTATTGTGTTCAATGCCGATGCAATTTTTGTGTTTCATCAACACTCTGAAGTTCCAAAGATTACAGAATGCATCCCGATGTCCTTCGGAAACTAATACTAGTCTTCCAGTGAACGATCAAACCGTAGACAGTTTAAGACATTACTCTCATGGAGAAAAGTCCGCATGGTGCTTATTGTGTTCAATGCCGATGCAATTTTTGTTTTTCATCAACACTCTGAAGGTCCACAGATTACAGAATGCATCCAGATGTGCTTCGGAAACTACTACTAATCTTCCAGTGAACGATCAAAGCGTAGACAGTTTAAGACATTACTCCCATGGAGAGAAGTCCGCATGGTGCTTATTGTGTTCAATGCCGACGCAATTTTTGTGTTCCATCAACACTCTGAAGGTCCACAGATTTCAGAATGCCTCCAGATGTGCTTCGGAAACTACTACTAGTCTTCCAGGGGACCATCATAGCGTAGACAGTTTAAGACGTTACTCCCACGGAGAAAAGTCAGCATGGTGCTTATTGTGTTCCATGCCGATGCAATGTTTGCGTTTCATCAACACTCTGAAGGTCCACAGATTACAGAATGCATCCCGATGTCCTTCGGAAACTAGTACTAGTCTTCCAGTGACCGATCAAAGCGTAGACAGTTTAAGACATTACTCCGATGGAGAAATGTCCGCATGGTGCTTATTGTGTTCAATGCCGATGCAGTTTCTGTGATTCATCAACACTCTGAAGGTCCACAGATTACAGAATGCATCCAGATGTGCTTCTGAAGCTACTACTAGTCTTCCAGTGAACGATCAAAGCGTAGGCAGTTTAAGATATTACTCCCATGGAGAAAAGTCCGCATGGTGCTTATTGTGTTCAATGCCGATGCAATTTTTGTGTTTGATCAACACTCTGAACGTCCACAGGTTACAGAATGCATCCAGATGTGCTTCGGAAACTACTACTAATCTTCTGGTGAACGATCAAAGCGTAGACAGTTTAAGACATTACTCCGATGGAGAAAAGTCCGCATGGTGCTTATTGTGTTCAATGCCGATGCAATTTCTGTGTTTCATCAACACTCTGAAGGTCCACAGATTACAGAATGCATCCAGATGTGCTTCGGAAACTACTACTAGTCTTCCAGTGAACGATCAAAGCGTAGACAGTTTAAGACATTACTCCGATGGAGAAAAGTCCGAATGGTGCTTATTGTGTTCAATGCCGATGCAATTTTTGTGTTTCATCAACACTCTGAAGGTCCACAGATTACAGAATGCATCCCGATGTCCTTCGGAGCTAATACTAGTCTTCCAGTGAACGATCAAAGCGTAGGCAGTTTAACATATTACTCCGATGGAGAAAAGTCCGCATGGTGCTTATTGTGTTCAATGCCGATGCAATTTTTGTGTTTCATCAACACTCTGAAGGTCCACAGATTACAGAATGCATCCCGATGTCCTTCGGAAACTAATACTAGTCTTCCAGTGAACGATCAAAGCGTAGGCAGTTTAACATATTACTCCCATGGAGTAAAGTCCGCATGGTGCTTATCGTGTTCAATGCCGACGCAATTTTTGTGTTTGATCCACACTCTGAAGGTCCACAGATTACAGAATGCATCCAGATGTGCTTCGGGTACTACTACTAATCTTCTGTGAACGATCAAGGCTTAGACAGTTTAAGACATTACTGCCATGGAGAAAAGTGTGTATGGTGCTTATTGTGTTCAATGCTGATGCAATTTCTGTGTTTCATCAACACTCTGAAGGTCCACAGATTACAGATTGCATCCAGATGTGCTTCGGATACTACTACTAGTCTTGCAGGGAACGATCAAAGCGTAGACAGCTTAAGACATTACTCCCATGAAAGAGATATCCGCATGGTGCTTATTGTGTTCAATGCCCATGCAATTTTTGTGTTTCATCAACACTCATAAGGTCCACAGATTACCGAATGCATCCAGATGTGCTTCGGAAACTAGTACTAGTCTTCCAGTGAACGATCAAAGCGTAGACAGTTTAAGACATTACTCCCATGGAGAGAAGTCTGCATGGTGCTCATTGTGTTCAATGCCGACGCAATTTTTGTGTTTCGTCAACACTCTGAAGGTCCATAGATTACAGAACGCATGCAGATGTGCTTCGGAAACTACTACTAGTCTTCCAGTGTACGATCAAAACGTAGACAGTTTAAGATATTACTCCCATGGAGAAAAGTCCGCATGGTGCTTCTTGTGTTCAATGCAAATGCAATTTTTGTGTTTCATCAACACTCTGAAGATCCACAGATTACAGAATGCATCCAGATGTGCTTCTGAAGCTACTACTAGTCTTCCAGTGAACGATCAAAGCGTAGGCAGTTTAAGATATTACTCCCATGGAGAAAAGTCCGCATGGTGCTTATTGTGTTCAATGCCGATGCAATTTTTGTGTTTGATCAACACTCTGAAGGTCCACAGGTTACAGAATGCATCCAGATGTGCTTCGGAAACTACTACTAATCTTCCGGTGAACGATCAAAGCGTAGACAGTTTAAGACATTACTCCGATGGAGAAATGTCCGCATGGTGCTTATTGTGTTCAATGCCGATGCAGTTTCTGTGATTCATCAACACTCTGAAGGTCCACAGATTACAGAATGCATCCAGATGTGCTTCTGAAGCTACTACTAGTCTTCCAGTGAACGATCAAAGCGTAGGCAGTTTAAGATATTACTCCCATGGAGAAAAGTCCGCATGGTGCTTATTGTGTTCAATGCCGATGCAATTTTTGTGTTTGATCAACACTCTGAACGTCCACAGGTTACAGAATGCATCCAGATGTGCTTCGGAAACTACTACTAATCTTCTGGTGAACGATCAAAGCGTAGACAGTTTAAGACATTACTCCGATGGAGAAAAGTCCGCATGGTGCTTATTGTGTTCAATGCCGATGCAATTTCTGTGTTTCATCAAAACTCTGAAGGTCCACAGATTACAGAATGCATCCAGATGTGCTTCGGAAACTACTACTAGTCTTCCAGTGAACGATCAAAGCGTAGACAGTTTAAGACATTACTCCGATGGAGAAAAGTCCGAATGGTGCTTATTGTGTTCAATGCCGATGCAATTTTTGTGTTTCATCAACACTCTGAAGGTCCACAGATTACAGAATGCATCCCGAAGTCCTTCGGAAACTAATACTAGTCTTCCAGTGAACGATCAAAGCGTAGGCAGTTTAACATATTACTCCGATGGAGAAAAGTCCGCATGGTGCTTATTGTGTTCAATGCCGATGCAATTTTTGTGTTTCATCAACACTCTGAAGGTCCACAGATTACAGAATGCATCCCGATGTCCTTCGGAAACTAATACTAGTCTTCCAGTGAACGATCAAAGCGTACGCAGTTTAACATATTACTCCCATGGAGTAAAGTCCGCATGGTGCTTATCGTGTTCAATGCCGACGCAATTTTTGTGTTTGATCCACACTCTGAAGGTCCACAGATTACAGAATGCATCCAGATGTGCTTCGGGTACTACTACTAATCTTCCAGTGAACGATCAAGGCTTAGACAGTTTAAGACATTACTGCCATGGAGAAAAGTCTGTATGGTGCTTATTGTGTTCAATGCTGATGCAATTTCTGTGTTTCATCAACACTCTGAAGGTCCACAGATTACAGATTGCATCCAGATGTGCTTCGGATACTACTACTAGTCTTGCAGGGAACGATCAAAGCGTAGACAGCTTAAGACATTACTCCCATGAAAGAGATATCCGCATGGTGCTTATTGTGTTCAATGCCCATGCAATTTTTGTGTTTCATCAACACTCATAAGGTCCACAGATTACCGAATGCATCCAGATGTGCTTCGGAAACTAGTACTAGTCTTCCAGTGAACGATCAAAGCGTAGACAGTTTAAGACATTACTCCCATGGAGAGAAGTCTGCATGGTGCTCATTGTGTTCAATGCCGACGCAATTTTTGTGTTTCGTCAACACTCTGAAGGTCCATAGATTACAGAACGCATGCAGATGTGCTTCGGAAACTACTACTAGTCTTCCTGTGTACGATCAAAACGTAGACAGTTTAAGATATTACTCCCATGGAGAAAAGTCCGCATGGTGCTTCTTGTGTTCAATGCAAATGCAATTTTTGTGTTTCATCAACACTCTGAAGATCCACAGATTACAGAATGCATCCAGATGTGCTTCTGAAGCTACTACTAGTCTTCCAGTGAACGATCAAAGCGTAGGCAGTTTAAGATATTACTCCCATGGAGAAAAGTCCGCATGGTGCTTATTGTGTTCAATGCCGATGCAATTTTTGTGTTTGATCAACACTCTGAAGGTCCACAGGTTACAGAATGCATCCAGATGTGCTTCGGAAACTACTACTAATCTTCCGGTGAACGATCAAATCGTAGACAGTTTAAGACATTACTCCGATGGAGAAAAGTCCGCATGGTGCTTATTGTGTTCAATGCCGATGCAATTTCTGTGTTTCATCAACACTCTGAAGGTCCACAGATTACAGAATGCATCCAGATGTGCTTCGGAAACTACTACTAGTCTTCCAGTGAACGATCAAAGCGTAGACAGTTTAAGACATTACTCCGATAGAGAAAAGTCCGCATGGTGCTTATTGTGTTCAATGCCGATGCAATTTTTGTGTTTCATCAACACTCTGAAGGTCCACAGATTACAGAATGCATCCCGATGTCCTTCGGAAACTAATACTACTCTTCCAGTGAACGATCAAAGCGTAGGCAGTTTAACATATTACTCCGATGGAGAAAAGTCCGCATGGTGCTTATTGTGTTCAATGCCGATGCAATTTTTGTGTTTCATCAACACTCTGAAGGTCCACAGATTACAGAATGCATCAAGATGTCCATCGGAAACTAATACTAGTCTTCCAGTGACCGATCAAAGCGTAGGCAGTTTAACATATTACTCCCATGGAGTAAAGTCCGCATGGTGCTTATTGTGTTCAATGCCGACGCAATTTTTGTGTTTGATCCACACTCTGAAGGTCCACAGATTACAGAATGCATCCAGATGTGCTTCGGGTACTACTACTAATCTTCCAGTGAACGATCAAGTCTTAGACAGTTTAAGACATTACTGCCATGGAGAAAAGTCTGTATGGTGCTTATTGTGTTCAATGCCGATGCAATTTCTGTGTTTCATCAACACTCTGAAGGTCCACAGATTACAGATTGCATCCAGATGTGCTTCGGATACTACTACTAGTCTCGCAGGGAACGATCAAAGCGTAGACAGCTTAAGACATTACTCCCATGAAAGAGATATCCGCATGGTGCTTATTGTGTTCAATGCCCATGCAATTTTTGTGTTTCATCAACACTCATAAGGTCCACAGATTACCGAATGCATCCAGATGTGCTTCGGAAACTAGTACTAGTCTTCCAGTGAACGATCAAAGCGTAGACAGTTTAAGACATTACTCTCATGGAGAGAAGTCTGCATGGTGCTCATTGTGTTCAATGCCGACGCAATTTTTGTGTTTCATCAACACTCTGAAGGTCCATAGATTACGTAATGCATGCAGATGTGCTTCGGAAACTACTACTAGTCTTCCAGGGAACGATCAAAGCGTAGACAGTTTAAGACATTACTCCCATGGAGAAAAGTCCGCATGGTGCTTATTGTGCTCAATGCCGATGGAATTGTTGTGTTTCATCAACACTCTGAAGGTCCGCAGAATACAGAATGCATCCAGATGTGCTTCGGAACCTACTACTAGTCTTCCAGAGAACGACCAAAGCGTAGACAGGTTAAGACATTCCTTCCATGGAGAAAAGTCTGCATGGTGCTTATTGTGTGCAATGACGATGCAATTTCTGTGTTTCATCAACACTCTGAATGTCCACAGATAACAGATTGCCTCCAGATGTGCTTCGGAAACTACTACTAGTCTTCCAGTGTACGATCAAAGCGTAGACAGTCTAAGAGATTACTCCCATGGAGAAAAGTCCGCATGGTGCTTCTTGTGTTCAATGCTAATGCAATTTTTGTGTTTCATCAACACTCTGAAGGTCCTCAGATTAAAGAATGCATCCAGATGTGCATCGGAAACTACTACTAGTCTTCCAGTGAACGATCAAAGCGTAGACAGTTTAAGACATTACTCCGATGGAGAAAAGTCCGCATGGTGCTTATTGTGTTCAATGCCGATGCAATTTCTGTGTTTCATCAACACTCTGAAGGTCCACAGATTACAGAATGCATCCAGATGTGCTTCGGAAACTACTACTAGTCTTCCAGTGAACGATCAAAGCGTAGACAGTTTAAGACATTACTCCCATGGAGAAAAGTCCGCATGGTGCTTATTGAGTTCAATGCCGATGCAATGTTTGTGTTTCATCAACACTCTGAAGGTCCATAGATTACAGAATGCATCCCGATGTCCTTCGGAAACTAATACTAGTATTCCAGTGAACGATCAAAGCGTAGGCAGTTTAACATATTACTCCCATGGAGAAAAGTCCGCATGGTGCTTATTGTGTTCAATGCCGATGCAATTTTTGTGTTTGATCCACACTCTGAAGGTCCACAGACTACAGAATGCATCCAGATGTGCTTCGGGTACTACTACTAATCTTCCAGTGAACGATCAAGGCTTAGACATTTTAAGACATTACTCCCATGGAGAAAAGTCTGTATGGTGCTTATTGTGTTCAATGCCGATGCAATTTCTGTGTTTCATCAACACTCTGAGGGTCCACAGATTACAGATTGCATCCAGATGTGCTTCGGATACTACTACTAGTCTTGCAGGGAACGACCAAAGCGTAGACAGTTTAAGACATTACTCCCATGAAAGAGATATCCGCATGGTGCTTATTGTGTTCAATGCCCATGCAATTTTTGTGTTTCATCAACACTCATAAGGTCCACAGATTACCGAATGCATCCAGATGTGCTTCGGAAACTAGTACTAGTCTTCCAGTGAACGATCAAAGCGTAGACAGTATAAGACATTACTCCCATGGAGAGAAGTCTGCATGGTGCTCATTGTGTTCAATGCCTACGCAATTTTTGTGTTTCATCAACACTCTGAAGGTCCACAGATTACAGAATGCATCCAGATGTGCTTCGGAAACTACTACTAGTCTTCCAGTGAACGATCAAAGCGTAGACAGTTTAAGACATTACCCCGATGGAGAAAAGTCCGCATGGTGCTTATTGTGTTCAATGCCGATGCAATTTTTGTGTTTCATCAACACTCTGAAGGTCCACAGATTACAGAATGCATCCCGATGTCCTTCGGAAACTAATACTAGTCTTCCAGTGAACGATCAAAGCGTAGGCAGTTTAACATATTACTCCGATGGAGAAAAGTCCGCATGGTGCTTATTGTGTTCAATGCCGATGCAATTTTTGTGTTTCATCAACACTCTGAAGGTCCACAGATTACAGAATGCATGCAGATGTGCTTCGGAAACTACTACTAGTCTTCCAGGGAACGATCAAAGCGTAGACAGTTTAAGACATTACTCCCATGGAGAAAAGTCCGCATGGTGCTTATTGTGCTCAATGCCGATGGAATTTTTGTGTTTCATCAACACTCTGAAGGTCTACAGATTACAGAATGCATCCAGATGTGCATCGGAAACTACTACTAGTCTTCCGGTGAACGATCAAAGCGTAGACAGTTTAAGACATTACTCCGATGGAGAAAAGTCCGCATGGTGCTTATTGTGTTCAATGCCGATGCAGTTTCTGTGTTTCATCAACACTCTGAAGGTCCACAGATTACAGAATGCATCCAGATGTGCTTCTGAAGCTACTACTAGTCTTCCAGTGAACGATCAAAGCGTAGGCAGTTTAAGATATTACTCCCATGGAGAAAAGTCCGCATGGTGCTTATTGTGTTCAATGCCGATGCAATTTTTGTGTTAGATCAACACTCTGAAGGTCCACAGGTTACAGAATGCATCCAGATGTGCTTCGGAAACTACTACTAATCTTCCGGTGAACGATCAAAGCGTAGACAGTTTAAGACAATTCTGTCATGGTGAAAAGTCCGCATGGTGCTTATTGTGTTCAATGCCGATGCAATTTCTGTGTTTCATCAACACTCTGAAGGTCCACAGATTACAGAATACATCCAGATGTGCTTTGGAAACTACTACTAGTCTTCCAGTGAACGATCAAAGCGTAGACAGTTTAAGACATTACTCCGATGGAGAAAAGTCCGCATGGTGCTTATTGTGTTCAATGCCGATGCAATTTTTGTGTTTCATCAACACTCTGAAGGTCCACAGATTACAGAATGCATCACGATGTCCTTCGGAAACTAATACTAGTCTTCCAGTGAACGATCAAAGCGTAGGCAGTTTAACATATTACTCCGATGGAGAAAAGTCCGCATGGTGCTTATTGTGTTCAATGCCGATGCAATTTTTGTGTTTCATCAACACTTTGAAGGTCCACAGATTACAGAATGCATCCCGATGTCCTTCGGAAACTAATACTAGTCTTCCAGTGAACAATCAAAGCGTAGGCAGTTTAACATATTACTCCCATGGAGTAAAGTCCGCATGGTGCCTATTGTGTTCAATGCCGACGCAATTTTTGTGTTTGATCCACACTCTGAAGGTCCACAGATTACAGAATGCATTTAGATGTGCTTCGGGTGCTACTACTATTCTTCCAGTGAACGATCAAGGCTTAGACAGTTTAAGACATTACTCCCATGGAGAAAAGTCTGTATGGTGCTTATTGTGTTCAATGCCGATGAAATTTCTGTGTTTCATCAACACTCTGAAGGTCCACAGATTACAGATTGCATCCAGATGTGCTTCGGATACTACTACTAGCCTTGCAGGGAACGATCAAAGCGTAGACAGCTTAAGACATTACTCCCATGAAAGAGATATCCGCATGGTGCTTATTGTGTTCAATGCCCATGCAATTTTTGTGTTTCATCAACACTCATAAGGACCACAGATTACCGAATGCATCCAGATGTGCTTCGGAAACTAGTACTAGTCTTCCAGTGAACGATCAAAGCGTAGACAGTTTAAGACATTACTCCCATGGAGAGAAGTCAGCATGGTGCTCATTGTGTTCAATGCCGACGCAATTTTTGTGTTTCATCTACACTCTGAAGGTCCACAGATTACAGAATGCATGCAGATGTGCTTCGGAAACTACTACTAGTCGTCCAGGGAACGATCAAAGCGTAGACAGTTTAAGACATTACTCCCATGGAGAAAAGTCCGCATGGTGCTTATTGTGCTCAATGCCGATGGAATTTTTGTGTTTCATCAACACTCTGAAGGTCCGCAGATTACAGAATGCATCCAGATGTGCTTCGGAAACAACTACTAGTCTTCCAGAGAACGACCAAAGCGTAGACAGGTTAAGACATTACTCCCATGGAGAAAAGTCTGCATGGTGCTTATTGTGTTCAATGCCGATGCAATTTCTGTGTTTCATCAACACTCTGAAGGTCCACAGATTACAGAATGCATCCAGATGTGCTTCGGAAACTAGTACTAGTCTTCCAGTGAACGATCAAAGCGTAGACAGTTTAAGACATTACTCCCATGGAGAGAAGTCTGCATGGTGCTCATTGTGTTCAATGCCGACGCAATTTTTGTGTTTCGTCAACACTCTGAAGGTCCATAGATTACAGAACGCATGCAGATGTGTTTCGGAAACTACTACTAGTCTTCCAGTGTACGATCAAAACGTAGACAGTTTAAGATATTACTCCCATGGAGAAAAGTCCGCATGGTGCTTCTTGTGTTCAATGCAAATGCAATTTTTGTGTTTCATCAACACTCTGAAGATCCACAGATTACAGAATGCATCCAGATGTGCTTCTGAAGCTACTACTAGTCTTCCAGTGAACGATCAAAGCGTAGGCAGTTTAAGATATTACTCCCATGGAGAAAAGCCCGCATGGTGCTTATTGTGTTCAATGCCGATGCAATTTTTGTGTTTGATCAACACTCTGAAGGTCCACAGGTTACAGAATGCATCCAGATGTGCTTCGGAAACTACTACTAATCTTCCGGTGAACGATCAAAGCGTAGACAGTTTAAGACATTACTCCGATGGAGAAAAGTCCGCATGGTGCTTATTGTGTTCAATGCCGATGCAATTTCTGTGTTTCATCAACACTCTGAAGGTCCACAGATTACAGAATGCATCCAGATGTGCTTCGGAAACTAGTACTAGTCTTCCAGTGAACGATCAAAGCGTAGACAGTATAAGACATTACTCCCATGGAGAGAAGTCTGCATGGTGCTCATTGTGTTCAATGCCTACGCAATTTTTGTGTTTCATCAACACTCTGAAGGTCCACAGATTACAGAATGCATCCAGATGTGCTTCGGAAACTACTACTAGTCTTCCAGTGAACGATCAAAGCGTAGACAGTTTAAGACATTACCCCGATGGAGAAAAGTCCGCATGGTGCTTATTGTGTTCAATGCCGATGCAATTTTTGTGTTTCATCAACACTCTGAAGGTCCACAGATTACAGAATGCATCCCGATGTCCTTCGGAAACTAATACTAGTCTTCCAGTGAACGATCAAAGCGTAGGCAGTTTAACATATTACTCCGATGGAGAAAAGTCCGCATGGTGCTTATTGTGTTCAATGCCGATGCAATTTTTGTGTTTCATCAACACTCTGAAGGTCCACAGATTACAGAATGCATCCCGATGTCCTTCGGAAACTAATACTAGTCTTCCAGTGAACGATCAAAGCGTAGGCAGTTTAACATATTACTCCCATGGAGAGAAGTCTGCATGGTGCTCATTGTGTTCAATGCCGACGCAATTTTTGTGTTTCATCAACACTCTGAAGGTCCACAGATTACAGAATGCATGCAGATGTGCTTCGGAAACTACTACTAGTCTTCCAGGGAACGATCAAAGCGTAGACAGTTTAAGACATTACTCCCATGGAGAAAAGTCCGCATGGTGCTTATTGTGCTCAATGCCGATGGAATTTTTGTGTTTCATCAACACTCTGAAGGTCCACAGATTACAGAATGCATCCAGATGTGCATCGGAAACTACTACTAGTCTTCCGGTGAACGATCAAAGCGTAGACAGTTTAAGACATTACTCCGATGGAGAAAAGTCCGCATGGTGCTTATTGTGTTCAATGCCGATGCAGTTTCTGTGTTTCATCAACACTCTGAAGGTCCACAGATTACAGAATGCATCCAGATGTGCTTCTGAAGCTACTACTAGTCTTCCAGTGAACGATCAAAGCGTAGGCAGTTTAAGATATTACTCCCATGGAGAAAAGTCCGCATGGTGCTTATTGTGTTCAATGCCGATGCAATTTTTGTGTTAGATCAACACTCTGAAGGTCCACAGGTTACAGAATTCATCCAGATGTGCTTCGGAAACTACTACTAATCTTCCGGTGAACGATCAAAGCGTAGACAGTTTAAGACAATTCTGTCATGGTGAAAAGTCCGCATGGTGCTTATTGTGTTCAATGCCGATGCAATTTCTGTGTTTCATCAACACTCTGAAGGTCCACAGATTACAGAATACATCCAGATGTGCTTTGGAAACTACTACTAGTCTTCCAGTGAACGATCAAAGCGTAGACAGTTTAAGACATTACTCCGATGGAGAAAAGTCCGCATGGTGCTTATTGTGTTCAATGCCGATGCAATTTTTGTGTTTCATCAACACTCTGAAGGTCCACAGATTACAGAATGCATCACGATGTCCTTCGGAAACTAATACTAGTCTTCCAGTGAACGATCAAAGCGTAGGCGGTTTAACATATTACTCCGATGGAGAAAAGTCCGCATGGTGCTTATTGTGTTCAATGCCGATGCAATTTTTGTGTTTCATCAACACTTTGAAGGTCCACAGATTACAGAATGCATCCCGATGTCCTTCGGAAACTAATACTAGTCTTCCAGTGAACAATCAAAGCGTAGGCAGTTTAACATATTACTCCCATGGAGTAAAGTCCGCATGGTGCCTATTGTGTTCAATGCCGACGCAATTTTTGTGTTTGATCCACACTCTGAAGGTCCACAGATTACAGAATGCATTTAGATGTGCTTCGGGTGCTACTACTATTCTTCCAGTGAACGATCAAGGCTTAGACAGTTTAAGACATTACTCCCATGGAGAAAAGTCTGTATGGTGCTTATTGTGTTCAATGCCGATGAAATTTCTGTGTTTCATCAACACTCTGAAGGTCCACAGATTACAGATTGCATCCAGATGTGCTTCGGATACTACTACTAGCCTTGCAGGGAACGATCAAAGCGTAGACAGCTTAAGACATTACTCCCATGAAAGAGATATCCGCATGGTGCTTATTGTGTTCAATGCCCATGCAATTTTTGTGTTTCATCAACACTCATAAGGACCACAGATTACCGAATGCATCCAGATGTGCTTCGGAAACTAGTACTAGTCTTCCAGTGAACGATCAAAGCGTAGACAGTTTAAGACATTACTCCCATGGAGAGAAGTCAGCATGGTGCTCATTGTGTTCAATGCCGACGCAATTTTTGTGTTTCATCTACACTCTGAAGGTCCACAGATTACAGAATGCATGCAGATGTGCTTCGGAAACTACTACTAGTCGTCCAGGGAACGATCAAAGCGTAGACAGTTTAAGACATTACTCCCATGGAGAAAAGTCCGCATGGTGCTTATTGTGCTCAATGCCGATGGAATTTTTGTGTTTCATCAACACTCTGAAGGTCCGCAGATTACAGAATGCATCCAGATGTGCTTCGGAAACAACTACTAGTCTTCCAGAGAACGACCAAAGCGTAGACAGGTTAAGACATTACTCCCATGGAGAAAAGTCTGCATGGTGCTTATTGTGTTCAATGCCGATGCAATTTCTGTGTTTCATCAACACTCTGAAGGTCCACAGATTACAGAATGCATCCAGATGTGCTTCGGAAACTAGTACTAGTCTTCCAGTGAACGATCAAAGCGTAGACAGTTTAAGACATTACTCCCATGGAGAGAAGTCCGCATGGTTCTTATTGTGTTCAATGCCGACGCAATTTTTGTGTTTCGTCAACACTCTGAAGGTCCATAGATTACAGAACGCATGCAGATGTGTTTCGGAAACTACTACTAGTCTTCCAGTGTACGATCAAAACGTAGACAGTTTAAGATATTACTCCCATGGAGAAAAGTCCGCATGGTGCTTCTTGTGTTCAATGCAAATGCAATTTTTGTGTTTCATCAACACTCTGAAGATCCACAGATTACAGAATGCATCCAGATGTGCTTCTGAAGCTACTACTAGTCTTCCAGTGAACGATCAAAGCGTAGGCAGTTTAAGATATTACTCCCATGGAGAAAAGCCCGCATGGTGCTTATTGTGTTCAATGCCGATGCAATTTTTGTGTTTGATCAACACTCTGAAGGTCCACAGGTTACAGAATGCATCCAGATGTGCTTCGGAAACTACTACTAATCTTCCGGTGAACGATCAAAGCGTAGACAGTTTAAGACATTACTCCGATGGAGAAAAGTCCGCATGGTGCTTATTGTGTTCAATGCCGATGCAATTTCTGTGTTTCATCAACACTCTGAAGGTCCACAGATTACAGAATGCATCCAGATGTGCTTCGGAAACTACTACTAGTCTTCCAGTGAACGATCAAAGCGTAGACAGTTTAAGACATTACTCCGATAGAGAAAAGTCCGCATGGTGCTTATTGTGTTCAATGCCGATGCAATTTTTGTGTTTCATCAACACTCTGAAGGTCCACAGATTACAGAATGCATCCCGATGTCCTTCGGAAACTAATACTACTCTTCCAGTGAACGATCAAAGCGTAGGCAGTTTAACATATTACTCCGATGGAGAAAAGTCCGCATGGTGCTTATTGTGTTCAATGCCGATGCAATCTTTGTGTTTCATCAACACTCTGAAGGTCCACAGATTACAGAATGCATCAAGATGTCCATCGGAAACTAATACTAGTCTTCCAGTGAACGATCAAAGCGTAGGCAGTTTAACATATTACTCCCATGGAGTAAAGTCCGCATGGTGCTTATTGTGTTCAATGCCGACGCAATTTTTGTGTTTGATCCACACTCTGAAGGTCCACAGATTACAGAATGCATCCAGATGTGCTTCGGGTACTACTACTAATCTTCCAGTGAACGATCAAGGCTTAGACAGTTTAAGACATTACTGCCATGGAGAAAAGTCTGTATTGTGCTTATTGTGTTCAATGCCGATGCAATTTCTGTGTTTCATCAACACTCTGAAGGTCCACAGATTACAGATTGCATCCAGATGTGCTTCGGATACTACTACTAGTCTTGCAGGGAACGATCAAAGCGTAGACAGCTTAAGACATTACTCCCATGAAAGAGATATCCGCATGGTGCTTATTGTGTTCAATGCCCATGCAATTTTTGTGTTTCATCAACACTCATAAGTTCCACAGATTACCGAATGCATCCAGATGTGCTTCGGAAACTAGTACTAGTCTTCCAGTGAACGATCAAAGCGTAGACAGTTTAAGACATTACTCTCATGGAGAGAAGTCTGCATGGTGCTCATTGTGTTCAATGCCGACGCAATTTTTGTGTTTCATCAACTCTCTGAAGGTCCATAGATTACGTAATGCATGCAGATGTGCTTCGGAAACTACTTCTAGTCTTCCAGGGAACGATCAAAGCGTAGACAGTTTAAGACATTACTCCCAAGGAGAAAAGTCCGCATGGTGCTTATTGTGCTCAATGCCGATGGAATTGTTGTGTTTCATCAACACTCTGAAGGTCCGCAGAATACAGAATGCATCCAGATGTGCTTCGGAACCTACTACTAGTCTTCCAGAGAACGACCAAAGCGTAGACAGGTTAAGACATTCCTTCCATGGAGAAAAGTCTGCATGGTGCTTATTGTGTGCAATGACGATGCAATTTCTGTGTTTCATCAACACTCTGAATGTCCACAGATAACAGATTGCCTCCAGATGTGCTTCGGAAACTACTACTAGTCTTCCAGTGTACGATCAAAGCGTAGACAGTCTAAGAGATTACTCCCATGGAGAAAAGTCCGCATGGTGCTTCTTGTGTTCAATGCTAATGCAATTTTTGTGTTTCATCAACACTCTGAAGGTCCTCAGATTAAAGAATGCATCCAGATGTGCATCGGAAACTACTACTAGTCTTCCAGTGAACGATCAAAGCGTAGACAGTTTAAGACATTACTCCGATGGAGAAAAGTCCGCATGGTGCTTATTGTGTTCAATGCCGATGCAATTTCTGTGTTTCATCAACACTCTGAAGGTCCACAGATTACAGAATGCATCCAGATGTGCTTCGGAAACTACTACTAGTCTTCCAGTGAACAATCAAAGCGTAGACAGTTTAAGACATTACTCCCATGGAGAAAAGTCCGCATGGTGCTTATTGAGTTCAATGGCGATGCAATGTTTGTGTTTCATCAACACTCTGAAGGTCCATAGATTACAGAATGCATCCCGATGTCCTTCGGAAACTAATACTAGTATTCCAGTGAACGATCAAAGCGTAGGCAGTTTAACATATTACTCCCATGGAGAAAAGTCCGCATGGTGCTTATTGTGTTCAATGCCGATGCAATTTTTGTGTTTGATCCACACTCTGAAGGTCCACAGACTACAGAATGCATCCAGATGTGCTTCGGGTACTACTACTAAACTTCCAGTGAACGATCAAGGCTTAGACATTTTAAGACATTACTCCCATGGAGAAAAGTCTGTATGGTGCTTATTGTGTTCAATGCCGATGCAATTTTTGTGTTTGATCAACACTCTGAAGGTCCACAGGTTACAGAATGCATCCAGATGTGCTTCGGAAACTACTACTAATCTTCCGGTGAACGATCAAAGCGTAGACAGTTTAAGACATTACTCCGATGGAGAAAAGTCCGCATGGTGCTTATTGTGTTCAATGCCGATGCAATTTCTGTGTTTCATCAACACTCTGAAGGTCCACAGATTACAGAATGCATCCAGATGTGCTTCGGAAACTACTACTAGTCTTCCAGTGAACGATCAAAGCGTAGACAGTTTAAGACATTACTCCGATAGAGAAAAGTCCGCATGGTGCTTATTGTGTTCAATGCCGATGCAATTTTTGTGTTTCATCAACACTCTGAAGGTCCACAGATTACAGAATGCATCCCGATGTCCTTCGGAAACTAATACTACTCTTCCAGTGAACGATCAAAGCGTAGGCAGTTTAACATATTACTCCGATGGAGAAAAGTCCGCATGGTGCTTATTGTGTTCAATGCCGATGCAATCTTTGTGTTTCATCAACACTCTGAAGGTCCACAGATTACAGAATGCATCAAGATGTCCATCGGAAACTAATACTAGTCTTCCAGTGAACGATCAAAGCGTAGGCAGTTTAACATATTACTCCCATGGAGTAAAGTCCGCATGGTGCTTATTGTGTTCAATGCCGACGCAATTTTTGTGTTTGATCCACACTCTGAAGGTCCACAGATTACAGAATGCATCCAGATGTGCTTCGGGTACTACTACTAATCTTCCAGTGAACGATCAAGGCTTAGACAGTTTAAGACATTACTGCCATGGAGAAAAGTCTGTTTTGTGCTTATTGTGTTCAATGCCGATGCAATTTCTGTGTTTCATCAACACTCTGAAGGTCCACAGATTACAGATTGCATCCAGATGTGCTTCGGATACTACTACTAGTCTTGCAGGGAACGATCAAAGCGTAGACAGCTTAAGACATTACTCCCATGAAAGAGATATCCGCATGGTGCCTATTGTGTTCAATGCCCATGCAATTTTTGTGTTTCATCAACACTCATAAGGTCCACAGATTACCGAATGCATCCAGATGTGCTTCGGAAACTAGTACTAGTCTTCCAGTGAACGATCAAAGCGTAGACAGTTTAAGACATTACTCTCATGGAGAGAAGTCTGCATGGTGCTCATTGTGTTCAATGCCGACGCAATTTTTGTGTTTCATCAACTCTCTGAAGGTCCATAGATTACGTAATGCATGCAGATGTGCTTCGGAAACTACTTCTAGTCTTCCAGGGAACGATCAAAGCGTAGACAGTTTAAGACATTACTCCCAAGGAGAAAAGTCCGCATGGTGCTTATTGTGCTCAATGCCGATGGAATTGTTGTGTTTCATCAACACTCTGAAGGTCCGCAGAATACAGAATGCATCCAGATGTGCTTCGGAACCTACTACTAGTCTTCCAGAGAACGACCAAAGCGTAGACAGGTTAAGACATTCCTTCCATGGAGAAAAGTCTGCATGGTGCTTATTGTGTGCAATGACGATGCAATTTCTGTGTTTCATCAACACTCTGAATGTCCACAGATAACAGATTGCCTCCAGATGTGCTTCGGAAACTACTACTAGTCTTCCAGTGTACGATCAAAGCGTAGACAGTCTAAGAGATTACTCCCATGGAGAAAAGTCCGCATGGTGCTTCTTGTGTTCAATGCTAATGCAATTTTTGTGTTTCATCAACACTCTGAAGGTCCTCAGATTAAAGAATGCATCCAGATGTGCATCGGAAACTACTACTAGTCTTCCAGTGAACGATCAAAGCGTAGACAGTTTAAGACATTACTCCGATGGAGAAAAGTCCGCATGGTGCTTATTGTGTTCAATGCCGATGCAATTTCTGTGTTTCATCAACACTCTGAAGGTCCACAGATTACAGAATGCATCCAGATGTGCTTCGGAAACTACTACTAGTCTTCCAGTGAACAATCAAAGCGTAGACAGTTTAAGACATTACTCCCATGGAGAAAAGTCCGCATGGTGCTTATTGAGTTCAATGCCGATGCAATGTTTGTGTTTCATCAACACTCTGAAGGTCCATAGATTACAGAATGCATCCAGATGTGCTTCGGAAACTACTACTAGTCTTCCAGTGAACGATCAAAGCGTAGACAGTTTAAGACATTACCCCGATGGAGAAAAGTCCGCATGGTGCTTATTGTGTTCAATGCCGATGCAATTTTTGTGTTTCATCAACACTCTGAAGGTCCACAGATTACAGAATGCATCCCGATGTCCTTCGGAAACTAATACTAGTCTTCCAGTGAACGATCAAAGCGTAGGCAGTTTAACATATTACTCCGATGGAGAAAAGCCCGCATGGTGCTTATTGTGTTCAATGCCGATGCAATTTTTGTGTTTCATCAACACTCTGAAGGTCCACAGATTACAGAATGCATCCCGATGTCCTTCGGAAACTAATACTAGTCTTCCAGTGAACGATCAAAGCGTAGGCAGTTTAACATATTACTCCCATGGAGAGAAGTCTGCATGGTGCTCATTGTGTTCAATGCCGACGCAATTTTTGTGTTTCATCAACACTCTGAAGGTCCACAGATTACAGAATGCATGCAGATGTGCTTCGGAAACTACTACTAGTCTTCCAGGGAACGATCAAAGCGTAGACAGTTTAAGACATTACTCCCATGGAGAAAAGTCCGCATGGTGCTTATTGTGCTCAATGCCGATGGAATTTTTGTGTTTCATCAACACTCTGAAGGTCCGCAGATAACAGAATGCATCCAGATGTGCTTCGGAAACAACTACTAGTCTTCCAGAGAACGACCAAAGCGTAGACAGGTTAAGACATTACTCCCATGGAGAAAAGTCTGCATGGTGCTTATTGTGTTCAATGCCGATGCAATTTCTGTGTTTCATCAACACTCTGAATGTCCACAGATAACAGATTGCCTCCAGATGTGCTTCGGAAACTACTACTAGTCTTCCAGTGTACGATCAAAGCGTAGACAGTTTAAGAGATTACTCCCATGGAGAAAAGTCCGCATGGTGCTTCTTGTGTTCAATGCAAATGCAATTTTTGTGTTTCATCAACACTCTGAAGGTCCACAGATTACAGAATGCATCCAGATGTGCATCGGAAACTACTACTAGTCTTCCGGTGAACGATCAAAGCGTAGACAGTTTAAGACATTACTCCGATGGAGAAAAGTCCACATGGTGCTTATTGTGTTCAATGCCGATGCAGTGTCTGTGTTTCATCAACACTCTGAAGGTCCACAGATTACAGAATGCATCCAGATGTGCTTCTGAAGCTACTACTAGTCTTCCAGTGAACGATCAAAGCGTAGGCAGTTTAAGACATTACTCCGACGGAGAAAAGTCCGCATGGTGCTTATTGTGTTCAATGCAAATGCAATTTTTGTGTTTCATCAACACTCTGAAGATCCACAGATTACAGAATGCATCCAGATGTGCTTCTGAAGCTACTACTAGTCTTCCAGTGAACGATCAAAGCGTAGGCAGTTTAAGATATTACTCCCATGGAGAAAAGCCCGCATGGTGCTTATTGTGTTCAATGCCGATGCAATTTTTGTGTTTGATCAACACTCTGAAGGTCCACAGGTTACAGAATGCATCCAGATGTGCTTCGGAAACTACTACTAATCTTCCGGTGAACGATCAAAGCGTAGACAGTTTAAGACATTACTCCGATGGAGAAAAGTCCGCATGGTGCTTATTGTGTTCAATGCCGATGCAATTTCTGTGTTTCATCAACACTCTGAAGGTCCACAGATTACAGAATGCATCCAGATGTGCTTCGGAAACTACTACTAGTCTTCCAGTGAACGATCAAAGCGTAGACAGATTAAGACATTACTCCGATAGAGAAAAGTCCGCATGGTGCTTATTGTGTTCAATGCCGATGCAATTTTTGTGTTTCATCAACACTCTGAAGGTCCACAGATTACAGAATGCATCCCGATGTCCTTCGGAAACTAATACTACTCTTCCAGTGAACGATCAAAGCGTAGGCAGTTTAACATATTACTCCGATGGAGAAAAGTCCGCATGGTGCTTATTGTGTTCAATGCCGATGCAATATTTGTGTTTCATCAACACTCTGAAGGTCCACAGATTACAGAATGCATCAAGATGTCCATCGGAAACTAATACTAGTCTTCCAGTGAACGATCAAAGCGTAGGCAGTTTAACATATTACTCCCATGGAGTAAAGTCCGCATGGTGCTTATTGTGTTCAATGCCGACGCAATTTTTGTGTTTGATCCACACTCTGAAGGTCCACAGATTACAGAATGCATCCAGATGTGCTTCGGGTACTACTACTAATCTTCCAGTGAACGATCAAGGCTTAGACAGTTTAAGACATTACTGCCATGGAGAAAAGTCTGTATTGTGCTTATTGTGTTCAATGCCGATGCAATTTCTGTGTTTCATCAACACTCTGAAGGTCCACAGATTACAGATTGCATCCAGATGTGCTTCGGATACTACTACTAGTCTTGCAGGGAACGATCAAAGCGTAGACAGCTTAAGACATTACTCCCATGAAAGAGATATCCGCATGGTGCTTATTGTGTTCAATGCCCATGCAATTTTTGTGTTTCATCAACACTCATAAGGTCCACAGATTACCGAATGCATCCAGATGTGCTTCGGAAACTAGTACTAGTCTTCCAGTGAACGATCAAAGCGTAGACAGTTTAAGACATTACTCTCATGGAGAGAAGTCTGCATGGTGCTCATTGTGTTCAATGCCGACGCAATTTTTGTGTTTCATCAACTCTCTGAAGGTCCATAGATTACGTAATGCATGCAGATGTGCTTCGGAAACTACTTCTAGTCTTCCAGGGAACGATCAAAGCGTAGACAGTTTAAGACATTACTCCCAAGGAGAAAAGTCCGCATGGTGCTTATTGTGCTCAATGCCGATGGAATTGTTGTGTTTCATCAACACTCTGAAGGTCCGCAGAATACAGAATGCATCCAGATGTGCTTCGGAACCTACTACTAGTCTTCCAGAGAACGACCAAAGCGTAGACAGGTTAAGACATTCCTTCCATGGAGAAAAGTCTGCATGGTGCTTATTGTGTGCAATGACGATGCAATTTCTGTGTTTCATCAACACTCTGAATGTCCACAGATAACAGATTGCCTCCAGATGTGCTTCGGAAACTACTACTAGTCTTCCAGTGTACGATCAAAGCGTAGACAGTCTAAGAGATTACTCCCATGGAGAAAAGTCCGCATGGTGCTTCTTGTGTTCAATGCTAATGCAATTTTTGTGTTTCATCAACACTCTGAAGGTCCTCAGATTAAAGAATGCATCCAGATGTGCATCGGAAACTACTACTAGTCTTCCAGTGAACGATCAAAGCGTAGACAGTTTAAGACATTACTCCGATGGAGAAAAGTCCGCATGGTGCTTATTGTGTTCAATGCCGATGCAATTTCTGTGTTTCATCAACACTCTGAAGGTCCACAGATTACAGAATGCATCCAGATGTGCTTCGGAAACTACTACTAGTCTTCCAGTGAACAATCAAAGCGTAGACAGTTTAAGACATTACTCCCATGGAGAAAAGTCCGCATGGTGCTTATTGAGTTCAATGCCGATGCAATGTTTGTGTTTCATCAACACTCTGAAGGTCCATAGATTACAGAATGCATCCCGATGTCCTTCGGAAACTAATACTAGTATTCCAGTGAACGATCAAAGCGTAGGCAGTTTAACATATTACTCCCATGGAGAAAAGTCCGCATGGTGCTTATTGTGTTCAATGCCGATGCAATTTTTGTGTTTGATCCACACTCTGAAGGTCCACAGACTACAGAATGCATCCAGATGTGCTTCGGGTACTACTACTAATCTTCCAGTGAACGATCAAGGCTTAGACATTTTAAGACATTACTCCCATGGAGAAAAGTCTGTATGGTGCTTATTGTGTTCAATGCCGATGCAATTTCTGTGTTTCATCAACACTCTGAGGGTCCACAGATTACAGATTGCATCCAGATGTGCTTCGGATACTACTACTAGTCTTGCAGGGAACGACCAAAGCGTAGACAGTTTAAGACATTACTCCCATGAAAGAGATATCCGCATGGTGCTTATTGTGTTCAATGCCCATGCAATTTTTGTGTTTCATCAACACTCATAAGGTCCACAGATTACCGAATGCATCCAGATGTGCTTCGGAAACTAGTACTAGTCTTCCAGTGAACGATCAAAGCGTAGACAGTATAAGACATTACTCCCATGGAGAGAAGTCTGCATGGTGCTCATTGTGTTCAATGCCTACGCAATTTTTGTGTTTCATCAACACTCTGAAGGTCCACAGATTACAGAATGCATCCAGATGTGCTTCGGAAACTACTACTAGTCTTCCAGTGAACGATCAAAGCGTAGACAGTTTAAGACATTACCCCGATGGAGAAAAGTCCGCATGGTGCTTATTGTGTTCAATGCCGATGCAATTTTTGTGTTTCATCAACACTCTGAAGGTCCACAGATTACAGAATGCATCCCGATGTCCTTCGGAAACTAATACTAGTCTTCCAGTGAACGATCAAAGCGTAGGCAGTTTAACATATTACTCCGATGGAGAAAAGTCCGCATGGTGCTTATTGTGTTCAATGCCGATGCAATTTTTGTGTTTCATCAACACTCTGAAGGTCCACAGATTACAGAATGCATCCCAAAGTCCTTCGGAAACTAATACTAGTCTTCCAGTGAACGATCAAAGCGTAGGCAGTTTAACATATTACTCCCATGGAGAGAAGTCTGCATGGTGCTCATTGTGTTCAATGCCGACGCAATTTTTGTGTTTCATCAACACTCTGAAGGTCCACAGATTACAGAATGCATGCAGATGTGCTTCGGAAACTACTACTAGTCTTCCAGGGAACGATCAAAGCGAAGACAGTTTAAGACATTACTCCCATGGAGAAAAGTCCGCATGGTGCTTATTGTGCTCAATGCCGATGGAATTTTTGTGTTTCATCAACACTCTGAAGGTCCGCAGATAACAGAATGCATCCAGATGTGCTTCGGAAACAACTACTAGTCTTCCAGAGAACGACCAAAGCGTAGACAGGTTAAGACATTACTCCCATGGAGAAAAGTCTGCATGGTGCTTATTGTGTTCAATGCCGATGCAATTTCTGTGTTTCATCAACACTCTGAATGTCCACAGATAACAGATTGCCTCCAGATGTGCTTCGGAAACTACTACTAGTCTTCCAGTGTACGATCAAAGCGTAGACAGTTTAAGAGATTACTCCCATGGAGAAAAGTCCGCATGGTGCTTCTTGTGTTCAATGCAAATGCAATTTTTGTGTTTCATCAACACTCTGAAGGTCCACAGATTACAGAATGCATCCAGATGTGCATCGGAAACTACTACTAGTCTTCCGGTGAACGATCAAAGCGTAGACAGTTTAAGACATTACTCCGATGGAGAAAAGTCCACATGGTGCTTATTGTGTTCAATGCCGATGCAGTGTCTGTGTTTCATCAACACTCTGAAGGTCCACAGATTACAGAATGCATCCAGATGTGCTTCTGAAGCTACTACTAGTCTTCCAGTGAACGATCAAAGCGTAGGCAGTTTAAGATATTACTCCCATGGAGAAAAATCCGCATGGTGCTTATTGTGTTCAATGCCGATGAAATTTTTGTGTTAGATCAACACTCTGAAGGTCCACAGGTTACAGAATGCATCCAGATGTGCTTCGGAAACTACTACTAATCTTCCGGTGAACGATCAAAGCGTAGACAGTTTAAGACATTACTCCGACGGAGAAAAGTCCGCATGGTGCTTATTGTGTTCAATGCCGATGCAATTTTTGTGTTTCATCAACACTCTGAAGGTCCACAGATTACAGAATACATCCAGATGTGCTTTGGAAACTACTACTAGTCTTCCAGTGAACGATCAAAGCGTAGACAGTTTAAGACATTACTCCGATGGAGAAAAGTCCGCATGGTGCTTATTGTGTTCAATGCCGATGCAATTTTTGTGTTTCATCAACACTCTGAAGGTCCACAGATTACAGAATGCATCCCGATGTCCTTCGGAAACTAATACTAGTCTTCCAGTGAACGATCAAAGCGTAGGCAGTTTAACATATTACTACGATGGAGAAAAGTCCGCATGGTGCTTATTGTGTTCAATGCCGATGCAATTTTTGTGTTTCATCAACACTTTGAAGGTCCACAGATTACAGAATGCATCCCGATGTCCTTCGGAAACTAATACTAGTCTTCCAGTGAACAATCAAAGCGTAGGCAGTTTAACATATTACTCCCATGGAGTAAA
The DNA here is from genome assembly GCF_023897955.1 of Schistocerca gregaria. Classification (NCBI taxonomy): domain Eukaryota; kingdom Metazoa; phylum Arthropoda; class Insecta; order Orthoptera; family Acrididae; genus Schistocerca; species Schistocerca gregaria. The sequence continues at coordinate 48,596,739 of NC_064928.1, read as the reverse complement.
GTCCGCATGGTGCTTATTGTGTTCAATGCCGACGCAATTTTTGTGTTTGATCCACACTCTGAAGGTCCACAGATTACAGAATGCATTTAGATGTGCTTCGGGTGCTACTACTAATCTTCCAGTGAACGATCAAGGCTTAGACAGTTTAAGACATTACTCCCATGGAGAAAAGTCTGTATGGTGCTTATTGTGTTCAATGCCGATGCAATTTCTGTGTTTCATCAACACTCTGAAGGTCCACAGATTACAGATTGCATCCAGATGTGCTTCGGATACTACTACTAGCCTTGCAGGGAACGATCAAAGCGTAGACAGCTTAAGACATTACTCCCATGAAAGAGATATCCGCATGGTGCTTATTGTGTTCAATGCCCATGCAATTTTTGTGTTTCATCAACACTCATAAGGTCCACAGATTACCGAATGCATCCAGATGTGCTTCGGAAACTAGTACTAGTCTTCCAGTGAACGATCAAAGCGTAGACAGTTTAAGACATTACTCCCATGGAGAGAAGTCAGCATGGTGCTCATTGTGTTCAATGCCGACGCAATTTTTGTGTTTCATCAACACTCTGAAGGTCCACAGATTACAGAATGCATCCAGATGTGCATCGGAAACTACTACTAGTCTTCCGGTGAACGATCAAAGCGTAGACAGTTTAAGACATTACTCCGATGGAGAAATGTCCGCATGGTGCTTATTGTGTTCAATGCCGATGCAGTTTCTATGATTCATCAACACTCTGAAGGTCCACAGATTACAGAATGCATCCAGATGTGCTTCTGAAGCTACTACTAGTCTTCCAGTGAACGATCAAAGCGTAGGCAGTTTAAGATATTACTCCCATGGAGAAAAGTCCGCATGGTGCTTATTGTGTTCAATGCCGATGCAATTTTTGTGTTTGATCAACACTCTGAACGTCCACAGGTTACAGAATGCATCCAGATGTGCTTCGGAAACTACTACTAATCTTCTGGTGAACGATCAAAGCGTAGACAGTTTAAGACATTACTCCAATGGAGAAAAGTCCGCATGGTGCTTATTGTGTTCAATGCCGATGCAATTTCTGTGTTTCATCAACACTCTGAAGGTCCACAGATTACAGAATGCATCCAGATGTGCTTCGGAAACTACTACTAGTCTTCCAGTGAACGATCAAAGCGTAGACAGTTTAAGACATTACTCCGATGGAGAAAAGTCCGAATGGTGCTTATTGTGTTCAATGCCGATGCAATTTTTGTGTTTCATCAACACTCTGTAGGTCCACAGATTACAGAATGCATCCCGATGTCCTTCGGAAACTAATACTAGTCTTCCAGTGAACGATCAAAGCGTAGGCAGTTTAACATATTACTCCGATGGAGAAAAGTCCGCATGGTGCTTATTGTGTTCAATGCCGATGCAATTTTTGTGTTTCATCAACACTCTGAAGGTCCACAGATTACAGAATGCATCCCGATGTCCTTCGGAAACTAATACTAGTCTTCCAGTGAACGATCAAAGCGTAGGCAGTTTAACATATTACTCCCATGGAGTAAAGTCCGCATGGTGCTTATCGTGTTCAATGCCGACGCAATTTTTGTGTTTGATCCACACTCTGAAGGTCCACAGATTACAGAATGCATCCAGATGTGCTTCGGGTACTACTACTAATCTTCCAGTGAACGATCAAGGCTTAGACAGTTTAAGACATTACTGCCATGGAGAAAAGTCTGTATGGTGCTTATTGTGTTCAATGCTGATGCAATTTCTGTGTTTCATCAACACTCTGAAGGTCCACAGATTACAGATTGCATCCAGATGTGCTTCGGATACTACTACTAGTCTTGCAGGGAACGATCAAAGCGTAGACAGCTTAAGACATTACTCCCATGAAAGAGATATCCGCATGGTGCTTATTGTGTTCAATGCCCATGCAATTTTTGTGTTTCATCAACACTCATAAGGTCCACAGATTACCGAATGCATCCAGATGTGCTTCGGAAACTAGTACTAGTCTTCCAGTGAACGATCAAAGCGTAGACAGTTTAAGACATTACTCCCATGGAGAGAAGTCTGCATGGTGCTCATTGTGTTCAATGCCGACGCAATTTTTGTGTTTCGTCAACACTCTGAAGGTCCATAGATTACAGAACGCATGCAGATGTGCTTCGGAAACTACTACTAGTCTTCCAGTGTACGATCAAAACGTAGACAGTTTAAGATATTACTCCCATGGAGAAAAGTCCGCATGGTGCTTCTTGTGTTCAATGCAAATGCAATTTTTGTGTTTCATCAACACTCTGAAGATCCACAGATTACAGAATGTATCCAGATGTGCTTCGGAAGCTACTACTAGTCTTCCAGTGAACGATCAAAGCGTAGGCAGTTTAAGATATTACTCCCATGGAGAAAAGTCCGCATGGTGCTTATTGTGTTCAATGCCGATACAATTTTTGTGTTTGATCAACACTCTGAAGGTCCACAGATTACAGAATGCATCCCGATGTCCTTCGGAAACTAATACTAGTCTTCCAGTGAACGATCAAAGCGTAGGCAGTTTAACATATTACTCCCATGGAGTAAAGTCCGCATGGTGCTTATCGTGTTCAATGCCGACGCAATTTTTGTGTTTGATCCACACTCTGAAGGTCCACAGATTACAGAATGCATCCAGATGTGCTTCGGGTACTACTACTAATCTTCCAGTGAACGATCAAGGCTTAGACAGTTTAAGACATTACTGCCATGGAGAAAAGTCTGTATGGTGCTTATTGTGTTCAATGCTGATGCAATTTCTGTGTTTCATCAACACTCTGAAGGTCCACAGATTACAGATTGCATCCAGATGTGCTTCGGATACTACTACTAGTCTTGCAGGGAACGATCAAAGCGTAGACAGCTTAAGACATTACTCCCATGAAAGAGATATCCGCATGGTGCTTATTGTGTTCAATGCCCATGCAATTTTTGTGTTTCATCAACACTCATAAGGTCCACAGATTACCGAATGCATCCAGATGTGCTTCGGAAACTAGTACTAGTCTTCCAGTGAACGATCAAAGCGTAGACAGTTTAAGACATTACTCCCATGGAGAGAAGTCTGCATGGTGCTCATTGTGTTCAATGCCGACGCAATTTTTGTGTTTCGTCAACACTCTGAAGGTCCATAGATTACAGAACGCATGCAGATGTGCTTCGGAAACTACTACTAGTCTTCCAGTGTACGATCAAAACGTAGACAGTTTAAGATATTACTCCCATGGAGAAAAGTCCGCATGGTGCTTCTTGTGTTCAATGCAAATGCAATTTTTGTGTTTCATCAACACTCTGAAGATCCACAGATTACAGAATGTATCCAGATGTGCTTCTGAAGCTACTACTAGTCTTCCAGTGAACGATCAAAGCGTAGGCAGTTTAAGATATTACTCCCATGGAGAAAAGTCCGCATGGTGCTTATTGTGTTCAATGCCGATACAATTTTTGTGTTTGATCAACACTCTGAAGGTCCACAGGTTACAGAATGCATCCAGATGTGCTTCGGAAACTACTACTAATCTTCCGGTGAACGATCAAAGCGTAGACAGTTTAAGACATAACTCCGATGGAGAAAAGTCCGCATGGTGCTTATTGTGTTCAATGCCGATGCAATTTCTGTGTTTCATCAACACTCTGAAGGTCCACAGATTACAGAATGCATCCAGATGTGCTTCGGAAACTACTACTAGTCTTCCAGTGAACGATCAAAGCGTAGACAGTTTAAGACATTACTCCGATAGAGAAAAGTCCGCATGGTGCTTATTGTGTTCAATGCCGATGCCATTTTTGTGTTTCATCAACACTCTGAAGGTCCACAGATTACAGAATGCATCCCGATGTCCTTCGCAAACTAATACTACTCTTCCAGTGAACGATCAAAGCGTAAGCAGTTTAACATATTACTCCGATGGAGAAAAGTCCGCATGGTGCTTATTGTGTTCAATGCCGATGCAATTTTTGTGTTTCATCAACACTCTGAAGGTCCACAGATTACAGAATGCATCAAGATGTCCATCGGAAACTAATACTAGTCTTCCAGTGAACGATCAAAGCGTAGGCAGTTTAACATATTACTCCCATGGAGTAAAGTCCGCATGGTGCTTATTGTGTTCAATGCCGACGCAATTTTTGTGTTTGATCCACACTCTGAAGGTCCACAGATTACAGAATGCATCCAGATGTGCTTCGGGTACTACTACTAATCTTCCAGTGAACGATCAAGGCTTAGACAGTTTAAGACATTACTGCCATGGAGAAAAGTCTGTATGGTGCTTATTGTGTTCAATGCCGATGCAATTTCTGTGTTTCATCATCACTCTGAAGGTCCACAGATTACAGATTGCATCCAGATGTGCTTCGGATACTACTACTAGTCTTGCAGGGAACGATCAAAGCGTAGACAGGTTAAGACATTACTCCCATGAAAGAGATATCCGCATGGTGCTCATTGTGTTCAATGCCGTCGCAATTTTTGTGTTTCATCAACACTCTGAAGGTCCATAGATTACGTAATGCATGCAGATGTGCTTCGGAAACTACTACTAGTCTTCCAGGGAACGATCAAAGCGTAGACAGTTTAAGACATTACTCCCATGGAGAAAAGTCCGCATGGTGCTTATTGTGCTCAATGCCGATGGAATTGTTGTGTTTCATCAACACTCTGAAGGTCCGCAGAATACAGAATGCATCCAGATGTGCTTCGGAACCTACTACTAGTCTTCCAGAGAACGACCAAAGCGTAGACAGGTTAAGACATTCCTTCCATGGAGAAAAGTCTGCATGGTGCTTATTGTGTGCAATGACGATGCAATTTCTGTGTTTCATCAACACTCTGAATGTCCACAGATAACAGATTGCCTCCAGATGTGCTTCGGAAACTACTACTAGTCTTCCAGTGTACGATCAAAGCGTAGACAGTCTAAGAGATTACTCCCATGGAGAAAAGTCCGCATGGTGGTTCTTGTGTTCAATGCTAATGCAATTTTTGTGTTTCATCAACACTCTGAAGGTCCTCAGATTAAAGAATGCATCCAGATGTGCATCGGAAACTACTACTAGTCTTCCAGTGAACGATCAAAGCGTAGACAGTTTAAGACATTACTCCGATGGAGAAAAGTCCGCATGGTGCTTATTGTGTTCAATGCCGATGCAATTTCTGTGTTTCATCAACACTCTGAAGGTCCACAGATTACAGAATGCATCCAGATGTGCTTCGGAAACTACTACTAGTCTTCCAGTGAACGATCAAAGCGTAGACAGTTTAAGACATTACTCCCATGGAGAAAAGTCCTCATGGTGCTTATTGAGTTCAATGCCGATGCAATGTTTGTGTTTCATCAACACTCTGAAGGTCCACAGATTACAGAATACATCCAGATGTGCTTTGGAAACTACTACTAGTCTTCCAGTGAACGATCAAAGCGTAGACAGTTTAAGACATTACTCCGATGGAGAAAAGTCCGCATGGTGCTTATTGTGTTCAATGCCGATGCAATTTCTGTGTTTCATCAACACTCTGAAGGTCCACAGATTACAGAATGCATCCAGATGAGCTTCTGAAGCTACTACTAGTCTTCCAGTGAACGATCAAAGCGTAGGCAGTTTAAGATATTACTCCCATGGAGAAAAATCCGCATGGTGCTTATTGTGTTCAATGCCGATGAAATTTTTGTGTTAGATCAACACTCTGAAGGTCCACAGGTTACAGAATGCATCCAGATGTGCTTCGGAAACTACTACTAGTCTTCCAGTGTACGATCAAATCGTAGACAGTTTAAGACATTACTCCCTTAGAAAAGTCCGCATGGTGCTTATTATGTTCATTGCCGATGCAATTTTTGTGTTTCATCAACACTCTGAAGGTCCACAGATTACAGAATGCCTCCAGATGTGCTCCGGAAACTACGACTAGTCTTCCAGTGTACGATCAAAGCGTAGACAGTTTAAGACATTACTCCCTTTAGAAAAGTCCGCATGGTGCATATTGTGTTCAATGCCGATGCAATTTTTGTGTTTCATCAACACTCTGAAGATCCACAGATTACAGAATGTATCCAGATGTGCTTCTGAAGCTACTACTAGTCTTCCAGTGAACGATCAAAGCGTAGGCAGTTTAAGATATTACTCCCATGGAGAAAAGTCCGCATGGTGCTTATTGTGTTCAATGCCGATACAATTTTTGTGTTTGATCAACACTCTGAAGGTCCACAGGTTACAGAATGCATCCAGATGTGCTTCGGAAACTACTACTAATCTTCCGGTGAACGATCAAAGCGTAGACAGTTTAAGACATAACTCCGATGGAGAAAAGTCCGCATGGTGCTTATTGTGTTCAATGCCGATGCAATTTCTGTGTTTCATCAACACTCTGAAGGTCCACAGATTACAGAATGCATCCAGATGTGCTTCGGAAACTACTACTAGTCTTCCAGTGAACGATCAAAGCGTAGACAGTTTAAGACATTACTCCGATAGAGAAAAGTCCGCATGGTGCTTATTGTGTTCAATGCCGATGCCATTTTTGTGTTTCATCAACACTCTGAAGGTCCACAGATTACAGAATGCATCCCGATGTCCTTCGCAAACTAATACTACTCTTCCAGTGAACGATCAAAGCGTAAGCAGTTTAACATATTACTCCGATGGAGAAAAGTCCGCATGGTGCTTATTGTGTTCAATGCCGATGCAATTTTTGTGTTTCATCAACACTCTGAAGGTCCACAGATTACAGAATGCATCAAGATGTCCATCGGAAACTAATACTAGTCTTCCAGTGAACGATCAAAGCGTAGGCAGTTTAACATATTACTCCCATGGAGTAAAGTCCGCATGGTGCTTATTGTGTTCAATGCCGACGCAATTTTTGTGTTTGATCCACACTCTGAAGGTCCACAGATTACAGAATGCATCCAGATGTGCTTCGGGTACTACTACTAATCTTCCAGTGAACGATCAAGGCTTAGACAGTTTAAGACATTACTGCCATGGAGAAAAGTCTGTATGGTGCTTATTGTGTTCAATGCCGATGCAATTTCTGTGTTTCATCATCACTCTGAAGGTCCACAGATTACAGATTGCATCCAGATGTGCTTCGGATACTACTACTAGTCTTGCAGGGAACGATCAAAGCGTAGACAGGTTAAGACATTACTCCCATGAAAGAGATATCCGCATGGTGCTCATTGTGTTCAATGCCGTCGCAATTTTTGTGTTTCATCAACACTCTGAAGGTCCATAGATTACGTAATGCATGCAGATGTGCTTCGGAAACTACTACTAGTCTTCCAGGGAACGATCAAAGCGTAGACAGTTTAAGACATTACTCCCATGGAGAAAAGTCCGCATGGTGCTTATTGTGCTCAATGCCGATGGAATTGTTGTGTTTCATCAACACTCTGAAGGTCCGCAGAATACAGAATGCATCCAGATGTGCTTCGGAACCTACTACTAGTCTTCCAGAGAACGACCAAAGCGTAGACAGGTTAAGACATTCCTTCCATGGAGAAAAGTCTGCATGGTGCTTATTGTGTGCAATGACGATGCAATTTCTGTGTTTCATCAACACTCTGAATGTCCACAGATAACAGATTGCCTCCAGATGTGCTTCGGAAACTACTACTAGTCTTCCAGTGTACGATCAAAGCGTAGACAGTCTAAGAGATTACTCCCATGGAGAAAAGTCCGCATGGTGGTTCTTGTGTTCAATGCTAATGCAATTTTTGTGTTTCATCAACACTCTGAAGGTCCTCAGATTAAAGAATGCATCCAGATGTGCATCGGAAACTACTACTAGTCTTCCAGTGAACGATCAAAGCGTAGACAGTTTAAGACATTACTCCGATGGAGAAAAGTCCGCATGGTGCTTATTGTGTTCAATGCCGATGCAATTTCTGTGTTTCATCAACACTCTGAAGGTCCACAGATTACAGAATGCATCCAGATGTGCTTCGGAAACTACTACTAGTCTTCCAGTGAACGATCAAAGCGTAGACAGTTTAAGACATTACTCCCATGGAGAAAAGTCCTCATGGTGCTTATTGAGTTCAATGCCGATGCAATGTTTGTGTTTCATCAACACTCTGAAGGTCCACAGATTACAGAATACATCCAGATGTGCTTTGGAAACTACTACTAGTCTTCCAGTGAACGATCAAAGCGTAGACAGTTTAAGACATTACTCCGATGGAGAAAAGTCCGCATGGTGCTTATTGTGTTCAATGCCGATGCAATTTCTGTGTTTCATCAACACTCTGAAGGTCCACAGATTACAGAATGCATCCAGATGAGCTTCTGAAGCTACTACTAGTCTTCCAGTGAACGATCAAAGCGTAGGCAGTTTAAGATATTACTCCCATGGAGAAAAATCCGCATGGTGCTTATTGTGTTCAATGCCGATGAAATTTTTGTGTTAGATCAACACTCTGAAGGTCCACAGGTTACAGAATGCATCCAGATGTGCTTCGGAAACTACTACTAATCTTCCGGTGAACGATCAAAGCGTAGACAGTTTAAGACATTACTCCGACGGAGAAAAGTCCGCATGGTGCTTATTGTGTTCAATGCCGATGCAATTTTTGTGTTTCATCAACACTCTGAAGGTCCACAGATTACAGAATACATCCAGATGTGCTTTGGAAACTACTACTAGTCTTCCAGTGAACGATCAAAGCGTAGACAGTTTAAGACATTACTCCGATGGAGAAAAGTCCGCATGGTGCTTATTGTGTTCAATGCCGATGCAATTTTTGTGTTTCATCAACACTCTGAAGGTCCACAGATTACAGAATGCATCCCGATGTCCTTCGGAAACTAATACTAGTCTTCCAGTGAACGATCAAAGCGTAGGCAGTTTAACATATTACTACGATGGAGAAAAGTCCGCATGGTGCTTATTGTGTTCAATGCCGATGCAATTTTTGTGTTTCATCAACACTTTGAAGGTCCACAGATTACAGAATGCATCCCGATGTCCTTCGGAAACTAATACTAGTCTTCCAGTGAACAATCAAAGCGTAGGCAGTTTAACATATTACTCCCATGGAGTAAAGTCCGCATGGTGCTTATTGTGTTCAATGCCGACGCAATTTTTGTGTTTGATCCACACTCTGAAGGTCCACAGATTACAGAATGCATTTAGATGTGCTTCGGGTGCTACTACTAATCTTCCAGTGAACGATCAAGGCTTAGACAGTTTAAGACATTACTCCCATGGAGAAAAGTCTGTATGGTGCTTATTGTGTTCAATGCCGATGCAATTTCTGTGTTTCATCAACACTCTGAAGGTCCACAGATTACAGATTGCATCCAGATGTGCTTCGGATACTACTACTAGCCTTGCAGGGAACGATCAAAGCGTAGACAGCTTAAGACATTACTCCCATGAAAGAGATATCCGCATGGTGCTTATTGTGTTCAATGCCCATGCAATTTTTGTGTTTCATCAACACTCATAAGGTCCACAGATTACCGAATGCATCCAGATGTGCTTCGGAAACTAGTACTAGTCTTCCAGTGAACGATCAAAGCGTAGACAGTTTAAGACATTACTCCCATGGAGAGAAGTCAGCATGGTGCTCATTGTGTTCAATGCCGACGCAATTTTTGTGTTTCATCAACACTCTGAAGGTCCACAGATTACAGAATGCATCCAGATGTGCATCGGAAACTACTACTAGTCTTCCGGTGAACGATCAAAGCGTAGACAGTTTAAGACATTACTCCGATGGAGAAAAGTCCGCATGGTGCTTATTGTGTTCAATGCCGATGCAATTTCTGTGTTTCATCAACACTCTGAAGGTCCACAGATTACAGAATGCATCCAGATGTGCTTCGGAAACTACTACTAGTCTTCCAGTGAACGATCAAAGCGTAGACAGTTTAAGACATTACTCCGATGGAGAAAAGTCCGAATGGTGCTTATTGTGTTCAATGCCGATGCAATTTTTGTGTTTCATCAACACTCTGTAGGTCCACAGATTACAGAATGCATCCCGATGTCCTTCGGAAACTAATACTAGTCTTCCAGTGAATGATCAAAGCGTAGGCAGTTTAACATATTACTCCGATGGAGAAAAGTCCGCATGGTGCTTATTGTGTTCAATGCCGATGCAATTTTTGTGTTTCATCAACACTCTGAAGGTCCACAGATTACAGAATGCATCCCGATGTCCTTCGGAAACTAATACTAGTCTTCCAGTGAACGATCAAAGCGTAGGCAGTTTAACATATTACTCCCATGGAGTAAAGTCCGCATGGTGCTTATCGTGTTCAATGCCGACGCAATTTTTGTGTTTGATCCACACTCTGAAGGTCCACAGATTACAGAATGCATCCAGATGTGCTTCGGGTACTACTACTAATCTTCCAGTGAACGATCAAGGCTTAGACAGTTTAAGACATTACTGCCATGGAGAAAAGTCTGTATGGTGCTTATTGTGTTCAATGCTGATGCAATTTCTGTGTTTCATCAACACTCTGAAGGTCCACAGATTACAGATTGCATCCAGATGTGCTTCGGATACTACTACTAGTCTTGCAGGGAACGATCAAAGCGTAGACAGCTTAAGACATTACTCCCATGAAAGAGATATCCGCATGGTGCTTATTGTGTTCAATGCCCATGCAATTTTTGTGTTTCATCAACACTCATAAGGTCCACAGATTACCGAATGCATCCAGATGTGCTTCGGAAACTAGTACTAGTCTTCCAGTGAACGATCAAAGCGTAGACAGTTTAAGACATTACTCCCATGGAGAGAAGTCTGCATGGTGCTCATTGTGTTCAATGCCGACGCAATTTTTGTGTTTCGTCAACACTCTGAAGGTCCATAGATTACAGAACGCATGCAGATGTGCTTCGGAAACTACTACTAGTCTTCCAGTGTACGATCAAAACGTAGACAGTTTAAGATATTACTCCCATGGAGAAAAGTCCGCATGGTGCTTCTTGTGTTCAATGCAAATGCAATTTTTGTGTTTCATCAACACTCTGAAGATCCACAGATTACAGAATGTATCCAGATGTGCTTCTGAAGCTACTACTAGTCTTCCAGTGAACGATCAAAGCGTAGGCAGTTTAAGATATTACTCCCATGGAGAAAAGTCCGCATGGTGCTTATTGTGTTCAATGCCGATACAATTTTTGTGTTTGATCAACACTCTGAAGGTCCACAGATTACAGAATGCATCCCGATGTCCTTCGGAAACTAATACTAGTCTTCCAGTGAACGATCAAAGCGTAGGCAGTTTAACATATTACTCCCATGGAGTAAAGTCCGCATGGTGCTTATCGTGTTCAATGCCGACGCAATTTTTGTGTTTGATCCACACTCTGAAGGTCCACAGATTACAGAATGCATCCAGATGTGCTTCGGGTACTACTACTAATCTTCCAGTGAACGATCAAGGCTTAGACAGTTTAAGACATTACTGCCATGGAGAAAAGTCTGTATGGTGCTTATTGTGTTCAATGCTGATGCAATTTCTGTGTTTCATCAACACTCTGAAGGTCCACAGATTACAGATTGCATCCAGATGTGCTTCGGATACTACTACTAGTCTTGCAGGGAACGATCAAAGCGTAGACAGCTTAAGACATTACTCCCATGAAAGAGATATCCGCATGGTGCTTATTGTGTTCAATGCCCATGCAATTTTTGTGTTTCATCAACACTCATAAGGTCCACAGATTACCGAATGCATCCAGATGTGCTTCGGAAACTAGTACTAGTCTTCCAGTGAACGATCAAAGCGTAGACAGTTTAAGACATTACTCCCATGGAGAGAAGTCTGCATGGTGCTCATTGTGTTCAATGCCGACGCAATTTTTGTGTTTCGTCAACACTCTGAAGGTCCATAGATTACAGAACGCATGCAGATGTGCTTCGGAAACTACTACTAGTCTTCCAGTGTACGATCAAAACGTAGACAGTTTAAGATATTACTCCCATGGAGAAAAGTCCGCATGGTGCTTCTTGTGTTCAATGCAAATGCAATTTTTGTGTTTCATCAACACTCTGAAGATCCACAGATTACAGAATGTATCCAGATGTGCTTCTGAAGCTACTACTAGTCTTCCAGTGAACGATCAAAGCGTAGGCAGTTTAAGATATTACTCCCATGGAGAAAAGTCCGCATGGTGCTTATTGTGTTCAATGCCGATACAATTTTTGTGTTTGATCAACACTCTGAAGGTCCACAGGTTACAGAATGCATCCAGATGTGCTTCGGAAACTACTACTAATCTTCCGGTGAACGATCAAAGCGTAGACAGTTTAAGACATAACTCCGATGGAGAAAAGTCCGCATGGTGCTTATTGTGTTCAATGCCGATGCAATTTCTGTGTTTCATCAACACTCTGAAGGTCCACAGATTACAGAATGCATCCAGATGTGCTTCGGAAACTACTACTAGTCTTCCAGTGAACGATCAAAGCGTAGACAGTTTAAGACATTACTCCGATAGAGAAAAGTCCGCATGGTGCTTATTGTGTTCAATGCCGATGCAATTTTTGTGTTTCATCAACACTCTGAAGGTCCACAGATTACAGAATGCATCCCGATGTCCTTCGCAAACTAATACTACTCTTCCAGTGAACGATCAAAGCGTAGGCAGTTTAACATATTACTCCGATGGAGAAAAGTCCGCATGGTGCTTATTGTGTTCAATGCCGATGCAATTTTTGTGTTTCATCAACACTCTGAAGGTCCACAGATTACAGAATGCATCAAGATGTCCATCGGAAACTAATACTAGTCTTCCAGTGAACGATCAAAGCGTAGGCAGTTTAACATATTACTCCCATGGAGTAAAGTCCGCATGGTGCTTATTGTGTTCAATGCCGACGCAATTTTTGTGTTTGATCCACACTCTGAAGGTCCACAGATTACAGAACGCATCCAGATGTGCTTCGGGTACTACTACTAATCTTCCAGTGAACGATCAAGGCTTAGACAGTTTAAGACATTACTGCCATGGAGAAAAGTCTGTATGGTGCTTATTGTGTTCAATGCCGATGCAATTTCTGTGTTTCATCATCACTCTGAAGGTCCACAGATTACAGATTGCATCCAGATGTGCTTCGGATACTACTACTAGTCTTGCAGGGAACGATCAAAGCGTAGACAGCTTAAGACATTACTCCCATGAAAGAGATATCCGCATGGTGCTCATTGTGTTCAATGCCGTCGCAATTTTTGTGTTTCATCAACACTCTGAAGGTCCATAGATTACGTAATGCATACAGATGTGCTTCGGAAACTACTACTAGTCTTCCAGGGAACGATCAAAGCGTAGACAGTTTAAGACATTACTCCCATGGAGAAAAGTCCGCATGGTGCTTATTGTGCTCAATGCCGATGGAATTGTTGTGTTTCATCAACACTCTGAAGGTCCGCAGAATACAGAATGCATCCAGATGTGCTTCGGAACCTACTACTAGTCTTCCAGAGAACGACCAAAGCGTAGACAGGTTAAGACATTCCTTCCATGGAGAAAAGTCTGCATGGTGCTTATTGTGTGCAATGACGATGCAATTTCTGTGTTTCATCAACACTCTGAATGTCCACAGATAACAGATTGCCTCCAGATGTGCTTCGGAAACTACTACTAGTCTTCCAGTGTACGATCAAAGCGTAGACAGTCTAAGAGATTACTCCCATGGAGAAAAGTCCGCATGGTGGTTCTTGTGTTCAATGCTAATGCAATTTTTGTGTTTCATCAACACTCTGAAGGTCCTCAGATTAAAGAATGCATCCAGATGTGCATCGGAAACTACTACTAGTCTTCCAGTGAACGATCAAAGCGTAGACAGTTTAAGACATTACTCCGATGGAGAAAAGTCCGCATGGTGCTTATTGTGTTCAATGCCGATGCAATTTCTGTGTTTCATCAACACTCTGAAGGTCCACAGATTACAGAATGCATCCAGATGTGCTTCGGAAACTACTACTAGTCTTCCAGTGAACGATCAAAGCGTAGACAGTTTAAGACATTACTCCCATGGAGAAAAGTCCTCATGGTGCTTATTGAGTTCAATGCCGATGCAATGTTTGTGTTTCATCAACACTCTGAAGGTCCATAGATTACAGAATGCATCCCGATGTCCTTCGGAAACTAATTCTAGTATTCCAGTGAACGATCAAAGCGTAGGCAGTTTAACATATTACTCCCATGGAGAAAAGTCCGCATGGTGCTTATTGTGTTCAATGCCGATGCAATTTTTGTGTTTGATCCACACTCTGAAGGTCCACAGACTACAGAATGCATCCAGATGTGCTTCGGGTACTACTACTAATCTTCCAGTGAACGATCAAGGCTTAGACATTTTAAGACATTACTCCCATGGGGAAAAGTCTGTATGGCGCTTATTGTGTTCAATGCCGATGCAATTTCTGTGTTTCATCAACACTCTTAAGGTCCACAGATTACAGATTGCATCCAGATGTGCTTCGGATACTACTACTAGTCTTGCAGGGTACGACCAAAGCGTAGACAGTTTAAGACATTACTCCCATGAAAGAGATATCCGCATGGTGCTTATTGTGTTCAATGCCCATGCAATTTTTGTGTTTCATCAACACTCATAAGGTCCACAGATTACCGAATGCATCCAGATGTGCTTCGGAAACTAGTACTAGTCTTCCAGTGAACGATCAAAGCGTAGACAGTATAAGACATTACTCCCATGGAGAGAAGTCTGCATGGTGCTCATTGTGTTCAATGCCTACGCAATTTTTGTGTTTCATCAACACTCTGAAGGTCCTCAGATTACAGAATGCATCCAGTTGTGCTTCGGAAACTACTACTAGTCTTCCAGTGAACGATCAAAGCGTAGACAGTTTAAGACATTACCCCGATGGAGAAAAGTCCGCATGGTGCTTATTGTGTTCAATGCCGATGCAATTTTTGTGTTTCATCAACACTCTGAAGGTCCACAGATTACAGAATGCATCCCGATGTCCTTCGGAAACTAATACTAGTCTTCCAGTGAACGATCAAAGCGTAGGCAGTTTAACATATTACTCCGATGGAGAAAAGTCCGCATGGTGCTTATTGTGTTCAATGCCGATGCAATTTTTGTGTTTCATCAACACCCTGAAGGTCCACAGATTACAGAATGCATCCCGATGTCCTTCGGAAACTAATACTAGTCTTCCAGTGAACGATCAAAGCGTAGGCAGTTTAACATATTACTCCCATGGAGAGAAGTCTGCATGGTGCTCATTGTGTTCAATGCCGACGCAATTTTTGTGTTTCATCAACACTCTGAAGGTCCACAGATTACAGAATGCATGCAGATGTGCTTCGGAAACTACTACTAGTCATCCAGGGAACGATCAAAGCGTAGACAGTTTAAGACATTACTCCCATGGAGAAAAGTCCGCATGGTGCTTATTGTGCTCAATGCCGATGGAATTTTTGTGTTTCATCAACACTCTGAAGGTCCGCAGATAACAGAATGCATCCAGATGTGCTTCGGAAACAACTACTAGTCTTCCAGAGAACGACCAAAGCGTAGACAGGTTAAGACATTACTCCCATGGAGAAAAGTCTGCATGGTGCTTATTGTGTTCAATGCCGATGCAATTTCTGTGTTTCATCAACACTCTGAATGTCCACAGATAACAGATTGCCTCCAGATGTGCTTCGGAAACTACTACTAGTCTTCCAGTGTACGATCAAAGCATAGACAGTTTAAGAGATTACTCCCATGGAGAAAAGTCCGCATGGTGCTTCTTGTGTTCAATGCAAATGCAATTTTTGTGTTTCATCAACACTCTGAAGGTCCACAGATTACAGAATGCATCCAGATGTGCATCGGAAACTACTACTAGTCTTCCAGTGAACGATCAAAGCGTAGACAGTTTAAGACATTACTCCGATGGAGAAAAGTCCGCATGGTGCTTATTGTGTTCAATGCCGATGCAGTTTCTGTGTTTCATCAACACTCTGAAGGTCCACAGATTACAGAATGCATCCAGATGTGCTTCTGAAGCTACTACTAGTCTTCCAGTCAACGATCAAAGCGTAGGCAGTTTAAGATATTACTCCCATGGAGAAAAGTCCGCATGGTGATTATTGTGTTCAATGCCGATGCAGTTTTTGTGTTAGATCAACACTCTGAAGGTCCACAGGTTACAGAATGCATCCAGATGTGCTTCGGAAACTACTACTAATCTTCCGGTGAACGATCAAAGCGTAGACAGTTTAAGACATTACTCCGACGGAGAAAAGTCCGCATGGTGCTTATTGTGTTCAATGCCGATGCAATTTCTGTGTTTCATCAACACTCTGAAGGTCCACAGATTACAGAATACATCCAGATGTGCTTTGGAAACTACTACTAGTCTTCCAGTGAACGATCAAAGCGTAGACAGTTTAAGACATTACTCCGATGGAGAAAAGTCCGCATGGTGCTTATTGTGTTCAATGCCGATGCAATTTTTGTGTTTCATCAACACTCTGAAGGTCCACAGATTACAGAATGCATCCCGATGTCCTTCGGAAACTAATACTAGTCTTCCAGTGAACGATCAAAGCGTAGGCAGTTTAACATATTACTCCGATGGAGAAAAGTCCGCATGGTGCTTATTGTGTTCAATGCCGATGCAATTTTTGTGTTTCATCAACACTCTGAAGGTCCACAGATTACAGATTGCATCCAGATGTGCTTCGGATACTACTACTAGCCTTGCAGGGAACGATCAAAGCGTAGACAGCTTAAGACATTACTCCCATGAAAGAGATATCCGCATGGTGCTTATTGTGTTCAATGCCCATGCAATTTTTATGTTTCATCAACACTCATAAGGTCCACAGATTACCGAATGCATCCAGATGTGCTTCGGAAACTAGTACTAGTCTTCCAGTGAACGATCAAAGCGTAGACAGTTTAAGACATTACTCCTATGGAGAGAAGTCAGCATGGTGCTCATTGTGTTCAATGCCGACGCAATTTTTGAGTTTCATCTACACTCTGAAGGTCCACAGATTACAGAATGCATGCAGATGTGCTTCGGAAACTACTACTAGTCGTCCAGGGAACGATCAAAGCGTAGACAGTTTAAGACATTACTCCCATGGAGAAAAGTCCGCATGGTGCTTATTGTGCTCAATGCCGATGGAATTTTTGTGTTTCATCAACACTCTGAAGGTCCGCAGATTACAGAATGCATCCAGATGTGCTTCGGAAACAACTACTAGTCTTCCAGAGAACGACCAAAGCGTAGACAGGTTAAGACATTACTCCAATGGAGAAAAGTCTGCATGGTGCTTATTGTGTTCAATGCCGATGCAGTTTCTGTGTTTCATCAACACTCTGAAGGTCCACAGATTACAGAATGCATCCAGATGTGCTTCTGAAGCTACTACTAGTCTTCCAGTGAACGATCAAAGCGTAGGCAGTTTAAGATATTACTCCCATGGAGAAAAGTTCGCATGGTGCTTATTGTGTTCAATGCCGATGCAATTTTTGTGTTTGATCAACACTCTGAAGGTCCACAGATTACAGAATGCATCCAGATGTGCTTCGGAAACTACTACTAATCTTCCATTGAACGATCAAAGCTTAGACAGTTTAAGACATTACTCCCATGGAGAAAAGTCCGCATGGTGCTTATTGTGTTCAATGCCGATGCAATTTCTGTGTTTCATCAACACTCTGAAGGTCCACAGATTACAGAATGCCTCCAGATGTGCTTCGGAAACTACTACTAGTCTTCCAGGGAACGATCAAAGCGTAGACAGTTTGAGACATTACTCCCATGGAGAAAAGCCCGCATGGTGTTTATTGTGTTCAATGCCGATGCATTTTTTGTGTTACATCAACACTCTGAAGGTCCACAGATTACAGAATGCATCCAGATATGCTCCGGAAACTACTACTAGTCTAACAGGGAACGATCAAAGCGTAGATTGTTTAAGACATTTCTCGCATGTCGAAAAGTCCCATGGTGCTTATTGTGTTCAATGCCGATGCAATTTGTGTGTTTTATCAACACTCTGAAGGTCCACAGATTACAAAATCCTTCCAGATGTGCTTCGGAAACTACTACTAGTCTTCCAGGGAACGATCAAAGCGTAGACAGTTTAAGACATTACTCCCATGGAGAAAAGTCCGCATGGTGCTTACTGTGTTCAATGCGGATGCAATTTTTGTGTTTCATCAACACTCTGGAGATCCACAGATTTCAGAATGTCTCCAGATGTGCTTCAGAAACTACTACTAGTCTTCCAGTAAACGATCAAAGCATAGACAGTTTAAGACTTTACTCCCATGGAGAAAAGTAAACATGGTGCTTGTTGTGTTCAATGCCGATGCAATTTCTGTGTTTCATCAACACTCTGAAGGTCCAAAGATTACAGAATGCATCCAGGTGTGCATTGGAAACTACTACTAGTCTTCCAGGGAACGATCAAAGCGTAGCAGTTTAAGACATTACTCCCATGTAGAAAAGTCCGCATGGTGCTTATTGTGTTCAATGCCGATTCAATTTTTGTACTTAATCAAAACTCTGAAGGTCCTCAGATTACAGAATGCCTCCAGGTGTGCATTGGAAACTACTACTAGTCTTCCAGGGAACGATCAAAGCGTAGACAGTTTGAGACATTACTCCCATGGAGAGAAGCCCGCATGGTGCTTATTGTGTTCAATGCCGACGCAATTTTTGTGTTTCATCAACACTCTGAAGGTCCACAGATTTCAGAATGCATCCCGATGTCCTTCGGAAACTAATACCAGTCTTCCAGTGTACGATCAAAGCGTAGGCAGTTTGACATATTACTCCGATGGAGAAAAGTCCGCATGGTGCTTATTGTGTTCAATGCCGATGCAATTTTTGTGTTTCATCAACACTCTGAAGGTCCACAGATTACAGAATGCATCAAGATGTCCATCGGAAACTAATACTAGTCTTCCAGTGAACGATCAAAGCGTAGGCAGTTTAACATATTACTCCCATGGAGTAAAGTCCGCATGGTGCTTATTGTGTTCAATGCCGACGCAATTTTTGTGTTTGATCCACACTCTGAAGGTCCACAGATTACAGAATGCATCCAGATGTGCTTCGGGTACTACTACTAATCTTCCAGTGAACGATCAAGGCTTAGACAGTTTAAGACATTACTGCCATGGAGAAAAGTCTGTATGGTGCTTATTGTGTTCAATGCCGATGCAATTTCTGTGTTTCATCAACACTCTGAAGGTCCACAGATTACAGATTGCATCCAGATGTGCTTCGGATACTACTACTAGTCTTGCAGGGAACGATCAAAGCGTAGACAGCTTAAGACATTACTCCCATGAAAGAGATATCCGCATGGTGCTTATTGTGTTCAATGCCCATGCAATTTTTGTGTTTCATCAACACTCATAAGGTCCACAGATTACCGAATGCATCCAGATGTGCTTCGGAAACTAGTACTAGTCTTCCAGTGAACGATCAAAGCGTAGACAGTTTAAGACATTACTCTCATGGAGAGAAGTCTGCATGGTGCTCATTGTGTTCAATGCCGACGCAATTTTTGTGTTTCATCAACACTCTGAAGGTCCATAGGTTACGTAATGCATGCAGATGTGCTTCGGAAACTACTACTAGTCTTCCAGGGAACGATCAAAGCGTAGACAGTTTAAGACATTACTCCCATGGAGAAAAGTCCGCATGGTGCTTATTGTGCTCAATGCCGATGGAATTGTTGTGTTTCATCAACACTCTGAAGGTCCGCAGAATACAGAATGCATCCAGATGTGCTTCGGAACCTACTACTAGTCTTCCAGAGAACGACCAAAGCGAAGACAGGTTAAGACATTCCTTCCATGGAGAAAAGTCTGCATGGTGCTTATTGTGTGCAATGACGATGCAATTTCTGTGTTTCATCAACACTCTGAATGTCCACAGATAACAGATTGCCTCCAGATGTGCTTCGGAAACTACTACTAGACTTCCAGTGTACGATGAAAGCGTAGACAGTCTAAGAGATTACTCCCATGGAGAAAAGTCCGCATGGTGCTTCTTGTGTTCAATGCTAATGCAATTTTTGTGTTTCATCAACACTCTGAAGGTCCTCAGTTTAAAGAATGCATCCAGATGTGCATCGGAAACTACTACTAGTCTTCCAGTGAACGATCAAAGCGTAGACAGTTTAAGACATTACTCCGATGGAGAAAAGTCCGCATGGTGCTTATTGTGTTCAATGCCGATGCAATTTCTGTGTTTCATCAACACTCTGAAGGTCCACAGATTACAGAATGCATCCAGATGTGCTTCGGAAACTACTACTAGTCTTCCAGTGAACGATCAAAGCGTAGACAGTTTAAGACATTACTCCCATGGAGAAAAGTCCTCATGGTGCTTATTGAGTTCAATGCCGATGCAATGTTTGTGTTTCATCAACACTCTGAAGGTCCATAGATTACAGAATGCATCCCGATGTCCTTCGGAAACTAATACTAGTATTCCAGTGAACGATCAAAGCGTAGGCAGTTTAACATATTACTCCCATGGAGAAAAGTCCGCATGGTGCTTATTGTGTTCAATGCCGATGCAATTTTTGTGTTTGATCCACACTCTGAAGGTCCACAGACTACAGAATGCATCCAGATGTGCTTCGGAAACTAATACTAGTCTTCCAGTGAACGATCAAAGCGTAGGCAGTTTAACATATTACTCCGATGGAGAAAAGTCCGCATGGTGTTTATTGTGTTCTATGCCCATGCAATTTTTGTGTTTCATCAACACTCTGAAGGTCCACAGATTACAGAATGCATCCCGATGTCCTTCGGAAACTAATACTAGTCTTCCAGTGAACGATCAAAGCGTAGGCAGTTTAACATATTACTCCCATGGAGAGAAGTCTGCATGGTGCTCATTGTGTTCAATGCCGACGCAATTTTTGTGTTTCATCAACACTCTGAAGGTCCACAGATTACAGAATGCATGCAGATGTGCTTCGGAAACTACTACTAGTCTTCCAGGGAACGATCAAAGCGTAGACAGTTTAAGACATTACTCCCATGGAGAAAAGTCCGCATGGTGCTTATTGTGCTCAATGCCGATGGAATTTTTGTCTTTCATCAACACTCTGAAGGTCCGCAGATAACAGAATGCATCCAGATGTGCTTCGGAAACAACTACTAGTCTTCCAGAGAACGACCAAAGCGTAGACAGGTTAAGACATTACTCCCATGGAGAAAAGTCTGCATGGTGCTTATTGTGTTCAATGCCGATGCAATTTCTGTGTTTCATCAACACTCTGAATGTCCACAGATAACAGATTGCCTCCAGATGTGCTTCGGAAACTACTACTAGTCTTCCAGTGTACGATCAAAGCGTAGACAGTTTTAGAGATTACTCCCATGGAGAAAAGTCCGCATGGTGCTTCTTGTGTTCAATGCAAATGCAATTTTTGTGTTTCATCAACACTCTGAAGGTCCACAGATTACAGAATGCATCCAGATGTGCATCGGAAACTACTACTAGTCTTCCGGTGAACGATCAAAGCGTAGACAGTTTAAGACATTACTCCGATGGAGAAAAGTCCGCATGGTGCTTATTGTGTTCAATGCCGATGCAGTTTCTGTGTTTCATCAACACTCTGAAGGTCCACAGATTACAGAATGCATCCAGATGTGCTTCTGAAGCTACTACTAGTCTTCCAGTGAACGACCAAAGCGTAGGCAGTTTAAGATATTACTCCCATGGAGAAAAGTCCGCATGGTGCTTATTGTGTTCAATGCCGATGCAATTTTTGTGTTAGATCAACACTCTGAAGGTCCACAGGTTACAGAATGCATCCAGATGTGCTTCGGAAACTACTACTAATCTTCCGGTGAACGATCAAAGCGTAGACAGTTTAAGACATTACTCCGACGGAGAAAAGTCCGCATGGTGCTTATTGTGTTCAATGCCGATGCAATTTCTGTGTTTCATCAACACTCTGAAGGTCCACAGATTACAGAATACATCCAGATGTGCTTTGGAAACTACTACTAGTCTTCCAGTGAACGATCAAAGCGTAGACAGTTTAAGACATTACTCCGATGGAGAAAAGTCCGCATGGTTCTTATTGTGTTCAATGCCGATGCAATTTTTGTGTTTCATCAACACTCTGAAGGTCCACAGATTACAGAATGCATCCCGATGTCCTTCGGAAACTAATACTAGTCTTCCAGTGAACGATCAAAGCGTAGGCAGTTTAACATATTACTCCGATGGAGAAAAGTCCGCATGGTGCTTATTGTGTTCAATGCCGATGCAATTTTTGTGTTTCATCAACACTGTGAAGGTCCACAGATTACAGAATGCATCCAGATGTGCTTCGGATACTACTACTAGCCTTGCAGGGAACGATCAAAGCGTAGACAGCTTAAGACATTACTCCCATGAAAGAGATATCCGCATGGTGCTTATTGTGTTCAATGCCCATGCAATTTTTGTGTTTCATCAACACTCATAAGGTCCACAGATTACCGAATGCATCCAGATGTGCTTCGGAAACTAGTACTAGTCTTCCAGTGAACGATCAAAGCGTAGACAGTTTAAGACATTACTCCCATGGAGAGAAGTCAGCATGGTGCTCATTGTGTTCAATGCCGACGCAATTTTTGTGTTTCATCTACACTCTGAAGGTCCACAGATTACAGAATGCATGCAGATGTGCTTCGGAAACTACTACTAGTCGTCCAGGGAACGATCAAAGCGTAGACAGTTTAAGACATTACTCCCATGGAGAAAAGTCCGCAAGGTGCTTATTGTGCTCAATGCCGATGGAATTTTTGTGTTTCATCAACACTCTGAAGGTCCGCAGATTACAGAATGCATCCAGATGTGCTTCGGAAACAACTACTAGTCTTCCAGAGAACGACCAAAGCGTAGACAGGTTAAGACATTACTCCCATGGAGAAAAGTCTGCATTGTGCTTATTGTGTTCAATGCCGATGCAGTTTCTGTGTTTCATCAACACTCTGAAGGTCCACAGATTACAGAATGCATCCAGATGTGCTTCTGAAGCTACTACTAGTCTTCCAGTGAACGATCAAAGCGTAGGCAGTTTAAGATATTACTCCCATGGAGAAAAGTTCGCATGGTGCTTATTGTGTTCAATGCCGATGCAATTTTTGTGTTTGATCAACACTCTGAAGGTCCACAGATTACAGAATGCATCCAGATGTGCTTCGGAAACTACTACTAATCTTCCATTGAACGATCAAAGCTTAGACAGTTTAAGACATTACTCCCATGGAGAAAAGTCTGCATGGTGCTTATTGTGTTCAATGCCGATGCAATTTCTGTGTTTCATCAACACTCTGAAGGTCCACAGATTACAGAATGCCTCCAGATGTGCTTCGGAAACTACTACTAGTCTTCCAGGGAACGATCAAAGCGTAGACAGTTTGAGACATTACTCCCATGAAGAAAAGCCCGCATGGTGTTTATTGTGTTCAATGCCGATGCATTTTTTGTGTCACATCAACACTCTGAAGGTCCACAGATTACAGAATGCATCCAGATATGCTCCGGAAACTACTACTAGTCTAACAGGGAACGATCAAAGCGTAGATTGTTTAAGACATTTCTCGCATGTCGAAAAGTCCCATGGTGCTTATTGTGTTCAATGCCGATGCAATTTGTGTGTTTTATCAACACTCTGAAGGTCCACAGATTACAAAATCCTTCCAGATGTGCTTCGGAAACTACTACTAGTCTTCCAGGGAACGATCAAAGCGTAGACAGTTTAAGACATTACTCCCATGGAGAAAAGTCCGCATGGTGCTTACTGTGTTCAATGCGGATGCAATTTTTGTGTTTCATCAACACTCTGGAGATCCACAGATTACAGAATGTCTCCAGATGTGCTTCAGAAACTACTACTAGTCTTCCAGTAAACGATCAAAGCATAGACAGTTTAAGACTTTACTCCCATGGAGAAAAGTAAACATGGTGCTTGTTGTGTTCAATGCCGATGCAATTTCTGTGTTTCATCAACACTCTGAAGGTCCAAAGATTACAGAATGCATCCAGGTGTGCATTGGAAACTACTACTAGTCTTCCAGGGAACGATCAAAGCGTAGCAGTTTAAGACATTACTCCCATGTAGAAAAGTCCGCATGGTGCTTATTGTGTTCAATGCCGATTCAATTTTTGTACTTAATCAAAACTCTGAAGGTCCTCAGATTACAGAATGCCTCCAGGTGTGCATTGGAAACTACTACTAGTCTTCCAGGGAACGATCAAAGCGTAGACAGTTTGAGACATTACTCCCATGGAGAGAAGCCCGCATGGTGCTTATTGTGTTCAATGCCGACGCAATTTTTGTGTTTCATCAACACTCTGAAGGTCCACAGATTTCAGAATGCCTCCAGATGTGCTTCGGAAACTACTACTAGTCTTCCAGGGAACGATCAAAGCGTAGACAGTTTAAGACATTACTCCCATGGAGAAAAGTCAGCATGGTGCTTATTGTGTTCAATGCCGATGCAATTTCTGTGTTTCATCAACACTCTGAAGGTCCACAGATTTCAGAATGCCTCCAGATGTGCTTCGGAAACTACTACTAGTCTTCCAAGGAACGATCAAAGCGTAGACAGTTTAAGACATTACTCCCATGGAGAAAAGTCAGCATGGTGCTTATTGTGTTCAATGCCGATGCAATTTCTGTGTTTCATCAACACTGTGAAGGTCCACAGATTACAGAATGCATCCAGATGTGCTTCGGATACTACTACTAGCCTTGCAGGGAACGATCAAAGCGTAGACAGCTTAAGACATTACTCCCATGAAAGAGATATCCGCATGGTGCTTATTGTGTTCAATGCCCATGCAATTTTTGTGTTTCATCAACACTCATAAGGTCCACAGATTACCGAATGCATCCAGATGTGCTTCGGAAACTAGTACTAGTCTTCCAGTGAACGATCAAAGCGTAGACAGTTTAAGACATTACTCCCATGGAGAGAAGTCAGCATGGTGCTCATTGTGTTCAATGCCGACGCAATTTTTGTGTTTCATCTACACTCTGAAGGTCCACAGATTACAGAATGCATGCAGATGTGCTTCGGAAACTACTACTAGTCGTCCAGGGAACGATCAAAGCGTAGACAGTTTAAGACATTACTCCCATGGAGAAAAGTCCGCAAGGTGCTTATTGTGCTCAATGCCGATGGAATTTTTGTGTTTCATCAACACTCTGAAGGTCCGCAGATTACAGAATGCATCCAGATGTGCTTCGGAAACAACTACTAGTCTTCCAGAGAACGACCAAAGCGTAGACAGGTTAAGACATTACTCCCATGGAGAAAAGTCTGCATTGTGCTTATTGTGTTCAATGCCGATGCAGTTTCTGTGTTTCATCAACACTCTGAAGGTCCACAGATTACAGAATGCATCCAGATGTGCTTCTGAAGCTACTACTAGTCTTCCAGTGAACGATCAAAGCGTAGGCAGTTTAAGATATTACTCCCATGGAGAAAAGTTCGCATGGTGCTTATTGTGTTCAATGCCGATGCAATTTTTGTGTTTGATCAACACTCTGAAGGTCCACAGATTACAGAATGCATCCAGATGTGCTTCGGAAACTACTACTAATCTTCCATTGAACGATCAAAGCTTAGACAGTTTAAGACATTACTCCCATGGAGAAAAGTCTGCATGGTGCTTATTGTGTTCAATGCCGATGCAATTTCTGTGTTTCATCAACACTCTGAAGGTCCACAGATTACAGAATGCCTCCAGATGTGCTTCGGAAACTACTACTAGTCTTCCAGGGAACGATCAAAGCGTAGACAGTTTGAGACATTACTCCCATGAAGAAAAGCCCGCATGGTGTTTATTGTGTTCAATGCCGATGCATTTTTTGTGTCACATCAACACTCTGAAGGTCCACAGATTACAGAATGCATCCAGATATGCTCCGGAAACTACTACTAGTCTAACAGGGAACGATCAAAGCGTAGATTGTTTAAGACATTTCTCGCATGTCGAAAAGTCCCATGGTGCTTATTGTGTTCAATGCCGATGCAATTTGTGTGTTTTATCAACACTCTGAAGGTCCACAGATTACAAAATCCTTCCAGATGTGCTTCGGAAACTACTACTAGTCTTCCAGGGAACGATCAAAGCGTAGACAGTTTAAGACATTACTCCCATGGAGAAAAGTCCGCATGGTGCTTACTGTGTTCAATGCGGATGCAATTTTTGTGTTTCATCAACACTCTGGAGATCCACAGATTACAGAATGTCTCCAGATGTGCTTCAGAAACTACTACTAGTCTTCCAGTAAACGATCAAAGCATAGACAGTTTAAGACTTTACTCCCATGGAGAAAAGTAAACATGGTGCTTGTTGTGTTCAATGCCGATGCAATTTCTGTGTTTCATCAACACTCTGAAGGTCCAAAGATTACAGAATGCATCCAGGTGTGCATTGGAAACTACTACTAGTCTTCCAGGGAACGATCAAAGCGTAGCAGTTTAAGACATTACTCCCATGTAGAAAAGTCCGCATGGTGCTTATTGTGTTCAATGCCGATTCAATTTTTGTACTTAATCAAAACTCTGAAGGTCCTCAGATTACAGAATGCCTCCAGGTGTGCATTGGAAACTACTACTAGTCTTCCAGGGAACGATCAAAGCGTAGACAGTTTGAGACATTACTCCCATGGAGAGAAGCCCGCATGGTGCTTATTGTGTTCAATGCCGACGCAATTTTTGTGTTTCATCAACACTCTGAAGGTCCACAGATTTCAGAATGCCTCCAGATGTGCTTCGGAAACTACTACTAGTCTTCCAGGGAACGATCAAAGCGTAGACAGTTTAAGACATTACTCCCATGGAGAAAAGTCAGCATGGTGCTTATTGTGTTCAATGCCGATGCAATTTCTGTGTTTCATCAACACTCTGAAGGTCCACAGATTTCAGAATGCCTCCAGATGTGCTTCGGAAACTACTACTAGTCTTCCAAGGAACGATCAAAGCGTAGACAGTTTAAGACATTACTCCCATGGAGAAAAGTCAGCATGGTGCTTATTGTGTTCAATGCCGATGCAATTTCTGTGTTTCATCAACACTCTGAAGGTCCACAGATTACAGAATGCATCCAGATGTGCTTCTGAAGCTACTACTAGTCTTCCAGTGAACGATCAAAGCGTAGGCAGTTTAAGATATTACTCCCATGGAGAAAAGTTCGCATGGTGCTTATTGTGTTCAATGCCGATGCAATTTTTGTGTTTGATCAACACTCTGAAGGTCCACAGATTACAGAATGCATCCAGATGTGCTTCGGAAACTACTACTAATCTTCCATTGAACGATCAAAGCTTAGACAGTTTAAGACATTACTCCCATGGAGAAAAGTCTGCATGGTGCTTATTGTGTTCAATGCCGATGCAATTTCTGTGTTTCATCAACACTCTGAAGGTCCACAGATTACAGAATGCCTCCAGATATGCTTCGGAAACTACTACTAGTCTTCCAGGGAACGATCAAAGCGTAGACAGTTTGAGACATTACTCCCATGGAGAAAAGCCCGCATGGTGTTTATTGTGTTCAATGCCGATGCATTTTTTGTGTTACATCAACACTCTGAAGGTCCACAGATTACAGAATGCATCCAGATATGCTCCGGAAACTACTACTAGTCTAACAGGGAACGATCAAAGCGTAGATTGTTTAAGACATTTCTCGCATGTCGAAAAGTCCCATGGTGCTTATTGTGTTCAATGCCGATGCAATTTGTGTGTTTTATCAACACTCTGAAGGTCCACAGATTACAAAATCCTTCCAGATGTGCTTCGGAAACTACTACTAGTCTTCCAGGGAACGATCAAAGCGTAGACAGTTTAAGACATTACTCCCATGGAGAAAAGTCCGCATGGTGCTTACTGTGTTCAATGCGGATGCAATTTTTGTGTTTCATCAACACTCTGGAGATCCACAGATTACAGAATGTCTCCAGATGTGCTTCAGAAACTACTACTAGTCTTCCAGTAAACGATCAAAGCATAGACAGTTTAAGACTTTACTCCCATGGAGAAAAGTAAACATGGTGCTTGTTGTGTTCAATGCCGATGCAATTTCTGTGTTTCATCAACACTCTGAAGGTCCAAAGATTACAGAATGCATCCAGGTGTGCATTGGAAACAACTACTAGTCTTCCAGGGAACGATCAAAGCGTAGCAGTTTAAGACATTACTCCCATGTAGAAAAGTCCGCATGGTGCTTATTGTGTTCAATGCCGATTCAATTTTTGTACTTAATCAAAACTCTGAAGGTCCTCAGATTACAGAATGCCTCCAGGTGTGCATTGGAAACTACTACTAGTCTTCCAGGGAACGATCAAAGCGTAGACAGTTTGAGACATTACTCCCATGGAGAGAAGCCCGCATGGTGCTTATTGTGTTCAATGCCGACGCAATTTTTGTGTTTCATCAACACTCTGAAGGTCCACAGATTTCAGAATGCCTCCAGATGTGCTTCGGAAACTACTACTAGTCTTCCAGGGAACGATCAAAGCGTAGACAGTTTAAGACATTACTCCCATGGAGAAAAGTCAGCATGGTGCTTATTGTGTTCAATGCCGATGCAATTTCTGTGTTTCATCTACACTCTGAAGGTCCACAGATTAGAGAATGCATGCAGATGTGCTTCGGAAACTACTACTAGTCTTCCAGGGATCGATCAAATCGTAGACAGTTCAAGACATTACTCCCATGGAGAAAAGTCCGCATGGTGCTTATTGTGCTCAATGCCAAGGAATTTTTGTGTTTCATCAACACTCTGATGGTCCGCAGATTACAGAATGCATCCAGATGTGCTTCGGAACCTACTACTAGTCTTCCAGAGAACGACCAAAGCGTAGACAGGTTAAGACATTACTTCCATGGAGAAAAGTCTGCATGGTGCTTATTGTGTTCAATGCCGATGCAATTTTTGTGTTTCAACAACACTCTGAAAGTCCAGAGATTACAGAATGCATCCCGATGTCCTTCGGAAACTAATACTAGTCCTCCAGTGAACGATCAAATCGTAGACAGTTTAAGACATTACTCTCATGGAGAAAAGTCTGCATGGTGCTTATTGTGTTCAATGCCGATGCAATTTCTGTGTTTCATCAACACTCTGAAGGTCCACAGATTACAGAATGCATCCAGATGTGCTTCGGAAACTACTACTAGTCTTCCAGTGAACGATCAAAGCGTAGACAGTTTAAGACATTACTCCCATGGAGAAAAGTCCGTATGGTGCTTATTGTGTTCAATGCCGATGCAATTTTTGTGTTTCATCAACACTCTGAAGTTCCACAGATTACAGTATGCATCCCGTGTCCTTCGGAAACTAATACTAGTCTTCCAGTGAACGATCAAAGCGTAGACAGTTTAAGACATTACTCTCATGGAGAAAAGTCCGCATGGTGCTTATTGTGTTCAATGCCGATGCAATTTTTGTTTTTCATCAACACTCTGAAGGTCCACAGATTACAGAATGCATCCAGATGTGCTTCGGAAACTACTACTAATCTTCCATTGAACGATCAAAGCTTAGACAGTTTAAGACATTACTCCCATGGAGAAAAGTCTGCATGGTGCTTATTGTGTTCAATGCCGATGCAATTTCTGTGTTTCATCAACACTCTGAAGGTCCACAGATTACAGAATGCCTCCAGATATGCTTCGGAAACTACTACTAGTCTTCCAGGGAACGATCAAAGCGTAGACAGTTTGAGACATTACTCCCATGGAGAAAAGCCCGCATGGTGTTTATTGTGTTCAATGCCGATGCATTTTTTGTGTTACATCAACACTCTGAAGGTCCACAGATTACAGAATGCATCCAGATATGCTCCGGAAACTACTACTAGTCTAACAGGGAACGATCAAAGCGTAGATTGTTTAAGATATTTCTCGCATGTCGAAAAGTCCCATGGTGCTTATTGTGTTCAATGCCGATGCAATTTGTGTGTTTTATCAACACTCTGAAGGTCCACAGATTACAAAATCCTTCCAGATGTGCTTCGGAAACTACTACTAGTCTTCCAGGGAACGATCAAAGCGTAGACAGTTTAAGACATTACTCCCATGGAGAAAAGTCCGCATGGTGCTTACTGTGTTCAATGCGGATGCAATTTTTGTGTTTCATCAACACTCTGGAGATCCACAGATTACAGAATGTCTCCAGATGTGCTTCAGAAACTACTACTAGTCTTCCAGTAAACGATCAAAGCATAGACAGTTTAAGACTTTACTCCCATGGAGAAAAGTAAACATGGTGCTTGTTGTGTTCAATGCCGATGCAATTTCTGTGTTTCATCAACACTCTGAAGGTCCAAAGATTACAGAATGCATCCAGGTGTGCATTGGAAACAACTACTAGTCTTCCAGGAACGATCAAAGCGTAGCAGTTTAAGACATTACTCCCATGTAGAAAAGTCCGCATGGTGCTTATTGTGTTCAATGCCGATTCAATTTTTGTACTTAATCAAAACTCTGAAGGTCCTCAGATTACAGAATGCCTCCAGGTGTGCATTGGAAACTACTACTAGTCTTCCAGGGAACGATCAAAGCGTAGACAGTTTGAGACATTACTCCCATGGAGAGAAGCCCGCATGGTGCTTATTGTGTTCAATGCCGACGCAATTTTTGTGTTTCATCAACACTCTGAAGGTCCACAGATTTCAGAATGCCTCCAGATGTGCTTCGGAAACTACTACTAGTCTTCCAGGGAACGATCAAAGCGTAGACAGTTTAAGACATTACTCCCATGGAGAAAAGTCAGCATGGTGCTTATTGTGTTCAATGCCGATGCAATTTCTGTGTTTCATCTACACTCTGAAGGTCCACAGATTAGAGAATGCATGCAGATGTGCTTCGGAAACTACTACTAGTCTTCCAGGGATCGATCAAATCGTAGACAGTTCAAGACATTACTCCCATGGAGAAAAGTCCGCATGGTGCTTATTGTGCTCAATGCCAAGGAATTTTTGTGTTTCATCAACACTCTGATGGTCCGCAGATTACAGAATGCATCCAGATGTGCTTCGGAACCTACTACTAGTCTTCCAGAGAACGACCAAAGCGTAGACAGGTTAAGACATTACTTCCATGGAGAAAAGTCTGCATGGTGCTTATTGTGTTCAATGCCGATGCAATTTTTGTGTTTCAACAACACTCTGAAAGTCCACAGATTACAGAATGCATCCCGATGTCCTTCGGAAACTAATACTAGTCCTCCAGTGAACGATCAAATCGTAGACAGTTTAAGACATTACTCTCATGGAGAAAAGTCTGCATGGTGCTTATTGTGTTCAATGCCGATGCAATTTCTGTGTTTCATCAACACTCTGAAGGTCCACAGATTACAGAATGCATCCAGATGTGCTTCGGAAACTACTACTAGTCTTCCAGTGAACGATCAAAGCGTAGACAGTTTAAGACATTACTCCCATGGAGAAAAGTCCGTATGGTGCTTATTGTGTTCAATGCCGATGCAATTTTTGTGTTTCATCAACACTCTGAAGTTCCACAGATTACAGTATGCATCCCGTGTCCTTCGGAAACTAATACTAGTCTTCCAGTGAACGATCAAAGCGTAGACAGTTTAAGACATTACTCTCATGGAGAAAAGTCCGCATGGTGCTTATTGTGTTCAATGCCGATGCAATTTTTGTTTTTCATCAACACTCTGAAGGTCCACAGATTACAGAATGCATCCAGATGTGCTTCGGAAACTACTACTAATTTTCCAGTGAACGATCAAAGCGTAGAGAGTTTAAGACATTCATCCCATGGAGAGAAGTCCGCATGGTGCTTATTGTGTTCAATGCCGACGCAATTTTTGTGTTTCATCAACACTCTGAAGGTCCACAGATTTCAGAATGCCTCCAGATGTGCTTCGGAAACTACTACTAGTCTTCCAGGTACCATCAAAGCGTAGACAGTTTAAGACATTACTCCCATGGGGAAAAGTCAGCATGGTGCTTATTGTGTTCAATGCCGATGCAATTTATGTGTTTCATCAACACTCTGAAGGTCCACAGATTAGAGAATGCATGCAGTTTTAGACATTACTCCCATGGAGAAAAGTCTGCATGGTGCTTATTGTGCTCAATGCCGATGGAATTTTTGTGTTTCATCAACACTCTGAAGGTCCGCAGAATACTGAATGCATCCAGATGTGCTTCGGAACCTACTACTAGTCTTCCAGAGAACGACCAAAGCGTAGACAGGTTAAGACATTACTTCCATGGAGAAAAGTCTGCATGGTGCTTATTGTGTACAATGCCGATGCAATTTCTGTGTTTCATCAACACTCTGAATGTCCACAGATAACAGATTGCCTCCAGATGTGCTTCGGAAACTACTACTAGTCTTCCAGTGTACGATCAAAACGTAGACAGTTTAAGAGATTACTCCCATGGAGAAAAGTCCGCATGGTGCTTCTTGTGTTCAATGCTAATGCAATTATTGTGTTTCATCAACACTCTGAAGGTCCACAGATTACAGAATGCATCCAGATGTGCATCGGAAACTACTACTAGTCTTCCGGTGAACGATCAAAGCGTATACAGTTTAAGACATTACTCCGATGGAGAAAAGTCCGCATGGTGCTTATTGTGTTCAATGCCGATGCAATTTCTGTGTTTCATCAACACTCTGAAGGTCCACAGATTACAGAATGCATCCAGATGTGCTTCGGAAACTACTACAAGTCTTCCAGTGAACGATCAAATCGTAGACACTTTAAGACATTACTCCCATGGAGAAAAGTCCGCATGGTGCTTGTTGTGTTCAATGCCGATGCAATTTTTGTGTTTCATCAACACTCTGAAGGTCCACAGATTACAGAATGCATCCCGATGTCCTTCGGAAACTAATACTAGTCTTCCAGTGAACGATCAAAGCGTAGGCAGTTTAACATATTACTCCCATGGAGAAAAGTCCGCATGGTGCTTATTGTGTTCAATGCCGATGCAATTTTTGTGTTTCATCAACACTCTGAAGGTCCACAGAATACAGAATGCATCCCGATGTGCTTCGGAAACTAATACTAGTCTTCCAGTGAACGATCAAAGCGTAGACAGTTTAAGACATTACTCCCATGGAGAAAAGTCGGCATGGTGCTTATTGTGTTCAATGCCGATGCAATTATTGTGTTTCATGAACACTCTATAGGTCCACAGATTACAGAATGCATCCAGATGTGCTTCGGAAACTACTACTAGTCTTCAAGTGAAGGATCAAAGCGTAGACAGTTTAAGACATTACTCTCATGGAGAAAAGTCGGCATAGTGCTTATTGAGTTCAATGCCGATTCAATTTCTGTTTTTCATCAACACTCTGAAGTTCCACAGATTACAGAATGCAT
Source organism: Schistocerca gregaria (assembly GCF_023897955.1). Lineage (NCBI taxonomy): Eukaryota > Metazoa > Arthropoda > Insecta > Orthoptera > Acrididae > Schistocerca > Schistocerca gregaria. The sequence goes on along the minus strand of NC_064928.1, from coordinate 48,563,367 downwards.
CCAGATGTTCTTCGGAAACTACTACTAGTCTTCCAGGGAACGATCAAAGCGTAGACAGTTTAAGACATTACTCTCATGGAGAAAAGTCCGCATGGTGCATATTGTGTTCAATGCCGATGCAATTTCTGTGTTTCATCAACACTCTGAAGGTCCACAGATTAGAGAATGCATGCAGATGTGCTTCGGAAACTACTACTAGTCTTCCAGGGATCGATCAAATCGTAGACAGTTTAAGACATAACTCCAATGGAGAAAAGTCCGCATGGTGCTTATTGTGCTCAATGCCAAGGAATTTTTGTGTTTCATCAACACTCTGAAGGTACGCAGATTGCAGAATGCATCCAGATGTCCTTCGGAACCTACTACTAGTCTTCCAGAGAACGACCAAAGCGTAGACAGGTTAAGACATTACTTCCATGGAGAAAAGTCTGCATGGTGCTTATTGTGTTCAATGCCGATGCAATTTTTGTGTTTCAACAACACTCTGAAGGTCCACAGATTACAGAATGCATCCAGATGTGCTTCGGAAACTACTACTAGTCTTCCAGTGAACGATCGAAGCGTAGACAGTTTAAGACATTACTCCTATGGAGAAAAGTCCGCTTGGTGTTTATTGTGTTCGATGCCGATGCAATATTTGTGTTTCATCAACACTCTGAAAGTCCACAGATTACAGAATGCATCCCGATGTCCTTCGGAAACTAATACTAGTCTTCCAGTGAACGATCAAAGCGTAGACAGTTTAAGACATTACTCTCATGGACAAAAGTCTGCATGGTGCTTATTGTGTTCAATGCCGATGCAATTTCTGTGTTTCATCAACACTCTGAAGGTCCACAGATTACAGAATGCATCCAGATGTCCTTCGGAAACTACTACTAGTCTTCCAGTGAACGATCAAAGCGTAGACAGTTTAAGACATTACTCCCATGGAGAAAAGTCAGTATGGTGCTTATTGTGTTCAATGCCGATGCAATTTTTGTGTTTCATCAACACTCTGAAGTTCCACAGATTACAGAATGCATCCCGATGTCCTTCGGAAACTAATACTAGTCTTCCAGTGAACGATCAAAGCGTAGACAGTTTAAGACATTACTCTCATGGAGAAAAGTCCGCATGGTGCTTATTGTGTTCAATGCCGATGCAATTTTTGTTTTTCATCAACACTCTGAAGGTCCACAGATTACAGAATGCATCCAGATGTGCTTCGGAAACTACTACTAATCTTCCAGTGAACGATCAAAGCGTAGACAGTTTAAGACATTACTCCCATGGAGAGAAGTCCGCATGGTGCTTATTGTGTTCAATGCCGACGCTATTTTTGTGTTTCATCAACACTCTGAAGGTCCACAGATTTCAGAATGCCTCCAGATGTGCTTCGGAAACTACTACTAGTCTTCCAGGTAACCATCAAAGCGTAGACAGTTTAAGACATTACTCCCATGGAGAAAAGTCAGCATGGTGCTTATTGTGTTCAATAACGATGCAATTTCTGTGTTTCATCAACACTCTGAAGGTCCACAGATTTGAGAATGCATGCAGTTTTAGACATTACTCCCATGGAGAGAAGTCTGCATGGTGCTTATTGTGCTCAATGCCGATGGAATTTTTGTGTTTCATCAACACTCTGAAGGTCCGCAGAATACAGAATGCATCCAGATGTGCTTCGGAACCTACTACTAGTCTTCCAGAGAACGACCAAAGCGTAGACAGGTTAAGACATTACTTCCATGGAGAAAAGTCTGTATGGTGCTTATTGTGTACAATGCCGATGCAATTTCTGTGTTTCATCAACACTCTGAATGTCCACAGATAACAGATTGCCTCCAGATGTGCTTCGGAAACTACTACTAGTCTTCCAGTATACGATCAAAACGTAGACAGTTTAAGAGATTACTCCCATGGAGAAAAGTCCGCATGGTGCTTCTTGTGTTCAATGCTAATGCAATTTTTGTGTTTCATCAACACTCTGAAGGTCCACAGATTACAGAATGCATCCAGATGTGCATCGGAAACTACTACTAGTCTTCCGGTGAACAATCAATGCGTAGACAGTTTAAGACATTACTCCGATGGAGAAAAGTCCGCATGGTGCTTATTGTGTTCAATGCCGATGCAATTTCTGTGTTTCATCAACACTCTGATGGTCCACAGATTACAGAATGCATCCAGATGTGCTTCGGAAACTACTACAAGTCTTCCAGTGAACGATCAAATCGTAGACAGTTTAAGACATTACTCCCATGGAGATAAGTCCGCATGGTGCTTATTGTGTTCAATGCCGATGCAATGTTTGTGTTTCATCAACACTCTGAAGGTCCACCGATTACAGAATGCATCCCGATGTGCTTCGGAAACTAATTCTAGTCTTCCAGTGAACGATCAAAGCGTAGGCAGTTTAACATATTACTCCCTTGGAGAAAAGTCCGCATGGTGCTTATTGTGTTCAATGCCGATGCAATTTTTGTGTTTGATCCACACTCTGAAGGTCAACAGATTACAGAATGCATCCAGATGTGCTTCGGGTACCACTTCTAATCTTCCAGTGAACGATCAAGGCTTAGACAGTTTAAGACATTACTCCCATGGAGAAAAGTCTGTATGGTGCTTATTGTGTTCAATGCCGATGCAATTTCTGTGTTTCATCAACACTCTGAAGGTCCACAGATTACAGAATGCATCCAGATGTGCTTCGGAAACTACTACTAGTCTTCCAGTGAACGATCAAAGCGTAGACAGTTTAAGACATTACTCCCATGGAGAAAAGTCCGTATGGTGCTTATTGTGTTCAATGCCGATGCAATTTTTGTGTTTCATCAACACTCTGAAGTTCCACAGATTACAGTATGCATCCCGTGTCCTTCGGAAACTAATACTAGTCTTCCAGTGAACGATCAAAGCGTAGACAGTTTAAGACATTACTCTCATGGAGAAAAGTCCGCATGGTGCTTATTGTGTTCAATGCCGATGCAATTTTTGTTTTTCATCAACACTCTGAAGGTCCACAGATTACAGAATGCATCCAGATGTGCTTCTGAAACTACTACTAATCTTCCAGTGAACGATCAAAGCGTAGACAGTTTAAGACATTCATCCCATGGAGAGAAGTCCGCATGGTGCTTATTGTGTTCAATGCCGACGCAATTTTTGTGTTTCATCAACACTCTGAAGGTCCACAGATTTCAGAATGCCTCCAGATGTGCTTCGGAAACTACTACTAGTCTTCCAGGTACCATCAAAGCGTAGACAGTTTAAGACATTACTCCCATGGAGAAAAGTCAGCATGGTGGTTATTGTGTTCAATGCCGATGCAATTTATGTGTTTCATCAACACTCTGAAGGTCCACAGATTAGAGAATGCATGCAGTTTTAGACATTACTCCCATGGAGAAAAGTCTGCATGGTGCTTATTGTGCTCAATGCCGATGGAATTTTTGTGTTTCATCAACACTCTGAAGGTCCGCAGAATACAGAATGCATCCAGATGTGCTTCGGAACCTACTACTAGTCTTCCAGAGAACGACCAAAGCGTAGACAGGTTAAGACATTACATCCATGGAGAAAAGTCTGCATGGTGCTTATTGTGTACAATGCCGATGCAATTTCTGTGTTTCATCAACACTCTGAATGTCCACAGATAACAGATTGCCTCCAGATGTGCTTCGGAAACTACTACTAGTCTTCCAGTGTACGATCAAAACGTAGACAGTTTAAGAGATTACTCCCATGGAGAAAAGTCCGCATGATGCTTCTTGTGATCAATGCTAATGCAATTTTTGTGTTTCATCAACACTCTGAAGGTCCACAGATTACAGAATGCATCCAGATGTGCTTCGGAAACTACTACAAGTCTTCCAGTGAACGATCAAATCGTAGACAGTCTAAGACATTACTCCCATGGAGAAAAGTCCGCATGGTGCTTATTTTGGCTCAATGCCAAGGAATTTTTGTGTTTCGTCAACACTCTGACGGTCCGCAGATTACAGAATGCATCCAGATGTCCTTCGGAACCTACTACTAGTCTTCCAGAGAACGACCAAAGCGTAGACAGGTTAAGACATTACTTCCATGGAGAAAAGTCTGCATGGTGCTTATTGTGTTCAATGCCGATGCAATTTTTGTGTTTCAACAACACTCTGAAGGTCCACAGATTACAGAATGCATCCAGATGTGCTTCGGAAACTACTACTAGTCTTCCAGTGAACGATCGAAGCGTAGACAGTTTAAGACATTACTCCTATGGAGAAAAGTCCGCTTGGTGTTTATTGTGTTCAATGCCGATGCAATATTTGTGTTTCATCAACACTCTGAAAGTCCACAGATTACAGAATGCATCCCGATGTCTTTCGGAAACTAATACTAGTCTTCCAGTGAACGATCAAAGCGTAGACAGTTTAAGACATTACTCTCATGGAGAAAAGTCTGCATGGTGCTTATTGTGTTCAATGCCGATGCAATTTCTGTGTTTCATCAACACTCTGAAGGTCCACAGATTACAGAATGCATCCAGATGTGCTTCGGAAACTACTACTAGTCTTCCAGTGAACGATCAAAGCGTAGACAGTTTAAGACATTACTACTATGGAGAAAAGTCCGTATGGTGCTTATTGTGTTCAATGCCGATGCAATTTTTGTGTTTCATCAACACTCTGAAGTTCCACAGATTACAGAATGCATCCCGATGTCCTTCGGAAACTAATACTAGTCTTCCAGTGAACGATTAAAGCGTAGACAGTTTAAGACATTACTCTCATGGAGAAAAGTCCGCATGGTGCTTATTGTGTTCAATGCCGATGCAATTTTTGTTTTTCATCAACACTCTGAAGGTCCACAGATTACAGAATGCATCCAGATGTGCTTCGGAAACTACTACTAATCTTCCAGTGAACGATCAAAGCGTAGACAGTTTAAGACATTACCCCCATGGAGAGAAGTCGGCATGGTGCTTATTGTGTTCAATGCCGACGCAATTTTTGTGTTTCATCAACACTCTGAAGGTCCACAGATTTCAGAATGCCTCCAGATGTGCTTCGGAAACTACTACTAGTCTTCCAGGTAACCATCAAAGCGTAGACAGTTTAAGACATTACTCCCATGGAGAAAAGTCAGCGTGGTGCTTATTGTGTTCAATGCCGATGCAATTTCTGTGTTTCATCAACACTCTGAAGGTCCACAGATTAGAGAATGCATGCAGTTTTAGACATTACTCCCATGGAGAAAAGTCTGCATGGTGCTTATTGTGCTCAATGCCGATGGAATTTTTGTGTTTCATCAACACTCTGAAGGTCCGCAGAATACAGAATGCATCCAGATGTGCTTCGGAACCTACTACTAGTCTTCCAGAGAACGACCAAAGCGTAGACAGGTTAAGACATTACTTCCATGGAGAAAAGTCTGAATGGTGCTTATTGTGTACAATGCCGATGCAATTTCTGTGTTTCATCAACACTCTGAATGTCCACAGATAACAGATTGCCTCCAGATGTGCTTCGGAAACTACTTCTAGTCTTCCAGTGTACGATCAAAACGTAGACAGTTTAAGAGATTACTCCCATGGAGAAAAGTCCGCATGGTGCTTCTTGTGTTCAATGCTAATGCCATTTTTGTGTTTCATCAACACTCTGAAGGTCCACAGATTACAGAATGCATCCAGATGTGCATCGGAAACTACTACTAGTCTTCCGGTGAACGATCAATGCGTAGACAGTTTAAGACATTACTCCGATGGAGAAAAGTCTGCATGGTGCTTATTGTGTTCAATGCCGATGCAATTTCTGTGTTTCATCAACACTCTGAAGGTCCACAGATTACAGAATGCATCCAGATGTGCTTCGGAAACTACTACAAGTCTTCCAGTGAACGATCAAATCGTAGACAGTTTAAGACATTACTCCCATGGAGAAAAGTCCGCATGGTGCTTATTGTGTTCAATGCCGATGCAATTTTTGTGTTTCATCAACACTCTGAAGGTCCACCGATTACAGAATGCATCCCGATGTCCTTCGGAAACTAATGCTAGTCTTCCAGTGAACGATCAAAGCGTAGGCAGTTTAACATATTACTCCCATGGAGAAAAGTCCGCATGGTGCTTATTGTGTTCAATGCCGATGCAATTTTTGTGTTTCATCAACACTCTGAAGGTCCACAGATTACAGAATGCATCCCGATGTGCTTCGGAAACTAATTCTAGTCTTCCAGTGAACGATCAAAGCGTAGGCAGTTTAACATATTACTCCCTTGGAGAAAAGTCCGCATGGTGCTTATTGTGTTCAATGCCGATGCAATTTTTGTGTTTGATCCACACTCTGAAGGTCAACAGATTACAGAATGCATCCAGATGTGCTTCGGGTACTACTACTAATCTTCCAGTGAACGATCAAGGCTTAGACAGTTTAAGACATTACTCCCATGGAGAAAAGTCTGTATGGTGCTTATTGTGTTCAATGCCGATGCAATTTCTGTGTTTCATCAACATTCTGAAGGTCCACAGATTACAGATTGGATCCAGATGTGCTTCGGATACTACTACTAGTCTTCCAGGGAACGATCAAAGCGTAGACAGTTTAAGACATTACTCCCATGAAAGAGATATCCGCATGGTGCTTATTGTGCTCAATGCCGATGGAATTTTTGTGTTTCATCAACACTCTGAAGGTCCACAGATTACAGAATGCATCCAGATGTGCTTCGGAATCAACTACTAGTCTTCCAGTGAACGATCAAAGCGTAGGCATTTTAAGATATTACTCCCATGGAGAAAAGTCCGCATGGTGCTTATTGTGTTCAATGCCGATGCAATTTGTGTGTTTTATCAACACTCTGAAGGTCCACAGATTACAAAATGCCTCCAGATGTGCTTCGGAAACTACTACTAGTCTTCCAGGGAACGATCAAAGCGTAGACAGGTTAAGACATTACTTCCATGGAGAAAAGTCTGCATGGTGCTTATTGTGTTCAATGCCGATGCAATTTCTGTGTTTCATCAACACTCTGAAGGTCCACAGATTACAGAATGCATCCAGATGTGCTTCGGAAACTACTACTAGTCTTCCAGTGAACGATCAAAGCGTAGACAGTTTAAGACATTACTACCATGGAGAAAAGTCCGTATGGTGCTTATTGTGTTCAATGCCGATGCAATTTTTGTGTTTCATCAACACTCTGAAGTTCCACAGATTACAGAATGCATCCCGATGTCCTTCGGAAACTAATACTAGTCTTCCAGTGAACGATCAAAGCGTAGACAGTTTAAGACATTACTCTCATGGAGAAAAGTCCGCATGGTGCTTATTGTGTTCAATGCCGATGCAATTTTTGTTTTTCATCAACACTCTGAAGGTCCACAGATTACAGAATGCATCCAGATGTGCTTCGGAAACTACTACTAATCTTCCAGTGAACGATCAAAGCGTAGACAGTTTAAGACATTACTCCCATGGAGAGAAGTCCGCATGGTGCTTATTGTGTTCAATGCCGACGCAATTTTTGTGTTTCATCAACACTCTGAAGGTCCACAGATTTCAGAATGCCTCCAGATGTGCTTCGGAAACTACTACTAGTCTTCCAGGTAACCATCAAAGCGTAGACAGTTTAAGACATTACTCCCATGGAGAAAAGTCAGCATGGTGCTTATTGTGTTCAATGCCGATGCAATTTCTGTGTTTCATCAACACTCTGAAGGTCCACAGATTAGAGAATGCATGCAGTTTTAGACATTACTCCCATGGAGAAAAGTCTGCATGGTGCTTATTGTGCTCAATGCCGATGGAATTTTTGTGTTTCATCAACACTCTGAAGGTCCGCAGAATACAGAATGCATCCAGATGTGCTTCGGAACCTACTACTAGTCTTCCAGAGAACGACCAAAGCGTAGACAGGTTAAGACATTACTTCCATGGAGAAAAGTCTGTATGGTGCTTATTGTGTACAATGCCGATGCAATTTCTGTGTTTCATCAACACTCTGAATGTCCACAGATAACAGATTGCCTCCAGATGTGCTTCGGAAACTACTACTAGTTTTCCAGTGTACGATCAAAACGTAGACAGTTTAAGAGATTACTCCCATGGAGAAAAGTCCGCATGGTGCTTCTTGTGTTCAATGCTAATGCAATTTTTGTGTTTCATCAACACTCTGAAGGTCCACAGATTACAGAATCCATCCAGATGTGCATCGGAAACTACTACTAGTCTTCCGGTGAACGATCAATGCGTAGACAGTTTAAGACATTACTCCGATGGAGAAAAGTCTGCATGGTGCTTATTGTGTTCAATGCCGATGCAATTTCTGTGTTTCATCAACACTCTGAAGGTCCACAGATTACAGAATGCATCCAGATGTGCTTCGGAAACTACTACAAGTCTTCCAGTGAACGATCAAATCGTAGACAGTTTAAGACATTACTCCCATGGAGAAAAGTCCGCATGGTGCTTATTGTGTTCAATGCCGATGCAATTTTTGTGTTTCATCAACACTCTGAAGGTCCACCGATTACAGAATGCATCCCGATGTCCTTCGGAAACTAATGCTAGTCTTCCAGTGAACGATCAAAGCGTAGGCAGTTTAACATATTACTCCCATGGAGAAAAGTCCGCATGGTGCTTATTGTGTTCAATGCCGATGCATTTTTTGTGTTTCATCAACACTCTGAAGGTCCACAGATTACAGAATGCATCCCGATGTGCTTCGGAAACTAATTCTAGTCTTCCAGTGAACGATCAAAGCGTAGGCAGTTTAACATATTACTCCCTTGGAGAAAAGTCCGCATGGTGCTTATTGTGTTCAATGCCGATGCAATTTTTGTGTTTGATCCACACTCTGAAGGTCAACAGATTACAGAATGCATCCAGATGTGCTTCGGGTACTACTACTAATCTTCCAGTGAACGATCAAGGCTTAGACAGTTTAAGACATTACTCCCATGGAGAAAAGTCTGTATGGTGCTTATTGTGTTCAATGCCGATGCAATTTCTGTGTTTCATCAACATTCTGAAGGTCCACAGATTACAGATTGGATCCAGATGTGCTTCGGATACTACTACTAGTCTTCCAGGGAACGATCAAAGCGTAGACAGTTTAAGACATTTCTCCCATGAAAGAGATATCCGCATGGTGCTTATTGTGCTCAATGCCGATGGAATTTTTGTGTTTCATCAACACTCTGAAGGTCCACAGATTACAGAATGCATCCAGATGTGCTTCGGAATCAACTACTAGTCTTCCAGTGAACGATCAAAGCGTAGGCATTTTAAGATATTACTCCCATGGAGAAAAGTCCGCATGGTGCTTATTGTGTTCAATGCCGATGCAATTTGTGTGTTTTATCAACACTCTGAAGGTCCACAGATTACAAAATGCCTCCAGATGTGCTTCGGAAACTACTACTAGTCTTCCAGGGAACGATCAAAGCGTAGACAGTTTAAGACATTACTCCCATGGAGAAAAGTCCGCATGGTGCTTACTGTGTTCAATGCGGATGCAATTTTTGTGTTTCATCAACACTTTGGAGATCCACAGATTACAGAATGTCTCCAGATGTGCTTCGGAAACTACTGCTAGTCTTCCAGTAAACGATCAAAGCATAGACAGTTTAAGACATTACTCCCATGGAGATAAGTAAACATGGTGCTTGTTGTGTTCAATGCCGATGCAATTTCTGTGTTTCATCAACACTCTGATGGTCCAAAGATTACAGAATGCATCCAGATGTGCTTCGGAAGCTAGTACTAGTCTTCCAGTGAACGATCAAAGCGTAGACAGTTTAACACATTACTCTCATGGAGAAAAGTCCGCATGGTGCTTATTGTGTTCAATGCCGATTCAATTCCTGTGTTTCATCAACGCTCTGAAGGTCCACAGATTACAGAATGCCTCCAGAAGTGCTTCGGAAACTTCTACTAGTCTTCCAGTGTACGATCAAAGCGTAGACAGTTTTATACATTACTCCCATGGAGAAAAGTCCGCATGGTGCTTATTGTGTTCAATGCCGATTCAATTTTTGTACTTAACCAAAACTCTGAAGGTCCTCAGATTACAGAATGCCTCCAGGTGTGCATTGGAAACTACTACTAGTCTTCCAGGGAACGATCAAAGCGTAGACAGTTTGAGACATTACTCCCATGGAGAAAAGTCCACATGGTGCTTATTGTGTTCAAAGTCGATGCAATTTTTGTGTTTCATCAACACTCTGAATGTCCACAGATTACAGAGTGCATCCAGATGTGCTTCGGAAACTACTACTATTCTTCCAGTGTACGATCAAAGCGTAGACAGTTTAAGACATTACTCCCATGGAGAAAAATCCGCATGGTGCTTCTTGTGTTCAATGCCGATGCAATTTTTGTGTTTCAGCAACACTCTGAAGGTCCACAGATTACAGAATGCCTCCAGATGTGCTTCGGAAACTACTACTAGTCTTCCAGTTTACAATCAAAGCGTAGACAGTTTAAGACATACCTCCCATGGAGAAAAGTCCGCATGGTGCTTATTGTGTTCAATGCCGATGCAGTTTTTGTGTTTCATCAACACTCTGAACGTCCACAGATTACAGAATGCATCCACATGTGCTTCGGAAACTACTACTAGTCTTCCAGGGAACGATCAAATCGTAGACAGTTTGAGACATTACTCCCATAGAGAAAAGTCCGCATGTTGCTTATTGTGTTCAATGCCGATGCAATGTTTGTCTTTCATCAACACTCTGAAAGTCCACAGATTAGAGAATGCATCCAGATATGCTTCGGAAACTACTACTAGTCTTTCAGGGAACGATCGAAGCGTAGATAGTTTAAGACATTTCTCCCATGGAGAAAAGTCCCATGGTGTTTATTGTGTTCAATGCCGATGCAATTTGTGTGTTTCATCAACACTCTAAAGGTCCACAGATTACAAAATGCCTCCAGATGTGCTTCGGAAACTACTACTAGTCTTCCAGTAAACGATCAAAGCATAGGCAGTTTAAGACATTACTCCCATGGAGAAAAGTAAACATGCTGCTTGTTGTGTTCAATGCCGATGCAATTTCTGTGTTTCATCAACACTCTGAAGGTCCACAGATTACAGAATGCATCCAGATGTGCTTCGGAAACTAGTACTAGTCTTCCAGTGAACGATCAAAGCGTAGACAGTTTAAGACATTACTCCCATGGAGAGAAGTCTGCATGGTGCTTATTGTGTTCAATGCCAACGCAATTTTTGTGTTTCATCAACACTCTGAAGGTCCACAGATTACAGAATGCATGCAGATGTGCTTTGGAAACTACTACTAGTCTTCCAGTGAACGATCAAAGCGTAGACAGTTTAAGACATTAACCCCATGGTGAAAAATCCGCATGGTGCTTATTGTGTTCTATGCCGATGCAATTTCTGTGTTTCATCAACACTCTGAAGGTCCACAGATTACAGAATGCCTCCAGATGTGCTTCGGAAACTACTACTAGTCTTCCAGTGTACGATCAAAGCGTAGCCAGTTTAAGACATTCCTCCCATGGAGAAATGTCCGCATGGTGCTTATTGTGTTCAATGCCGATGCAATTTCTGTGTTTCATCAACACTCTGAAGGTACAGATATTACAGAGTGCCTTCAGATGTGTTTCGGAAACTACTACTAGTCTTCCAGTGAACGATCAAAGCGCAGACAGTTTAAGACATTACTCTGATGGAGAAAAGTCCGCATGGTGCTTATTGTGTTCAATGCCGATTCAATTCTTGTGTTTCATCAACACTCTGAAGGTCCACAGATTACAGAATGCCTCCAGATGTGCTTAAGAAACTACTACTAGTCTTCCAGGGTACAATCAATGCGTAGACAGTTAAAGACATTACTCCCATGGAGAAAAGTCCGCATGGTGCTTATTGTGTTCAATGCCGATGCATTTTTTGTGTTTCATCAACACTCTGAACGTCCACAGCTTACAGAATGCCTCCAGATGTGCTTCGGAAAGTACTACTAGTCTTCCAGGGAACGATCAAAGCGTAGACAGTTTGAGTCATTACTCCCATGGAGAAAAGTTCGCATGGTGGTTATTGTGTTCAATGCCGATGCAATTTTTGTGTTTCATCAACACTCTGAAAGTCCACAGATTACAGAATGCATCCAGATATGCTTCGGAAACTACTACTAGTCTTCCAGGAAACGATCAAAGCGTAGATAGTTTAAGACATTTCTCCCATGGAGAAAAGTCCCATAGTGCTTATTGTGTTCAAAGTCGATGCAATTTTTCTGTTTCATCAACACTCTGAAGGTCCTCAGATTACAGAATGCATACTGATGTGCTTCGGAAACTACTACTCGTCTTCCAGTGTACGATCAAAGCGTAGACAGTTTAAGACACTACTCCAATGGAGAAAAGTTCGCATGGTGCTTATTGTGTTCAATGGCGATGCTATTTTTGTGTTTCATTAACACTCTGGAGGTCCACAGATTACAGAATGCCTCCAGATGTGCTTCGGAAACCACTACCAGTCTTAACAGTGTACGATCAAAGCGTAGACAGTATAAGACATTACTCCCATGGAGAAAAGTCCGCATGGTGCTTATCGTGTTCAATGCTGATGCAAATTTTGTGTTTCATCATCACTCTGAAAGTCCACAGATTACAGAATGCCTACAGATGTGCTTCGGCAACTACTACTAGTCTTCCAGTGTACGATCAATGCGTAGACAGTTTAAGACATTACTCCCATGGAGAAAAGTCCGCATGGTGCTTATTATGCTCAATGCCGATGCAATTTTTGTGTTTCATCAACACTCTAAAGGTCCTCAGATTACAGAATGCATACTGATGTGCTTCGGAAACTACTACCCGTCTTCCAGTGTACGATCAAAGCGTAGACAGTTTAAGACACTACTCCAATGGAGAAAAGTTCGCATGGTGCTTATTGTGTTCAATGGCGATGCTATTTTTGTGTTTCATTAACACTCTGAAGGTCCACAGATTACAGAATGCCTCCAGATGTGCTTCGGAAACTACTACCAGTCTTAACAGTGTACGATCCAAGCGTAGACAGTATAAGACATTACTCCCATGGAGAAAAGTCCGCATGGTGCTTATTGTGTTCAATGCTGATGCAAATTTTGTGTTTCATCAACACTCTGAAAGTCCACAGATTACAGAATGCCTCCAGATGTGCTTCGGAAACTACTACTAGTCTTCCAGTGTACGATCAATGCGTAGACAGTTTAAGACATAACTCCCATGGAGTAAAGTCTCCATGGTGCTTATTGTGTTCAAAGTCGATGCAATGTTTGTGTTTCATCAACACTCTGAAGGTCCACAGATTACACAATGCAACCAGATGTGCTTCGGAAACTACTATTAGTCTTCCAGTGAACGATCAATGCGTAGACAGTTTACGACATTACTCTCAAGGAGAAAAGTCCGCATGGTGCTTATTGTGTTCAATGCCGATTCATTTTCTGTGTTTCATCAACACTCTGAAGGTCCACAGACTACAGAATGCCTCCAGATGTGCTTCGGAAGCTACTACTAGTCTTCCAGTTAACGATCAAATCCTAGACAGTTTAAGACACTACTCCCATGGAGAAAAGTCTGCATGGTGCTTATTGTGCTCAATGCCGATGCAATTTTTGTGTTTCATTAACACTCTGGAGGTCCACAGATTACAGAATGCCTCCAGATGTGCTTCGGAAACCACTACCAGTCTTAACAGTGTACGATCAAAGCGTAGACAGTTTAAGACATACCTCCCATGGAGAAAAGTCCGCATGGTGCTTATTGTGTTCAATGCCGATGCAGTTTTTGTGTTTCATCAACACTCTGAACGTCCACAGATTACAGAATGCATCCACATGTGCTTCGGAAACTACTACTAGTCTTCCAGGGAACGATCAAATCGTAGACAGTTTGAGACATTACTCCCATAGAGAAAAGTCCGCATGTTGCTTATTGTGTTCAATGCCGATGCAATGTTTGTCTTTCATCAACACTCTGAAAGTCCACAGATTAGAGAATGCATCCAGATATGCTTCGGAAACTACTACTAGTCTTTCAGGGAACGATCGAAGCGTAGATAGTTTAAGACATTTCTCCCATGGAGAAAAGTCCCATGGTGTTTATTGTGTTCAATGCCGATGCAATTTGTGTGTTTCATCAACACTCTAAAGGTCCACAGATTACAAAATGCCTCCAGATGTGCTTCGGAAACTACTACTAGTCTTCCAGTAAACGATCAAAGCATAGGCAGTTTAAGACATTACTCCCATGGAGAAAAGTAAACATGCTGCTTGTTGTGTTCAATGCCGATGCAATTTCTGTGTTTCATCAACACTCTGAAGGTCCACAGATTACAGAATGCATCCAGATGTGCTTCGGAAACTAGTACTAGTCTTCCAGTGAACGATCAAAGCGTAGACAGTTTAAGACATTACTCCCATGGAGAGAAGTCTGCATGGTGCTTATTGTGTTCAATGCCAACGCAATTTTTGTGTTTCATCAACACTCTGAAGGTCCACAGATTACAGAATGCATGCAGATGTGCTTTGGAAACTACTACTAGTCTTCCAGTGAACGATCAAAGCGTAGACAGTTTAAGACATTAACCCCATGGTGAAAAATCCGCATGGTGCTTATTGTGTTCTATGCCGATGCAATTTCTGTGTTTCATCAACACTCTGAAGGTCCACAGATTACAGAATGCCTCCAGATGTGCTTCGGAAACTACTACTAGTCTTCCAGTGTACGATCAAAGCGTAGCCAGTTTAAGACATTCCTCCCATGGAGAAATGTCCGCATGGTGCTTATTGTGTTCAATGCCGATGCAATTTCTGTGTTTCATCAACACTCTGAAGGTACAGATATTACAGAGTGCCTTCAGATGTGTTTCGGAAACTACTACTAGTCTTCCAGTGAACGATCAAAGCGCAGACAGTTTAAGACATTACTCTGATGGAGAAAAGTCCGCATGGTGCTTATTGTGTTCAATGCCGATTCAATTCTTGTGTTTCATCAACACTCTGAAGGTCCACAGATTACAGAATGCCTCCAGATGTGCTTAAGAAACTACTACTAGTCTTCCAGGGTACAATCAATGCGTAGACAGTTAAAGACATTACTCCCATGGAGAAAAGTCCGCATGGTGCTTATTGTGTTCAATGCCGATGCATTTTTTGTGTTTCATCAACACTCTGAACGTCCACAGCTTACAGAATGCCTCCAGATGTGCTTCGGAAAGTACTACTAGTCTTCCAGGGAACGATCAAAGCGTAGACAGTTTGAGTCATTACTCCCATGGAGAAAAGTTCGCATGGTGGTTATTGTGTTCAATGCCGATGCAATTTTTGTGTTTCATCAACACTCTGAAAGTCCACAGATTACAGAATGCATCCAGATATGCTTCGGAAACTACTACTAGTCTTCCAGGGAACGATCAAAGCGTAGATAGTTTAAGACATTTCTCCCATGGAGAAAAGTCCCATAGTGCTTATTGTGTTCAAAGTCGATGCAATTTTTCTGTTTCATCAACACTCTGAAGGTCCTCAGATTACAGAATGCATACTGATGTGCTTCGGAAACTACTACTCGTCTTCCAGTGTACGATCAAAGCGTAGACAGTTTAAGACACTACTCCAATGGAGAAAATTTCGCATGGTGCTTATTGTGTTCAATGGCGATGCTATTTTTGTGTTTCATTAACACTCTGGAGGTCCACAGATTACAGAATGAATCCAGATGTGCTTCGGAAACCACTACCAGTCTTAACAGTGTACGATCAAAGCGTAGACAGTATAAGACATTACTCCCATGGAGAAAAGTCCGCATGGTGCTTATCGTGTTCAATGCTGATGCAAATTTTGTGTTTCATCATCACTCTGAAAGTCCACAGATTACAGAATGCCTACAGATGTGCTTCGGAAACTACTACTAGTCTTCCAGTGTACGATCAAAGCGTAGACAGTTTAAGACATAACTCCCATGGAGTAAAGTCTCCATGGTGCTTATTGTGTTCAAAGTCGATGCAATGTTTGTGTTTCATCAACACTCTGAAGGTCCACAGATTACACAATGCAACCAGATGTGCTTCGGAAACTACTATTAGTCTTCCAGTGAACGATCAATGCGTAGACAGTTTACGACATTACTCTCATGGAGAAAAGTCCGCATGGTGCTTATTGTGTTCAATGCCGATTCATTTTCTGTGTCTCATCAACACTCTGAAGGTCCACAGACTACAGAATGCCTCCAGATGTGCTTCGGAAGCTACTACTAGTCTTCCAGTTAACGATCAAATCCTAGACAGTTTAAGACACTACTCCCATGGAGAAAAGTCTGCATGGTGCTTATTGTGCTCAATGCCGATGCAATTTTTGTGTTTCATCAACACTCTGAAGGTCCTCAGATTACAGAATGCATCCAGATGTACTTCGGAAACTACTACTCGTCTTCCAGTGTACGATCAAAGCGTAGACAGTTTAAGACATTACTCCCATGGAGAAAAGTTCGCATGGTTCTTATTGTGTTCAATGCCGATGCTATTTTTGTGTTTCATCAACACTCTGAAGGTCCACAGATTACAGAATGCATCGAGATGTGCTTCGGAAACTACTACTAGTCTTGCAGTTTACGATCACAGCGTAGACAGTTGAAGACATTACTCCCTTGGAGAAAAGTCCGCATGGTGCTCATTGTGTTCAAAGCCGATTCAATTTTTGTGTTTCATCAACACTCTGATGGTCCACAGATTACATAATGCCTCGAGATGTGCTTCGGAAACTACTACTAGTCTTCCAGTATACGATCAAAGCGTAAACAGTTTAAGACATTACTCCAATGGTGAAAAGTCCGCATGGTGCTTAATGTGTTCAATGCCGATGCAATTTTTGTGTTTCATCAACACTCTGAAGATCCACAGATTACAGAATGCCTCCAGATGTGCTTCGGAAACTACTACTAGTCTTCCAGTGTACGATCAAAGCGTAGACAGTTTAAGACATTACTCCCATGGAGAAAAGTCAGCATGGTGCTTATTGTGTTCAATGCCGATGCAATTTTTGTGCTTAATCAAAACTCTGAAGGTCCACAGATTACAGAATGCCTCCAGATGTGGATTGGAAACTACTACTAGTCTTCCAGGGAACGATCAATGCGTAGACAGTTTCAGACTCCCATGGAGAAAAGTCCACATGGTGCTTATTGTGTTCAAAGTCGATGTAATTTTTGTGTTTCATCAACAGTCTGAAGGTCGACAGATTGCAGAATGCATCCAGATGTGCTTCGGAAACTACTACTAGTCTTCCAGTGAACGATCAAAGCATAGACAGTTTAAGACATTACTCCCATGGAGAAAAGTCCGCATGGTGCTTATTGTGTTCAATGCTGATGCAAATTTTGTGTTTCATCAACACTCTGAAAGTCCACAGATTACAGAATGCCTCCAGATGTGCTTCGGAAACTACTACTAGTCTTCCAGTGTACGATCAAAGCGTAGACAGTTTAAGACATTACTCCCATGGAGAAAAGTCTCCATGGTGCTTATTGTGTTCAAAGTTGATGCAATGTTTGTGTTTCATCAACACTCTGAAGGTCCACAGATTACAGAATGCAACCAGATGTGCTTCGGAAACTACTATTAGTCTTCCAGTGAACGATCAATGCGTAGACAGTTTAAGACATTACTCCCATGGAGAAAAGTTCGCATGGTTCTTATTGTGTTCAATGCCGATGCTATTTTTGTGTTTCATCAACACTCTGAAGGTCCACAGATTACAGAATGCATCCAGATGTGCTTCGGAAACTACTACTAGTCTTGCAGTTTACGATCACAGCGTAGACAGTTGAAGACATTACTCCCATGGAGAAAAGTCCGCATGGTTCTTATTGTGTTCAATGCCGATGCAATTTTGGTGTTTCATCAACACTCTGAAGGTCCACAGATTACAGAATGCCTCCAGATGTGCTTCGGAAACTACTACTAGTCTTCCAGTGTACGATCAAAGCGTAGACAGTTTAAGACATTACTCCCATGGAGAAAAGTCCGCATGGTGCTTATTGTGTTCAATGTCGATGCAATTTTTGTGTTTCATCAACATTCTGAATGTCCACAAATTACAGAATGCCTCCAGATGTGCTTCGGAAACTACTACTAGTCTTCCATCGAACGATCATAGCGTAGACAGTTTAAGACATTACTCCAATGGAGAAAAGTCCGCATGGTGCTTATTGTGTTCAAAGCCGATTCAATTTTTGTGTTTCATCAACACTCTGATGGTCCACAGATTACATAATGCCTCGAGATGTGCTTCGGAAACTACTACTAGTCTTCCAGTATACGATCAAAGCGTAGACAGTTTAACACATTACTCCAATGGTGAGAAGTCCGCATGGAGCTTATTGTGTTCAATGCCGATGCAATTTTTGTGTTCATCAACACTCTGAAGGTCGACAGATTACAGAATGCCTCCAGATGTGCTTCGGAAACTACTACTAGTCTTCCAGTGTACGATCAAAGCGTAGACAGTTTATGACATTACTCCCATGGAGAAAAGTCAGCATGGTGCTTATTGTGTTCAATGCCGATGCAAATTTTGTGCTTAATCAAAACTCTGAAGATTCTCAGACTACAGAATGCCTCCAGATGTGGATTGGAAACTACTACTAGTCTTCCAGGGAACGATCAATGCGTAGACAGTTTCAGACTCCCATGGAGAAAAGTCCACATGGTGCTTATTGTGTTCAAAGTCGATGTAATTTTTGTGTTTCATCAACACTCTGAAGATCGGCAGATTGCAGAATGCATCCAGATGTGCTTCGGAAACTACTACTAGTCTTCCAGTGAACGATCAAAGCATAGACAGTTTAAGACATTACTCCCTTTAGAAAAGTCCGCATGGTGCTTATTGTGTTCAATGCCAATGCAATTTTTGTGTTTCATCAACAGTCTGAAGGTCCACAGATTACAGAATGCATCCAGATGTGCTTCGGAAACTACTATTAGTCTTCCAGTGAACGATCAAATCGTAGACAGTTTAAGACATTACTCTCATGGAGAAAAGTCCGCATGGTGCTTATTGTGTTCAATGCCGATGCAATTTTTGTGTTTCAGCAACACTCTGAAGGTCCACAGATTACAGAATGCCTCCAGATGTGCTTCGGAAACTACTACCTGTCTTCCATCGAACGATCAAAGCGTAGACAGTTTAAGACATTACTCCCTTTAGAAAAGGCCGCATGGTGCTTATTGTGTTCAATGCCGAATTAATTTCTGTGTTTCATCAACACTCTGAAGGTCCACAGATTACAGAATGCCTTCAGATGTGCTTCGGAAACTACTACTAGTCTTCCAGGGAACGATCAAAGCGTAGACAGTTTAAGAGATTATTCCCATGGTGAAAAGTCCGTATGGTGCTTATTGTGTTCAATGCCGATGCAATTTTTGTGTTTCATCGACACTCTGAAGGTCCACAGATTATAGAATGCATTAAGATGTGTTTCGGAAACTACTACTAGTCTTCCAGTGTACGATCAAAGCGTAGACAGTTTAAGACATTACTCCCATGGAGAAAAGTCCGCTTGGTTTTCATTGTATTCAATGCCGATGCAATTTTTGTGTTTCATCAACACTCTGAAGGTCCACAGATTACAGAATGCCTTCAGGTGTGCTTCGGATACTACTACTAGTCTTACAGTGTACGATCAAAGCGTAGACAGTTTAAGACATTACTCCCATGGAGAAAAGTCCGCATGGTGCTTATTGTGTTCAATGCCGATGCAAATTTTGTGTTTCATCAACACTCTGAAGGTCACAGATTACAGAATGCCTCCAGATGTGCTTCGGAAACTACTACTAGTCTTCCAGTGTACGATCAAAGTGTAGACAGTTTAAGACATTACTCCAATGGAGAAAAGTCTCCATGGTGCTTATTGTGTTCAAAGTCGATGCAATGTTTGTGTTTCATCAACACTCTGAAGGTCCACAGATTACAGAATGCATCCAGATGTGCTTCGGAAACTACTATTAGTCTTCCAGTGTACGATCAAAGCATAGACAGCTTACGACATTACTCTCATGGAGAAAAGTCCGCTTGGTGCTTATTGTGTTCAATGCCGATACAATTTTTGTGTTTCATCAACACTCTAAAGTTTCAGAGATTACAGAATGCATCCTGATGTACTTCGGAAACTACTACTCGTCTTCCAGTGTACGATCAAAGCGTAGACAGTTTAAGACATTACTCCCATGGAGAAAAGTTCGCATGGTTCTTATTGTGTTCAATGCCGATGCAATTTTTGTGTTTCATCAACACTCTGAAGGTCCACAGATTACAGAATGCATCCAGATGTGCTTCGGAAACTACTACTAGTCTTCCAGTGTACGATCACAGCGTAGACAGTTTAAGACATTACTTCCATGGAGAAAAGTCCGCATGCTGCTTATTGTGTTCAATGCCGATGCAATTTTTGTGTTTCATCAACACTCTGAAGGTCGACAGATTACAGAATGCCTCCAGATGTGCTTCGGAAACTACTACTAGTCTTCCATCGAACGATCAAAGCGTAGACAATTTAAGACATTACTCCCATGGAGAAAAGTCCGCATGGTGCTTATTGTGTTCAATGCCGATTCAATTTTTGTGTTTCATCAACACTCTGAAGGTCCATAGATCACAGAATGCCTCGAGATGTGCTTCGGAAACTACTACTAGTCTTCCAGTATACGATCAAAGCGTAGACAGTTTAAGACATTCCTCCAATGGTGAAAAGTCCGCATGGTGCTTATTGTGTTCAATGCCGATGCAATTTTTGTGATTCATCAACACTCTGAAGGTCCATAGATTACAGAATGCCTCCAGATGTGCTTCGGAAACTACTATTAGTCTTCCAGTGTAGGATCAAAGCGTAGACAGTTTAAGACATTACCCCCATAGAGAAAATTCTGGATGATGCTTATTGTGTTCAATGCTGATTCAATTCCTGTGTTTCATCTACACTCTGAAGGCCCTCAGATTACAGAATGCATCCAGATGTGCTTCCGAAACTACTACTAGTCCTCCAGTGAACGATCAAAGCGTAGACAGTTTAAGACATTATTCACATGGAGAAAAGTCCGCATGGTGCTTATTGTATTCAATGCCGATGCAATGTTTGTGTTTCATCAACACTCTGAAGGTTCACAGATTACAGAATGCCTCCAGATGTGCTTCGGAAACTACTACTAGTCTTCTAGTGTACGATCAAAGCGTAAACAGTTTAAGACATTACTCCCTTTAGAAAAGTCCGCATGGTGCTTATTGTGTTCAATGCCGATGCAATTTTTGGGTTTCAGCAACACTCTGAAGGTCCACAGATTACAGAATGCCTCCAGATGTGCTTCGGAAACTACTACCAGTCTTCCATCGAACGATCAAATCGTAGACAGTTTAAGACATTACTCCCATGGAGAAAAGTCCGCATGGCGCTTATTGTGTTCAATGCCGATGCTATTTTTGTGTTTCATCAACACTCTGAAGGTCCATAGAATGCAGAATGCCTCCAGATGTGCTTCGGAAACTACTACCAGTCTTCCATCGAACGATCAAAGCGTAGACACTTTAAGACATTACTCCCATGGAGAAAAGTCCGCATGGTGCTTATTGTGTTCAATGCCGATGCAATTTTTGTGTTTCATCAACACTCTGAAGGTAAACAGATTACAGAATGCCTTCAGATGTGCTTCGGAAACTACTACTAGTCTTCCAGTGTACGATGAAAGCGTAGACAGTTTAAGACATTACTCCCTATAGAAAAGTCCGCATGGTGCTTATTGTGTTCAATGCCAATGCAATTTTTGTGTTTCATCAACACTCTGAAGGTCCACAGATTACAGAATGCATCCCGATGTGCTTCGGAAACTGCTATTAGTCTTCCAGTGAACGATCAAATCGTAGACAGTTTAAGACATTACTCTCATGGAGAAAAGTCCGCATGGTGCGTCTTGTGTTCAATGCCGAATCAATTTCTGTGTTTCATCAACACTCTGAAGGTCCACAGATTACAGAATGCCTCCAGATGTGCTTCGGAAACTACTACTAGTCTTCCAGGGAACGATCAAAGCGTAGACAGTTTAAGACATTACTCCCATGGAGAAAAGTCCGCATGGTGCTTATTGTGTTCAATGCCGATTCAATTCCTGTGTTTCATCAAAACTCTGAAGGTCCTCAGATTACAGAATGCATCCAGATGTGCTTCGTAAACTACTACTAGTCTTCCAGTGAACGATCAAAGCGTAGACAGTTTAAGACATTATTCCCATGGAGAAAAGTCTGCATGGTGCTTATTGTATTCAATGCCGATGCAATGTTTGTGTTTAATCAACACTCTGAAGGTCCACAGATTACAGAATGCCTCCAGATGTGCTTCGGAAACTACTACCAGTCTTCCAGTGTACAATCAAAGCGTAGACAGTTTAAGACATTACTCCCATGGAGAAAAGTTCGCATGGTGCTTATTGTGTTCAATGCCGATGCAATTTTTGTGTTTCATCAACACTCTGAAGGTCCACAGATTACAGAATGCATCCCGATGTCCTTTAGAAACTAATACTAGTCTTCCAGTGAACGATCAAAGCGTAGACAGTTTAAGACATTACTGCCATGGAAGAAAGTCCGCATGGTGCTTATTGTGTTCAATGCCGATGCAATTTTTGTGTTTCATCAACATTCTGAATGTCCACAGATTACAGAATGCCTCCAGATGTGCTTCGGAAACTACTACCAGTCTTCCATCGAACGATCAAGCGTAGACAGTTTCAGACATTACTCCCATGGAGAAAAGTCCGCATGGTGCTTATTGTGTTCAATGCCGATGCAATTTTTGTGTTTAATCAACATTCTGAATGTCCACAGATTACAGAATGCCTCCAGATGTGCTTCGGAAACTACTACCAGTCTTCCATCGAACGATCAAGCGTAGACAGTTTCAGACATTACTCCCATGGAGAAAAGTCCGCATGGTGCTTAGTGTGTTCAGTGCCGATGCAATTTTTGTGTTTCATCAACACTCTGAAGGTCCACAGATTACAGAATGCCTTCAGGTGTGCTTCGGAAACTACTACTAGTCTTACAGTGTACGATCAAAGCGTAGACAGTTTAAGACATTACTCCCATGGAGAAAAGTCCGCATGGTGCTTATTGTGTTCAATGCCGATGCAATTTTTGTGTTTCATCAACACTCTGAAGGTCCACCGATTACAGAATGCATCCCGATGTCCTTCGGAAACTAATGCTAGTCTTCCAGTGAACGATCAAAGCGTAGGCAGTTTAACATATTACTCCCATGGAGAAAAGTCCGCATGGTGCTTATTGTGTTCAATGCCGATGCAATTTTTGTGTTTCATCAACACTCTGAAGGTCCACAGATTACAGAATGCATCCCGATGTGCTTCGGAAACTAATTCTAGTCTTCCAGTGAACGATCAAAGCGTAGGCAGTTTAACATATTACTCCCTTGGAGAAAAGTCCGCATGGTGCTTATTGTGTTCAATGCCGATGCAATTTTTGTGTTTGATCCACACTCTGAAGGTCAACAGATTACAGAATGCATCCAGATGTGCTTCGGGTACTACTACTAATCATCCAGTGAACGATCAAGGCTTAGACAGTTTAAGACATTACTCCCATGGAGAAAAGTCTGTATGGTGCTTATTGTGTTCAATGCCGATGCAATTTCTGTGTTTCATCAACATTCTGAAGGTCCACAGATTACAGATTGGATCCAGATGTGCTTCGGATACTACTACTAGTCTTCCAGGGAACGATCAAAGCGTAGACAGTTTAAGACATTACTCCCATGAAAGAGATATCCGCATGGTGCTTATTGTGCTCAATGCCGATGGAATTTTTGTGTTTCATCAACACTCTGAAGGTCCACAGATTACAGAATGCATCCAGATGTGCTTCGGAATCAACTACTAGTCTTCCAGTGAACGATCAAAGCGTAGGCATTTTAAGATATTACTCCCATGGAGAAAAGTCCGCATGGTGCTTATTGTGTTCAATGCCGATGCAATTTGTGTGTTTTATCAACACTCTGAAGGTCCACAGATTACAAAATGCCTCCAGATGTGCTTCGGAAACTACTACTAGTCTTCCAGGGAACGATCAAAGCGTAGACAGGTTAAGACATTACTTCCATGGAGAAAAGTCTGCATGGTGCTTATTGTGTTCAATGCCGACGCAATTTTTGTGTTTCAACAACACTCTGAAGGTCCACAGATTACAGAATGCATCCAGATGTGCTTCGGAAACTACTACTAGTCTTCCAGTGAACGATCGAAGCGTAGACAGTTTAAGACATTACTCCTATGGAGAAAAGTCCGCTTGGTGTTTATTGTGTTCAATGCCGATGCAATATTTGTGTTTCATCAACACTCTGAAAGTCCACAGATTACAGAATGCATCCCGATGTCTTTCGGAAACTAATACTAGTCTTCCAGTGAACGATCAAAGCGTAGACAGTTTAAGACATTACTCTCATGGAGAAAAGTCTGCATGGTGCTTATTGTGTTCAATGCCGATGCAATTTCTGTGTTTCATCAACACTCTGAAGGTCCACAGATTACAGAATGCATCCAGATGTGCTTCGGAAACTACTACTAGTCTCCCAGTGAACGATCAAAGCGTAGACAGTTTAAGACATTACTACCATGGAGAAAAGTCCGTATGGTGCTTATTGTGTTCAATGCCGATGCAATTTTTGTGTTTCATCAACACTCTGAAGTTCCACAGATTACAGAATGCATCCCGATGTCCTTCGGAAACTAATACTAGTCTTCCAGTGAACGATCAAAGCGTAGACAGTTTAAGACATTACTCTCATGGAGAAAAGTCCGCATGGTGCTTATTGTGTTCAATGCCGATGCAATTTTTGTTTTTCATCAACACTCTGAAGGTCCACAGATTACAGAATGCATCCAGATGTGCTTCGGAAACTACTACTAATCTTCCAGTGAACGATCAAAGCGTAGACAGTTTAAGACATTACTCCCATGGAGAGAAGTCCGCATGGTGCTTATTGTGTTCAATGCCGACGCAATTTTTGTGTTTCATCAACACTCTGAAGGTCCACAGATTTCAGAATGCCTCCAGATGTGCTTCGGAAACTACTACTAGTCTTCCAGGTAACCATCAAAGCGTAGACAGTTTAAGACATTACTCCCATGGAGAAAAGTCAGCATGGTGCTTATTGTGTTCAATGCCGATGCAATTTCTGTGTTTCATCAACACTCTGAAGGTCCACAGATTAGAGAATGCATGCAGTTTTAGACATTACTCCCATGGAGAAAAGTCTGCATGGTGCTTATTGTGCTCAATGCCGATGGAATTTTTGTGTTTCATCAACACTCTGAAGGTCCGCAGAATACAGAATGCATCCAGATGTGCTTCGGAACCTACTACTAGTCTTCCAGAGAACGACCAAAGCGTAGACAGGTTAAGACATTACTTCCATGGAGAAAAGTCTGTATGGTGCTTATTGTGTACAATGCCGATGCAATTTCTGTGTTTCATCAACACTCTGAATGTCCACAGATAACAGATTGCCTCCAGATGTGCTTCGGAAACTACTACTAGTCTTCCAGTGTACGATCAAAACGTAGACAGTTTAAGAGATTACTCCCATGGAGAAAAGTCCACATGGTGCTTCTTGTGTTCAATGCTAATGCAATTTTTGTGTTTCATCAACACTCTGAAAGTCCACAGATTACAGAATGCATCCAGATGTGCATCGGAAACTACTACTAGTCTTCCGGTGAACGATCAATGCGTAGACAGTTTAAGACATTACTCCGATGGAGAAAAGTCTGCATGGTGCTTATTGTGTTCAATGCCGATGCAATTTCTGTGTTTCATCAACACTCTGAAGGTCCACAGATTACAGAATGCATCCAGATGTGCTTCGGAAACTACTACAAGTCTTCCAGTGAACGATCAAATCGTAGACAGTTTAAGACATTACTCCCATGGAGAAAAGACCGCATGGTGCTTATTGTGTTCAATGCCGATGCAATTTTTGTGTTTCATCAACACTCTGAAGGTCCACCGATTACAGAATGCATCCCGATGTCCTTCGGAAACTAATGCTAGTCTTCCAGTGAACGATCAAAGCGTAGGCAGTTTAACATATTACTCCCATGGAGAAAAGTCCGCATGGTGCTTATTGTGTTCAATGCCGATGCAATTTTTGTGTTTCATCAACACTCTGAAGGTCCACAGATTACAGAATGCATCCCGATGTGCTTCGGAAACTAATTCTAGTCTTCCAGTGAAAGATCAAAGCGTAGGCAGTTTAACATATTACTCCCTTGGAGAAAAGTCCGCATGGTGCTTATTGTGTTCAATGCCGATGCAATTTTTGTGTTTGATCCACACTCTGAAGGTCAACAGATTACAGAATGCATCCAGATGTGCTTCGGGTACTACTACTAATCTTCCAGTGAACGATCAAGGCTTAGACAGTTTAAGACATTACTCCCATGGAGAAAAGTCTGTATGGTGCTTATTGTGTTCAATGCCGATGCAATTTCTGTGTTTCATCAACATTCTGAAGGTCCACAGATTACAGATTGGATCCAGATGTGCTTCGGATACTACTACTAGTCTTCCAGGGAACGATCAAAGCGTAGACAGTTTAAGACATTTCTCCCATGAAAGAGATATCCGCATGGTGCTTATTGTGCTCAATGCCGATGGAATTGTTGTGTTTCATCAACACTCTGAAGGTCCACAGATTACAGAATGCATCCAGATGTGCTTCGGAATCAACTACTAGTCTTCCAGTGAACGATCAAGGCGTAGGCATTTTAAGATATTACTCCCATGGAGAAAAGTCCGCATGGTGCTTATTGTGTTCAATGCCGATGCAATTTGTGTGTTTTATCAACACTCTGAAGGTCCACAGATTACAAAATGCCTCCAGATGTGCTTCGGAAACTACTACTAGTCTTCCAGGGAACGATCAAAGCGTAGACAGTTTAAGACATTACTCCCATGGAGAAAAGTCCGCATGGTGCTTACTGTGTTCAATGCGGATGCAATTTTTGTGTTTCATCAACACTTTGGAGATCCACAGATTACAGAATGTCTCCAGATGAGCTTCGGAAACTACTGCTAGTCTTCCAGTAAACGATCAAAGCATAGACAGTTTAAGACATTACTCCCATGGAGATAAGTAAACATGGTGCTTATTGTGTTCAATGCCGATGCAATTTCTGTGTTTCATCAACACTCTGATGGTCCAAAGATTACAGAATGCATCCAGATGTGCTTCGGAAGCTAGTACTAGTCTTCCAGTGAACGATCAAAGCGTAGACAGTTTAACACATTAC
This sequence comes from Schistocerca gregaria, assembly GCF_023897955.1. Lineage (NCBI taxonomy): Eukaryota > Metazoa > Arthropoda > Insecta > Orthoptera > Acrididae > Schistocerca > Schistocerca gregaria. The sequence goes on along the minus strand of NC_064928.1, from coordinate 48,536,052 downwards.
TCTCATGGAGAAAAGTCCGCATGGTGCTTATTGTGTTCAATGCCGATTCAATTCCTGTGTTTCATCAACGCTCTGAAGGTCCACAGATTACAGAATGCCTCCAGAAGTGCTTCGGAAACTTCTACTAGTCTTCCAGTGTACGATCAAAGCGTAGACAGTTTAATACATTACTCCCATGGAGAAAAGTCCGCATGGTGCTTATTGTGTTCAATGCCGATTCAATTTTTGTACTTAACCAAAACTCTGAAGGTCCTCAGATTACAGAATGCCTCCAGGTGTGCATTGGAAACTACTACTAGTCTTCCAGGGAACGATAAATGCGTAGACAGTTTGAGACATTACTCCCATGGAGAAAAGTCCACATGGTGCTTATTGTGTTCAAAGTCGATGCAATTTTTGTGTTTCATCAACACTCTGAATGTCCACAGATTACAGAGTGCATCCAGATGTGCTTCGGAAACTACTACTATTCTTCCAGTGTACGATCAAAGCGTAGACAGTTTAAGACATTACTCCCATGGAGAAAAATCCGCATGGTGCTTCTTGTGTTCAATGCCGATGCAATTTTTGTGTTTCAGCAACACTCTGAAGGTCCACAGATTACAGAATGCCTCCAGATGTGCTTCGGAAACTACTACTAGTCTTCCAGTTTACAATCAAAGCGTAGACAGTTTAAGACATACCTCCCATGGAGAAAAGTCCGCATGGTGCTTATTGTGTTCAATGCCGATGCAGTTTTTGTGTTTCATCAACACTCTGAACGTCCACAGATTACAGAATGCATCCACATGTGCTTCGGAAACTACTACTAGTCTTCCAGGGAACGATCAAATCGTAGACAGTTTGAGACATTACTCCCATAGAGAAAAGTCCGCATGTTGCTTATTGTGTTCAATGCCGATGCAATGTTTGTCTTTCATCAACACTCTGAAAGTCCACAGATTAGAGAATGCATCCAGATATGCTTCGGAAACTACTACTAGTCTTTCAGGGAACGATCGAAGCGTAGATAGTTTAAGACATTTCTCCCATGGAGAAAAGTCCCATGGTGTTTATTGTGTTCAATGCCGATGCAATTTGTGTGTTTCATCAACACTCTAAAGGTCCACAGATTACAAAATGCCTCCAGATGTGCTTCGGAAACTACTACTAGTCTTCCAGTAAACGATCAAAGCATAGGCAGTTTAAGACATTACTCCCATGGAGAAAAGTAAACATGCTGCTTGTTGTGTTCAATGCCGATGCAATTTCTGTGTTTCCTCAACACTCTGAAGGTCCACAGATTACAGAATGCATCCAGATGTGCTTCGGAAACTAGTACTAGTCTTCCAGTGAACGATCAAAGCGTAGACAGTTTAAGACATTACTCCCATGGAGAGAAGTCTGCATGGTGCTTATTGTGTTCAATGCCAACGCAATTTTTGTGTTTCATCAACACTCTGAAGGTCCACAGATTACAGAATGCATGCAGATGTGCTTTGGAAACTACTACTAGTCTTCCAGTGAACGATCAAAGCGTAGACAGTTTAAGACATTAACCCCATGGTGAAAAATCCGCATGGTGCTTATTGTGTTCTATGCCGATGCAATTTCTGTGTTTCATCAACACTCTGAAGGTCCACAGATTACAGAATGCCTCCAGATGTGCTTCGGAAACTACTACTAGTCTTCCAGTGTACGATCAAAGCGTAGCCAGTTTAAGACATTACTCCCATGGAGAAATGTGCGCATGGTGCTTATTGTGTTCAATGCCGATGCAATTTCTGTGTTTCATCAACACTCTGAAGGTACAGATATTACAGAGTGCCTTCAGATGTGTTTCGGAAACTACTACTAGTCTTCCAGTGAACGATCAAAGCGCAGACAGTTTTAGACATTACTCTGATGGAGAAAAGTCCGCATGGTGCTTATTGTGTTCAATGCCGATTCAATTCTTGTGTTTCATCAACACTCTGAAGGTCCACAGATTACAGAATGCCTCCAGATGTGCTTAAGAAACTACTACTAGTCTTCCAGGGTACAATCAATGCGTAGACAGTTAAAGACATTACTCCCATGGAGAAAAGTCCGCATGGTGCTTATTGTGTTCAATGCCGATGCATTTTTTGTGTTTCATCAACACTCTGAACGTCCACAGCTTACAGAATGCCTCCAGATGTGCTTCGGAAAGTACTACTAGTCTTCCAGGGAACGATCAAAGCGTAGACAGTTTGAGTCATTACTCCCATGGAGAAAAGTTCGCATGGTGGTTATTGTGTTCAATGCCGATGCAATTTTTGTGTTTCATCAACACTCTGAAAGTCCACAGATTACAGAATGCATCCAGATATGCTTCGGAAACTACTACTAGTCTTCCAGGGAACGATCAAAGCGTAGATAGTTTAAGACATTTCTCCCATGGAGAAAAGTCCCATAGTGCTTATTGTGTTCAAAGTCGATGCAATTTTTCTGTTTCATCAACACTCTGAAGGTCCTCAGATTACAGAATGCATACTGATGTGCTTCGGAAACTACTACTCGTCTTCCAGTGTACGATCAAAGCGTAGACAGTTTAAGACACTACTCCAATGGAGAAAAGTTCGCATGGTGCTTATTGTGTTCAATGGCGATGCTATTTTTGTGTTTCATTAACACTCTGGAGGTCCACAGATTACAGAATGCCTCCAGATGTGCTTCGGAAACCACTACCAGTCTTAACAGTGTACGATCAAAGCGTAGACAGTATAAGACATTACTCCCATGGAGAAAAGTCCGCATGGTGCTTATCGTGTTCAATGCTGATGCAAATTTTGTGTTTCATCATCACTCTGAAAGTCCACAGATTACAGAATGCCTACAGATGTGCTTCGGAAACTACTACTAGTCTTCCAGTGTACGATCAATGCGTAGACAGTTTAAGACATTACTCCCATGGAGAAAAGTCCGCATGGTGCTTATTATGCTCAATGCCGATGCAATTTTTGTGTTTCATCAACACTCTAAAGGTCCTCAGATTACAGAATGCATACTGATGTGCTTCGGAAACTACTACCCGTCTTCCAGTGTACGATCAAAGCGTAGACAGTTTAAGACACTACTCCAATGGAGAAAAGTTCGCATGGTGCTTATTGTGTTCAATGGCGATGCTATTTTTGTGTTTCATTAACACTCTGAAGGTCCACAGATTACAGAATGCCTCCAGATGTGCTTCGGAAACTACTACCAGTCTTAACAGTGTACGATCCAAGCGTAGACAGTATAAGACATTACTCCCATGGAGAAAAGTCCGCATGGTGCTTATTGTGTTCAGTGCTGATGCAAATTTTGTGTTTCATCAACACTCTGAAAGTCCACAGATTACAGAATGCCTCCAGATGTGCTTCGGAAACTACTACTAGTCTTCCAGTGTACGATCAAAGCGTAGACAGTTTAAGACATAACTCCCATGGAGTAAAGTCTCCATGTTGCTTATTGTGTTCAAAGTCGATGCAATGTTTGTGTTTCATCAACACTCTGAAGGTCCACAGATTACACAATGCAACCAGATGTGCTTCGGAAACTACTATTAGTCTTCCAGTGAACGATCAATGCGTAGACAGTTTACGACATTACTCTCATGGAGAAAAGTCCGCATGGTGCTTATTGTGTTCAATGCCGATTCATTTTCTGTGTTTCATCAACACTCTGAAGGTCCACAGACTACAGAATGCCTCCAGATGTGCTTCGGAAGCTACTACTAGTCTTCCAGTTAACGATCAAATCCTAGACAGTTTAAGACACTACTCCCATGGAGAAAAGTCTGCATGGTGCTTATTGTGCTCAATGCCGATGCAATTTTTGTGTTTCATCAACACTCTGAAGGTCGACAGATTGCAGAATGCATCCAGATGTGCTTCGGAAACTACTACTAGTCTTCCAGTGTACGATCAAAGCGTAAACAGTTTAAGACATTACTCCCATGGAGAAAAGTCCGCATGGTGCTTATTGTGTTCAATGTCGATGCAATTTTTGTGTTTCATCAACATTCTGAATGTCCACAAATTACAGAATGCCTCCAGATGTGCTTCGGAAACTACTACTAGTCTTCCATCGAACGATCAAAGCGTAGACAGTTTAAGACATTACTCCAATGGAGAAAAGTCCGCATGGTGCTTATTGTGTTCAAAGCCGATTCAATTTTTGTGTTTCATCAACACTCTGATGGTCCACAGATTACATAATGCTTCGAGATGTGCTTCGGAAACTACTACTAGTCTTCCAGTATACGATCAAAGCGTAGACAGTTTAACACATTACTCCAATGGTGAGAAGTCCGCATGGAGCTTATTGTGTTCAATGCCGATGCAATTTTTGTGTTCATCAACACTCTGAAGGTCGACAGATTACAGAATGCCTCCAGATGTGCTTCGGAAACTACTACTAGTCTTCCAGTGTACGATCAAAGCGTAGACAGTTTATGACATTACTCCCATGGAGAAAAGTCAGCATGGTGCTTATTGTGTTCAATGCCGATGCAAATTTTGTGCTTAATCAAAACTCTGAAGATTCTCAGACTACAGAATGCCTCCAGATGTGGATTGGAAACTACTACTAGTCTTCCAGGGAACGATCAATGCGTAGACAGTTTCAGACTCCCATGGAGAAAAGTCCACATGGTGCTTATTGTGTTCAAAGTCGATGTAATTTTTGTGTTTCATCAACACTCTGAAGATCGACAGATTGCAGAATGCATCCAGATGTGCATCGGAAACTACTACTAGTCTTCCAGTGAACGATCAAAGCATAGACAGTTTAAGACATTACTCCCTTTAGAAAAGTCCGCATGGTGCTTATTGTGTTCAATGCCAATGCAATTTTTGTGTTTCATCAACAGTCTGAAGGTCCACAGATTACAGAATGCATCCAGATGTGCTTCGGAAACTACTATTAGTCTTCCAGTGAACGATCAAATCGTAGACAGTTTAAGACATTACTCTCATGGAGAAAAGTCCGCATGGTGCTTATTGTGTTCAATGCCGATGCAATTTTTGTGTTTCAGCAACACTCTGAAGGTCCACAGATTACAGAATGCCTCCAGATGTGCTTCGGAAACTACTACCTGTCTTCCATCGAACGATCAAAGCGTAGACAGTTTAAGAAGTTACTCCCTTTAGAAAAGGCCGCATGGTGCTTATTGTGTTCAATGCCGAATTAATTTCTGTGTTTCATCAACACTCTGAAGGTCCACAGATTACAGAATGCCTTCAGATGTGCTTCGGAAACTACTACTAGTCTTCCAGGGAACGATCAAAGCGTAGACAGTTTAAGAGATTATTCCCATGGTGAAAAGTCCGTATGGTGCTTATTGTGTTCAATGCCGATGCAATTTTTGTGTTTCATCGACACTCTGAAGGTCCACAGATTATAGAATGCATTAAGATGTGTTTCGGAAACTACTACTAGTCTTCCAGTGTACGATCAAAGCGTAGACAGTTTAAGACATTACTCCCATGGAGAAAAGTCCGCTTGGTTTTCATTGTATTCAATGCCGATGCAATTTTTGTGTTTCATCAACACTCTGAAGGTCCACAGATTACAGAATGCCTTCAGGTGTGCTTCGGATACTACTACTAGTCTTACAGTGTACGATCAAAGCGTAGACAGTTTAAGACATTACTCCCATGGAGAAAAGTCCGCATGGTGCTTATTGTGTTCAATTCCGATGCAAATTTTGTGTTTCATCAACACTCTGAAGGTCCACAGATTACAGAATGCCTCCAGATGTGCTTCGGAAACTACTACTAGTCTTCCAGTGTACGATCAAAGTGTAGACAGTTTAAGACATTACTCCAATGGAGAAAAGTCTCCATGGTGCTTATTGTGTTCAAAGTCGATGCAATGTTTGTGTTTCATCAACACTCTGAAGGTCCACAGATTACAGAATGCATCCAGATGTGCTTCGGAAACTACTATTAGTCTTCCAGTGTACGATCAAAGCATAGACAGCTTACGACATTACTCTCATGGAGAAAAGTCCGCTTGGTGCTTATTGTGTTCAATGCCGATTCAATTTCTGTGTTTCATCAACACTCTGAAGGTCCACAGATTACAGAATGCCTCCAGATGTGCTTCGGAGGCTACTACTAGTCTTCCAGTTAACGATCAAATCCTAGACAGTTTAAGACACTACTCCCATGGAGAAAAGTCTGCATGGTGCTTATTGTGTTCAATGCCGATACAATTTTTGTGTTTCATCAACACTCTAAAGTTTCAGAGATTACAGAATGCATCCTGATGTACTTCGGAAACTACTACTCGTCTTCCAGTGTACGATCAAAGCGTAGACAGTTTAAGACATTACTCCCATGGAGAAAAGTTCGCATGGTTCTTATTGTGTTCAATGCCGATGCAATTTTTGTGTTTCATCAACACTCTGAAGGTCCACAGATTACAGAATGCATCCAGATGTGCTTCGGAAACTACTACTAGTCTTCCAGTGTACGATCACAGCGTAGACAGTTTAAGACATTACTTCCATGGAGAAAAGTCCGCATGCTGCTTATTGTGTTCAATGCCGATGCAATTTTTGTGTTTCATCAACACTCTGAAGGTCGACAGATTACAGAATGCCTCCAGATGTGCTTCGGAAACTACTACTAGTCTTCCATCGAACGATCAAAGCGTAGACAATTTAAGACATTACTCACATGGAGAAAAGTCCGCATGGTGCTTATTGTGTTCAATGCCGATTCAATTTTTGTGTTTCATCAACACTCTGAAGGTCCATAGATCACAGAATGCCTCGAGATGTGCTTCGGAAACTACTACTAGTCTTCCAGTATACGATCAAAGCGTAGACAGTTTAAGACATTCCTCCAATGGTGAAAAGTCCGCATGGTGCTTATTGTGTTCAATGCCGATGCAATTTTTGTGATTCATCAACACTCTGAAGGTCCATAGATTACAGAATGCCTCCAGATGTGCTTCGGAAACTACTATTAGTCTTCCAGTGTAGGATCAAAGCGTAGACAGTTTAAGACATTACCCCCATAGAGAAAATTCTGGATGATGCTTATTGTGTTCAATGCTGATTCAATTCCTGTGTTTCATCTACACTCTGAAGGCCCTCAGATTACAGAATGCATCCAGATGTGCTTCCGAAACTACTACTAGTCCTCCAGTGAACGATCAAAGCGTAGACAGTTTAAGACATTATTCACATGGAGAAAAGTCCGCATGGTGCTTATTGTATTCAATGCCGATGCAATGTTTGTGTTTCATCAACACTCTGAAGGTTCACAGATTACAGAATGCCTCCAGATGTGCTTCGGAAACTACTACTAGTCTTCTAGTGTACGATCAAAGCGTAAACAGTTTAAGACATTACTCCCTTTAGAAAAGTCCGCATGGTGCTTATTGTGTTCAATGCCGATGCAATTTTTGGGTTTCAGCAACACTCTGAAGGTCCACAGCTTACAGAATGCCTCCAGATGTGCTTCGGAAACTACTACCAGTCTTCCATCGAACGATCAAATCGTAGACAGTTTAAGACATTACTCCCATGGAGAAAAGTCCGCATGGCGCTTATTGTGTTCAATGCCGATGCTATTTTTGTGTTTCATCAACACTCTGAAGGTCCATAGAATGCAGAATGCCTCCAGATGTGCTTCGGAAACTACTACCAGTCTTCCATCGAACGATCAAAGCGTAGACACTTTAAGACATTACTCCCATGGAGAAAAGTCCGCATGGTGCTTATTGTGTTCAATGCCGATGCAATTTTTGTGTTTCATCAACACTCTGAAGGTAAACAGATTACAGAATGCCTTCAGATGTGCTTCGGAAACTACTACTAGTCTTCCAGTGTACGATGAAAGCGTAGACAGTTTAAGACATTACTCCCTTTAGAAAAGTCCGCATGGTGCTTATTGTGTTCAATGCCAATGCAATTTTTGTGTTTCATCAACACTCTGAAGGTCCACAGATTACAGAATGCATCCAGATGTGCTTCGGAAACTACTACTAGTCTTCCAGTGTACGATCAAATCGTAGACAGTTTAAGACATTACTCTCATGGAGAAAAGTCCGCATGGTGCGTCTTGTGTTCAATGCCGAATCAATTTCTGTGTTTCATCAACACTCTGAAGGTCCACAGATTACAGAATGCCTCCAGATGTGCTTCGGAAACTACTACTAGTCTTCCAGGGAACGATCAAAGCGTAGACAGTTTAGGACATTACTCCCATGGAGAAAAGTCCGCATGGTGCTTATTGTGTTCAATGCCGATTCAATTCCTGTGTTTCATCAAAACTCTGAAGGTCCTCAGATTACAGAATGCATCCAGATGTGCTTCGTAAACTACTACTAGTCTTCCAGTGAACGATCAAAGCGTAGACAGTTTAAGACATTATTCCCATGGAGAAAAGTCTGCATGGTGCTTATTGTATTCAATGCCGATGCAATGTTTGTGTTTAATCAACACTCTGAAGGTCCACAGATTACAGAATGCCTCCAGATGTGCTTCGGAAACTACTACCAGTCTTCCAGTGTACAATCAAAGCGTAGACAGTTTAAGACATTACTCCCATGGAGAAAAGTTCGCATGGTGCTTATTGTGTTCAATGCCGATGCAATTTTTGTGTTTCATCAACACTCTGAAGGTCCACAGATTACAGAATGCATCCCGATGTCCTTTAGAAACTAATACTAGTCTTCCAGTGAACGATCAAAGCGTAGACAGTTTAAGACATTACTGCCATGGAAGAAAGTCCGCATGGTGCTTATTGTGTTCAATGCCGATGCAATTTTTGTGTTTCATCAACATTCTGAATGTCCACAGATTACAGAATGCCTCCAGATGTGCTTCGGAAACTACTACCAGTCTTCCATCGAACGATCAAGCGTAGACAGTTTCAGACATTACTCCCATGGAGAAAAGTCCGCATGGTGCTTAGTGTGTTCAGTGCCGATGCAATTTTTGTGTTTCATCAACACTCTGAAGGTCCACAGATTACAGAATGCCTTCAGGTGTGCTTCGGAAACTACTACTAGTCTTACAGTGTACGATCAAAGCGTAGACAGTTTAAGACATTACTCCCATGGAGAAAAGTCCGCATGGTGCTTATTGTGTTCAATGCCGATGCAAATTTTGTGTTTCATCGACACTCTGAACGTCCAAAGATTACAGAATGCCTCCAGATGTGCTTCGGAAACTACTACTAGTCTTCCAGTGTACGATCAAAGCGTAGACAGTTTAAGACATTACTCCCATGGAGAAAAGTCTCCATGGTGCTTATTGTGTTCAAAGTCGATGCAATGTTTGTGTTTCATCAACACTCTGAAGGTCCACAGATTACAGAATGCATCCAGATTTGCTTCGGAAACTACTATTAGTCTTCCAGTGTACGATCAAAGCGTAGACAGCTTACGACATTACTCTCATGGAGAAAAGTCCGCATGGTGCTTATTGTGTTCAATGCCGATTCAATTTCTGTGTTTCATCAACACTCTGAAGGTCCACAGATTACAGAATGCCTCCAGATGTGCTTCGGAGGCTACTACTAGTCTTCCAGTTAACGATCAAATCCTAGACAGTTTAAGACACTACTCCCATGGAGAAAAGTCTGCATGGTGCTTATTGTGTTCAATGCCGATGCAATTTTTGTGATTCATCAACACTCTGAAGGTCCACAGATTATAGAATGCCTCCAGATGTGCTTCGGAAACTACTATTAGTCTTCCAGTGTACGATCAAAGCGTAGACAGTTTAAGACATTACCCCATTAGAGAAAATTCTGGATGATGCTTATTGTGTTCTATGCTGATTCAATTCCTGTGTTTCATCAACACTCTGAAGGCCCTCAGATTACAGAATGCATCCAGATGTGCTTCCGAAACTACTACTAGTCCTCCAGTGAACGATCAAAGCGTAGACAGTTTAAGACATTATTCACATGGAGAAAAGTCCGCATGGTGCTTATTGTATTCAATGCCGATGCAATGTTTGTGTTTCATCAACACTCTGAAGGTTCACAGATTACAGAAAGCCTCCAGATGTGCTTCGGAAACCACTACTAGTCTTCCAGCGTACGATCAAAGCGTAAACAATTTAAGACATTACTCCCTTTAGAAAAGTCCGCATGGTTCTTATTGTGTTCAATGCCGATGCAATTTTTGTGTTTCAGCAACACTCTGAAGGTCCACAGATTACAGAATGCCTCCAGATGTGCTTCGGAAACTACTACCAGTCTTCCATCGAACGATCAAAGCGTAGACAGTTTAAGACATTACTCCCATGGAGAAAAGTCCGCATGGCGCTTATTGTGTTCAATGCCGATGCTATTTTTGTGTTTCATCAACGCTCTGAAGGTCCATAGAATGCAGAATGCCTCCAGATGTGCTTCGGAGACTACTACCAGTCTTCCATCGAACGATCAAAGCGTAGACACTTTAAGACATTACTCCCATGGAGAAAAGTCCGCATGGTGCTTATTGTGTTCAATGCCGATGCAATATTTGTGTTTCATCAACACTCTGAAGGTAAACAGATTACAGAATGCCTTCAGATGTGCTTCGGAAACTACTACTAGTCTTCCAGTGTACGATGAAAGCGTAGACAGTTTAAGACATTACTCCCTTTAGAAAAGTCCGCATGGTGCTTATTGTGTTCAATGCCAATGCAATTTTTGTGTTTCATCAACACTCTGAAGGTCCACAGATTACAGAATGCATCCAGATGTGCTTCGGAAACTGCTATTAGTCTTCCAGTGAACGATCAAATCGTAGACAGTTTAAGACATTACTCTCATGGAGAAAAGTCCGCATGGTGCGTCTTGTGTTCAATGCCGAATCAATTTCTGTGTTTCATCAACACTCTGAAGGTCCACAGATTACAGAATGCCTCCAGATGTGCTTCGGAAACTACTACTAGTCTTCCAGGGAACGATCAAAGCGTAGACAGTTTAAGACATTATTCCCATGGAGAAAAGTCCGCATGGTGCTTATTGTATTCAATGCCGATGCAATGTTTGTTTTTAATCAACACTCTGAAGGTCCACAGATTACAGAATGCCTCCAGATGTGCTTCGGAAACTACTACCAGTCTTCCAGTGTACAATCAAAGCGTAGACAGTTTAAGACATTACTCCCATGGAGAAAAGTCCGCATGGTGCTTATTGTGTTCAATGCCGATGCAATTTTTGTGTTTCATCAACATTCTGAATGTCCACAGATTACAGAATGCCTCCAGATGTGCTTCGGAAACTACTACCAGTCTTCCATCGAACGATCAAGCGTAGACAGTTTCAGACATTACTCCCATGGAGAAAAGTCCGCATGGTGCTTAGTGTGTTCAGTGCCGATGCAATTTTTGTGTTTCATCAACACTCTGAAGGTCCACAGATAACAGAATGCCTCCAGATGTGCTTCGGAAACTACTACTAGTCTTCCAGAGTACCGTCAAAGCGTAGACAGTTTAAGACATTACTCCCATGGAGAAAAGTCCGCATGGCGCTTATTGTGTTAAATGCCGATGCAATTTTTCTGTTTCATCAAAACTCTGAAAGTCCACAGATTACAGAATGCCTCCAGATGTGCTTCGGAAACTACTACTAGTCTTCCAGTGTACGATCAAACCGTAGATAATTTAAGACATTACTCCCGTGTAGAAAAGTCCGCATGGTGCTTATTGTGTTCAAAGTCGATGCAATTTTTGTGTTTCATCAACACTCTGAAGGTCCACAGATTACAGAATGCCTCAGATGTGCTTCGGAAACTACTATTAGACTTCCAGTGAACGATCAAAGCGTAGACAGTTTAAGACATTACTCTCATGGAGAAAAGTCCGCATGGTGCTTATTGTGTTCAATGCCGATTCAATTTCTGTGTTTCATCAACACTCTGAAGGTCCACAGATTACAGAATGCCTCCAGATGTGCTTCGGAAGCTACTACTAGTCTTCCAGTGAACGATCAAATCCTAGACAGTTTAAGACACTACTCCCATGGAGAACAGTCAGCATGGTGCTTATTGTGCACAATGCCGATGCAATTTTTGTGTTTCATCAACACTCTGAAGGTCCTCAGATTACAGAATGCATCCTGATGTGCTTCGGAAACTTCTACTCGTCTTCCAGTGTACGATCAAAGCGTAGACGTCTTAAGACATTACTCCCATGGTGAAAAGTTCGCATGGTGTTTATTGTGTTCGATGCCTATGCTATTTTTGTGTTTCTTCACCACTCTGAAGGTCCACAGATTACAGAATGCTTATAGATGTGCTTCGGAAACTATTTCTGTCTTTCAGTGTACGATCAAAGCGTAGACAGTTTTAGACATTACTCCCATTGAGAAAATTCCGCATGGTGCTTATTGTGTTCAATGCCGATGCAATTTTTGTGTTTCATCAACACTCTGAAGGTCCTCAGATTACAGAATGCATCCAGATGTGCTTCCGAAACTACTACTAGTCTTCCAGTGTACGATCAAAGCGTAGACAGATTAAGACTTTATTACCATGGAGAAAACTCCGCATGGTTCTTATTGTGTTCAATGCCGATGCAATTTTTGTGTTTCATCAACACTCTGAAGGTCCACAGATTACAGAATGCCACCAGATGTGCTTCGGAAACTACTACTAGTCTTCCAGTGTACGATCAAGGCGTAGATAATTTAAGACACTACACCCATGGAGAAAAGTCCGAATGGTACTTATTGCGCTCAATGCCGATGCAATTTTTGTGTTTCATCAACACTCTGAAGGTCCACAGATTACAGAATGCCTCGAGATGTGCTTAGGAAACTACGACTAGTCTTCCAGTATACGATCAAAGCGTAGACAGTTTAAGACATTACTCCAATGGTGAAAAGTCCGCATGGTGCTTATTGTGTTCAATGCCGATGCAATTTTTCTGTTTCATCAACACTCTGAAGGTCCACAGATTACAGAATGAATCCAGATGTGCTTCGGAAACTACTACTAGTCTTCCAGTGTACGATCAAAGCGTAGACAGTTTAGGACATTACTCCCATGGAGTATAGTCAGCATGGTGCTTATTGTGTTCAATGCCGATGCAATTTTTGTGCTTCATCAAAACTCTGAAGGTCCACAGATTACAGAATGCCTCCAGATGTGCATTGGAAACTACTACTAGTCTTCCAGGGAACGATCAAAGCGTAGACAGTTTGAGACATTTCTCCCATAGAGAAAAGTCCACATGGTGCTTATTGTGTTCAAAGACGATGTAATTTTTGTGTTTCATCAACACTATGAAGGTCCACAGATTGCAGAATGCATCCAGATGTGTTTCGGAAACTACTACTAGTCTTCCAGTGAACGATCAAAGCATAGACAGTTTAAGACGTTACTCTCATTTTGAAAGGTCCGCATGGGGCTTATTGTGTTCAATGCCGATTCAATTTCTGTGTTTCATCCACACTCTGAAGGTCCACAGATTACAGAATGCCTCCAGATGTGCTTCGCAAACTACTACTAGTCTTCCAGTGAAGGATCAAAGCCTAGACAGTTTAAGACACTACTCCCATGGAGAAAAGTCTGCATGGTGCTTATTGTGCTCAATGCCGATGCAATTTTTGTGTTTCATCAACACTGTAAAGGTCCTCAGATTACAGAAAGCATCCTGATGTGCTTCGGAAACTACTACTCGTCTGCCAGTGTACGATCAAAGCGTAGACAGTTTAAAACATTACTCCCATGAAGAAAAGTTCGCATGGTGCTTATTGTGTTCAATGCCGATGCAATTTTTGTGTTTCATCAACACTCTGAAGGTCCACAGATTACAGAATGCCTCCAGATGTGCTTCGGAAACTACTACTAGTTCTCCAGTGTACCATCAAAGAGTAGACAGTTTAAGACATTACTCCCTTTATAAAAGTAGGCATGGTGCTTATTGTGTTCAATGCCGATGCTATTTTTGTGTTTCATCAACACTCTGAAGGTCCACAGATTACAGAATACCTCCAGATGTGCTTCGGAAACTACTATTAGTCTTTCAGTGAACGATCAAAGCGTAGACAGTTTAAGACATTACTCTCATGGAGAAAAGTCTGCATGGTGCTTATTGTGTTCAATGCCGAATCAATTTCTGTGTTTCATCAACACTCTGAAGGTCCTCAGATTACAGAATGCCTCCAGATGTGCTTCAGAAACTACTACTAGTCTTCCAGCGAACGATCAAAGCGTAGACAGTTTAAGACATTACTCCCTTTAGAAAAGTCCGCATGGTGCATATTGTGTTCAATGCCGATGCAATTTTTGTGTTTCATCAACACTCTGAAGGTCCACAGATTACAGAATGCCTCCAGATGTGCTTCGGAAACTACTACTAGTCTTCCAGTGTACGATCAAAGCTTAGACAGTTTAAGACATTACTCCCATAGAGAAAATTCCGGATGGTGCTTATTGTGTTCAATGCCGATTCAATTACGGTGTTTCATCAACACTCCGAAGGTCCTCAGATTACAGAATGCATCCAGATGTGCTTCCGAAAGTACTACTAGTCTTCAAGTGAACGATCAAAGCGTAGACAGTTTAAGACATTATTGCCATGGAGAAAAGTCCGCACGGTGCTTATTGTGTTCAATGCCGATGCAATTTTTGTGTTTCATCAACACTCTGAACGTTCACAGATTACAGAATGCCTCCAGATGTGCTTCGGAAGCTACTACTAGTCTTCCAGTGTACGATCAAAGCGTAGACAGTTTAAGACATTACTCCCATGGAGAGAAGTCCGCATGGTGCTTATTGTGTTCAATGCCGATGCAATTTTTGTGTTTCATCAACACTCTGAAGGTCCACAGATTACAGAATGCCTCCGGATGTGCTTCGGAAACTACTACTAGTCTTCCAGTGTACCATCAAAGCGTAGACAGTTTAAGACATTACTCCCATGGAGAAAAGTCCGCATGGCGCTTATTGTGTTCAATGCCGATGCAATTTTTGTGTTTCATCAGCACCCTGAAGGTCCACAGATTACAGAATACCTCCAGATATGCTTCGGAAACAACTACTAGTCTTCCAGTGTACGATCAAAGCGTAGTTAGTTTAAGACATTACTCCCACGGAGAAAAGACCGCATGGTGCTTATTGTGTTCAAAGTCGATGCAATTTTTGTGTTTCATCAACACTCTGAAGGTCCACAGATTACAGAATGCCTCAGATGTGCTTCGGAAACTACTATTAGACTTCCAGTGAACGATTAAAGCGTAGACAGTTTAAGACTCTACTATCATGGAGAAAAGTCCTCATGGTGCTTATTGTGTTCAATGCCGATTCAATTTCTGTGTTTCATCAACACTCTGAAGGTAAACAGATTACAGAATGCCTCCAGATGTGCGTCGGAATCTACTACTAGTCTTCCAGTGAACGATCAAATTCTAAACAGTTTAAGACACTACTCCCATGGAGAAAAGTCCGCATGGTGCTTATTGTGCTCAATGCCGATGCAATTTTTGTGTTTCATCAACACTCTGAAGGTCCTCAGATTACAGAATGCCTCCAGATGTGCTCCGGAAACTACTACTAGTCTTCCAGTGTACGATCAAAGCGTAGACAGTTTAAGACATTACTCCCTCTAGATAAGTCCGCATGGTGCATATTGTGTTCAATGCCGATGCAATTTTTGTGTTTCATCAACACTCTGAAGGTCCACAGATACAGAATGCCTCCAGATGTGCTTCGGAAACTACTACTAGTCTTCCAGTGTACGATCAAAGCGTAGACAGTTTAAGACATTACCCCCATAGAGAAAATTCCGGATGGTGCTTATTGTGTTCAATGCCGATTCAATTCCTGTTTTTCATCAACACTCTGAAGGTCCTCAGATTACAGAATGCATCCAGATGTGCTTCCGAAACTACTACTAGTCCTCCAGTGAACGATCAAAGCGTAGACAGTTTAAGACATTATTCATATGGAGAAAAGTCCGCATGGTGCTCATTGTATTCAATGCCGATGCAATGTTTGTGTTTCATCAGCACTCTGAAGGTCCACAGATTACAGAATGCCTCCAAATGTGCTTCGGAAACTACTACTAGTCTTCCAGTGTACGATCAAAACGTAGACAGTTTATGACATTACTCCCATGGAGAAAAGTCCGCATGGTGCTTATTGTGTTCAAACTCAATGCAACTTTTGTGTTTCATCAACACTCTGAATGTCCACAGATTACAGAATGCAACCAGATGTGCTTCGGAAACTACTACTATTCTTCCAGTGTACGATCAAAGCGTAGACTGTTTAAGACATTACTCCCATGGAGAAAAATCCGCATGGTGCTTATTGTGTTCAATGACGATTCAATTTCTGTGTTTCATCAACACTCTGAAGGTCCACAAATTACAGAATGCCTCGAGATGAGCTTCGGAAACTACTACTAGTCTTCCAGTGTACGATCAAAGCGTAGACAGTTTAGGACATTACTCCCATGGAGAATAGTCAGCATGGTGCTTATTGTGTTCAAACTCGATGCAATTTTTGTGTTTCAACAACACTCTGAAAGTCCACAGATTACGGAATGCAACCAGATGTGCTTCGGAAACTACTACTATTCTTCCAGTGTACGATCAAAGCGTAGACAGTTTAAGACATTACTCTCATGGAGAATAGTCAGCATGGTGCTTATTGTGTTCAATGCCGATGCAATTTTTGTGCTTCATCAAAACTCTGAAGGTCCACAGATTACAGAATGCCTCCAGATGTGCATTGGAAACTACTACTAGTCTTCCAGTGTACGATCAAAGCGTAGACAGATTAAGACTTTATTCCCATGGAGAAAACTCCGCATGGTTCTTATTGTGTTCAATGCCGATGCAATTTTTGTGTTTCATCAACACTCTGAAGGTCCACAGATTACAGAATGCCTCCAGATGTGCTTCGGAAACTACTACTAGTCTTCCAGTGTACGATCAAAGCGTAGACAATTTAAGACTCTACTCCCATGGAGAAAAGTCCGCATGGTACTTATTGCGCTCAATGCCGATGCAATATTTGTGTTTCATCAACACTCTGAAGGTCCACAGATTACAGAATGCCTCGAGATGTGCTTCGGAAACTACGACTAGTCTTCCAGTATACGATCAAAGCGTAGACAGTTTAAGACATTACTCCAATGGTGAATAGTCCGCATGGTGCTTATTGTGTTCAATGCCGATGCAATTTTTCTGTTTCATCAACACTCTGAAGGTACACAGATTACAGAATGAATCCAGATGTGCTTCGGAAACTACTACTAGTCTTCCAGTGTACGATCAAAGCGTAGACAGTTTAGGACATTACTCCCATGGAGAATAGTCAGCATGGTGCTTATTGTGTTCAATGCCGATGCAATTTTTGTGCTTCATCAAAACTCTGAAGGTCCACAGATTACAGAATGCCTCCAGATGTGCATTGGAAACTACTACTAGTCTTCCAGGGAACGATCAAAGCGTAGACAGTTTGAGACATTTCTCCCATGGAGAAAAGTCCACATGGTGCTTATTGTGTTCAAAGACGATGCAATTTTTGTGTTTCATCAACACTATGAAGGTCCACAGATTGCAGAATGCATCCAGATGTGCTTCGGAAACTACTACTTGTCTTCCAGTGAACGATCAAAGCATAGACAGTTTAAGACATTACTCTCATGGTGAAAGGTCCGCATGGGGCTTATTGTGTTCAATGCCGATTCAATTTCTGTGTTCCATCCACACTCTGAAGGTCCACAGATTACAGAATGCCTCCAGATGTGCTTCGCAAACTACTACTAGTCTTCCAGTGAAGGATCAAAGCCTAGACAGTTTAAGACACTTCTCCCATGGAGAAAAGTCTGCATGGTGCTTATTGTGCTCAATGCCGATGCAATTTTTGTGTTTCATCAACACTCTGAAGGTCCACAGATTACAGAATGCCTCCAGATGTGCTTCGGAAACTACTACTAGTTCTCCAGTGTACCATCAAAGAGTAGACAGTTTAAGACATTACTCCCTTTATAAAAGTAGGCATGGTGCTTATTGTGTTCAATGCCGAACCAATTTCTGTGTTTCATCAACACTCTGAAGGTCCACAGATTACAGAATGCCTCCAGATGTGCTTCAGAAACTACTACTAGTCTTCCAGCGAACGATCAAAGCGTAGACAGTTTAAGAGATTACTCCCATGGAGAAAAGTCCTTATGGTGCTTATTGTGTTCAATGCCGATGCAATTTTTGTATTTTATCGACACTCTGAAGGTCCACAGATTACAGAATGCATTAAGATGTGCTCCGGAAACTACTACTAATCTTCCAGTGTACGATCAAAGCGTAGACAGTTTAAGACATTACTCCCTTTAGAAAAGTCCGCATGGTGCATATTGTGTTAAATGCCGATGCAATTTTTGTGTTTCATCAACACTCTGAAGGTCCACAGATTACAGAATGCCTCCAGATGTGCTTCGGAAACTACTACTAGTCTCCCAGTGTACGATCAAAGCTTAGACAGTTTAAGACATTACTCCCATAGAGAAAATTCCGGATGGTGCTTATTGTGTTCAATGCTGATTCAATTCCTGTGTTTCATCAACACTCCGAAGGTCCTCAGATTACAGAATGCATCCAGATGTGCTTCCGAAAGTACTACTAGTCTTCAAGTGAACGATCAAATCGCAGACAGTTTAAGACATTATTGCCATGGAGAAAAGTCCGCATGGTGCTTATTGTATTCAATGCCGATGCAATGTTTGTGTTTCATCAACAGTCTGAAGGTCCACAGATTACAGAATGCCTCCAGATGTGCATTGGAAACTACTACTAGTCTTCCAGGGAACGATCAAAGCGTAGACAGTTTGAGACATTGCTCCCATGGAGAAAAGTCCACATGTTGCTTATTGTGTTCAAAGTCGATGCAATTTTTGTGTTTCATCAACACTCTGAAGGTCCACAGATTACAGAATGCATCCAGATGTGCTTCGGAAACTACTACTAGTCTTCCAGTGTACGATCAAAGCGTAGACAGTTTAAGACATTACTCCCATGGAGAAAAGTCCGCATGGTGCTTATTGTGTTCAATGCCGATGCAATTTTTGTGTTTCATCAACACTCTGAAGGTCCACTGATTACAGAATGCCTCCAGATGTGCTTCGGAAACTACTACTAGTCTTCCAGTGTACCATCAAAGCGTAGACAGTTTAAGACATTACTCCCATGGAGAAAAGTCCGCATGGCGCTTATTGTGTTCAATGCCGATGCAAATTTTGTGTTTCATCAACACTCTGAAGGTCCTCAGATTACAGAATGCATCCAGATGTGCTTCCGAAACTACTACTAGTCCTCCAGTGAACGATCAAAGCGTAGACAGTTTAAGACATTATTCATATGGAGAAAAGTCCGCATGGTGCTTATTGTATGAAATGCCGATGCAATGTTTGTGTTTCATCAACACTCTGAAGGTCCACAGATTACAGAATGCCTCCAGATGTGCTTCGGAAACTGCTACTGGTCTTCCAGTGTACGATCAAAACGTAGACAGTTTATGACATTACTCCCATGGAGAAAAGTCCGCATGGTGCTTATTGTGTTCAAACTCGATGCAATTTTTGTGTTTCATCAACACTCTGAAGGTCCACAGATTACAGAATGCAACCTGATGTGCTTCGGAAACTACTACTATTCCTCCAGTGTACGATCAAAGCGTAGACAATTTAAGACATTACTCCCATGGAGAAAAATCCGCATGGTGCTTATTGCGTTCAATGGCGATTCAATTTCTGTGTTTCATCAACACTCTGAAGGTCCACAGATTACAGAATGCCTCCAGATGTGCTTCGGAAACTACAACTAGTCTCCCAATGTACGATCAATGCGTATATAGTTTAAGACATTACTCCCATGGAAAAAAGTTTGCATGGTGCTTATTGTGTTCAATGACGATGCAAATTATGTGTTTCATCAACACTCTGAAGGTCCACAGATTACAGAATGCCTCCAGATGTGCTTCGGAAACTACTACTAGTCTTCTAGTGTACGATCAAAGCGTAGACAGTTTAAGACATTACTCCCATGGAGAAAAGTCCGCATGGTGCTTATTGTGTTCAATGAAGATGCAATTTTTGTGTTTCATCAACATTCTGAATGTCCAGAGATTACAGAATGCCTCCAGATGTGCTTCGGAAACTACTACCAGTCTTCCATCGAACGATCAAGCGTAGACAGTTTAAGACATTACTCCCATGGAGAAAAGTCGCCATGGTGCTTATGGTATTCAATGCCGATGCAATTTTTGTGTTTCATCAACACTCTGAAGGTCCACAGATTACAGAATGCCTCAGATGTGCTTCTGAAACTACTATTAGACTACCAGTGAACGATCAAAGCGCAGACAGTTTAAGACATTACTCTCATGGAGAAAAGTCCGCATGGTGCTTATTGCGTTCAATGCCTATGCTATTTTTGTGTTTCATCATCACTCTGAAGGTCCACAGATTACAGAATGCTTATAGATGTGCTTCGAAAACTACTTTTAGTCTTCCAGTGTACGATCAAATCGTAGACAGTTTAAGACATTATTCCCATTGAGAAAATTCCGCATGGTGCTTATTGTGGTCAATGCCGATGCAATTTTTGTGTTTCATCAACACTCTGAAGGTCCTCAGATTACAGAATGCATCCAGATGTGCTTCCGAAACTACTACTAGTCTTCCAGTGTACGATCAAAGCGTAGACAGTTTAAGACATTATTCCCATGGATTAAACTACGCATGGTTCTTATTGTGTTCAATGCCGATGCAATTTTTGTGTTTCATCAAAACTCTGAAGGTCCACAGATTACAGAATGCCTCCAGATGTGCTTCGGAAACTACTACTAGTCTTCCTGTGTACGATCAAAGCGTAGACAGTTTAAGACATTACTCCCATGGAGAAAAGTCCGCATGATGCTTATTGTGTTCAATGCCGATGCAATTTTTGTGTTTCATCGACACTCTGAAGGTCCACAGGTTACAGAATTCATCCAGATGTGCTTCGGAAACTACTACTAGTCTTCCAGGGAACGATCAAAGCGTAGACAGTTTAAGACATTACTCCCATTGAGAAAAGTCCGCATGGTGCTTATTGTGCTCAATGCGGATGCAATGTTTGTGTTTCATCAACAATCTGAAGGTCCTCAGTTTACAGAGTGCATCCTGATGTGCTTCCGAAACAACTACTCGTCTGCCAGTGTTCGATCAAAGCGTAGACAGTTTAAGACATTACTCCCATGGAGAAAAGTTCGCATGGTGCTTATTGTGTTCAATGCCGATGCAATTTTTGTGTTTCATCAACACTCTGAAGGTCCACAGATTACAGAATGCTTCCAGATGTTCTTCGGAAACTACTACTAGTCTTCCAGTGTACGATCAAAGCGTAGACAGTTTAAGACATTACTCCCATGGAGAAAAGTCCGCATGGTGCTTATTGTGTTCAATGTCGATGTAATTTTTGTGTCTGATCAACACTCTGAAGGTCCACAGATTACAGAATGCCTCCAGATGTGCTTCGGAAACTACTACTAGTCTTCCAGTGTACGATCAAAGCGTAGACAGTTTAAGACATTACCCCCATAGAGAAAATTCCGCATGGTGCTTATTGTGTTCAATGCCGATTCAATTCCTGTGTTTCATCAACACTCTGAAGGTCCTCAGATTACAGAATGCATCCAGATGTGCTTCCGAAACTACTACTAGTCTTCCAGTGAACGATCAAAGCGTAGACAGTTTAAGACATTATTCCCATGGAGAAAAGTCCGCATGGTGCTTATTGTATTCAATGCCGATGCAATGTTTGTGTTTCATCAACACTCTGAAGTTCCACAGATTACAGAATGCCTCCAGATGTGCTTCGGAAACTACTACTAGTCTTCCAGTGTACGATCAAAACGTAGACAGTTTAAGACATTACTCCGATGGAGAAAAGTCCGCATGGTGCTTATTGTGTTCAATGCCGATGCAATTTTTGTGTTTCATCAACACTCTGAAGGTCCACAGATTACAGAATGCCTCCAGATGTGCTTCGGAAACTACTACTAGTTCTCCAGTGTACCATCAAAGAGTAGACAGTTGAAGACATTACTCCCTTTATAAAAGTAGGCATGGTGCTTATTGTGTTCAATGCCGATGCTATTTTTGTGTTTCATCAACACTCTGAAGGTCCACAGATTACAGAATACCTCCAGATGTGCTTCGGAAACTACTATTAGTCTTCCAGTGAACGATAAAAGCGTAGACAGTTTAAGACATTACTCTCATGGAGAAAAGTCCGCATGGTGCTTATTGTGTTCAATGCCGAACCAATTTCTGTGTTTCATCAACACTCTGAAGGTCCACAGATTACAGAATGCCTCCAGATGTGCTTCGGAAACTACTACTAGTCTTCCAGTGTACGATCAAAACGTAGACAGTTTAAGACATTACTCCGATGGAGTAAAGTCCGCATGGTGCTTATTGTGTTCAATGCCGATGCAATTTTTGTGTTTTATCGACACTCTGAAGGTCCACAGATTACAGAATGCATTAAGATGTGCTCCGGAAACTACTACTAGTCTTCCAGTGTACGATCAAAGCGTAGACAGTTTAAGACATTACTCCCTTTAGAAAAGTCCGCATGGTGCATATTGTGTTAAATGCCGATGCAATTTATGTGTTTCATCAACACTCTGAAGGTCCACAGATTACAGAATGCCTCCAGATGTGCTTCGGAAACTACTACTAGTCTTCCAGTGTACGATCAAAGCTTAGACAGTTTAAGACATTACTCCCATAGAGAAAATTCCGGATGGTGCTTATTGTGTTCAATGCTGATTCAATTCCTGTGTTTCATCAACACTCCGAAGGTCCTCAGATTACAGAATGCATCCAGATGTGCTTCAGAAAGTACTACTAGTCTTCAAGTGAACGATCAAATCGTAGACAGTTTAAGACATTATTGCCATGGAGAAAAGTCCGCATGGTGCTTATTGTATTCAATGCCGATGCAATGTTTGTGTTTCATCAACAGTCTGAAGGTCCACAGATTACAGAATGCCTCCAGATGTGCATTGGAAACTACTACTAGTCTTCCAGTGAACGATCAATGCGTAGACAGTTTGAGACATTGCTCCCATGGAGAAAAGTCCACATGTTGCTTATTGTGTTCAAAGTCGATGCAATTTTTGTGTTTCATCAACACTCTGAAGGTCCACAGATTACAGAATGCATCCAGATGTGCTTCGGAAACTACTACTAGTCTTCCAGTGTACGATCAAAGCGTAGACAGTTTAAGACACTACTCCCGTGGAGAAAAGTCCGCATGGTGCTTATTGTGTTCAATGCCGATGCAATTTTTGTGTTTCATCAACACTCTGAAGGTCCACAGATTACAGAATGCCTCCAGATGTGCTTCGGAAACTACTACTAGTCTTCCAGTGTACCATCAAAGCGTAGACAGTTTAAGACATTACTCCCACGGAGAAAAGTCCGCATGGCGCTTATTGTGTTCAATGCCGATGCAATTTTTGTGTTTCATCAACACTCTGAAGGTCCTCAGATTACAGAATGCATCCAGATGTGCTTCCGAAACTACTACTAGTCCTCCAGTGAACGATCAAAGCGTAGACAGTTTAAGACATTATTCATATGGAGAAAAGTCCGCATGGTGCTTATTGTATTAAATGCCGATGCAATGTTTGTGTTTCATCAGCACTCTGAAGGTCCACAGATTACAGAATGCCTCCAGATGTGCTTCGGAAACTGCTACTAGTCTTCCAGTGTACGATCAAAACGTAGACAGTTTATGACATTACTCCCATGGAGAAAAGTCCGCATGGTGCTTATTGTGTTCAAACTCGATGCAATTTTTGTGTTTCATCAACACTCTGAAGGTCCACAGATTACAGAATGCAACCAGATATGCTTCGGAAACTACTACTATTCCTCCAGTGTACGATCAAAGCGTAGACAATTTAAGACATTACTCCCATGGAGAAAAATCCGCATGGTGCTTATTGTGTTCAATGGCGATTCAATTTCTGTGTTTCATCAACACTCTGAAGGTCCACAGATTACAGAATGCCTCCAGATGTGCTTCGGAAACTACAACTAGTCTCCCAGTGTACGATCAATGCGTAGGTAGTTTAAGACATTACTCCCATGGAAAAAAGTTTGCATGGTGCTTATTGTGTTCAATGAAGATGCAATTTTTGTGTTTCATCAACATTCTGAATGTCCAGAGATTACAGAATGCCTCCAGATGTGCTTCGGAAACTACTACCAGTCTTCCATCGAACGATCAAGCGTAGACAGTTTAAGACATTACTCCCATGGAGAAAAGTCGCCATGGTGCTTATGGTATTCAATGCCGATGCAATTTTTGTGTTTCATCAACACTCTGAAGGTCCACAGATTACAGAATGCCTCAGATGTGCTTCTGAAACTACTATTAGACTACCAGTGAACGATCAAAGCGTAGACAGTTTAAGACATTACTCTCATGGAGAAAAGTCCGCATGGTGCTTATTGCGTTCAATGCCTATGCTATTTTTGTGTTTCATCATCACTCTGAAGGTCCACAGATTACAGAATGCTTATAGATGTGCTTCGGAAACTACTTTTAGTCTTCCAGTGTACGATCAAATCGTAGACAGTTTAAGACATTATTCCCATTGAGAAAATTCCGCATGGTGCTTATTGTGTTCAATGCCGATGCAATTTTTGTGTTTCATCAACACTCTGAAGGTCCTCAGATTACAGAATGCATCCAGATGTGCTTCCGAAACTACTACTAGTCTTCCAGTGTACGATCAAAGCGTAGACAGTTTAAGACATTATTCCCATGGATTAAACTACGCATGGTTCTTATTGTGTTCAATGCCGATGCAATTTTTGTGTTTCATCAAAACTCTGAAGGTCCACAGATTACAGAATGCCTCCAGATGTGCTTCGGAAACTACTACTAGTCTTCCAGTGTACGATCAAAGCGTAGACAGTTTAAGACATTACTCCCATGGAGAAAAGTCCGCATGATGCTTATTGTGTTCAATGCCGATGCAATTTTTGTGTTTCATCGACACTCTGAAGGTCCACAGATTACAGAATTCATCCAGATGTGCTTCGGAAACTACTACTAGTCTTCCAGGGAACGATCAAAGCGTAGACAGTTTAAGACATTACTCCCATTGAGAAAAGTCCGCATGGTGCTTATTGTGCTCAATGCGGATGCAATGTTTGAGTTTCATCAACAATCTGAAGGTCCTCAGTTTACAGAATGCATCCTGATGTGCTTCCGAAACAACTACTCGTCTGCCAGTGTTCGATCAAAGCGTAGACAGTTTAAGACATTACTCCCATGGAGAAAAGTTCGCATGGTGCTTATTGTGTTCAATGCCGATGCAATTTTTGTGTTTCATCAACACTCTGAAGGTCCACAGATTACAGAATGCTTCCAGATGTTCTTCGGAAACTACTACTAGTCTTCCAGTGTACGATCAAAGCGCAGACAGTTTAAGACATTACTCCCATGGAGAAAAGTCCGCATGGTGCTTATTGTGTTCAATGCCGATGTAATTTTTGTGTCTGATCAACACTCTGAAGGTCCACAGATTACAGAATGCCTCCAGATGTGCTTCGGAAACTACTACTAGTCTTCCAGTGTACGATCAAATCGTAGACAGAGTAAGACATTACTCCCTTAGAAAAGTCCGCATGGTGCTTATTGTGTTCAACGCCGATGCAATTTTTTTGTTTCATCAACACCCTGAAGGTCCACAGATTACAGAATGCCTCCAGATGTGCTCCGGAAACTACTACTAGTCTTCCAGTGTACGATCAAAGCGTAGACAGTTTAAGACATTACTCCCTTTAGAAAAGTCCGCATGGTGCATATTGTGTTCAATGCCGATGCAATTTTTGTGTTTCATCAACACTCTGAAGGTCCACAGATACAGAATGCCTCCAGATGTGCTTCGGAAACTACTACTAGTCTTCCAGTGTACGATCAAAGCGTAGACAGTTTAAGACATTACCCCCATGGAGAAAATTCCGCATGGTGCTTATTGTGTTCAATGCCGATTCAATTCCTGTGTTTCATCAACACTCTGAAGGTCCTCAGATTACAGAATGCATCCAGATGTGCTTCCGAAACTACTACTAGTCTTCCAGTGAACGATCAAAGCGTAGACAGTTTAAGACATTATTCCCATGTAGAAAAGTCCGCATGGTGCTTATTGTATTCAATGCCGATGCAATGTTTGTGTTTCATGAACACTCTGAAGTTCCACAGATTACAGAATGCCTCCAGATGTGCTTCGGAAACTACTACTAGTCTTCCAGTGTACGATCAAAACGTAGACAGTTTAAGACATTACTCCGATGGAGAAAAGTCCGCATGGTGCTTATTGTGTTCAATGCCGATGCAATTTTTGTGTTTCAACAACACTCTGAAGGTCCACAGATTACAGAATGCCTCCAGATGTGTGTCGGAAAATACTACTAGTCTTCCAGTGTACGATCAAAGCGTGGACAGTTTAAGACATTACTCCCATGGAGAAAAGTCCGCATGGTGCTTATTGTCTTCAATGCCGATGCAATTTTTGTGTTTCATCGACACTCTGAAGGTCCACAGATTACAGAATTCATCCAGATGTGCTTCGGAAACTACTACTAGTCTTCCAGTGTACGATCAAAGCGTAGACAGATTAAGACATTACCCCCATAGAGAAAATTCCGGATGGTGCTTATTGTGTTCAATGCCGAGCAATTCCTGTGTTTCATCAACACTCTGAAGGTCCTCAGATTACAGAATGCATCCAGATGTGCTTCCGAAACTACTACTAGTCCTCCAGTGAACGATCAAAGCGTAGACAGTTTAAGACATTATTCATATGGAGAAAAGTCCGCATGGTGCTTATTGTATTCAATGAAGATGCAATGTTTGTGTTTCATCAACACTCTGAAGGTCCACAGATTACAGAATGCCTCCAGATGTGCTTCGGAAACTACTACTAGTCTTCCGGTGTACGATCAAAGCGTAGGCAGTTTAAGACATTACTCCCTTTAGAAAAGTCCGCATGGTGCTTATTGTGTTCAATGCCGATGCAATTTTTGTGTTTCATCAACACTCTGAAGGTCCACCGATTACAGAATGCCTCCAGATGTGCTCCGGAAACTACTACTAGTCTTCCAGTGTACGATCAAAGCGTAGACAGTTTAAGACATTACACCCTTTAGATAAGTCCGCATGGTGCATATTGTATTCAATGTCGATGCTATTTTTGTGTTTCATCAACACTCTGAAGGTAAACAGATACAGAATGCCTCCTGATGTGCTTGGGAATCTACTACTAGTCTTCCAGTGTACGATCAAAGCGTAGACAGTTTAAGACATTACCCCCATAGAGAAAATTCCGGATGGTGCTTATTGTGTTCAATGCCGATTCAATTCCTGTGTTTCATCAACACTCTGAAGGTCCTCAGATTACAGAATGCATCCAGATGTGCTTCCGAAACTACTACTAGTCCTCCAGTGAACGATCAAAGCGTAGACAGTTTAAGACATTATTCATATGGAGAAAAGTCCGCATGGTGCTTATTGTATTCAATGCCGATGCAATGTTTGTGTTTCATCAACACTCTGAAGGTCCACAGATTACAGAATGCCTCCAGATGTGCTTCGGAAACTGCTACTAGTCTTCCAGTGTACGATCAAAACGTAGACAGTTTATGACATTACTCCCATGGAGAAAAGTCCGCATGGTGCTTATTGTGTTCAAACTCGATGCAATTTTTGTGTTTCATCAACACTCTGAAGGTCCACAGATTACAGAATGCAACCAGATATGCTTCGGAAACTACTACTATTCCTCCAGTGTACGATCAAAGCGTAGACAATTTAAGACATTACTCCCATGGAGAAAAATCCGCATGGTGCTTATTGTGTTCAATGGCGATTCAATTTCTGTGTTTCATCAACACTCTGAAGGTCCACAGATTACAGAATGCCTCCAGATGTGCTCCGGAAACTACTACTAGTCTTCCAGTGTACGATCAAAGCGTAGACAGTTTAAGACATTACTCCCTTTAGAAAAGTCCGCATGGTGCATATTGTGTTCAATGCCGATGCAATTTTTGTGTTTCATCAACACTCTGAAGGTCCACAGATACAGAATGCCTCCAGATGTGCTTCGGAAACTACTACTAGTCTTCCAGTGTACGATCAAAGCGTAGACAGTTTAAGACATTACCCCCATAGAGAAAATTCCGCATGGTGCTTATTGTGTTCAATGCCGATTCAATTCCTGTGTTTCATCAACACTCTGAAGGTCCTCAGATTACAGAATGCATCGAGATGTGCTTCCGAAACTACTACTAGTCTTCCAGTGAACGATCAAAGCGTAGACAGTTTAAGACATTATTCCCATGTAGAAAAGTCCGCATGGTGCTTATTGTATTCAATGCCGATGCAATGTTTGTGTTTCATCAACA
This sequence comes from Schistocerca gregaria, assembly GCF_023897955.1. Classification (NCBI taxonomy): domain Eukaryota; kingdom Metazoa; phylum Arthropoda; class Insecta; order Orthoptera; family Acrididae; genus Schistocerca; species Schistocerca gregaria. The sequence continues at coordinate 48,507,635 of NC_064928.1, read as the reverse complement.
CTCTGAAGTTCCACAGATTACAGAATGCCTCCAGATGTGCTTCGGAAACTACTACTAGTCTTCCAGTGTACGATCAAAACGTAGACAGTTTAAGACATTACTCCGATGGAGAAAAGTCCGCATGGTGCTTATTGTGTTCAATGCCGATGCAATTTTTGTGTTTCATCAACACTCTGAAGGTCCACAGATTACAGAATGCCTCCAGATGAGTGTCGGAAAATACTACTAGTCTTCCAGTGTACGATCAAAGCGTGGACAGTTTAAGACATTACTCCCATGGAGAAAAGTCCGCATGGTGCTTATTGTCTTCAATGCCGATGCAATTTTTGTGTTTCATCGACACTCTGAAGGTCCACAGATTACAGAATTCATCCAGATGTGCTTCGGAAACTACTACTAGTCTTCCAGTGTACGATCAAAGCGTAGACAGTTTAAGACATTACCCCCATAGAGAAAATTCCGGATGGTGCTTATTGTGTTCAATGCCGAGCAATTCCTGTGTTTCATCAACACTCTGAAGGTCCTCAGATTACAGAATGCATCCAGATGTGCTTCCGAAACTACTACTAGTCCTCCAGTGAACGATCAAAGCGTAGACAGTTTAAGACATTATTCATATGGAGAAAAGTCCGCATGGTGCTTATTGTATTCAATGAAGATGCAATGTTTGTGTTTCATCAACACTCTGAAGGTCCACAGATTACAGAATGCCTCCAGATGTGCTTCGGAAACTACTACTAGTCTTCCAGTGTACGATCAAAACGTAGACAGTTTATGACATTACTCCCATGGAGAAAAGTCCGCATGGTGCGTATTGTGTTCAATGTCGATGCAATTTTTGTGTTTCATCAACACTCTGAAGGTCCACAGATTACAGAATGCCTCCAGATGTGCTTCGGAAACTACTACTAGTCTTCCGGTGTACGATCAAAGCGTAGACAGTTTAAGACATTACTCCCTTTAGAAAAGTCCGCATGGTGCTTATTGTGTTCAATGCCGATGCAATTTTTGTGTTTCATCAACACTCTGAAGGTCCACCGATTACAGAATGCCTCCAGATGTGCTCCGGAAACTACTACTAGTCTTCCAGTGTACGATCAAAGCGTAGACAGTTTAAGACATTACACCCTTTAGATAAGTCCGCATATTGCATATTGTATTCAATGCCGATGCTATTTTTGTGTTTCATCAACACTCTGAAGGTAAACAGATACAGAATGCCTCCTGATGTGCTTGGGAATCTACTACTAGTCTTCCAGTGTACGATCAAAGCGTAGACAGTTTAAGACATTACCCCCATAGAGAAAATTCCGGATGGTGCTTATTGTGTTCAATGCCGATTCAATTCCTGTGTTTCATCAACACTGAAGGTCCTCAGTTTACAGAATGCATCCAGATGTGCTTCCGAAACTACTACTAGTCCTCCAGTGAACGATCAGAGCGTAGACAGTTTAAGACATTATTCATATGGAGAAAAGTCCGCATGGTGCTTATTGTATTCAATGCCGATGCAATGTTTGTGTTTCATCAACACTCTGAAGGTCCACAGATTACAGAATGCCTCCAGATGTGCTTCGGAAACTACTACTAGTCTTCCAGTGTACGATCAAAACGTAGACAGTTTATGACATTACTCCCATGGAGAAAAGTCCGCATGGTGCTTATTGTGTTCAAAGTCGATGCAATTTTTGTGTTTCATCAACACTCTGAAGTTCCACAGATTACAGAATGCAACCAGATGTGCTTCGGAAACTACTACTATTCTTCCAGTGTACGATCAAAGCGTAGACAGTTTAAGACATTACTCCCATGGAGAAAAATCCGCATGGTGCTTATTGTGTTCAATGACGATTCAATCTCTGTGTTTCATCAACACTCTGAAGGTCCACAGATTACAGAATGCCTCCAGATGTGCTTCGGAAACTACTACTAGTCTCCCAGTGTACGATCAATGCGTAGATAGTTTAAGACATTACTCCCATGGAAAAAAGTTTGCATGGTGCTTATTGTGTTCAATGCCGATGCGAATTATTTGTTTCATCAACACTCTGAAGGTCCACAGATTACAGAATGCCTCCAGATGTGCTTCGGAAACTACTACTAGTCTTCCAGTGTACCATCAAAGCGTAGACAGTTTAAGACATTACTCCCATGGAGAAAAGTCCGCATGGCGCTTATTGTGTTCAATGCCGATGCAATTTTTGTGTTCCATCAACACTTTGAAAGTCCACAGATTACAGAATGCCTCCAGATATGCTTCGGAAACTACTACTAGTCATCCAGTGTACGATAAAAGCGTAGATAGTTTAAGACATTACTCCCATGGAGAAAAGTCCGCATGGTGCTTATTGTGTTCAAAGTCGATCCACTTTTTGTGTTTCATCAACACTCTGAAGGTCCACAGATTACAGAATGCCTCAGATGTGCTTCTGAAGCTACTATTAGACTTCCAGTGAACGATCAAAGCGTAGACAGTTTAAGACATTACTCTCATGGAGAAAAGTCCGCATGGTGCTTATTGTGTTCAATGCCGATTAAATTTCTGTGTTTCATCAACACTCTGAAGGTCCACATATTACAGAATGCCTCCAGATGTGCTTCCTAAGCTACTACTAGTCTTCCAGTGAACGATCAAATCCTATACAGTTTAAGACACTACTTCTATGGAGAAAAGTCCGCATGGTGCTTATTGTGTTCAATGCCGATGCAATTTTTATGTTTCATCAACAATCTGAAGGTCCACAGACTACAGAATGCCTCCAGATGTGCTTCGGAAACTACTACTAGTCTTCCAGTGTACGATCAAAGCGTAGACATTTTAAGACATTACCCCCATAGAGAAAATTCCGGATGATGCTTATTGTGTTCAATGCTGATTCAATTCCTGTGTTTCATCAACACTCTGAAGGTCCTCAGATTACAGAATGCATCCAGATGTGCTTCCGAAACTACTACTAGTCCTCCGGTGAATGATCAAAGCGTAGACAGTTTAAGACATTATTCATATGGAGAAAAGTCCGCATGGTGCTTATTGTATTCAATGCCGATGCAATGTTTGTGTTTCATCAACACTCTGAAGGTCCACAGATTACAGAATGCCTCCAGATGTGCTTCGGAAACTACTACTAGTCTTCCAGTGTACGATCAAAACGTAGACAGTTTATGACATTACTCCCATCGAGAAAAGTCCGCATGGTGCTTATTGTGTTCAATGCCGAAGCAATTTTTGTGTTTCATCAACACTCTGAAGGTCCACAGATTACAGAATGCAACCAGATGTGCTTCGGAAACTACTACTAGTCTTCTAGTGTACGATCAAAGCGTAGACAGTTTAAGACATTACTCCCATGGAGAAAAGTCCGCATGGTGCTTATTGTGTTCAATGAAGATGCAATTTTTGTGTTTCATCAACATTCTGAATGTCCAGAGATTACAGAATGCCTCCAGATGTGCTTCGGAAACTACTACCAGTCTTCCATCGAACGATCAAGCGTAGACAGTTTAAGACATTACTCCCATGGAGAAAAGTCGCCATGGTGCTTATGGTATTCAATGCCGATGCAATTTTTGTGTTTCATCAACACTCTGAAGGTCCACAGATTACAGAATGCCTCAGATGTGCTTCTGAAACTACTATTAGACTACCAGTGAACGATCAAAACGTAGACAGTTTAAGACATTACTCTCATGGAGAAAAGTCCGCATGGTGCTTATTGCTTTCAATGCCTATGCTATTTTTGTGTTTCATCATCACTCTGAAGGTCCACAGATTACAGAATGCTTATAGATGTGCTTCGGAAACTACTTTTAGTCTTCCAGTGTACGATCAAATCGTAGACAGTTTAAGACATTATTCCCATTGAGAAAATTCCGCATGGTGCTTATTGTGTTCAATGCCGATGCAATTTTTGTGTTTCATCAACACTCTGAAGGTCCTCAGATTACAGAATGCATCCAGATGTGCTTCCGAAACTACTACTAGTCTTCCAGTGTACGATCAAAGCGTAGACAGTTTAAGACATTATTCCCATGGATTAAACTACGCATGGTTCTCATTGTGTTCAATGCCGATGCAATTTTTGTGTTTCATCAAAACTCTGAAGGTCCACAGATTACAGAATGCCTCCAGATGTGCTTCGGAAACTACTACTAGTCTTCCAGTGTACGATCAAAGCGTAGACAGTTTAAGACATTACTCCCATGGAGAAAAGTCCGCATGATGCTTATTGTGTTCAATGCCGATGCAATTTTTGTGTTTCATCGACACTCTGAAGGTCCACAGATTACAGAATTCATCCAGATGTGCTTCGGAAACTACTACTAGTCTTCCAGGGAACGATCAAAGCGTAGACAGTTTAAGACATTACTCCCATTGAGAAAAGTCCGCATGGTGCTTATTGTGCTCAATGCGGATGCAATGTTTGTGTTTCATCAACAATCTGAAGGTCCTCAGTTTACAGAATGCATCCTGATGTGCTTCCGAAACAACTACTCGTCTGCCAGTGTTCGATCAAAGCGTAGACAGTTTAAGACATTACTCCTATGGAGAAAAGATCGCATGGCGCTTATTGTGTTCAATGCCGATGCAATTTTTGTGTTTCATCAACACTCTGAAGGTCCACAGATTACAGAATGCTTCCAGATGTTCTTCGGAAACTACTACTAGTCTTCCAGTGTACGATCTAAGCGTAGACAGTTTAAGACATTACTCCCATGGAGAAAAGTCCGCATGGTGCTTATTGTGTTTAATGCCGATGTAATTTTGGGTCTGATCAACACTCTGAAGGTCCACAGATTACAGAATGCCTCCAGATGTGCTTCGGAAACTACTACTAGTCTTCCAGTGTACGATCAAATCGTAGACAGTTTAAGACATTACTCCCTTAGAAAAGTCCGCATGGTGCTTATTGTGTTCATTGCCGATGCAATTTTTGTGTATCATCAACACTCTGAAGGTCCACAGATTACAGAATGCCTCCAGATGTGCTCCGGAAACTACTACTAGTCTTCCAGTGTACGATCAAAGCGTAGACAGTTTAAGACATTACTCCCTTTAGAAAAGTCCGCATGGTGCATATTGTGTTCAATGCCGATGCAATTTTTGTGTTTCATCAACACTCCGAAGGTCCACAGATACAGAATGCCTCCAGATGTGCTTCGGAAACTACTACTAGTCTTCCAGTGTACGATCAAAGCGTAGACAGTTTAAGACATTACCCCCATAGAGAAAATTCCGCATGGTGCTTATTGTGTTCAATGCCGATTCAATTCCTGTGTTTCATCAACACTCTGAAGGTCCTCAGATTACAGAATGCATCCAGATGTGCTTCCGAAACTACTACTAGTCTTCCAGTGAACGATCAAAGCCTAGACAGTTTAAGACATTATTCCCATGGAGAAAAGTCCGCATGGTGCTTATTGTATTCAATGCCGATGCAATGTTTGTGTTTCATCAACACTCTGAAGGTCCACAGATTACAGAATGCCTCCAGATGTGCTTCGGAAACTACTACTAGTCTTCCAGTGTACGATCAAAACGTAGACAGTTTAAGACATTACTCCCATGGAGAAAAGTCCGCATGGTGCTTATTGTGTTCAATGCCGATGCAATTTTTGTGTTTCATCAACACTCTGAAGGTCCACAGATTACAGAATGCCTCCAGATGTGATTCGGAAAATACTACTAGTCTTCCACTGTACGATCAAAGCGTGGACAGTTTAAGACATTACTCCCATGGAGAAAAGTCCGCATGGTGCTTATTGTCTTCAATGCCGATGCAATTTTTGTGTTTCATCGACACTCTGAAGGTCCACAGATTACAGAATTCATCCAGATGTGCTTCGGAAACTACTACTAGTCTTCCAGTGTACGATCAAAGCGTAGACAGTTTAAGACATTACCCCCATAGAGAAAATTCCGGATGGTGCTTATTGTGTTCAATGCCGAGCAATTCCTGTGTTTCATCAACACTCTGAAGGTCCTCAGATTACAGAATGCATCCAGATGTGCTTCCTTAACTACTACTAGTCCTCCAGTGAACGATCAAAGCGTAGACAGTTTAAGACATTATTCATATGGAGAAAAGTCCGCATGGTGCTTATTGTATTCAATGAAGATGCAATATTTGTGTTTCATCAACACTCTGAAGGTCCACAGATTACAGAATGCCTCCAGATGTGCTTCGGAAACTACTACTAGTCTTCCAGGGTATGATCAAAACGTAGACAGTTTATGACATTACTCCCATGGAGAAAAGTCCGCATGGTGCGTATTGTGTTCAATGCCGATGCAATTTTTGTGTTTCATCAACACTCTGAAGGTCCACAGATTACAGAATGCCTCCAGATGTGCTTCGGAAACTACTACTAGTCTTCCGGTGTACGATCAAAGCGTAGACAGTTTAAGACATTACCCCCATAGAGAAAGTTCCGGATGGTGCTTATTGTGTTCAAAGTCGATGCAATTTTTGTGTTTCATCAACACTCTGAAGTTCCACAGATTACAGAATGCAACCAGATGTGCTTCGGAAACTACTACCATTCTTCCAGTGTACGATCAAAGCGTAGACAGTTTAAGACATTACTCCCATGGAGAAAAATCCGCATGGTGCTTATTGTGTTCAATGACGATTCAATCTCTGTGTTTCATCAACACTCTGAAGGTCCACAGATTACAGAATGCCTCCAGATGTGCTTCAGAAACTACTACTAGTCTCCCAGTGTACGATCAATGCGTAGATAGTTTAAGACATTACTCCCATGGAAAAAAGTTTGCATGGTGCTTATTGTGGTCAATGCCGATGCGAATTATTTGTTTCATCAACACGCTGAAGGTCCTCAGATTACAGAATGCATCCAGATGTGCTTCCGAAACTACTACTAGTCCTCCAGTGAACGATCAAAGCGTAGACAGTTTAAGACATTATTCATATGGAGAAAAGTCCGCATGGTGCTTATTGTATTCAATGCCGATGCAATGTTTGTGTTTCATCAACACTCTGAAGGTCCACAGATTACAGAATGCCTCCAGATGTGCTTCGGAAACTACTACTAGTCCTCCAGTGTACGATCAAAGCGTAGACAGTTTAAGACATTACTCCCATGGAGAAAAATCCGCATGGTGCTTATTGTGTTCAATGACGATTCAATCTCTGTGTTTTATCAACACTCTGAAGGTCCACAGATTACAGAATGCCTCCAGATGTGCTTCAGAAACTACTACTAGTCTCCCAGTGTACGATCAATGCGTAGATAGTTTAAGACATTACTCCCATGGAGAAAAGTCCGCATGGTGCTTATTGTGTTCAAAGTCGATGCAATTTTTGTGTTTCATCAACACTCTGAAGTTCCACAGATTACAGAATGCAACCAGATGTGCTTCGGAAACTACTACTATTCTTCCAGTGTACGATCAAAGCGTAGACAGTTTAAGACATTACTCCCATGGAGAAAAATCCGCATGGTGCTTATTGTGTTCAATGACGATTCAATCTCTGTGTTTCATCAACACTCTGAAGGTCCACAGATTACAGAATGCCTCCAGATGTGCTTCAGAAACTACTACTAGTCTCCCAGTGTACGATCAATGCGTAGATAGTTTAAGACATTACTCCCATGGAAAAAAGTTTGCATGGTGCTTATTGTGTTCAATGCCGATGCGAATTATTTGTTTCATCAACACTCTGAAGGTCCACAGATTACAGAATGCCTCAGATGTGCTTCTGAGACTACTATTAGACTTCCAGTGAACGATCAAAGCGTAGACAGTTTAAGACATTACTCTCATGGAGAAAAGTCCGCATGGTGCTTATTGTGTTTAAATGCCGATTAAATTTCTGTGTTTCATCAACACTCTGAAGGTCCACATATTACAGAATGCCTCCAGATGTGCTTCCTAAGCTACTACTAGTCTTCCAGTGAACGATCAAATCCTATACAGTTTAAGACACTACTTCTATGGAGAAAAGTCCGCATGGTGCTTATTGTGCTCAATGCCGATGCAATTTTTGTGTTTCATCAACACTCTGTAGGTCCTCAGATTACAGAATGCACCCTGATGTGCTTCGGAAATTTCTACTCGTCTTCCAGTGTGCGATCAAAGCGTAGACGGTTTAAGACATTACTCCCATGGAGAAAAGTTGGCATGGTGCTTATTGTGTTCAATGCCTATGCTATTTTTGTGTTTCATCAACACTCTGAAGGTCCACAGATTACAGAATGCTTATAGATGTGCTTCGGAAGCTACTTTTAGTCTTCCAGTGTAGGATCAAATCGTAGACAGTTTAAGACATTATTCCCATTGAGAAAATTCCGCATGGTGTTTATTGTGTTCAATGCCGATGCAATTTTTGTGTTTCATCAACAGTCTGAATGTCCTCAGATTACAGAATGCATCAAGATGTGCTTCCGAAACTACTACTAGTCTTCCAGTGTACGATCAAAGCGTAGACAGTTTAAGACATTATTCCCATGGATTAAACTACGCATGGTTCTTATTGTGTTCAATGCCGATGCAATTTTTTTGTTTCATCAACACTCTGAAGGTCCACAGATTACAGAATGCCTCCAGATGTGATTCGGAAAATACTACTAGTCTTCCAGTGTACGATCAAAGCGTGGACAGTTTAAGACATTACTCCCATGGAGAAAAGTCCGCATGGTGCTTATTGTGTTCAAAGTCGATGCAATTTTTGTGTTTCATCAACACTCTGAAGGTCCACAGATTACAGAATGCATCCAGATAAGCTTCGGAAACTACTACTATTCTTCCAGTGTACGATCAAAGCGTAGACAGTTTAAGACATTACTCCCATGGAGAAAAATCCGCATGGTGCTTATTGTGTTCAATGCCGATGCAATTTTTGTGTTTCATCAACACTCTGAAGGTCCACAGATTACAGAATGCATCCAGATGTGCTTCGAAAACTACTACTAGTCTTCCAGTGTACGATCAAAGCGTAGACAGTTTAAGACATTACTCCCATGGAGAAAAGTCTGTATGGTGCGTATTGTGTTCAATGAGGATGCAATTTTTGTGTTTCATCAACATTCTGCATGTCCACAGATTACAGAATGCCTCCAGATGTGCTTCGGAAACTACTACCAGTCTTCCATCGAACGATCAAGCGTAGACAGTTTAAGACATTACTCCCATGGAGAAAAGTCCGCATGGTGCTTATTGTGTTCAATGCCGATGCAATTTTTATGTTTCATCAACAATCTGAAGGTCCACAGGTTACAGAATGCCTCCAGATGTGCTACGGAAACTACTACTAGTCTTCCAGTGTACCATCAAAGCGTAGACGGTTTAAGACATTACTCCCATGGAGAAAAGTCCGCAAGGCGCTTATTGTGTTCAATGCCGATGAAATTTTTGTGTTTCATCAACACTCTGAAGGTCCACAGATTACAGAATGCCTCCAGATATGCTTCGGAAACAACTACTAGTCTTCCAGTGTACGATCAAAGCGTAGATAGTCTAAGACATTACTACCACGGAGTAAAGTCCGCGTGGTGCTTATTGTGTTCAAAGTCGATGCAATTTTTGTGTTTCATCAACACTCTGAAGGTCCACAGATTACAGAATGCCTCAGATGTGCTTCGGAAACTACTATTAGACTTCCAGTGAACGATCAAAGCGTAGACAGTTTAAGACATTACTCTCATGGAGAAAAGTCCGCATGGTGCTTATTGTGTTCAATGCCGATTCAATTTCTGTGTTTCATCAACACTCTGAAGGTCCACAGAATACAGAATGCTTCCAGATGTGCTTCGGAAACTACTACTAATCTTCCATTGTACGATCATAGCGTAGACAGTTTAAGACATTATTCCCTTGGATTAAACTCCGCATGGTTCTTATTGTGTTCAATGCCGATGCAATTTTTGTGTTTCATCAACACTCTGAAGGTCCACAGATTACAGAATGCCTTCAGATGTGCTTCGGAAACTACTACTGGTCTTCCAGGGAACGATCAAAGCGTAGACAGTTTAAGACATTACTCCCATGGAGAAAAGTCCACATGGTGCTTATTGTGTTCAATGCCGATGCAATTTTTGTGTTTCATCAACACTCTGAAGGTCCACAGATTACAGAATGCCTCCAGATGTGCTCCGGAAACTACTACTAGTCTTCCAGAGTACGATCAAAGCGTAGACAGTTTAAGACATTACTCCCTTTAGAAAAGTCCGCATGGTGCATAATGTGTTCAATGCCGATGCAATTTTTGTGTGTCATCAACACTCTGAAGGTCCACAGATACAGAATGCCTCCAGATGTGCTTCGGAAACTACTACTAGTGTTCCAGTGTACGATCAAAGCGTAGACAGTTTAAGACATTACCCCCATAGAGAAAATTCCGGATGATGCTTATTGTGTTCAATGCCGATTCAAATCCTGTGTTTCATCAACACTCTGAAGGTCCTCAGATTACAGAATGCATCCAGATGTGATTCCGAAACTACTACTAGTCCTCCAGTGAATGATCAAAGCGTAGACAGTTTAAGGCATTATTCATATGGAGAAAAGTCCGCATGGTGCTTATTGTATTCAATGCCGATGCAATGTTTGTGTTTCAAAACACTCTGAAGGTCCACAGATTACAGAATGCCTCCAGATGTGCTTCGGAAACTACTACTAGTCTTCCAGTGTACGATCAAAACGTAGACAGTTTATGACATTACTCCCATCGAGAAAAGTCCGCATGGTGCTTATTGTGTTCAATGCCGAAGCAATTTTTGTGTTTCATCAACACTCTGAAGGTCCACAGATTACAGAAAGCAACAAGATGTGCTTCGGAAACTACTACTAGTCTTCTAGTGTACGATCAAAGCGTAGACAGTTTAAGACATTACTCCCATGGAGAAAAGTCCGCATGGTGCTTATTGTGTTCAATGAAGATGCAATTTTTGTGTTTCATCAACATTCTGAATGTCCAGAGATTACAGAATGCCTCCAGATGTGCTTCGGAAACTACTACCAGTCTTCCATCGAACGATCAAGCGTAGACAGTTTAAGACATTACTCCCATGGAGAAAAGTCGCCATGGTGCTTATGGTATTCAAAGCCGATGCAATTTTTGTGTTTCATCAACACTCTGAAGGTCCACAGATTACAGAATGCCTCAGATGTGCTTCTGAAACTACTATTAGACTACCAGTGAACGATCAAAACGTAGACAGTTTAAGACATTACTCTCATGGAGAAAAGTCCGCATGGTGCTTATTGCGTTCAATGCCTATGCTATTATTGTGTTTCATCATCACTCTGAAGGTCCACAGATTACAGAATGCTTATAGATGTGCTTCGGAAACTACTTTTAGTCTTCCAGTGTACGATCAAATCGTAGACAGTTTAAGACATTATTCCCATTGAGAAAATTCCGCATGGTGCTTATTGTGTTCAATGCCGATGCAATTTTTGTGTTTCATCAACACTCTGAAGGTCCTCAGATTACAGAATGCATCCAGATGTGCTTCCGAAACTACTACTAGTCTTCCAGTGTACGATCAAAGCGTAGACAGTTTAAGACATTATTCCCATGGATTAAACTACGCATGGTTCTTATTGTGTTCAATGCCGATGCAATTTTTGTGTTTCATCAAAACTCTGAAGGTCCACAGATTACAGAATGCCTCCAGATGTGCTTCGGAAACTACTACTAGTCTTCCAGTGTACGATCAAAGCGTAGACAGTTTAAGACATTACTCCCATGGAGAAAAGTCCGCATGATGCTTATTGTGTTCAATGCCGATGCAATTTTTGTGTTTCATCGACACTCTGAAGGTCCACAGATTACAGAATTCATCCAGATGTGCTTCGGAAACTACTACTAGTCTTCCAGGGAACGATCAAAGCGTAGACAGTTTAAGACATTACTCCCATTGAGAAAAGTCCGCATGGTGCTTATTGTGCTCAATGCGGATGCAATGTTTGTGTTTCATCAACAATCTGAAGGTCCTCAGTTTACAGAATGCATCCTGATGTGCTTCCGAAACAACTACTCGTCTGCCAGTGTTCGAACAAAGCGTAGACAGTTTAAGACATTACTCCTATGGAGAAAAGTTCGCATGGCGCTTATTGTGTTCAATGCCGATGCAATTTTTGTGTTTCATCAACACTCTGAAGGTCCACAGATTACAAAATGCTTCCAGATGTTCTTCGGAAACTACTACTAGTCTTCCAGTGTACGATCAAAGCGTAGACAGTTTAAGACATTACTCCCATGGAGAAAAGTCCGCATGGTGCTTATTGTGTTCAATGCCGATGTAATTTTTGTGTCTGATCAACACTCTGAAGGTCCACAGATTACAGAATGCCTCCAGATGTGCTTCGGAAACTACTACTAGTCTTCCAGTGTACGATCAAATCGTAGACAGTTTAAGACATTACTCCCTTAGAAAAGTCCGCATGGTGCTTATTATGTTCATTGCCGATGCAATTTTTGTGTTTCATCAACACTCTGAAGGTCCACAGATTACAGAATGCCTCCAGATGTGCTCCGGAAACTACTACTAGTCTTCCAGTGTACGATCAAAGCGTAGACAGTTTAAGACATTACTCCCTTTAGAAAAGTCCGCATGGTGCATATTGTGTTCAATGCCGATGCAATTTTTGTGTTTCATCAACACTCTGAAGGTCCACAGATACAGAATGCCTCCAGATGTGCTTCGGAAACTACTACTAGGCTTCCAGTGTACGATCAAATCGTAGACGGTTTAAGACATTACCCCCATAGAGAAAATTCCGCATGGTGCTTATTGTGTTCAATGCCGATTCAATTCCTGTGTTTCATCAACACTCTGAAGGTCCTCAGATTACAGAATGCATCCAGATGTGCTTCCGAAACTACTACTAGTCTTCCAGTGAACGATCAAAGCCTAGACAGTTTAAGACATTATTCCCATGGAGAAAAGTCCGCATGGTGCTTATTGTATTCAATGCCGATGCAATGTTTGTGTTTCATCAACACTCTGAAGGTCCACAGATTACAGAATGCCTCCAGATGTGCTTCGGAAACTACTACTAGTCTTCCAGTGTACGATCAAAACGTAGACAGTTTAAGACATTACTCCCATGGAGAAAAGTCCGCATGGTGCTTATTGTGTTCAATGCCGATGCAATTTTTGTGTTTCATCAACACTCTGAAGGTCCACAGATTACAGAATGCCTCCAGATGTGATTCGGAAAATACTACTAGTCTTCCAGTGTACGATCAAAGAGTAGACAGTTTAAGACATTACCCCATAGAGAAAATTCCGGATGGTGCTTATTGTGTTCAATGCCGATGCAATTTTTGTGTTTCATCAACACTCTGAAGGTCCACAGATTACAGAATGCCTCCAGATGTGCTCCGGAAACTACTACTAGTCTTCCAGAGTACGATCAAAGCGTAGACAGTTTAAGACATTACTCCCTTTAGAAAAGTCCGATTGGTGCATAATGTGTTCAATGCCGATGCAATTTTTGTGTGTCATCAACACTCTGAAGGTCCACAGATACAGAATGCCTCCAGATGTGCTTCGGAAACTACTACTAGTGTTCCAGTGTACGATCAAAGCGTAGACAGTTTAAGACATTACCCCCATAGAGAAAATTCCGGATGATGCTTATTGTGTTCAATGCCGATTCAAATCCTGTGTTTCATCAACACTCTGAAGGTCCTCAGATTACAGAATGCATCCAGATGTGATTCCGAAACTACTACTAGTCCTCCAGTGAATGATCAAAGCGTAGACAGTTTAAGGCATTATTCATATGGAGAAAAGTCCGCATGGTGCTTATTGTATTCAATGCCGATGCAATGTTTGTGTTTCAAAACACTCTGAAGGTCCACAGATTACAGAATGCCTCCAGATGTGCTTCGGAAACTACTACTAGTCTTCCAGTGTACGATCAAAACGTAGACAGTTTATGACATTACTCCCATCGAGAAAAGTCCGCATGGTGCTTATTGTGTTCAATGCCGAAGCAATTTTTGTGTTTCATCAACACTCTGAAGGTCCACAGATTACAGAAAGCAACGAGATGTGCTTCGGAAACTACTACTAGTCTTCTAGTGTACGATCAAAGCGTAGACAGTTTAAGACATTACTCCCATGGAGAAAAGTCCGCATGGTGCTTATTGTGTTCAATGAAGATGCAATTTTTGTGTTTCATCAACATTCTGAATGTCCAGAGATTACAGAATGCCTCCAGATGTGCTTCGGAAACTACTACCAGTCTTCCATCGAACGATCAAGCGTAGACAGTTTAAGACATTACTCCCATGGAGAAAAGTCGCCATGGTGCTTATGGTATTCAAAGCCGATGCAATTTTTGTGTTTCATCAACACTCTGAAGGTCCACAGATTACAGAATGCCTCAGATGTGCTTCTGAAACTACTATTAGACTACCAGTGAACGATCAAAACGTAGACAGTTTAAGACATTACTCTCATGGAGAAAAGTCCGCATGGTGCTTATTGCGTTCAATGCCTATGCTATTATTGTGTTTCATCATCACTCTGAAGGTCCACAGATTACAGAATGCTTATAGATGTGCTTCGGAAACTACTTTTAGTCTTCCAGTGTACGATCAAATCGTAGACAGTTTAAGACATTATTCCCATTGAGAAAATTCCGCATGGTGCTTATTGTGTTCAATGCCGATGCAATTTTTGTGTTTCATCAACACTCTGAAGGTCCTCAGATTACAGAATGCATCCAGATGTGCTTCCGAAACTACTACTAGTCTTCCAGTGTACGATCAAAGCGTAGACAGTTTAAGACATTATTCCCATGGATTAAACTACGCATGGTTCTTATTGTGTTCAATGCCGATGCAATTTTTGTGTTTCATCAAAACTCTGAAGGTCCACAGATTACAGAATGCCTCCAGATGTGCTTCGGAAACTACTACTAGTCTTCCAGTGTACGATCAAAGCGTAGACAGTTTAAGACATTACTCCCATGGAGAAAAGTCCGCATGATGCTTATTGTGTTCAATGCCGATGCAATTTTTGTGTTTCATCGACACTCTGAAGGTCCACAGATTACAGAATTCATCCAGATGTGCTTCGGAAACTACTACTAGTCTTCCAGGGAACGATCAAAGCGTAGACAGTTTAAGACATTACTCCCATTGAGAAAAGTCCGCATGGTGCTTATTGTGCTCAATGCGGATGCAATGTTTGTGTTTCATCAACAATCTGAAGGTCCTCAGTTTACAGAATGCATCCTGATGTGCTTCCGAAACAACTACTCGTCTGCCAGTGTTCGAACAAAGCGTAGACAGTTTAAGACATTACTCCTATGGAGAAAAGTTCGCATGGCGCTTATTGTGTTCAATGCCGATGCAATTTTTGTGTTTCATCAACACTCTGAAGGTCCACAGATTACAGAATGCTTCCAGATGTTCTTCGGAAACTACTACTAGTCTTCCAGTGTACGATCAAAGCGTAGACAGTTTAAGACATTACTCCCATGGAGAAAAGTCCGCATGGTGCTTATTGTGTTCAATGCCGATGTAATTTTTGTGTCTGATCAACACTCTGAAGGTCCACAGATTACAGAATGCCTCCAGATGTGCTTCGGAAACTACTACTAGTCTTCCAGTGTACGATCAAATCGTAGACAGTTTAAGACATTACTCCCTTAGAAAAGTCCGCATGGTGCTTATTATGTTCATTGCCGATGCAATTTTTGTGTTTCATCAACACTCTGAAGGTCCACAGATTACAGAATGCCTCCAGATGTGCTCCGGAAACTACGACTAGTCTTCCAGTGTACGATCAAAGCGTAGACAGTTTAAGACATTACTCCCTTTAGAAAAGTCCGCATGGTGCATATTGTGTTCAATGCCGATGCAATTTTTGTGTTTCATCAACACTCTGAAGGTCCACAGATACAGAATGCCTCCAGATGTGCTTCGGAAACTACTACTAGGCTTCCAGTGTACGATCAAATCGTAGACGGTTTAAGACATTACCCCCATAGAGAAAATTCCGCATGGTGCTTATTGTGTTCAATGCCGATTCAATTCCTGTGTTTCATCAACACTCTGAAGGTCCTCAGATTACAGAATGCATCCAGATGTGCTTCCGAAACTACTACTAGTCTTCCAGTGAACGATCAAAGCCTAGACAGTTTAAGACATTATTCCCATGGAGAAAAGTCCGCATGGTGCTTATTGTATTCAATGCCGATGCAATGTTTGTGTTTCATCAACACTCTGAAGGTCCACAGATTACAGAATGCCTCCAGATGTGCTTCGGAAACTACTACTAGTCTTCCAGTGTACGATCAAAACGTAGACAGTTTAAGACATTACTCCCATGGAGAAAAGTCCGCATGGTGCTTATTGTGTTCAATGCCGATGCAATTTTTGTGTTTCATCAACACTCTGAAGGTCCACAGATTACAGAATGCCTCCAGATGTGATTCGGAAAATACTACTAGTCTTCCAGTGTACGATCAAAGAGTAGACAGTTTAAGACATTACCCCATAGAGAAAATTCCGGATGGTGCTTATTGTGTTCAATGCCGAGCAATTCCTGTGTTTCATCAACACTCTGAAGGTCCTCAGATTACAGAATGCATCCAGATGTGCTTCCGAAACTACTACTAGTCCTCCAGTGAACGATCAAAGCGTAGACAGTTTAAGACATTATTCATATGGAGAAAAGTCCGCATGGTGCTTATTGTATTCAATGAGGATGCAATGTTTGTGTTTCATCAACACTCTGAAGGTCCACAGATTACAGAATGCCTCCAGATGTGCTTCGGAAACTACTACTAGTCTTCCAGTGTACGATCAAAACGTAGACAGTTTATGACATTACTCCCATGGAGAAAAGTCCGCATGGTGCTTATTGTGTTCAATGCCGATGCAATTTTTGTGTTTCATCAACACTCTGAAGGTCCACCGATTACAGAATGCCTCCAGATGTGCTCCGGAAACTACTACTAGTCTTCCAGTGTACGATCAAAGCGTAGACAGTTTAAGACATTACACCCTTTAGATAAGTCCGCATGGTGCATATTGTATTCAATGCCGATGCAATTTTTGTGTTTCATCAACACTCTGAAGGTCCACAGATACAGAATGCCTCCAGATGTGCTTCGGAAACTACTACTAGTCTTCCAGTGTACGATCAAAGCGTAGACAGTTTAAGACATTACCCCCATAGAGAAAATTCCGGATGGTGCTTATTGTGTTCAATGCCGATTCAATTCCTGTGTTTCATCAACACTCTGAAGGTCCTCAGATTACAGAATGCATCCAGATGTGCTTCCGAAACTACTACTAGTCCTCCAGTGAACGATCAAAGCGTAGACAGTTTAAGACATTATTCATATGGACAAAAGTCCGCATGGTGCTTATTGTATTCAATGCCGATGCAATGTTTGTGTTTCATCAACACTCTGAAGGTCCACAGATTACAGAATGCCTCCAGATATGCTTCGGTAACTACAACTAGTCATCCAGTGTACGATCAAAGCGTAGTTAGTTTAAGACATTACTCCCATGGAGAAAAGTCCGCATGGTGCTTATTGTGTTCAAAGTCAATCCACTTTTTGTGTTTCATCAACACTCTGAAGGTCCACAGATTACAGAATGCCTCAGATGTGCTTCTGAAACTACTATTAGACTTCCAGTGAACGATCAAAGCGTAGACAGTTTAAGACATTACCCTCATGGAGAAAAGTCTGCATGGTGCTTATTGTGTTCAATGCCGATTAAATTTCTGTGTTTCATCAACACTCTGAAGTTCCACATATTACAGAATGCCTCCAGATGTGCTTCCTAAGCTACTACTAGTCTTCCAGTGAACGATCAAATCCTATACAGTTTAAGACACTACTTCTATGGAGAAAAGTCCGCATGGTGCTTATTGTGCTCAATGCCGATGCAATTTTTGTGTTTCATCAACACTCTGTAGGTCCTCAGATTACAGAATGCACCCTGATGTGCTTCGGAAATTTCTACTCGTCTTCCAGTGTACGATCAAAGCGTAGACGGTTTAAGACATTACTCCCATTTAGAAAAGTTGGCATGGTGCTTATTGTGTTCAATGCCTATGCTATTTTTGTGTTTCATCAACACTCTGAAGGTCCACAGATTACAGAATGCTTATAAATGTGCTTCGGAAGCTACTTTTAGTCTTCCGGTGTAGGATCAAATCGTAGACAGTTTAAGACATTATTCCCATTGAGAAAATTCCGCATGGTGCTTATTGTGTTCAATGCCGATGCAATTTTTGTGTTTCATCAACAGTCTGAATGTCCTCAGATTACAGAATGCATCAAGATGTGCTTCCGAAACCACTACTAGTCTTCCAGTGTACGATCAAAGCGTGGACAGTTTAAGACATTACTCCCATGGAGAAAAGTCCGCATGGTGCTTATTGTGTTCAAAGTCGATGCAATATTTGTGTTTCATCAACACTCTGAAGGTCCACAGATTACAGAATGCATCCAGAGAAGCTTCGGAAACTACTACTATTCTTCCAGTGTACGATCAAAGCGTAGACAGTTTAAGACATTACTCCCATGGAGAAAAATCCGCATGGTGCTTATTGTGTTCAATGCCGATGCAATTTTTGTGTTTCATCAACACTCTGAAGGTCCACAGATTACAGAATGCATCCAGATGTGCTTCGGAAACTACTACTAGTCTTCCAGTGTACGATCAAAGCGTAGACAGTTTAAGACATTACTCCCATGGAGAAAAGTGCGCATGGTGCGTATTGTGTTCAATGCCGATGCAATTTTTGTGTTTCATCAACATTCTGCATGTCCACAGATTACAGAATGCCTCCAGATGTGCTTCGGAAACTACTACCAGTCTTCCATCGAACGATCAAGCGTAGACAGTTTAAGACATTACTCCCATGTAGAAAAGTCCGCATGGTGCTTATTGTGTTCAATGCCGATGCAATTTTTATGTTTCATCAACACTCTGAAGGTCCACAGATTACAGAATGCCTCCAGATGTGCTACGGAAACTACTACTAGTCTTCCAGTGTACCATCAGAGCGTAGACAGTTTAAGACATTACTCCCATGGAGAAAAGTCCGCATGGCGCTTATTGTGTTCAATGCCGATGCAATTTTTGTGTTTCATCAACACTCTGAAGGTCCACAGATTACAGAATGCCTCCAGATATGCTTCGGAAACAACTACTAGTCTTCCAGTGTACGATCAAAGCGTAGATAGTTTAAGACATTACTACCACGGAGAAAAGTTCGCGTGGTGCTTATTGTGTTCAAAGTCGATGCAATTTTTGTGTTTCATCAACACTCTGAAGGTCCACAGATTACAGAATACCTCAGATGTGCTTCGGAAACTACTATTAGACTTCCAGTGAACGATCAAAGCGTAGACAGTTTAAGACATTACACCCTTTAGATAAGTCCGCATGGTGCATATTGTATTCAATGCCGATGCAATTTTTGTGTTTCATCAACACTCTGAAGGTCCACAGATACAGAATGCCTCCAGATGTGCTTCGGAAACTACTACTAGTCTTCCAGTGTACGATCAAAGCGTAGACAGTTTAAGACATTACCCCCATAGAGAAAATTCCGGATGGTGCTTATTGTGTTCAATGCCGATTCAATTCCTGTGTTTCATCAACACTCTGAAGGTCCTCAGATTACAGAATGCATCCAGATGTGCTTCCGAAACTACTACTAGTCCTCCAGTGAACGATCAAAGCGTAGACAGTTTAAGACATTATTCATATGGACAAAAGTCCGCATGGTGCTTATTGTATTCAATGCCGATGCAATGTTTGTGTTTCATCAACACTCTGAAGGTCCACAGATTACAGAATGCCTCCAGATATGCTTCGGAAACTACAACTAGTCATCCAGTGTACGATCAAAGCGTAGATAGTTTAAGACATTACTCCCATGGAGAAAAGTCCGCATGGTGCTTATTGTGTTCAAAGTCAATCCACTTTTTGTGTTTCATCAACACTCTGAAGGTCCACAGATTACAGAATGCCTCAGATGTGCTTCTGAAACTACTATTAGACTTCCAGTGAACGATCAAAGCGTAGACAGTTTAAGACATTACTCTCATGGAGAAAAGTCCGCATGGTGCTTATTGTGTTCAATGCCGATTAAATTTCTGTGTTTCATCAACACTCTGAAGTTCCACATATTACAGAATGCCTCCAGATGTGCTTCCTAAGCTACTACTAGTCTTCCAGTGAACGATCAAATCCTATACAGTTTAAGACACTACTTCTATGGAGAAAAGTCCGCATGGTGCTTATTGTGCTCAATGCCGATGCAATTTTTGTGTTTCATCAACACTCTGTAGGTCCTCAGATTACAGAATGCACCCTGATGTGCTTCGGAAATTTCTACTCGTCTTCCAGTGTACGATCAAAGCGTAGACGGTTTAAGACA
The DNA here is from genome assembly GCF_023897955.1 of Schistocerca gregaria. Taxonomy (NCBI): domain Eukaryota; kingdom Metazoa; phylum Arthropoda; class Insecta; order Orthoptera; family Acrididae; genus Schistocerca; species Schistocerca gregaria. The sequence goes on along the minus strand of NC_064928.1, from coordinate 48,487,235 downwards.
TTACTCCCATTTAGAAAAGTTGGCATGGTGCTTATTGTGTTCAATGCCTATGCTATTTTTGTGTTTCATCAACACTCTGAAGGTCCACAGATTACAGAATGCTTATAAATGTGCTTCGGAAGCTACTTTTAGTCTTCCGGTGTAGGATCAAATCGTAGACAGTTTAAGACATTATTCCCATTGAGAAAATTCCGCATGGTGCTTATTGTGTTCAATGCCGATGCAATTTTTGTGTTTCATCAACAGTCTGAATGTCCTCAGATTACAGAATGCATCAAGATGTGCTTCCGAAACCACTACTAGTCTTCCAGTGTACGATCAAAGCGTGGACAGTTTAAGACATTACTCCCATGGAGAAAAGTCCGCATGGTGCTTATTGTGTTCAAAGTCGATGCAATATTTGTGTTTCATCAACACTCTGAAGGTCCACAGATTACAGAATGCATCCAGAGAAGCTTCGGAAACTACTACTATTCTTCCAGTGTACGATCAAAGCGTAGACAGTTTAAGACATTACTCCCATGGAGAAAAATCCGCATGGTGCTTATTGTGTTCAATGCCGATGCAATTTTTGTGTTTCATCAACACTCTGAAGGTCCACAGATTACAGAATGCATCCAGATGTGCTTCGGAAACTACTACTAGTCTTCCAGTGTACGATCAAAGCGTAGACAGTTTAAGACATTACTCCCATGGAGAAAAGTCCGCATGGTGCGTATTGTGTTCAATGCTGATGCAATTTTTGTGTTTCATCAACATTCTGCATGTCCACAGATTACAGAATGCCTCCAGATGTGCTTCGGAAACTACTACCAGTCTTCCATCGAACGATCAAGCGTAGACAGTTTAAGACATTACTCCCATGTAGAAAAGTCCGCATGGTGCTTATTGTGTTCAATGCCGATGCAATTTTTATGTTTCATCAACACTCTGAAGGTCCACAGATTACAGAATGCCTCCAGATGTGCTACGGAAACTACTACTAGACTTCCAGTGTACCATCAGAGCGTAGACAGTTTAAGACATTACTCCCATGGAGAAAAGTCCGCATGGCGCTTATTGTGTTCAATGCCGATGCAATTTTTGTGTTTCATCAACACTCTGAAGGTCCACAGATTACAGAATGCCTCCAGATATGCTTCGGAAACAACTACTAGTCTTCCAGTGTACGATCAAAGCGTAGATAGTTTAAGACATTACTACCACGGAGAAAAGTCCGCATGGTGCGTATTGTGTTCAATGCTGATGCAATTTTTGTGTTTCATCAACATTCTGCATGTCCACAGATTACAGAATGCCTCCAGATGTGCTTCGGAAACTACTACCAGTCTTCCATCGAACGATCAAGCGTAGACAGTTTAAGACATTACTCCCATGTAGAAAAGTCCGCATGGTGCTTATTGTGTTCAATGCCGATGCAATTTTTATGTTTCATCAACACTCTGAAGGTCCACAGATTACAGAATGCCTCCAGATGTGCTACGGAAACTACTACTAGACTTCCAGTGTACCATCAGAGCGTAGACAGTTTAAGACATTACTCCCATGGAGAAAAGTCCGCATGGTGCTTATTGTGTTCAATGCCGATTCAATTTCTGTGTTTCATCAACACTCTGAAGGTCCACAGAATACAGAATGCCTCCAGATGTGCTTCGGAAACTACTACTAATCTTCCATTGTACGATCATAGCGTAGACAGTTTAAGACATTATTCCGTTGGATTAAACTCCGCATGGTTCTTATTGTGTTCAATGCCGATGCAATATTTGTGTTTCATCAACACTCTGAAGGTCCACAGATTACAGAATGCCTCCAGATGTGCTTCGGAAACTACTACTGGTCTCCCAGGGAACGATCAAATCGTAGACAGTTTAAGACATTACTCCCATGGAGAAAAGTCCACATGGTGCTTATTGTGTTCAATGCCGACGCAATTTTTGTGTTTCATCAACACTCTGAAGGTCCACAGATTACAGAATGCCTCCAGATGTGCTCTGGAAACTACTACTAGTCTTCCAGAGTACGATCAAAGCGTAGACAGTTTAAGACATTACTCCCTTTAGAAAAGTCCGCATGGTGCATCTTGTGTTCAATGCCGATGCAATTTTTGTGTTTCATCAACACTCTGAAGGTCCACAGATACAGAATGCCTCCAGATGTGCTTCGGAAACTACTACTAGTCTTCCAGTGTACGATCAAGGCGTAGACAGTTTAAGACATTACCCCCATAGAGAAAATTCCGGATGATGCTTATTGTGTTCAATGCCGATTCAATTCCTGTGTTTCATCAACACTCTGAAGGTCCTCAGATTACAGAATGCATCCAGATGTGCTTCCGAAACTACTACTAGTCCTCCAGTGAATGATCAAAGCGTAGACAGTTTAAGACATTATTCATATGGAGAAAAGTCCGCATGGTGCTTATTGTATTCAATGTCGATGCAATGTTTGTGTTTCATCAACACTCTGAAGGTCCACAGATTACAGAATGCCTCCAGATGTGCTTCGGAAACTACTACTAGTCTTCCAGTGTACGATCAAAACGTAGACAGTTTATGACATTACTCCCATGGAGAAAAGTCCGCATGGTGCTTATTGTGTTCAATGCCGATGCAATTTTTGTGTTTCATCAACACTCTGAAGGTCCACAGATTACAGAATGCCTCCAGATGTGCTTCGGAAACTACTACTAGTCTTCCAGTGTACCATCAAAGCGTAGACAGTTTAAGACATTACTCCCATGGAGAAAAGTCCGCATGGTGCTTATTGTGTTCAATGCCGATGCAATTTTTGTGTTTCATCAACACTCTGAAGGTCCACAGATTACAGAATGCCTCCAGATATGCTTCGGAAACTACTACTAGTCTTCCAGTGTACGATCAAAGCGTAGATAGTTTAAGACATTACTCCTATGGAGAAAAGTCCGCATGGTGCTTATTGTGTTCAAAGTCGATGCAATTTTTGTGTTTCATCAACACTCTGAAGGTCCACAGATTACAGAATGCCTCAGATGTGCTTCTGAAACTACTATTAGACTTCCCGTGAACGATCAAAGCGTAGACAGTTTAAGAAATTACTGTAATGGAGAAAAGTCTTCATGGTGCTTATTGTGTTCAATGCCGATTAAATTTCTGTGTTTCATCAACACTCTGAAGGTCCACAGATTAGAGAATGCCTCCAGATGTGCTTCCGAAGCTACTACTAGTCTTCCAGTGAACGATCAAATCATAGACAGTTTAAGACACTACTCCCATTGAGAAAATTCCGCATGGTGCTTATTGTGTTCAATGCCGATGCAATTTTTGTGTTTCATCAACACTCTGAAGGTCCTCAGATTACAGAATACATCCAGATGTGCTTCCGAAACTACTACTAGTCTTCCATTGTACGATCATAGCGTAGACAGTTTAAGACATTATTCCCTTGGATTAAACTCCGCATGGTTCTTATTGTGTTCAATGCCGATACAATTTTTGTGTTTCATCAACACTCTGAATTTCCACAGATTACAGAATGCATCCAGATGTGCTTCGGAAACTACTACTAGTCTTCCAGGGAACGATCAAAGCGTAGACAGTTTAAGACAATACTCCCATGGAGAAAAGTCCGCATGGTGCTTATTGTGTTCAATGCCGATGCAATTTTTGTGTTTCATCAACACTCTGAAGATCCACAGATTACAGAATGCCTCCAGATGTGCTCCGGAAACTACTACTAGTCTTCCAGTGTACGATCAAAGCGTAGACAGTTTAAGACATTATTCATATGGAGAAAAGTCCGCATGGTGCTTATTGTATTCAATGCCGATGCAATGTTTGTGTTTCATCAACACTCTGAAGGTCCACAGATTACAGAATGTCTCCAGATGTGCTTCGGAAACTACTACTAGTCTTCCAGTGTACGATCAAAGCGTAGACAGTTTATGACTTTACTCCCATCGAGAAAAGTCCGCATGGTGCTTATTGTGTTCAATGCCGATGCAATTTTTGTGTTACATCAACACTCTGAAGGTCCACAGATTACAGAATGCCTCCAGATGTGATTCAGAAAATACTACTAGTCTTCCTGTGTACGATCAAAGCGTGGACAGTTTAAGACATTACTCCCATGGAGAAAAGTCCGCATGGTGCTTATTGTGTTCAATGCCGATGCAATTTTTGTGCTTAATCAAAACTCTGAAGGTCCACAGATTACAGAATGCCTCCAGATGTGCATTGGAAACTACTACTAGTCTTCCAGGGAACGATCAAAGCGTAGACAGTTTGAGACATTACTCCCGTGGAGAAAAGTCCACATGTTGCTTATTGTGTTCAAAGTCGATGCAATTTTTGTGTTTCATCAACACTCTGAAGGTCCACAGATTACAGAATGCAACCAGATGTGCTTCGGAAACTACTACTATTCTTCCAGTTTACGATCAAAGCGTAGACAGTTTAAGACATTACTCCCATGGAGAAAAATCCGCATGGTGCTTATTGTGTTCAATGACGATTCAATTTCTGTGTTTCATCAACACTCTGAAGGTCCACAGATTACAGAATGCCTCCAAATGTGCTTCGGAAACTACTACTAGTCTCCCAGTGTACGATCAATGCATAGATTGTTTAAGACATTACTCCCATGGAAAAAAGTTTGCATGGTGCTTATTGTGTTCAATGCCGATGCAAATATTGTGTTTCATCAACACTCTGAAGGTCCACAGATTACAGAATGCCTCCAGATGTGCTTCGGAAGCTACTACTATTCTTCCAGTGTACGATCAAAGCGTAGACAGTTTAAGACATTACTCCCATGGAGAAAAGTCCGCATGGTGCTTATTGTGTTCAATGCCGATGCAATTTTTGTGTTTCATCAACATTCTGAATGTCCAGAGATTACAGAATGCCTCCAGATGTGCTTCGGAAACTACTACCAGTCTTCCATCGAACGATCAAGCGTAGACAGTTTAAGACATTACTCCCATGGAGAAAAGTCCGCATGGTGCTTATTGTGTTAAATTCCGATGCAATTTTTGTGTTTCATCAACACTCTGAAGGTCCACAGATTACAGAATGCCTCCAGATGTGCTTCGGAAACTACTACTAGTCTTCCAGTGTACCATCAAAGCGTAGACAGTTTAAGACATTACTCCCATGGAGAAAAGTCCGCATGGCGCTTATTGTGTTCAATGCCGATGCAATTTTTGTGTTTCATCAACACTCTGAAGGTCCACAGATTACATAATCCCTCCTGATATGCTTCGGAAACTACTACTAGTCTTCCAGTGTACGATCAAAGCGTAGATAGTTTAAGACATTACTCCCATGGAGAAAAGTCCGCATGGTGCTTATTGTGTTCAAAGTCGATGCAATTTTTGTGTTTCATCAACACTCTGAAGGTCCACAGATTACAGAATGCCTCAGATGTGCTTCTGAAACTACTATTAGACTTCCCGTGAACGATCAAAGCGTAGACAGTTTAAGACATTACTCTCATGGAGAAAAGTCCGCATGGTACTTATTGTGTTCAATGCCGATTAAATCTCTGTGTTTCATCAACACTCTGAAGGTCCACAGATTAGAGAATGCCTCCAGATGTGCTTCCGAAGCTACTACTAGTCTTCCAGTGAACGATCAAATCGTAGACAGTTGAAGACACTACTCCCATTGAGAAAATTCCGCATGGTGCTTATTGTGATCAATGCCGATGCAATTTTTGTGTTTCATCAACACTCTGAAGGTAATCAGATTACAGAATGCATCCAGATGTGCTTCCGAAACTACTACTAGTCCTCCATTGTACGATCATGGCGTAGACAGTTTAAGACATTATTCCCTTGGATTAAACTCCGCATGGTTCTTATTGTGTTCAATGCCGATGCAATTTTTGTGTTTCATCAACACTCTGAAGGTCCACAGATTACAGAATGCATCCAGATGTGCTTCGGAAACTACTATTAGTCTTCCAGGGAACGATCAAAGCGTAGACAGTTTAAGACATTACTCCCATGGAGAAAAGTCCGCATGGTGCTTATTGTGTTCAATGCCGATGCAATTTTTGTGTTTCATCAACACTCTGAAGGTCCACAGATTACAGAATGCCTCCAGATGTGCTCCGGAAACTACTACTAGTCTTCCAGTGTACGATCAAAGCGTAGACAGTTTAAGACATTACTCCCTTTAGAAAAGTCCGCATGGTGCATATTGTGTTCAATGCCGATGCAATTTTTGTGCTTCATCAACACTCTGAAGGTCCACAGATACAGAATGCCTCCAGATGTGCTTCGGAAACTACTACTAGTCTTCCAGTGTACGATCAAAGCGTAGACAGTTTAAGACATTACTCCCTTTAGAAAAGTCCGCATGGTGCATATTGTGATCAATGCCGATGCAATTTTTGTGCTTCATCAACACTCTGAAGGTCCACAGATACAGAATGCCTCCAGATGTGCTTCGGAAACTACTACTAGTCTTCGAGTTTACGATCAAAGCGTAGACAGTTTAAGACATTATTCATATGGAGAAAAGTCCGCATGGTGCTTATTGTGTTCAATGCCGATGCAATTTTTGTGCTTCATCAACACTCTGAAGGTCCACAGATTACAGAATGCCTCCAGATGTGATTCAGAAAATACTACTAGTCTTCCAGTGTACGATCAAAGCGTAGACAGTTTAAGACATTACTCCCATGGAGAAAAAGCCGCATGGTGCTTATCGTGTTCAATGACGATTCAATTTCTGTGTTTCATCAACACTCTGAAGGTCCACAGATTACAGAATGCCTCCAGATGTGCTTCGGAAACTACTACTAGTCTTCCAGTGTACCATCAAAGCGTAGACAGTTTAAGACATTACTCCCATGGAGAAAAAGCCGCATGGTGCTTATCGTGTTCAATGCCGATTCAATTTCTGTGTTTCATCAACACTCTGAAGGTCCACAGATTACAGAATGCAACCAGATGTGCTTCGGAAACTACTACTATTCTTCCAGTGTACGATCAAAGCGTAGACAGTTTAAGACATTACTCCCATGGAGAAAAAGCCGCATGGTGCTTATCGTGTTCAATGACGATTCAATTTCTGTGTTTCATCAACACTCTGAAGGTCCACAGATTACAGAATGCCTCCAGATGTGCCTCGGAAACTACTACTAGTCTTCTATTGTACGATCAAAGCGTAGACAGTTTAAGACATTACTCCATGGAGAAAAGTCCGCATGGTGCTTATTGTGTTCAAAGCCGATGCAATTTTTTTGTTTCATCAACATTCTGAATGTCCAGAGATTACAGAATGCCTCCAGATGTGCTTCGGAAACTACTACCAGTCTTCCATCGGACGATCAAGCGTAGACAGTTTAAGACATTACTCCCATATAGAAAAGTCCGCATGGTGCTTATTGTGTTAAATGCCGATGCAATTTTTGTGTTTCATCAACACTGTGAAGGTCCACAGATTACAGAATGCCTCCAGATGTGCTTCGGAAACTATTACTAGTCTTCCAGTGTACCATCAAAGCGTAGACAGTTTAAGACATTACTCCCATGGAGAAAAGTCCGCATGGCGCTTATTGTGTTCAATGCCGATGCAATTTTTGTGTTTCATCAACACTCTGAAGGTCCACAGATTACAGAATGCCTCCAGATATGCTTCGGAAACTACTACTAGCCTTCCAGTGTACGATGAAAGCGTAGATAGTTTAAGACATTACTCCCTTGGAGAAAAGTCCGCATGGTGCTTATTGTGTTCAAAGTCGATGCAATTTTTGTGTTTCATCAACACTCTGAAGGTCCACAAATTACAGAATGTCTCAGATGTGCTTCTGAAACTACTATTAGACTTCCAGTGAACGATCAAAGCGTAGACAGTTTAAGACATTACTCCCATATAGAAAAGTCCGCATGGTCCTTATTGTGTTAAATGCCGATGCAATTTTTGTGTTTCATCAACACTGTGAAGGTCCACAGATTACAGAATGCCTCCAGATGTGCTTCGGAAACTACTACTAGTCTTCCAGTGTACCATCAAAGCGTAGACAGTTTAAGACATTACTCCCATGGAGAAAAGTCCGCATGGCGCTTATTGTGTTCAATGCCGATGCAATTTTTGTGTTTCATCAACACTCTGAAGGTCCACAGATTACAGAATGCCTCCAGATATGCTTCGGAAACTACTACTAGTCTTCCAGTGTACGATCAAAGCGTAGATAGTTTAAGACATTACTCCCATGGAGAAAAGTCCGCATGGTGCTTATTGTGTTCAAAGTCGATGCAATTTTTGTGTTTCATCAACACTCTGAAGGTCCACAAATTACAGAATGCCTCAGATGTGCTTCTTAAACTACTATTAGACTTCCAGTGAACGATCAAAGCGTAGACAGTTTAAGACATTACTCTCATGGAGAAAATTCCGGATGATTTTTATTGTGTTCAATGCCGATTCAATTCCTGTGTTTCATCAACAATCTGAAGGTCCTCAGTTTACAGAATGCATCCTGATGTGCTTCCGAAACAACTACTCGTCTGCCAGTGTTCGATCAAAGCGTAGATAGTTTAAGACATTACCCCCATAGAGAAAATTCCGGATGGTGCTTATTGTGTTCAATGCCGATTCAATTCCTGTGTTTCATCAACACTCTGAAGGTCCTCAGATTACAGAATGCCTCCAGATGTGCTTCGGAAACTACTACCAGTCTTCCAGTGAACGATCAAAATGTAGACAGTTTAAGACATTATTCCCATAGAGAAAAGTCCGTATGGTGCTTATTGTATTCAATGCCGATGCAATGTTTGTGTTTCATCAACACTCCTAAGGTCCACAGATTACAGAATGCCTCCAGATGTGCTTCGGAAACTACTACTAGTCTTCCAGTGTACGATCAAAACGTAGACAGTTTAAGACATTACTCCCATGGATGAAGTCCGCATGGTGCTTATTGTGTTCAATGCCGATGCAATTTTTGTGTTTCATCAACACTCAGAAGGTCCACAGAATACAGAATGCCTCCAGATGTGCTTCGGAAACTACTACTAGTCTTCCAGTGTACGATCAAAGCGTGGACAGTTTAAGACATTACTCCCATGGAGAAAAGTCCGCATGGTGCTTATTGTGTTCAATGCCGATGCAATTTTTTTGTTTCATCAAAACTCTGAAGGTCCACAGATTACAGAATGCATCCAGATGTGCTTCGGAAACTAATACTAGTCTTCCAGTGTACGATCAAAGCGTAGACAGTTTAAGACATTACTCCCATGGAGAAAAGTCCGCATGGTGCTTATTGTGTTCAATGCCGATGCAAATTTTGTGTTTCATCAACACTCTGAAGGTCCACAGATTACAGAATGCCTCCAGATGTGCTTCGGAAACTACTACTAGTCTTCCAGTGTACGATCAAAGCGTAGACAGTTTAAGCCATTACTCCCATGGAGAAAAGTCCGCATGGTGCCTATTGTGTTCAATGCCGATGGAATTTTTGTGTTTCATCAACATTCTGAATGTCCACAGATTACAGAATGCCTCCAGATGTGCTGGGGAAACTACTACCAGTCTTCCATCGAACGATCAAGCGTAGACTGTTTAAGACATTACTCCCATGGAGAAAAGTCCGCATGGTGCTTATTGTGTTCAATGACGATTCAATTTCTGTGTTTCATCAACACTCTGAAGGTCCACAGATTACAGAATGCCTCCAGATGTGCTTCGGAAACTACTACTAGTCTCCCAGTGTACGATCAATGCATAGATTGTTTAAGACATTACTCCCATGGAAAAAAGTTTGCATGGTGCTTATTGTGTTCAATGCCGATGCAAATATTGTGTTTCATCAACACTCTGAAGGTCCACAGATTACAGAATGCCTCCAGATGTGCTTCGGAAGCTACTACTATTCTTCCAGTGTACGATCAAAGCGTAGACAGTTTAAGACATTACTCCCATGGAGAAAAGTCCGCATGGTGCTTATTGTGTTCAATGCCGATGCAATTTTTGTGTTTCATCAACATTCTGAATGTCCAGAGATTACAGAATGCCTCCAGATGTGCTTCGGAAACTACTACCAGTCTTCCATCGAACGATCAAGCGTAGACAGTTTAAGACATTACTCCCATGGAGAAAAGTCCGCATGGTGCTTATTGTGTTAAATTCCGATGCAATTTTTGTGTTTCATCAACACTCTGAAGGTCCACAGATTACAGAATGCCTCCAGATGTGCTTCGGAAACTACTACTAGTCTTCCAGTGTACCATCAAAGCGTAGACAGTTTAAGACATTACTCCCATGGAGAAAAGTCCGCATGGCGCTTATTGTGTTCAATGCCGATGCAATTTTTGTGTTTCATCAACACTCTGAAGGTCCACAGATTACATAATCCCTCCTGATATGCTTCGGAAACTACTACTAGTCTTCCAGTGTACGATCAAAGCGTAGATAGTTTAAGACATTACTCCCATGGAGAAAAGTCCGCATGGTGCTTATTGTGTTCAAAGTCGATGCAATTTTTGTGTTTCATCAACACTCTGAAGGTCCACAGATTACAGAATGCCTCAGATGTGCTTCTGAAACTACTATTAGACTTCCCGTGAACGATCAAAGCGTAGACAGTTTAAGACATTACTCTCATGGAGAAAAGTCCGCATGGTACTTATTGTGTTCAATGCCGATGCAATTTTTGTGTTTCATCAACACTCTGAAGGTCCACAGATTACAGAAGGCCTCCAGATGTGCACGGGAAACTACTACTAGTCTTCCAGTGTACGATCAAAGCGTAGACAGTTTAAGACATTACTCCCTTTAGAAAAGTCCGCATGGTGCATATTGTGTTCAATGCCGATGCAATTTTTGTGCTTCATCAACACTCTGAAGGTCCACAGATACAGAATGCCTCCAGATGTGCTTCGGAAACTACTACTAGTCTTCCAGTGTACGATCAAAGCGTAGACAGTTTAAGACATTACTCCCTTTAGAAAAGTCCGCATGGTGCATATTGTGATCAATGCCGATGCAATTTTTGTGCTTCATCAACACTCTGAAGGTCCACAGATACAGAATGCCTCCAGATGTGCTTCGGAAACTACTACTAGTCTTCGAGTGTACGATCAAAGCGTAGACAGTTTAAGACATTATTCATATGGAGAAAAGTCCGCATGGTGCTTATTGTGTTCAATGCCGATGCAATTTTTGTGCTTCATCAACACTCTGAAGGTCCACAGATTACAGAATGCCTCCAGATGTGATTCAGAAAATACTACTAGTCTTCCAGTGTACGATCAAAGCGTAGACAGTTTAAGACATTACTCCCATGGAGAAAAAGCCGCATGGTGCTTATCGTGTTCAATGACGATTCAATTTCTGTGTTTCATCAACACTCTGAAGATCCACAGATTACAGAATGCCTCCAGATGTGCTTCGGAAACTACTACTAGTCTTCCAGTGTACCATCAAAGCGTAGACAGTTTAAGACATTACTCCCATGGAGAAAAAGCCGCATGGTGCTTATCGTGTTCAATGCCGATTCAATTTCTGTGTTTCATCAACACTCTGAAGGTCCACAGATTACAGAATGCAACCAGATGTGCTTCGGAAACTACTACTATTCTTCCAGTGTACGATCAAAGCGTAGACAGTTTAAGACATTACTCCCATGGAGAAAAAGCCGCATGGTGCTTATCGTGTTCAATGACGATTCAATTTCTGTGTTTCATCAACACTCTGAAGGTCCACAGATTACAGAATGCCTCCAGATGTGCCTCGGAAACTACTACTAGTCTTCTATTGTACGATCAAAGCGTAGACAGTTTAAGACATTACTCCATGGAGAAAAGTCCGCATGGTGCTTATTGTGTTCAAAGCCGATGCAATTTTTTTGTTTCATCAACATTCTGAATGTCCAGAGATTACAGAATGCCTCCAGATGTGCTTCGGAAACTACTACCAGTCTTCCATCGGACGATCAAGCGTAGACAGTTTAAGACATTACTCCCATATAGAAAAGTCCGCATGGTGCTTATTGTGTTAAATGCCGATGCAATTTTTGTGTTTCATCAACACTGTGAAGGTCCACAGATTACAGAATGCCTCCAGATGTGCTTCGGAAACTACTACTAGTCTTCCAGTGTACCATCAAAGCGTAGACAGTTTAAGACATTACTCCCATGGAGAAAAGTCCGCATGGCGCTTATTGTGTTCAATGCCGATGCAATTTTTGTGTTTCATCAACACTCTGAAGGTCCACAGATTACAGAATGCCTCCAGATATGCTTCGGAAACTACTACTAGTCTTCCAGTGTACGATCAAAGCGTAGATAGTTTAAGACATTACTCCCTTGGAGAAAAGTCCGCATGGTGCTTATTGTGTTCAAAGTCGATGCAATTTTTGTGTTTCATCAACACTCTGAAGGTCCACAAATTACAGAATGCCTCAGATGTGCTTCTGAAACTACTATTAGACTTCCAGTGAACGATCAAAGCGTAGACAGTTTAAGACATTACTCCCATATAGAAAAGTCCGCATGGTCCTTATTGTGTTAAATGCCGATGCAATTTTTGTGTTTCATCAACACTGTGAAGGTCCACAGATTACAGAATGCCTCCAGATGTGCTTCGGAAACTACTACTAGTCTTCCAGTGTACCATCAAAGCGTAGACAGTTTAAGACATTACTCCCATGGAGAAAAGTCCGCATGGCGCTTATTGTGTTCAATGCCGATGCAATTTTTGTGTTTCATCAACACTCTGAAGGTCCACAGATTACAGAATGCCTCCAGATATGCTTCGGAAACTACTACTAGTCTTCCAGTGAACGATCAAAGCGTAGACAGTTTAAGACATTACTCTCATGGAGAAAATTCCGGATGATTTTTATTGTGTTCAATGCCGATTCAATTCCTGTGTTTCATCAACAATCTGAAGGCCCTCAGTTTACAGAATGCATCCTGATGTGCTTCCGAAACAACTACTCGTCTGCCAGTGTTCGATCAAAGCGTAGATAGTTTAAGACATTACCCCCATAGAGAAAATTCCGGATGGTGCTTATTGTGTTCAATGCCGATTCAATTCCTGTGTTTCATCAACACTCTGAAGGTCCTCAGATTACAGAATGCCTCCAGATGTGCTTCGGAAACTACTACCAGTCTTCCAGTGAACGATCAAAATGTAGACAGTTTAAGACATTATTCCCATGGAGAAAAGTCCGCATGGTGCTTATTGTATTCAATGCCGATGCAATGTTTGTGTTTCATCAACACTCCTAAGGTCCACAGATTACAGAATGCCTCCAGATGTGCTTCGGAAACTACTACTAGTCTTCCAGTGTACGATCAAAACGTAGACAGTTTAAGACATTACTCCCATGGAGAGAAGTCCGCATGGTGCTTATTGTGTTCAATGCCGATGCAATTTTTGTGTTTCATCAACACTCAGAAGGTCCACAGAATACAGAATGCCTCCAGATGTGCTTCGGAAACTACTACTAGTCTTCCAGTGTACGATCAAAGCGTGGACAGTTTAAGACATTACTCCCATGGAGAAAAGTCCGCATGGTGCTTATTGTGTTCAATGCCGATGCAATTTTTTTTGTTTCATCAAAACTCTGAAGGTCCACAGATTACAGAATGCATCCAGATGTGCTTCGGAAACTACTACTAGTCTTCCAGTGTACGATCAAAGCGTAGACAGTTTAAGACATTACTCCCATGGAGAAAAGTCCGCATGGTGCTTATTGTGTTCAATGCCGATGCAAATTTTGTGTTTCATCAACACTCTGAAGGTCCACAGATTACAGAATGCCTCCAGATGTGCTTCGGAAACTACTACTAGTCTTCCAGTGTACGATCAAAGCGTAGACAGTTTAAGCCATTACTCCCATGGAGAAAAGTCCGCATGGTGCCTATTGTGTTCAATGCCGATGCAATTTTTGTGTTTCATCAACATTCTGAATGTCCACAGATTACAGAATGCCTCCAGATGTGCTGGGGAAACTACTACCAGTCTTCCATCGAACGATCAAGCGTAGACTGTTTAAGACATTACTCCCATGGAGAAAAGTCCGCATGGTGCTTATTGTGTTCAATGCCGATGCAATTTTTATGTTTCATCAACACTCTGAAGGTACACAGATTACAGAATGCCTAAAGATGTGCTTCGGAAACTACTACTAGTCTTCCAGTGTACCATCAAAGCGTAGACAGTTTAAGACATTACTCCCATGGAGAAAAGTCCGCATGGCGCTTATTGTGTTCAATGCCGATGCAATGTTTGTGTTTCATCTACACTCTGAAGGTCCACAGATTACAGAATGCCTCCAGATGTGCTTCGGAAAATACTACTAGTCTTCCAGTGTACGATCAGAGCGTAGATAGTTTAAGACATTACTCCCATGGAGAAAAGTCCGCATGGTGCTTATTGTGTTCAAAGTCGATGCAATTTTTGTGTTTCATCAACACTCTGAAGGTCCACAGATTACAGAATGCCTCAGATGTGCTTCGGAAACTACTATTAGACTTCCAGTGAACGATCAAAGCGTAGACAGTTAAAGACATTACTCTCATGGAGAAAAGTCCGCATGGTGCTTATTGTGTTCAATGCCGATTCAATTTCTGTGTTTCATCAACACTCTGAAGGTCCACAGATTACAGAATGCCTCCAGATGTGCTTCGGAAGCTACTACTAGTCTTCCAATGAACGATCAAATCCTAGACAGTTTAAGACACTACTCTCATGGAGAAAAGTCCGCATGGTGCTTATTGTGCTCAATGCCGATGCAATTTTTTGTTTCATCAACAATCTGAAGGTCCTCAGATTACAGAATGCATCCTGATGTGCTTCGGAAACTTCTACTCGTCTTCCAGTGTACGATCAAAGCGTAGACGGTTTAAGACATTACTCCCATGGGGAAAAGTCCGCATGGTGCTTATTGTGTTCAATGCCGATGCAATTTTAGTGTTTCGTCGACACTCTGAAGGTCCACAGATTACAGAATTCATCCAGTTGTGCTTCGGAAACTACTACTAGTCTTCCAGGGAACGATCAAATCGTAGACAGTTTAAGACATTACTCCCATTGAGAGAAGTCCGCATGGTGCTTATTGCGCTCAATGCCGATGCAATTTTTGTGTTTCATTAACAATCTGAAGGTCCTCAGTTTACAGAATGCATCCTGATGTGCTTCTTAAACTACTACGGGTCTTCCAGTGTACGATCAAAGCGTAGACAGTTTAAGACATTACTCCCATGGAGAAAAGTCCGCATGGTGCCTATTGTGTTCAATGCCGATGCAATTTTTGTGTTTCATTAACATTCTGAAGGTCCACAGATTACAGAATGCCTCCAGATGTGCTGGGGAAACTACTACCAGTCTTCCATCGAACGATCAAGCGTAGACTGTTTAAGACATTACTCCCATGGAGAGAAGTCCGCATGGTGCTTATTGTGTTCAATGCCGATGCAATTTTTGTGTTTCATCAACACTCTGAAGGTCCACAGATTACAGAATGCCTCCAGATGTGCTCCGGAAACTACTACTAGTCTTCCAGTGTACGATCAAAGCGTAGACAGTTTAAGACATTACTCCCTTTAGAAAAGTCCGCATGGTGCATATTGTGTTCAATGCCGATGCAATTTTTGTGTTTCATCAACACTCTGAAGGTCCACAGATACAGAATGCCTCCAGATGTGCTTCGGAAACTACTACTAGTCTTCCAGTGTACGATCAAAGCGTAGACAGTTTAAGACATTACCCCCATAGAGAAAATTGCGGATGATGCTTATTGTGTTCAATGCCGATTCAATTCCTGTGTTTCATCAACAATCTGAAGGTCCTCAGTTTATAGAATGCATGCTGATGTGCTTCCGAAACAACTACTCGTCTGCCAGTGTTCGATCAAATCGTAGACAGTTTAAGACATTACCCCCATAGAGAGAATTCCGGATGGGGCTTATTGTGTTCAATGCCGATTCAATTCCTGTGTTTCATCAACACTCTGAAGGTCCTCAGATTACAGAATGCATCCAGATGTGCTTCCGAAACTACTACCAGTCTTCCAGTGAACGATCAAAGCGTAGACAGTTTAAGACATTATTCCCATGGAGAAAAGTATGCATGGTGCTTATTGTATTCAATGCCGATGCAATGTTTGTGTTTCATCAACACTCTGAAGGTCCACAGATTACAGAATGCCTCCAGATGTGCTTCGGAAACTACTACTAGTCTTCCAGTATACGATCAAAACGTAGACAGTTTAAGACATTACTCCCATGGAGAAAAGTCCGCATGGTGCTTATTGTGTTCAATGCCGATGCAATTTTTGTGTTTCATCAACAATCTGAAGGTCCACAGATTACAGAATGCCTCCAGATGTGATTCGGGAAATACTACTAGTCTTCCAGTGTACCATCAAAGCGTGGACAGTTTATGACATTACTCCCATGGAGAAAAGTCCGCATGGTGCTTTTTGTGTTTAATGCCGATGCAATTTTTGTGCTTAATCAAAACTCTGAAGGTCCACAGATTACAGAATGCCTCCAGATGTGCATTGGAAACTACTACTAGTCTTCCAGGGAACGATCAAAGCGTAGACAGTTTGAGACATTACTCCCATGGAGAAAAGTCCACATGTTGCTTACTGTGTTCAAAGTCGATGCAATTTTTGTGTTTCATCAACACTCTGAAGGTCCACAGATTACAGAATGAATCCAGATGAGCTTCGGAAACTACTACTATTCTTCCAGTGTACGATCAAAGCGTAGACAGTTTAAGACATTACTCCCATGGAGAAAAATCCGCATGGTGCTTATTGTGTTCAATGCCGATGCAATTTTTGTGTTTCATCAACACTCTGAAGGTCCACAGATTACAGAATGCATCCAGATGTGCTTCGGAAACTACTACTAGTCTTCCAGTGTACGATCAAAGCGTAGACAGTTTCAGACATTACTCCCATGGAGAAAAATCCGCATGGTGCTTATTGTGTTCAATGCCGATGCAATGTTTGTGTTTCATCAACACTCTGAAGGTCCACAGATTACAGAATGCCTCCAGATGTGCTTCGGAAACTACTACTAGTCTTCCAGTGTACGATCAAAGCGTAGATAGTTTAAGACATTACTCCCATGGAGAAAAGTCCGCATGGTGCTTATTGTGTTCAAAGTCGATGCAATTTTTGTGTTTCATCAACACTCTGAAGGTCCACAGATTACAGAATGCCTCAGATGTGCTTCGGAAACTACTATTAGACTTCCAGTGAACGATCAAAGCGTAGACAGTTTAAGACATTACTCTCATGGAGAAAAGCCCGCATGGTGCTTATTGTGTTCAATGCCGATTCAATTTCTGTGTTTCATCAACACTCTGAAGGTCCTCAGATTACAGAATGCATCCTGATGTGCTTCGGAAACTTCTACTCGTCTTCCAGTGTACGATCAAAGCGTAGACGGTTTAAGACATTACTCCCATGGAGAAAAGTTCGCATGGTGCCTATTGTGTTCAATGCCTATGCTATTTTTGTGTTTCATCAACACTCTGAAGGTCCACAGATTACAGAATGCGTATAGATGTGCTTCGGAAACTACTTTTAGTCTTCCAGTGTACGATCATAGCGTAGACAGTTTAAGACATTACTTCCATTGAGAAAATTCCGCATGGTGCTTATTGTGTTCAATGCCGATGCAATTTTTGTGTTTCATCAACACTCTGAAGGTCCTCAGATTACAGAATGCATCCAGATGTGCTTCCGAAACTACTACTAGTCTTCCAGTGTACGATCAAAGCGTAGACAGTTTAAGACATTATTCCCATGGAGAAACTCCGCATGGTGCTTATTGTGTTCAATGCCGATGCAATTTTTGTGTTTCATCGACACCCTGAAGATCCACAGTTTACAGAATGCATCCAGATGTGCTTCGGAAACTACTACTAGTCTTCCAGTGTACGATCAAAGCGTAGACAGTTTAAGACATTACTCCTATGGAGAAAAGTTTGCATGGTGCTTATTGTGTTCAATGCCGATGCAAATTTTGTGTTTCATCAACACTCTGAAGGTCCACAGATTACAGAAACCCTCCAGCTGTCCTTCGGAAACTACTACTAGTCTTCCAGTGTACGATCAAAGCGTAGACAGTTTAAGACATTACTCCCATGGAGAAAAGTCCGCATGGTGCCTATTGTGTTCAATGCCGATGCAATTTTTGTGTTTCATTAACATTCTGAAGGTCCACAGATTACAGAATGCCTCCAGATGTGCTGGGGAAACTACTACCAGTCTTCCATCGAACGATCAAGCGTAGACTGTTTAAGACATTACTCCCATGGAGAGAAGTCCGCATGGTGCTTATTGTGTTCAATGCCGATGCAATTTTTATGTTTCATCAACACTCTGAAGGTACACAGATTACAGAATGCCTAAAGATGTGCTTCGGAAACTACTGCTAGTCTTCCAGTGTACCATCAAAGCGTAGACAGTTTAAGACATTACTCCCATGGAGAAAAGTCCGCATGGCGCTTATTGTGTTCAATGCCGATGCAATGTTTGTGTTTCATCAACACACTGAAGGTCCTCAGATTACAGAATGCCTCCAGATGTGCTTCGGAAACTACTACTAGTCTTCCAATGTACGATCAAAGCGTAGACAGTTTGAGACATTACTCCCATGGAGAAAAGTCCACATGTTGCTTACTGTGTTCAAAGTCGATGCAATTTTTGTGTTTCATCAACACTCTGAAGGTCCACAGATTACAGAATGAATCCAGATGTGCTGGGGAAACTACTACCAGTCTTCCATCGAACGATCAAGCGTAGACTGTTTAAGACATTACTCCCATGGAGAGAAGTCCGCATGGTGCTTATTGTGTTCAATGCCGATGCAATTTTTATGTTTCATCAACACTCTGAAGGTACACAGATTACAGAATGCCTAAAGATGTGCTTCGGAAACTACTGCTAGTCTTCATGTGTACCATCAAAGCGTAGACAGTTTAAGACATTACTCCCATGGAGAAAAGTCCGCATGGTGCTTTTTGTGTTTAATGCCGATGCAATTTTTGTGCTTAATCAAAACTCTGAAGGTCCACAGATTACAGAATGCCTCCAGATGTGCATTGGAAACTACTACTAGTCTTCCAGGGAACGATCAAAGCGTAGACAGTTTGAGACATTACTCCCATGGAGAAAAGTCCACATGTTGCTTACTGTGTTCAAAGTCGATGCAATTTTTGTGTTTCATCAACACTCTGAAGGTCCACAGATTACAGAATGAATCCAGATGTGCTTCGGAAACTACTACTATTCTTCCAGTGTACGATCAAAGCGTAGACAGTTTAAGACATTACTCCCATGGAGAAAAATCCGCATGGTGCTTATTGTGTTCAATGCCGATGCAATTTTTGTGTTTCATCAACACTCTGAAGGTCCACAGATTACAGAATGCATCCAGATGTGCTTCGGAAACTACTACTAGTCTTCCAGTGTACGATCAAAGCGTAGACAGTTTCAGACATTACTCCCATGGAGAAAAGTTTGAATGGTGCTTATTGTGTTCAATGCCGATGCAAATTTTGTGTTTCATCAACACTCTGAAGGTACACAGATTACAGAATGCCTAAAGTTGTGCTTCGGAAACTACTACTAGTCTTCCAGTGTACCATCAAAGCGTAGACAGTTTAAGACATTACTCCCATGGAGAAAAGTCCGCATGGCGCTTATTGTGTTCAATGCCGATGCAATGTTTGTGTTTCATCAACACTCTGAAGGTCCACAGATTACAGAATGCCTCCAGATGTGCTTCGGAAACTACTACTAGTCTTCCAGTGTACGATCAAAGCGTAGATAGTTTAAGACATTACTCCGATGGAGAAAAGTCCGCATGGTGCTTATTGTGTTCAAAGTCGATGCAATTTTTGTGTTTCATCAACACTCTGAAGGTCCACAGATTACAGAATGCCTCAGATGTGCTTCGGAAACTACTATTAGACTTCCAGTGAACGATCAAAGCGTAGACAGTTTAAGACATTACTCTCATGGAGAAAAGCCCGCATGGTGCTTATTGTGTTCAATGCCGATTCAATTTCTGTGTTTCATCAACACTCTGAAGGTCCTCAGATTACAGAATGCATCCTGATGTGCTTCGGAAACTTCTACTCGTCTTCCAGTGTACGATCACAGCGTAGACGGTTTAAGACATTACTCCCATGGAGAAAAGTTCGCATGGTGCCTATTGTGTTCAATGCCTATGCTATTTTTGTGTTTCATCAACACTCTGAAGGTCCACAGATTACAGAATGCGTATAGATGTGCTTCGGAAACCACTTTTAGTCTTCCAGTGTACGATCATAGCGTAGACAGTTTAAGACATTACTTCCATTGAGAAAATTCCGCATGGTGCTTATTGTGTTCAATGCCGATGCAATTTTTGTGTTTCATCAACACTCTGAAAGTCCTCAGATTACAGAATGCATCCAGATGTGCTTCCGAAACTACTACTAGTCTTCCAGTGTACGATCAAAGCGTAGACAGTTTAAGACATTATTCCCATGGAGAAACTCCGCATGGTGCTTATTGTGTTCAATGCCGATGCAATTTTTGTGTTTCATCGACACCCTGAAGATCCACAGTTTACAGAATGCATCCAGATGTGCTTCGGAAACTACTACTAGTCTTCCAGTGTACGATCAAAGCGTAGACAGTTTAAGACATTACTCCCATGGAGAAAAGTTTGCATGGTGCTTATTGTGTTCAATGCCGATGCAAATTTTGTGTTTCATCAACACTCTGAAGGTCCACAGATTACAGAATCCCTCCAGCTGTCCTTCGGAAACTACTACTAGTCTTCCAGTGTACGATCAAAGCGTAGACAGTTTAAGACATTACTCCCATGGAGAAAAGTCCGCATGGTGCCTATTGTGTTCAATGCCGATGCAATTTTTGTGTTTCATTAACATTCTGAAGGTCCACAGATTACAGAATGCCTCCAGATGTGCTGGGGAAACTACTACCAGTCTTCCATCGAACGATCAAGCGTAGACTGTTTAAGACATTACTCCCATGGAGAGAAGTCCGCATGGTGCTTATTGTGTTCAATGCCGATGCAATTTTTATGTTTCATCAACACTCTGAAGGTACACAGATTACAGAATGCCTAAAGATGTGCTTCGGAAACTACTGCTAGTCTTCCAGTGTACCATCAAAGCGTAGACAGTTTAAGACATTACTCCCATGGAGAAAAGTCCGCATGGCGCTTATTGTGTTCAATGCCGATGCAATGTTTGTGTTTCATCAACACACTGAAGGTCCTCAGATTACAGAATGCCTCCAGATGTGCTTCGGAAACTACTACTAGTCTTCCAGTGTACGATCAAATCGTAGATAGTTTCAGACATTACTCCCATGGAGAAAAGTCCGCATGGTGCTTATTATGTTCAAAGTCGATGCAATTTTTGTGTTTCATCAACACTCTGAAGGTCCACAGAAGACAGAATGCCTCAGATGTGCTTCGGAAACTACTATTAGACTTCCAGTGAACGATCAAAGCGTAGACAGTTTAAGACATTACTCTCATGGAGAAAAGTCCGCATGGTGCTTATTGTGTTCAATGCCGATTCAATTTCTGTGTTTCATCAACACTCTGAAGGTCCACAGATTACAGAATGCCTCCAGATGTGCTTCGGAAGCTACTACTAGTCTTCCAGTGAACGATCAAATCCTAGACAGTTTAAGACACTACTCCCATGGAGAAAAGTCCGCATGGTGCTTATGGTGCTCAATGCCGATGCAATTTTTGTGTTAGATCAACAATCTGAAGGTCCTCAGATTACAGAATGCATCCTGATGTGCTTCGGAAACTTCTACTCGTCTTCCAGTGTACGATCAAAGCGTGGACGGTTTATGACATTACTCCCATTTAGAAAAGTTCGCATGGTGCCTATTGTGTTCAATGCCTATGCAATTTTTGTGTTTCAATGACACTCTGAAGGTCCACAGATTACAGAATGCTTATAGATGTGCTTCGGAAACTACTTTTAGTCTTCCAGTGTACGTTCAAAGCGTAGACAGTTTAAGACATTACTTCCATTGAGAAAATTCCGCATGGTGCTTATTGTGTTCAATGCCGATGCAATTTTTGTGTTTCATCAACACTCTGAAGGTCCTCAGATTACAGAATGCATCCAGATGTGCTTCCGAAACTACTACTAGTCTTCCAGTGTACGATCAAAGCGTAGACAGTTTAAGACATTATTCCCATGGAGAAAAGTATGCATGGTGCTTATTGTATTCAATGCCGATGCAATGTTTGTGTTTCATCAACACTCTGAAGGTCCACAGATTACAGAATGCCTCCAGATGTGCTTCGGAAACTACTACTAGTCTTCCAGTGTACGATCAAAACGTAGACAGTTTAAGACATTACTCCCATGGAGAAAAGTCCGCATGGTGCTTATTGTGTTCAATGCCGATGCAATTTTTGTGTTTCATCAACACTCTGAAGGTCCACAGATTACAGAATGCTTCCAGATGTGATTCGGAAAATACTACTAGTCTTCCAGTGTACCATCAAAGCGTGGACAGTTTAAGACATTACTCCCATGGAGAAAAGTCCGCATGGTGCTTATTGTGTTCAATGCCGATGCAATTTTTGTGCTTAATCAAAACTCTGAAGGTCCACAGATTACAGAATGCCTCCAGATGTGCATTGGAAACTACTACTAGTCTTCCAGGGAACGATCAAAGCGTAGACAGTTTGAGACATTACTCCCATGAAGAAAAGTACACATGTTGCTTACTGTGTTCAAAGTCGATGCAATTTTTGTGTTTCATCAACACTCTGAAGGTCCACAGATTACAGAATGCATCCAGATGTGCTTCGGAAACTACTACTATTCTTCCAGTGTACGATCAAAGCGTAGACAGTTTAAGACATTACTCCCATGGAGAAAAATCCGCATGGTGCTTATTGTGTTCAATGCCGATGCAATTTTTGTGTTTCATCAACACTCTGAAGGTCCACAGATTACAGAATGCATCCAGATGTGCTTCGGAAACTACTACTAGTCTTCCAGTGTGCGATCAAAGCGTAGACAGTTTAAGACATTACTCCCATGGAGAAAAGTTTGCATGGTGCTTATTGTGTTCAATGCCGATGAAATTTTGTGTTTCATCAACACTCTGAAGGTACACAGATTACAGAATGCCTAAAGTTGTGCTTCGGAAACTACTACTAGTCTTCCAGTGTACCATCAAAGCGTAGACAGTTTAAGACATTACTCCCATGGAGAAAAGTCCGCATGGTGCTTATTGTGTTCAAAGTCGATGCAATTTTTGTGTTTCATCAACACTCTGAAGGTCCACAGATTACAGAATGCCTCAGATGTGCTTCGGAAACTACTATTAGACTTCCAGTGAACGATCAAAGCGTAGACAGTTTAAGACATTACTCCCATGGAGAAAAGTTCACATGGTGCCTATTGTGTTCAATGCCTATGCTATTTTTGTGTTTCATCAACACTCTGAAGGTCCACAGATTACAGAATGCGTCCAGATGTGCTTCGGAAACTACTACTTGTCTTCGAGTGTAGGATTAAATCGTAGAAAGTTTAAGACATTACTCCCATGGATAAAAGTCCGCATGGTGCTTATTGTGTTCAATGCCGATGCAATATCTGTGTTTAACCAACACTCTGTAGTTCCACAGATTTCAGAATGCATCCAGATGTGCTTCAGAAGCTATTACTAGTCTTCCAGGGAACGATCAAAGCGTAGACATTTTAAGACATTACTCCCATGGAGAAAAGTCCGCCTGGTGCTTATTGTGTTCAATGCCGATTCAATTTCTGTGTTTCATCAACACTCTGAAGTTCCACAGATTACAGAATGCATCCAGATGTGCTTCGAAAACTAATACTAGTCTTCCAGGGAACGTTCAAAACGTAGTTTAAGACATTACTCCAATGGAGAAAAGTCCGCATGGTGCTTATTGTGTTAAATGCCGATGCAATTTTTGTGTTTCATCGACACTCTGAAGATCCACAGTTTACAGAATGCATCCAGATGTGCTTCGGAAACTACTACTAGTCTTCCAGTGTACGATCAAAGCGTAGACAGTTTAAGACATTACTCCCATGGAGAAAAGTTTGCATGGTGCTTATTGTGTTCAATGCCGATGCAAATTTTGTGTTTCATCAACACTCTGAAGGTCCACAGATTACAGAATGCCTCCAGCTGTCCTTCGGAAACTACTACTAGTCTTCCAGTGTACGATCAGAGCGTAGACAGTTTAAGACATTACTCCCATGGAGAAAAGTCCGCATGGTGCCTATTGTGTTCAATGCCGATGCAATTTTTGTGTTTCATCAACATTCTGAAGGTCCACAGATTACAGAATGCCTCCAGATGTGCTGGGGAAACTACTACCAGTCTTCCATCGAACGATCAAGCGTAGACTGTTTAAGACATTACTCCCATGGAGAGAAGTCCGCATGGTGCTTATTGTGTTCAATGCCGATGCAATTTTTATGTTTCATCAACACTCTGAAGGTACACAGATTACAGAATGCCTAAAGATGTGCTTCGGAAACTACTGCTAGTCTTCCAGTGTACCATCAAAGCGTAGACAGTTTAAGACATTACTCCCATGGAGAAAAGTCCGCATGGCGCTTATTGTGTTCAATGCCGATGCAATGTTTGTGTTTCATCAACACACTGAAGGTCCTCAAATTACAGAATGCCTCCAGATGTGCTTCGGAAACTACTACTAGTCTTCCAGTGTACGATCAAATCGTAGATAGTTTCAGACATTACTCCCATGGAGAAAAGTCCGCATGGTGCTTATTATGTTCAAAGTCGATGCAATTTTTGTGTTTCATCAACACTCTGAAGGTCCACAGATTACAGAATGCCTCAGATGTGCTTCGGAAACTACTATTAGACTTCCAGTGAACGATCAAAGCGTAGACAGTTTAAGACATTACTCTCATGGAGAAAAGTCCGCATGGTGCTTATTGTGTTCAATGCCGATTCAATTTCTGTGTTTCATCAACACTCTGAAGGTCCACAGATTACAGAATGCCTCCAGATGTGCTTCGGAAGCTACTACTAGTCTTCCAGTGAACGATCAAATCCTCGACAGTTTAAGACACTACTCCCATGGAGAAAAGTCCGCATGGTGCTTATGGTGCTCAATGCCGATGCAATTTTTGTGTTAGATCAACAATCTGAAGGTCCTCAGATTACAGAATGCATCCTGATGTGCTTCGGAAACTTCTACTCGTCTTCCAGTGTACGATCAAAGCGTGGACGGTTTATGACATTACTCCCATTTAGAAAAGTTCGCATGGTGCCTATTGTGTTCAATGCCTATGCAATTTTTGTGTTTCAATGACACTCTGAAGGTCCACAGATTACAGAATGCTTATAGATGTGCTTCGGAAACTACTTTTAGTCTTCCAGTGTACGTTCAAAGCGTAGACAGTTTAAGACATTACTTCCATTGAGAAAATTCCGCATGGTGCTTATTGTGTTCAATGCCGATGCAATTTTTGTGTTTCATCAACACTCTGAAGGTCCTCAGATTACAGAATGCATCCAGATGTGCTTCCGAAACTACTACTAGTCTTCCAGTGTACGATCAAAGCGTAGACAGTTTAAGACATTATTCCCATGGAGAAAAGTATGCATGGTGCTTATTGTATTCAATGCCGATGCAATGTTTGTGTTTCATCAACACTCTGAAGGTCCACAGATTACAGAATGCCTCCAGATGTGCTTCGGAAACTACTACTAGTCTTCCAGTGTACGATCAAAACGTAGACAGTTTAAGACATTACTCCCATGGAGAAAAGTCCGCATGGTGCTTATTGTGTTCAATGCCGATGCAATTTTTGTGTTTCATCAACACTCTGAAGGTCCACAGATTACAGAATGCTTCCAGATGTGATTCGGAAAATACTACTAGTCTTCCAGTGTACCATCAAAGCGTGGACAGTTTAAGACATTACTCCCATGGAGAAAAGTCCGCATGGTGCTTATTGTGTTCAATGCCGATGCAATTTTTGTGCTTAATCAAAACTCTGAAGGTCCACAGATTACAGAATGCCTCCAGATGTGCATTGGAAACTACTACTAGTCTTCCAGGGAACGATCAAAGCGTAGACAGTTTGAGACATTACTCCCATGAAGAAAAGTCCACATGTTGCTTACTGTGTTCAAAGTCGATGCAATTTTTGTGTTTCATCAACACTCTGAAGGTCCACAGATTACAGAATGCATCCAGATGTGCTTCGGAAACTACTACTATTCTTCCAGTGTACGATCAAAGCGTAGACAGTTTAAGACATTACTCCCATGGAGAAAAATCCGCATGGTGCTTATTGTGTTCAATGCCGATGCAATTTTTGTGTTTCATCAACACTCTGAAGGTCAACAGATTACAGAATGCATCCAGATGTGCTTCGGAAACTACTACTAGTCTTCCAGTGTGCGATCAAAGCGTAGACAGTTTAAGACATTACTCCCATGGAGAAAAGTTTGCATGGTGCTTATTGTGTTCAATGCCGATGAAATTTTGTGTTTCATCAACACTCTGAAGGTACACAGATTACAGAATGCCTAAAGTTGTGCTTCGGAAACTACTACTAGTCTTCCAGTGTACCATCAAAGCGTAGACAGTTTAAGACATTACTCCCATGGAGAAAAGTCCGCATGGTGCTTATTGTGTTCAAAGTCGATGCAATTTTTGTGTTTCATCAACACTCTGAAGGTCCACAGATTACAGAATGCCTCAGATGTGCTTCGGAAACTACTATTAGACTTCCAGTGAACGATCAAAGCGTAGACAGTTTAAGACATTACTCCCATGGAGAAAAGTTCACATGGTGCCTATTGTGTTCAATGCCTATGCTATTTTTGTGTTTCATCAACACTCTGAAGGTCCACAGATTACAGAATGCGTCCAGATGTGCTCCGGAAACTACTACTTGTCTTCGAGTGTAGGATCAAATCGTAGAAAGTTTAAGACATTACTCCCATGGATAAAAGTCCGCATGGTGCTTATTGTGTTCAATGCCGATGCAATATCTGTGTTTAACCAACACTCTGTAGTTCCACAGATTTCAGAATGCATCCAAATGTGCTTCAGAAGCTATTACTAGTCTTCCAGGGAACGATCAAAGCGTAGACATTTTAAGACATTACTCCCATGGAGAAAAGTCCGCCTGGTGCTTATTGTGTTCAATGCCGATTCAATTTCTGTGTTTCATCAACACTCTGAAGTTCCACAGATTACAGAATGCATCCAGATGTGCTTCGAAAACTAATACTAGTCTTCCAGGGAACGTTCAAAACGTAGTTTAAGACATTACTCCAATGGAGAAAAGTCCGCATGGTGCTTATTGTGTTAAATGCCGATGCAATTTTTGTGTTTCATCGACACTCTGAAGATCCACAGTTTACAGAATGCATCCAGATGTGCTTCGGAAACTACTACTAGTCTTCCAGTGTACGATCAAAGCGTAGACAGTTTAAGACATTACTCCCATGGAGAAAAGTTTGCATGGTGCTTATTGTGTTCAATGCCGATGCAAATTTTGTGTTTCATCAACACTCTGAAGGTCCACAGATTACAGAATGCCTCCAGCTGTCCTTCGGAAACTACTACTAGTCTTCCAGTGTACGATCAAAGCGTAGACAGTTTAAGACATTACTCCCATGGAGAAAAGTCCGCATGGTGCCTATTGTGTTCAATGCCGATGCAATTTTTGTGTTTCATCAACATTCTGAAGGTCCACAGATTACAGAATGCCTCCAGATGTGCTGGGGAAACTACTACCAGTCTTCCATCGAACGATCAAGCGTAGACTGTTTAAGACATTACTCCCATGGAGAGAAGTCCGCATGGTGCTTATTGTGTTCAATGCCGATGCAATTTTTATGTTTCATCAACACTCTGAAGGTACACAGATTACAGAATGCCTAAAGATGTGCTTCGGAAACTACTGCTAGTCTTCCAGTGTACCATCAAAGCGTAGACAGTTTAAGACATTACTCCCATGGAGAAAAGTCCGCATGGCGCTTATTGTGTTCAATGCCGATGCAATGTTTGTGTTTCATCAACACACTGAAGGTCCTCAAATTACAGAATGCCTCCAGATGTGCTTCGGAAACTACTACTAGTCTTCCAGTGTACGATCAAATCGTAGATAGTTTCAGACATTACTCCCATGGAGAAAAGTCCGCATGGTGCTTATTATGTTCAAAGTCGATGCAATTTTTGTGTTTCATCAACACTCTGAAGGTCCACAGATTACAGAATGCCTCAGATGTGCTTCGGAAACTACTATTAGACTTCCAGTGAACGATCAAAGCGTAGACAGTTTAAGACATTACTCTCATGGAGAAAAGTCCGCATGGTGCTTATTGTGTTCAATGCCGATTCAATTTCTGTGTTTCATCAACACTCTGAAGGTCCACAGATTACAGAATGCCTCCAGATGTGCTTCGGAAGCTACTACTAGTCTTCCAGTGAACGATCAAATCCTAGACAGTTTAAGACACTACTCCCATGGAGAAAAGTCCGCATGGTGCTTATGGTGCTCAATGAAGATGCAATTTTTGTGTTAGATCAACAATCTGAAGGTCCTCAGATTACAGAATGCATCCTGATGTGCTTCGGAAACTTCTACTCGTCTTCCAGTGTACGATCAAAGCGTGGACGGTTAATGACATTACTCCCATTTAGAAAAGTTCGCATGGTGCCTATTGTGTTCAATGCCTATGCAATTTTTGTGTTTCAATGACACTCTGAAGGTCCACAGATTACAGAATGCTTATAGATGTGCTTCGGAAACTACTTTTAGTCTTCCAGTGTACGTTCAAAGCGTAGACAGTTTAAGACATTACTTCCATTGAGAAAATTCCGCATGGTGCTTATTGTGTTCAATGCCGATGCAATTTCTGTGTTTCATCAACACTCTGAAGGTCCTCAGATTACAGAATGCATCCAGATGTGCTTCCGAAACTACTACTAGTCTTCCAGTGTACGATCAAAGCGTAGACAGTTTAAGACATTATTCCCATGGAGAAAAGTATGCATGGTGCTTATTGTATTCAATGCCGATGCAATGTTTGTGTTTCATCAACACTCTGAAGGTCCACAGATTACAGAATGCCTCCAGATGTGCTTCGGAAACTACTACTAGTCTTCCAGTGTACGATCAAAACGTAGACAGTTTAAGACATTACTCCCATGGAGAAAAGTCCGCATGGTGCTTATTGTGTTCAATGCCGATGCAATTTTTGTGTTTCATCAACACTCTGAAGGTCCACAGATTACAGAATGCCTCCAGATGTGATTCGGAAAATACTACTAGTCTTCCAGTGTACCATCAAAGCGTGGACAGTTTAAGACATTACTCCCATGGAGAAAAGTCCGCATGGTGCTTATTGTGTTCAATGCCGATGCAATTTTTGTGCTTAATCAAAACTCTGAAGGTCCACAGATTACAGAATGCCTCCAGATGTGCATTGGAAACTACTACTAGTCTTCCAGGGAACGATCAAAGCGTAGACAGTTTGAGACATTACTCCCATGAAGATAAGTCCACATGTTGCTTACTGTGTTCAAAGTCGATGCAATTTTTGTGTTTCATCAACACTCTGAAGGTCCACAGATTACAGAATGCATCCAGATGTGCTTCGGAAACTACTACTATTCTTCCAGTGTACGATCAAAGCGTAGACAGTTTAAGACATTACTCCCATGGAGAAAAATCCGCATGGTGCTTATTGTGTTCAATGCCGATGCAATTTTTGTGTTTCATCAACACTCTGAAGGTCCACAGATTACAGAATGCATCCAGATGTGCTTCGGAAACTACTACTAGTCTTCCAGTGTGCGATCAAAGCGTAGACAGTTTAAGACATTACTCCCATGGAGAAAAGTTTGCATGGTGCTTATTGTGTTCAATGCCGATGAAATTTTGTGTTTCATCAACACTCTGAAGGTACACAGATTACAGAATGCCTAAAGTTGTGCTTCGGAAACTACTACTAGTCTTCCAGTGTACCATCAAAGCGTAGACAGTTTAAGACATTACTCCCATGGAGAAAAGTCCGCATGGCGCTTATTGTGTTCAATGCCGATGCAATGTTTGTGTTTCATCAACACTCTGAAGGTCCACAGATTACAGAATGCCTCCAGATGTGCTTCGGAAACTACTACTAGTCTTCCAGTGTACGATCAAAGCGTAGATAGTTTAAGACATTACTCCCATGGAGAAAAGTCCGCATGGTGCTTATTGTGTTCAAAGTCGATGTAATTTTTGTGTTTCATCAACACTCTGAAGGTCCACAGATTACAGAATGCCTCAGATGTGCTTCGGAAACTACTATTAGACTTCCAGTGAACGATCAAAGCGTAGACAGTTTAAGACAATACTCTCATGGAGAAAAGACCGCATGGTGCATATTGTGTTCAATGCCGATTCAATTTCTGTGTTTCATCAACACTCTGAAGGTCCTCAGATTACAGAATGCATCCTGATGTGCTTCGGAAACTTCTACTCGTCTTCCAGTGTACGATCAAAGCGTAGACGGTTTAAGACATTACTCCCATGGAGAAAAGTTCACATGGTGCCTATTGTGTTCAATGCCTATGCTATTTTTGTGTTTCATCAACACTCTGAAGGTCCACAGATTACAGAACGCTTATAGATGTGCTTCGGAAACTACTTTTAGTCTTCCAGTGTACGATCAAAGCGTAGACAGTTTAAGACATTATTCCCATGGAGAAACTCCGCATGGTGCTTATTGTGTTCAATGCCGATGCAATTTTTGTGTTTAATCGACACTCTGAAGATCCACAGATTACAGAATGCATCCAGATGTGCTTCGGAAACTACTACTAGTCTTCCAGTGTACGATCAAAGCGTAGACAGTTTAAGACATTACTCCCATGGAGAAAAGTTTGCATGGTGCTTATTGTGTTCAATGCCGATGCAAATTTTGTGTTTCATCAACACTCTGAAGGTCCACAGATTACAGAATGCCTCCAGCTGTGCTTCGGAAACTACTACTAGTCTTCCAGTGTACGATCAAAGCGTAGACAGTTTAAGACATTACTCCCATGGAGAAAAGTCCGCATGGTGCCTATTGTGTTCAATGCCGATGCAATTTTTGTGTTTCATCAACATTCCGAAGGTCCACAGATTACAGAATGCCTCCAGATGTGCTGGGGAAACTACTACCAGTCTTCCATCGAACGATCAAGCGTAGACTGTTTAAGACATTACTCCCATGGAGAGAAGTCCGCATGGTGCTTATTGTGTTCAATGCCGATGCAATTTTTATGTTTCATCAACACTCTGAAGGTACACAGATTACAGAATGCCTAAAGATGTGCTTCGGAAACTACTGCTAGTCTTCCAGTGTACCATCAAAGCTTAGACAGTTTAAGACATTACTCCCATGGAGAAAAGTCCGCATGGCGCTTATTGTGTTCAATGCCGATGCAATGTTTGTGTTTCATTAACACTCTGAAGGTCCTCAGATTACAGAATGCCTCCAGATGTGCTTCGGAAACTACTACTAGTCTTCCAGTGTACGATCAAATCGTAGATAGTTTAAGACATTACTCCCATGGAGAAAAGTCCGCATGGTGCTTATTATGTTCAAAGTCGATGCAATTTTTGTGTTTCATCAACACTCTGAAGGTCCACAGATTACAGAATGCCTCAGATGTGCTTCGGAAACTACTATTAGACTTCCAGTGAACGATCAAAGCGTAGACAGTTTAAGACATTACTCTCATGGAGAAAAGTCCGCATGGTGCTTATTGTGTTCAATGCCGATTCAATTTCTGTGTTTCATCAACACTCTGAAGGTCCACAGATTACAGAATGCCTCCAGATGTGCTTCGGAAGCTACTACTAGTCTTCCAGTGAACGATCAAATCCTAGACAGTTTAAGACACTACTCCCATGGAGAAAAGTCCGCATGGTGCTTATGGTGCTCAATGCCGAAGCAATTTTTGTGTTTCATCAACAATCTGAAGGTCCTCAGATTACAGAATGCATCCTGATGTGCTTCGGAAACTTCTACTCGTCTTCCAGTGTACGATCAAAGCGTGGACGGTTTATGACATTACTCCCATGGAGAAAAGTTCGCATGGTGCCTATTGTGTTCAATGCCTATGCAATTTTTGTGTTTCAATGACACTCTGAAGGTCCACAGATTACAGAATGCTTATAGATGTGCTTCGGAAACTACTTTTAGTCTTCCAGTGTACGTTCAAAGCGTAGACAGTTTAAGACATTATTCCCATGGAGAAAAGTATGCATGGTGCTTATTGTATTCAATGCCGATGCAATGTTTGTGTTTCATCAACACTCTGAAGGTCCACAGATTACAGAATGCCTCCAGATGTGCTTCGGAAACTACTACTAGTCTTCCAGTGTACGATCAAAACGTAGACAGTTTAAGACATTACTCCCATGGAGAAAAGTCCGCATGGTGCTTATTGTGTTCAATGCCGATGCAATTTTTGTGTTTCATCAACACTCTGAAGGTCCACAGATTACAGAATGCCTCCAGATGTGATTCGGAAAATACTACTAGTCTTCCAGTGTACCATCAAATCGTGGACAGTTTAAGACATTACTCCCATGGAGAAAAGTCCGCATGGTGCTTATTGTGTTCAATGCCGATGCAATTTTTGTGCTTAATCAAAACTCTGAAGGTCCACAGATTACAGAATGCCTCCAGATGTGCATTGGAAACTACTACTAGTCTTCCAGGGAACGATCAAAGCGTAGACAGTTTGAGACATTACTCCCATGAAGAAAAGTCCACATGTTGCTTACTGTGTTCAAAGTCGATGCAATTTTTGTGTTTCATCAACACTCTGAAGGTCCACAGATTACAGAATGCATCCAGATGTGCTTCGGAAGCTACTACTATTCTTCCAGTGTACGATCAAAGCGTAGACAGTTTAATACATTACTCCCATGGAGAAAAATCCGCATGGTGCTTATTGTGTTCAATGCCGATGCAATTTTTGTGTTTCATTAACACTCTGAAGGTCCACAGATTACAGAATGCATCCAGATGTGCTTCGGAAACTACTACTAGTCTTCCAGTGTGCGATCAAAGCGTAGACAGTTTAAGACATTACTCCCATGGAGAAAAGTTTGCATGGTGCTTATTGTGTTCAATGCCGATGAAATTTTGTGTATCATCAACACTCTGAAGGTACACAGATTACAGAATGCCTAAAGTTGTGCTTCGGAAACTACTACTAGTCTTCCAGTGTACCATCAAAGCGTAGACAGTTTAAGACATTACTCCCATGGAGAAAAGTCCGCATGGCGCTTATTGTGTTCAATGCCGATGCAATGTTTGTGTTTCATCAACACTCTGAAGGTCCACAGATTACAGAATGCCTCCAGATGTGCTTCGGAAACTACTACTAGTCTTCCAGTGTACGATCAAAGCGTAGACAGTTTAAGACATTATTCCCATGGAGAAAAGTATGCATGGTGCTTATTGTATTCAATGCCGATGCAATGTTTGTGTTTCATCAACACTCTGAAGGTCCACAGATTACAGAATGCCTCCAGATGTGCTTCGGAAACTACTACTAGTCTTCCAGTGTACGATCAAAACGTAGACAGTTTAAGACATTACTCCCATGGAGAAAAGTCCGCATGGTGCTTATTGTGTTCAATGCCGATGCAATTTTTGTGTTTCATCAACACTCTGAAGGTCCACAGATTACAGAATGCCTCCAGATGTGATTCGGAAAATACTACTAGTCTTCCAGTGTACCATCAAAGCGTGGACAGTTTAAGACATTACTCCCATGGAGAAAAGTCCGCATGGTGCTTATTGTGTTCAATGAAGATGCAATTTTTGTGCTTAATCAAAACTCTGAAGGTCCACAGATTACAGAATGCCTCCAGATGTGCATTGGAAACTACTACTAGTCTTCCAGGGAACGATCAAAGCGTAGACAGTTTGAGACATTACTCCCATGAAGAAAAGTCCACATGTTGCTTACTGTGTTCAAAGTCGATGCAATTTTTGTGTTTCATCAACACTCTGAAGGTCCACAGATTACAGAATGCATCCAGATGTGCTTCGGAAACTACTACTATTCTTCCAGTGTAAGATCAAAGCGTAGACAGTTTAAGACATTACTCCCATGGAGAAAAATCCGCATGGTGCTTATTGTGTTCAATGCCGATGCAATTTTTGTGTTTCATCAACACTCTGAAGGTCCACAGATTACAGAATGCATCCAGATGTGCTTCGGAAACTACTACTAGTCTTCCAGTGTGCGATCAAATCGTAGACAGTTTAAGACATTACTCCCATGGAGAAAAGTTTGCATGGTGCTTATTGTGTTCAATGCCGATGAAATTTTGTGTATCATCAACACTCTGAAGGTACACAGATTACAGAATGCCTAAAGTTGTGCTTCGGAAACTACTACTAGTCTTCCAGTGTACCATCAAAGCGTAGACAGTTTAAGACATTACTCCCATGGAGAAAAGTCCGCATGGCGCTTATTGTGTTCAATGCCGATGCAATGTTTGTGTTTCATCAACACTCTGAAGGTCCACAGATTACAGAATGCCTCCAGATGTGCTTCGGAACTACTACTAGTCTTCCAGTGTACGATCAAAGCGTAGATAGTTTAAGACATTACTCCCATGGAGAAAAGTCCGCATGGTGCTTATTGTGTTCAAAGTCGATGCAATTTTTGTGTTTCATCAACACTCTGAAGGTCCACAGATTACAGAATGCCTCAGATCTGCTTCGGAAACTACTATTAGACTTCCAGTGAACGATCAAAGCGTAGACAGTTTAAGACATTACTCTCATGGAGAAAAGACCGCATGGTGCATATTGTGTTCAATGCCGATTCAATTTCTGTGTTTCATCAACACTCTGAAGGTCCTCAGATTACAGAATGCATCCTTATGTGCTTCGGAAACTTCTACTCGTCTTCCAGTGTACGATCAAAGCGTAGACGGTTTAAGACATTACTCCCATGGAGAAAAGTTCACATGGTGCCTATTGTGTTCAATGCCTATGCTATTTTTGTGTTTCATCAACACTCTGAAGGTCCACAGATTACAGAATGCTTATAGATGTGCTTCGGAAACTACTTTTAGTCTTCCAGTGTACGATCAAAGCGTAGACAGTTTAAGACATTATTCCCATGGAGAAACTCCGCATGGTGCTTATTGTGTTCAATGCCGATGCAATTTTTGTGTTTAATCGACACTCTGAAGATCCACAGATTACAGAATGCATCCAGATGTGCTTCGGAAACTACTACTAGTCTTCCAGTGTACGATCAAAGCGTAGACAGTTTAAGACATTACTCCCATGGAGAAAAGTTTGCATGGTGCTTATTGTGTTCAATGCCGATGCAAATTTTGTGTTTCATCAACACTCTGAAGGTCCACAGATTACAGAATGCCTCCAGCTGTGCTTCGGAAACTACTACTAGTCTTCCAGTGTACGATCAAAGCGTAGACAGTTTAAGACATTACTCCCATGGAGAAAAGTCCGCATGGTGCCTATTGTGTTCAATGCCGATGCAATTTTTGTGTTTCATCAACATTCCGAAGGTCCACAGATTACAGAATGCCTCCAGATGTGCTGGGGAAACTACTACCAGTCTTCCATCGAACGATCAAGCGTAGACTGTTTAAGACATTACTCCCATGGAGAGAAGTCCGCATGGTGCTTATTGTGTTCAATGCCGATGCAATTTTTATGTTTCATCAACACTCTGAAGGTACACAGATTACAGAATGCCTAAAGATGTGCTTCGGAAACTACTGCTAGTCTTCCAGTGTACCATCAAAGCGTAGACAGTTTAAGACATTACTCCCATGGAGAAAAGTCCGCATGGCGCTTATTGTGTTCAATGCCGATGCAATGTTTGTGTTTCATCAACACTCTGAAGGTCCTCAGATTACAGAATGCCTCCAGATGTGCTTCGGAAACTACTACTAGTCTTCCAGTGTACGATCAAATCGTAGATAGTTTAAGACATTACTCCCATGGAGAAAAGTCCGCATGGTGCTTATTATGTTCAAAGTCGATGCAATTTTTGTGTTTCATCAACACTCTGAAGGTCCACAGATTACAGAATGCCTCAGATGTGCTTCGGAAACTACTATTAGACTTCCAGTGAACGATCAAAGCGTAGACAGTTTAAGACATTACTCTCATGGAGAAAAGTCCGCATGGTGCTTATTGTGTTCAATGCCGATTCAATTTCTGTGTTTCATCAACACTCTGAAGGTCCACAGATTACAGAATGCCTCCAGATGTGCTTCGGAAGTTACTACTAGTCTTCCAGTGAACGATCAAATCCTAGACAGTTTAAGACACTACTCCCATGGAGAAAAGTCCGCATGGTGCTTATGGTGCTCAATGCCGAAGCAATTTTTGTGTTTCATCAACAATCTGAAGGTCCTCAGATTACAGAATGCATCCTGATGTGCTTCGGAAACTTCTACTCGTCTTCCAGTGTACGATCAAAGCGTGGACGGTTTATGACATTACTCCCATGGAGAAAAGTTCGCATGGTGCCTATTGTGTTCAATGCCTATGCAATTTTTGTGTTTCAATGACACTCTGAAGGTCCACAGATTACAGAATGCTTATAGATGTGCTTCGGAAACTACTTTTAGTCTTCCAGTGTACGTTCAAAGCGTAGACAGTTTAAGACATTACTTCCATTGAGAAAATTCCGCATGGTGCTTATTGTGTTCAATGGCGATGCAATTTTTGTGTTTCATCAACACTCTGAAGGTCCTCAGATTACAGAATGCATCCAGATGTGCTTCCGAAACTACTACTAGTCTTCCAGTGTACGATCAAAGCGTAGACAGTTTAAGACATTATTCCCATGGAGAAAACTCCGCATGGTTCTTATTGTGTTCAATGCCGATGCAATTTTTGTTTTTCATCAACATTCTGAAGGTCCACAGATTACAGAATGCCTCCAGATGTGCTTCGGAAACTACTACTAGTTTTCCAGGGAACGATCAAAGCGTAGACAGTTTAAGACATTACTCCCATGGAGAAAAGTCCGCATGGTGCTTATTGTGTTCAATGCCGATTAAATTTCTGTGTTTCATCAACACTCTGAAGGTCCACAGATTAGAGAATGCCTCCAGATGTGCTTCCGAAGCTACTACTAGTCTTCCAGTGAACGATCAAATCCTAGACAGTTTAAGACACTACTCCCATTGAGAAAATTCCGCATGGTGCTTATTGTGTTCAATGCCGATGCAATTTTTGTGTTTCATCAACACTCTGAAGGTCCTCATATTACAGTATACATCCAGATGTGCTTCCGAAACTACTACTAGTCTTCCATTGTACGATCATAGCGTAGACAGTTTAAGCCATTATTCCCTTGGATTAAACTCCGCATGGTTCTTATTGTGTTCAATGCCGATGCAATTTTTGTGTTTTATCAACACTCTGAAGGTCCACAGTTTACAGAATGCATCCAGATGTGCTTCGGAAACTACTAATAGTCTTCCAGGGACCGATCAAAGCGTAGACAGTTTAAGACATTACTCCCATGGAGAAAAGTCCGCATGGTGCTTATTGTGTTCAATGCCGATGCAATTTTTGTGTTTCATCAACACTCTGAAGGTCCACAGATTAGAGAATGCCTCCAGATGTGCTTCGGAAACTACTGCTAGTCTTCCAGTGTACGATCAAAGCGTAGACACTTTAAGACATTACTCCCATGGAGAAAAGTCCGCATGGTGCTTATTGTGTTCAATGCCGATGCAATTTTTGTGTTTCGTCGACACTCTGAAGGTCCACAGATTAGAGAATGCCTCCAGATGTGCTTCCGAAGCTACTACTAGTCTTCCAGTGAACGATCAAATCCTAGACAGTTTAAGACACTACTCCCAATGAGAAAATTCCGCATGGTGCTTATTGTGTTCAATGCCGATGCAATTTTTGTGTTTCATCAACACTCTGAAGGTCCACAGTTTACAGAATGCATCCAGATGTACTTCGGAAGCTACTACTAGTCTTCCAGGGAACGATCAAATCGTAGACAGTTTAAGACATTACTCCCATGGAGAAAAGTTCGCATGGTGCTTATTGTGTTAATTGCCGATGCAATTTTTGTGTTTCATCAACACTCTGAAGGTCCACAGATTACAGAATGCCTCCAGATGTGCTCCGGAAACTACTACTAGTCTTCCAGTGTACGATCAAAGCGTAGACATTTTAAGACATTACTCCCATGGAGAAAAGTCCGCATGGTGCTTATTGTGTTCAATGCCGATGCAATTTTTGTGTTTCATCAACACTCTGAAGGTCCACAGTTTACAGAATGCATCTACATGTGCTTCGGAAACTACTACTAGTCTTCCAGGGAACGATCAAAGCGTAGACAGTTTAAGACATTACTCCCATGGAGAAAAGTCCGCATGGTGCTTATTGCGCTCAATGCCGATGCAATTTTTGTGTTTTATCAACAATCTGAAGGTCCTCAGTTTACAGAATGCATCCTGAACTGCTTCTTAAACTACTACGGGTCTTCCAGTGTACGATCAAAGCGTTGACAGTTTAAGACATTACTCCCATGGAGAAAAGTTCGCAAGGTGCTTATTGTGTTCAATGCCGATGCAATTTTTGTGTTTCATCAACACTCTGAATGGCCACAGATTACAGAATGCTTCCAGATGTGCTTCGGAAACTACTGCTAGTCTTCCAGTGTACGATCAAAGCGTAGACACTTAAAGACATTACTCCCATGGAGAAAAGTCCGCATGGTGCTTATTGTGTTCAATGCCGATTAAATTTCTGTGTTTCATCAACACTCTGAAGGTCCACAGATTAGAGAATGCCTCCAGATGTGCTTCCGAAGCTACTACTAGTCTTCCAGTGAACGATCAAATCCTAGACTGTTTAAGACACTACTCCCATTGAGAAAATTCCGCATGATGCTTATTGTGTTCAATGCCGATGCAATTTTTGTGTTTCATCAACACTCTGAAGGTCCTCAGATTACAGAATGCATCCAGATGTGCTTCCGAAACTACTACTAGTCTTCCAGGGAACGATCATAGCGTAGACAGTTTAAGACATTATTCCCTTGGATTAAACTCCGCATGGTTCTTATTGTGTTCAATGCCGATGCAATTTTTGTGTTTCATCAACACTCTGAAGGTCCACAGATTACAGAATGCATCCAGATGTGCTTCGGAAACTACTACTAGTCTTCCAGGGAACGATCAGAGCGTAGACAGTTTAAGACATTACTCCCATGGAGAAAAGTCCGCATGGTGCTTATTGTGTTCAATGCCGATGCAATTTTTGTGTTTCATCAACACTCTGAAGGTCCACAGATTACAGAATGCCTCCAGATGTGCTCCGGAAACTACTACTAGTCTTCCAGTGTACGATCAAAGCGGAGACAGTTTAAGACATTACTCCCTTTAGAAAAGTCCGCATGGTCCATATTGTATTCAATGCCGATGCAATTTTTGTGTTTCATCAACACTCTGAACGTCCACAGATACAGAATGCCTCCAGATGTGCTGCGGAAACTACTACTAGTCTTCCAGTGTACGATCAAAGCGTAGACAGTTTAAGACATTACCCCCATGGAGAAAATTCCGGATGATGCTTATTGTGTTCAATGCCGATTCAATTCCTGTGTTTCATCAACACTCTGAAGGTCCTCAGATTACAGAATGCATCCAGATGTGCTTCCGAAACTACTACTAGTCCTCCAGTGAACGATCAAAGCGTAGACAGTTTAAGACATTATTCATATGGAGAAAAGTCCGCATGGTGCTTATTGTATTCAATGCCGATGCTCTGTTTGTGTTTCATCAACACTCTGAAGGTCCACAGATTACAGAATGCCTCCAGATATGCTTCGGAAACTACTACTAGTCTTCCAGTGTACGATCAAAACGTAGACAGTTTATGACATTACTCCCATCGAGAAAAGTCCGCATGGTGCTTATTGTGTTCAATGCCGATGCAATTTTTGTGTTTCATCAACACTCTGAAGGTCCACAGATTACAGAATGCAACCAGATGTGCTTCGGAAACTACTACTATTCTTCCAGTGTACGATCAAAGCGTAGATAGTTTAAGACATTACTCCCATGGAGAAAAATCCGCATGGTGCTTATTGTGTTCAATGACGATTCAATATCTGTGTTTCATCAACACTCTGAAGGTCCACAGATTACAAAATGCCTCCAGATGTGCTTCGAAAACTACTACTAGTCTCCCAGTGTACGATCAATGCGTAGATAGTTTAAGACATTACTCCCATGGGAAAAAGTTTGCATGGTGCTTATTGTGTTCAATGCCGATGCAAATTTTGTGTTTCATCAACACTCTGAAGGTCCACAGATTACATAATGCCTCCAGATGTGCTTCGGAAACTGCTACTAGTCTTCTAGTGTACGATCAAAGCGTAGACAGTTTAAGACATTACTCCCATGGAGAAAAGTCCGCATGGTGCTTATTGTGTTCAATGCCGATGCAATTTTTGTGTTTCATCAACACTCTGAAGGTCCACAGATTACAGAATGCCTCCAGATGTGCTCCGGAAACTGCTACTAGTCTTCCAGTGTACGATCAAAGCGTAGACAGTTTAAGACATTACCACCATAGAGAAAATTCCGGATGATGCTTATTGTGTTCAATGCCGATTCAATTCCTGTGTTTCAACAACACTCTGAATGTCCTCAGATTACAGAATGCATCCAGATGTGCTTCCGAAACTACTACTAGTCCTCCAGTGAACGATCAAAGCGTAGACAGTTTAAGACATTATTCATATGGAGAAAAGTCCGCATGGTGCTTATTGTATTCAATGCCGATGCAATGTTTGTGTTTCATCAACACTCTGAAGGTCCACAGATTACAGAATGCCTCCAGATATGCTTCGGAAACTACTACTAGTCTTCCAGTGTACGATCAAAACGTAGACAGTTTATGACATTACTCCCATCGAGAAAAGTCCGCATGGTGCTTATTGTGTTCAATACCTATGCAATTTTTGTGTTTCATCAACACTCTGAAGGTCCACAGATTACAGAATGCCTCCAGATGTGATTCGGAAAATACTACTAGTCTTCCAGTGTACGATCAAAGCGTGGACAGTTTAAGACATTACTCCCATGGAGAAAAGTCCGCATGGTGCTTATTGTGTTCAATGTCGATGCAATTTTTGTGTTTCATCAACACTCTGAAGGTCCACAGATTACAGAATGCAACCAGATGTGCTTCGGAAACTACTACTATTCTTCCAGTGTACGATCAAAGCGTAGATAGT
The DNA here is from genome assembly GCF_023897955.1 of Schistocerca gregaria. Taxonomy (NCBI): domain Eukaryota; kingdom Metazoa; phylum Arthropoda; class Insecta; order Orthoptera; family Acrididae; genus Schistocerca; species Schistocerca gregaria. The sequence continues at coordinate 48,445,930 of NC_064928.1, read as the reverse complement.
TTAAGACATTACTCCCATGGAGAAAAATCCGCATGGTGCTTATTGTGTTCAATGACGATTCAATTTCTGTGTTTCATCAACACTCTGAAGGTCCACAGATTACAGAATGCCTCCAGATGTGCTTCGGAAACTACTACTAGTCTCCCAGTGTACGATCAATGCGTAGATAGTTTAAGACATTACTCCCATGGAAAAAAGTTTGCATGGTGCTTATTGTGTTCAATGCCGATGCAAGTTTTGTGTTTCATCAACACTCTGAAGGTCCACAGATTACATAATGCCTCCAGATGTGCTTCGGAAACTGCTACTAGTCTTCTAGTGTACGATCAAAGCGTAGACAGTTTAAGACATTACTCCCTTTAGAAAAGTCCGCATGGTGCATATTGTGTTCAATGCCGATGCAATTTTTGTGTTTCATCAACACTCTGAAGGTCCACAGATACAGAATGCCTCCAGATGTGCTTCGGAAACTACTACTAGTCTTCCAGTGTACGATCAAAGCGTAGACAGTTTAAGACATTACCCCCATAGAGAAAATTCCGGATGATGCTTATTGTGTTCAATGCCGATTCAATTCCTGTGTTTCATCAACACTCTGAAGGTCCTCAGATTACAGAATGCATCCAGATGTGCTTCCGAAACTACTACTAGTCCTCCTGTGAACGATCAAAGCGTAGACAGTTTAAGACATTATTCATATGGAGAAAAGTCCGCATGGTGCTTATTGTATTCAATGCCGATGCAATGTTTGTGTTTCATCAACACTCTGAAGGTCCACAGATTACAGAATGCCTCCAGATATGCTTCGGAAACTACTACTAGTCTTCCAGTGTACGATCAAAACGTAGACAGTTTATGACATTACTCCCATCGACAAAAGTCCGCATGGTGCTTATTGTGTTCAATGCCGATGCAATTTTTGTGTTTCATCAACACTCTGAAGGTCCAAAGGTTACAGAATGCCTCCAGATGTGATTAGGAAAATACTACTAGTCTTCCAGTGTACGATCAAAGCGTGGACAGTTTAAGACATTACTCCCATGGAGAAAAGTCCGCATGGTGCTTATTGTGTTCAATATCGATGCAATTTTTGTGTTTCAGCAACACTCTGAAGGTCCACAGATTACAGAATGCAACCAGATGTGCTTCGGAAACTACTACTATTCTTCCAGTGTACGATCAAAGCGTAGATAGTTTAAGACATTACTCCCATGGAGAAATATCCGCATGGTGCTTATTGTGTTCAATGACGATTCAATTTCTATGTTTCATCAACACTCTGAAGGTCCACAGATTACAGAATGCCTCCAGATGTGCTTCGGAAACTACTACTAGTCTCCCAGTGTACGATCAATGCGTAGATAGTTTAAGACATTACTCCCATGGAAAAAAGTTTGCATGGTGCATATTGTGTTCAATGCCGATGCAAATTTTGTGTTTCATCAACACTCTGAAGGTCCACAGATTACATAATGCCTCCAGATGTGCTTCGGAAACTGCTACTAGTCTTCTAGTGTACGATCGAAGCGTAGACAGTTTAAGACATTACTCCCATGGAGAAAAGTCCGCATGGTGCTTATTGTGTTCAATGCCGATGGAATTTTTGTGTTTCATTAACACTCTGAAGGTCCACAGATTACAGAATGCCTCCAGATGTGCTCCGGAAACTACTACTAGTCTTCCAGTGTACGATCAAAGCGTAGACAGTTTAAGACATTACTCCCTTTAGAAAAGTCCGCATGGTGCATATTGTGTTCAATGCCGATGCAATTTTTGTGTTTCATCAACACTCTGAAGGTCCACAGATACAGAATGCCTCCAGTTGTGCTTCGGAAACTACTACTAGTCTTCCAGTGTACGATCAAAGCGTAGACATTTTAAGACATTACCCCCATAGGGAAAATTCCGGATTATGCTTATTGTGTTCAATGCCGATTCAATTCCTGTGTTTCATCAACACTCTGAAGGTCCTTAGATTACAGAATGCATCCAGATGTGCTTCCGAAACTACTACTAGTTCTCCAGTGAACGATCAAAGCGTAGACAGTTTAAGACATTATTCATATGAAGAAAAGTCCGCATGGTGCTTATTGTATTCAATGCCGATGCAATGTTTGTGTTTCATCATCACTCTGAATGTCCACAGATTACAGAATGCCTCCAGATGTGCTTCGGAAACTACTACTAGTCTTCCAGTGTACGATCAAAACGTAGACAGTTTATGACATTACTCCCATCGAGAAAAGTCCGTATGGTGCTTATTGTGTTCAATGCCGATGCAATTTTTGTGTTTCATCAACACTCTGAAGGTCCACAGATTACAGAATGCCTCCAGATGTGATTCGGAAAATACTACTAGTCTTCCAGTGTACGATCAAAGCGTGGACAGTTTAAGACATTACTCCCATGGAGAAAAGTCCGCATGGTGCTTATTGTGTTCAATGTCGATGCAATTTTTGTGTTTCATCAACACTCTGAAGGTCCACAGATTACAGAATGCAACCAGATGTGCTTCGGAAACTACTACTATTCTTCCAGTGTACGATCAAAGCGTAGATAGTTTAAGACATTACTCCCATGGAGAAAAATCCGCATGGTGCTTATTGTGTTCAATGACGATTCAATTTCTGTGTTTCATCAACACTCTGAAGGTCCACAGATTACAGAATGCCTCCAGATGTGCTTCGGAAACTACTACTAGTCTCCCAGTGTACGATCAATGCGTAGATAGTTTAAGACATTACTCCCATGGAAAAAAGTTTGCATGGTGCATATTGTGTTCAATGCCGATGCAAATTTTGTGTTTCATCAACACTCTGAAGGTCCACAGATTACATAATGCCTCCAGATGTGCTTCGGAAACTGCTACTAGTCTTCTAGTGTACGATCAAAGCGTAGACAGTTTAAGACATTACTCCCATGGAGAAAAGTCCGCATGGTGCTTATTGTGTTCAATGCCGATGGAATTTTTGTGTTTCATTAACACTCTGAAGGTCCACAGATTACAGAATGCCTCCAGATGTGCTCCGGAAACTACTACTAGTCTTCCAGTGTACGATCAAAGCGTAGACAGTTTAAGACATTACTCCCTTTAGAAAAGTCCGCATGGTGCATATTGTGTTCAATGCCGATGCAATTTTTGTGTTTCATCAACACTCTGAAGGTCCACAGATACAGAATGCCTCCAGATGTGCTTCGGAAACTACTACTAGTCTTCCAGTGTACGATCAAAGCGTAGACAGTTTAAGACATTACCCCCATAGAGAAAATTCCGGATTGTGCTTATTGTGTTCAATGCCGATTCAATTCCTGTGTTTCATCAACACTCTGAAGGTCCTTAGATTACAGAATGCATCCAGATGTGCTTCCGAAACTACTACTAGTTCTCCAGTGAACGATCAAAGCGTAGACAGTTTAAGACATTATTCATATGCAGAAAAGTCCGCATGGTGCTTATTGTATTTAATGCCGATGCAATGTTTGTGTTTCAACAACACTCTGAAGGTCCACAGATTACAGAATGCCTCCAGATGTGCTTCGGAAACTACTACTAGTCTTCCAGTGTACGATCAAAACGTAGACAGTTTATGACATTACTCCCATCGAGAAAAGTCCGTATGGTGCTTATTGTGTTCAATGCCGATGCAATTATTGTGTTTCATCAACACTCTGAAGGTCCACAGATTACAGAATGCCTCCAGATGTGATTCGGAAAATACTACTAGTCTTCCAGTGTACGATCAAAGCGTGGACAGTTTAAGACATTACTCCCATGGAGAAAAGTACGCATGGTGCTTATTGTGTTCAATGCCGATGCAATTTTTGTGCTTAATCAAAACTCTGAAGGTCCACAGATTACAGAATGCCTCCAGATGTGCATTGGAAACTACTACTAGTCTTCCAGGGAACGATCAAAGCGTAGACATTTTAAGACATTATTCATATGGAGAAAAGTCCGCATGGTGCTTATTGTATTCAATGCCGATGCAATGTTTGTGTTTCATCAACACTCTGTAGGTCCACAGATTACAGAATGCCTCCAGATATGCTTCGGAAACTACTACTAGTCTTCCAGTGTACGATCAAAACGTAGACAGTTTATGACATTACTCCCATCGAGAAAAGTCCGCATGGTGCTTATTGTGTTCAATGCCGATGCAATTTTTGTGTTTCATCAACACTCTGAAAGTCCACAGATTACAGAAAGCCTCCAGATGTGATTCGGAAAATACTACTAGTCTTCCAGTGTACGATCAAAGCGTGGACAGTTTAAGACATTACTCCCATGGAGAAAAGTCCGCATGGTGCTTATTGTGTTCAATGTCGATGCAATTTTTGTGTTTCATCAACACTCTGAAGGTCCACAGATTACAGAATGCAACCAGATGTGCTTCGGAAACTACTACTATTCTTCCAGTGTACGATCAAAGCGTAGATAGTTTATGACATTACTCCCATGGAGAAAAATCCGCATGGTGCTTATTGTGTTCAATGACGATTCAATTTCTGTGTTTCATCAACACTCTGAAGGTCCACAGATTACAGAATGCCTCCAGATGTGCATTGGAAACTGCTACTAGTCTTCCAGGGAACGATCAAAGCGTAGACAGTTTGAGACATTACTCCCATGGAGAAAAGTCCACATGTTGCTTATTGTGTTCAAAGTCGATGCAATTTTTGTGTTTCATCAACACTCTGAAGGTCCACAGATTACAGAATGCAACCAGATGTGCTTCGGAAACTACTACTATTCTTCCAGTGTACGATCAAAGCGTAGACAGTTTAAGACATTATTCCCATGGAGAAAAATCCGCATGGTGCTTATTGTGTTCAATGCCTATGCTATTATTGTGTTTCATCAACACTCTGAAGGTCCACAGATTACAGAATGCTTATAGATGTGCTTCGGAAACTACTTTTAGTCTTCCAGTGTACGATCAAAGCGTAGACAGTTTAAGACATTATTCCCATTGAGAAAATTCCGCATGGTGCTTATTGTGTTCAATGCCGATGCAATTTTTGTGTTTCATCAACACTCTGAAGGTCCTCAGATTACAGAATGCATCCAGATGTGCTTCCGAAACTACTACTAGTCTTCCAGTGTACGATCAAAGCGTAGACAATATAAGACATTATTCCCATGGATTAAACTACGCATGGTTCTTATTGTGTTCAATGCCGATGCAATTTTTGTGTTTCATCAACACTCTGAAGGTCCACAGATTACAGAATGCTTCCAGATGTGCTTCGGAAACTACTGCTAGTCTTCCAGTGTACGATCAAAGCGTAGACACTTTAAGACATTACTCCCATGGAGAAAAGTCCGCATGGTGCTTATTGTGTTCAATGCCGATTAAATTTCTGTGTTTCATCTACACTCTGAAGGTCCACAGATTAGAGAATGCCTCCAGATGTGCTTCCGAAGCTACTACTAGTCTTCCAGTGAACGATCAAATCCTAGACAGTTTAAGACACTACTCCCATTGAGAAAATTCCGCATGGTGCTTATTGTGTTCAATGCCGATGTAATTTTTGTGTTTCATCAACACTCTGAAGGTCCTTAGATTACAGAATACATCCAGATGTGCTTCCGAAACTACTACTAGTCTTCCATTGTACGATCATAGCGTAGACAGTTTAAGACATTATTCCCTTGGATTAAACTCCGCATGGTTCTTATTGTGTTCAATGCCGATGCAATTTTTGTGTTTCATCAACACTCTGAAGGTCCACAGATACAGAATGCCTCCAGATGTGCTTCGGAAACTACTACTAGTCTTCCAGTGTACGATCAAAGCGTAGACAGTTTAAGACATTACCCCCATAGAGAAAATTCCGGATGATGCTTATTGTGTTCAATGCCGATTCAATTCCTGTGTTTCATCAACACTCTGAAGGTCCTCAGATTACAGAATGCATCCAGATGTGCTTCCGAAACTACTACTAGTTCCCCAGTGAACGATCAAAGCGTAGACAGTTTAAGACATTATTCATATGGAGAAAAGTCCGCATGGTGCTTATTGTATTCAATGCCGATGCAATGGTTGTGTTTCATCAACACTCTGAAGGTCCACAGATTACAGAATGCCTCCAGATGTGCTTCCGAAGCTACTACTAGTCTTCCAGTGAACGATCAAATCCTAGACAGTTTAAGACACTACTCCCATTGAGAAAATTCCGCATGGTGCTTATTGTGTTCAATGCCGATGCAATTTTTGTGTTTCATCAACACTCTGAAGGTCCTCAGATTACAGAATGCATCCAGATGTGCTTCCGAAACTACTACTAGTCTTCCATTGTACGATCATAGCGTAGACAGTTTAAGACATTATTCCCTTGGATTAAACTCCGCATGGTTCTTATTGTGTTCAATGCCGATGCAATATTTGTGTTTCATCAACACTCTGAAGGTCCACAGATACAGAATGCCTCCAGATGTGCTTCGGAAACTACTACTAGTCTTCCAGTGTACGATCAAAGCCTAGACAGTTTAAGACATTATTCCCATTGAGAAAATTCCGCGTGGTGCTTATTGTGTTCAATGCCGATGCTATTTTTGTGTTTCATCAACACTCTGAAGGTCCTCAGATTACAGAATGCATCCAGATGTGCTTCCGATACTACTACTAGTCTTCCAGTGTACGATCAAAGCGTAGACAGTTTAAGACATTATTCCCATGGATTAAACTACGCATGGTTCTTATTGTGTTCAATGCCGATGCAATTGTTGTATTTCATCAAAACTCTGCAGGTCCACAGATTACAGAATGCCTCCAGATGTGCTTCGGAAACTACTACTAGTCTTCCAGTGTACGATCAAAGCGTAGACAGTTTAAGATATTACTCCCATGGAGAAAAGTCCGCATGGTGCTTATTGTGTTCAATGCCGATGCAATTTTTGTGTTTCAATGACACTCTGAAGGTCCACAGATTACAGAATTCATCCAGATGTGCTTCGGAAACTACTACTAGTCTTCCAGGGAACGATCAAAGCGTAGACAGTTTAAGACATTACTCCCATTGAGAAAAGACCGCATGGTGCTTATTGTATTCAATGCCGATGCAATGTTTGTGTTTCATCAACAAATTGAAGGTCCTCAGTTAACAGAATGCATCCTGATGTGCTTCCGAAACAACTACTCGTCTGCCAGTGTTCGATCAAAGCGTAGACAGTTTAAGACATTACTCCCATGGAGAAAAGTTCGCATGGTGCTTATTGTGTTCAATGCCGATGCAATTTTTGTGTTTCATCAACACTCTGAAGGTCCACAGAGTACAGAATGCTTCCAGATGTTCTTCGGAAACTACTACTAGTCTTCCAGTGTACGATCAAAGCGTAGACAGTTTAAGACATTACTCCCATGGAGAAAAGTGCGCATGGTGCTTATTGTGTTCAATGCCGATGCAATTTTTGTGTCTCATCAACACTCTGAAGGTCCAGAGATTACAGGATGCCTCCAGATGTGCTTCGGAAACTACTACTAGTCTTCCAGTGTACGATCAAAGCGTAGACAGTTTAAGACATTACTCCCTTTAGAAAAGTCCGCATGGTGCTTATTGTGTTCAATGCCGATGCAATTTTTGTGTTTCATCAACACTCTGAAGGTCCACAGATTACAGAATGCCTCGGGATGTGCTCCGGAAACTACTACAAGTCTTCATGTGTACGATCAAAGCGTAGACAGTTTAAGACATTACTCCCTTTAGAAAAGTCCGCATGGTGCATATTGTGTTCAATGCCGATGCAATTTTTGTGTTTCATCAAGACTCTGAAGGTCCACAGATACAGAATACCTCCAGATGTGCTTCGGAAACTACTACTAGTCTTCCAGTGTAGGATCAAAGCATAGACAGTTTAAGACATTACTCCCATGGAGAAAAGTTCGCATGGTGCTTATTGTGTTCAATGCCGATTCAATTCCTGTGTTTCATCAACACTCTGAAGGTCCTCAGATTACAGAATGCATCCACATGTGCTTCCGAAACTACTACCAGTCTTCCAGTGAACGATCAAAACGTGGACAGTTTAAGACATTATTCCCATGGAAACAATTTCGCATGGTGCTTATTGTATTCAATGCCGATGCAATGTTTGTGTTTCATCAACACTCTGAAGGTCCACAGATTACAGAATGCCTCCAGATGTGCTTCGGAAACTACTACTAGTCTTCCAGTGTACGATCAAAACGTAGACAGTTTAAGACATTACTCCCATGGAGAAAAGTCCGCATGGTGCTTATTGTGTTCAATGCCGATGCAATTTTTGTGTTTCATCAACACTCTGAAGGTCCACAGATTACAGAATGCCTCCAGATGTGATTCGGAAAATACTACTAGTCTTCCAGTTTACGATCAAAGCGTGGACAGTTTAAGACATTACTCCCATGGAGAAAAGTCCGCATGGTGCTTATTGTGTTCAATGCCGATGCAATTTTTGTGCTTAATCAAAACTCTGAAGGTCCACAGATTACAGAATGCCTCCAGATGTGCATTGGAAACTACTACAAGTCTTCCAGGGAACGATCCAAGCGTAGACAGTTTGAGACATTACTCCCATGGAGAAAAGTCCACATGTTGCTTACTGTGTTCAAAGTCGATGCAATTTTTGTGTTTCATCAACACTCTGAAGGTCCACAGATTACAGAATGCCTCCAGATGTGCTTCGGAAACTACTACTAGTTTTCCAGGGAACGATCAAAGCGTAGACAGTTTAAGACATTACTCCCATGGAGAAAAGTACGCATGGTGCTTATTGTGTTCAATGCTGATGCAATTTTTGTGTTTCGTCGACACTATGAATGTCCACAGATTACAGAATTCATCCAGATGTGCTTCGGAAACTACTACTAGTCTTCCAGGGAACGATCAAAGCGTAGACAGTTTAAGACATTACTCATATTGAGAAAAGTCCGCATGGTGCTTATTGCGCTCAATGCCGATGCAATTTTTGTGTTTCATCAACAATCTGAAGGTCCTCAGTTTACAGAATGCATCCTGATGTGCTTCGGAAACTACTACGGGTCTTCCAGTGTACTATCAAAGCGTTGACAGTTTAAGACATTACTCCCGTGGAGAAAAGTTCGCATGGTGCTTATTGTGTTCAATGCCGATGCAATTTTTGTGTTTCATCAACACTCTGAAGGTCCACAGATTACAGAATGCTTCCAGATGTGCTTCGGAAACTACTGCTAGTCTTCCAGTGTACGATCAAAGCGTAGACAGTTTAAGACATTACTCCCATGGAGAAAAGTCCGCATGGAGCTTATTGTGTTCAATGCCGATGCAATTTTCGGGTTTCATCAACACTCTGAAGGTCCAGAGATTACAGAATGCCTCCGGATGTGCTTCGGAAAATACTACTAGTCTTCCAGTGTACGATCAAAGTGTGGACAATTTAAGACATTACTCCCATAGAGAAAAGTCCGCATGATGCTTATTGTGTTCAATGTCGTTGCAATATTTGTGCTTAATCAAAACTCTGAAGGTCCACAGATTACAGAATGCCTCCCGATGTGCATTGGAAACTACTACTAGTTTTCCAGTGTACGATCAAAACTTAGACAGTTTGAGACATTACTCCCATGGAGAAAAGTCCACATGTTGCTTATTGTGTTCAAAGTCGATGCAATTTTTGTGTTTCATCAACACTCTGAAGGTCCGAAGATTACAGAATGCATCCAGATGTGCTTCGGAAACTACCACTATCCTTCCAGTGTACGATCAAAGCGTAGACAGTTTAAGACATTACTCCCATGGAGAAAAGTCCGCATGGGGCTTATTGTGTTTCCAATGCCGATGCAATTTCTGTGTTTCATCAACATTCTGAATGTCCACAGATTACAGAATGCCTCCAAATGTGCTTCGGAAACTACTACCAGTCTTCCATCGAACGATCAAGCGTAGACAGTTTAAGACATTACTCCCATGGACAAAAGTCCGCATGGTGCTTATTGCGTTCAATGCCGATGCAATGTTTGTGTTTCATCAACACTCTGAAGGTCCACAGATTACAGAATGCCTCCAGATGTGCTTCGGAAACTACTACTAGTCTTCCAGTGTACGATCAAAACGTAGACAGTTTAAGACATTACTCCCATGGAGAAAAGTCCGCATGGTGCTTATTGTGTTCAATGCCGATGCAATTTTTGTGTTTCATCAACACTCTGAAGGTCCACAGATTACAGAATGCCTCCAGATGTGATTCGGAAAATACTACTAGTCTTCCAGTGTACGATCAAAGCGTGGACAGTTTAAGACATTACTCCCATGGAGAAAAGTCCGCATGGTGCTTATTGTGTTCAATGCCGATGCAATTTTTGTGCTTAATCAAAACTCTGAAGGTCCACAGATTACAGAATGCCTCCAGATGTGCATTGGAAACTACTACTAGTCTTCCAGGGAACGATCCAAGCGTAGACAGTTTGAGACATTACTCCCATGGAGAAAAGTCTACATGTTCAAAGTCGATGCAATTTTTGTGTTTCATCAACACTCTGAAGGTCCACAGATTACAGAATGCATCCAGATGTGCTTCGGAAACTACTACTATTCTTCCAGTGTACGATCAAAGCGTAGACAGTTTAAGACATTACTCCCATGGAGAAAAATCCGAATGGTGCTTATTGTGTTCATTGCCGATGCAATTTTTGTGTTTCATCAACACTCTGAAGGTCCACAGATTACAGAATGCATCCAGATGTGCTTCGGAAACTACTACTAGTCTTCCAGTGTACGATCAAAGCGTAGACAGTTTAAGACATTACTCCCATGGAGAAAAGTTTGCATGGTGCTAATTGTATTCAATGCCGATGCAAATTTTGTGTTTCATCAACACTCTGAAGGTCCACAGATTACAGATTGCCTCCAGATGTGCTTCGGAAACTACTACTAGTCTTCCAGTGTACGATCAAAGCGTAGACAGTTTAAGACATTACTCCCATGGAGAAAAATCCGAATGGTGCTTATTGCGCTCAATGCCGATGCAATTTTTGTGTTTCATCAACAATCTGAAGGTCCTCAGTTTACAGAATGCATCCTGATGTGCTTCGGAAACTACTACGGGTCTTCCAGTGTACGATCAAAGCGTTGACAGTTTAAGACATTACTCCCGTGGAGAAAAGTTCGCATGGTGCTTATTGTGTTCAATGCCGATGCAATTTTTGTGTTTCATCAACACTCTGAAGGTCCACAGATTACAGAATGCTTCCAGATGTGCTTCGGAAACTACTGCTAGTCTTCCAGTGTACGATCAAAGCGTAGACAGTTTAAGACATTACTTCCATGGAGAAAAGTCCGCATGGGGCTTATTGTGTTTCCAATGCCGATGCAATTTCTGTGTTTCATCAACATTCTGAATGTCCACAGATTACAGAATGCCTCCAAATGTGCTTCGGAAACTACTACCAGTCTTCCATCGAACGATCAAGCGTAGACAGTTTAAGACATTACTCCCATGGACAAAAGTCCGCATGGTGCTTATTGCGTTCAATGCCGATGCAATTTTTGTGTTTCATCAACACTCTGAAGGTCCACAGATTACTGAATGCCTCCAGATGTGCTTCGGAATCGACTACTAGTCTTCCAGTGTACGATCAAAGCGTAGCCAGTTTAAGACATTCCTCCCATGGAGAAATGTCCGCATGGTGCTTATTGTGTTCAATGCCGATTCAATTTCTGTGTTTCATCAACACTCTGAAGGTACAGATATTACAGAGTGCCTTCAGATGTGTTTCGGAAACTACTACTAGTCTTCCAGTGAACGATCAAAGCGCAGACAGTTTAAGACATTACTCTGATGGAGAAAAGTCCGCATGGTGCTTATTGTGTTCAATGCCGATTCAATTCTTGTGTTTCATCAACACTCTGAAGGTCCACAGATTACAGAATGCCTCCAGATGTGCTTCGGAAACTACTACTAGTCTTCCAGTGTACGATCAAAGCGTAGATAGTTTAAGACATTACTCCCATGGAGAAAAGTCCGCATGGTGCTTATTGTGTTCAATGTCGTTGCAATTTTTGTGCTTAATCAAAACTCTGAAGGTCCACAGATTACAGAATGCCTCCCGATGTGCATTGGAAACTACTACTAGTCTTCCAGTGTACGATCAAAGCTTAGACAGTTTGAGACATTACTCCCATGGAGAAAAGTCCACATGTTGCTAATTGTGTTCAAAGTCGATGCAATTTTTGTGTTTCATCAACACTCTGAAGGTCCGAAGATTACAGAATGCATCCAGATGTCCTTCGGAAACTACCACTATCCTTCCAGTGTACGATCAAAGCGTAGACAGATTAAGACATTACTCCCATGGAGAAAAGTCCGCATGGTGCTTATTGTGTCCAATGCCGATGCAATTTCTGTGTTTCATCAACATTCTGAATGTGCACAGATTACAGAATGCCTCCAGATGTGCTTCGGAAACTACTACCAGTCTTCCATCGAACGATGAAGCGTAGACAGTTTAAGACATTACTCGAATGGAGAAAAGTCCGCATGGTGCCTATTGTGTTCAATGCCGATGCAATTTTTGTGTTTCATCAACATTCTGAATGTACACAGATTACAGAATGCCTCCAGATGTGCTGGGGAAACTACTACCAGCCTTCCATCGAACGATCAAGCGTAGACAGTTTAAGACACTACTCCCATGGAGAAAAGTCCGCATGGTGCTTATTGTGTTCAATGCCGATGCAATTTTTATGTTTCATCAACACTCTGAAGGTACACAGATTACAGAATGCCTAAAGATGTGCTTCGGAAACTACTACTAGTCTTCTAGTGTACCATCAAAGCGTAGACAGTTTAAGACATTACTCCCATGGAGAAAAGTCCGCAAGGCGCTTATTGTGTTCAATGCCGATGCAATGTTTGTGTTTCATCAACACTCTGAAGGTCCACAGATTACAGAATGCCTCCAGATGTGCTTCGGAAACTACTACTAGTCTTCCAGTGTACGATCAAAGCGTAGATAGTTTAAGACATTACTCCCATGGAGAAAAGTCCGCATGGTGCTTATTGTGTTCAAAGTCGATGCAATTTTTGTGTTTAATCAAAACTCTGAAGGTCCACAGATTACAGAATGCCTCAGATGTGCTTCGGAAACTACTATTAGACTTCCAGTGAACGATCAAAGCGTAGACAGTTTAAGACATTACTCTCATGGAGAAAAGTCCGCATGGTGCTTATTGTGTTCAATGCCGATTCAATTTCTGTGTTTCATCAACACTCTGAAGGTCCACAGATTACAGAATGCCTCCAAATGTACTTCGGAAGCTACTACTAGTCTTCCAGTGAACGATCAAATCCTAGACAGTTTAAGACACTACTCCCATGGAGAAAAGTCCGCATGGTGCTTATTGTGCTCAATGCCGATGCAATTTTTGTGTTTCATCAACACTCTGAAGGTCCTCAGATTACAGAATGCATCCTGATGTGCTTCGGAAACTTCTACTCGTCTTCCAGTATACGATCAAAGCGTAGACGGTTTAAGACATTACTCCCATGGAGAAAAGTTCGCATGGCGCTTATTGTGTTCAATGCCTATGCTATTTTTGTGTTTTACCAACACTCTGAAGGTCCACAGATTACAGAATGCTTATAGATGTGCTTCGGAAACTGCTTTTAGTCTTCCAGTGTACGATCAAAGCGTAGACAGTTTAAGACATTACTTCCATTGAGAAAATTCCGCATGGTGCTTATTGTGTTCAATGCCGATGCAATTTTTGTGTTTCATCAACACTCTGAAGGTCCTCAGATTACAGAATGCATCCAGATGTGCTTCCGAAACTACTACTAGTCTTCCAGTGTACGATCAAAGCGTAGACAGTTTAAGATTATTCCCATGGAGAAAACTCCGCATGGTTCTTATTGTGTTCAATGCCGATGCAATTTTTGTTTTTCATCAACACTCTGGAGGTCCACAGATTACAGAATGCCTCCAGATGTGCTTCGGAAACTACTACTAGTTTTCCAGGGAACGATCAAAGCGTAGACAGTTTAAGACATTACTCCCATGGAGAAAAGTACGCATGGTGCTTATTGTGTTCAATGCTGATGCAATTTTTGTGTTTCGTCGACACTCTGAAGGTCCACAGATTACAGAATTCATCCATATGTGCTTCGGAAACTACTACTAGTCTTCCAGGGAACGATCAAAGCGTAGACAGTTTAAGACATTACTCATATTGAGAAAAGTCCGCATGGTGCTTATTGCGCTCAATGCCGATGCAATTTTTGTGTTTCATCAACACTCTGAAGGTCCACAGATTACAGAATGCTTCCAGATGTGCTTCGGAAACTACTGCTAGTCTTCCAGTGTACGATCAAAGCGTAGACAGTTTAAGACATTACTCCCATGGAGAAAAGTCCGCATGGTGCTTATTGTGTTCAATGCCGTTGCAATTTTCGGGTTTCATCAACACTCTGAAGGTCCAGAGATTACAGAATGCCTCCGGATGTACTTCGGAAAATACTACTAGTCTTCCAGTGTACGATCAAAGTGTGGACAATTTAAGACATTACTCCCATAGAGAAAAGTCCGCATGGTGCTTATTGTGTTCAATGTCGTTGCAATTTTTGTGCTTAATCAAAACTCTGAAGGTCCACAGATTACAGAATGCCTCCCGATGTGCATTGGAAACTACTACTAGTTTTCCAGTGTACGATCAAAACTTAGACAGTTTGAGACATTACTCCCATGGAGAAAAGTCCACATGTTGCTTATTGTGTTCAAAGTCGATGCAATTTTTGTGTTTCATCAACACTCTGAAGGTCCGAAGATTACAGAATGCATCCAGATGTGCTTCGGAAACTACCACTATCCTTCCAGTGTACGATCAAAGCGTAGACAATTTAAGACATTACTCCCATGGAGAAAAGTCCGCATGGGGCTTATTGTGTTTCCAATGCCGATGCAATTTCTGTGTTTCATCAACATTCTGAATGTCCACAGATTACAGAATGCCTCCAAATGTGCTTCGGAAACTACTACCAGTCTTCCATCGAACGATCAAGCGTAGACAGTTTAAGACATTACTCCCATGGACAAAAGTCCGCATGGTGCTTATTGCGTTCAATGCCGATGCAATTTTTGTGTTTCATCAACACTCTGAAGGTTTACAGATTACTGAATGCCTCCAGATGTGCTTCGGAATCAACTACTAGTCTTCCAGTGTACGATCAAAGCGTAGACAGTTTAAGACATTACTCCCATGGAGAAAAGTCCGCATGTAGCTTATTGTGTTTCCAATGCTGATGCTATTTCTGTGTTTCATCAACATTCTGAATGTCCACAGATTACAGAATGCCTCCAAATGTGCTTCGGAAACTACTACCAGTCTTCCATCGAACGATCAAGCGTAGACAGTTTAAGACATTACTCCCATGGACAAAAGTCCGCATGGTGCTTATTGTGTTCAATGCCGATGCAATTTTCGGGTTTCATCAACACTCTGAAGGTCCAGAGATTACAGAACGCCTCCGGATGTGCTTCGGAAAATACTACTAGTCTCCCAGTGTACGATCAAAGTGTGGACAATTTAAGACATTACTCCCATAGAGAAAAGTCCGCATGGTGCTTATTGTGTTCAATGTCGTTGCAATTTTTGTGCTTAATCAAAACTCTGAAGGTCTACAGATTACAGAATGCCTCCCGATGTGCATTGGAAACTACTACTAGTCTTCCAGTGTACGATCAAAGCTTAGACAGTTTGAGACATTACTCCCATGGAGAAAAGTCCGCATGTTGCTTATTGTGTTCAAAGTCGATGCAATTTTTGTGTTTCATCAACACTCTGAAGGTCCAAAGATTACAGAATGCATCCAGATGTGCTTCGGAAACTACCACTATCCTTCCAGTGTACGATCAAAGCGTAGACAGATTAAGACATTACTCCCATGGAGAAAAGTCCGCATGGTGCTTATTGTGTCCAATGCCGATGCAATTTTTATGTTTCATCAACACTCTGAAGGTACACAGATTACAGAATGCCTAAAGATGTGCTTCGGAAACTACTACTAGTATTCTAGTGTACCATCAAAGCGTAGACAGTTTAAGACATTACTCCCATGGAGAAAAGTCCGCAAGGCGCTTATTGTGTTCAATGCCGATGCAATGTTTGTGTTTCATCAACACTCTGAAGGTCCACAGATTACAGAATGCCTCCAGATGTGCTTCGGAAACTACTACTGGTCTTCCAGTGTACGATCAAAGCGTAGATAGTTTAAGACATTACTCCCATGGAGAAAAGTCCGCATGGTGCTTATTGTGTTCAAAGTCGATGCAATTTTTGTGTTTCATCAACACTCTGAAAGTCCACAGATTACAGAATGCCTCCAAATGTACTTCGGAAGCTACTACTAGTCTTCCAGTGAACGATCAAATCCTAGACAGTTTAAGACACTACTCCCATGGAGAAAAGGCCGCGTGGTGCTTATTGTGCTCAATGCCGATGCAATTTTTGTGTTTCATCAACACTCTGAAGGTCCTCAGATTACAGAATGCATCCTGATGTGCTTCGGAAACTTCTACTCGTCTTCCAGTATACGATCAAAGCGTAGACGGTTTAAGACATTACTCCCATGGAGAAAAGTTCGCATGGCGCTTTTTGTGTTCAATGCCTATGCTATTTTTGTGTTTTACCAACACTCTGAAGGTCCACAGATTACAGAATGCTTATAGATGTGCTTCGGAAACTGCTTTTAGTCTTCCAGTGTACGATCAAAGCGTAGACAGTTTAAGACATTACTTCCATTGAGAAAATTCCGCATGGTGCTTATTGTGTTCAATGCCGATGCAATTTTTGTGTTTCATCAACACTCTGAAGGTCCTCAGATTACAGAATGCATCCAGATGTGCTTCCGAAACTACTACTAGTCTTCCAGTGTACGATCAAAGCGTAGACAGTTTAAGACATTATTCCCATGGAGAAAACTCCGCATGGTTCTTATTGTGTTCAATGCCGATGCAATTTTTGTTTTTCATCAACACTCTGAAGGTCCACAGATTACAGAATGCCTCCAGATGTGCTTCGGAAACTACTACTAGTTTTCCAGGGAACGATCAAAGCGTAGACAGTTTAAGACATTACTCCCATGGAGAAAAGTACGCATGGTGCTTATTGTGTTCAATGCTGATGCAATTTTTGTGTTTCGTCGACACTCTGAAGGTCCACAGATTACAGAATTCATCCAGATGTGCTTCGGAAACTACTACTAGTCTTCCAGGGAACGATCAAAGCGTAGACAGTTTAAGACATTACTCACATTGAGAAAAGTCCGCATGGTGCTTATTGCGCTCAATGCCGATGCAATTTTTGTGTTTCATCAACAATCTGAAGGTCCTCAGTTTACAGAATGCATCCTGATGTGCTTCGGAAACTACTACGGGTCTTCCAGTGTACGATCAAAGCGTTGACAGTTTAAGACATTACTCCCGTGGAGAAAGGTTCGCATGGTGCTTATTGTGTTCAATGCCGATGCAATTTTTGTGTTTCATCAACACTCTGAAGGTCCACAGATTACAGAATGCTTCCAGATGTGCTTCGGAAACTACTGCTAGTCTTCCAGTGTACGATCAAAGCGTAGACAGTTTAAGACATTACTCCCATGGACAAAAGTCCGCATGGTGTTTATTGTGTTCAATGCCGATGCAATTTTCGGATTTCATCAACACTCTGAAGGTCCAGAGATTACAGAATGCCTCCGGATGTGCTTCGGAAAATACTACTAGTCTTCCAGTGTACGATCAAAGTGTGGACAATTTAAGACATTACTCCCATAGAGAAAATTCCGCATGATGCTTATTGTGTTCAATGTCGTTGCAATATTTGTGCTTAATGAAAACTCTGAAGGTCCACAGATTACAGAATGCCTCCCGATGTGCATTGGAAACTACTACTAGTTTTCCAGTGTACGATCAAAACTTAGACAGTTTGAGACATTACTCCCATGGAGAAAAGTCCACATGTTGCTTATTGTGTTCAAAGTCGATGCAATTTTTGTGTTTCATCAACACTCTGAAGGTCCGAAGATTACAGAATGCATCCAGATGTGCTTCGGAAACTACCACTATCCTTCCAGTGTACGATCAAAGCGTAGACAGTTTAAGACATTACTCCCATGGAGAAAAGTCCGCATGGGGCTTATTGTGTTTCCAATGCCGATGCAATTTCTGTGTTTCATCAACATTCTGAATGTCCACAGATTACAGAATGCCTCCAAATGTGCTTCGGAAACTACTACCAGTCTTCCATCGAACGATCAAGCGTAGACAGTTTAAGACATTACTCCCATGGACAAAAGTCCGCATGGTGCTTATTGCGTTCAATGCCGATGCAATTTTTGTGTTTCATCAACACTCTGAAGGTCCACAGATTACTGAATGCCTCCAGATGTGCTTCGGAATCGACTACTAGTCTTCCAGTGTACGATCAAAGCGTAGGCAGTTTAAGACATTACTCCCATGGAGAAAAGTCCGCATGTAGCTTATTGTGTTTCCAATGCTGATGCAATTTCTGTGTTTCATCAACATTCTGAATGTCCACAGATTACAGAATGCCTCCAAATGTGCTTCGGAAACTACTACCAGTCTTCCATCGAACGATCAAGCGTAGACAGTTTAAGACATTACTCCCATGGACAAAAGTCCGCATGGTGCTTATTGTGTTCAATGCCGATGCAATTTTCGGGTTTCATCAACACTCTGAAGGTCCAGAGATTACAGAACGCCTCCGGATGTGCTTCGGAAAATACTACTAGTCTCCCAGTGTACGATCAAAGTGTGGACAATTTAAGACATTACTCCCATAGAGAAAAGTCCGCATGGTGCTTATTGTGTTCAATGTCGTTGCAATTTTTGTGCTTAATCAAAACTCTGAAGGTCCACAGATTACAGAATGCCTCCCGATGTGCATTGGAAACTACTACTAGTCTTCCAGTGTACGATCAAAGCTTAGACAGTTTGAGACATTACTCCCATGGAGAAAAGTCCACATGTTGCTTATTGTGTTCAAAGTCGATGCAATTTTTGTGTTTCATCAACACTCTGAAGGTCCGAAGATTACAGAATGCATCCAGATGTGCTTCGGAAACTACCACTATCCTTCCAGTGTACGATCAAAGCGTAGACAGATTAAGACATTACTCCCATGGAGAAAAGTCCGCATGGTGCTTATTGTGTCCAATGCCGATGCAATTTTTATGTTTCATCAACACTCTGAAGGTACACAGATTACAGAATGCCTAAAGATGTGCTTCGGAAACTACTACTAGTATTCTAGTGTACCATCAAAGCGTAGACAGTTTAAGACATTACTCCCATGGAGAAAAGTCCGCAAGGCGCTTATTGTGTTCAATGCCGATGCAATGTTTGTGTTTCATCAACACTCTGAAGGTCCACAGATTACAGAATGCCTCCAGATGTGCTTCGGAAACTACTACTAGTCTTCCAGTGTACGATCAAAGCGTAGATAGTTTAAGACATTACTCCCATGGAGAAAAGTCCGCATGGTGCTTATTGTGTTCAAAGTCGATGCAATTTTTGTGTTTCATCAACACTCTGAAGGTCCACAGATTACAGAATGCCTCAGATGTGCTTCGGAAACTACTATTAGACTTCCAGTGAACGATCAAAGCGTAGACGGTTTAAGACATTACTCCCATGGAGAAAAGTTCGCATGGCGCTTATTGTGTTCAATGCCTATGCTATTTTTGTGTTTTACCAACACTCTGAAGGTCCACAGATTACAGAATGCTTATAGATGTGCTTCGGAAACTGCTTTTAGTCTTCCAGTGTACGATCAAAGCGTAGACAGTTTAAGACATTACTTCCATTGAGAAAATTCCGCATGGTGCTTATTGTGTTCAATGCCGATGCAATTTTTGTGTTTCATCAACACTCTGAAGGTCCTCAGATTACAGAATGCATCCAGATGTGCTTCCGAAACTACTACTAGTCTTCCAGTGTACGATCAAAGCGTAGACAGTTTAAGACATTATTCCCATGGAGAAAACTCCGCATGGTTCTTATTGTGTTCAATGCCGATGCAATTTTTGTTTTTCATCAACACTCTGAAGGTCCACAGATTACAGAATGCCTCCAGATGTGCTTCGGAAACTACTACTAGTTTTCCAGGGAACGATCAAAGCGTAGACAGTTTAAGACATTACTCCCATGGAGAAAAGTACGCATGGTGCTTATTGTGTTCAATGCTGATGCAATTTTTGTGTTTCGTCGACACTCTGAAGGTCCACAGATTACAGAATTCATCCAGATGTGCTTCGGAAACTACTACTAGTCTTCCAGGGAACGATCAAAGCGTAGACAGTTTAAGACATTACTCATATTGAGAAAAGTCCGCATGGTGCTTATTGCGCTCAATGCCGATGCAATTTTTGTGTTTCATCAACAATCTGAAGGTCCTCAGTTTACAGAATGCATCCTGATGTGCTTCGGAAACTACTACGGGTCTTCCAGTGTACGATCAAAGCGTTGACAGTTTAAGACATTACTCCCGTGGAGAAAACTTCGCATGGTGCTTATTGTGTTCAATGCCGATGCAATTTTTGTGTTTCATCAACACTCTGAAGGTCCACAGATTACAGAATGCTTCCAGATGTGCTTCGGAAGCTACTGCTAGTCTTCCAGTGTACGATCAAAGCGTAGACAGTTTAAGACATTACTCCCATGGAGAAAAGTCCGCATGGTGCTTATTGTGTTCAATGCCGATGCAATTTTCGGGTATCATCAACACTCTGAAGGTCCAGAGATTACAGAATGCTTCCGGATGTGCTTCGTAAAATACTACTAGTCTTCCAGTGTACGATCAAAGTGTGGACAATTTAAGACATTACTCCCATAGAGAAAAGTCCGCATGGTGCTTATTGTGTTCAATGTCGTTGCAATATTTGTGCTTAATCAAAACTCTGAAGGTCCACAGATTACAGAATGCCTCCCGATGTGCATTGGAAACTACTACTAGTTTTCCAGTGTACGATCAAAACTTAGACAGTTTGAGACATTACTCCCATGGAGAAAAGTCCACATGTTGCTTATTGTATTCAAAGTCGATGCAATTTTTGTGTTTCATCAACACTCTGAAGGTCCGAAGATTACAGAATGCATCCAGATGTGCTTCGGAAACTACCACTATCCTTCCAGTGTACGATCAAAGCGTAGCCAGTTTAAGACATTACTCCCATGGAGAAAAGTCCGCATGGGGCTTATTGTGTTTCCAATGCCGATGCAATTTCTGTGTTTCATCAACATTCTGAATGTCCACAGATTACAGAATGCCTCCAAATGTGCTTCGGAAACTACTACCAGTCTTCCATCGAACGATCAAGCGTAGACAGTTTAAGACATTACTCCCATGGACAAAAGTCCGCATGGTGCTAATTGCGTTCAATGCCGATGCAATTTTTGTGTTTCATCAACACTCTGAAGGTCCACAGATTACTGAATGCCTCCAGATGTGCTTCAGAATCGACTACTAGTCTTCCAGTGTACGATCAAAGCGTAGACAGTTTAAGACATTACTCCCATGGAGAAAAGTCCGCATGGAGCTTATTGTGTTTCCAATGCCGATGCAATTTCTGTGTTTCATCAACATTCTGAATGTCCACAGATTACAGAATGCCTCCAAATGTGCTTCGGAAACTACTACCAGTCTTCCATCGAACGATCAAGCGTAGACAGTTTAAGACATTACTCCCATGGCCAAAAGTCCGCATGGTGCTTATTGCGTTCAATGCCGATGCAATTTTTGTGTTTCATCAACACTCTGAAGGTCCACAGATTACAGAATGCCTCCAGATTTGCTTCGAAAACTACAACTAGTCTTCCATCGAACAATCAAGGCGTAGACACTTTAAGACATTACTCCCATGGAGAAAAGTCCGCATGGTGCTTATTGTATTCAATGCCGATGCAATGTTTGTGTTTCATCAACACTCTGAAGGTCCACAGATTACAGAATGCCTCCAGATGTGATTCGGAAAATACTACTAGTCCTCCAGTGTACGATCAAATGGTGGACAGTTTAAGACATTACTCCCATGGAGAAAAGTCCGCATGGTGCTTATTGTGTTCAATGCCGATGCAATTTTTGTGCTTAATCAAAACTCTGAAGGTCCACAGATTACAGAATGCCTCCAGATGTGCATTGGAAACTACTACGAATCTTCCAGGGAACGATCAAAGCGTAGACAGTTTGAGACATTACTCCCATGGAGAAAAGTCCACATGTTGCTTATTGTGTTCAAAGTCGATGCAATTTTTGTGTTTCATCAACACTCTGAAGGTCCACAGATTACAGAATGCATCCAGATGTGCTTCGGAAACTACTACTAGTCTTCCAGTGTACGATCAAAGCGTAGACAGTTTAAGACATTACTCCCATGGAGAAAAGTCCTCATGGTGCTTATTGTGTTCAATGCCGATGCAATTTTTGTGTTTCATCGACACTCTGAAGGTCCACAGATTACAGAATTCATCCAGATGTGCTTCGGAAACTACTACTAGTCTTCCAGGGAACGATCAAAGCGTAGACAGTTTAAGACATTACTCCCATTGAGAAAAGACCGCATGGTGCTTATTGTGTTCAATGCCGATGCAATGTTTGTGTTTCATCAACAATCTGAAGGTCCTCAGTTTACAGAATGCATCCTGATGTGCTTCCGAAACAACTACTCGTCTGCCAGTGTTCGATCAAAACGTAGACAGTTTAAGACATTACTCCCATGGAGAAAAGTTCGAATGGTGCTTATTGTGTTCAATGCCGATGCAATTTTTGTGTTTCATCAACACTCTGAAGGTCCACAGATTACAGAATGCTTCCAGATGTTCTTCGGAAACTACTACTAGTCTTCCAGTGTACGATCAAAGCGTAGACAGTTTAAGACATTACTCCCATGGAGAAAAGTCCGCATGGTGCTTATTGTGTTCAATGCCGATGCAATTTTTGTGTCTCATCAACACTCTGAAGGTCCAGAGATTACAGAAAGCCTCCAGATGTGCTTCGGAAACTACTACTAATCTTCCAGTGTACGATCAAAGCGTAGACAGTTTAAGACATTACTCCCATGGAGAAAAGTCCGCATGGTGCTTATTGTGTTCAATGCCGATGCAATTTTCGGGTTTCATCAACACTCTGAAGGTCCAGAGATTACAGAATGCCTCCGGATGTGCTTCGGAAAATACTACTAGTCTTCCAGTGTACGATCAAAGTGTGGACAATTTAAGACATTACTCCCATAGAGAAAAGTCCGCATAATGCTTATTGTGTTCAATGTCGTTGCAATATTTGTGCTTAATCAAAACTCTGAAGGTCCACAGATTACAGAATGCCTCCCGATGTGCATTGGAAACTACTACTAGTTTTCCAGTGTACGATCAAAACTTAGACAGTTTGAGACATTACTCCCATGGAGAAAAGTCCACATGTTGCTTATTGTGTTCAAAGTCGATGCAATTTTTGTGTTTCATCAACACTCTGAAGGTCCGAAGATTACAGAATGCATCCAGATGTGCTTCGGAAACTACCACTATCCTTCCAGTGTACGATCAAAGCGTAGACAGTTTAAGACATTACTCCCATGGAGAAAAGTCCGCATGGGGCTTATTGTGTCTCCAATGCCGATGCAATTTCTGTGTTTCATCAACATTCTGAATGTCCACAGATTACAGAATGCCTCCAAATGTGCTTCGGAAACTACTAACAGTCTTCCATCGAACGATCAAGCGTAGACAGTTTAAGACATTACTCCCATGGACAAAAGTCCGCATGGTGCTTATTGCGTTCAATGCCGATGCAATTTTTGTGTTTCATCAACACTCTGAAGGTTTACAGATTACTGAATGCCTCCAGATGTGCTTCGGAATCGACTACTAGTCTTCCAGTGTACGATCAAAGCGTAGACAGTTTAAGACATTACTCCCATGGAGAAAAGTCCGCATGTAGCTTATTGTGTTTCCAATGCTGATGCAATTTCTGTGTTTCATCAACATTCTGAATGTCCACAGATTACAGAATGCCTCCAAATGTGCTTCGGAAACTACTACCAGTCTTCCATCGAACGATCAAGCGTAGACTGTTTAAGACATTACTCCCATGGACAAAAGTCCGCATGGTGCTTATTGTGTTCAATGCCGATGCAATTTTCGGGTTTCATCAACACTCTGAAGGTCCAGAGATTACAGAACGCCTCCGGATGTGCTTCGGAAAATACTACTAGTCTCCCAGTGTACGATCAAAGTGTGGACAATTTAAGACATTACTCCCATAGAGAAAAGTCCGCATGGTGCTTATTGTGTTCAATGTCGTTGCAATTTTTGTGCTTAATCAAAACTCTGAAGGTCCACAGATTACAGAATGCCTCCCGATGTGCATTGGAAACTACTACTAGTCTTCCAGTGTACGATCAAAGCTTAGACAGTTTGAGACATTACTCCCATGGAGAAAAGTCCACATGTTGCTTATTGTGTTCAAAGTCGATGCAATTTTTGTGTTTCATCAACACTCTGAAGGTCCGAAGATTACAGAATGCATCCAGATGTGCTTCGGAAACTACCACTATCCTTCCAGTGTACGATCAAAGCGTAGACAGATTAAGACATTACTCCCATGGAGAAAAGTCCGCATGGTGCTTATTGTGTCCAATGCCGATGCAATTTTTATGTTTCATCAACACTCTGAAGGTACACAGATTACAGAATGCCTAAAGATGTGCTTCGGAAACTACTACTAGTATTCTAGTGTACCATCAAAGCGTAGACAGTTTAAGACATTACTCCCATGGAGAAAAGTCTGCAAGGCGCTTATTGTGTTCAATGCCGATGCAATGTTTGTGTTTCATCAACACTCTGAAGGTCCACAGATTACAGAATGCCTCCAGATGTGCTTCGGAAACTACTACTAGTCTTCCAGTGTACGATCAAAGCGTAGATAGTTTAAGACATTACTCCCATGGAGAAAAGTCCGCATGGTGCTTATTGTGTTCAAAGTCGATGCAATTTTTGTGTTTCATCAACACTGTGAAAGTCCACAGATTACAGAATGCCTCCAAATGTACTTCGGAAGCTACTACTAGTCTTCCAGTGAACGATCAAATCCTAGACAGTTTAAGACACTACTCCCATGGAGAAAAGGCCGCATGGTGCTTATTGTGCTCAATGCCGATGCAATTTTTGTGTTTCATCAACACTCTGAAGGTCCTCAGATTACAGAATGCATCCTGATGTGCTTCGGAAACTTCTACTCGTCTTCCAGTATACGATCAAAGCGTAGACGGTTTAAGACATTACTCCCATGGAGAAAAGTTCGCATGGCGCTTATTGTGTTCAATGCCTATGCTATTTTTGTGTTTTACCAACACTCTGAAGGTCCACAGATTACAGAATGCTTATAGATGTGCTTCGGAAACTGCTTTTAGTCTTCCAGTGTACGATCAGAGCGTAGACAGTTTAAGACATTACTTCCATTGAGAAAATTCCGCATGGTGCTTATTGTGTTCAATGCCGATGCAATTTTTGTGTTTCATCAACACTCTGAAGGTCCTCAGATTACAGAATGCATCCAGATGTGCTTCCGAAACTACTACTAGTCTTCCAGTGTACGATCAAAGCGTAGACAGTTTAAGACATTATTCCCATGGAGAAAACTCCGCATGGTTCTTATTGTGTTCAATGCCGATGCAATTTTTGTTTTTCATCAACACTCTGAAGGTCCACAGATTACAGAATGCCTCCAGATGTGCTTCGGAAACTACTACTAGTTTTCCAGGGAACGATCAAAGCGTAGACAGTTTAAGACATTACTCCCATGGAGAAAAGTACGCATGGTGCTTATTGTGTTCAATGCTGATGCAATTTTTGTGTTTCGTCGACACTCTGAAGGTCCACAGATTACAGAATTCATCCAGATGTGCTTCGGAAACTACTACTAGTCTTCCAGGGAACGATCAAAGCGTAGACAGTTTAAGACATTACTCATATTGAGAAAAGTCCGCATGGTGCTTATTGCGCTCAATGCCGATGCAATTTTTGTGTTTCATCAACAATCTGAAGGTCCTCAGTTTACAGAATGCATCCTGATGTGCTTCCTTTAAACTACTACGGGTCTTCCAGTGTACGATCAAAGCGTTGACAGTTTAAGACATAACTCCCGTGGAGAAAAGTTCGCATGGTGCTTATTGTGTTCAATGCCGATGCAATTTTTGTGTTTCATCAACACTCTGAAGGTCCACAGATTACAGAATGCTTCCAGATGTGCTTCGGAAACTACTGCTAGTCTTCCAGTGTACGATCAAAGCGTAGACAGTTTAAGACATTACTCCCATGGAGAAAAGTCCGCATGGTGCTTATTGTGTTCAATGCCGATGCAATTTTCGGGTTTCATCAACACTCTGAAGGTCCAGAGATTACAGAATGCCTCCGGATGTGCTTCGGAAAATACTACTAGTCTTCCAGTGTACGATCAAAGTGTGGACAATTTAAGACATTACTCCCATAGAGAAAAGTCCGCATGATGCTTATTGTGTTCAATGTCGTTGCAATATTTGTGCTTAATGAAAACTCTGAAGGTCCACAGATTACAGAATGCCTCCCGATGTGCATTGGAAACTACTACTAGTTTTCCAGTGTACGATCAAAACTTAGACAGTTTGAGACATTACTCCCATGGAGAAAAGTCCACATGTTGCTTATTGTGTTCAAAGTCGATGCAATTTTTGTGTTTCATCAACACTCTGAAGGTCCGAAGATTACAGAATGCATCCAGATGTGCTTCGGAAACTACCACTATCCTTCCAGTGTACGATCAAAGCGTAGACAGTTTAAGACATTACTCCCATGGAGAAAAGTCCGCATGGGGCTTATTGTGTTTCCAATGCCGATGCAATTTCTGTGTTTCATCAACATTCTGAATGTCCACAGATTACAGAATGCCTCCAAATGTGCTTCGGAAACTACTACCAGTCTTCCATCGAACGATCAAGCGTAGACAGTTTAAGACATTACTCCCATGGACAAAAGTCCGCATGGTGCTTATTGCGTTCAATGCCAATGCAATTTTTGTGTTTCATCAACACTCTGAAGGTCCACAGATTACTAAATGCCTCCAGATGTGCTTCGGAATCGACTACTAGTCTTCCAGTGTACGATCAAAGTGTAGGCAGTTTAAGACATTACTCCCATGGAGAAAAGTCCGCATGTAGCTTATTGTGTTTCCAATGCTGATGCAATTTCTGTGTTTCATCAACATTCTGAATGTCCACAGATTACAGAATGCCTCCAAATGTGCTTCGGAAACTACTACCAGTCTTCCATCGAACGATCAAGCGTAGACAGTTTAAGACATTACTCCCATGGACAAAAGTCCGCATGGTGCTTATTGTGTTCAATGCCGATGCAATTTTCGGGTTTCATCAACACTCTGAAGGTCCAGAGATTACAGAACGCCTCCGGATGTGCTTCGGAAAATACTACTAGTCTCCCAGTCTACGATCAAAGTGTGGACAATTTAAGACATTACTCCCATAGAGAAAAGTCCGCATGGTGCTTATTGTGTTCAATGTCGTTGCAATTTTTGTGCTTAATCAAAACTCTGAAGGTCCACAGATTACAGAATGCCTCCCGATGTGCATTGGAAACTACTACTAGTCTTCCAGTGTACGATCAAAGCTTAGACAGTTTGAGACATTACTCCCATGGAGAAAAGTCCACATGTTGCTTATTGTGTTCAAAGTCGATGCAATTTTTGTGTTTCATCAACACTCTGAAGGTCCGAAGATTACAGAATGCATCCAGATGTGCTTCGGAAACTACCACTATCCTTCCAGTGTACGATCAAAGCG
Source organism: Schistocerca gregaria (assembly GCF_023897955.1). Taxonomy (NCBI): domain Eukaryota; kingdom Metazoa; phylum Arthropoda; class Insecta; order Orthoptera; family Acrididae; genus Schistocerca; species Schistocerca gregaria. The sequence continues at coordinate 48,418,080 of NC_064928.1, read as the reverse complement.
TAGACAGATTAAGACATTACTCCCATGGAGAAAAGTCCGCATGGTGCTTATTGTGTCCAATGCCGATGCAATTTTTATGTTTCATCAACACTCTGAAGGTACACAGATTACAGAATGCCTAAAGATGTGCTTCGGAAACTACTACTAGTATTCTAGTGTACCATCAAAGCGTAGACAGTTTAAGACATTACTCCCATGGAGAAAAGTCCGCAAGGCGCTTATTGTGTTCAATGCCGATGCAATGTTTGTGTTTCATCAACACTCTGAAGGTCCACAGATTACAGAATGCCTCCAGATGTGCTTCGGAAACTACTACTAGTCTTCCAGTGTACGATCAAAGCGTAGATAGTTTAAGACATTACTCCCATGGAGAAAAGTCCGCATGGTGCTTATTGTGTTCAAAGTCGATGCAATTTTTGTGTTTCATCAACACTCTGAAGGTCCACAGATTACAGAATGCCTCAGATGTGCTTCGGAAACTACTATTAGACTTCCAGTGAACGATCAAAGCGTAGACAGTTTAAGACATTACTCTCATGGAGAAAAGTCCGCATGGTGCTTATTGTGTTCAATGCCGATTCAATTTCTGTGTTTCATCAACACTCTGAAAGTCCACAGATTACAGAATGCCTCCAAATGTACTTCGGAAGCTACTACTAGTCTTCCAGTGAACGATCAAATCCTAGACAGTTTAAGACACTACTCCCATGGAGAAAAGGCCGCATGGTGCTTATTGTGCTCAATGCCGATGCAATTTTTGTGTTTCATCAACACTCTGAAGGTCCTCAGATTACAGAATGCATCCTGATGTGCTTCGGAAACTTCTACTCGTCTTCCAGTATACGATCAAAGCGTAGACGGTTTAAGACATTACTCCCATGGAGAAAAGTTCGCATGGCGCTTATTGTGTTCAATGCCTATGCTATTTTTGTGTTTTACCAACACTCTGAAGGTCCACAGATTACAGAATGCTTATAGATGTGCTTCGGAAACTGCTTTTAGTCTTCCAGTGTACGATCAAAGCGTAGACAGTTTAAGACATTACTTCCATTGAGTAATTTCCGCATGGTGCTTATTGTGTTCAATGCCGATGCAATTTTTGTGTTTCATCAACACTCTGAAGGTCCTCAGATTACAGAATGCATCCAGATGTGCTTCCGAAACTACTACTAGTCTTCCAGTGTACGATCAAAGCGTAGACAGTTTAAGACATTATTCCCATGGAGAAAACTCCGCATGGTTCTTATTGTGTTCAATGCCGATGCAATTTTTGTTTTTCATCAACACTCTGAAGGTCCACAGATTACAGAATGCCTCCAGATGTGCTTCGGAAACTACTACTAGTTTTCCAGGGAACGATCAAAGCGTAGACAGTTTAAGACATTACTCCCATGGAGAAAAGTACGCATGGTGCTTATTGTGTTCAATGCTGATGCAATTTTTGTGTTTCGTCGACACTCTGAAGGTCCACAGATTACAGAATTCATCCAGATGTGCTTCGGAAACTACTACTAGTCTTCCAGGGAACGATCAAAGCGTAGACAGTTTAAGACATTACTCATATTGAGAAAAGTCCGCATGGTGCTTATTGCGCTCAATGCCGATGCAATTTTTGTGTTTCATCAACAATCTGAAGGTCCTCAGTTTACAGAATGCATCCTGATGTGCTTCGGAAACTACTACGGGTCTTCCAGTGTACGATCAAAGCGTTGACAGTTTAAGACATTACTCCCGTGGAGAAAAGTTCGCATGGTGCTTATTGTGTTCAATGCCGATGCAATTTTTGTGTTTCATCAACACTCTGAAGGTCCACAGATTACAGAATGCTTCCAGATGTGCTTCGGAAACTACTGCTAGTCTTCCAGTGTACGATCAAAGCGTAGACAGTTTAAGACATTACTCCCATGGAGAAAAGTCCGCATGGTGCTTATTGTGTTCAATGCCGATGCAATTTTCGGGTATCATCAACACTCTGAAGGTCCAGAGATTACAGAATGCTTCCGGATGTGCTTCGTAAAATACTACTAGTCTTCCAGTGTACGATCAAAGGGTGGACAATTTAAGACATTACTCCCATAGAGAAAAGTCCGCATGGTGCTTATTGTGTTCAATGTCGTTGCAATATTTGTGCTTAATCAAAACTCTGAAGGTCCACAGATTACAGAATGCCTCCCGATGTGCATTGGAAACTACTACTAGTTTTCCAGTGTACGATCAAATCTTAGACAGTTTGAGACATTACTCCCATGGAGAAATGTCCACATGTTGCTTATTGTATTCAAAGTCGATGCAATTTTTGTGTTTCATCAACACTCTGAAGGTCCGAAGATTACAGAATGCATCCAGATGTGCTTCGGAAACTACCACTATCCTTCCAGTGTACGATCAAAGCGTAGCCAGTTTAAGACATTACTCCCATGGAGAAAAGTCCGCATGGGGCTTATTGTGTTTCCAATGCCGATGCAATTTCTGTGTTTCATCAACATTCTGAATGTCCACAGATTACAGAATGCCTCCAAATGTGCTTCGGAAACTACTACCAGTCTTCCATCGAACGATCAAGCGTAGACAGTTTAAGACATTACTCCCATGGACAAAAGTCCGCATGGTGCTAATTGCGTTCAATGCCGATGCAATTTTTGTGTTTCATCAACACTCTGAAGGTCCACAGATTACTGAATGCCTCCAGATGTGCTTCAGAATCGACTACTAGTCTTCCAGTGTACGATCAAAGCATAGACAGTTTAAGACATTACTCCCATGGAGAAAAGTCCGCATGGAGCTTATTGTGTTTCCAATGCCGATGCAATTTCTGTGTTTCATCAACATTCTGAATGTCCACAGATTTCAGAATGCCTCCAAATGTGCTTCGGAAACTACTACCAGTCTTCCATCGAACGATCAAGCGTAGACAGTTTAAGACATTACTCCCATGGCCAAAAGTCCGCATGGTGCTTATTGCGTTCAATGCCGATGCAATTTTTGTGTTTCATCAACACTCTGAAGGTCCACAGATTACAGAATGCCTCCAGATTTGCTTCGAAAACTACAACTAGTCTTCCATCGAACAATCAAGGCGTAGACAGTTTAAGACATTACTCCCATGGAGAAAAGTCCGCATGGTGCTTATTGTATTCAATGCCGATGCAATGTTTGTGTTTCATCAACACTCTGAAGGTCCACAGATTACAGAATGCCTCCAGATGTGATTCGGAAAATACTACTAGTCCTCCAGTGTACGATCAAACGGTGGACAGTTTAAGACATTACTCCCATGGAGAAAAGTCCGCATGGTGCTTATTGTGTTCAATGCCGATGCAATTTTTGTGCTTAATCAAAACTCTGAAGGTCCACAGATTACAGAATGCCTCCAGATGTGCATTGGAAACTACTACGAATCTTCCAGGGAACGATCAAAGCGTAGACAGTTTGAGACATTACTCCCATGGAGAAAAGTCCACATGTTGCTTATTGTGTTCAAAGTCGATGCATTTTTTGTGTTTCATCAACACTCTGAAGGTCCACAGATTACAGAATGCATCCAGATGTGCTTCGGAAACTACTACTAGTCTTCCAGTGTACGATCAAAGCGTAGACAGTTTAAGACATTACTCCCATGGAGAAAAGTCCGCATGGTGCTTATTGTGTTCAATGCCGATGCAATTTTTGTGTTTCATCGACACTCTGAAGGTCCACAGATTACAGAATTCATCCAGATGTGCTTCGGAAACTACTACTAGTCTTCCAGAGAACGATCAAAGCGTAGACAGTTTAAGACATTACTCCCATTGAGAAAAGACCGCATGGTGCTTATTGTGTTCAATGCCGATGCAATGTTTGTGTTTCATCAACAATCTGAAGGTCCTCAGTTTACAGAATGCATCCTGATGTGCTTCCGAAACAACTACTCGTCTGCCAGTGTTCGATCAAAACGTAGACAGTTTAAGACATTACTCCCATGGAGAAAAGTTCGAATGGTGCTTATTGTGTTCAATGCCGATGCAATTTTTGTGTTTCATCAACACTCTGAAGGTCCACAGATTACAGAATGCTTCCAGATGTTCTTCGGAAACTACTACTAGTCTTCCAGTGTACGATCAAAGCGTAGACAGTTTAAGACATTACTCCCATGGAGAAAAGTCCGCATGGTGCTTATTGTGTTCAATGCCGATGCAATTTTTGTGTCTCATCAACACTCTGAAGGTCCAGAGATTACAGAATGCCTCCAGATGTGCTTCGGAAACTACTACTAATCTTCCAGTGTACGATCAAAGCGTAGACAGTTTAAGACATTACTCCCTTTAGAAAAGTCCGCATGGTGCTTATTGTGTTCAATGCCGTTGCAATTTTTGTGTTTCATCAACACTCTGAAGGTCCACAGATTACAGAATGCCTCGGGATGTGCTCCGGAAACTACTACTAGTCTTCCAGTGTACGATCAAAGCGTAGACAGTTTAAGACATTACTCCCTTTAGAAAAGTCCGCATGGAGCATATTGTGTTCAATGCCGATGCAATTTTTTGTTTCATCAACACCCTGAAGGTCCACAGATACAGAATACCTCCAGATGTGCTTCGGAAACTACTACTAGTCTTCCAGTGTACGATCAAAGCGTAGACAGTTTAAGACATTACTCCCATGGAGAAAAGTCCGCATGGTGCTTATTGTGTTCAATGCCGATTCAATTCCTGTGTTTCATCAACACTCTGAAGGTCCTCATATTACAGAATGCATCCACATGTGCTTCCGAAACTACTACCAGTCTTCCAGTGAACGATCAAAGCGTAGACAGTTTAAGACATTATTCCCATGGAGAAAATTCCGCATGGTGCTTATTGTATTCAATGCCGATGCAATGTTTGTGTTTCATCAACACTCTGAAGGTCCACAGATTACAGAATGCCTCCAGATGTGCTTCGGAAACTACTACTAGTCTTCCAGTGTACGATCAAAACGTAGACAGTTTAAGACATTGCTCCCATGGAGAAAAGTCCGCATGGTGCTTATTGTGTTCAATGCTTGATGCAATTTTTGTGTTTCATCAACACTCTGAAGGTCCACAGATTACAGAATGCTTCCAGATGTGATTCGGAAAATACTACTAGTCTTCCAGTGTACGATCAAAGCGTGGACAGTTTAAGACATTACTCCCATGGAGAAAAGTCCGCATGGTGCTTATTGTGTTCAATGCCGATGCAATTTTTGTGCTTAATCAAAACTCTGAAGGTCCACAGATTACAGAATGCCTCCAGATGTGCATTGGAAACTACTACTAGTCTTCCAGTGTACGATCAAAGCGTAGACAGTTTAAGACATTACTCCCATGGAGAAAAGTTTGCATGGTGCTTATTGTGTTCAATGCCGATGCAAATTTTGTGTTTCATCAACACTCTGAAGGTCCACAGATTACAGATTGCCTCCAGATGTGCTTCGGAAACTACTACTAGTCTTCCAGTGTACGATCAAAGCGTAGACAGTTTAAGACATTACTCCCATGGAGAAAAGTCCGCATGGTGCCTATTGTGTTCAATGCCGATGCAATTTTTGTGTTTCATCAACATTCTGAATGTCCACAGATTACAGAATGCCTCCAGATGTGCTGGGGAAACTACTACCAGTCTTCCATCGAACGATCAAGCGTAGACAGTTTAAGACACTACTCCCATGGAGAAAAGTCCGCATGGTGCTTATTGTGTTCAATGCCGATGCAATTTTTATGTTTCATCAACACTCTGAATTTACACAGATTACAGAATGCCTAAAGATGTGCTTCGGAAACTACTACTAGTCTTCCAGTGTACCATCAAAGCGTAGACAGTTTAAGACATTACTCCCATGGAGAAAAGTCCGCAATTCGCTTATTGTGTTCAATGCCGATGCAATGTTTGTGTTTCATCAACACTCTGAAGGTCCACAGATTACAGAATGCCTCCAGATGTGCTTCGGAAACTACTACTAGTCTTCCAGTGTACGATTAAAGCGTAGATAGTTTAAGACATTACTCCCATGGAGAAAAGTCCGCATGGTGCTTATTGTGTTCAAAGTCGATGCAATTTTTGTGTTTAATCAACACTCTGAAGGTCCACAGATTACAGAATGCCTCAGAAGTGCTTCGGAAACTACTATTAGACTTCCAGTGAACGATCAAAGCGTAGACAGTTTAAGACATTACTCTCATGGAGAAAAGTCCGCATGGTGCTTATTGTGTTCAATGCCGATTCAATTTCTGTGTTTCATCAACACTCTGAAGGTCCACAGATTACAGAATGCCTCCAAATGTACTTCGGAAGCTACTGCTAGTCTTCCAGTGAACGATCAAATCCTAGACAGTATAAGACACTACTCCCATGGAGAAAAGTCCGCATGGTGCTTATTGTGCTCAATGCCGATGCAATTTTTGTGTTTCATCAACACCCTGAAGGTCCTCAGATTACAGAATGCATCCTGATGTGCTTCGGAAACTTCTACTCGTCTTCCAGTATACGATCAAAGCGTAGACGGTTTAAGACATTACTCCCATGGAGAAAAGTTCGCATGGCGCTTATTGTGTTCAATGCCTATGCTATTTTTGTGTTTCACCAACACTCTGAAGGTCCACAGATTACAGAATGCTTATAGATGTGCTTCGGAAACTGCTTTTAGTCTTCCAGTGTACGATCAAAGCGTAGACAGTTTAAGACATTACTTCCAATGAGAAAATTCCGCATGGTGCTTATTGTGTTCAATGCCGATGCAATTTTTGTGTTTCATCAACACTCTGAAGGTCCTCAGATTACAGAATGCATCCAGATGTGCTTCCGAAACTACTACTAGTCTTCCAGTGTACGATCAAAGCGTAGACAGTTTAAGACATTATTCCCATGGAGAAAACTCCGCATGGTTCTTATTGTGTTCAATGCCGATGCAATTTTTGTTTTTCATCAACACTCTGAAGGTCCACAGATTACAGAATGCCTCCAGATGTGCTTCGGAAACTACTACTAGTTTTCCAGGGAACGATCAAAGCGTAGACAGTTTAAGACATTACTCCCATTGAGAAAAGTCCCCATGGTGCTTATTGTGTTCAATGCCGATGCAATTTTTGTGTTTCGTCGACACTCTGAAGGTCCACAGATTACAGAATTCATCCAGAAGTGCTTCGGAAACTACTACTAGTCTTCCAGGGAACGATCAAAGCGTAGACAGTTTAAGACATTACTCATATTGAGAAAAGTCCGCATGGTGCTTATTGCGCTCAATGCCGATGCAATTTTTGTGTTTCATCAACAATCTGAAGTTCCTCAGTTTACAGAATGCATCCTGATGTGCTTCGGAAACTACTACGGGTCTTCCAGTGTACGATCAAAGCGTTGACAGTTTAAGACATTACTCCCGTGGAGAAAAGTTTGCATGGTGCTTATTGTGTTCAATGCCGATGCAATTTTTGTGTTTCATCAACAGTCTGAAGGTCCACAGATTACAGAATGCATCCAGATGTGCTTCGGAAACTACCACTATCCTTCCAGTGTACGATCAAAGCGTAGACAGTTTAAGACATTACTCCCATGGAGAAAAGTCCGCATGGGGCTTATTGTGTTTCCAATGCCGATGCAATTTCTGTGTTTCATCAACATTCTGAATGTCCACAGATTACAGAATGCCTCCAAATGTGCTTCGGAAACTACTACCAGTCTTCCATCGAACGATCAAGCGTAGACAGTTTAAGACATTACTCCCATGGACAAAAGTCCGCATGGTGCTTATTGCGTTCAATGCCGATGCAATTTTTGTGTTTCATCAACACTCTGAAGGTCCACAGATTACAGAATGCCTCCAGATGTGCTTCGGAATCGACTACTAGTCTTCCAGTGTACGATCAAAGCGTAGACAGTTTTAGACATTACTCCCATGGAGAAAAGTCCGCATGGAGCTTATTGTGTTTCCAATGCCGATGCAATTTCTGTGTTTCATCAACATTCTGAATGTCCACAGATTACAGAATGCCTCCAAATGTGCTTCGGAAAATACTACTAGTCTTCCAGTGTACGATCAAAGTGTGGACAATTTAAGACATTACTCCCATAGAGAAATGTCCGCATGGTGCTTATTGTGTTCAATGTCGTTGCAATTTTTGTGCTTAATCAAAACTCTGAAGGTCCACAGATTACAGAATGCCTCCCGATGTGCATTGGAAACTACTACTAGTCTTCCAGTGTACGATCAAAGCTTAGACAGTTTGAGACATTACTCCCATGGAGAAAAGTCCACATGTTGCTTATTGTGTTCAAAGTCGATGCAATTTTTGTGTTTCATCAACACTCTGAAGGTCCGAAGATTACAGAATGCATCCAGATGTGCTTCGGAAACTACCACTATCCTTCCAGTGTACGATCAAAGCGTAGACTGATTAAGACATTACTCCCATGGAGAAAAGTCCGCATGGTGCTTATTGTGTCCAATGCCGATGCAATTTCTGTGTTTCATCAACATTCTGAATGTCCACAGATTACAGAATGCCTCCAGATGTGCTTCGGAAACTACTACCAGTCTTCCATCGAACGATGAAGCGTAGACAGTTTAAGACATTACACCCATTTAGAAAAATCCCCATGTTGCTTATTGTGTTCAATGCCGATGCAATTTTTGTGTTTCATCAACACTCTGAAGGGCCACAGATTACAGAATGCATCCAGATGTGTTTCGGAAACTACTACTAGTCTTCCAGTGTACGATCAAAGCGTAGCCAGTTTAAGACATTACTCCCATGTAGAGAAGTTTGCATGGTGCTTATTGTGTTCAATGCCGATGCAATTTTTGTGTTTCATCAACACTCTGAGGGTCCACAGATTACAGAATGCCTCCAGATGTGCTTTGGAAACTACTACTAGTCTTCCAGTGTACGATCAAAGCGTAGACAGTTTTAGACATTACTCCCATGGAGAAATGTCCGCGTGGTGCATATTGTGTTCAATGCCGATGCAATTTTTGTGTTTCATCAACATTCGGAATGTCCACAAATTACAGAATGCCTCCAGATGTGCTTCGGAAACTACAACTAGTCTTCCATCGAACAATCAAGGCGTAGACAGTTTAAGACATTACTCCCATGGAGAAAAGTCCGCATGGTGCTTATTGTATTCAATGCCGATGCAATGTTTGTGTTTCATCAACACTCTGAAGGTCCACAGATTACAGAATGCCTCCAGATGTGATTCGGAAAATACTACTAGTCCTCCAGTGTACGATCAAATGGTGGACAGTTTAAGACATTACTCAAATGGAGAAAAGTCCGCATGGTGCTTATTGTGTTCAATGCCGATGCAATTTTTGTGCTTAATCAAAACTCTGAAGGTCCACAGATTACAGAATGCCTCCAGATGTGCATTGGAAACTACTACTAGTCTTCCAGGGAACGATCAAAGCGTAGACAGTTTGAGACATTACTCCCATGGAGAAAAGTCCACATGTTGCTTACTGTGTTCAAAGTCGATGCAATTTTTGTGTTTCATCAACACTCTGAAGGTCCACATATTACAGAATGCATCCAGATGTGCTTCGGAAACTACTACTATTCTTCCAGTGTACGATCAAAGCGTAGACAGTTTAAGACATTACTCCCATGGAGAAAAATCCGAATGGTGCTTATTGTGTTCAATGCCGATGCAATTTTTGTGTTTCATCAACACTCTGAAGGTCCACAGGTTACAGAATGCATCCAGATGTGCTTCGGAAACTACTACTAGTCTTCCAGTGTACGATCAAAGCGTAGACAGTTTAAGACATTACTCCCATGGAGAAAAGTCCGCATGGTGCCTATTGTGTTCAATGCCGATGCAATTTTTGTGTTTCATCAACATTCTGAATGTCCACAGATTACAGAATGCCTCCAGATGTGCTGGGGAAACTACTACCAGTCTTCCATCGAACGATCAAGCGTAGACAGTTTAAAACACTACACCCATGGAGAAAAGTCCGCATGGTGCTTATTGTGTTCAATGCCGATGCAATTTTTATGTTTCATCAACACTCTGAATTTACACAGATTACAGAATGCCTAAAGATGTGCTTCGGAAACTACTACTAGTCTTCCAGTGTACCATCAAAGCGTAGACAGTTTAAGACATTACTCCCATGGAGAAAAGTCCGCAAGGCGCTTATTGTGTTCAATGCCGATGCAATGTTTGTGTTTCATCAACACCCTGAAGGTCCACAGATTACAGAATGCCTCCAGATGTGCTTCGGAAACTACTACTAGTCTTCCAGTGTACGATTAAAGCGTAGATAGTTTAAGACATTACTCCCATGGAGAAAAGTCCGCATGGTGCTTATTGTGTTCAAAGTCGATGCAATTTTTGTGTTTCATCAACACTCTGAAGGTCCACAGATTACAGAATGCCTCAGATGTGCTTCGGAAACTACTATTAGACTTCCAGTGAACGATCAAAGCGTAGACAGTTTAAGACATTACTCTCATGGAGAAAAGTCCGCATGGTGCTTATTGTGTTCAATGCCGATTCAATTTCTGTGTTTCATCAACACTCTGAAGGTCCACAGATTACAGAATGCCTCCAAATGTACTTCGGAAGCTACTGCTAGTCTTCCAGTGAACGATCAAATCCTAGACAGTTTAAGACACTACTCCCATGGAGAAAAGTCCGCATGGTGCTTATTGTCCTCAATGCCGATGCAATTTTTGTGTTTCATCAACACACTGAAGGTCCTCAGATTACAGAATGCATCCTGATGTGCTTCGGAAACTTCTACTCGTCTTCCAGTATACGATCAAAGCGTAGACGGTTTAAGACATTACTCCCATGGAGAAAAGTTCGCATGGCGCTTATTGTGTTCAATGCCTATGCTATTTTTGTGTTTCACCAACACTCTGAAGGTCCACAGATTACAGAATGCTTATAGATGTGCTTCGGAAACTGCTTTTAGTCTTCCAGTGTACGATCAAAGCGTAGACAGTTTAAGACATTACTTCCATTGAGAAAATTCCGCATGGTGCTTATTGTGTTCAATGCCGATGCAATTTTTGTGTTTCATCAACACTCTGAAGGTCCTCAGATTACAGAATGCATCCAGATTTGCTTCCGAAACTACTACTAGTCTTCCAGTGTACGATCAAAGCGTAGACAGTTTAAGACATTATTCCCATGGAGAAAACTCCGCATGGTTCTTATTGTGTTCAATGCCGATGCAATTTTTGTTTTTCATCAACACTCTGAAGGTCCACAGATTACAGAATGCCTCCAGATGTGCTTCGGAAACTACTACTAGTTTTCCAGGGAACGATCAAAGCGTAGACAGTTTAAGACATTACTCCCATTGAGAAAAGTCCCCATGGTGCTTATTGTGTTCAATGCCGATGCAATTTTTTGTTTCGTCGACACTCTGAAGGTCAACAGATTACAGAATTCATCCAGATGTGCTTCGGAAACTACTACTAGTCTTCCAGGGAACGATCAAAGCGTAGACAGTTTAAGACATTACTCATATTGAGAAAAGTCCGCATGGTGCTTATTGCGCTCAATGCCGATGCAATTATTGTGTTTCATCAACAATCTGAAGGTCCTCAGTTTACAGAATGCATCCTGATGTGCTTCGGAAACTACTACGGGTCTTCCAGTGTACGATCAAAGCGTTGACAGTTTAAGACATTACTCCCGTGGAGAAAAGTTCGCATGGTGCTTATTGTGTTCAATGCCGATGCAATTTTTGTGTTTCATCAACAGTCTGAAGGTCCACAGATTACAGAATGCATCCAGATGTGCTTCGGAAACTACCACTATCCTTCCAGTGTACGATCAAAGCGTAGACAGTTTAAGACATTACTCCCATGGAGAAAAGTCCGCATGGGGCTTATTGTGTTTCCAATGCCGATGCAATTTCTGTGTTTCATCAACATTCTGAATGTCCACAGATTACAGAATGCCTCCAAATGTGCTTCGGAAACTACTACCAGTCTTCCATCGAACGATCAAGCGTAGACAGTTTAAGACATTACTCCCATGGACAAAAGTCCGCATGGTGCTTATTGCGTTCAATGCCGATGCAATTTTTGTGTTTCATCAACACTCTGAAGGTCCACAGATTACAGAATGCCTCCAGATGTGCTTCGGAATCGACTACTAGTCTTCCAGTGTACGATCAAAGCGTAGACAGTTTAAGACATTACTCCCATGGAGAAAAGTCCGCATGGAGCTTATTGTGTTTCCAATGCCGATGCAATTTCTGTGTTTCATCAACATTCTGAATTTCCACAGATTACAGAATGCCTCCAAATGTGCTTCGGAAACTACTACCAGTCTTCCATCGAACGATCAAGCGTAGACAGTTTAAGACATTACTCCCATGGACAAAAGTCCGCATGGTGCTTATTGTATTCAATGCCGATGCAATGTTTGTGTTTCATCAACACTCTGAAGGTCCACAGATTACAGAATGCCTCCAGATGTGATTCGGAAAATACTACTAGTCCTCCAGTGTACGATCAAATGGTGGACAGTTTAAGACATTACTCCCATGGAGAAAAGTCCGCATGGTGCTTATTGTGTTCAATGCCGATGCAATTTTTGTGCTTAATCAAAACTCTGAAGGTCCACAGATTACAGAATGCCTCCAGATGTGCATTGGAAACTACTACTAATCTTCCAGGGAACGATCAAAGCGTAGACAGTTTGAGACATTACTCCCATGGAGAAAAGTCCACATGTTGCTTATTGTGTTCAAAGTCGATGCAATTTTTGTGTTTCATCAACACTCTGAAGGTCCGCAGATTACAGAATGCATCCAGATGTGCTTTGGAAACTACTACTATTCTTCCAGTGTACGATCAAAGCGTAGACAGTTTAAGACATTACTCCCATGGAGAAAAATCCGCATGGTGCTTATTGTGTTCAATGCCAATGCAATTTTTGTGTTTCATCAACACTCTGAAGGTACACAGATTACAGAATGCATCCAGATGTGCTTCGGAAACTACTACTAGTCTTCCAGTGTACGATCAAAGCGTAGACAGTTTAAGACATTACACCCATTTAGAAAAATCCCCATGTTGCTTATTGTGTTCAATGCCGATGCAATTTTTGTGTTTCATCAACACTCTGAAGGGCCACAGATTACAGAATGCATCCAGATGTGTTTCGGAAACTACTACTAGTCTTCCAGAGTACGATCAAAGCGTAGTCAGTTTAAGACATTACTCCCATGTAGAAAAGTTTGCATGGTGCTTATTGTGTTCAATGCCGATGCAATTTTTGTGTTTCATCGACACTCTGAGGGTCCACAGATTACAGAATGCCTCCAGATGTGCTTTGGAAACTACTACTAGTCTTCCAGTGTACGATCAAAGCGTAGACAGTTTTAGACATTACTCCCATGGAGAAAAGTCCGCATGGGGCTTATTGTGTTCAATGCCGATGCAATTTTTTTGTTTCATCAACACTCTGAAAGTCCTCAGATTACAGAATGCATCCAGTTGTGCTTCCGAAACTACTACTAGTCTTCCAGTGAACGATCAAAGCGTAGACAGTTTAAGACATTATCCCCATGGAGAAATCTCCGCATTGTGCTTATTGTATTCAATGCCGATGCAATGTTTGTGTTTCATCAACACTCTGAAGGTCCACAGATTACAGAATGCCTCCAGATGTGCTTCGGAAACTACTACGAGTCTTCCATCGAACGATCAAGCGTAGACAGTTTAAGACATTACTCCCATGGAGAAAAGTCCGCATGGTGCTTATTGTGTTCAATGCCGATGCAATTTTTGTGTTTCATCAACACTCTGAAGGTCCACAGATTACAGAATGCCTCCAGATGTGATTCGGAAAATACTACTAGTCTTCCAGTGTACGATCAAAGCGTAGGCAGTTTAAGACATTACTCCCATGGAGAAAAGTCCGCATGGGGCTTATTGTGTTCAATGCCGATGCAATTTTTGTGTTTCATCAACACTCTGAAGGTCCTCAGATTACAGAATGCATTCAGTTGTGCTTCCGAAACTACTACTAGTCTTCCAGTGAACGATCAAAGCGTAGACAGTTTAAGACATTATTCCCATGGAGAAAAGTCCGCATGGTGTTTATTGTATTCAATGCCGATGCAATGTTTGTGTTTCATCAACACTCTGAAGGTCCACAGATTACAGAATGCCTCCAGATGTGCTTCGGAAACTACTACTAGTCTTCCAGTGTACGATCAAAGGGTAGACAGTTTAAGACATTACTCCCATGGAGAAAAGTCCGCATGGTGCTTATTGTGTTCAAAGTCGATGCAATTTTTGTGTTTCATCAACACCCTGAAGGTCCACAAATTACAGAATGCCTCAGATGTACTTCGGAAACTACTATTAGACTTCCAGTGAACGATCAAAGCGAAGACAGTTTAAGACATTACTCTCATGGAGAAAAGTCCGCATGGTGCTTATTGTGTTCAATGCCGATTCAATTTCTGTGATTCATCAACACTCTGAGGGTCCACAGATTACAGAATGCCTTCAGATGTGCTTCGGAAGCTACAACTAGTCTTCCAGTGAACGATCAAATCCTAGTTAGTTTAAGACACTACTCCCATGGAGAAAAGTCCGCATGGTGCTTATTGTGCTCAATGCCGATGCAATTTTTGTGTTTCATCAACACTCTGAAGGTCCTCAGATTACAGAATGCATCCTGATGTTCTTCGGAAACTTCTACTCGTCTTCCAGTGTACGATCAAAGCGTAGACGGTTTAAGACATTACTCCCATGGAGAAAAGTACGCATGAGGCTTATTGTGTTCAATGCCTATGCTATTTTTGTGTTTCATCAACACTCTGAAGGTCCACAGATTACAGAATTCTTATAGATGTGCTTCGGAAACTACTTTTAGTCTTCCAGTGTACGATCAAAGCGTAGACAGTTTAAGACTTTACTCCCATTGAGAAAATTCCGCATGGTGCTTATTGTGTTCAATGCCGATGCAATTTTTGTGTTTCATCAACACTCTGAAGGTCCTCAGATTACAGAATGCATCCAGATGTGCTTCCTAAACTACTACTAGTCTTCCAGTGTACGATCAAAGCGTAGACAGTTTAAGACATTATTCCCATGGAGAAAACTCCGCATGGTTTTCATTGTGTTCAATGTCGTTGCAATTTTTGTGCTTAATCAAAACCCTGAAGGTCCACAGATTACAGAATGCATCCAGATGTGCTTTGGAAACTACTACTAGTCTTCCAGTGTACGATCAAAGCGTAGACAGTTTAAGACATTACTCCCATTTAGAAAAATCCCCATGTTGCTTATTGTGTTCAATGCCGATGCAATTTTTGTGTTTCATCAACACTCTGAAGGGCCACAGATTACAGAATGCATCCAGATGTGTTTCGGAAACTACTACTAGTCTTCCAGTGTACAATCAAGGCGTAGACAGTTTAAGACATTACTCCCATGGAGAAAAGTCCACATGTTGCTTATTGTGTTCAAAGTCGATGCAATTTTTGTGTTTCATCAAAACTCTGAAGGTCCACAGATTACAGAATGCATCCAGATGTGCTTTGGAAACTACTACTAGTCTTCCAGTGTACGATCAAAGCGTAGACAGTTTAAGACATTACTCCCATTTAGAAAAATCCCCATGTTGCTTATTGTGTTCAATGCCGATGCAATTTTTGAGTTTCATCAACACTCTGAAGGGCCACAGATTACAGAATACATCCAGATGTGTTTCGGAAACTACTACTAGTCTTCCAGTGTACGATCAAAGCGTAGTCAGTTTAAGACATTACTCCCATGTAGAAAAGTTTGCATGGTGATTATTGTGTTCAATACTGATGCAAATTTTGTGTTTCATCAACACTCTAAAGGTCAACAGATTACAGATTGCCTCCAGATGTGCTTCGGAAACTACTACTAGTCTTCCAGTGTACGATCAAAGCGTAGACAGTTTAAGACATTACTCCCATGGAGAAAAGTCCGCATGGTGCTTATTGTGTCCAATGCCGATGCAATTTTTGTGTTTCATCAACATTCTGAATGTCCACAGATTACAGAATGCCTCCAGATGTGCTTCGGAAACTACTACGAGTCTTCCATCGAACGATCAAGCGTAGACAGTTTAAGACATTACTCCCATGGAGAAAAGTCCGCATGGTGCTTATTGTGTTCAATGCCGATGCAATTTTTGTGTTTCATCAACAGTCTAAAGGTCCACAGATTACAGAATGCCTCCAGATGAGATTCGGAAAATACTACTAGTCTTCCAGTGTACGATCAAAGCGTAGACAGTTTAAGACATTACTCCCATGGAGAAAAGTCCGCATGGTGCTTATTGTGTTCAAAGTCGATGCAATTTTTGTGTTTCATCAACACCCTGAAGGTCCACAAATTACAGAATGCCTCAGATGTACTTCGGAAACTACTATTAGACTTCCAGTGAACGATCAAAGCGAAGACAGTTTAAGACATTACTCTCATGGAGAAAAGTCCGCATGGTGCTTATTGTGTTCAATGCCGATTCAATTTCTGTGATTCATCAACACTCTGAAGGTCCACAGATTACAGAATGCCTCCAGATGTGCTTCGGAATCGACTACTAGTCTTCCAGTGTACGATCAAAGCGTAGACAGTTTAAGACATTACTCCCATGGAGAAAAGTCCGCATGGAGCTTATTGTGTTTCCCATGCCGATGCAATTTCTGTGTTTCATCGACATTCTGATTGTCCACAGATTACAGAATGCCTCCAAATGTGCTTCGGAAACTACTACCAGTCTTCCATCGAACGATCAAGTGTAGACAGTTTAAGACATTACTCCCATGGATAAAAGTCCGCATGGTGCTTATTGTGTTCAATGCCGATGCAATTTTCGGGTTTCATCAACACTCTGAAGGTCCAGAGATTACAGAACGCCTCCGGATGTGCTTCGGAAAATACTACTAGTCTTCCAGTGTACGATCAAAGTGTGGACAATTTAAGACATTACTCCCATAGAGAAAAGTCCGCATGGTGCTTATTGTGTTCAATGTCGTTGCAATTTTTGTGCTTAATCAAAACTCTGAAGGTCCACAGATTACAGAATGCATCCCGATGTGCATTGGAAACCACTACTAGTCTTCCAGTGTACGATCAAAGCTTAGACAGTTTGAGACATTACTCCCATGGAGAAAAGTCCACATGTTGCTTATTGTGTTCAAAGTCGATGCAATTTTTGTGTTTCATCAACACTCTGAAGGTCCGAAGATTACAGAATGCATCCAGATGTGCTTCGGTAACTACCACTATCCTTCCAGTGTACGATCAAAGCGTAGACAGATTAAGACATTACTCCCATGGAGAAAAGTCCGCATGGTGCTTATTGTGTCCAATGCCGATGCAATTTCTGTGTTTCATCAACATTCTGAATGTCCACAGATTACAGAATGCCTCCAGATGTGCTTCGGAAACTACTACCAGTCTTCCATCGAACGATGAAGCGTAGACAGTTTAAGACATTACTCCCATGGAGAAAAGTCCGCATTGTGCTTATTGTGTTCAATGCCGATGCAATTCTTGTGTTTCATCAACACTCTGAAGGTCCACGGATTACAGAATGCCTCCAGATTTGCTTCGGAAACTACTACTAGTCTTCCAGTGTACGATCAAAGCCTAGACAGTTTAAGACATTACTCCCATGGAGAAAAGTCCGCATGGTGCTTATTGTGTGCAATGCCGATGCAATTTTCGTGTTTCATCAACACTCTGAAGGTCCACAGATTACAGAATGCCTCCAGATGTGCTTCGGAAACTACTACTAGTCTTCCAGTGTACGATCAAAGCGTAGACAGTTTAAGACATTACTCCCATGGAGAAATGTCCGCGTGGTGCCCTATTGTGTTCAATGCCGATGCAATTTTTGTGTTTCATCAACATTCGGAATGTCCACAAATTACAGAATGCCTCCAGATGTGCTTCGGAAACTACAACTAGTCTTCCATCGAACAATCAAGGCGTAGACAGTTTAAGACATTACTCCCATGGAGAAAAGTCCGCATGGTGCTTATTGTATTCAATGCCGATGCAATGTTTGTGTTTCATCAACACTCTGAAGGTCCACAGATTACAGAATGCCTCCAGATGTGATTCGGAAAATACTACTAGTCCTCCAGTGTACGATCAAATGGTGGACAGTTTAAGACATTACTCCTATGGAGAAAAGTCCGCATGGTGCTTATTGTGTTCAATGCCGATGCAATTTTTGTGCTTAATCAAAACTCTGAAGGTCCACAGATTACAGAATGCCTCCAGATGTGCGTTGGAAACTACTACTAATCTTCCAGGGAACGATCAAAGCGTAGACAGTTAGAGACATTACACCCATGGAGAAAAGTCCACATGTTGCTTATTGTGTTCAATGCCGATGCAATTTTCGTGTTTCATCAACACTCTGAAGGTCCACAGATTACAGAATGCCTCCAGATGTGCTTCGGAAACTACTACTAGTCTTCCAGTGTACGATCAGAGCGTAGACAGTTTAAGACATTACTCCCATGGAGAAAAATCCGCATGGTGCTTATTGTGTTCAATGCCAATGCAATTTTTGTGTTTCATAAACACTCTGAAGGTATACGGATTACAGAATGCATCCAGATGTGCTTCGGAAACTACTACTAGTCTTCCAGTGTACGATCAAAGCGTAGACAGTTTAAGACATTACACCCATTTAGAAAAATCCCCATGTTAGTTATTGTGTTCAATGCCGATGCAATTTTTGTGCTTCATCAACACTCTGAAGGGCCACAGATTACAGAATGCATCCAGATGTGTTTCGGAAACTACTACTAGTCTTCCAGTGTACGATCAAAGCGTAGTCAGTTTAAGACATTACTCCCATGTAGAAAAGTTTGCATTGTGCTTATTGTGTTCAATGCCGATGCAATTTTTGTGTTTCATCAACACTCTGAAGGTCCACAGATTACAGAATGCCTCCAGATGTGCATTGGAAACTACAACTAGTCTTCCAGGGAACGATCAAAGCGTAGACAGTTTAAGACATTACTCCCATGGAGAAAAGTCCGCATGGTGCTTATTGTATTCAATGCCGATGCAATGTTTGTGTTTCATCAACACTCTGAAGGTCCACAGATTACAGAATGCCTCCAGATGTGATTCTGAAAATACTACTAGTCCTCCAGTGTACGATCAAATGGTGGACAGTTTAAGACATTACTCCTATGGAGAAAAGTCCGCATGGTGCTTATTGTGTTCAATGCCGATGCAATTTTTGTGCTTAATCAACACTCTGAAGGTCCACAGATTACAGAATGCCTCCAGATGTGCTTCGGAAACTACTACTAGTCTTCCAGTGTACGATCAAAGCGTAGACAGTTTAAGACATTACTCCCATGGAGAAATGTCCGCGTGGTGCTTATTGTGTTCAATGCCGATGCAATTTTTGTGTTTCATCAACATTCGGAATGTCCACAAATTACAGAATGCCTCCAGATGTGCTTCGGAAACTACAACTAGTCTTCCATCGAACAATCAAGGCGTAGACAGTTTAAGACATTACTCCCATGGAGAAAAGTCCGCATGGTGCTTATTGTATTCAATGCCGATGCAATGTTTGTGTTTCATCAACACTCTGAAGGTCCACAGATTACAGAATGCCTCCAGATGTGATTCGGAAAATACTACTAGTCCTCCAGTGTACGATCAAATGGTGGACAGTTTAAGACATTACTCCTATGGAGAAAAGTCCGCATGGTGCTTATTGTGTTCAATGCCGATGCAATTTTTGTGCTTAATCAAAACTCTGAAGGTCCACAGATTACAGAATGCCTCCAGATGTGCGTTGGAAACTACTACTAATCTTCCAGGGAACGATCAAAGCGTAGACAGTTTGAGACATTACACCCATGGAGAAAAGTCCACATGTTGCTTATTGTGTTCAATGCCGATGCAATTTTCGTGTTTCATCAACACTCTGAAGGTCCACAGATTACAGAATGCCTCCAGATGTGCTTCGGAAACTACTACTAGTCTTCCAGTGTACGATCAGAGCGTAGACAGTTTAAGACATTACTCCCATGGAGAAAAATCCGCATGGTGCTTATTGTGTTCAATGCCAATGCAATTTTTGTGTTTCATAAACACTCTGAAGGTACACGGATTACAGAATGCATCCAGATGCGCTTCGGAAACTACTACTAGTCTTCCAGTGTACGATCAAAGCGTAGACAGTTTAAGACATTACACCCATTTAGAAAAATCCCCATGTTAGTTATTGTGTTCAATGCCGATGCAATTTTTGTGCTTCATCAACACTCTGAAGGGCCACAGATTACAGAATGCATCCAGATGTGTTTCGGAAACTACTACTAGTCTTCCAGTGTACGATCAAAGCGTAGTCAGTTTAAGACATTACTCCCATGTAGAAAAGTTTGCATTGTGCTTATTGTGTTCAATGCCGATGCAATTTTTGTGTTTCATCAACACTCTGAAGGTCCACAGATTACAGAATGCCTCCAGATGTGCTTCGGAAACTACTACTAGTCTTCCAGTGTACGATCAAAGCGTAGACAGTTTAAGACATTATTCCCATTGAGAAAAGTCCGCATGGTGTTTATTGTATTCAATGCCGATGCAATGTTTGTGTTTCATCAACACTCTGAAGGTCCACAGATTACAGAATGCCTCCAGATGTGCTTCGGAAACTACTACTAGTCTTCCAGTGTACGATCAAAGCTTAGACAGTTTGAGACATTACTCCCATGGAGAAAAGTCCACATGTTGCTTATTGTGTTCAAAGTCGATGCAACTTTTGTGTTTCATCAACACTCTGAAGGTCCGAAGATTACAGAATGCATCCAGATGTGCTTCGGTAACTACCACTATCCTTCCAGTGTACGATCAAAGCGTAGACAGATTAAGACATTACTCCCATGGAGACAAGTCCGCATGGTGCTTATTGTGTCCAATGCCGATGCAATTTCTGTGTTTCATCAACATTCTGAATGTCCACAGATTACAGAATGCCTCCAGATGTGCTTCGGAAACTACTACCAGTCTTCCATCGAACGATGAAGCGTAGACAGTTTAAGACATTACTCCCATTGAGAAAAGTCCGCATTGTGCTTATTGTGTTCAATGCCGATGCAATTCTTGTGTTTCATCAACACTCTGAAGGTAAACGGATTACAGAATGCCTCCAGATTTGCTTCGGAAACTACTACTAGTCTTTCAGTGTACGATCAAAGCCTAGACAGTTTAAGACATTACTCCCATGGAGAAAAGTCGGCATGGTGCTTATTGTGTTCAATGCCGATGCAATTTTCGTGTTTCATCAACACTCTGAAGGTCCACAGATTACAGAATGCCTCCAGATGTGCGTCGGAAACTACTACTAGTCTTCCAGTGTACGATCAAAGCGTAGACAGTTTAAGACATTACTCCCATGGAGAAATGTCCGCGTGGTGCTTATTGTGTTCAATGCCGATGCAATTTTTGTGTTTCATCAACATTCGGAATGTCCACAAATTACAGAATGCCTCCAGATGTGCTTCGGAAACTATAACTAGTCTTCCATCGAACAATCAAGGCGTAGACAGTTTAAGACATTACTCCCATGGAGAAAAGTCTGCATGGTGCTTATTGTATTCAATGCCGATGCAATGTTTGTGTTTCATCAACACTCTGAAGGTCCACAGATCACAGAATGCCTCCAGATGTGATTCGGAAAATACTACTAGTCCTCCAGTGTACGATCAAATGGTGGACAGTTTAAGACATTACTCCCATGGAGAAAAGTCCGCATGGTGCTTATTGTGTTCAATGCCGATGCAATTTTTGTGCTTAATCAAAACTCTGAAGGTCCACAGATTACAGAATGCCTCCAGATGTGCATTGGAAACTACTACTAATCTTCCAGGGATCGATCAAAGCGTAGACAGTATGAGACATTACTCCCATGGAGAAAAGTCCACATGTTGCTTATTGTGTTCAATGCCGATGCAATTTTCGTGTTTCATCAACACTCTGAAGGTCCACAGATTACAGAATGCCTCCAGATGTGCTTCGGAAACTACTACTAGTCTTCCAGTGTACGATCAAAGCGTAGACAGTTTAAGACATTACTCCCGTGGAGAAAAATCCGCATGGTGCTTATTGTGTTCAATGCCAATGCAATTTTTGTGTTTCATCAACACTCTGAAGGTACACAGATTACAGAATGCATCCAGATGTGCCTCGGAAACTACTACTAGTCTTCCAGTGTACGATCAAAGCGTAGACAGTTTAAGACATTACTCCCATGGAGAAAAGTCCGCATGGGGCTTATTGTGTTCAATGCCGATGCAATTTTTTTGTTTCATCAACACTCTGAAAGTCCTCAGATTACAGAATGCATCCAGTTGTGCTTCCGAAACTACTACTAGTCTTCCAGTGAACGATCAAAGCGTAGACAGTTTAAGACATTATCCCCATGGAGAAATCTCCGCATGGTGCTTATTGTATTCAATGCCGATGCAATGTTTGTGTTTCATCAACACTCTGAAGGTCCACAGATTACAGAATGCCTCCAGATGTGCTTCGGAAACTACTACGAGTCTTCCATCGAACGATCAAGCGTAGACAGTTTAAGACATTACTCCCATGGAGAAAAGTCCGCATGGTGCTTATTGTGTTCAATGCCGATGCAATTTTTGTGTTTCATCAACACTCTGAAGGTCCACAGTTTACAGAATGCCTCCAGATGTGATTCGGAAAATACTACTAGTCTTCCAGTGTACGATCAAAGCGTAGACAGTTTAAGACATTATTCCCATTGAGAAAAGTCCGCATGGTGTTTATTGTATTCAATGCCGATGCAATGTTTGTGTTTCATCAACACTCTGAAGGTCCACAGATTACAGAATGCCTCCAGATGTGCTTCGGAAACTACTACTAGTCTTCCAGTGTACGATCAAAGCGTAGACAGTTTAAGACATTACTCCCATGGAGAAAAGTCCGCATGGTGCTTATTGTGCTCAATGCCGATGCAAATTTTGTGTTTCATCAACACTCTGAAGGTCCTCAGATTACAGAATGCAACCTGATGTTCTTCGGAAACTTCTACTCGTCTTCCGGTGTACGATCAAAGCGTAGACGGTTTAAGACATTACTCCCATGGAGAAAAGTACGCATGAGGCTTATTGTGTTCAATGCCTATGCTATTTTTGTGTTTCATCAACACTCTGAAGGTCCACAGATTACAGAATGCTTATAGATGTGCTTCGGAAACTACTTTTAGTCTTCCAGTGTACGATCAAAGCGTAGACAGTTTAAGACTTTACTCCCATTGAGAAAATTCCGCATGGTGCTTATTGTGTTCAATGCCGATGCAATTTTTGTGTTTCATCAACACTCTGAAGGTCCTCAGATTACAGAATCGTTCCAGATGTGCTTCCGAAACTACTACTAGTCTTCCAGTGTACGATCAAAGCGTAGACAGTTTAAGACATTATTCCCATGGAGAAAACTCCGCATGGTTTTCATTGTGTTCAATGCCGATGCAATTTTTGTTTTTCATCAACACTCTGAAGGTCCACAGATTACAGAATGCCTCCAGATGTGCTTCGGAAACTACTACTAGTCTTCCAAAGAACGATAAAGTGTAGACAGTTTAAGACATTACTCCCATGGAGAAAAGTCCGCATGGTGCTTATTGTGTTCAATGCCGATGCAATTTTTGTGTTTCATCAACACTCTGAAGGTCCGAAGATTACAGAATGCATCCAGATGTGCTTCAGAAACTACCACTATCCTTCCAGTGTACGATCAAAGCGTAGACAGATTAAGACATTACTCCCATGGAGAAAAGTCCGCATGGTGCTTATTGTGTCCAATGCCGACGCAATTTCTGTGTTTCATCAACATTCTGAATGTCCACAGATTACAGAATGCCTCCAGATGTGCTTCGGAAACTACTACCAGTCTTCCATCGAACGATGAAGCGTAGACAGTTTAAGACATTACTCCCATGGAGAAAAGTCCGCATTGTGCTTATTGTGTTCAATGCCGATGCAATTCTTGTGTTTCATCAACACTCTGAAGGTCCACGGATTACAGAATGCCTCCAGATTTGCTTCGGAAACTACTACTAGTCTTCCAGTGTACGAGCAAAGCGTAGACAGTTTAAGACATTACTCCCATGGAGAAAAGTCCGCATGGTGCTTATTGTGTTCAATACCGATGCAATTTTCGTGTTTCATCAACACTCTGAAGGTCCACAGATTACAGAATGCCTCCAGATGTGCTTCGGAAACTACTACTAGTCTTCCAGTGTACGATCAAAGCGTAGACACCTTAAGACATTACTCCCATGGAGAAATGTCCGCGTGGTGCTTATTGTGTTCAATGCCGATGCAATTTTTGTGTTTCATCAACATTCGGAATGTCCACAAATTACAGAATGCCTCCAGATGTGCTTCGGAAACTACTACTAGTCTTCCATCGAACAATCAAGGCGTAGACAGTTTATGACATTACTCCCAAGGAGAAAAGTCCGCATGGTGCTTATTGTATTCAATGCCGATGCAATGTTTGTGTTTCATCAACACTCTGAAGGTCCACAGATTACAGAATGCCTCCAGATGTGTTTCGGAAAATACTACTAGTCCTCCAGTGTACGATCAAATGGTGGACAGTTTAAGACATTACTCCCATGGAGAAAAGTCCGCATGGTGCTTATTGTGTTCAATGCCGATGCAATTTTTGTGCTTAATCAAACCTCTGAAGGTCCACAGATTACAGAATGCCTCCAGATGTGCATTGGAAGCTACTACTAATCTTCCAGGGAACGATCAAAGCGTAGACAGTTTGAGACATTACTCCCATGGAGAAAAGTCCACATGTTGCTTATTGTGTTCAAAGTCGATGCAATTTTTGTGTTTCATCAACACTCTGAAGGTCCCCAGATTACAGAATGCATCCAGATGTGCTTTGGAAACTACTACTATTCTTCCAGTGTACGATCAAAGCGTAGACAGTTTAAGACATTACTCCCATGGAGAAAAATGCGCATGGTGCTTATTGTGTTCAATGCCAATGCAATTTTTGTGTTTCATCAACACTCTGAAGGTACACAGATTACAGAATGCATCCAGATGTGCTTCGGAAACTACTACTAGTCTTCCAGTGTACGATCAAAGCGTAGACAGTTTAAGACATTACACCCATTTAGAAAAATCCCCATGTTGCTTATTGTGTTCAATGCCGATGCAATTTTTGTGTTTCATCAACACTCTGAAGGGCCACAGATTACAGAATGCATCCAGATGTGTTTCGGAAACTACTACTAGTCTTCCAGTGTACGATCAAAGCGTAGTCAGTTTAAGACATTACTCCCATGTAGAAAAGTTTGCATGGTGATTATTGTGTTCAATACTGATGCAAATTTTGTGTTTCATCAACACTCTGAAGGTCCACAGATTACAGATTGCCTTCAGATGTGCTTCGGAAACTACTACTAGTCTTCCAGTGTACGATCAAAGCGTAGACAGTTTAAGACATTACTCCCATGGAGAAAAGTCCGCATGGTGCTTATTGAGTCCAATGCCGATGCAATTTTTGTGTTTCATCAACATTCTGAATGTCCACAGATTACAGAATGCCTCCAGATGTGCTTCGGAAACTACTACGAGTCTTCCATCGAACGATCAAGCGTAGACAGTTTAAGACATTACTCCCATTGAGAAAAGTCCGCATGGTGCTTATTGTGTTCAATGCCGATGCAATTTTTGTGTTTCATCAACACTCTGAAGGTCCACAGATTACAGAATGCCTCCAGATGTGATTCGGAAAATACTACTAGTCTTCCAGTGTACGATCAAAGCTTAGACAGTTTAAGACATTACTCCCATGGAGAAAAGTCAGCATGGTGGTTATTGTGTTCAAAGTCGATGCGATTTTTGTGTTTCATCAACACCCTGAAGGTCCACAAATTACAGAATGCCTCAGATGTACTTCGGAAACTACTATTAGACTTCCAGTGAACGATCAAAGCGAAGACAGTTTAAGACATTACTCTCATGGAGAAAAGTCCGCATGGTGCTTATTGTGTTCAATGCCGATTCAATTTCTGTGATTCATCAACTCTCTGAAGGTCAACAGAATACAGAATGCCTTCAGATGTGCTTCGGAAGCTACAACTAGTCTTCCAGTGAACGATCAAATCCTAGTTAGTTTAAGACACTACTCCCATGGAGAAAAGTCCGCATGGTGCTTATTGTGCTCAATGCCGATGCAATTTTTGTGTTTCATCAACACTCTGAAGGTCCTCAGATTACAGAATGCATCCTGATGTTCTTCGGAAACTTCTACTCGTCTTCCAGTGTACGATCAAAGCGTAGACGGTTTAAGACATTTCTCCCATGGAGAAAAGTACGCATGGAGCTTATTGTGTTCAATGCCTATGCTATTTTTGTGTTTCATCAACACTCTGAAGGTCCACAGATTACAGAAGGCTTATAGATGTGCTTCGGAAACTACTTTTAGTCTTCCAGTGTACGATCAAAGCGTAGACAGTTTAAGACTTTACTCCCATTGAGAAAATTCCGCATGGTGCTTATTGTGTTCAATGCCGATGCAATTTTTGTGTTTCATCAACACTCTGAAGGTCCTCAGGTTACAGAATGCATCCAGATGTGCTTCGGAAACTACTACTCATCTTCCAGTTTCCGATCAAAGCGTAGACAGTTTAAGACATTACTCCCATGGAGAAAAGTCCGCATGGTGCTTATTGTGTTCAATGCCGATGCAATTTTTGTGTTTCATCGACACTCTGAAGGTCCACAGATTACAGAATTCATCCAGATGTGCTTCGGAAACTACTACTAGTCTTCCAGGGAACGATCAAAGCGTAGACAGTTTAAGACATTACTCCCACTGAGAAAAGTCCGCATGGTGCTTATTGTGTCCAATGCCGATGCAATATCTGTGTTTCATCAACATTCTGAATGTCCACAGATTACAGAATGCCTCCAGATGTGCTTCGGAAACTACTACTAGTCTTCCATCGAACGATCAAAGCGTGGACAGTTTAAGACATTACTCCCATGGAGAAAAGCCCGCATGGTGCTTATTGTTTTAAATGCTTATGCAATTTTTGTGCTCAATCAAAACTCTGAAGGTCCACAGATTACAGAATGCCTCCAGATGTGCATTGGAAACTACTACTAGTCTTCCAGGGAACGATCAAAGCGTAGACAGTTTGAGACATTACTCCCATGGAGAAAAGTCCCCATTTTGCTTACTGTGTTCAAAGTCGATGCAAATTTTGTGTTTCATCATCACTTTGAAGGTCCACAGATTACAGAATGCATCCAGATGTGCTTCGGAAACTACTACTATTCTTCCAGTGTACTATCAAAGCGTAGACAGTTTAAGACATTACTCCCATGGAGAAAAATCCGCATGGTGCTTATTGTGTTCAATGCCAATGCAATTTTTGTGTTTCATCAACACTCTGAAGGTCCACAGATTACAGAATGCATCCAGATGTGATTCGGAAACTACTACTAGTCTTCAAGTGTGCGATCAAAGCGTAGACAGTTTAAGACATTACTCCCATGGAGAAAAGTCCGCATGGTGCTTATTGTGTCCAATGCCGATGCAATTTCTGTGTTTGATCAACATTCTGAATGTCCACAGATTACAGAATGCCTCCAGATGTGCTTCGGAAACTACTACCAGTCTTCCATCGAACGATCAAGCGTAGACAGTTTAAGACATTACTCCCATGGACAAACGTCCGCATGGTGCTTATTGTGTTCAATGCCGATGCAATTTTTGTGTTTCATCAACACTCTGAAGGTCCACAGATTACAGAAAGCCTCCAGATTTGCTTCGGAAACTACTACTAGTCTTCCAGTGTACGATCAAAGCGTAGACAGTTTAAGACATTACTCCCATGGAGAAAAGTCCGCATGGTGCTTATTGTGTTCAATGCCGATGCAATTTTTGTGTTTCATCAATACTCTGAAGGTCCACAGATTACAGAATGCCTCCAGATGTGCTTCGGAAACTACAACTAGTCTTCCATCGAACGATTGAAGCGTAGACAGTTTAAGACATTACTCCCATGGAGAAAAGTCCGCATGATGCTTATTGTATTCAATGGCGATGCAATGTTTGTGTTTCATCAACACTCTGAAGGTCCACAGATTACAGAATGCCTCCAGATGTGATTCGGAAAATACTACTAGTCTTCCAGTGTACGATCAAAGGGTGGACAGTTTAAGACATTACTCCCATGCAGAAAAGTCCGCATGGTGCTTATTGTGTTCAATGCCGATGCAATTTTTGTGCTTAATCAAAACTCTGAAGGTCCACAGATTACAGAATGCCTCCAGATGTGCATTGGAAACTACTACTAGTCTTCCAGGGAACGATCAAAGCGTAGACAGTTTGAGACATTACTCCCTTGGAGAAAAGTCCACATGTTGCTTTTGTGTTCAAAGTCGATGCAATTTTTGTGTTTCATCAATACTCTGAAGTTCCACAGATTACATAATGCATCCAGATGTGCTTCGGAAACTACTACTACTCTTCCATTGTCCGATCAAAGCGTAGACAGTTTAAGACATTACTCCCATGGAGAAAAATCCGCATGGTGCTTATTGTGTTCAATGGCGATGTAATTTTTGTGTTTCATCAACACTCTGAAGGTCCACAGATTACAGAATGCATCCAGACGTGCTTCGGAAACTACTACTAGTCTTCCAGTGTAGGATCAAAGCGTAGACAGTTTAAGACATTACCCCCTTGGAGAAAAGTCCGCATGGTGCTTATTGTGTTCAATGCCGATGCAATTTTTGTGTTTCATCAACACTCTGAAGGTCCACAGATTACAGAATGCCTCCAGATGAGCTTCGGAAACTACTACCAGTCTTCCAGTGTACGATCAAAGCGTAGATAGTTTAAGACATTACTCCCATGGAGAAAAGTCCGCGTGGTGCTTATGTGTTCAAAGTCGATGCAATTTTTGTGTTTCATCAACACTCTGAAGGTCCACAGATTACAGAATGCCTCCAGATGTGCTTCGGATACTACTATTGGACTTCCAGTGAACGATCAAAACGTAGACAGTTTAAGACATTACTCTCATGGAGAAAAGTCCGCATGGTACTTATTGTGTTCAATGCCGATCAATTTCTGTGTTTCATCAACACTCTGAAGGTCCTCAGATTACAGAATGCATCCAGATGTGCTTCCGAAATTACTACTAGTCTTCCAGTGTACAATCATGGCGTAGACAGTTTAAGACATTATTCCCATGGAGAAAACTCCGCATGGTGCTTATTGTGTTCAATGCCGATGACATTTTTGTGTTTCATCAACACTCTGAAGACCCACAGAATACAGAATGCCTCCAGATGTGCTTCGGAAACTACTACTAGTCTTCCAGGGAACGATCAAAGCGTAGACAGTTTAAGACATTACTCCCTTTAGAAAAGTCCGCATGGTGCTTATTGTGTTCAATGCCGATGCAATTTTTGTGTTTCATCAACACTCTGAAGGTCCTCAGATTACAGAATGCCTCCAGATGTGCTTCGGAAACTACTACTAGTCTTCCAGTGTAAGATCAAAGCGTAGACAGTTTAAGACATTACTCCCATGGAGAAAAGTCCGCATGGTGCTTATTGTGTGCAATGCCGATGCAATGTTTGTGTTTCATCAACACTCTGAAGGTCCACAGATTACAGAATGCCTCCAGATGTGCTTCGGAAACTATTACTAGTCTTCCAGTGAACGATCAAATCCTAGACATTTTAAGACACTACTCCCATGGAGAAAAGTCCGCATGGTGCTTATTGTGCTCAATGCCGATGCAATTTTTGTGTTTAATCAACACTCTGAAGGTCCTCAGATTACAGAATGCATCCAGATGTGCTTCCGAAACTACTACTAGTCTTCCAGTGTACGATCATGGCGTAGACAGTTTAAGACATTATTCCCATGGAGAAAACTCCGCATGGTGCTTATTGTGTTCAATGCCGATGCAATTTTTGTGTTTCATCAACACTCTGAAGGTCCTCAGATTACAGAATGCCTCCAGATGTGCTTCGGAAACTACTACCAGTCTTCCATCGAACGATCAAGCGTAGACAGTTTAAGACATTACTCCCATGGACAAAAGTCCGCATGGTGCTTATTGCTTCAATGCCGATGCAATTTTTGTGCTTAATCAAAACTCTGAAGGTCCACAGATTACAGAATGCCTCCAGATGTGCATTGGAAACTACTACTAGTCTTCCAGGGAACGATCAAATAGTAGACAGTTTGAGACAATACTCCCATGGAGAAAAGTCCACATGATGCTCATTGTGTTCAAAGTCGATGCAATTTTTGTGTTTCATCAACACTCTGAAGGTCCACAGATTACAGAATCCATCCAGGTGTGCTCCGGAAACTACTACTATTCTTCCAGTGTACAATCACAAGCGCAGACAATTTAAGACATTACTCCCAATGAGAAAAATCCGCATGGTGCTTATTGTGTTCAATGCCAATGCAATTTTTGTGTTTCATCAACACTCTGTAGGTACACACATTACAGAATGCATCCAGATGTGCTTCGGAAACTACTACTAGTCTTCCAGTGTACGATCAAAGCGTAGACAGTTTAAGACATTACACCCATGGAGAAAAATCCCCATGCTGCTTATTGTGTTCAATGCCGATGCAATTTTTGTGTTTCATCAACACTCTGAAGGTCCACAGATTACAGATTGCATCCAGATGTGCTTCGGAAACTACTACTAGTCTTCCAGTGTACGATCATAGCTTAGAAAGTTTAAGTCATAACTCCCATGGAGGAAAGTTCGCATGGTGCTTATTGTGTTCAATGCCGATGCAATTTTTGTGCTTAATCAAAACTCTGAAGGTCCACAGATTACAGAATGCCTCCAGATGTGCTTCGGAAACTACTACTAGTCTTCCAGTGTACGATCAAAGCGTAGATAGTTTAAGACATTACTCCAATGGAGAAAAGTCCGCATGGTGCCTATTGTGTTCAATGCCGATGCAATTTTTGTGTTTCATCAACATTCTGAATGTCCACAGAATACAGAATGCCTCCAGATGTGCTTCGGAACCTACTACCAGTCTTCCATCGAACGATCAAGCGTAGACAGTTTAAGACATTACTCCCATGGGGAAAAGTCCGCATGGTGCTTATTGGGTTCAATGTCGATGCAATTTTTATGTTTCATCAACACTCTGCAGGTCCACAGATTACAGAATGCATCCAGATGTGCTTCGGAAACTACTACTAGTCTTCCAGTGTACGATCAAAGCGTACACAGTTTGAGACATTACTCCCATGGACGAAAGTCCGCATGGTGCTTATTGCTTCAATGCCGATGCAATTTTTGTGTTTCATCAACACTCTGAAGCTCCACAGATTACAGAATGCCTCCAGATGTGCTTCGGAAACTACTACTAGTCTTCCAGTGTACGATCAAAGCGTAGACAGTTTAAGACATTACTCCCATGGAGAAAAGTTCGCATGGTGCTTATTGTGTTCAATGCCGATGCAATTTTTGTGCTTAATCAAAACTCTGAAGGTCCACTGATTACAGAATGCCTCCAGATGTGCATTGGAAACTACAACTAGTCTTCCAGGGAACGATCAAAGCGTAGACAGTTTAAGACATTACTCCCACTGAGAAAAGTCCGCATGGTGCTTATTGTGCTCAATGCCGATGCAATAATTGTGTTTCATCAACAATCTGAAGGTCCTCAGCTTACAGAATGCATCCTGATGTGCTTCGGAAACTACTACTGGTCTTCCTGTGTACGATCAAAGCGTAGACCGTTTAAGACATTACTCCCATGGAGAAAAGTTCGCATGGTGCTTATTGTGTTCATTGCCGATGCATTTTTGTGTTTCATCAACACTCTGAAGGTCCACAGATTACAGAATGCTTCCAGATGTGCTTCGGAAACTACTGCTAGTCTTCCAGTGTACGATCAAAGCTTAGACAGTTTGAGACATTACTCCCATGGAGAAAAGTCCACATGTTGCTTATTGTGTTCAAAGTCGATGCAATTTTTGTGTTTCATCAACACTCTGAAGGTCCACAGATTACAGAATGCATCCAGATGTGCTTCGGAAACTACTACTAGTCTTCCAGTGACCGATCAAATCGTAGATAGTTTAAGACATTACTCCCATGGAGAAAAGTCCGCATGGGGCTTATTGTGTCCAATGCCGATGCAATATCTGTGTTTCATCAACATTCTGAATGTCCACAGAATACAGAATGCCTCCAGATGTGCTTCGGAAACTACTACTAGTCTTCCATCGAACGATCAAAGCGTAGACAGCTTAAGACATTACTCCCATGGAGAAAAGTCCGCATGGTGCTTATTGTTTTCAATGCCGATGCAATTTTTGTGCTTAATCAAAACTCTGAAGATCCACAGATTACAGAATGCCTCCAGATGTGCATTGGAAACTACTACTAGTCTTCCAGGGAACGATCAAAGCGTAGACAGTTTAAGACATTACTCCCATGGAGAAAAGTCCGCATGGTGCTTATTGTGTCCAATGCCGATGTAATTTCTGTGTTTCATCAACATTCAGAATGTCCACAGATTACAGAATGCCTCCAGATGTGCTTCAGAAACTACTACCAGTCTTCCATCGAACGATGAAGCGTAGACAGTTTAAGACATTACTCCCATGGAGAAAAGTCCACATGGTGCTTATTGTGTTCAATGCCGATGCAATTTTTGTGTTTCATCAACACTCTGAAGGGCCACAGATTACAGAATGCCTCCAGATTTGCTTCGGAAACTACTACTAGTCTTCCAGTGTACGATCAAAGCGTAGACAGTTTAAGACATTACTCCCATGGAGAAAAGTCCGCATGGTGCTTAATGTGTTCAATGCCGATGCAATTTTTGTGTTTCATCAACACTCTGAAGCTCCACAGATTACAGAATGCCTCCAGATGTGCTTCGGAAACTACTACTAGTCTTCCAGTGTACGATCAAAGCGTAGACAGTTTAAGACATTACTCCCATGGAGAAAAGTTCGCATGGTGCCTATTGTGTTCAATGCCGATGCAATTTTTGTGCTTAATCAAAACTCTGAAGGTCCACTGATTACAGAATGCCTCCAGATGTGCATTGGAAACTACAACTAGTCTTCCAGGGAACGATCAAAGCGTAGACAGTTTAAGACATTACTCCCACTGAGAAAAGTCCGCATGGTGCTTATTGTGCTCAATGCCGATGCAATAATTGTGTTTCATCAACAATCTGAAGGTCCTCAGCTTACAGAATGCATCCTGATGTGCTTCGGAAACTACTACTGGTCTTCCTGTGTACGATCAAAGCGTAGACAGTTTAAGACATTACTCCCATGGAGAAAAGTTCGCATGGTGCTTATTGTGTTCATTGCCGATGCATTTTTTGTGTTTCATCAACACTCTGAAGGTCCACAGATTACAGAATGCTTCCAGATGTGCTTCGGAAACTACTGCTAGTCTTCCAGTGTACGATCAAAGCATAGACAGTTTGAGACATTACTCCCATGGTGAAAAGTCCACATGTTGCTTATTGTGTTCAAAGTCGATGCAATTTTTGTGTTTCATCAACACTCTGAAGGTCCACAGATTACAGAATGCATCCAGATGTGCTTCGGAAACTACTACTAGTCTTCCAGTGTACGATCAAATCGTAGACAGTTTAAGACATTACTCCCATGGAGAAAAGTCCGCATGGGGCTTATTGTGTCCAATGCCGATGCAATATCTGTGTTTCATCAACATTCTGAATGTCCACAGAATACAGAATGCCTCCAGATGTGCTTCGGAAACTACTACTAGTCTTCCATCGAACGATCAAAGCGTAGACAGCTTAAGACATTACTCCCATGGAGAAAAGTCCGCATGGTGCTTATTGTTTTCAATGCCGATGCAATTTTTGTGCTTAATCAAAACTCTGAAGGTCCACAGATTACAGAATGCCTCCAGATGTGCATTGGAAACTACTACTAGTCTTCCAGGGAACGATCAAAGCGTAGACAGTTTAAGACATTACTCCCATGGAGAAAAGTCCGCATGGTGCTTATTGTGTCCAATGCCGATGTAATTTCTGTGTTTCATCAACATTCAGAATGTCCACAGATTACAGAATGCCTCCAGATGTGCTTCAGAAACTACTACCAGTCTTCCATCGAACGATGAAGCGTAGACAGTTTAAGACATTACTCCCATGGAGAAAAGTCCACATGGTGCTTATTGTGTTCAATGCCGATGCAATTTTTGTGTTTCATCAACACTCTGAAGGGCCACAGATTACAGAATGCCTCCAGATTTGCTTCGGAAACTACTACTAGTCTTCCAGTGTACGATCAAAGCGTAGACAGTTTAAGACATTACTCCCATGGAGAAAAGTCCGCATGGTGCTTATTGTGTTCAATGCCGATGCAATTTTTGTGTTTCATCAACACTCTGAAGCTCCACAGATTACAGAATGCCTCCAGATGTGCTTCGGAAACTACTACTAGTCTTCCAGTGGACGATCAAAGCGTAGACAGTTTGAGACATTACTCCCATGGAGAAAAGTTCGCATGGTGCTTATTGTGTTCAATGCCGATGCAATTTTTGTGCTTAATCAAAACTCTGAAGGTCCACTGATTACAGAATGCCTCCAGATGTGCATTGGAAACTACAACTAGTCTTCCAGGGAACGATCAAATCGTAGACAGTTTAAGACGTTACTACCATGGAGAAAAGTCCGCATGGGGCTTATTGTGTCCAATGCCGATGCAATATCTGTGTTTCATCAACATTCTGAATGTCCACAGATTACAGAATGCCTCCAGATGTGCTTCGGAAACTACTACTAGTCTTCCATCGAACGATCAAAGCGTAGACAGCTTAAGACATTACTCCCATGGAGAAAAGTCCGCATGGTGCTTATTGTGTCCAATGCCGATGTAATTTCTGTGTTTCATCAACACTCAGAAGGTCCACAGATTACAGATTGCATCCAGATGTGCTTCGGAAACTACTACTAGTCTTCCAGTGTACGATCATAGCTTAGAAAGTTTAAGTCATAACTCCCATGGAGGAAAGTTCGCATGGTGCTTATTGTGTTCAATGCCGATGCAATTTTTGTGCTTAATCAAAACTCTGAAGGTCCACAGATTACAGAATGCCTCCAGATGTGCTTCGGAAACTACTGCTAGTCTTCCAGTGTACGATCAAAGCGTAGATAGTTTAAGACATTACTCCCATGGACGAAAGTCCGCATGGTGCTTATTGCTTCAATGCCGATGCAATTTTTGTGTTTCATCAACACTCTGAAGCTCCACAGATTACAGAATGCCTCCAGATGTGCTTCGGAAACTACTACTAGTCTTCCAGTGTACGATCAAAGCGTAGACAGTTTAAGACATTACTCCCATGGAGAAAAGTTCGCATGGTGCTTATTGTGTTCAATGCCGATGCAATTTTTGTGCTTAATCAAAACTCTGAAGGTCCACTGATTACAGAATGCCTCCAGATGTGCATTGGAAACTACAACTAGTCTTCCAGGGAACGATCAAAGCGTAGACAGTTTAAGACATTACTCCCACTGAGAAAAGTCCGCATGGTGCTTATTGTGCTCAATGCCGATGCAATAATTGTGTTTCATCAACAATCTGAAGGTCCTCAGCTTACAGAATGCATCCTGATGTGCTTCGGAAACTACTACTGGTCTTCCTGTGTACGATCAAAGCGTAGACCGTTTAAGACATTACTCCCATGAAGAAAAGTTCGCATGGTGCTTATTGTGTTCATTGCCGATGCATTTTTTGTGTTTCATCAACACTCTGAAGGTCCACAGATTACAGAATGCTTCCAGATGTGCTTCGGAAACTACTGCTAGTCTTCCAGTGTACGATCAAAGCTTAGACAGTTTGAGACATTACTCCCATGGAGAAAAGTCCACATGTTGCTTATTGTGTTCAAAGTCGATGCAATTTTTGTGTTTCATCAACACTCTGAAGGTCCACAGATTACAGAATGCATCCAGATGTGCTTCGGAAACTACTACTAGTCTTCCAGTGTACGATCAAATCGTAGATAGTTTAAGACATTACTCCCATGGAGAAAAGTCCGCATGGGGCTTATTGTGTCCAATGCCGATGCAATATCTGTGTTTCATCAACATTCTGAATGTCCACAGAATACAGAATGCCTCCAGATGTGCTTCGGAAACTACTACTAGTCTTCCATCGAACGATCAAAGCGTAGACAGCTTAAGACATTACTCCCATGGAGAAAAGTCCGCATGGTGCTTATTGTTTTCAATGCCGATGCAATTTTTGTGCTTAATCAAAACTCTGAAGATCCACAGATTACAGAATGCCTCCAGATGTGCATTGGAAACTACTACTAGTCTTCCAGGGAACGATCAAAGCGTAGACAGTTTAAGACATTACTCCCATGGAGAAAAGTCCGCATGGTGCTTATTGTGTCCAATGCCGATGTAATTTCTGTGTTTCATCAACATTCAGAATGTCCACAGATTACAGAATGCCTCCAGATGTGCTTCAGAAACTACTACCAGTCTTCCATCGAACGATGAAGCGTAGACAGTTTAAGACATTACTCCCATGGAGAAAAGTCCACATGGTGCTTATTGTGTTCAATGCCGATGCAATTTTTGTGTTTCATCAACACTCTGAAGGGCCACAGATTACAGAATGCCTCCAGATTTGCTTCGGAAACTACTACTAGTCTTCCAGTGTACGATCAAAGCGTAGACAGTTTAAGACATTACTCCCATGGAGAAAAGTCCGCATGGTGCTTATTGTGTTCAATGCCGATGCAATTTTTGTGTTTCATCAACACTCTGAAGCTCCACAGATTACAGAATGCCTCCAGATGTGCTTCGGAAACTACTACTAGTCTTCCAGTGTACGATCAAAGCGTAGACAGTTTAAGACATTACTCCCATGGAGAAAAGTTCGCATGGTGCTTATTGTGTTCAATGCCGATGCAATTTTTGTGCTTAATCGAAACTCTGAAGGTCCACTGATTACAGAATGCCTCCAGATGTGCATTGGAAACTACAACTAGTCTTCCAGGGAACGATCAAAGCGTAGACAGTTTAAGACATTACTCCCACTGAGAAAAGTCCGCATGGTGCTTATTGTGCTCAATGCCGATGCAATAATTGTGTTTCATCAACAATCTGAAGGTCCTCAGCTTACAGAATGCATCCTGATGTGCTTCGGAAACTACTACTGGTCTTCCTGTGTACGATCAAAGCGTAGACAGTTTAAGACATTACTCCCATGGAGAAAAGTTCGCATGGTGCTTATTGTGTTCATTGCCGATGCATTTTTTGTGTTTCATCAACACTCTGAAGGTCCACAGATTACAGAATGCTTCCAGATGTGCTTCGGAAACTACTGCTAGTCTTCCAGTGTACGATCAAAGCTTAGACAGTTTGAGACATTACTCCCATGGAGAAAAGTCCACATGTTGCTTATTGTGTTCAAAGTCGATGCAATTTTTGTGTTTCATCAACACTCTGAAGGTCCACAGATTACAGAATGCTTCCAGATGTGCTTCGGAAACTACTGCTAGTCTTCCAGTGTACGATCAAAGCTTAGACAGTTTGAGACATTACTCCCATGGAGAA